>NC_080577.1:92012127-93239502 GCF_029962835.1 Magnolia sinica
GCCATTCTTCAGGCGCAGAGCAGGCGTCCTACTATGACACCAGCCGAGGCTGAGCAGGAGCGTGCAAGCGACCTTCTCAAGGACTTCTGACAGCACAATCCCCCACATTTTGAGGCGAGCCAGACCCTAAAGCAGCAGAGATATGGTGCTTCAAGGTGGAGAAGATATTTGACACAATGAGATATACGACCCAGCAGCGAGTCTCATTAGCTGTATTTCTTTTCCAGGGTGAGGCTCAGCATTGGTGGGTATCTGTCACCCGATCAGTAGGGGTTGATTTCATGTGGACCTGGGAGGAATTTGTAGACCGGTTCGACCGAAAGTTCTTTCCTGAGCACGTGCGGCAGCAACGCGCATTAAAGTTTGAGACTCTGGTCCAGGGAGACATGACTGTATCCCAGTATGAGGCATGTTTCATCTTACTATCGAGATTCGTGACGTATCTTATTGATGATGAGGGGCGGAAGGCCTGCCGTTTTAAGAACGGCTTGCGTCCTACCCTTAGTAGCCATGTGATTGGAACATGCTTTCGACGTTTGAGCAAATCGTGGAGAGGGCCCAGATCTGTGAGTCAGATTAGGCCGGTTTGTAGAGAGCCCATGACCAGAGGGGAGATTAAAAGAGGAAGGCGCCCTCTAGTTCCCACCAGCATTGTCGTTCACACAGTGGCACACGACTCACTTATCATTTCGAGCACTAGTGGCACCCCCAGCACCACCTTCAGGACCGTTCACAGGTACCTGCTTTGGATGAGATAGGACAGGACATCCCGTGTACGAGTGTCCCCATCCACAGCAGCAGTAGCCGAGGGCACCGTATCAGCCTCCGTGACAGCCCCCACAGCAGCAGCAGCGACCCCACTACCAGCCTCCGGGACCTCCCCCGCAGTAGTAGAGACCTCAGAGGGAACTTGCACCTCCCCAGCACACCCAGGGCAGATTTTATGCTGCCCAGCAGGACCCTCAGTCATCAGGAGCAGTCGTCGACGATTCGTATGACTTGGCCCCTACACCGTCTTGCTAGATTGCTCATGAATGATGCTTCTTAGGATTTAGAGTTTGAGATTCGTGGGCGTTATCCCCATCTCTTAGGTATTTAATTGTGATGATATGTTATGTTTTGATTATATATGATGTTATGTTTCCAATTCCATTATGAGTTATGATTAATGCGATGGTAGTATAATTTTGAGGATGAAATTTTTATTAGGTGGGGAGAGTTATAAGACCCATATCTTAATCCGTACTGTTGCATCGACTCCTACGATCCTTCCCGACGAATTTCAGTAACCTACGACTTATTATCAATGTTTGTGCATGACCTTAAGTCGTACCCTATAGATTTGAGTTGGCTTAATCTAAGACTTGTACCATTGTGACCGCATTGTCGCTGCGGTTCTAACACCGTGTCTTGCATACCGATCCGATACCTTAGCAGGGAGATGTGGCCCGACGTTTATTTCGAAGAAAACACCCCGCGTTTACAATCTTAAGAGAATCCCTACAAAATGTTCCATCAATTAATCACTCAAAACGATTAATCAGTCAATGCTTTCTTTCTCCCCAAGTCAAGCAACCACCAAGTCAACTCTTTCTCATCCTCTCTTACACACCCATACATGTCAAGTACAACATCACCTCACCCATCACTCACCTCACATCCATCACCCATCACTCTCTCTCTTTACAACTTTCTCTCTCTCATTTCTCAAAACACATTTTTCTAAGCACCAAAGAAGTGCACGTCCATGCATTCCAAGAGAGAAAAAAGTGAGTTGTGTAGCCCACTTCCTCTCCCAAAAACCTTCATCCTAGCCATTCATTTCTCATCTTCCACCATCAAATTGAGACACAAGGAGACCGGCTTTCTATCGGACTAAGAAGATCAAATGGTGGGTACTTTATGGGCTAGATTTTTCATGTTTTGATGATGGACTAAGTGAGGCCTACCGATTGATGGTATGGATCTCACTTTGGACCCTAGGTGTGGCCGATGACCCACCTTGATTCTCATGATCATTCCATGATGGGGCCATTCTCCATGGACCCCATCATGATGTTTATTTTCTTTGCATGGATAGAGGTCATCTAGACCTTCCACTTGATCTTTGATTTGGTGGGCCCACGTGTAACGGGACCCGCTTGATGTATGATTGAATGCAAGGGAGGGCCCATAGTGTCGGGGTCCCTCCATCACACGTGTCCCTCTTCTCTCTCTCTCTCTCGCTCTCTCCCTCTCTTTCCTTTTTTTATTTGTATGTGATGATATGGCAATGTGGCCCACCCGGATGAACCCCACCATGAAGTATGTATTTAATCCAAGCCATTTGTAGGTGGGGCAAACTTTATATATGTGTTGTCTCCACACCATCCATCATTTGGTGGCCCACCTTCCATTCTTGGAATGCCCAAACCATCCAGCGTCCAAGCTGGACGTGAAATAAACAAAAATATTAACTTGGTTTAATAAGCTTTTGAGTGGATTGCCCATGCAGGCCCCACCTCGATGCATGAATGTAATCCATGCCGTTGTTCCTATTTTTCAGATTATTTTAGGCGTTGAGCCAGAAAATGAACCCAATCCAATTTTCTAGCGGGCCATAACATAGAAAATATTGATTTTTACCTTTATAAATCGAGTAGGACCCACCTTGAGCCAAAACATACCGTATATTGGGCTTGCTTGGTCGGTCTTGAGCCATAGAATGCAATGGATGAAGTGGATCCACCTGATGCAGGCCCCACGTACGAAAAACTTTGAGAAAACACGATTTCAAAAAATAAAATAAAATTAGGCAGCGTCTGCTACTGTGTCAGTAGCAGCAGAATGCTGCTGCGTCAGGCGGATAGGGTAGGGACATCCACACCTTGCATTGGGTGGGCCCCCTTCTAGCTGTGGGCCAACCCTAAAATCAACCCCATCTGGAACTCAGCTGGCCCACAGGGCAGGAAACAGTGTGGATGAACGTCTACCATTGAAACCCTTTCGTGTGTATAGAAGTTTTGGATCATATGAAATTTGTTTTTACTCTTCATACGGGTCTGTGTGACCCTACCAACAGATTGGATGTTAGATAAACATTATGGTGGGCCCCATGTGGAACCCACAATGATGTATGTGTTTTATTCACATCGTCCAGGTGGACAATGGAACCCACCAAAATGTACATGTTTTATCATGCTGTCCAACCATTTTGCTGGGTTGCTGGACGGCTAGTGGACCCCACCATTGATGTATGTGTTACGTCTAAATCGTCCCTCCAGTTGTTAAACTTGCCTTAAGGCTTGAGTCAAAATGAGGCAGATTTAGATCAGGTGGACCACATTACAGGAGATAGTGGGTTTGAGCATCCACCATTTAACCCCTGTGCTTAAAAGTTTGGATCAGTATGATATTTGTTTTTCCTCTTAATCCAGGTCTTTATGACCTTATGATTAGATTGGTTAGAAAAATAAACTCTAGAGTGGGCCCTGTGATTTAGTTAACCGTGAAAATTATTATCTCAAATGCTATTTGTGGTATGGTCCAAATGATCTATGATTCATTTTGAGAATTTATGAGGCCATGTGATTAGGCCCATCTTGATGTATTTGTGGCCTTCCGTTGAGGCCCACCTTAATATATATATGAAGCCCATGTGGTTAGGCCCATCTGGATGTATTTGTGGCCCGTTGTTGAGGCCCACCTTGATATATATGAGACCCATGTTATGAGGCCCATTTGATGTATTGGAGGTCCATGGGTCGAGGCCCAATGGGATGTACATAAGGCTCATTGTAATGTGATTCCACCGTGGTTTATATGTTGATGTTTAGGGCATGCTATGCCTTGGGAGCAATGATGGTTTGACGTCCACATTATAAGGATAATGTTGGTCAAATGTCCGCATTATGACTCTCCCTAGGGCCCATTGATAGGCCGATACTTGTTATGTGTAGGCCATCTAGGCCCATCTTCGTTGTGAGAATAGTTCACCACCATATAACATGCTTAGTATAACTCCATGATTCACGCCCATACGCATCATATGTATGCTTGTTGTGAGTAGTGACTGATCATAACATATGCTATTGGGCAGACCATTTACAGGACTCCTTATGAGATAGAGTGCCCCACATTATCGCGCTGTACACGCAGGATTGCTGCATGACTGCACGGTGTGACTCATGCATCTCGCATATGTGTGACTTGATTATTGTAGGCCTTAGTAACATCAGGGTCATGACTCCACAGGTATATCATGGATGGCCGTATCGGATACCGAAAATACTTGGTTCTAGCATTGTGGGCACTTAGGATGTCCTTGGGTGAAAATCCTAGAACCTTTTTTGTACCAGGAGCTGCTCCAACATCTACACCATGTGGATACACGAGCGCCCGAGTGCCGAATACCAGTAGGACGCGTCTCCCACTGTGTCGTGGTCGGTTGGAAGGGGTGTGGCCTTATCTGCCCGAGTGAGGGGGCTATAAGCTGGTTGAGTTTGACTAGCTCGCAAATGAGTAAGCTATCGACGAGCCGGGTAGGTATTGGCAGACTACTGGTCAGGCAGATAGTGAGGTTTATTCCGCTCGTTGGGTTATGCGGCTAGGGAGGCGGCAGTCAGTGTGGAGTGTACTAGACCCCGATGATATCCCAAAGAGGAACTATACTGATATGTGTACTTGATGAGTATTGGCATGCTTGCTTTGCATCTCGCATATGACATTTGGCTATATAGGCCTCGCATCGCATGGCCTTGGTATGGTCGATAGCATTCATGCCTTGCATCACATAACTTTAGTACAGCTGATAGCATTTACAGACTTACTGCATATTTTCGCATTATTCTGATATTGTATACTTGGTGCTTGCCTTGCGCTCACACTTACACCACCCTCTAAGCTTTTATAAGCTTGTGCATGACCGTTGCGCGCAAGTGGCATTGGATCACAACAGCACTTAGGCAGGAGCGCATATCAGATTATTTTGGAGTTTTTGATCACCCTGTATGTCCTTTTCTGCATTGTACTTAAAGTTTTTGATATTGTGGATATGTGGTGATATTGTTTTGTGTCCTGGTTATGCTTGTGTTTATGCTCCATTACAAAAAAAATTCATACTGAAAAATCCTCCTTGTAAGATCCCAGGATCGGAATCAGGCATGTGAGTGCCAGGATCAGAGAATGGGGCACTACGAGATTGTCGGCCCCAGATTTGGTGATCAAAAATTTTGTAAGCTTGTTTTCCGAGTTTGGGGCATGACAGAAGTTGGTATAAGATCATAACTTGGGAATACCTGAGGATCACATCACATATCTACTTTGAACTTAGAATGAATAGGTTCCAAGTCCGAATAACTTAGCAATTTTTTGAAATAAACAGTCACAAAAAAAAAACGGTTAAACAAAACTTGCAATCCTGAGGATACGCTATTGCCAGGTCGGTTCGCCTCTTCTCAAGGAAATCGATGTATTTGTCAATAGCCTAATCAATAGGATAGTACAATTTAGCCATATATTAATATAATAAATAATTACATGTCAATCAATGCATATAGAGAATAAATTAGTAATGCCTACCACGCTATCAACCCACGCATCCTTCACCCATATCGTACCAAACCATAACCCTGCTACCATGGCCTTATTCACTTCATACTAGTCCTCTACATCTTTCAATTGCTGCGCGGATAGTATCCTGAATGGATTCATCTGTAGAGGAAATGGTATCGGAGCAGTGGCAAAAGTTGTTACAGCCTTGGGTTCGTGAACCAAACCAGGGGTTGTATCAAATGCAGACAGAGACAAGTACAGAGAAACCTTATAAATTGATGGCTTCAGTACCCTTTTGGGTCTCCTCTAATAGACGGGATGAGAAGTGGATGCATCCAATGCATTACCCTTGGTGATACCAAATGAGTGCACATCGAATTCCCCATACATGAAGCGTTCTTTCTCTTTAATATCATTTTCTTCCCCTCTCTTCAACTCATCACCCTCCTCCTCCATCATAAAATATTCCTTCTCCTTATTAAACTCCTCTCTCTCCTTCACTAACTTTTCCTTTTCTTCAAAAAACAAATCCTTCTCCCTTTTCAATGCTTCTTTCTCTTTTAGTAACGCCTCCCTCTCATCAACCCTCGCTTCTTTCCCTCTCAACTCTTCCTTCTCTTTCCTCAATTCTTCCCTCTTCTTCTTCAATTCCTCTCTGTCCTTCTTCAACTCTTCCTTCTCAACACGGAATTCTTCCATAAGAATAATACCCGCCTCGGTCCCTCTCCCTCCTCACCTTTCTCAACATTTTTGCCCTCTTCGTTTGATTCATCTTCTTTCTCATGATCATTCTCATTACCCTCTTCCTCATCTTCCTGGGTCTCAGTGAGATACAAAATGTAACGATGGATATGTAAGAGGAATGATACCATTACAAAAACAGAAAAAATATAGTTCATTTTTCCATAACATCTTACCTGGAAACTTTCACGGACCGAGCGAACCGCATCCGTTTCCCATTCTCATAGGGTCGGTTTTAATTTCATTATTACTGATGTCTGCAAACGAACAAAGTGTATTGTTAAATATAAAAGCGTATACCTATTAGAAGTAACCAAAGTAAATGCCGAAGAAATATATTAACTTACAGCTTTATTTTTGAGAATATATAGCATGTATTTTGTTGTACCTCCAACCCTTCCAGCCTCGATATTGAATGGAGCTTGGAATTTGACGGGGAACATACGAAACAACACACTCTTGTAGGGCCGGTAGTATCTCTACTGCCCATACCTATTAGAATGAAATTGCACTGGGTTAAAAATCCATAATTGAATATAGAGGATAAATATATAAAAAATAAAAGGTGTTCTTACTTGTAGAGGAAGGAGGCAACCACATACAGTGTACCGAAGGACACTTGATGAGGCAACACCAGATTTTATTCCTTGCGACATTGTATAGTAACCCAAACTACTCCAAGGATAGTCATAAAAATCATCTAGCGAGTCCACCAGGTGAATATAATCCATGTTGCACATGGTTTTTGGATCGGTTTCCCTTAGAAAGAACTCTACAACCAGGAGTAGGGCAACCTTCATGACATCCTTATGCTTATTGCTGTCAACTAATCTATCAAACACGTCTATTAGGTCCTTTAATACTGGATATTGCTTGAAGTATTTATCTCTTAATGTACTCGTAGTGCAACAATTTTTCGGTACAGTAAGATTTCCAGTCTTAAGGCCCATAATGAGGGCGAAGTCCATCTCGGTAAACTGCACCCGTCTCCCCATGATCTCAAATACTAGATCACCTCTATATCGTTGAAAAAGAAGGTGAAATAAAGCCCCTACAAATCTAAAGGATGTAACATATAATAGAAATGAAAAAAGGGATTGGCTAAACAAATTTAGCTGACTATCGTGCTTTTCCAATCCACCCTTCACCTTCTCAAACCACCATTTCAGTGTACACCTAGAGGTTGGGTTGGAGATTACTGCAGAATATTCATCACTTGCAAAGATGAAAATGAAAAACATATCAAACATAAAATTCATAACATAATAAATAATTGAAAACGATGTAGAATTTCATGAATTTGAGCAGGGTTCATATGAAATAGAGATAGAAATTGAGCAAGGAAATACCAGAAATTGTGCAATACAAACTATCAAAATAAGCGAGGCAAACATGAAATTGAGCAGGGCAAACTAGATATTCAGTGGGGGACACTAGAAAAACACCAAGGCAAACTAAAAATTTTGCAGGGCAAACTGCAAAATTAAGGGGCACAAACATGAAATTCAACGGGGCAAACATGAAATTGAGCGGGGCGAACTAAAAATTCATTGGGACAAACATGAAATTCAGCGAGGCAAACATGAAATTCAGCGGGGGAAACTTGAATTTGAGCGGGGCAAACTAGAAATTCAGCGGGGCAAACTTGAATTTCAGCAAGGGAAACTTGAATTTGAGTAGGGCAAACTTGAAATTCAGCAGGCCAAACTTAATTTTGAGCGGGGCAAACTAGAACTTCAGTGGGGGAAACTTGAATTTGAGAGGGGCAAACTACAAAATCAGCAGGGCAAACTAAGAAATCAGTGAGGCAAACATGAAATTAAGTGGGGGAAACATGAAATTCAGCAGGGCAAACTAGAAAATCAGCGGTGCAAACAAAAAGGACAATTTTATGGATTGAGCCCAAAAAACTAAACATATCCAATGTTCCAATGGACCACACCACATGAAAATTTTGAATTGAACTTCTCATATTGGTCATTTCTTAGGGGCCACAGAAGTTTTGGATCAAGCTTATAATTATGTTTTCTATTAATCCATGTCTATATGATCTTATGAATTGGTTTGATAACAATCAAACATCACTGTTGGGCCCACTATGGTTTCAACAGTGGAAATCATTATGCCCACTGTTTCCCGTGGTATGATCCACTTAATCTTTTGATATGCTTCAGTTTGGGGCTAAACCACTAGAATTAGATGGAAGAACGGATGGACGCTGTGGTTATACTACATACATTCAATGTGGGCCCATTTGAGTTTACTTAGTACAATGGGAGCGTACTGACTAACTCAGTACACAATCCGATTACGCTTGCTACGCCCCACAATGATGTTTTATTTGTAATACATTATGTTCATCGGATTATGTATACAGTAAAGCCCTATATGTGGGAGGGAACCTAGATATTAAACAGGGGAAACATGAAATTCAGCGGGGGAAATAGAAAATTCAGCCGAAAAAACTAAAAAATGAGTGGGGCAAACATGAAATTCAGTAGGGGAAACATGAAATTCAGCGGGGCAAACTATGAATTTAGCGAGGCAAACTAAAAAATCAGCGGGGTAACCTAGAAAATCAGCGGGGGAAACATGAAATTGAGCAGGGCAAACTAGAAATTCAGTGGGGGAAACATTAAATTGAGCGGGGCAAACTAGAAATTCAGCAGGAGAAACTAGAAATTCAGCGGGGCAAACTTGAATTTCAGCGAGAGAAACTTGAATTTGAGCGGGGCAAACTTGAAATTCAGCAAGCCAAACTAGAATTTGAGCGGGCCAAATAAGAAATTCAGCGGGAAAAACTTGAATTTGAGCGGGGCAAACTACAAAATCAGTGGGGTAAATTAGGAAATCAGCGAGGCAAATATGAAATTGAGCGGGGGAAACCTGAAATTCAGCGGGGCAAACTAGAAAATCAGTGGTGCAAACTTAACAGATAATTTCATGGATTGAACCAAAAAACTAAATGTATCCAATGTTCAAATGGACCACACCACATGAAAATTTTGAATTGAACTTCTCATGTTGATCATTTCTTAGGGGCCACAGAAGTTTTGGATCAAGCTTATAATTGTGTTTTCTATTAATCCATGCCTATATGATCTTATGAATAGGTTTGATAACAAACTAACATCACTGTTGGGCCCACTATGATTTCAACGTTGGAAATCATTATGCCCATACTTCTTGTGGTATGATCCACTTGATCTTTTGATATGCTTCAGTTTGGGGCTAAACCACTAAAATTAGATGGAAGAACGGATGAATACCGTGGATATACTACATACATTCAATGTGGGCCCATTTGAGTTACTTAGTACCATGGGATTCGATTATGCCTGTTATGCCCCACAATGATGTTTTATTTGTAATACATCATGTTCATCGGATTATGTATGCACCAAAACTCCATATGTGGGAGGGAACCTAGACATCGAGGGAAGGAACCTAGACATTGAAGGGGGCAAACATGAAATTCAGCGGGGGAAAAAGAAAATTCAGCGGGAGGGGAGGGGGGGGGGGGGGGGGGACTATGAATTCAGAGGGGCAAACTAAAAAATCAGCGGGGCAAACATGAAATTGAGTAGGCAAACTAGAAAATCATCGAGGCAAACATGAAATTGAGTAGGGGAAACATGAAATCAGTGGGGCAAACATGAAATTGAGCGGGGGAAACATGAAATTAGCAGGGCAAACTCTAAAATCAGCAGGGCAAACTAGAAAATCATTATCCCCACTATTTCTAGTGGTATGATCCACTTGATATTTTGATATGCTTCAATTTTTGGCTCAACCCCTTAAATTAGATGGAAAAACCAATGGACGGCATAGATATTCTACAGAAAATGGATTGGCTACTCCCCTTGCCACCAGCCAATGGATGGTGTTTGGTGCTCTGTGGGCCCCATCATGATGTATGTGTTTCATCCATGCCGTTCATCTATTTTTATAGATCATTTTATGATATTATACAAAAAATGAGGTATATCCTGATCTCAATTGGACCACATTATAGGAAACAGTGTTTAATGAACATTAACCATTAAAAACTTTTTGGGGACCATAAAAGTATTGGATCAAGATGATCTTTGTTTTTAGCCTTCATCTGGGTCTTTATGACCTAGTAAACAGATTGGATTTCAGATAAACAATATAGTGGGCCTCAGGAGGATTTAAATGATGGATATCTAATCACTATTGTTTCCCTGTAGTGTGGTACATCTAAGATTTATATCCCTCTTATTTTTAGGATAAAGCCCTAAAATGATCTTTACAAATGGATGAAACACATACATCATGGTGGGGCCCACAGAGCACCGACCACCAGCCACGGGACTGGTGTCAGGGGGAGTAGCCAATCCATTTCCTATACTACATACATTCAATGTGGGCCTAACTGAGTTTAAAATATACCTATGGTGCTGATTTCTTCACTAGACTTACCATTTTCAGAAGAAGACAAAATGCTGATAAGGGGGCCCACAAAATGAGTTGTTTTTAGTCTTTCTCGTGGAAATGGAGTGAGGAAAGGGGGTGAAAGCAACGCCAGTTAAATCAGCAATGGAAAGGGAGATGAAAAGAAAACAGTGTAAAGGGAGAGGAAAAGTGGACAACAGTGAAAAGGAGGGGTATTTTCATCCTGAAATTCGGTCTCCCCACATGTAGGTCTAAGTTGCAAAACAAAGTTTGTAGTGTTTCATAAAAATAGTTGGATAAAAGGTGGGGTCCACAGTCCTAAATTTCTCAAAATTTAAAGAAAAGAAAAGAAAAGTTGGGATGCTTTATACATTTGACTTCCTTTTCTTCATGAAAAAAATAAAATAATAAAAAATAAGTCGTATGGTGTGCCTTTTTTCTTCCAATTTTTTTATTAGGAGTTGCTTGGATGCCTGTAAATCACTTACAAGCTTTGATATGCTAGTGAATTATGCCTGAAATAATGACTTTTTCTGGAAACGACTTGCCAATTCCTGAATTATGAAGGGATTATAGGTAATTCAATAGTCATGACTATTTGAATACCTTCATTTGCCTATAAAAAACTGTAAATTAAGGCGCAAACATATTACAGGTATTAGTTGTACTATGAAAATTGGCATTTCATACCATGGGTGAGGTCTTTATAGCTAAAAGGATAATGTACATGATCGAATACAATAATTAATATACGTTTGTGATATGTGGGGTGTTGGGGTCCTTGCACAAAACCTTAGGATCTAGCCTCCCGGAACAAACCAGAATTATGAGATAATAAAGCAATGAAATAAATCAAAGCACAAACCACACCACATGAGATTTTTACATGGAAAACCTTCAAAGAGGTAAAAACCACGGGACCTCTTCCAGATCAACAATCCACTATGAAGTAGAATGTTACAACCTTCTTTACTCACGCAGGAGTGGATAAACAATAAGAGAAATAAAGAAAACTAAGAGATTTCACCGATTACGAGGACATGGAAGCGCTGAGATATGATAGATCACCTCTACGAGCATAGCCTCCATTACATAAGCTTCCTCTCTCTCTCTCTCTCACCTTTAAAAGTTCTAAACCCTTTAGCAAACCCTTACAAAGCTTTAGGAAACCCTCTTGCCTTACCTCTTGAATGCTTTAAAAAACCCTAGGGACCTCCTATTTATAGTTTAGAAAACTCTCTTTCGCACTCTTGCGAAAGCCGCCTCAAAATTTTGAATCCCGCATAAAATCGGACACAAATCTGCGTAACCAGGACTGGTCGTGCAGGCTGCAGGACTGGTCGAGCACTGTTCACTCGACTAGTCGAGCACTGTTCATAGAGCTCACTGGACTTTGAGTCGAGTGATCCATGACTAGTCAAGCAGGCTACAGAACTGTTCGAGCAGTGCGGGGATTCCACTATTTGTGGCATCTGAACCGCACCTCATCTCCTCTGACCTGAGGAGGAAAAACCCATCAAATCTCTCCCTTTCCGACTCAGGAGGAATTCACCTTCTTCAAGCCAGCCGGGTTTCTACAAACCTCAAACTTGCCCTTGAGCAAAGCCTTGGTCATCATGTCTGACCCATTATCATCCGTGTGGACCTTCTCAAGCTGTAACACCTTCTGTTTCAAAGTATCCCTGATCCAGTGATACCGAATCTTTATGTGCTTCGACTTGGAATGCTAACTTGGATTCTTGCTCAAGTGTATAGTACTTTAACTATCATAATAGACCACATGCTGCTCCTAGTTCAAGCTAAGTTCCTGTAGGAACCTCTTCATCCAAAATATCTCTTTACATGCCCCTGTGACTGCAATGTACTTAGCCTCTGTCGTCGACAATGCTACGACCTTTTGTAGCTTGCTCTGCCAAGAAATCGCTCCCCCTGCAAACGTGAACATGAACCCCGATGTAGACTTCCTAGAGTCTATGTCGCCTGCCATATATGCATCTGTGTAGCCCTCTAACACAGGTTTACCGTCACTATAGCATAGGCTCAACCTAGATGAGCCTCTTAGATACTGTGGTATCTACTTCACCATATCATAGGTGTGGTTTTTATGCAAGGATTTCATCTCCTCTTGCATAGCTTTCAACCATTCCCCCTTATGCTCATCGGTTAGGACCTCAAAATAATCTTCTGGTTCTCCCCTATCAATTAGCATAATATACTCATGCGACGAGTACCTCTTAGATGGCTGTTTGTCCCTAGATGACCTCCTCAGCTGTGGCTCAATAGGTGAATAAAGTGGGGGCTACTCCCTTGGTCCATCTTTTGAAGGAACTCCCTCGTCCTCTGCACTTTACTATACTCTCCCATTATCAGGCACCATGGGAGGAATAATCGAATCCATGTTCTCTAGCTCACCTGAACTAGGCTATTTCTTCTTTAGCTTACCAATGTTTTGTATATACTAATCTTTAAAGAAAACCATATCTCTACTCCTAACGAGCTTCTTCTCGGTCGGATCCCACAATCTGTAACCGAACTATTCATCACCATACCCCAAGAACACACACTGCCTGATCTTCATATCGAGCTTAGACCTCTCATCCTTTGGTACATGAATGGATGCCCTGCTTCCAAATACCCTGAGATGACTGTACGATAGATCCTGTCTAGTCTACACCTTCTCAGACACTTCTCCATTCAACAGGGTTAATGGAGACCTGTTTATCAGATACATTATTGTGTGCATTGCTTCTCCCCAGAATGTCTTAGGTAATTTCGCATGGGATAACATGCATCTGATTCTCTATACAATGGTACGATTCATTTGCTCAGCCAAACCATTATGCTAGGGGGTCTTGAGAACTGTCTGTTCATGCCGTATACCCAGAGACTTACAATACTCATGAAAGTCACCAATGTATTTACCACCATTCTTAGTGTGGTGTACTTTAATGATCTACCTGTCTCTCTCTCGACCATAGCATGAAACAATGTAAACACACGAAAGACCTCGTCCTTGGATTTTAAAGTATAAACCCAAACCCTCCAGATGCATCATCTATAAAAGTAACAAAATGCAATGCCTTACCTAAGGTTTTTCTCCTCATAGGACCACAAACATCAGAATAAACCAAATCTAATGCATGCACTTTGTTAACATGAGAAGCAGATTTAATAAATGAAACTCTATGCTGTTTTCCTGATAAACAATCAATACAGGTTTTGAGAGGTATACCTGTCATGTCTAGAAGGAGCCGCTTCCTCGCTAGTACCTGAAGTCCTTTTTTACTCATGTGGCCTAGATGCCTGTGCCGCATGTTAATAGCTTAATCTTCCACTGCGTTCAACCTACTCTTGCACACACTGACACTTACCTTATAAAGGGTGTAATACTTCTTTCCTCTAGCTGCGATCAACGAACCCTTGATGAGCTTCAAGCGCCCACCAGCAAACTGGCTTTCATAGCCATCATCATCCAGCCTTCCCGTCGACCTCAAGTTGAGGCGAAGGTCTGAGATATGCCTCACATACTTGAGAACCAATGTACAGCCCACATCAGTCTTCACATAAATATCACCGACCCCTACGATCTTTGATATGCTAGAATTTTCCATCTTCACGGTCCCATAGTCACCAGACTTGTAGCTTGTGAAGAAGTCTCTGCATGGAGTCACATGAAAAGAAGCTCCCAAGTTAATCACCTAGTCAATGTCCTGACTCGTAGCTATGAGACATATATCGTGATCTGCTGAAAGAATAACTATAACGTCACCATTTGAAGCGACCGCAGTGTAATCTAATTCATCTTCATTCTCCTTTCCTTTTCCTTTCATGTCATTTTTATTTTTACGACATTCATGCTTATAGTGGCCATCTTTATGTTCTTTCCTCTCTCCCGTTCCTGTGTCACATGAGCCTCTTGCTGAGTAGACTCCTGAGACTTCCTCCTTGTCTCCTCATTAAAGAGACAGCTAGTTAACTGTTCCATGGATATCTTTCCGTCTGGCGCGGAGTTACTTAGTGAGACCACCAATGTTTCCCAACTGTTAAGCATTGAACTAAGCAATAGTAAAGCCTGTAATTCATTATTCAGGACCATCTTTGTAGAGGAGAGTTGGTTCACCATATTGCTGACCTCATTCATGTGCTCGGCCATAGAACCACCATCTTTCAACTTGAGATTCACAAGTCACCTTATCAGAAAAATCTTATTACCGGTTGTCTTCCTCTCATACGGCCCTTCCAATTTCAGCCATAAGCTAGCGGCTGAGGTCTCTGTAGACACATGGTGGAATATGAAATCGTCCAACCATTGTCTAATAAACCCCACCGCCATCTGGTCCATCATCTTTCAATCATCATCAGACATATCCTTGGATTTTGCTGATATGCTTAAAATTGGAGAATAGAAGTCCTTGCAATAAAGCAAGTCCTCTATCTTAGCCTTCCATATGGTCCAGTTAGAACCATTGAGGCTGATCATCCTTGATGAGCCACCTTCCATAATTCAAAACCGATCCTACCCATTCAATGAACTTAGCTTTGATACCACTTTATTGGGGCCTTGCACAAAACCTTAGGATCTAGCCTCTGAGAACAAACCAGAATTATGGGATAACAAAGCAATGAAATAAATCAAAGCACAAACCACACCACACAAGAGATTTTTATGTGGAAAACCCTCAAAGAGGTAAAAACCACGGGACCTCATCTAGATCAACAATCCACTATGAAGTAGAACGTTACAACCTTCTTCACTCACGCAAGATGGATAAATAATAAGAGAAACAAAGAAAACTGAGAGATTTCACCGATTATGATGATGTGGAAGCGTTGAGACATGGTAAATCACCGCCATGAGCATAGCTTCCCTTCCACAAGCTTCCTCTCTCTCTCTCACACCTTTGATAGCCCTAAACCCTTTAGCAAACCCTTATAAAGCTTTAGAAAACCCTCTTGCCTTACCTCTTGAATGCCTTAGAAAACCCTAGAAACCTCCTATTTATAGTTTGGGAAACTCTCTTTCGCACCCTTGCGAAAACCGCCTCAAAATTCTGAATCTTACACAAAATCGGATTCAAATCTGCGTAACCAGGACTGGTCGAGTACTGTTACTCGACTGGTCGAGCACTATTCACAGAGCTCGCTGGACTTTGAGTCGAGTGACCCATGACTAGTCGAGCACTGTTCACTCGACCGGTCGAGCAGGCTGCAAGACTAGTCGAGCAGCGCAGAGATTTCAGTGTTTGTGGCATCCGAACTGCACCTCATCTCCTCTGACCAGAGGAGGAAAATCCCATCATGGGGCTTTGACGTAGGGATGAACGTGATGAGGTCAATCATCATCTTCCTTAAGGATAACTACTCCGAATCCACGGAGCTTCTCTCTACTCCTCACAAAGACTTCTCGAATCCACGAGGAAAAAAGCAAGGAAAATAGAAAATAAATTCTATCAAATTCGTAATTTGATTGATGAATGAAATAAATGAGTTCACAACCCTTTAAATAGGGATACCAAACAATGAGAAAAATTTCAGAATCATACTACAGCAAACTCCTAGAATTCACAACTTACTATAAATAGTAAACTTCATATTTATAAATGGTCATGATATCTACTAGTGTGCAAGGTTTTCAGCCAAAATTAGTAAGTGTCCTATTTGGCTTCACCAAGTTGTTCTCGTAATTATTCTAATCCCAATGGATGAAGAGTTGTAATCAAACTAAAACTCACTATTTATAGTAAAAACAAAATTAAAATAGGGAAACGACCGTTGATCTAATGGTGTTTCACAAATCTAGCTTGCATAACCCAGCATAGCAGGGTTGGGTGGCTAAAGTAGCTTGTTCTACCTCAAAATCATATATTTTACGTCTGATAACTCATTCTGGATTGCAAAATACGCCCGATTTAAGGTCCGACGGTCCAGATCACTTCTGTCGTCAACCGGGCCTTTTCTAATCCATCTTGGCCATGAAACTGTCCACGACCTGCTCTACATCAGGCTTATCATAATGTGTATGGTAGATTCAATTTTTCCATCATGTGCATGATCCAATGATGCTCTCTTAGAACTTTAAAAGCAACTTGATTCATTATTAAATTAATCAAAAAAGAGTAAAGGCACTACACCAAAATCGTCATTTAAGAACAGTTTTAAACCGTTCCTTAATGCTTCAGGAATGGTTTTAAACCGTTTCTAAATGAGGCGTCACAGAAAAACAGGAACGGTTCAGAACCGTTTTGGCTACCGTTTCAAATGATAGAGACAGAATTTTAGGAACGGTTCTTAACCGTTCCTAAATGGTGATTTTGTTTATTCTACCACTATTGCCGCTATTCAGAAGGAAACAGTCAACCACCTCTTCTTGCACTGTCCTTTTGCTTTCTTAATAGATTCTTGTTACCTTTCAAATAGAATTAAATAAAGAACAAACTTAAAATGGCAGTAACAATTTCGCTAATAGAACTAATATCTGTGCAATGCAACTTTTGAAAGGATCTATGCCATCTGAGACTTACATGCCATCTTTCTTCGACCTACCTTTTCAATATGTCATCAACATTTGGGTTACGTGGAAGTTTAACAAGCTGACATTTGGGTTATGTGGAAGTTTAACAAGCTACAGAAAAGGATTTTGACATTAATACATGCATCAAGCAATAAGACAACTTATGAACCATAAGAAAATTATGATCTATCATTAAACTCTAAATGGAAATGAAAAAAGATTACGACAAGATCACATCAGATATAAAAGTGCATTAAGCTTTCAAAGACATTTCAATGAAATATAAAAGCAAAACATTTTAAGATCTAAGAAAAATCTATCACATAAATAAGAATAAAAGATGAGGAGACCTAAAAGAGGAACTG
The DNA here is from genome assembly GCF_029962835.1 of Magnolia sinica. Lineage (NCBI taxonomy): Eukaryota > Viridiplantae > Streptophyta > Magnoliopsida > Magnoliales > Magnoliaceae > Magnolia > Magnolia sinica. The sequence continues at coordinate 92,029,693 of NC_080577.1, forward strand.
ATTCAAGGTAGTCATTTATTCTGTTAAATCTAATACACGAAAAATCTTCCCTATTCCACTCTTGTTAAATCTAATAAATACAAACTTAGCATCCATGTCACAGTGGCACTCTATTAGTGTGCATCAAACAACATAACCACAAAGTTCAGCAAGAAGAAAAGGCATAGTTTCACACACGAACAGAGATGAGGATCTCAAATAACTATTGTAGAGTACTCAGGAATGTAAAAATGATAGGGCCCTAGAAGTAGACTAGTGGAAGATTCTAACTGATGACTTTCACTATAAGAAACACTACAACAAATAATACCAGCCGCGGCACTTTAGGTGCCTCTTGTACCGCTGCTGTGTAAAACAGGGCCCAGGGCCCACAGATGTTTTACCGTAAAAAAAAAAAAAAAGAAGAAAAAAACCCTACATACTCATTTCGCTCCCGGACCCCGCGCCTCTCTCTCCATCTCTCTCTCACTTGCATCATCTCCAGATCTCGCGCCTCTCTCTCCATCTGCCTATCTCGCACACACACTCTCTCTCTCTCTCTCTCTCTCTCTCTCTCTCTCTCTCTTCCTCACTTGCATCATCTCCAGATTTGGTGCGGCCAGCAGCCCCTGCCCTCCATCTCTTCCTCGGCCAGGTACTCATTTCTCTCAAATAGATATTTAGGTTTTTTATTTTTAGATCTATAAATCCGTAGATTATTAGAGGATACAATATTGGAATTAGGGATTTCCTAAACTCTGTAATAGGAAAAGGATTAGGGCTTTCCTAAAAAATCACTTTTATGGTTTATTGTTGTGAATGTTTAAGGTGTGCACAACTAGTGTTTGATGAATGTCTTTGTTCTAATAGTTTTCAATTTATATGTTAGAGTTGGCATAGTATTTCAAATTCAAGTGTTGTTTGCGGCTATGATGATCTGGATTTTGTTCTCTTCTATTTCCTGATCTGGGTGAATTGCAAAGTGGCTTGCCAAACGTGGTATTGTTTGTTAGCAGGCTCTTGTAGTTACATGATACTCAGACAGCGTGGGATACTTGATACACAGGCACTTAGATAATAATGGCATATTATCTTTCAAGAAAAGAAATCTTAGCAAGTTTCAGATATTAATGTTGAAACATACTTTCCATGGAATGCATTGAATTTGCCAATGTACCCATCGCTTTTGCAGTTCCTTGCATGGATAAATGGTAAGTGAAATTTGCATGTGGAAGTTAGCAAAACTACAGAAAGAAAATACAATTTAAAGTCAACAAAAAGAAGAAGAAGGGGCGTACACTTTGAATATTTTGACTGGAATTGACTTTCTTTTCTTACTAAAACGTCCCATGTAGTTATTCCCTAATAAAGCACTTTTAGGTACTGTATTGCCACAAAGAACAGAACTTGCATCTTCCTCCTCTACAACAAGCTTTTCATTTTCATTGTCATTGTCATTGTCATTCTTATCTAATAACTTAGGTTCGAAATAATGACTCCTTATGATGACCTTTCTTTTCACTGTTCTGTCATCAACGACTTCCAATGAAGAATTAGGTAAATGATTCTCGCCCAATTCCATAGAAGGCCTAACTGTATCACCATTTGCTTGCCGCCGCATCCCAGCATATTCCAAACAATTCAAATTTTCTTTAACATCACTTGTGACATTTCGACCAACTGGATTGACATGCAAAAAAAAAGAAGGTTGATACTGATTAATGATTGAATTTGTAGATCTGAATAGAAAACTCAACTCTTACCATCATGCTGAAACTCCAAAAGCTTATTGCCTTCAGTAGCAAAATCATATTCCACCTGATACAAAGAAGGTAATTACATTCAATAAAAAAGATAATTTAAAATGCAACCCTACTTCACTGATATAAATCTCACATTTATTCAGTAGCATTACTCACAGAATCCTTGAAGGTAGGGCATCCTGGCTATTTCCTGAGTCAGTTAGAGATCCCTGTAAGCAGTTTATGGTACAAACAACAGCCTCAGCCATGGAAGAAAAATCAGAACCATGGTTTGTGATGCTAGGAGAAGATTCATACGTTGATTGTTAAGTAATTCGGAATTACTTGAGGGACCTTGAAGTTCCTCTTTGCTTCAAGAGATGCTAAGCCTTCAATGTGAAGGAAACATAGAAGGAAGTGAATGTATAGGAATATGTGCATGTGTGCCTATATGAACATCTGTGGCCAAGCCCAAATAGCTAGGACACAGTAATGATGGTGGTGGTGGTGGTGGTGGTTGTGATGATCATATACACATGTACATACCTATATGGAGAATGATCCAGTAGTGTCAACACTACCTTAGAGTCAACCTCTGTGGGGCCCATTGTGATCAGTGCATGACATCGGTTCCATCCACCAGGTGCACCCTTCAATGTTAGGCCATGCAACCAAAAATCAGCCCGATCAGAAACTCAGGTGGGCATGGGATAAGGAACAATCAAAAGGGGATGTCCAACTAATAAACTCTCCAGATTGTTTGTGGACCACCGCTCATCTTTGGGGGTTTGCTGGCTGTTCTTTAATAAAGTTAGCCATTCTAGCTTCAGCTATTTGTATTTTTTAGTCAGTGGGTGATTTTGAGGTAGCCTTTACCAGAGTAATGGGTTCATTTTGTTGTGTTGTTATTTGATAGGCTCCTTGAGCTTTTAGCCACCCTTGTTCTTATGTTTTTCCTTGTTGTTCTTTAATAAATGCCATACATCCATGATTGGGGTGCTTGTGTTGGTCACTTGATTGCAAATAGAATTTCTGTCTATAGCTTTGTTTAGTAGATCTTATGTTTTTTGTTTTGGTGTTCTTTTGGTTGAAGGAAGAGAGAAAACAAAAAATGCAATGTCAAAACTAAGAAAAGGAAGAAACAAAATAGGTTATGTAGCATCAAAACCAAAAGAAAGGGAAGAGAGAAAATAGGTGATGTAACTTAATTTCAAGATTTTAGGAGACCCAAAGCACTAAATGTTTAAAGACAATTCGATTGAGTTTGTATTTTTCCACTTCTTTTTCTGAACTTTTTTTTTTTTTCAATTTATATGTATATATATGTTTTTTGGAATTGTCTGAGAATTAAGGGTTGATGTTTGATCTTCTAGTTTAGAAGACCAAGATTGTTAAATTGATTGTGGATTGATGTTATGGTTAACCTACTTTTAAATTTTCTTCCTTGACACAGTTATTCATTTCCTGCAAATACAACTGCTTAAAGACATTAGGAATTGGTTATTGCTTGCTATATTTCTTCTGATTTAGAGACTGCGGTGGAGGCTGAAAGGGTATGAGATTCTAAGGTTGGGGAATTCTCTGTTTTGGGTTCTATTTTGCTGTTTTTTTTTTTCTTTTCAATTTCTTGATGAAATTTTCAAATGGGTGTTTGATTTTCATTCTTTTTAGAATTAGAAGTCTAGTGATTTATTCAAATGGTGACACTGGTGATCTAGTTAATTACAATACTCTTGGACATTGTGAAATCACCGAATCAATTTTGTTCCTTGACACAGTTATTCATTTCCTGCAATTACAATTGCTTAAAGACATTAGGAATTGAATCTTTCTATAAAAAAAAAAAAAAGAAGAAGATATAGTGAGTGTCTAAAGTTTCCCATATTTCTACTTTCTGTTATCTTTTTGAAGCATGTATTAGTGCATTTTGCTTGGATGATGCCATTTTATCCTGAATCATTATTTTTCTTTGCCACCTTTTTCTAATTTGGCATTTACCTTAACTGTTGAATCAGGTCAGACGTTAAGGCTTCTTTGCCTTGACTCTTCTGTGGTTTGATCATAATCTAGCAAATGTTTGAGCTTAGTAATTCGATATATCAATTGCCATTTCTGTAATTCTACAAGAATACAATCATTACCCAGGTAATCTGGATTATCAGTCAACAGTGATTGTGTATTGAATATCAAAATCTCTTATACGTAATTTCAGTTAACTAAAATGAGATCAACTCATTTTTAGGTGTTACTGAAATAGCTTTGCATACGGAGTAAGCCTTTCATGATGTTATTAGAAATTGCAGGGCTAAGGATTATACTGCAGTAGAACAACCTGTGGAAGCATTCACGAATATCCTTTTCTCATCTGGAACTACAGGTAACTTGAAACCTTTTAACTGAAACATCTCAAAGATCGTAATGCTTCATCTTGCATATTTCATGCAAATCACTGGTATTAAAGACCATTCCAGGATTTGTCAAAGGTAGTTTCTATGTATGGATGTCTTTTAGAAGAAGCCTCACATGCATGCCACGATTTTATAAAAATTGAGTACAGCAGAGTTTTACACAAGTTTTAACCAAATGTGTCCATGGATTAGTCTCAAAATTCATGTTAGTGAAGTGACAGCTTGTTCTTAGTACATGAATGTCTTGGGTGATATTCAAATCAAGTCGGTATGCAGAAATAAAATAGTAAACAGGCAATAAAATAAAATTATTTAAAGAAAAATAAAAAAATTAAAAAAAAAAAGAGAAAGAAAAGTGGAAACTAATCCCATTTGCGTGGAAACAAATTGTGGCCACAATCATTGTAATAGTACAGGTATTGTTGTCTCCTGCTACCAAGCAAATTGTTAATTCTAATGTTTTGTTTCTCAATTTAAGTGCTTCAAATGTGACGAAATCGCTTCTTTAAATCTGAAGCATTTTTAATGTGGATTTATATCTTACATAATTTTTTTCTTAGACCAGGAGATTGTCAATATTTCTCTTTTATGCGCAATTTAAGTCTGAAATTCATCTGCTGACCCATTCATATATGCTTGTTCAGGACATACGCATGTAGCTGAGGCACTAAAAGTACCGCTTCACATATTCTTTACTATGCCTGCGCCATAAGTCTTGTTGTTTGAGTGGAAATCCAATACTCTTAAAATTATCAGAGTCACCACCTTATCATTATATTTCACCTGCATTCTGCAAGTGCCTTTTCTATATGCCATATTGTTCATTTGTCACTGTCACATTTTTAGAAAATATGATACAGCAAACAGAAACTGCAGTTTTCTCCTTCAGATAATATTATATTCTTTTGCTTTGCACTTGCAAGACTTGTCCATTCTAACCTGAGGTGCATTTGAGGTCACAACAATGGCCATGGAACATCATCTGTCTTTGAATCTTAGGATATTGACAAAAAATCATCTAATGTTGGAATCCTAGATGTTAAATGTTCATTAAAGACTTGGAATTATTTCACCTTATTTGTATCAAAGGCTATAAATTTCTTCTAAATAGAGAGAAGCAAATTGTCTTCAAATTGCATCTCACATATTATCTATCTGGTCGATAGGATATTAAGCTGAGGTAACACACTTTTAATGATCTCATATTCAATAGGGCGCATTTAGGACTTGCTATATTTGCATTGAGCGAAATGGTGATTGTGCTCGATTGGGCCACTTGGTGAACTGAGCTCACTTGCCATTGTTAAAGTCCCTTGATATACATTGGCATATTATCTATCTACTCTTTGATTTTTTTTTCCTTGTGCACAGGATTTTAATCAATTGTGCCTAAATTTAGGCCTATAAACTAGCACTTTAGCCTTTTGACGCTACTCGCACTAGGAGTACCATATAGAGGATTTAAAAAAAAAAAAAAAAAAATTTATTTAAGACTATTTTCAATTTATTTTAATAAATATTATATATATTTTTTATTATGAAGTAATATAGACTTTGTTTAATATTTAGTTTAAATTGTATTGCAACATTTTTTATGTTTCAAATATTTTAAAAAAATACAGGTATTAATTGAATTATATATATAAAAAAATTTACTCGTCTATGCTGGGGCCCCTTAAAGCTGTACAAGGACTTTTACTGCTGCTTGTACAGATATTTGTTGGCACTTTTCCATATTTAAAAGTGTCTAGGAAGCCACTTTTAACGGCGCTTTTATTTCCTTTTACCGGCGCTTCTGTCAGAAATACCAGAGACCCCCGCAACAGACTCTACTATTAGTGGCGCTCTGAGAAGCACCAGTAACAATGGCTTAGTGTTGGGAAAACTTTTACCGACATACCCTTCTAGCGGCGCTTGTCTAGCGCCGGTAAAAGGATATGTCGGCGTTTTTAGGGGCTTTTACTAGCGGTTTTGGCCGCCGGTAAAATTCCGTTGTTTCGTAGTGTAATGAAAGCAATCAAACTAGCATCAGTCCAAATATCACAAAGCCGACTTTGGATAGAGCCTAGCCTAAAAATCACACGACCCCCAGGCCAATTCTCTGAATCCTAGTCTCTCCGTATTCTGGGCTCAAATCCTTGCAAACACTTACTGTTGTCATAGCTAGCAAATGGACTGCATCGGGCAAGGAGCCTCTAGCTAAAGTAAAAATGTGAAGAAAATAAAAATATAAGAAAAAAGAAAAAAGAATGACATCCTAGAGAAAATAACGAGAAAGTATACCCATTCTGCAGTTTTATACACTTGTTTAACCCTCCTACGATTGTTGAGCTTCAGAGTGACCATTAACTGAAAAATAGTTAATGGTCCAGATTCAACAAACAAATAATCACAAATATAAGAGGTGAGGTTAAGTTCAAATAATCCAAACCGTGGTTTGTGATATGTCTACGGTGGGTCCCACTATTTGGACGGTTGTGTGTGTGCATTGGGTGTATCCCACAGTCACAAATTCATGAGTGTTATGCATATGAACCACAAGATTCTACTAGAGTATCAAATTAACTCCCGTGTGGATTTTTAAAAGATAGTGGCCAGCTTGGCCACAACGAATGACTGGTAATCATCATCAAGCTTTTTGAACACTACAACCACTCTCGCATTTCATACAAGAGAGAGAGAGAGAGAGAGAGAGAGAGAGAGAGAGAGTAGGTACGGTTTTAAACCGCTCCTAATTAAAAACGGCTTACAACTGGTTTTGAACCAAGGGCATGGCCATTCCTGATCAGGATTTTTGGTGTAGTGAGGATAGAACATCCACCGTTAAAAACTTCTAGATTGCACTTAGGGCCCACTGAAATTGGTAGAATACATCCAATTTGTCTATGTCTAGTTCATGCATGCTTTGATGTTCTCGTAAGCCTAAAAAAATTAAGTCATTTTTATGTGATTTACTATTTTAGGGGAATTTTCCCTCTCATGCTTTATGTGGTGTGAATAACTACTTTATATATGCATTGTAAACATTTTACAAGTTAGCCAAACTTGTAATCTATTTACATAACCTGATATCACTTAAAAGCCTAATAAAATATCATATAAACAATTTACACCTGATGGCCATGACCTCATGATTCTAGCCGTTATGCTAGAGATTCAGTCAATTACTATATTAGCTTGTTTATAATACTTCTAATTAGTTTGATTTTAAATTAATATTAATTGTTATTATTATTTTTTAAATATATTTTAAAACATATTAAAACTAGATTAAGAAGAAGATCAATGTCTCTTAGATGAGAGGCCCATTTCATCATCAGAGAGTTAATGATCTGACTGTTACAACACTACCTGCCTTTGAGTCATTCAATGCAATCTCAGGTTCTACCCGCCTCCCCCGGTTAGATGGTTTGTCCCTGTTCGTAGGGAACATCACACTCGACACCTCCTCTCTTGATGTATGGAACATTTTCGAGAAGTTTGGAAGACTATTGGATGTGCACATCCCACTCTCCATGACATCCAACTGACACAAGGGATTTGCATTTGTCTGCTTTCGCTATGAGCAAGATGCATGTGACACCAGGGGAACCCTGGATGGCTGCAAGGTGGATGGTCAGATTATCACCGTTCAGCCTGCGAACCCTAGACGCCCTACCATGTTCTGACCTAGATCTGACCCCCCCTCTCAAGCAGTGAACAAACCTCCTCCCCAGGTTGCCCCTTGTAGATCCGATGCCAAGTTAGTAGTAGCTTTTCCTCACAGCAGCTGTCCCCAACAGGGCCACAAGCTCTCAGTTGAGGCAGACCTTGGTTTGGTTAGGTGCAGGATGCAAGACCTTGATCTAGCCATCTCTGTGGTTGTTGCCTCCCCCTGCATTTCCATTCTCCAGCTATTGGGTGTCATCAAGCAATCGGCCTTCCCTCTGTCTTCCATTGATGTTGTGAGAATCTCCCCTATTTCTTTCCTTCTATCTTTCAAATATAGGCTAGACCATTCAACATTCCTGGAAGACAACACCCTACAGTCTCGGATGGGAATAACATCCACCTCACCCTGGTCCCCGGATTTGGATCTGGCCATAGCAGGTACTTGGGTTAGGATTTTCGGGATTCCTATGCTCGCATGGTTCGACTCGGTAATGTTGGATATTGGTAAAGAGTTTGGTGAGGTGATTGAGATCGATTCCCTCTCCCGATCTGGAGGATTCAAGATGTTTGCGAGGATGAAGATTATTCTTAAACCTGGAAGCGATTTCCATCAGCATGTCAACCTGCAAGTGTTAAACAAGAACTTCCCTATTCGGATACAACTAGAGTTGTCCTTTGCACCATCTTTGTGCTTGCGGATGCCTAGTTGCCCGCCTCAGAGGATGCCCCGAAAGCTCCCTTCCACGAAATCTTGGGTTTTGGCTACCTTTCACAAGCCTTAAACTGCGCCCGATGCACGCGCTCCTGATGTTTGGAAAAAGTCCCCAGAGAAAACATGTCCTACCCTTATTTGTATCAATGTCCCTATGGATACCCCCCCTCCCCTTCGTCCTAATAACCTCATCTCCACCCCCTAGAACCACTAGTTTTAGACTGCCCTAACAAGCATCAAGAGATCACACCCTCCCATTCCCCTTCAGCACCTGTCCCTCCCAACCCCAGCCTCACGTTGGCCCCTATATCTGCTGCTGTTGCTTTGTCTGCTTGCACCGCCCTTACTGAACCCCCTCACCTGCCTCCCCTGCATCTCGCATCCTAAACCAAAATTAGCGGGCAACTCCCCCTTTAAGCCTTTCCAACATGATATGGCCTTAACCTGCCCTCCTCCCCTCCTCAACTCCTCATCTTCCTCCCTAATTGTCCAGCATCTGCTATCCTTAGATGTAACTCCACCCCATCTACTGCCCCACTCTACCCCCAAAGTCCTTTCTTCCCACTCCTTGGACCACAGCAACAGTCTCCACGTTGACCTCTCACCCTATTTCAATAGAGCTCGCTATGCGTCGGAAGAGGATACGAATGTGGTGGGAATGTTAACCTTAGAGGAAGATACACTGTCCAATGGGATCATTCCTTGTTTGAAGCCCCCACCAACCCCCCTCAAAAGGAATCAGGACTCTTTACCAGACTCACCTGCCAACCATAAGCTTTCAGATAAGGACATTCAAGTCAATCTCAATTCTCTCTTGCTCCAGTCCACTTCTGTTCCTGTGGAGGATAACTCCAGGAGGCAGAAAATCAACAACTTGATCGAGATAGCTGCAAGTAGTAATGATCGATAATATCATCTTGTGGAACGTCCGTGGCATTGGGAATGTGAGGACAATCAGATCGATCAAGCATATGTTGGCCTCCCATGACCCCTGCATTCTCGTTATTCTGGAATTATCAGATGAGAAGCACGTGCGTACAGGTTTGAAGCTTAATTTTCATGCCTTTGTATCTAACTCATCTGATGGCGGGAAGATATGGATTTACTTTAAAAATTATATTTCCCTATCTGTGCATTCTACCTCCTCCCAATCCATTACTGTTATGTTCCACTACGGTAATGTTCCCTCTCCTCTTTATTTGACTTGTGTATATGCTAGCTGTGATAGCCATATTAGGAGATCTCTGTGGTAGGAAATGGCCAATCTTGCGTCTTTATTACAAGGACTTTGGGGGATTGGAGGTGACTTTAATGCAGTTGTTTCTACCAGTGATAGGAGAAGTAGAAAACCACAAGCTACTCGTAGTTCTGATGAATTTGAAGAGGCCATCAATAGGGCCAACCTCATTGATGCGGGTTTCACAGGGCCCAGATTCATCTAGTGTAATAACCATTTAGGAGCTGCCAGAGTCTGGGCTTGATTCGATCGCGTCCTTATCAATGCTCCCTTTATCTCCGCCCTTCCTTCCTTCTCGGTTTAGCACCTGGCGTGGGTTAACTCGGATCATGCACCTCTCCTTCTCTCATCCCCTCCTCAGCCTGCTTCAGCTCCTAGGCTGTTTAAGTTCCAGTGCATGTGGACTCTCCATGAAGGTTTTCATCAAACGGTATCCCAAGCATGGAATGAATGTGGTTCTGATCATCCCATGTTCAATCTTCTGCTCAAACTGAAAGCAGTCAAAAGAGCCCTTAAACGATGGAACAAAGAATGTTTTGACAACATATTTCAGCAAATCAAGGAGGCCGAATCCACCCTTAGCGCGCTGGAAATGCAAATGCGGGATGGGGCGGATCTCCTCGCCTCTTCATCATCTTGGCAGAACTCCATTGAATTGGCTTTGGAGAAGCTTAAAAAGTTGGAACTGAAGGAGGAAATTTTCTGGAAACAGAAAGCCAGGATCAACTGGCTAGAGGAAGGTGATCGAAACACTAAGCTTTTTCACTCCTCAGCGTTAGAACATTAGCGGGGATCGGTCATTTCTTCAATTCGCCTCGAAGATGGTCGGGTGCTGGACAACCTGTCTGATATTAAATTGGCAGCGGTTAATCACTTCTCTTCCTCGTTCTCGGCAGAGGTCTCCCCTCTTCATCCTCAACTATTGGATGTCATCCCACTAGCAGTTCAGCCTAACCATAATGCACACCTCATAGCCCCTCCAACTCTCCAGGAAGTTCTCGATGCAGTCAAGGCCATCCCTCAAGACTCTGCCTGCGGCCCAGACGGTTTTGCAGCCAGTTTCTTTGCATCCTACTAGAACATTGTGAGTCAAGACTTACTCAAGGCTGTGGTTTTTATCTTTCAGGGGGTGTATTTCGACAAGCAGTTTCCTCCACCCTGCTTTGTTTTATTCTGAAATCTTCTACTCCCAGATCATTTTCTGATTTCCGCCCTATCAGCTTATGTAATTGTATCTACAAGATCATAGCCAGCATTATCATGTCCAGACTGTCTGTAGTGCTACCCAATCTCATTTCCCTTGAGCAAGGGCTTTCGTTAAGGGTCGTTCAATGTCGGAAAGCATCGCCCTCACTCAGGAGCTGGCTAGAGACATCAACAGGACAGTTCATGGTGGCGACATTATTTTAAAATTAGACATGATGAAGGCTTACGATCGGCTGGACTAGTCCTTCATAAAACAAGTGTTGATTCGGTTTGGCTTTGCCTCTTCTTGGATTCAGGTGGTAGAAAATTGCTGGAGCAGTGCGTGGTTCTCTGTGATGATTAATAGAGATGCTTCGGGTTTCTTCAAGTCCTCGAGAGGTATTCGTCAAAGAGATCCTCTATCTCCCAGCCTCTTCATTCTCTCAACAGAGGTTCTTAGTAGAGGCCTCTCTCGTTTGTTATTCATGGGTGAATGTACCCCTTATAAGCTCAAAAGGGGCTGCATTCCAGTCTCCCATCTGCTATATGTAGATGATATGCTGATCTTCACTAACGGTGGGCGGAGGTCTCTCTATTCACTCTCCAACTTCCTCAACAGATATCAGCAATTCTCTGGGCAGAAAATCAACTTTTTAAAGAGTGCTCTAATATGCTCCAACAAGATTCCTTCTTCTAGAATCAGATCCATAGAGAGATTCTTGGGCATTCCTTCTATTACCTCCTGCCTCATGTACCTAGGAGTTCCAATTTCCTTTGGGAGGGTTTAGGCGTGCTCGTTCCACCCTTTGATCGACAAGGTTGCTACAAGGATTAATGGTTGGCGCACGCGGTTCTTATCTCAGGTTGGCAGACTCGTTCTTCTTCGGCATGTTCTTGGTAGCATTCCTGTCCATTCTCTGGCAGCAATACAAATTCCTTCCAAAGTCATTGCTGCTTTGAAACATTGATTTGCAGATTTCCTTTGGGGCTAGTTTGAGGGGAAGAAGAAGCTCCACTGGGTTCGTTGGAAGTCCATTGGTATTTTGAAATCTGAGGGTGGCTTGGGTGTAAGGTTGTTACAAGATTTCATGACGGCCCTGCGAATGAAGTTGGGATGGTCGATCACTAATGAAGAGGAGGCTAGCTTGTGGAAAAGCTTTATGTCCTCCAAGCACGGCTCAATGACCCTGCAAAAGGACAGCTCTAGACCTACGGCTGCGGCATCCCCCCTGTGGAAGAAGGTGAGTGCGCTGATTCCCACGCTGGATAAGCATGCGCAATGGCATATTGGGCTCGGTAATTACAATTTTTGGATAGAAAATTGGTCGGTTCTGGGCTGACTGATCGAGCTTGTGTCTGCTCTGGTGTCCTCTAACCTTCTCTCCACCCGAGTTAATCAGGTCCTGGGCAAATCAGGCCCCCTCCCTCCTTTTTCTGTTTACGGATTCCTCCCCCAGAATATTGTAGATTTCATCTTCCAGGCTGGTTTTTGTTTATCTGATAACCCTGATCATAGGTTCTGGCCCTTCACCCCCTCTGGTTCCTTCTCAGTTAGCACAGGATGGGAGTTATGTCGAATGAGAAATCCATGCAGAGCATGGTCTAAATGGGTTTGACATCCTAGTTTGCCACCTAGAATGTCAATGCTCATTTGGTGGTTGTTGAACAAAGCTATCCCGGTTGATGCGGAAGTGAAGAAATAAATTTCTTTGGTATCTTGTTGTGACTGCTGCAGTGATATCCCGAATATCATTCGATCGTAGGAATCGGTGGGTCACATCTTCATTGCCAGTGCTATAGCTCGATCCATTTGGAACTATTTTGGGGGTGCTTTTAGAATAGTGTTTATTTCTATCTCTTCCATCAATGGAATGTTGACAGCTTGGTGGAACTCCCCTAACCACGCCTCCCCTCTCCAAATGATCACCCCCTGCGTGATCCTTTAGGAAATTTGGAAAGCTCGTAACGTAGCTAGGTTTGAGGACATCAGGCCCTCTCCAACATCCCTTCACTCACGTATTTCTCAATGGCTTTCCACACTTGTTTCCCATTTTCGAGGAATTGGGTCTTCTCCCCACCTTTAGTTGCTCCAAGCCTCCACTGGTTGTCAGGTGGCAGCGGCCGGATCATGGCTGGGTCAAGTTCAATGTAGATGGCTTTGCTCAAGGGAATCTGGGACCTGTAGGTGGAGGTGGGATTTGTAGAGATGATAAGGGAATGTTCATTTTTGTGTTCTCCTCGACTAACGGACTGGCTTCAAAAGTCAACGTCGAGCTCAGGGCAATCCACGATGGCCTTAACCTTTGCATTCAATAGGGCTTCAGTCAGATTATTGTGGAATCAGACTCAAGTCTAGTCATTAGTTTTTTGAACGGGTCAATCACTCCCAGTTGGAAATGGAAATATTGGATTGCTCGGATTGCTAGATTTGATTCCTCAATGAGAATCATTTTCTCTCATATCTTCTGGGAAGGCAATGGGCCGGCTGATGACATGGCAAAATTGGCGAGCAGCTCTCAAATTAATTCTCTGTACAGGCAGTACGTGCTCCTCCCTGCTAATGTCAGAGGCAACCTCTTCCTAGACAAGGTAGGCCTTGGGGCTGTTCAGCATGACTCTTAGATCTCTGGCCTCTTTCGTTTGTTATTCTCTCCTTTCTCGCTTTCCTCGTCCCTTTTGTATCTTGTCCTAGTTTCAATTCCAGTCACACGATAGGTGAGGCCTCTCTGTTTTGTTGGGACCCACTCGAAAGGATGTAAAGTTTTGAAAGTAATGAAATCATGGCAAAAAAGGAAGCCACATTTTCTTGAAAAAAAGAAAAGGGGGCCTAAGCCAACCGATGGCCCAACCCGTTACCAGCGGCCAGTTTTACCAGCCGCAGGCAAAGGGTACACCCTGTAAAATTAAAAAAAAAAACCCTAATCCATTTTTTAGCGCCGACTCTCTCTCCCTCTCCCTCTCCACTCCCTCTCGCTCTCGCTCTCCCTCCCTCTCCCTCTTGCTCTCCCTCCCTCTCTCTACCTCTCCCTCTCGCGCGCTCTCCTTCTCCCGCTCTCTCACTCTCGCATGCTCTCCCTCTCCCTCTCCCTACCTCTCTCTGCCTCTCCCTCTCCCTCTCGCACGCTCTCCCTTTCCCTCCCCCTCTCCCTCTCCCTCTGCCTCTCCGCTCGCTCTCCTCTCACTCTCACTCTCCCTATCTATCTCTCTCAAAACCCTATTCCTCTCTCTCTCTCTCTCTCTCTCTCTCTCTCTCTCTCTCTCTCTCTCCCTCCTCAGCCCTCTGCTGCAGTTCAATCTTATGCTGCTCGTGAATCTCGGATTCTCATCCATCTCAAGTATGCTTTGTCGAATACAAATCCCTAATTAGGGATTTGCGTTGTCGAATCTCATTTTAGGGATTTGCGTTGTCGATTCCCTGTCATTTTTTTTTTCAACTCATTTATCCATACAAAGCAACATTCGTTAAATCAATACATAGCTACTTTATATGATTTTAGTTATGGACAGGTACGATAGCATCTTTACCCATATCACGGAGATAGAGACAGAAATAGGAGTGAGTTTTAGCAAGCACGCAACTCCTTCCAGTCTTGATTTTGTAAATTTATCAGTTGACAGTGCCTGTTGTCAGTTGGAGAATAGAACACCATAGGCATAAACTATATATTTACATTGTACCATATATGTTCAACAAAGTTGTTTAAATTTTTTACTTATGTTAGCCTAAGTTGTCTACATTTTGCATGCTTCCATTTCCATCTTTTTACTAGTTTATTGATCAATTATAATGAAAATAAGTTTAAATTTATCAATGATTTCATATGGGTATCTAACTACAAATACCTCTATGCATGTTAAATTCGTGCTGATACAGGTTTTTATTTTTTCAGTTTTCTGATATATTGATCTGATTCACAAGTTCAAAGGTATTAGCTAAAACTACAAATATACATTATTTAATTATATCACGGATAAATAATGAGCAGAGAAAAGACCATGCAATACATGGTTTTCTGGTTTGCCAAACCGTGAAAAAAAAAAAACCTTTGTTCGGGAACTATGGAGCATCACTTCACAGAAAGGAATAACAGAAAGATATCAAACTCAAATTACTAGAGACTCCCATTCCTGTTCCATCCCCGTGATCCATCCACCAGACATGACTATATCCCTTCCACTGTCACAATCAGCAAGAGTAATCAAACACCAACTAAAAAGCATAGCACCTCCTTTTCCAGCCATGAATTATTTAAGAAGATGGTAACCTGCTAGACAAATGTTGTCACTTAATACTGGATTGCAACCATACAAGAGAAATGAAACAACAACAAAATTTTGTAATTCTTTGCCATCAGTGTGGGTTGCCCTGTGAAACAATTATATTTAGATGCATATTTTTCATATTGAAAGCTGCCAATCGAAGTTTCATGACCAAGCTTAAGACGAACTTTAAAAGCATATTTTTATATTGTCATGTTCATGTCAGATCTGCAATATAACTCATCATAACAGCAACTACAATTAGAGAATAGGACATCCCTCACCATGGACATACAAAATTATGTGTTTGGCCAAGACTCTGATTGCCCTGTTGCCACAAAGGAAGCACTTAAGTGTGTGCTTCACGTGGAGTGGTTCAAGGGGATGGGAATAGAACATAGGAGCTGCAAGAGATCTCCAACCATCTCAATCTCTGAAAGGAAATTGATAGAAGTAACCCACAAAGCAACCCATCCAAATCCACTGGTGTATTTGGCTTCTCATGTGAGGGATAGAAGACACAACAGTAGGGAACAACTTCTTCTCTAAAGGATTGAGGCCTTGAAAGTGCCATGCAAAAGTGGTGGCTGCCTCATACTTTTGTAGCAAACTACCCATGCAGCCGCAGACCAACAATCTGCTGCAAAATACACAGCTAGTGAGGTTATAACCAGATGAGGTTACATCTGGTTATAAAATTAGCCTTCAGGATGACAATTTGGTATTTTTGCCGGTGATAACATGATGGCGTTATGTGAGGAAATAGTCTTTAGGATGTGGGAGAGGGAAGGAGAAGCATTTGTAAAAAAATGAGATTGTACCATGATGTGTACCGTTTATATTTTGGGTGTACTATAAATAAGCAATGTTCTGATAATTAGCTTTCAACATTGATACTGATCTTTGATTTTTGGAGTTTTAAGTTGTAAAATTCTCTATTTATCTGTGAACAGTGACAGTCAGGACCACATCAGGGCTTAATGGAGTAGCTTCCAAAGCATCAATGGTTCTGATAATCATACCATCCCATCATGTGGAACCCAATGGGGTGACAATGACACATGATGGATATCCAAGTTGAGACAGGCATATCATATTGCTAGACATATACAGGTGCTAGACATGAGGCACATTAAACGTTTGGCTAGGCGATTGGTAGGTCCTATGACCGATGCAGGACCTAACCAGCCTCAAGTGACCCAGGCTACTATGGGTCCCTCACCGCCTCAAGATCTACACCAAGCTATAGCAGGTCCCTCTAGTGGTATGTTATGCATCGATTATTTCATGTGTTTTTATGCTAAGGAACTATACAGATATCCATATTAATGTTGTGGTTTTAACAGATTCAAAGGGTGTGATAAAAAATAGAGGCCATACACGATGCCTCGAAGTTTGGAAGATGCGTGAAGAACAATACATTCCTATTCCCATCGTACTAAAGGACAACCCGTTGGTGACAATTTTAACAAGTTGACAAACTTCCTGGGGATTATAGCACGCAATGGGGAATATGCACCCCTTACATTTACTGATTGGAGGCAGTGCTAAATGAAAAGAAGGATGATATGTTGGGACTTGTTATGGTAATGGTTATAATGCTTTCTTTTTTCTGTTTTTCATTTTTTTTTCATTATGTGATTGTCTGGTTTTAACATGTAATGCATTTCAAGTTTGAGTTTGATGCAGATGCAAAGAAGTGGGTGTTACAATCAATTGGTAAAAAATGGAAGGATTGGAAATGTGAACTGAAAAAACTCCACTATTCTCCTCATGAGACTGACGAGGAGCGGTTCGCGGACCTTGATGACCGAGTCAAAGAGGATCAGTGAAAGTCCCTCATTTAGTTTTGGAACTCTGAAGATGGGAAGGTATGTGATGAGTAAGTATTGATTGCTTTATGTTTTAGAATTACACAATAATCTTTCATTGATATCTTATAATTTACTCTGTCGGTGTGTTCACATATAGGCTCGTGCTAAGACAAATTTAAATAATCGAAAAAAGTAATTAATTGGCCACGCTGCAAGCTCAAAAGAGCTTTGCACGGATACTTGAGGAAGAGGTAAATTTTCTTAATCACTCAATCAACTGTGTTGGTCTATTTCTTATATATAACTTGTTTACATAATGATAAAGGAAGAAAATGACTAGTGGCAAGGATCCAAGCTGGGCAGATGTGTATATATTGACCCATACGTGCAAGAGTGGTAGGCCTATGGATGAGGCTTCATTAAGAGTAATGGTATATTCATGCATCTAATTGTTATGTTTTATATTCTTTTTTAAAAAAAAATAATTCTCTCTCATTTATCATTGTACAATCTAAACCAATATTTTTTCTATTGCAAGAACAACTCAATGAACAGATTTCTCAGCAACCCGATACCTCACAAAATAGCACAGGAAGGAATGACTTATTCTCTCAAGTAATGGGAGAAGATCAACATGGCCGAGTCCACACTTATGAGCGAGGCCCCACTCCGAGTGATTTGTGGGGAACAACACCTAGCCAATGAAGGATTGCCTTCGTTGCTCAGAGTAGAAATGAAGAATATGAGGGACTGCAGATTGAAGTATCATCCCTAAAATCGAAAGTATCATCCCTAAAATCAGAATTTTCATCTTTTAAAGAATCAGTGGCGCAATTGATATCCTCTAGGATAAATCTAAAATCCACAGTATTAAATAATTCACCTAATCTCAACCCAAACCAACTGGCCTCATCATTAAGCCAGGTAATTATATGATATATATGCATATATTTACATGTGTATTATGTCATATATTATATAGAGTTTAGTCGGTATATGATGATTGGCATTGATTTATCATTTGTAGAGACACTTAGCGAAAAAAGGGAAAGACTACGACTTGCAGTAGTACCGAGGTAAATTTTCACACAAATTGAATAGTTTTTTTATTTTTATTTTTTATGTTTTGAGATTATTGTGTTCTTAATTAGATGTGGTATACAAATGATGCAATGTCTTGTGTTAAATAGTAAATTTTATTTGTAGGACGTGATCGAAGTTCTTCTTACTGGCATCTGTGGGGTTACCGTTGCTAGAGGA
Organism: Magnolia sinica; assembly: GCF_029962835.1. NCBI lineage: Eukaryota > Viridiplantae > Streptophyta > Magnoliopsida > Magnoliales > Magnoliaceae > Magnolia > Magnolia sinica. Next base: position 92,047,941 of record NC_080577.1, read on the forward strand.
ATTGTCTTGAGTAAGGAACCGCTCACAAAAGTAGGCAGGTTCCCACTTAGAAATGGTTTTTGGGAAATATATATTCAGGTGGCAATTGTACGTGAAGAGACTTTGATGAGACCCTATGGACGATACAGAACAATTGGGGATGCAGCTAGAACAGGTATTTGTTGGCCCGATTGTTGTTGTTTGGTATTTATTTATTTTTTTGCATATACAATAGAACTTCTTATATAAGATTATAAATATTAACTAATTTCTTTTTGTTATTTTGTTTTGTAGGTTGTGACAGCTATGGATTGAGTTAAATAGAGGGATCTCTCTCTCTCTCTCTCTCTCTCTCTCTCTCTCTCTTGTTATTTTTGAAAACAAAAAAGAAATTGGTTTTGGCAGTTGGTAGATTTACTTGGCTAACCTTAGATTGAATTTCACTTCTAGCACTTTCTTTTGGTGAGTGTAGTTTTCTATGTAACTGTTATGAGTGTAGTTTTCTATGAAACTGTTAAAAGGAAATCAATTACCCCCTCTTTTGATGACTTCAACAGAAGAAGTCATCTCATGATTGAGGTTTTTCTATATACTGTGATTGTTTTCTTTTGACAGGAAGAAACATCGGCTCCTCAGAATGCTGCATATAGTACGGTCATTAGATTCTCCACAAGTTGTAAGAGTTTCTGTCATACCTTTTAGTAAATTTGTCTATCTTGCTTTATATTTGTAGTGTCATAAGTCTTAGGCTCCATTTGGTCATCACATTAGTTGCAATAACTGTTCTTGAGCTGCAACTGCATTTTTGTTTTTGACTTTCTACTGAGATAAAAGCTATCATCCATTTTGATATTTGGAGTTATTTTAGCATGTGTCTCTGGTACAGAAAAGATTCATAGTCCTTTTCTAAATATTGTCCTTGTTCATTTCAGGCTTGAAGCTGATTGGCCTCCAACGATACAAATAGTTCACCTTATATCTCAGGATCACATGAATAACAAATACTTTCTGATATTTTTCTTTAGTATTTATCCAAAATGGATTATTCTGTCTGTATGCATGTACCATTCTTTTGTTATAACTCGACCATGTTTTTTCCTACTAGAAAATAACAATAAGCTTCTACTAGAAAGAAAAGACCTACATCACCTGTTTCTATTTTTATCCTAAAATATTTAAATCTTACTTAATATTTCTCACCAGTGCAATTGTTTTTGTTGCAGAATACCTTGGATCACTGCTTGGAGTTGACCAATGGGTTGTATGTATTTACTGTAGTTGGATGAACTTGTGGAATCAGCGGATACCTGTCAATTAGATCAGTATGCGGCTTCTGAGAAAGCTGGGAGGTAACCCATTCATTGCCATGTTCTCTGTTCTTTTCTTTTTTAATTGATGCATTTGTGTTTTTTAGCTTGCCAATTGGTTTCTAGTGCTGACTTCATGTTCAAAGTTGTCATTTGAGCTTCTAGACTCTCCTATTTCATGCATTTAGATGATGTTTTCTTGATGCATTTTATGCTTATGTTTATTTATTTATTTATTCTATTTTTATACTCTTAGCTCATGGGTTTGTTTTCAAAGCTAATTTCATGTTCATAATGGTGTGTTGAATCGCTAAGAGCCCCAATTCTTTATGATGTTTTTGTCCTTCTCTTGTGTAATATATTTGCACTCTGGGTTTCTATTTTGATGTTTTTTAGCTCATGGGTTTTCTTATTCTTTTTTTTTTCTTTCTTTCTTATTATTTTTTGATTGAGCTTTTTTTCCTGATGAATGGATTGGAAATGTATTTTAAATTGTACAAACAGAAACTTGCAGTTCCTCAGCCTCAATCTAAGTCACATACACAAATTCAGTCTGCCCAACAAATTTCTCAACCTAGCAGGTTGAGACTCAGCTCAGGCAGCAACAGCCGATACAACTCCAGCAACAATCTTTATCTTCATCGGTCAATATTGCATGTTAGTATCCTTTTCTTGACAATGTTGTTATGTTGCTTTCATTTAATGCTTGGGCTTTTGTAGAACTTGTCTATTGCAAATTTGCAATTTCTATATTCAATTAGGGGCTATTTGGATTGGTGGAAATGGAAAATAAAAAAGTAGCCAAGGAAAACATCCATCTTTTTTGTGTTAAAATAAGCTCTTTGCGGATTAAAACACTCGATTTAGGCAACTTGGATGAATCAAAGTTCTGTAGGCCATTTTGGAGAAAATTTGAAAAAGATGCAAGTCTTCAATTTCTTTTCTTCTTCTTCTTCTTCTTTTTTTTCCCTAGTTTCTTGCTGGAATAGATATAGGATGAATTTTAATCCATGCAGTAGGTTAGGTCTTTTAATCCAATTTTCATTGCAGGGAGTGTTTAGTAAAGTTAGTGGTAATGGTGGATACTCACAATCTCATGATCGGGTGAGATATGGTTGCCTTGAATGTTTTTTTTTTTTTTTCCTTCAGTTCTAAATCTCTTTTCTTCATGAGCTCTAGTAGTAAATAACTATTGCATTCTTTCTTTCAGGTTAACAAACCAAATCTTCCACTTGCATCACGATTTTCAGGTATTTTTGGAGACAACAGCTTGTCTGATACATGACTGCCATCCCTAAAAAGTTATAAACTTCTCAATGTGCATGTTCATCTGACTCATTTGTAGTGAACTTATAGCTTTAATATGTATTTGGATGCAATATTGAATTCCAATCTCTAACTTTGATGCCAATTAATTTCTTTTTGTTATTTTGTTTTGTAGGCTTTAGGAAGGGATGAATGGGAGTTAGATGGTATGATTTTTATTTTATTTTATTTTTGCAGAACCATAGCAAGTGCCATTTTTTGCTTCTATCATCGCAAAGTTCTGGCCAATACAGATCCTTGGGTCCCATCCAAATTGAAAGAAGGTGATTTGATCCTTTAAGGCCTTTGAAACTCCGCCTGAGAATCTCTCCAGTCTGAATTCTTTGTGGTCGTTGCCCCAAAGTTTAGAATCATGATGGATGAGGAATGTTGGTAGCAAGAGGCCTACGCCTTGTGGGAGGGTAATCCCTTCATAATCTATCTTCTTATAAGTATGTTGGTATATGGTGGTCACAGGTGGGTATAACCTTGGAACTTCGGACAAAATCATGGTCACCTGCAATTCAGAATTTGTAGGTGTAAGTAAACTATAGTGCAGAAATCCTACCCCTGATTGTTTCTAGATATTAGAACGGTTCTCTCTCTAGGTTGTTCCTTTTTTATTATTATTTATAAATAGAAAGGTGAGTTAGCTTTCCACCAGTATCATATGTGCTTTGACATTGACTTATTTTGTTTATAATGTTTGTGTGGTGACAGGCGTGGAAGAAGATATTAAGCTATTTCAATTGCTGTATGAAAGCGTACGAATTCCAAGAGCTTTTTGTTTACTTTTGTCGAATTTCTATGACCTGCAGTGGAAGAGGAGATAGGCCTTCACATTTTTTTTTTTTTTTTTTTTTTTCTTTCCAGAGAGAGAGAGAGAGAGAGAGAGAGAGAGAGAAACTTGGGTACTATGGAGAATGTGATGGTTGACACGTAGACACAATGGATATTACTAAATCTACCATTATCTTTTGACCCTTCGGATTTATTTATGAGATATTCGATTTCACCGGTCAGATTGAATAATTCATTCTCAGTCATGTTTTGGCCCAATGCAATTTGCCAATATGCCTCATTTGCAAGGGCTGATCAATGAAGAGGCCATTTGCCCAATACTAGAAACGAGAGAATAGATACAAAGCTGACTGAACGCACCTGAAATGAATAGATACAAAGCCACTGAACACACCGTGCTTTGCCGGCACTTATGCCGGCAGCCAGCACAACAGTCAACATAGGTCCTGACTGCCGGTAAAGTCTTTAGCAGTTGTTGCTGGACCACAACAAAGGCTTTGCCGGTGGTTTTATGGGCCTTTGCCGGCAGTTTTGACCGCCGGTAAAGGCCAATTTTGTTGTAGTGAATGCCTCATTTGCAAGGGCTGATCAATGAAGATGCCATTTGCCCAATAAGAGAGAATAGATTCAAAGCCAACTGAATGCACCGTGCTTTGTGCCGGCGGCCAGCACAACAGTCAATATAGGTCTTGACCGCCGGTAACGTCTTTACCGATGCCACCTTTACCGGCTGTTGCTGGACTGCGAGCAAAGGCTTTGCCGGCAGTTTTTTGGGACTTTACCGGCAGTTTTAACCACCGGTAAAGGCCAGTTTTGTTGTAGTACAATGATGATTTAGAGTCTATAAAAGGGGATTAACAACATAATTATTGGAAGTGGACGAGAGAAAACAGAACAAAATTCAACTCATGGTTAGAAAGAGCACTCTCCCGTATTGGAATACCAATCTTATATCATCTTCCTCTTCATCAACATTGAATATTTTAGTTTTCACCTTGGGTTTTTCTGATTTGTCGCCCCTCTCAGTTGGTAATAAAATTCTACTTACCTTCTAGAAACAAAAAGAAAATAAGATGCTAGTGTACGTCCCAACACATCACAATAAGATAAGCTGGGTCTTTGGCCATTAGACTAGGTGCTTTTAGCTTTTTATTTTGAATAACTTAGCCAATAATCAACGGCATTGTGCCTAAGCAAGGGAGGTAAGCATCAGTAAATCGAATTTCTTGGTTAAAAAGAAAATCTCCCTCTTCTTCCCATTACTACAAGGTTGCACCAGCTGCATGTAAGGGTTGAAATAATCCATTTGAGGGGTGAAGCGCTAATGTATCGGATGAGGTGGATTTCGTGCATGTTGACTGAACCTTAGGTAGCTATGAGTGTTCCTACTTCTGTACGCCTGTTGTATTGCAGCAAACTTCAATGAGAAGCTGGAATATTTGAATTTTATGTTTTCACTTTAGTTCTTTGCCAAAATAGAACCTAGGATGGACGTGATGAGGTCGAGCACTATTCCGTATCCACAGAACTTCTCCGGACTTATTCCTAATAAATTGATTGATCATTAAAACAAAAATAATAATAAGCTTACGACCTCTTAAATAGTAACATGCACCATAGGAATAAGTTTGGGAATTGAACTATAATCAAAACTCCTAGAAATCGTGACTTACAATAAATAGTAAATTTACTATTTATAGACGGCCATTACTTCTACTAGACATCATGGTTTTCGGCCAAAAATAGTAAGTGTCCTATTTGGCTTAACCATGTTATTCTCCTAATTTTTCTAAGCACTTTTCATGTTGGACATAACTCCTAAAGCATAATGAATGAAGAGTTACAATCAAGTTAAAACTTACTATAAATAGTAAAAATGAAAATAAAATGGAATTTCGACTGTCGATCATTATGGAATCTCATAAATTCGGCATGGATAACGTGGAAAAACAAAATTGGGTGGCTAAAGTATCTTCTCCTACCCCAAAATTATATATGGCATGTCGGATAACTCATTCCAATTTGCGAGATATGCCCATTTTAAGATTCTGATGGTCCGAATCACTTCTGCCTCTGATCGGCCCTTTTTTGGTCCATCTTATGCACGAAATTGTACGCGACCCGCTCTACATCAATACTCTAGCAGCTATTTATTTATTTATTACACACACCCCACACACAGCTACGCGTAGTGAGATTTCACCACCTAAGGATACTCCAGCGCCTGCATGTGACGGTTGATATGCAGGCACTTCAAAATGTACTCATGGCACAAAGTATTTATTCAAACTAAACCGGCTAAATTGTGTGTTGAGAAATTATACAGAAATAATATTTTCTGTAAAATATGAAAACTGAAAAATTAAAATAATCTGGAATTAGGACAAGCTGAAGCATGTTTGGAATACTATCCTTAAAGCGTTATTTGTCCCTACTCAAGTAAATTGAGTATGCTAAAAGGTTACAAGCAAATTGCTTCTAAGACATAACGAGCCTGGTGTGGATATACGTTCGGCAAACACGAAGACCACTAATGAAACTTTGTTACACAATTTCTGGCAGAAAATAAAAGGAAAAATCCCAGAAAAAGAAGAAGAAGAAATGTGAATTAGACCCACTGCACTATGCACTGGTCTGTTCTTCAGCTAATAGTTCAGATGAACCGTTCTAGACCACACTGCTAGTTTGATCCACAGGCAATAGTTCAGATGAACCTTGCTGTCTTGCTAAAATTTCTGGTCTATGAGAGTGGCTATGATTCGTATGAGTTTGCTAGAGTGTGATGTGATGGATTGAAAAGACATCTAGTCCCTGTTTATATAGGCAATAGTGGCTGGGAGTTATGGTCCAGGGAAATAAATCCAACTGACTGTTTTCTAGCTATTGGGAGAAACTAGCCGTTATTGGCAGTTTCAAGCTGTTGTACATGTAGTGTAATGGCTACTACATGTAGCTGTTTCTAACGGTTGTGAGACACTGGTTAGCCGTTTCTAACTGTTAGGCTAGTCATGTACAGCAGTTTCTGCATGGTCAACAATCAAGTGCATGAGCAGTTACACCTCCTTACAATAGCTCTTTTTCCAGCCTCTATATATTCTAAGGGACCTCATTCAGTCCTCTAGTTTTCTAGCTAGCCATCCGCCTTAGCTTGAGAAGTGCAAAGTACGCCACTAGCGTCTCTACAGCCACACTGCCTCACATGTGTACGCCCTTGCACCGAGCCCGTGACCGAGACCGAGCTCGAGCGCGGGTGTTCCGGTGCTAACACACAAGCTCCATACTCATTGGACCATGTAGGTAAATATTATAATACTTTACTCTCCACATTTATATTTAAAAACTTTCTTCTCCTTTTTAAATGTGAGGCTATTCGCAAAACACGAGAAAAAATGTATTTTACAAACCTTTATATATATATATATATATATATATATATATATAAAATATTTTTTATGAAAAATCAATATATATTAACATTGTGGAGCTCATTGTCTCTAAGTGACAGTAAAAATAAATAAATAAATAAATTTCTCCAATGTGGTCGAAATAAGAAATAAAAACGTTGGATACTTTTCATATTTAAAGGTCCAATTAATCAATATCTACAAATATTGATAGCAAGATACATAAATAAGATCGATTTTCTTTTATTGTTATACATCTAGACTTGTGTACAAAAATTGGACTATTTAATTTCATTTGCAGGTATGGCACATATGCATTTTTAACTAATTTACAAGTTCCTTTGTATCATCCATCACATTCTGCCAGAGTATCAAACTTTTTTCTTAAAGAGACTAAGTAAAAAGAAGTGGGAATGTCTGAAGTTTGACTGGAATGGAGTTGAATGGCTCAAAGTTACAGGAATGGATGCAACCGGGCCCGACCCCAAAGTTGCATTACCACCGAACGATATGCGCAGATTTCAGTTCTGATAATCAGGGCCCATGCATAAGTAATCCAGACCGTTGGTCGGTTGGTTCCTATTGCTGATGGACCTTCCCTGAAAAAATATTCCAGATTGGAAAATATTAGCTGCCAATCCTGGGAGGGAGTTTTTCCAGTTTCATATGCACGGGGACCACCATCCTATCTATCTTCTTAACCGTCCATTTTTGGGCTGCAAATCTAAAGGTTGCAACTGCGCCATCATGATCTGATTGGGGCATGTTCCATCCATAGTGGGATTCACCAGACAAGTGGTCCAGACTTACCGAACCATGGCCCCACTTGAAGAATTTAAAACCCGGGGATACATTATCTTAAGGACCCATTGGTTTTGGTTGATGGCCTACAGGATAAATAAGTGGGTCCCATCACTTCCGCGAATGAGATTCCAACATAACCAATCTTGGTTGCCGTCTCTTTTTCCAGCAGAGCCATCGCCATCGCAGAAGAGATTCTGCCCAACCAATTTTTTAATAGACTATGGACTTGCTATTCCTTTAACTTTGAGCCCTCTGATTCCCACACTAAATAAGTGTTCCACGCGCAACACCTCCTTTTTTCTTTTTCTTTTTTCCTTTTTTTTTTTTTTTTTTCTTCTTCTTTCTTGGAACGCAAGCAATTTTAATAATCATCTGAATGGTCAACTGAAGTAGAATGAGGTTCCAGCGCATTCCTAACACATATGGATGGTAAGATGCTCAAGGAAAAATTGATAAAATTCAACATATTCAATCGATTGACAGATTTGGTCAATGGGTTGAAATTTCGCCAAAAATTTCATATTGATTGCTGGACAATTTCTGCCAAATTTGAAAAGTCAATAGACCTGGTCAATAGGTCGAAGCATGTTCGACAAGTTGACAAATCGGGTCAATGGGTCAAAATTTACAAGATTTTTAGTTTTAGTCTCTGAATGTTTTCGAGCATGTTAGACCGATCAACTTGACGACAGATGGTAGAGATCTACACGTTTTTCAGAATTTATTTCCTTATTTAATCAGGATTCTTTTTAATTACGTTTTAGGATTTGTTTAGGGTTATTTAAGGATGTTAAACTTGTCTTTTAGAAGCAATCTATCAATCATTCAATTAATTAAAATTCTCATAAATTAGTTATTTCTCTTATGGATTCGACAAATCTATTTTGTAGATTGAAGAGAGCCTCGTGGATTCAAGGCATTTATCGATCGAGGAAGACGGTAATCGACCTCATCATGTCCTTTCCTGCATTAGTTGGTATCAAAGAGAGGCTTTTCCTGGAATTGATGGTTTCTAATGACAGGACGGGCACAATCCCATGGACGGTGCTCCTGCGAGTTATCCTTTAATAGTGGCAAATTTCGACGCAGCACAATGGGGGTATTGACAAGCCATGCAAGGGCTACAGGCAGCGATCAACCATTTGACGAAATCGTAGGACAAATCCATGTTCATGGCAATGATCCACCACTGGTAGGCACTGGAATTCACAATCGTGTTTATCGTAGGGTGATGTCAATGATGAATCGTAGAATCACACCTGATAATGTGGGATCCAGTGGTGAGTAGATCGATGGCATGATTCTCTAACATCTCAGACGAGGTAGCAATCGGGTAGATTAGACGGATTGAGAATTCAGGGTGAAAGTCGATCTTCCTAATTTCAATGGCGAACTACACATTAAGGACTTTCTCGATTGGCTGTTTGAAGTTGAACATTTTTTCGACTACGTGGGCATCTCCGAAAAGAACAAGGTTAAACTTGTGGCTTACAAGTTGAAGGACGAAGCTTCAACTTGGTAGGAGCAATTTCAACTCGAGTGGATGAGACAAACGAAGGTTTCAATCCGCTCATGGCTGCGGATGAAGTAGTTGTCGCGCACACAATTCCTCCCAAGCAATTATGATTAGGTATTATTCCAACAATACCAAAATTGTTAGCAGGATAGCCGATCAGTGATGGATTATTCAGAGAAACCCTATTGCTTGTTGACAAGAGGCGACGATAGCCAATAGGTGAGGGGTTATGCAGAGAAATCCCGTTGTTTGCCGGCAAGGGGTGACCTAGTCAAAACGGAGCCACGACAGGTTGTCGAATTCATTAGTGGCGTATGTGTGGCCCCTATAAAAACAGAGAACCAACCCAATACTTCTAAATTGGATAAGCATCATCTCATAAACAAGCAGGATTTCGTCAAATACTTTGAGGAGATGGGAGTGATAGTAATGTTAATAGAAATGGAAGCGGATGAGGAGTCCATAAATATTCCAGAAGATATAAAGTCAGCGTTGTAGGAGATTAAGTTGACGATTGTGCTTGCCGGACTTTCCAACGAATTGTCTCCCATGCAGGAGATTGGTTTTTCTCAGGTTTAATTTGTCTTCAACAACATGAAGAATCAATTTACCGACCAAGCCCAATTTGAGGATGTGTATGCTCGAGTTCCTAAACCAACCCTCAATTTGTTTCCATTGCTTAAATTACTTGGGATGAGTGTTGCGGTGAAGAATATGGTAGTTCGGTAGCAACTATTCATATTGATGTCTAGGAGAAATCTAAGAAACCTTCTGCAGAGTACAAGGAAGATGCTAGTACATGTCAGCACCCAGATTTAATATGTATTGTGAACCAAGTCCGTTGAAGAACTCGAGAAAGTTGAACACGTACATTGAACAAAACTTGAGGATGAGTTTATATATATATATATATATATATATATATATATATATATATATATATATATATATATGTATATATATATATTATAAGTGGAGGGGTCTAATATAAGACGAGAATCAAGCACGTTCCTAACACACATGGATCGAAAGAAGCCCAAGGAGAAATCGATAAAATTCAGCATAGTTGGACCGATCAACAGATTTGGTCGATAGGTCGAAATTTTGCTAGAAATTCCAGATTGATTGCTAGACAATTTTTGCCATTTTCGACAAGTCGACAGATCTGACCGACAAGTTGAAGGCCTGTTCGAATAGGTCGACCAATTGGGTTGGTAGATCAAAATTCACAGGATTTTTAGTTTTAGTCTCTGGACATTTTCGAGACTGTTCGACCGATTAACTCGACTTGTCGACGATAGGTCGATAGACGACGGAGATATGCACATTTTTTGGAATTTATTTTCTTATTTGATTAGGATTCTTTTTAATTACATTTTAGGACTTTTTTTTAAAGGGTTATTTAAGTATTCTAAACTTGTTTTTTTTAGAAGCAATCTATCAATCATTCAATCAATAAAAATTCTCAAAAATTAATTATTTCTCTCGTGGATTCGAGAAATCTCTTTTGTGAATTCAAGAGGGCTTCGTAGATTCAGGGCATTTATTGATCGAGGAAGACAGTGATTAACCTCATCACATCCTTCCCTGCATCATCAACGGATCTTGAGAAAAATAAAATCCACAGAGATGAGAAGAAAAGCTAACGAAGTTAAAGCAACTCCAACACCAACCACTAACTAAGAAAAAGAAGGCCCATATCTCAGACTATGAAAGCTAACAAAGAAAGCCCACATCTCATATCAAAAAAGCTACAAAGAAATGGTAACTACGACATCAAATTATCGTAGCAAGAAAGAAGATATAAAAAAAATCCACATCCCGTGTTAATATAGATAGAGCAGCACTAGCGCCAAACCCCTGCAGCCATCCTGGAAAGCTAACAATGATAGAGAAACTCCAATCCAAAACACCGCATCAAATGTTTAGGGTAAGCTAACGCATCTGCAAATTTTATTTTTTTTAAAAAAAATAATAATAATAATAAAAAAGAAGAAGAAGAAGAAGAAGAACACATCTAGAGCAACAACCGCACCAAATGGCCACACCGGCCAAGTAATTAATATTAGTGGTCTGCAGATTGCCCTTTTATTATTATTATTATTATTTTCTTTTTCTTTTTATCCCATGAGCCTTCCTTGCATGTATGGTCTTGAGCGAAGGACCTCTAGCTCACATTTCCTAACTTTGCATGCATGTGGGAGGGTGAGATCTGTGTTGCTAATTAGGTGGGTAGATGTGTATAAAATAAATAAATACTTAGGGGTTATTTGGAAAGTTGGAATGATTGGGAATGAGATTTTTATTTTTTATTTGGTAAAACTGTGATTTCATTTAAAATAAAAGAGAGGATATACGGCTCTACCAACAAGACACCTAAACTTCGGACTCCCCCAAGAAAAAGCGAAGGAGGAGTCTATCATATGACAAGAGACTACCTCTTGAATCTCCTTCTGACCACCCCTAATCCTACTCTATCAAGGAAAAGTTGGCCCCTCACCACTTAAGGGAGGTTAGCTTGGGAGGAGATCAAGGCGCAACCTTTATTCTCACTACCCCACTTGGCCATCCCATCTGCCGACCCATTACCTTTTCTACAAATATGAACAAAATTTACATTGCAAGTACTACTAATCTTCCGGATTCTATTAATCCAATACTTACATTTTCAGCCCGGGAGAGAGTTGCCCAACAACAGCTGAACCACCAGAAGTGAGTCGGACTCAACTATGATGTCTTTTAGGCCCTGATGGATGCAATGAATAAGGTCATCATGAACTGCTCGAAACTTGGCCCATGTATTCGAGGCAAGGCCATAACCTACATAGAACCCAAAACGAAACTCGCCCTTGTCGCCCCTATAGACACCCCCACCTCCAGCCACTCCCGGGTTCCCTCTAGACGACCCATCGACATTGAGTTTCACCCAACCCAGTGGGGGCTTTCTCCAATGCACCACATGAGAACAAATATCCTGCTGTGGCTGCCCTGTAATACCTAAAGACTGCAAGGCCCCATCATGGCAGGGCGCGCAAGAAGGATGTGCGCCCCACCTAAATACAATGGCCTGCAGCCAACCAGAGATGCATTAGATCAGCAAATTTCTGCTGACCAAGGACCCGTCAAATCTAGAGGCGTTTTTGTCCTTCCATAACTCCTAGAGAATGAAGTAGGGGATGAAGTTTTTGAACGGTCCAGCAGGCCCATGCACAGGACACTGTCCCCACCAGTGGATCGGCCTCTCCTCTACCGAGCCATTGTAGTTCAGACCAATAGCATACAGTCGGGCGAAATGGGACCAGGTTTCCTTTGCCTAGGCACTGTGTAAGAAAAGATGCTTTGCGGTCTCCACCATGGGTCTCTGATTCTGGGACTCGTTGCAGCAGCTGCATCGGGATGCTAGGTGGATACCGTGGGTCTAAATGGCCCTATCAGCCGGCAGCGCCCTTCTGATAATGTGCCACACAAGGAAGGAGACCTTGGGAGGGATCTTCGCATCCCAGATTTTCTCTCCCCAGCTTGTGCGTTGGCTGCGAGCACGCCCGATTTCCCACACCGATGAAACTGAGAATCTACCTGAAGGGTTTGCCGGCCAGAAGGGGGTATCTTGGTCGCCCATCAGACAGAAGCCCCCCTGGAAAATGGCATTAATGTCCTACTGTGAGAGGAAGGAGAACGCTGCCGACGGAGGAAGCGGGCCCATAGCACCCAGGAAATCCTGAAGGCAAAGATTATAAAGGGTTGGAGGAATCGAGATTGTTGCTCTATCTTTCAACAGTCCCAGGCCTGACTAGTTGGCACTCCACAGGCTTATCCTACCATCACCAATTTGCCACTGGGTCGTAGCTTCGATCGAAGGGAGAAGGGATCTGATTCTTTTCCACAATGGGGACACTGCAGATGAAAGGAGAGGCTGCCCCTCCGACTGGAGGTCCTAATTGTACCTAATCTACATGAACGAGCTCCATAGCCCCTTATCCACTCTGCTCGACACGGTCCAGGCCATCTTCAGCCGAAACACAGTCATGACATCTTTAAGGTGCCTGATCCCCAACCCCCCTTCACCCTTGGGCAAGGAAATATGTTGTTAACTCCTCTAATAGAGTTTTTTCTAACCATCCGTCCAGCCCCACAGGAAATCAGCAAAGCGGCTTTCCAATGCCTTCAAGATTCCATCAGGAACGTGCGTAGCCGCCAACGTGTGGACTAGGATGCTGGCCAGAACATGGTTCACAAGTGTGACTCTCCCTGCCATCGATAAAAACCATGCTTTCCAGCCATTTATACGAGCTTCCACCCTGTCAAGGAGCTTTTGAAAGGAATCTTTCTTCCTTCTACCGGCTAAAATCGGAACTCATACATACGTGATGCTCTTCCTACATCTAGGCATCCCCAATTCCCTTTGGATTGAAGCAGCCCTGGATGCCCCAATGTTTTCCGCACACAGGAAGACACTCTTGTGGAAGTTGACTTTTTGCCCCGAGATTTGCTGATAGAGTTGAAGGAAATGTTTAACCACCTGGATAGAATGGAGGCCACCATTCAGGAAACACAGCGTATCATCCGCAAACAGTAGGTGGGACACCACCAGATTTCCACATCGCCCTTTGAAAGGGAGATAGGAACTGACCTCCACCAGTTTTCTGAACCCTCTCCCAAGAACTTCAGAGGCTAGAATGAACAAGCTAGGGGACAGCAGGTCGCCTTGGCGCAGCCCACGAGTGGATTTGAAGTACCCTCCGATTTCTCCGTTGACTAGCACCGAGAACCAACAGTTTCTCCAACATCGCTCCACTAACTTAATCCACGAGTCTAAGAAGCCAAAACGCCGCAAAACCCTCTTTAGAAAGAGCCAATCCACTCGGTCATAAGCTTTCTCCATGTTAAGCTTTAAAACGATGGTTCCACCCCTTTTCTATTTATCTCCCTCAGTAACTCTTGGGATAGCGCATTGTTCTCGAAAATTGAGCGACCTTGGACAAAAGCCCCTTGTTCTGGAGAGATTAGCAAGGGCATAACTTATTCAGCCAGGTTGCAACGATTTTGGCAAAAATCTTGTAAATCATGTTGCATAGGCTAATAGGCCTAAAGTCGGAGAAATCCTTTGGCACTACCTTCTTAGGGATGGGGACAATGAGAGAAGACGTGAAGGCCCTCAGCAGCGAACCACCCTCAAAGAAGAAAATGGCTACTCCTAGCAGGTCCTGTCATACAATGTCCTAACAACCAGTGAAGAACGCTTTGGAAAAGCCGTCCGGGCCAACAACTCCATCTTTTGTGATGGACATAACTGCGTGGTGAAATTCCTAGATCGTTGACGGGCTCATTAGCCGTACATTATCCTCTTCAGAAACTAAGGATGGAATGACGTGGATAATTTCATCGCCCTGCTCTACCGCCCCTATAGAGAACAATGAGTGGAAAAATCTGACCGCACCGGTCTTGATGTCCTCCTGCGACACTACGGTTTGCCCCGACTCTAGGCGGATGGAAGAAATGACTATTCTCCTAGCCTTCTCCGTAGCAGACGCATGGAAGAAACCCGTGTTCCTGTCTCCCTCCTCAAGCCACTTGTTCCTGGCTTTCTGCTTCTAATAAGTTTCTTCTATAAGCTCCAACCGGGATAGCTTCTCCTTGGCCTCGATCAGATCAATTTGGATAGAGCTCTTGTCCATCCCAACATCCACATCCTGTTGGAATTTCTCTTCCAGCTCTGTCAAGGATTTCGCTGCTTGCTGGATAGCGATGAAAATGTTTCCAAAAATTGTTTTGTTCCATTCCTTCAGCTTGTCCTTGACAAACTTTAACTTGAACATGATATTGCGCAATGGGTGTGGGTCTGCCATCGAAGTCCAGGCCGATTTAACCAGTGGAAGGAAATCGTCATGGTGGGACCACATGCGCTGAAATCTGAAAGGTTTTGTACCTACAAAATGCTGTGTAGAAAATGTCAATAGTAGTAGAGCATGGTTAGAGTTTTGATGAGGGAGATGATGTACATGGAAGGAAGAGAACGTGTTGCTCCAAGAGGTATTCATCAGAACCCGGTCCAGCCTGACCCACACTCTGGCCGCACTAGCTTGGTTATTAGACCAAGTGAATCTATTTCCTTGAAAACCAGTGTCCAGGAGCCTTTTATTGTTAATTACCTCAACAAATTCGCGCGAACTGCCACCGTCAAAACTGCCCCTACAGCGGCGCTCAGCTACATCCTTGACTACATTACAGTCCCCACACACGGCCCATGGGCCTTACACTGACCTGGATAAAACTATCATTTCATCCCACAGGGATCTCCTCTGGATCCTGGAGTAGCTAGCATACACAAAAGACACCGAAATAGGGCTGTTGTTTTGCTGGAAGTCGATGGACATAGTCAGCAGCTGATTTGATTTGGAAATTTCTGTAACCGAGGCCTGATATTTACAGAATATCTAGACTTTACCTTCATTATCAACATTCGAGAAAGAAGTGTGAAAACCAAGCCAGAGGCTAATCTGGACTCTCCTGGATTCCTTAACCATTGGCTCAAGGACTGCTACAATCCACGGGCTGTGTTCTTTGATCAGCCTCTTCAGAGATCTGATGGTGGGCTACTTGCCTACCCTACGAGCATTCCAAACCAAAATTTTATCCGTCATGAGAATTGTGATTCGCAACGGACCTTCTTTGTAAATGCCTCAGCCTAGATAACCACTCATCTCTGGATACTGCGACTAGCGGGTTCTTTGAGGTTCACTTGGTGCCCTTTTTCCTTGGAAGGATTTCAATGTACCTGCTGCTCTCTTTCTCGGGGTGACCTGATTGTGCACTGGAGTTCGGTCTGTAGCTGAAGTCTACATCTCCTCCTCATCCTGCCCAGCTGCTGAGAAGATTTGTCATTGGGTGAAGCCAGATGTTGGTTTTGAAAGGAATTGGTTTCCATCATTTTGTCCCCTGGTTGGGAGAAAAATGGAGATAGGTCCACTACTAAATCTCCATTGCGCCTAGACCTGCTCTCTGAAGTAAGAGTCTCGGGTCGAGGAGTTCTAGGGGAAAAACCTTCCTCAGAGGCATTGGAATTTGCCGGGGAGCAGCATGATCTTCCATGACCTCCTCTTAACTCTGAGATGGGGCAGTCCCCCACCGATCTGGATCTGAATCTTTCCTCATATGTCCAGCTTCTACGCCCCAGTTTTTCTCCAATTGCAACCGATTTCGCACATTGATTATTGTCAGGGCGAGCCAGAGGTCTCCTGAAACTGAGAGGATTCCTTACCGGGAAGATGGGATGTCGCTGAATAGCACATGGTGTTTCAAAACTGCATGATGGAAGTTTAATACATAGAGGTCCTGTAGCAGGGCCTCTCTCTGTCTGCCAGAAAAATGAGTTTGTAGTGGATTGGCAGACCTAACTCTCCATATAATGAGCATTAGCTGCTTCCTTTTCCTTGTCCCCTTGAACTGGTATTAGCTAGTTGGTCAAATCTGAGCCAGGGTCATGGCATTGGAGGGCCCTTCCCTAATTATCCTGATAAATACATGGCTCTTTGCTACCATTAATAAGTAACAGGAGTGGCTACTGACGGGCCAGTTCTTGAGAGGCATTTCTCCAAACACCTTGACTACGGTCCAAGCGAAACTCGGTTTTAGCTCACATTTCCCAATAGAGGTGGGCACGAGATGACTCAATCTAGCTAACTTGACTGTTCCAACTCGTTTCGATCTAACTCGACCCGAACCGAATGGGTGAGTCGATCCAAACCGAGTAAGCTTCACCCAATTCGAACTCAAACCGAGTTGAGTTTGAGTTACCTAGTAACTTGATCTGACTCGCCAAAAGTCAATTTGGTTAGACTCAACCTGACTCTCTAACCCTACCCCGACCCGATCCCAACCTCTCTCTCTCTCTCTCTCTCTCTCTCTCTCTCTCTCTCTCTCTCCCCCATCGTCCTCCTCTTCCAGCCCGACAACCACCCACCACCATCACCCTCCTCTCCACTCCCTCCCTCCCTCTCTCTCCCATCGTCCTCCTCTTCCAAGCCTGACAACCACCCACCACCATCACCCTCCTCTCCACTCCCTCCCTCCCTCCCTCCTCCTCTTCCTCTTCCTCTTCCTCTTCCTCTTCCAAGCTTGGCAACGACCCACCACCATAACCCTCCTCCTCCTTCTCCTCCTCTCTCTCTCCTCTCCACTCCCTCCCTCCCTCATCTCTCAATCTAACTCGATGCCAACTCGACCTAACTCGGTACTTCTAACCGGATCGAACTCGGTCCGGATTATTCTAGGCCAGAACGAACTCAGATTGAGTCAGGCATGCTGGACTCGGTATTGAGTCAGATCGAGTTTGGGTGAGCCTATTTCAAAACTGAATTGAGTCGAGTCAGCCGTAACTCGGTCCGACTCAACTAGATGCCTTGCTCCATTTCCCAACTTGGCATGCATGTGGGGGAGTGAGATCTTTGTTGCTAATTAGGTGGGTAGATGTGTATAAAATAAATAAATCTTTGGGTGTTGTTTTGAAAGTTAGAATGATTGGGAATGAGATTGGTTTTCATAATAGAATATTTTTTACTATTTGTATTTCAAAATGCAGCCTATTATCCAGGGTTTTTTTTTTTTCTTCTTCTTCTTTAAAAAAAGAAAAAAGAAAAAGAAGAAGACTAGCTAATTTTGTTCGAAAAGCTAATCTATGGACATTTTCATGATAATTAGAAATGTCTCTCACCATTGACATTTAATCTTTCAACATTTTTATAAAATGAATTGTGCAAAAACAAACAACGTATGTTGAGAACTAACCTTTCAAAATTTTCATTATTTTCTAAATGCTAGATTTCTAATGGGTTTTCCATATCCACGTTATGGATTCATCCTATCCAAACACCCTTCAAAACTGACCATCTTGTTGTTGATGTCTTAAATTTGTAAGCAACAAGGTCTGTCGATGTCATCAACAGACCACTCGATGCTATTGAGCAGAGGTCAATGCCATCAATGGATGCTTAATGCCATCGGAAAAATCTAAAAAAATCCATGTTGGTTGTTGTAATGTTTTGGTGTTGCTAATCAATGTCATTGAAGGTGTTCGATGCCATCGACAGATCCCCGAGGGTCATTGATGCCATCAAAGTCCCATCGAGCGCGCACGCAGAGTTGCGCAAGTGCAAGATTTGTTTCCTATTTCGGTTTTGATACTTTATATATTAGGTGTAATCAGGATTTGGGAGTAAGAGAAGAGTTTTAGGGCTTTCTAATTCATTCCTAAGGGTTTCAAGGGCATAACTAGGGATTGTGAAGTGGATTTGAGGCTTGTTTGAATTGGTGATACTTTATCTCTTATAATTTCTGCTTTCATAGTGCACTGCTTATCGCTTTGTGCCATGTTTTCCTACAAGGGTTTTTCCATGTAAAATTTAAATTATTCTTGTTTGGACTTGGTTGTGCAATTGTGCGTACTTTGATTGGTTTTTCTATGTGTGCTTCCGCAGTTCCCCAACACATCTTAGGTCAATATTTATGTTTAGCCACCCCAAATGATCTAATTGGCCTAATTTATTGGTCAGAGCATCACCTAATGAAAGCCTCAGATCTTACATAAACGCACGAAATGGAAATATGAATGGCTAGATCCTCCACCCTTGTTCCAAGGGCATATGAGCCACTTGAATCTTATTTACATCTTTCAATTTGGCGCATGGGGCTTCGAGTCAATTGGAGAGTCTAAACACGACCCATTCATATTTCTCTTGTAAAAACACTAGGATCCATGTTATAGTTGTTCATCCCTATTATTGTCATTTCTCATGAGAACCAATCAGAGTAACTTACATGTGATCTGGATGGATCCGCGTGGTGTTTTTAAAGACCTGTTGACGTGTACGAAGAGGATTTCTAGGTAATACAGCTGGAGCACATCAAACAATGTTACATCATTGTTTAAGTGGCCAATGAAGGTGTAATCGTTAAGAAGTGGTTACAAGATAGATGATAGAAGAAGAAACGGAGAAGGCCATGTAGTGTCAAGTGGTTATAGTAACTGTCAGAATGTGGGAAAGATCCAGATGGCTTGATTATTGTTATAATTAGGAGAGGAATTCAACAGGAAGATTTCGTCTCATATTAACCCAATCAA
The DNA here is from genome assembly GCF_029962835.1 of Magnolia sinica. Lineage (NCBI taxonomy): Eukaryota > Viridiplantae > Streptophyta > Magnoliopsida > Magnoliales > Magnoliaceae > Magnolia > Magnolia sinica. The sequence goes on from NC_080577.1 coordinate 92,067,174, forward strand.
AACCAAACATTATCTTTCAATTATCCTTCAATTACCAATCAATTACATTCCTTTGTGTAATCATTCTACTTTTCTACCAAGTATATTACATTCCTTAATTTAATCCTTTACTTTTTTTTTTAAATGTTATTTACATTTCATAGTATAATCCATAGCGCTAATCAAGTAGTTGGTAATTTTAGTTGTAATTTGAGTCTATGCTTACATGTTGGATTCAGTTTTGCATTAGGAGAGGTGTTTTACAATTGTTCTTCACGACCCACTGTAAGAATCTCTATCTCATTTCTCTTTCTCTGTATTGAAAAGTCCCTTTGTACGGAAGGCAAAGGTGTAACCCATCATCAGAGGATGAACCTTACCCTCTGAATATCGCCTGATCCTATTTACATATTGAGTGAGTGGCTGAATAGGTGACTAATCTCATCATATCTCGGTCATACACTATGTATCTGCCTATCTTGGCATTTGGATCATAGTTTTACAGTTTCAATTGAGCCACAATTCAATTCTAGCATGCCCGCATTCCAACTACCGAAAACCAAGCAGCAATAGTTTTTAGGATGCTTGGTGGGACCCTATCTCTAATTTACCGGCGTAATATTGCCAATCGAAATTATGAATTTAATAAGTAATCAAATCGTTGGGATTTAACCCTTCACACTAACTGCACCACCTCCATTCAAGGACGTGTTGGATCAGGAGGCCCTTGAAGCATTGAATTTGAACAATAGTCCAATGCTCGATAATAGGGATTGGGAAGGAGCATCAACCTTTCGAACCATTCCCTAGACAAGATAGCATTCGTGTTCCATGATGTACAACTAAGTATTCAACATGTCCAAGGATATGGAAGGGCCCAAGTTGACCAATTCCATATTCAAATTGAGAATACTAACAGATATATGGCTAGCCAGATTGAGCCCATGCATCGATTAATGGTTATAATGGATGAATGAACGCCATCGACAATGCAATATAATGCCAAAGGAAGTTCTATCGTCAATGCTGCTCAGTTGCCACCTATGCCTCCTCCATAAAGGAATCCACCACTAGTCTAAGTTTAGGAGATGCAAAATACTCCACTGCCCATTGACTTTAGACGACTAGAGCAGGAGGCAAGAAATTTCATACATAAAAATTAGAGTCAAGGATTACCAGGAAGATATAACCCTCAACAATTCCATAGGAATCCTTTGTTCCAAGAGAGACTGAACTGATTCGGTCCCAATCCACCACCAGTCATCAAAACTCAGCAAGTGGATCATGATCAAATCATGCAAATTGTTTAGGAATTTGCAGGCCAAGTACACAGTCGCAATACTATTACTTTATATCATAAACCATATCCTGAATGGATAGATTGACGACATCCATTGTCGTGAAATTATCGACCGGACTTTGCCTTATTTTCAAGCGTTTTTGGTCAGCCAACTCTCGAACACGTTGGTCAATTTACCATGCATTACTGAGAGTTGGTGAACAATGACTATCATAAGTTACAATTATTTGGTGATTCACTAATGGCATCGGCTTTTACGTTGTATTCAAACCTATTTCTAGATTTTGTGCACACTTAGCAATAAATGGAGGGAAAATGCATGCTCAATTTTTATGTAAGAATAGAGAAACAACTATGGCCGATGTTGACTATTTTTGGCAATTACCAGGAGAGACTTATGAGAGTTATGTTACTCGGTTTAAAAGGGCAAAAAGCCGATGTAAAATTAGTATGACTGAAGCCGAATTTATGGAGCCAGCACAAGATGAGCTCAAGTATAAACTTCATAAAAAATTTATTGGGACAGTTCATAGACCTGTATGACCTGACTAAGAATCTCTCCAGATACAAGGAACTTCTATCAGAAGGTGCCCGACAAAAAAAAAAAAAAAAAAAACTTGTTAATAGGAACTTAGTACCATGACCCAAATTATGAGGTTACGATTGCGGAAGTGGTAGCTAAGAGACCACTCATACGCTAGGCACTGGTCAAAGCATAATCGACCTTGTCAACTACATAAAATCTCAAAAGGTTTATACATTTGACATCATAAGATCCGACAAGATATTTGAAATTCTATTAGCCGAAAAGTTTATCAAGGTTCCCATGAATCATAAGATGCCTTATGCCGACGAATTACAAAAGATTGAATATTGTAAATGGCACAGAATTTAGTCTCACTCGACTAGTAAATGTGTTGTATTCATGAACATGGTCCAAGATAATATCAATTGTGGGCTGTTGAAGTTACCAGAAAAAGGCGAGTTCGATATGTTACTCAACACGGAACTGTTCTCACCCAACCTTGAGGTCAATATAGTTACAACAAATCTAAGAAAGACTAATCGGCCACGACTAAAAGTCGATCTTGGTCCGACTAACCAAGAAGGCATACCATAACGACCAGTGCAAGGGTGACATTGGTCTCGTCATTTGAATGACACTCGGCCGAACACAATTTGGTAAGACAAGCGGGGTTCACAATTGTGCGATCGATGTGTTAGAAGGACTATTCTCATATGGGGACATCATCCCAAATTAAGGTTGCAAGGTTGTTATATGACTCCTGGGAAAATTGGAATGAATAGTTAGTATCAGCCACATCGAACAACCCCTAGCTGCCACCAATGAGTTGGGGTACCTAACTAATGCATGGTTAAGCTCCCGACAACTCAGGAAGGAGTATGGAAGAGGGTCATCGATGGAAGACACATTGAGATCTTATGAAAAAAGAATCAGAAGTCAGAGAGCTACCTGGGTCGAAAGTGGTCCAACCACGACCATTCTAGAGAGTTCCTATGTTAGAAGAAGCAGTGGTGTAAACACGGTGGGAGCAGTCTTGTCTCCTGTGTTATGTGACCAATTTTTCAATGTTTTTGGCCAATTTGATCGGTCGACCAGCCCAAAAGATGTAGGTAGTTGCGGTAATTTATCATATTATCGTAGTGACAAATGCTTCCCAAGGAATGAATGGCTAGTAAATGAATTAATAATGACTACTAAAGCACTGCAAGTCGTCTCACCAGTAAATGCATCAATGGCCTTGTGGCTGATGAAATCGTTAAGCTGGTCGAAGACCTTGATATGGAAATGGATGCAGAAACACTAGGGGGGCAATGTTCGAATAAAGGAATTGTATTCGGGACATTGCCACCTGTCGTGTTCCATTGTAATATGGCATTCACACTACCTTCCAGCTTCCAAGCCAGACCAACATAGCTAAGTAAAATGATAGGTGACGTGGAAGAATTCAGTCCCCTAATGGTAATATAACATGGTTCTTTTTCATCTGAGGAGATGACCAGAAATAAACCCGAGATAGATGAAACATCACATATAAACATAATCACAGTGGAATCAGGAGCCACGTCTGAAAGAGTAGGCATAGAAAGACCCACTCATGGCATGATGTAACATCTCAAGTCATTGTATATATCTGCTCATTTTCAAGGACGCTCAATCACCAGAATCTTGGTTAATAATGGGGCCGTCGTCAACCTTTTACCATTGAGAATGATGTCAAAAGTAGGAAAGACATCAGCCGATTTGATCCCTTTGGAAGTTACCGTCAATAATTTTGCTGGTCATATTACGAACACTCACAAGGTCCTGTCAGTCGACTTGAATTAGGGGTTAGAATGTCCAGGGTAGTTGATTCAAGATGAAAGTCCCTGGAAGAAGAAGCCATATGGCATAGAGAATTGAAAGAGAATGAAAAACGAAGATGGTCAAAGGATAAAGGAGTACTTATTACAATAAAAATGTAACCGTATATAACTAGAATAAAACATCGTAATTTGTCTCCGCAATAAAATCAAGCAATCATGCCATGCAAAATCCAACATGTCGTAAAGCCATGGGACAATTGAAGCACGAACCACATGCTACCACGTGTCATACGCTTAGATGGCCATCGAAAACCTAATCATCATACGTCCATTAATATTTCTCTATATGAAGGGATGCGAAGGGCATTATTTACACCCGTTTTTGGTACCCTAACATGGGCCAATAAAAGGCCACCACATGTCGACACTATGAAACCATAATTGGGGTAGAACATACTCTCACTTGAGAGTATCATTGTTGGAATTACCTTTGTCATTACACATTCTGTTATAAATGTGAAGGCACGAGCCCTTATGCCTGCCTTTTAAATAGTAAATTAGCATAGGCTATGTGGCCATGATTATTGTGCCCATTAATGAGGCAATGTGCCCACTATGTCTATAAGAGACCCACCGAGAGAATAGATCTTATCACAAATCCAACTATGATTCTATTAGCGAGGTCATCTCTCACGGTCTTTCCAAAATGGGAAGACCTTCCCAGAGACGTTCAGAGGGACTATAACATTCCAAAAGTTTTCAAAGATCTAAAGATTGTATCAATGCCCAAGCAAACTCAGCCATGGCTTAGACCCAAATTAGAAAAGATGGGCTTATTTGTCTGATCAGATCTTTCCTCCATACCTTAATTGGAATTAAGAGAATGGAAGAACTAGATCCAAAATTTAGTATGACCAATCTCTGATCAAAGGTTTAAGAGATCTTGATGTGATGGATCATGTCCATCTACTCCCTCCAAAACTCGAAACCAACAAGACGGTGGGATCTTGTGAGTGAGCAACTAATCAATTTCTTAGAGAGGTCCCTTCTAGATCAGCCCTTGAGGTTTTCGAAACCTAATTTGGTTGCTCAGATCTAGAGAAACTTTAGTGGTCCTAAGCTTAATCTTTAGTGGGCCAGGAAGATCTACGAAGCCAAGGAGTTCGGGTCGAGTTGGGACTCTTTCTTTCCAATGCAAGCCAACAGTTTCAGAGATTCAAATATCCAAGCTAGTGATGTGAACACGAAGGATCCATAAAGCAACAGGGAAACCCTAATGAGGATTTCACTGCCTCGATGTACTATAAAAGTATCAATCGAAGAAGTGCTTGAGGCCCTATGCCAAACACATCAATCTAAATTTTATTTATCTTACCTTTTCTTGGTGTAGCTTAGATTAGTATAGCTACTACCTAGCTCTCGCTACAGTACTTTAGGAGTAGATTTATTCTTTTTGGAACCTTAAGTTGTAGATTATGATCTTCTAAGTTCTAATTTGGTTGACCACACCTGTCTCGATTCGTCTATTTTGATAGGTTGATCATGTATTTATCCCTTTTATTTTTATTTACTCATTTGCTTGTCTTGCAAGTTGTCGGTTGTAATAAACATCATTTTATAATACTTATGCCTTATTTAATTTAAATGTGTATTTTTATTCATTTGAGAAGTTTTTTGAATTTGAAGTATTGGTGAAAGAATATGTTTTTAAGGTTATAGACTCACGTCTATTCTCGTAAGACAAAAATAACTCATTCGGAAGGATTAGCCTCATTTCCTTTCATTAGTAACCTGAACAAAACACCAAATTGGTGGCCAACAGGACTCTGAATCTTCGATCTCAGTCTCTAATGTCCATCTTGATGAAGGGGACACAAACAATTCACTCAACCCTTGAGTCACGTATACGCTAGCATGCCCATGCATTCTACTCACACACCCGTGTATTTAATTTAGACCCTCATTTTAAAACGAATGGTTGTAGATATTAAGGCCAAATCTGGAACATCCCACATGTTACCATTTTAGCCTACGTTAATCATATTGTTTGATATATGTATTCCCATTAATTAATGATAATTTTAACTAATTTAGTGAATAACTATTTATCTGTAACGATTTAGATATGAGTTCTTTTATAAGAATTTCTTAGAAATGTGCCTATAATTGTGAAGAATAATCCTATTTCCCAAAAATCTCATGTCAAAAATAATTATGAAAATGCCAATAACCTAGATCCTTGATTTCTAGATCACATAGTTCTCAGCATCCGTTTGAAGTGAAATTTTATCCCATACCTATATATCATAAATTAACCATACACATCAAATTTCATCCCTTAGATCATTGTAAAAGTGACTTAGTTGACAAATTAACCCCTTAATCATTGATTTTGGTGTCCATCAAGTAAGGAAAGCTCATGAGTAGTTATAGTCGAATATTTCCCTTCACGTGAACAAATTGAATTGTCTATCATATGGATCAAGTGTGAAAAACAAGAATCCCAACTTGGTAGGCTTATCCTTAGGCTTTTAGGCTTACAAACTCTTTCTAAATTTGTACCTTTTGATTTACCCACTTTCCACCATCCAACGCAACTTAGAATTGGAATACACCTTTCCCTTATATGAATACGATAGCATATAACATTTAGACCCTAATCTCTGATCTTACACTATTGAATGATGACTGCTTTAAAGCTAATTTCTTCCTTTTTGGCTCAGCATGTGAAAATTTAAATTTATGCCTTTCCCAACATCAATCAACTACCAAATTTTTTTCAATTATTTTCCTATCTTGAATACATATATTTCCCAATTTTGGGCCCTAATCATCAAGTGTGGACCATTAGATCGAGATCAAGTTCGTTTTGGCACATGAAAGTCCATTTTTCAAGATCGGCCAATCTAAGTTTTGGATCACCAAGAGAATTATATATCATGGCTCTATTCGATAACTTAAAAACTATGAATAAATTAGATTTAAAGAAAGATCACTAGAAAAGAAAGATTTAAGAAACTCAATTCAAGTGGGATGCGACACACCCCCTCTCACGCCTACTCCATTAAAAAAGAGGGTGTGTGCCCCTTCTCCATTCAAAAAAGCCACGCACACCAACTTACCAACATCCAAGGAAGAGAGAGAGAGAGAGAGAGACATCCAAGCCTAGACAATCATCCCTATCTCTTCCTTCTCCACACATGTGGTGTCTCTCTCTTGCTTGAGTAACATTATGGTTCATGTAGAAACTCTCATATATCGAGATATACCTAAATTTTCTATCCAAAGCTAAGGTGAGAGATTCATTTAGGCTTACACCAATTTAAGTTGAATTTATGCATAGTTCTCTTATCTTCGTATTAAAATTATGTATTGTTTGATTTTTACTATGATTTTCATGGTAATAAGTTGCTGGAATATTATGAATTGATGATTCATGTTCAAATTATGTTTAATATACGATTTTAATAATATTGGACATATTTTGTGGGTTGGATCACAAAACTAGGCCTTAAATAATGAAACTACACGAGATCGGGTCCCGAATGGTGCATAGTTTCTGCATCCGATGAACCAGATAGTTATGTCGGTAAACCTTATAATTTTACTGATATTAATCTGACCTAAACTTCATATTTTTAAAACTCAGGGTAGCGAGACTCACTTTAATTTGGAGTATTTTAGGACTTATTGGGTGACTTGTCTGACCAAAAATCGCACTGTTGTGCTTATGAATTCACTTTAAAGTGTATGGACTATTTTTTATCTTATTGAGGTTTATTTTATTGTAATTTCAAATTAATTAGTCCATGAAAACTCCATTGAAATTTTTATTAATTCATGAGGAGTGATGGATATAAGCCTTGTCCTTCGCCGATTTTGAGAGCGACGCGTGTTTCCACTCTGTATTGAGTTGGCTTTTACTCTCTTATTTTTTTTTGAGTTAGCCTATTTTCTACTCTTTTTTTATGGAGTTAGCTTATCGCTACTCTATTTTCCTTTATTGGGTTAGCTTTGTGTTACATTTCTTATGTTATGGCTTGCGCATGTGTCTTGAAGTTTTAAAACTCTCATGGTTCGATTTAATTCTCTATTAATGTAAGTGATATGTTGAAGGACTAACAACTAGTGATTTGTATGTATTTATCATGGACATAATGTACTTCGAGTAGTGACCCTGTTGGTCAATGCATAAATCATTGTATTTGGTTAGTGACGCACGCATCAATCTAAGTAATCAATGGGCACATGTTACATCATTTTTCTGTGATTGGATATTGCTATTAGTCACTCTATAAAGAAATCATATTACGTAATTCTTTTAATCCATGTGTTGTACAATTTCAAGGTGTTACATAAATCCAAAGTAGTGTTGGACACGCCAACGAATCTCTGTAGTTATGGGATACGGAGCAAGCCAGATTTTTAATAATTATATTCTACAATGTGCTGGTCATTGTGTAGATGAGCCACATACACTATGTCAGGCATGCATGCATGTAGAATGGTTGCGTATACTGATATTACTCGCTGTGGTTGAATACGAGGTGTATCGGAATCTTTATATTATTCTTATGATGAATTACTTGAATTATTGTTAATCTTCATTGACAACCATCACTATGAGTAGGGTGTTGACCCTCTCCAATCATACATATGATGCGGATGATGTACAAGTTAAAAATACAGGTGATGACCTCGCTACGGAGAATTATTTCGAATAATGAAAGATAATAACATTAATGTTTAAATTTTAGTTTAATTTTAATTATGTTTCATGCAATGATTACGTAGTTTGTAATAAGCTCCCACATGGGTAACCATTTGACGTCCAGTTGAATTTTTATATTTAAATAGAATAAAATTTAAGATGTGGTTAGTTTTATTCTCGTAAATGGTTACCTTTGTGAATGTAAATATATGTGATGAATGTAAGATACGAGGGGTTATGTATTGAGTACAATTTCTAACACCACAAAACTTGGATTCCGTGCAAAATACAAGGGAATCAATCATCGGGGTGTTACAAAATTGAAGATGGATTCGATTATAGGATCACTATGGCTTTTTTTAACAGTTCATCAATCAATTGACCTTTCCAAGTTAACCAATGCAACCAGTGGCACTCTAGTGGCTTATGTGTGGCGACAGAGCAATACACTGATATTCTTTTTTGAGAAATACTCTAGGTCTTTTGGCGTAGAGAAATACTCTAGGTCTTTTGGCGTAGTGTAAGGTACAGTGATCCTAGTTGCTTTGGCATACTTAGTGCAATCCATTGATCTGGGCTGCTCATCAGGACCAAGGAACATTTGATGGGGTAGCTTGGAAATATCATTCAAGAACATAAAATTTTACATTGATTTCAGTATTGAAACTAAGAAAGACGGATTTATACATAATGGCAGAGGCCATTTTCTTGGCATACCTTATTTGGGAATCGAAGACCTAATTGTTAAAAGGGGGTTATCTTCACTCAATCTACCACTTGAGCTATGGATAGGGTGTGTTGCTTTTATAGAGCATCTAGTTTGCTATCGGGTCGTTTAGGGCCGGCATGAATTCACCAATCCTCCGTCCTCTTTTTCACTGCAGATTTGTCAAGTCCATAGAATCTATATCCCATAAATCCATCATTTGGAGCAAATTCAGATCCTAAAAAAAACGAAAACAAAAGGGGAAAGAGAGACTGTTAAGAACAATAAAAGTTATGCTTGTGCAATAATTAGTCTCCAAATTCACGTAGCTAAATAATTGATATGTAATTTTGAGATTTGTGAGATCCAAATCAAGTGAAAATCCATGAATTCAACAAGTTTATGGATTTATCAAATCCATATTTTCATTTTCCTAAATCTCAAACAATCTTTGTATATGCATATAGCACTTAAGAGAATTCTTGTAAGATTATAATTAAAATCATGTTTAGAAAGATCTAAAAGGCTCGTGACTGTCGTTAGTCTCCTTAGGATTTAAGCTTCCAATCGATTCAACATCATGTGGATTTGATTTTACTAGGATTTTGTAGTAATGATACATCAGCTCATAAACCACTCGTCCTTAGCCATGACGATCCATCTTATTATGACTTAAAGGGGCGTTTGGTGCATGGTATTAGATGGGATTAGGTGGGATGGAATTGCATTTGATCCCATGTGGGATTTCCACGGATTTTGAAATCTACTACACATGTAGGCCCCACATTGATGTGTGTGTTTCATCGATGCCATTCATACACATATGCCCTTTACACGTGACATTCTACTTATATACATGTACAAGTGACCGACATCCATTGTGAATTTGGTTTGTCGATTACAATTCCATGGTCCACCAAACAGGGATTTTGCTTAATCCAATGTTTTTCCCAGCAAGAATTTTATCCCAAACATGAGGATTGGATAGCCCAAATACCATGGTATTTACATGCGATCATTACATAATAATGATGTTACTACCATCTAATACAATTCCATACCAGTGACAAAATAGGCCCTTAAGCATATACTAAAATTCATCAAAAGTTAAATTTAAAAAAAATTAAAAATAAATAAAAAAATAAAAAAATAATAAATAATAAAAAGAAAGAAAGAAAAGAGAGAGTCATCTTCCATGTCATAACTGGAAATTTCAATAATCTTGGGTGCCAAACAGATCCAAATGTTGAAGTGTATAATGATTACTTTATAAAATCCACATATATAGGAGCCTACTTTTGGAAGGGATTGCCTAGTGTGGTGTGTTGACGACACCAAGTTCTGTGGGCCCTACAATGATGTATATATTTTATCCACACTGTCCATCTATTTTGTGCATCATTTTAGGACATGGACTCAAAATAAAGCAAAACCGAAGCTTAAATAGGCCACACTACAAAAGGCAATGAGGATTGAATGTGTACCATTAAAAACTTCTTGGGAGCCATAGAATTTTTGGATCAGGCTGGTATTTGTGTCTTCCCTTTATCCAGGTCTTTCTGACCTTATAAACAGGTTAGATGGCAAATAAACATCATGATAGGCCTAAAAAGGTCTCAATGGTGGGTTTGATTGTTCCCTTTGGTGTGGTCTACTTATGTTTTCTATCTGCCTCTTTTTTGGCCAATGCCTTAAAATAATCTCAAAAAAAATGTATAGACGACATGGATATAACACATACATAATGGTGGGGTACACAGAACTTGGTGATCTCAACACACCACGCAATCTCTTCCCCTAATATTGTCTTTCATGGATTCTGCGTATCCATACATGTCCTAAGATGTGATAGTTCCACACCCTTGTTTACACATTGAAAAGCCCAAATTCCTTTACACAAGTCAAAATCAGACCCTCCATGTTCCCTATCCTAACCTTATTCTTAAGAGGAACGGATTCCTGCAACTCTTGTGCATTGGTCCACTTAGCTTGTGCATGGAATCCAACCTTTTTGGTTGAGTCATCCTACCGTGAAAAGGGATGCCCAAGGAATCAGGCCAGTCAACTGCCATGTGGGCCAGCATCTAAAGTTTATAGACTTTTGGGTTGTCTCTTCTCCATTGTTTTCTATGCGTGGCCCACCAAATCATCCGATTGGTATAATTTTTGTGGCATCCCATTTTCATAGTGGGGAAACCCTGCCGGACCGGTTGGATGATACACAAAATTCCCAGTGGACCCCACACACAACAGTGGTAGACCGTCCTTTCATGCATAGCGAAGGTTCGTTTTGCATGTGTGGCGTGATGTGCCCATCTAGCATGGTTCCTAGGTGGGGAAACGGATCGGCTACTCACCCGGCCACTAGCCAATGGCTAGTGGTCGGTGCACTGTCGGCCCACCATGATATGTTTATTTCATCCATGCCGTCCACCCATGATATGTGCATTTCATCCATGCCGTCCACCCATTCTTCCAGATCATTTTATGGTATGAACCCAAAAATGAGGTTGATCCAAATCTCAAGTGAACCGCATAGTGTTGATTGAATGCCAACCATTAAAAACTTCTTGGGGCCACAAAAGTTTTCGATCAAGCTGATATATATATTTTCCCTTCATCCAAGTCTGTATGACCTAATTAATAGGTTAGATGTCAAATAACCATTACAGTGGGCCCTACGAAGTTTTTAATGGTGGACATTCAATCACAACTATTTTGCCATGGTGTGGTCCACCTGAGATTTGGATCTACTTCCATTTTGACATGAAGCCTTAAAATTATCTTTCAAAATGAATGGACAGCATAGATGAAACACATACATCAAGGTGAAGTCCACACAGCACCGACCACTAGCCAAACCGCGTCCCCTAGATGGAACCCACATGCACCACAGGCGGATTATTTGAACCGTCTATCTTTTGGGGACTTTTTTTTTTTTTCTCACGCACAGCCCCCGCCCCCCCAAGACACTCACGCCGGGTTGAAACTCCTCAGAGTCTACCACCGGAGTAAGAGTAAGGCCGTCGGAAGCGGATTGCGTACAAGTAAACTTTGCGGGGCCCACTGTCATTCATGTATTTTATCCACTCCATCCATCCATTTTAACAGATAATTTTAGGTCTTGAACCAAAAAAACAAAAAAAAAAGAAGCATAAAAAAATCTCAAGTGGACCACACCACATGAAAAAGTATGACTTAAACGCCTACCGCTGACAATATATCGGGGCCACAGAAGTTTTAGATCAAGGCGATATTTTTGTTATCCCTTCATTCAATGTGATCTTATGAACAAGTTGGATGAAAAATAAACATCACTGTGGGATGTAGGAAAGTTTCAATGGCGGAAATCAATATTCCCTCTATTTCCTGTAAAATGGTCCACTTGAGCTTCAGATATGCTTCAATTTTGGGCTCAACCCCTAAGATGATATGTAAAAACGTATGGACGGGATGGATAAACCACACGCCTTCATCGGTGGGCACAATAGAGTTTACATATTGAGTAACTAAGTAAGCAATCCGATTTCCTTAACAATGGGCTGTTGTCCAAATATGACGCTGAGCAGACTATCCACACCGTAAATGGGTGGCCTCTCAAAAAAAAAATTAATAATAATAATAAATATGCTAATGCATTTCCATTACTTTTGATTTTCAGGTATGGCCCATCCGGGGTAATGCGAAAAAGATGAACGGTTCCGATCATTTAATTATAGCCGCCTGTAGACCCCATCTAGTGAGACAGGGTACTGGATGGTCACGGGTAACACCACATGCAAAAAGAGCACTATAGTAATAACGGGACATACTTATTCTCTTCTACGCTATTGCTCTCTGATGAACGGTGCTAAGGAGATTTGCTCTGCATGGGAACCAATGGCCCACCTATGCTATTCGCCCTTACAGGGCAACTCTCCCCACGATCACCAGGAGAGCTATAATTGCCATAGGTGCAAGAAGACGGCCTAGATGGCGCCACCGGTGTATGAGGCGAGAGGTCATCGAAGCTCAATGATCGTGGCGAGGTGGACAGAATCACTCCCAATGGTCGGGTTGCAGACACGTGGAAGAAGAGGAGAGGTAAGAACACTAGTGCAATGGGCCATGTGCAAGTAGCCATGATTTTTTGTTGTGAGGAATGGACGGGAAAGAGAGAGGATACGGAAGCTATTGTGTTTTGATCCCTTGGTAGTGCAACCTGGGGTGCACGTATATTTATATGGTACGTTGATTTTGGCTTTTTGTTGCTCGTTGAAAAAAGAAAAGAAAAGTGGGAATGTTTCATGGACTTGACTTTCTATTCTTCAAAAAAAAAAAAAAAAAAAAAAGGTATATGCCTCATGGGATGCCTTTCTTCTTCTTATTCTTCTTCTTCTTCTTCTTCTTCTTCTTCTTCTTTTTTTTTAAACCCTTGTAGTGGGGATTGCTTCCTTCCCTGTTTTTGCTCAATTAGTTGGATCAATGCCCATGAGGCCCTCTCATGATCCTGACCAACGTACCGGAGATTCGGCCAATCCCGCATTGGCTTGTTAATCATGCTTTTAATTAGTTTGCTTTTGTATTATTATTATTATTATTATTAAACAATTTAAATCATGATTAAGAAGAAGATTAATGTCTTGTAGTTGAGTGTTGAACCGGTCCCTAGGTCTCGAGGGGTTGGATTGCGTACGATGCACTTCATGTATCGAAGTGGGATGTCTCTTAGCAGGGAGCCTCCCTTTCTTATACTTATTTAAGCCTATATTTTTTAGGCTTCTAGAAATGCTCCATCTCTTTACAGGTGTTTAGTCTAAATAAAGGAGACCACCCGTAAAGATAGGTATTTCATTCTTTGAGGGAGGTTTTTGGAAGAGATGGAGAATGAGAGATGCTTTGCTAAACTAACTCCTTATCAAACCAAAACGATGTAAACCTAAGCCATAACAAAATCAGATCAAACCTTAGGTATTAGAAATTTCGATCTAACACCGCTACTAATCTGTGCACTTTACAGAAGCATGATAAACGAAGATAGAACAATATAATAAAGCAGATAACTAAACCAAAAGCAAAGAACCACAAACACACAATATCTTAACATGGAAAGCCTTTAAAAAAAAAAAAAAAAAACAACGAAAGACACAAAGAGACAAAGATCTCTACCATAATCAAAACCTTAAAGTATACCACTCACTTTCTTCAATTACAGAATCGCCTAATCTCCCCTTGTGATGCGCAACCCTTGGAAAACCCTTACAAACTTTGAAAACCCTCTCACCAGCAAACCCTTACCCTTAGAGAGAAAATGTTTGTAATATCCAAGCCTTAATTTGAAAATAGGCTTAAATAACCCTTGCTTACATAAAAACGCTGAAATCATTAGTCGCACTTTCAGTCAACCGAGCTTTCAATAAAGAATCTCAGATGATTGAAATAGTACTCAGTCGACCCTAGAATTTCTCAGTCGACCAAACTGTACCTAAAACATCTTGGAGGCATAATATAAGGTAGCTTAACATTCTCCACATTGACTTGCATTCTGTCAAGTGTTAACTGTCAAGTATTGCATATTTTTTCCTATCTATATCTTGGTTTTATGAACATGATGATGTTTAATGGTAAATTTTATACATGTTTGTATTACAAAGTGAGTTTAAGAGCTTGGATTGAAAAGAATGTCAAAAGTATGGATTTGATGCTCAGGAATCACTAAAGCAAGGAGTGGATCTTAAGACACCAAGATTGAAGATTTCAAGACCTCAAGATTCAAGAAAACTAAGGATGAAGAAAGACTAGAAAAGATTACAAAGTTTGTAGCCGAAAAACAGGCTAGTTTGGTCCTACCTAAGTCAACTTCGGTCCGACCAAAATCACACAAAACAGTCCAACAAGAAATTGTGATTTTCAGAATCAATTCGGCTTGACTTTCAACTCGACTCGGTCCGACCAAAACCAACTTTGGCTCGACTCGGTCCGACCTAAATTTGATTGATTTTCTGCACAGAATTTTCAGCCTTAATTCTGTTCGACGGAAGCCAACTTCGGTCCAACCGAAATCGGGCAGAATTGTCTAGCGAGAAAGTACGATTTTTAGCCTTAATTCAGTCCGACTGAAGTGTAATGCAGGGCTTATGCGGAGTGCGTAAATTCCAAGGTGGTGCGTAAGATGGCGATTCACAACTATAAATAGGAGTCCCTAGGACATTCCTAGGCATCTTCTACGATTCAAGGAGTGGAGCTAAAGGGTGGAGAGCTGCCGCCAAGAGTTTTTCTTCTTCTTCCTTAGTGATTAATGAACTTATGCTCTTATGTGATTAATGAAGAACCTAATCGTCTGATTACTCGTTTGATTTGGCTCTAGGTTTTCAACTTTTCACTCTCACTTCTTGGAACTATACTCATTCATTCCTGTTTGCACAAAAGATTATTTTTTGAAAATGGTTTGAGCATTGAAATTTGAAGATTATATCACGCATTTTTTGCTCGGGACTAGAAAAATGCTGATTAGGGGGTGTGTTGAGTGTCAAATATTACATATTTCTCCCTATTTATATCTCAATTTTATTAACATGATAATGTTTAATGGTATATTTTATACATGTTTGTATTATAAAGTGAGTTTAAAAGCTTGGATTGAAAAGAATGTCAAAAGCATGGATTTGATGCTCAAGAATCACCAAAGCAAGAAGTGGATCTTAGGAGATAAAGATTGAAGATTTCAAGACCTCAAGATTCAAGAAAATTAAGTACAAAGGATGAAGAAAGACTGAAGAAGATTACAAGTCTGTAGCAGAAAAACAAGCAGTTCAGTCTGACCTAAGCCAACTTTGGTCCAACTGAAATCACACAAAACAGTCCAGCAAGAAATATTGATTTTCATAATTAATTTGGCTTGACCTTCGTCTCGACTCAGTCCGACCGAAACCAACTTCGGCTTGACCTTTGGCTCGACTCAGTCCGACCTAAATTTTACAGATTTTCTACACATAATTTTCAGCCTTAATTTAGTCTGACCGAAGCCAACTTCGGTCCGACCAAAATCGTGCATAATTATCAAACAAGAAAGTGTGATTTTCAGCCTTAATTTAGTTCGCCCGAAGGTGACTTCATTCCAACTGAAGCGTAATGTGGGGTTTACGCAAAGTGCGTAAATTCAAGTCGATTTGCGAAAATTTCAAGGCGGTACATAAGATGGCGATTCACAACTATAAATAGGAATCCCTAGGACATTCCTAGGCATCTTCTCAGGTTCAAGGAGTAGATCTAAAGTATGGAGAGCCGATGCCAAGAGTTTTTCTTCTTCTTCCTTAGTTTGTTTTCATGTTTTGTTTAAGAGATTTTGGTTTAATCATGTCTATAGTTAACTAATCCTCTTAGTTAGGGCTAAGAGGTGAAGTTTGTAACATGATTAGGATATATCTTGCTTTGATTCTTATTTATATTGAACTTCATTGATTTCTAGTTGATTTTAAGGAATATTTTCAGTTTTCAATGCTTTATTGTGACTCAAATTACCGTAGACGCTATGATAGCTTTAGATATCTTCTTTTCCTGTTTTGAGATTGTGGGATTGGTAAATCCTGTTGTTCACCATCGTCTCTTGGGCATGGTAGGGTAATGGAATCCCTTCCAATCATCACAATTCTCCTCCATTGAGGATTGGTTCAATGAAAAGTTCATAGATTTTATCATCTCTTCTTCCAACTAGATAAGATGGGACTCTGATTCCAGTTGTATTTCCTGAATCAAGTGAGGTAGCATCCTGATAGCTACAAGTGGATCCTTAGCACCTTAGTTCCCACCTTTAATTGATAGTTTAAACATTATTCACATTTACTCTCTTTATTCCAGATTTCTAATTTAGACTTTCTTCTAGTTCGAGTTCTAGTTATTTTTAAAAATGTACAAGATTAGTCCTTGTGGATTCGACCTCGGTCTGACCAAGTTATTACTACATCGCGACCCTACACTTGGGGTTGTGAACACTAAGTCACCTTAAAGATCTCCCGTGCAACCTCCATTTTGAGCGTAGACTGCTCCCTGCATTCTTCACTTGGAATGGAGCTCCATCCGCACCCTTGTGCATGGCTACCCAATCTTATCAATGGCTATTAAGATTGATCAAGCTCAAGCAATGCTTGAACTTCTCTATGGTCATCAATTTTGTTAACATGTCTGTGACATTCACATCCATATAAATCTTCTAAAATAGAATATCTCTTGAAGTAATGAGCACTCATGTCTTGTGGAACCTCATATCGATGTGTTTGGTCTGCTCGTAATACACATGATTCATCACCAGATGGATAGCACTCTAACTATCACAATACAACTGAATTGCCTTATGCTTCAACCCAAGTTCACCTATCAAACCTTTCAACCATAATGCCTCTTTTAATGCCACTGTCACAGTCATTTATTCTGCTTCAATTGTAGATAACATTATTGTAAAATGTACGTAGTGTAGATCTCCAACATATTAATCTACTTGCTAATATGAAAACATATCATTAGTGCATCTCCTATTGTACAAATCATCTGCATAATTATCTAAATCCATGTAATGTATAACTCCACCTAAAGCTCCATGTCCCCCGAACATGATTCCAGTATCGACTGTGCCCCTGAGATACTTGAGATTCTACTTAATAACATTCCATGATCATTCCTTGGATTCACCATATACCTGCTAACTATACTAACAGCATGTGAGATATCTGACATCGTGTAAACCATTGCATACATCAGACTCCCCACGATACTAGTGTATGACACCCATGACATTTCTAAAATCTCTTCCTCTATACTTGGACACAATATGGTTGACAACTTGAAGTGACCTACTAGATGTGTGTTGATTGGCTTAACACTTTTCATATGGAACATCTTTAACACCTTCTGCACATAACCCTTCTGAGAAAGCTACATTTTCGGGTTGTGATGTAGTAATAAGCTTGGTGAGACCGAGGTCGAATCCACAGGGACTAATCTTGTGTGTTTATTCTTAAAGTAATTAGAATCAAAACTAGGAGAAGATCTAACCTAAATCAGAAAAGTAGGGAGTAATTGTATGATGATGAATTTAGAAACTTAAGAATTTAAAAGTGGGAACTAGGGTTTCCAGGGATCCACTTGCAGCTATTAGGATGTTTCTTTATTTGATTCAAGGCACTCAATTGGAATTGGAGTCCTATCCTATCCAATTGGAAGATATTCAATAAACTCAGATCTAAACTTCCATGGACCTAATTCTCAACGGATGAAAGTTGTAAAGATTGGAAGTGATTCCATCACCTAACCATGCCCCGGAGACGATGGTAAACAACAAGATACACCGATCCAACAACCAACATATGAGAATTGTGAAGAATAGAAGAGATTTCATCACTCAGTCATGCCCAAGAGATGATGGAGAACAATAGGATTTCCTATTTTTTACAAACTCCAAACAGAAAAAGAAAATACTTCAAGCTATTATAAATTTATTGCAATTTAAGTCACAACAAACCATTAAAAACTAAAAGTATTAATATCAAACTAGAATCAAAGGAGTTCAACAATAATAAGAATCAAACAAGAAAAACATCTCAACCATGCTACAAGCTTCACCCCTTAGCCCTAGCTAAGGGATCTAGCCTACTATAGACATGATTAGATTAAAAACCCTAGAAGAAAGCATTAAAAACTAAGAAGAAGGGAAGCGGCTCCACCCTTTTGTTTTACTTTTCCAAACCCTAGATATCCTAGAAAGAGTTAGGAAACCCCTATTTATAGGCTAAGTTCCACAAATCACAAAATCAGATCAAATTTACGCAGTCCGCGTAAACACCGCGTAACCGGTTCGATGTCATCAATCACCCTTCGATGTCATCAAAGGGGTTTGAATTCAGAAGTCACGCATTTTCTTCTTTCGCACTGCATAAGTCTTTGTGTCATGGAACCGCCCTTTGATGTCATCGATTGAAACTTCAATCCATTGAACTGGTCTTCGAGTAATCGAGAATGTGTCCAAAACAGTCCAACAAGTTGTTTCATTGTCTTCAATAAATTCAATGTCATCAAGCAATCTTCGATGTCATCGAGAACCTTTCTTCGAGTCATCGAACATGTCTTCGATTGATCGAGAAAAGCACCCAATATGTCCAGCAACCAACTCAATTTTTCCTCATAAATTCAATCTCATCGACCAGTGTTCGATGTCATCGAATGGAACTTTGATGCCAACAAACAGTTCTCAATGGCACAGTCGTTGTTTTTGTTAGCTTATTAGTGCACCCACTGTCAGTTCACACTTCATTGTTAGCCACCCCCTCTAGGGAATCGATGCCAAGACCTCAGTGTTGAAACGAGGTATCTTTCACTTAGTCTACCACTTGAGCTATGGATCTGGGTGTCATGGCTACGAGATTTGGCAGGTCATAATATATTTTTATGATGGAATGACTTCACCCATATTGTGTCAATTCATAAAGATGATGTGCAATTAGGAGTTTATGAACAAGGATCTCAATGACACGTGGGACTAGTTTTCTATATTATATGAAAACACACAATCTTGGGATATTTCAAGTAAGTCAACCGATCCCAAGTTAACTCAGCCCAAGGAAAAAGGGAGGAATTTATGTCTTAAGGGAAGAAGACGATGCTAGGGTAGCCAGTCTCATAAGAAAAGTTGAGGCCATTGAGTTGAAGAAAGTGGAAAGGGTCAAACGAAATGAAACTATTGAAACTATTTGTGGTATTTACACAAATAACATGCACTTGACGCCGGATTTTCCCACAATTCTTATGTTCCAAGGGCTATTACATAAGCAATCCAATGCCACGAACAATTATCAACAATCTTTTAGTGCTCCAATTTCAAATACGTACAATTCTAGTTGGCAGAACTACCCAAATCTCAGTTGGAGGAATGGACTAATGACTAATATTGACAAGAATCCTCAAGGGTGTCTTCCTTTGATTTTTATACTATTTTTGACACCAAAGAAGGCCCAAGAGGATCCAATTTAAAAGTTCATGAATGATCAAGAGCAATTAAATGAAAATGCCATGCAAACATTCCAAGACATCAAAACATCATTAAAGATATTTACATCCTTTATTTAAAGATTAGAGTTATAATTGACTATTAGCAAGAAAGGGACTCTGCTAGCCCAACCTCTACCTAACCCAAAATCTCAATATGAGATAAGTGAACCTAGATCTTCTACTCAGCATGTGGAGCAAGCCAAGTCCATCGCCACTCTTAGAAGTAGAAAACTAATTGGCAAAAGCATCCCAATGAAGGATAATAAGGCTAATGATTCAGAAGATTCTAAGGGTGATGATGAACCTAGCAACACCCCACATGAGAAGGAATTGGACCAAGAGTATAAGCCCGTGGCTCCATTCCCATAGTGGTTTATCTCACCCAAACCTCTACCCAATACTTAAGATATCTTAGAGGTTCTCAAACTGGTGAAAATCAAAATTCCTTTATTGGATGTTATAAAAGAAATTCTATCATATACTAAATTCCTTAAGGACCTTTGTATGGCCAAGATACAACACAATATTTAAAAGAAGATATTTTTGATAGAGAAAGTGAGTGCCATCATCAAATAGGATGTGCCCCAAAAATATAAAGATTCTGGTAGCCCAACCATCTCATGTGTGATTGGGAATTACTGGATTGAGCATGCCTTACTTGATTTGGGGCCGAGTGTAAATTCGATTCCCTATTTAGTTTACAAATAAATTGGTCTAAGTGAATTAAAATTTACCAAGACCACCTTCAACTAGTTGATCATTTGATTCGTATACTGAGAGAGGTGATAGAGGACATGCTTATCCATGTCGATAAGTTCTACTCTCCAGTGGACTTTATTATTTTGGACACGCAACCGGTTGTTAATACTAGCACTCAAATTCCTATCATCCTTGGCTGCCCGTTCCTAGCTAATCAAACACCATATTCAATTACATGGAAGTGGCCCCCTGTTGGATGGGTCAAAATTAATGTCGATGGGTCTTCTCTTGGAAACCCAGGTCCGTCAGGAGGTGGGGGTCTTTGCAGAGACAGTTCGGGTGGATTTCTCTTTACCTTTGCGGAAGGCTATGGGACGGCCTCGAACACCCATGCTGAACTCAGAGCCATCCATGGTGGTTTACGCCTGGGCCTTTCAAAGGGGTATTAACAGATCATTATCGAATTGGATTTGGAATTAGTCTTCAACTTCCTCTCTGGTGCAGCTACCCCTGGGTGGAAATGGCATTGGCTCGCTAGAATCAAAGACCTGGCTGCCTCTGCCAGGGTGACCTTCTCCCATTCCCTGAGGGAAAGAAACGCCCCTGCGGACGCCATGGCAAGGTTGGGTAGTGGTACCCAAACCTCGTTCTTCTCGTGCACTCTGGCGGACCTTGCTACTTCCACTAAAGGTCTCATCTTTTTGGACAGGGTCGGGCTAGGTTCGCTGAGAAATTGGTAGTTTTTGTGCAATTTTCTCTCCCTAAAGATAGGTTGGCCCAGTCTTTTTTTGTTCTGGGTAACCCAAAATTTATCTGTAAAGTTTCTAATCAACTTGATCCCCATATATAGAAATGCTGGGTTTTTCCAAAAAAATAAAATAAAAAATCATATATAGTATCTTGAATTTATTTTTTTTACAAGAATGGGATTATGAAGTTGTCCATGGAATATAACACTTAAGCTGAATGTAATCAATTTTAGGAATGAGATTATGAAGCTGTCCTTGGAATATGACACTTGAGTTGAATGTGTTTAATACGTTCAAGCAATAAGAGGATGGTGATGAGGTCCACAAAATTAATTTGATTGATTCATTTTTGGAAGACCAGTCTCTTTTGACTTTGTACTTTGATACCTTAGAAGCGTGCTTGGCCCACTCCATGGATATTGATGATGATTTGATTAAGGAGATGGATGCTTTGCTTAATGCGATGCTGGTACTTGAAACTAATCAATGGAGGCCTTAATTTGAATTGTTACCCCTGACTGACTCAAAGCCTTTACCATCTAGTGTCAAGGCACTGAAGCTTGACTTAAAACCTTTGCCCTCTGAACTTAAATATGCATATTTAGGTCAAGATGAGACACATCCAATGATTATTTCTTTCCACTTGAATGAAAAACAAGGGAGTAAGTTGATTTCTACTCCTAAAGAGCAAAAAAGAGCCATTGGATGGACTATTATGGAGCTCAAGGGATTCGACCTCTTGATTAGTACTCCTTGCATCCACCTCGAAGATTATGAAAAAACATCTAGATAACCATAATGATGTCTAAATCCAAACATGTAAGATGTGGTTAAGGATGAAACGTTAAAGCTTTTAGATGTAGGTGTTATCTACCCTATATCCGATAGCCAATGAGCAAGCCTAACTCAATTAGTGCCCAAGAATTCATTAATTACCATTATAGCTAATGCGAGCAACGGACTTGTGCCAACTAGAGTTACCACTAGTTGGAGCATGTGCATTGACTACCTGAAACTTAATACCATCACAAGGAAAGACCATTTTCCTTTGCCCTTTGTTGATCAAATTTTAGAAAGTTTAGTAGGTCACTCCTATTATTGCTTCCTGTATAAGTACTCAGGTTACAACCAAATAGAGATAGCCCCTGAGGACCTAGAGAAGACTATCTTTACATGTTCCTTTGCCACTTTCTCTTATCAAAGGATGCCATTCAGATTGTGTAATGCCCCCTCCACATTTTAGTGATGTATGTTGAATATTTTTTTCTGACATGGTGGGGAGGTTTTTAGAGGCCTTCATGGATGATTTATCCATCTTTGGTTGTTCTTTTAATGTCTGTTATCAGCACTTGAAATTAGTGTTGAAAAGATGTGAAGAAAAGAAGCTTGTGCTAAATTGGAAAAAAATGCCACTTTATGTTTCAAAAGAGAATAGTCCTTAGACACATCATATCTTCCAATGGAATTGTAGTGGATAAAGCCAAAATTGACTTCATCTCTAACCTACCACCACCCAAGAGCATACATGAAGTGCAATTCTTTTTAGGACACGTCGAATATTACTGAAGGTTCATAAAGGACTTTATACTCATATCCCGTCTTTTGTGTAACCTTCTTCAAAAGGAAACTCCTTTCGAGTGGAGCGAGGAATGCTGAAAAGCTTTCACCAAAATCAAATTCATGTTGATCAACACCCCCATCATGTAACTGCCCAACTCGAGTATCTCTTTTGAAATCACATATGATGAAAACAATTATACGATTCGGGTAGTGCTAGGCCAGAAAAAAGAGAAGAAGCCCAATATTATTTACTATACGAGTAGAACTCTAAACTGGATGTAGTGAAAACCCGAAAGGGTGCTACAGTTAAAATGGACAAACAAAAAGAAAAAGAAAAAGAAATGGTTGGGTAATTGTTTAACTCAATATAAAGCTCGTCAGCCAAGACAAAAATGAAAACTATGACGTTTCAAGAATTCTCAAACTCTGCCCCGATAGATACTCCCACCCCGTACTTCTAAGGGCACAAACGCCCTCAAGAATCAACTCTAGATCTTGGAGGACAAACACTCTAGGCAGTTACATATCTGATCCCTGCTATCCCAAAACTCCCATAGTACAAGCCACATACACACAAAAATAAGATGGGCACCACAAAAAATTTTCCTTACATTCTTTTCCTTTACAAAAAAAAAAATTAAAAAAAATTAAAAAAAAAAAAAACATGTGGGTTTACAAGTATGCAAATAAAACTAATACCCAAATCTAAAAAAGGTATACGTACCATCCCCCAAACGCCATTTGTCCTCGAGCACTTTCCCTTGGGATCTAAAGAGGCTGGATCCTCACAGATATCCAAGTGAAAAGCACACGCTAACTCGTACGAGAATAAAACGGCCTGATCTCTCTTCCGTTGATCTCTCTCTCTCTCTCTCTCTCTCTCTCTCTCTCTTTCTCTCTCTCTCTCTCTACAAGGGTTCTCTCTACCAAGCTGAGCAATCATCTGCTCCTAACCATCTACAACCGTGGAAAAGAGGGCCATCTGAGCAATGAGGGGCACGAGAAGGGTCATGATCGCATTGGTAGCCATCAAGCCATGACTAGCAACAGTGGAAGCAGAAGCAACATGAGCATCAGAAACTTTTGGAATCTGTCCCAACTCTAACAAAACACCCTCCTCATCCTCTCCATGCAAGAGCCAACCAGGTAAATCATGAATAGAATTTGTACGATAATCTAACACTAGTACTTTATCGTCATAAGGATGGAATGACAGGTAGTAAGGCCCAGAGTATGAGTTAACAAACTACCCCTCCATGTAGCATGGGTATCCTACCCCAATGTCTGACTGAAATGTTAAACCTTTGAGTGCCTTGTGGCCCACCTCAAGTTAATCATAGCCCCACCTATAATAGATACACATCAAGGTCAGGCCCCAACATGTCATTGGCATCGAAGATGGCCCACCTCTAGGTCAGTCTAACCTGTGCTTTAATAAGTCCAATCTTGACCATCTAGACCCGATCAACATCGTCCAGATGATGGATGACGGATTGGATCTTCCAAAAATCTCTGCAAGGAATCCAATCTTGACCACTGAGCCGATCAAGACCGCCCAAACGATGGATGATGGATTGGATCTTTCAAAAATCTCTACAATAAGTCCAATCTTGACCATCTGGACTCGATCAGGGCCATTTAGATTTGAGACAATGTATTGGATCATTCAAAAATCTCTGTAATAAATCTAATCTTAACCATCTGGATCAATCGAAATCGTCTAAATGATGGATGATGGATTGGATCATTCAAAAATCTCCGCAATAAGTCCAATCTTGACCATCTAGACCTAATGACGACCATTCACATGATGGATGATGGATTGGATCTTTCAAAACTCTTTGCATTTAGTCTAATCTTGACCTAATCAGGATTGTCCAGATGATAGGATGATGGATTGGATCATTCAAAAATCATTGCAATAAGTTTAATATTGACCATATGAACCCAATTAGGACCATTCAAATTTGGGATGATGGATTGAATCATTAAAAATCTTTGCAATAAAATTCAATCTTGACCAGTTAGATATCAATCAGGACCATCCAGATGATGGATGATGGATTGGATCTTTCAAAAATCTATGTAATAAGCTAATCTTGACCATCTGGACCCAATCAAGACCGTCCAGACTCAGGACAATGGATTGAATTTCCCAAGATTCCTAGCATAAAAGCTCAATCTGTATCGTCCAATCTTAATCGAGTCCATCCAAGCTTGAAATGACAAATTAGGATGGCTTAGATGATGACTATTGCACCAAATACCCAAGTGGAGTCACTTCCCTTTTCTAAAAACAAAAAGGGCCAAATGTAAAAACTGACCAATGATGCCCACCTGTAAGATCGTGCGAATATGTTCACAATAAAATCGCTAAGGAAAAAACTTTAAAAAATGTGTTTGCAATAAAAACCTTATGGGACCACATCTTATAGGTAGGGACTTATTTGAAGAAAACCCAAAAACAAAAAATAAAAATAAAAAAGATAAGTACGACACCCTACAACCAGACAATTCCTCATACTCCCCAGTGGGTACCAATGCACAAGCAATAATTGATTCGGGGGATTTTCTGAGCTTTTAATTTTCTCCAGAATCATATGTGGAACATGGGATAGCCGGCCTGAACCTTCAATGTCAACCAAGATGTCCCAGGTAGCGTACTGAGTAATGATTGAGATGTCACAACCACAGTTACACGACGAAAAGGTCCCAGCTTATCCAGAGTATTACGCTTGAAGCCTCGTATGACAGAGGAATAATTTAGAAAGGCTCTAGTCAAGAACACCTGTCAAGACCAGTATAGATAACAACGAGATTTGTAAAGCTACGAAAAGTGTAGGCAATTGCCCATTACCCATACTTGTCACCAAGTGACTCTGGAGGGCTATACATGCATATGACGCAACTACTTCAAACCAAATGGTGTAACAACCTTTGAATTTTTTGTGCTAATCTTTCCTTAAGTAGTTGTTTTTGGGGTAATTAGCGCTATACTCGATTGCTTGTGAAATTCGCATCAATCACTTTAAATTGTATCTGCATGGCTCAAAACTTGTAGATTAGTTAGCGCTATGTTACTCTGAAATCTGGGATCCATCGCTAAATCCAATTGTTCTGGAGAATTTTTGGAAGATCTGGATCGGACCTGTACCGCGCGTCGAAAGTCCGATAACAATGATCTTAGGTTGTTGCGGTCACTATGTTGGGCTTGACCATCACCTCGAAAATCAAGTCCAGATGATGTTCTGGGTCGATTTGATTGAGTTCGGAGTGAAGAGTGTGAGAACGGTTGGAATTTAATAAGCTTTTATGAAATCTGAGTCGTGTCGCTTGCGCGATGATTTTAAGCTATCTGACCGTTGGATTCTGACCCAATTTCACCCTCTGATCAGGGAAGGTGGCCCAGGCATATCCTTGTGCTTGTGGACCTGATCGAGATCCCGTGACCATTGAATTGAGTGTGGTCCGCCACGGCTGATCTGAAGAGCCGGTCGGTACGAAAACTCAGCCTGACCTAGATCCATGGTCATTGAGCTTAAGTTCGACCTTTCGTGGTCTTTGGCCCACCAGAAGTGCTTCGTTGGATCGTAAGAGGCAGGTTTTGGTTATACTTTAAGTATACCTTAGCCCTGGGGTTATTTTCATCAATAATAGGCCTATTTATAGTCCTTAAACCCTAGCCCTCTTTTCCATACGAATTTTCTCTAACCCTAGCTTGGAAAGAGAGTGGAAAAGAGAGATAGTGAGAGAGAAGTTGGTGAATCATCTTGGATTCTTTCTTGTTCTTCTTCATCTTTGAACCTTCACTTTGAATCGTTATTCTGACGATTCTGAGTTCATCTTGGGGTAAGTTAACCTAACCCTAACCTGTGTTAGAGGTTAGATTAGTCTTGGTGTTGTTGTAACTCATTTCTATCCTTTCTTTAGGGTATTCTATCGCCGTTGACGAAGACAACTTGTCTAAATCAGTTCGGTGTTCTTTCCTTACTTAAGGTGCGGACTTTAAGTGTATAGGTTATGGTTTTCAAGGCTTTCAATGCCAGTTAGTGATTTATTCTTGTTATGGATGAGATTTCACATGCCAAATGTTGTGTTTACGTTGCCTTCCTGATATGTATGTGTTATATTGAGATCTGTGTATTCTATGTGTATTTATAAAGTACCATATACGTATAAAATATGCACTTGTGTTTGCCATGATTATTTGTCATGTATGTGTGCTAGATGCATGTATGACGACTCCTTGGTAAAAGAAATTGTCCAAAGGTGTGTATTGCAACATACGTCATATATGTTGTTCCATGTATTCTAAGTGTTTGTAGAAATGCATGAATGATCTAAAGTGTAACTTATTACACTAATTGCGGGCATTGAAAAGTGATTCTCAACACTCGTATTGATGTGCATGATTTCCTTTATGCAAGTTACATTCCTTGTCGTTTAATTTCAAGCATTACATATGCTTATATTTATGTTAAGTTGATATTCTTCAAGTGCTTATGTATCATGATTTGAGTTGTTGTTCCTTTACTATTTTTCATTCAATATGAACATCTGTAGTAGTGTAATGTGTTTGGGACTATGCATTAGTCCAGGAAATCGGTAATCGACCCTATGTTCGTGGTTGAGGTTGCTTTCGCCATGTAGGACGTATCAGACGAACCCGAGTCACATTAGAGTTGTCGGTAGTGGTTTGGCCAGGCAGAGTGTTTGCGCACTCTATGTCGCTCAACTCAACGTGCGCTCATGCTAGTCGAGTTTGTTAAGTAACCCGATTGTCCGATGTATGTTCACCATGTATGGACGCTACTACTTGAATCTAGGGTACCGAACTTACCAGTGACATCCTATTAACCATGGTACCTTGATCTGCTAAGACTCATGAGCCGGACATGGTGGTATGGGACACCGTGGTCGAGCTGTCGGCCTACGCTGGGGTGACGAGCCTCCCCGTAGTGACCAGTGAGCACCTAAACTCGTGAGCCGATTATGGTGGTATGGAATAATATATTCGTGCTGTCGGCCTACATTGATTGGTGACGATCCCTTTGTAGTGACCTCGAGCATGCCTGGATACCACAAGGAGGTGACAAGCCAAAATGTGGTAGTAAAGGTATGAAAGGCGTGTATTGATTGGTGACGAGCCCTTTGCTACGACCTCAACCATATGATCGTATGAGATGTCTAGGACTGATGACCCTAGAATGGATCACTGTTTGGATGGTGATATGAGGAAGGTATCTTAGCTTCCCAATCCTGCTGTATGAAAAAGGACTAATAACAACTTGGTAATCATATTCATGCACCGCATTTGCATGTGCTTTGTAGATGTGGCGCACTTTGAGGTGGTGTCATGCGTAACGTAAGATGAAGACGCTGAGGGTGTACGCGTGACGGCACGTATCATTTTGCATACATCCTTGCATTAACAAGAGTACTTAGGATTTATTTAATTGTTCTGCTTTATCATTACTGCTTGATTGAACTGATAACATGTTAACTAGTGTCTTATTGTTCTACTGAGTTGATCACTCACTCCCACGTTCTGGGGCGGTGTTAAACACCCACCAGACTCTGTCTTAGGTTCTGATGTTGCAGATGTTAATGCGACTTCTGAGGCAGAGCGGGAGATGGATGATGATGAGGCTGCTTTCTCTTATATGCGGTTTTCAGACGGGTTCTAGCGAGCCTTGGTCTGATGCACGGGATGCTGGGATTATTTTTTTTGAATTTAAATGATATAACTTGATACTTATAATTTTGATAAGTAACACTTTCATACAACCTGGTTGGTGAATGTACTTCAGGGATTTACACTTGTACACATATATTTCTATAAGTCTTCCGCTTGCTATCTTCACTTATCCCTGAATTATATCTGTGTTTTGGCTTAATCTATTCCATGTTTTATGCACTAATACAATCAACAAACATCCATCATTAAATATGTTGCATAAGTGATGTTTTAGAACTCGGGAGCTGGGTTATGCTCGACCCCCGAATTTCAGGGCATTACAAGTTGGTATCAGAGCATGATCTGGATTAAACTAGACCTGGGTTATGGTCACACACCGCACGTTGTCGCCACTTTAGTGTATTTGGGTGAGCTTCTATTATAGATTTTGTATCTGTGCTCCGTAGCTTCTATCGGCGAAAGTTTCCTGAAAACCTTCGCCAAGATCGAGTCTGTGCTCTCTCCTAATCACACACAGCGACCTGAAACCTTTTATAAATCGTCTATTAATGGGTATAGATGGTCTATTTTCTTTTTTTTACCCTTAAACCTTCAAGAAATCTTTATTTGAATCAGATTTCTGCCAGAATGGCCTGATAGGCGTCAAATCATGCAAGGGGCCGATCAGCGCATTTCCTGTGGGGCCCAGGGGGGAACCACATATTTTTGACCTTGGGGACCAGGAAGACCTCGCCAAAACGGCGAGGCATCACCGGAAGGTCCAGAGACCGGTGATGCCATCGCCGGTTCGCCGAGGGCTCGCCGATCAGCGGGCCAGGTGGGCCGGGCCGGCCTGAGCCGATGAATCCTAGGCCTTGTGTGGCCCACCCCTCCACGGTTTTCACCTTAAAACCCCTTCTTTCATCTATTTCCTTCACAAGCTCCCCTCCCAAGCTCTCCCTTTCTTGAAAACCTTCTCCAAATCCTTCCAAATCTCTCCCAAATCTTCTTCTTCCATTTTTCGTGCAAACCCATCACCCTTTTCTAAACCCCTCACTCCCATTGCTGATTTTTCTTTATTTCCTTCTCATTTAAGCTCTTACATTCCCTTTTTGGCTCTTAGGTGTGTGGAAGCTTCACCATCTTCCTATTTCTCTCTTTCTCTCATTTCTCATGGCCCTCTTTGAGATTGTGACGACCATCTTTTCCATTTCTTCCCTTCTTTCCTTGATGGGGAAGAAGAGAGCGCCCATGGATGAAGCCGGGCCGAGCCGCCCAACCCGTGCATGGAGGCCGAGAGGTGACGCCGCGAGCACGTTCGCCACTCGTGAATTCCAGATGAAGCGGGACCTTGATCCTCGAGCTCCCGTTAGTAGGACTTTGTTGGCGGAGTTGTCGTATGGAGCCTATGAAGGCCGTAGAGTCCTTTTTGTGGCTCATGTTGATCCGCGGCTATTTAGTGAATTTATGTTGTTGGAGCGCTTAAAAGGGGCTGGTTGGGGTCCCTTGTTCGAAGGCGAGTATCGCACGAATGCTAGCACTATTCGAGCCTTTTATGCAAATATTCTTGATCCTTCACTGGAGCCTCTGCAGTTCAAGATTCCTTGTGGTAGCGGTCGTGTGGGTATTGTCGATGTTGCTTTGATATCTCGCCTCCTGAATGTGCCACTTAGTGAAGTGCACGCCAGCGAGAAGAATGTGAACAGTGTGCGCGAGAGGGATCGTCGCACCCGATCCTAGTGTGGTTGTCTAGTCGAATGGCAGCCGAATAGGAGTCTTCTGGCTACCTACATGATGGATGACTTCTGTTTGCTTCACCACATATTTACGTTCAATGTATACCCAAGGTGGAGCAATCGCAGCGAGTGTACGCGCCTGATGGTGGATTTTCTGTATCAGGTGGGGCAGGAAGCGAAGTTGTGTATGCCGACGTACGTCCTACGCCAGATTATTCTCATCGCTCGTTCGAGTAGGAGGACCGAGTCGCTTCCATTTGGCCGCCTCATTTGCAAGCTTACACATGAGTTTGGCTATAAGCTTGGAGCTGAGAAGCCGGTTCCTGTTTGTCATATTGATCTGAGGACTCTTAAGCTGATGGAGATCGGTTCTGGTCGGCATGCCTCAGAGAGTGAGGCTGAGTCTGGGAGCGATAATGAAGAGAGTTATGCTGAAGGTGGTGCAGAGATTGAGGAAGAAACAGAGTAGGACGAGGAATGAGATGAGGCACAGGATTCGAGTGATAGCTCTCCTCCTGTGGCGCCAGAGTAGGGTGCAGAGCAGACTGCCAGAGATGCCCGTCTTACACGGCTTGAAGAAGGGTAAGCTGTTTTACACTAGGATATTGTTGATCTTCGAGGCCTTATTAAACATAAGTTTAAGAAGGTGACTCGAACTCTGAAGTCTATCCTGTGTTGCTTGCAGGATAAGGGTGCTCCGCCTCCATCTCCTTATTCCGATGAGTAGCTGTCGTTGTGGTCGTCCTTTGCTTTGTTGTTTTTCTTTCTGTGTGTAGCCGTTGTTGGCTTTGTAGTTGGTGTTGTTGTAGTTGTTTGTAGTTGTTGTGGTTGTTTGAAGTGTTAGATGTTGTTGTTTTCATGCTTTCCTAGTCGTGATTCATGTATTGCTGCACTACTTGTATTGCGACGATTTTGATTAATGGACTGCATGTTGTTTGCCTTTGGAGTTGTACTATGTTGCTGTGTGGATGGATTACGTGACGTAGAATCTGACAGGTTGCATCCTCTGTTGAATGTAGGGATGCCTCCTAAGGGTTCGAAGTCTTCGGCCCGTCT
Source organism: Magnolia sinica (assembly GCF_029962835.1). Classification (NCBI taxonomy): domain Eukaryota; kingdom Viridiplantae; phylum Streptophyta; class Magnoliopsida; order Magnoliales; family Magnoliaceae; genus Magnolia; species Magnolia sinica. Next base: position 92,098,691 of record NC_080577.1, read on the forward strand.
CTCTTTGATTGAGTCGCTTGCTGGGGTTCCTCCCTTGAGCGATAGCCAGTCAGATCCGTAGGTGGGTCCGTCTCATGCAGGTGTTGGGTCGACACCTATGGCTCCCACAGTCACACCCTTGGTTCCTGAGCCGAGCCGTGCACCTTCGTCTGCTTCGCCGTCTGATAGGTTTGAGCAGATGATGCTGTTGATGCAGCAGCAGCAGATTCAGCAGCAGCAGCACCAGCAGTAGGAGTTCCTCTCTTCCATGGCTAGCATCTTTGCTCAATCAGAGGGGGCGACTCCACCTGTTTCACCTATGCCTCCATCTGGGAGCGCCAGTGCCAGCGGCACTTTCGAGCGATTCCAGCACTTGTGACCTCCTACGTTTGTGGGTTCTCATAGACCTGAGGAGGCCAAGTATTGGATCGACTGCATCTCTAAGATGCTGAGACCGCTGCACTGCTCTGAGATTGAGCAGGTTGAGCTTGCCACCTTCATGTTTGAGAAGGAGGCCAGTCTGTGGTGGGACAGTGTTCTTCGCACTATCGAGGAAGGCTTTGAGTGGTCATGGTAGGCGTTTGAGGCGCGCTTCCACGAGAAGTATTTTCCAGTTACGTACCGACATGAGAAGGAGAGTGAGTTCCTTCGCCTCCGCCAGGGTGGGTTGTCGGTGACGGAGTATGAGAACCGGTTTACTGAGTTGGGGCGGTATGTTCCTTTGATCCTGGGTGATCAGCCGATGAGGATGTGACGTTTCTCTAAGGGATTGAGACCTGAGATCCGATCGAAGATTTGTTGTGCTAGCATTTCTTCTTATGCGGAGCTGGTGAGCATGTCCTTGCAAGCAGAGCAGGACGGGGATAGGGCGTCCCGCATGCGAGCACCGATGGTTCCTAGGCCGCGACCGGACTTTCAGGGTGCACCTTTCCTCAGCAAGAGGCCGCGAGCAGATTCTCCTCCGAGGCGTTCAGTGCCGCCCGCTCAGCAGATGAGAGCTGATCTTCGATGTTCCTATTGTGGGAAGACAGGGCATTTGGACCGTTTTTGCTTCTCCCGTATGCGAGCCAGTGGATTTACTCCACCGCAGAGGATTAGCCATCCGATGTCTCAGGTTATTTCTCCTCCACCTCTTCAATCAGCGCCAGCTCATCCATCCTTCAGACCTGCAGTTCCTAGCTTCAGGCCACCTCAGCGGCCCATGGTTCCTCCGCCAAATCGTCAGCAGCAGGCTCGAGTTCTTGCGCTTTCAGCTGAAGCGCCTATGTCTGACTTAGTGCCGAGGTCCTTCGAGGTGACAACGCACATTGAAGGTATTCCCGTTTCTGTGTTGGTGGATACAGGGTCCACTACTTCTCTTATATCTTATGTGGCAGTTAGGCGTTTGGGTTTGAGATATGTTCCTATGCAAGGAGTGACACTTACTACCGCTACGGGGATTTCCTCTGCTTTGGGCAAGCGTTGTTTGGATTGTTTGGTCGATCTTGGAAGTGGATCGATCCGTGTTGATCTGTTAATCGCACCGCTTTATCACTGCGATGTTATTATGGGTATGGATTGGCTCACGAGGATGCGAGCTGAGATTGATTGTGAAGCTAAATCAGTGACGATCCATGGACCTGAGGGCGAGACTATCACTTTTCCAGTTCAAGTCAGTTACCCTCTTCGTATTGATTATTATTCTTCTCTGTTGGAGAGTTTGGCTAAATCGGCATTAGTTAGTACGCCGGTAGTTTGGGAATTTGAAAATATGTTTGAGTTGATTCCTGGATTACCTCCTTAGCGTGAGATTGATTTTGCTATCGATCTTATGCCTGGTGTGATGCCTATTTCATTACCCACCTATCGTATGCCTCCGAGTGAAATTGAGGAGTTGAGGAAGCAGATAGATGGTTTGCTGGACTTGAGTTTTATTCGGCCTAGTGTGTCTCCTTGGGGAGCACTTATTTTGTTTATGAAGAAGAAGGATGGTTCCTTGCGATTGTGTATTGATTATCGCAAGTTGAATTTAGTAACTATGAAGAATAAGTACCCTTTGCCCAGGATTAATGATTTGTTTGATCAGTTGAAGGGGGCACGGTACTTTTCGAAGGTTGATCTGTAGTCAGGGTATCATCAGTTGCACGTCAAGGATGGGGACGTGCAGAAGACTGCTTTCAGGACCAGCTTCGATCATTATGAGTTCCTTATGATGTCGTTCAGTTTGACGAACGCACCGGCCGTGTTCATGGATCTGATGAATAGGGTGTTTCGGCCATTCCTGTTCCGATTCGTCATTGTCTTTATTGATGACATCTTGATTTATTCGGCGAGCCGGGCAGAACACGAGGAGCACTTAAGAGCGGTATTGGATACTCTTAGGAAGCATCAGCTTTTCGTGCAGTTCAAGAAGTGTGATTTCTGAAAAGAGGAAGTTAAGTTCCTGGGACATGTGGTGTCCAAGGAAGGAATAGCCGTCGATCTTGCCAAGGTAGCTGCAGTGCAGGACTGGAAGCAGCCTGGTTCAGTTACTGAGGTAAGGAGTTTTCTGGGTCTTGCAGGCTATTATCGATGCTTTATTCAGGACTTCTCGAAGATTGCTAGATCGTTGTCGCAGCTGACACGGAAAGATTTGAAGTTTGTTTGGAATGAGCAGGCGGAGTTAGCTTTTCAGGAGCTGAAGGACAAGTTGACATCCACCCCTGTGCTAGTATTGCCAGAGCAAGGGGTTAAGTATGTTATTTATACTGATGCCTCTCGCGTTGGCCTGGGTTGTGTCCTTATGCAGAAGGATAGGGTGATTGCTTATGCTTCGCGTCAGTTGAGGAAACACGAAGAGAATTACCCTGCGCACGACCTGGAGTTGGCAGCTGTCATCTTCGCATTAAAGCTTTGGAGACATTACCTCTATGGTGAGAAGTTCGAGCTCTTTTACGACCACAAGAGCCTTAAGTATATTTTCACACAGTGTGATTTGAATATGAGGCAGCGTCGATGGATGGAAACATTGAAGGACTTCAAGTTCGATATTTCTTACCATCCGGGCAAGGCGAACCTTGTGGCAAATGCGTTGAGTTGCAAGAAGGCTATTGAGTTTGCGGCTCCGCTGATGATAGCAGAGTGGGATATGTTGGAGTTCGTGCACGATTTTGAGCAGAAGCTTACGGTGGTTGAGCCATATGAGGTTATCGCACACATTCGTGTACAGCCCCTTATCGACGAGAGGATCGTTGCAGCTCAGGTAAATAATGAGCTTTTGGTGAAGATGAAGAAGCGGGTTGGTACAGATGAGAACTCTGATTGGAGTGTTAATTCTGATGGGGGCCTACGTTTTCGTAGCCGGTTATGTGTTCCTGACATCCCTGACTTGAGACGAGAGGTTCTCGAGTTAGCCCATAGTTCTAAGCTTGCGATGCATCCAGGTAGCACGAAGATATATCAGGATATGAGGAGATCTTATTGGTGGGATAATATAAAGGTCCAGATTGCTGAATTTGTTTCTCGTTGTCTCACGTGCCAGCAGGTCAAGGCAGAGCATCGCCGACCTCCTGGGTTGTTGCAGCCCATGCCCATAGCTGAATGGAAGTGGGATTTCATCTCTATGGATTTTATTTCTGGGTTGCCGAGGACGAGAAAGGGATATGACTCTATTTGGGTGATCGTCGACCGATTAACGAAGTCGGCGCATTTCTTACCGATCAGAGTCACTTACTCTACAGACGAGTTGGCTAGGTTGTATATCAAGGAGATAGTGCGTCTGCATGGAGTTCCCCTGGAGATTGTGTCTGATAGAGACACGCGTTTTACATCTATCTTCTGGACTCGTATCCAGGAAGCGATGGGTGTGAAACTGAAGTTCAGCACCGCGTTTCATCCGCAAACAGATGGGCAGACGGAGCGCGTGAATCAAGTCCTGGAAGATATGTTGTGAGCTTGTGTTTTGGATTTCAAGGACAGTTGGGACGATTGTCTTCCGTATGCAAAGTTCGGGTATAATAATAGTTTTCAGGCGAGTATCGGCATGGCTCCCTATGAGGCGTTGTCTGGTCGCCCGTACAGAGCACCACACTGTTGGGCAGAAATTGGTGAGCGTAGTTTGCTTGGCCCAGAATTGGTGCAGGTGACTTCAAAGAAGGTTGACATCATTCGACGTCGACTTCTGACAACGCAGAGCAGGGAGAAGAGTTATGCTGATACGAGGCGTCGACCGCTTGAGTTTGAGGTGGGAGACTATGTTTTTCTGAAGGTCTCTCCTGTGAAGGGAGTTCTGCGGTTCGATAAGAATGGGAAGCTGACGCCGAGATTTATTAGTCCATTTCAAGTTCTGGATTGAGTGGGAGCGGTAGCATACCGCCTTGCTTTGCCCACACCTCTTACGGGCGTGGATAACGTATTTCATGTTTCTATGCTAAAGAAGTACGTTCCTGATCCTTCGCAGATTATCAGTTAGGAGCAAGTGCAGTTGAGTGAGGATGCCACTTATGAACTGCGACCGACGTGTATTCGCGACAGGAAGGAGCAGGTATTGCGTAGCAAGGTTATCCCTCTTGTGAAGGTGCTATGGACGCATCATGGTGTGGAAGAGGCTACTTGGGAATCTGAAGTTGAGGTCAGGAAGACCTACCCTCTGATCCTTGAGGAATTTATGAAGGTATGAATTTCGAGGACGAAGTTTTCTTTATGGGGGGTAGATTGTAACGACCTTTGAATTTTTTGTGCTAATCTTTCCTTAAGTAGTTGTTTTTTGGGTAATAAGCGCTATACTCGATTGCTTGTGAAATTCGCATCAATCACTTTAAATTGTATCTGCATGGCTCAAAACTTGTAGATTAGTTAGCACTATGTTACTCTGAAATCTGGGATCCATCGCTAAATCCAGTTGTTCTGGGGAATTTTTGGAAGATCTGGAATAGACCTGGACCGTGCGTCGAAAGTCCGATACCGATGATCTTAGGCTGTTGTGGTCACTATGTTGGGCTTGAACATCACCTCGAAAATTAAGTCCAGATGATGTTCTGGGTCAATTTGATTGAGTTCGGAGTGAAAAGTGTGAGAACGGTTGGAATTTAATAAGCTTTTATGAAATCTGAGTCGTGTCGCTTGCGCGACGATTTTAAGCTATCTGACCGTTGGATTCTGACCCAATTTCACCCTCTGATCAGGGAAGGTGGCCCAGGCATATCCTTGTGCTTGTGGACCTGATCAAGATCTCGTGACCGTTGAATTGAGTGTGGTCCGCCACGGCTGATCTGAAGAGCCGATCGGTACGAAAACTCAGCCTGACCTAGATCCTGGTCATTGAGCTTAAGTCCGACCTTTCGTGGTCTTTGGCCCACCAGAAGTGCTTCGTTGGATCGTAAGAGGCAGGTTTTGGTTATACTTTAAGTATACCTTAGCCTTGGGGTTATTTTCATCAATAATAGGCCTATTTATAGTCCTTAAACCCTAGCCCTCTTTTCCATACGAATTTTCTCTAACCCTAGCTTGGAAAGAGAGTGGAAAAGAGAGAGATAGTGAGAGAGAAGTTGGTGAATCATCTTGGATTCTTTCTTGTTCTTCTTCATCTTTGAACCTTCACTTTGAATCGTTATTCTGACGATTCTGAGTTCATCTTGGGGTAAGTTAACCTAACCCTAACCTGTGTTAGAGCTTAGATTAGTCTTGGTGTTGTTGTAACTCATTTCTATCCTTGCTTTAGGGTATTCTATCGCCGTTGACAAAGACAACTCATCTAAATCAGTTCGGTGTTCTTTCCTTGCTTAAGGTGCGGACTTTAAGTGTATAGGTTATGGTTTTCAAGGCTTTCAATGCCAGTTAGTGATTTATTCTTATTATGGATGAGATTTCACATGCCAAATGTTGTGTTTACGTTGCCTTCCTGATATGCATGTGTTATATTGAGATTTGTGTATTCTATGTGTATTTATAAAGTACCGTATACGTATAAAATATGCACTTGTGTTTGCCATGATTATTTGTCATGTATGTGTGCTAGATGCATGTATGACGACTCCTTGGTAAAAGGAATTGTCCAAAGGTGTGTATTGCAACATACGTCATATATGTTGTTCCATGTATTCTAAGTGTTTGTAGAAATGCATGAATGATCTAAAGTGTAACTTATTACACTAATTGCGGGCGTTGAAAAGTGATTATCAACACTCCTATTGATGTGCATGATTTCCTTTATGCAAGTTACATTCCTTGTCGTTTAATTTCAAGCATTACATATGCTTACATTTATGTTAAGTTGATATTCTTCAAGTGCTTATGTATCATGATTTGAGTTGTTGTTCCTTTACTGTTTTTCATTCAATATGAACATCTGTAGTAGTGTAATGTGTTTGGGACTATGCATTAGTCCAGGAAATCGGTAATCGACCCTATGTTCGTGGTTGAGGTTGCTTTCGCCACGTAGGACGTATCAGACGAACTCGAGTCGCATTAGAGTTGTCGGCAGTGGTTTGGCCACGCGGAGTGTTTGCGCACTCTATGTCGCTCAACTTAACGTACGCTCGTGCTAGTCGAGTTCGTCAAGTAACCCGATTATCCGATGTATGTTCACCATGTATGGACGCTACTGCTTGAATCTAGGGTACCGAACTTACCAGTGACATCCTATTAACCATGGTACCTTGATCCGCTAGGACTCATGAGCTGGACATGGTGGTATGGGACACCGTGGTCGAACTGTCGGCCTACGCTGGGGTGACGAGCCTCCCCGTAGTGACCAGTGAGCACCTAAACTCGTGAGCCGATTATGGTGGTATGGGACACTATATTCGTGCTATCGGCCTACATTGATTGGTGACGAGCCCTTTATAGTGACCTCGAGCATGCCTGGATACCGCAAGGAGGTGACGAGCCGAACTGTGGTAGTAAAGGTATGAAAGGCGTGCATTGATTGGTGACGAGCCCTTTACTACGACCTCAACCATATGATCGTATGAGATGTCTAGGACTGACGACCCTAGAATGGATCACTGTTTGGATGGTGATATGAGGAAGGTATCTTAGCTTCCCAATCCTGCTGTATGAAAAAGGACTAATAACAACTTGGTAATCATATTCATGCACTGCATTTGCATGTGCTTTGTAGATGTGGCGCACTTTGAGGTGGTGTCATGCGTAACGTAAAATGAAGACGCTGAGGGTGTACGCGTGACGGCACGCATCATTTTACATACATCCTTACATTAACAAGAGTACTTAGGATTTATTTAATTGTTCTACTTTATCATTACTGCTTGATTGAACTGATAACATGTTAACCAGTGCCTTATTGTTCCACTGAGTTGATCACTCACTCCCATGTTCTGGGGCGGTGTTAAACACCCACCAGATTCTGTCTTAGGTTCTGATGTTGCAGATGTTGATGCGACTTCTGAGGCAGAGCGGGAGATGGATGATGATGAGGCTGCTTTCTCTTATATGCAGTTTTCAGACGGGTTCTAGCGAGCCTTGGTCTGATGCGCGGGATGCTGGGATTATTTTTTTTGAATTTAAATGATGTAACTTGATACTTATAATTTTGATAAGTAACACTTTCATACGACCTGGTTGGTGAATGTACTTCAAGGATTTACACTTGTACACATATATTTCTATAAGTCTTCCACTTGCTATCTTCACTTATCCCTGAATTATATCTGTGTTTTGGCTTAATCTATTCCATGTTTTATGCACTAATACAGTCAACATACATCCATCATTAAATATGTTGCATAAGTGATGTTTTGGAACTCGGGAGCTAGGTTATGCTCGACCCCCGAATTTCAGGGCGTTACAAATGGTTATCCTCGTAAGGCCGCAGAAAGTGCAGGGGCTTTAACCACTCCTGAATTTAAATCACTATCACATTTGATGTATACATATTAGTCACGATGTGAAGGGGTTGCGATTTAATAGCTCGTAAAGTTACAGAAAGCATAAGGAAAAATCGTAACATCTTCCTCAACTCTCAAGAGCCATTTAATTTAATCATCAATCAAATGAACATTTTAATCATGATACCATGGGCAGTTGAGGCTCAATCGCACCATTTCGAGCAATGGGGGTGTCCACTTGCTTTGACAGTCGGTTGCCAGCAACTTCTGCCAAAGAGGGGCATCTTATAACACCCCACCATGGGAAAACCAGATAGTTAATTTGTAATAGGCCACACCCACACTGTAAGATATTGTCTGCTCTAGGCTTACGCCCGCACGGTTTTATTCTCGGGGTTACCCCAAAAGGCCTCTTAAAGTATAGGGTGAATCTCCACATATAACCACCATAACTTCCTATGACTCTTTTAATGTAGGACAAGTTCAACCCTCACTACATACACAGTAACCTGCCAGTACAGTAGCTCCCCCAGCAACACAGTAGCCTGCCAACCACCTGAGGTTCGCCCACATGCATGTGCAACAGTGATGGGGCATCACAATATCCCCCACTAAGGGTAGAGCTGTCCTCGGCTCTGATACCATATGTAACAGCCCACACCCACACTATAAGATTTTGTCCGCTCTGGGCTCATGCCCGCACAGTTTTGTTCTTAGGGTTGCCCCAAAAGGCCTCTTACAATATAGGGTAAATCTCCACATATAACCACCATAACTTCCTACGACTCTTCCGATGTGGGACAAGTTCAACCCCCACTACGTACACAGTAGCTTGCTAGCACAGTAGCTCACCTAGTAACACAGTAGCCTGCCAACCACCTGGGGTCCACCCACATGCGTGCCCGCCCACATGTGCAACAATGATGGGGTGTCACACAATTGTTCCTCAACCAACGTCCACTTGGCACTACAAATCTTGCGTCAAATTTCTTGGAAATTTTTTTATAGATCATGCATTAAAGAATTTCTCTAAGTGTCTGCTAGCTGACAATTTTCAAACCTATATAAACAACAATTTCCCCTTGTCTAGGTAGAGGTAGAAAGGGGAAAAGGAATACTATAAAAAAATCAATTTTTCTTAGGTTTCATTCCTTAATAATGAGGAGGTTCTACCACCTAGGATGTGCTTCAACCATCATACCTACCCTAGGTTCTGCCTGAGCCATTTATAGTAATCTAAACCAGCAAAGCCTACCCTGTCACATCAAGAGTAGAGTCAAGATTAGGAACATCCGATTATCCCTTTTTTGATCTAAGAAAAGGGTATTTAACTTCCCATTTCTCTTTCTTGCATCCCAACCAAGCTAAGAACACAATCCATTCCACATTTTTCTTTTCTGCAAATAATATTTCCTTCTCCTTTACTACATTTGCTTATTTATTTCCTAATTTCCTTGCCTACCCAGGGCGCTCTGTGAAGAAAGGCTAGGATCTTTTCTTTTTCTTGCATATTTATTTTATTATGCTTGCTTGCTTGTTGAGGGTCAAATATTACATATTAGACCCTAATTATTATCTGATTTTATGTACATGATAATGCTTAACGCCCTGCTTTAATCTTGTTTTTGGTGCAAGGTGTATTTACGAGCCTAGACCGAAAAGGATGTTAAAAGCATGGATTTAACGCTCAGGAATTACCAAGGCAATGGACGGGACTAATAGAGGACTGAGATCGATAGATTTACACACCAGAGATCCGAGAAAATTAGGAAACTGAAGCTCAAGTAGCCCAAAATTGGTCTAGAATGCAAGATCATGGTGTTCCCACCATCCGTTCGACTCGAAACTTCATACATGGCTAAGGGACCACAAATTAACTGTACACATCAAAATTCAGCCCTTGGATCAGTGTGTAAGTGATCCGATGGATAAGATCAGACAATAACCATTAAGAAAGCATCTTAGACATCCTTGGGAGATCAGGACCCAAACTGAACCGATGGAAAGAGCATGAAAAATGGTGGATACCCGTCAAATTTCACTTCTTTTGGATGGTACAGTAGGGAGAAACAAACGATAAACGTTTCTAAAAGGGAGAGTGGTAAATTTGTAAATAACCAAAACTCTATATGCATGCACTTAAGCTTAAGCTAGAAGAGGTTTGCTTCGTTCGGTATTGACTCATCACAGGTTGATGGTGTGGCCTACCTTGAGTTTGGATCTACTTCATACTTTGACCCATAGGCTTATACTTTATTAAGAAAATGATGAGCAGAGTAGATCATCAAAAATGCCATCAGAAGTGGGCTCCACCTATTTTTTGCAAACCATCCAAATAGAGTCATGCGAAACGTCCAGTGACGGACATGCTATCCACTGAGTTTTTACAGTGGGCCCCACCCATCAGTCTGATCACTGATCCAGACCGTCTATGTGACTCACATGGTTCATCTTTCCCAAGCCTAGGTGACGAAATAAGATGCGACAGCAAGGATGAATTCCTATCTGTCCAAACATAGGACGAACGGCAAAGCAGAAAATGATGTGGTCCACACCGAATCTAATAAAAAACCTAGCCATTTCCAATTGGTTTTTCAAGTATAATCCAGTGAACGGAGTGGATTTTTATTCCAGAGCATTGATTATGGGCTTGCCAATCATCACACAAGAAGGGAGTGCGTAAGAAAATTCCTGCGTAAACAGAGTTGCTTGTTACACACTCTACCAACCTAGCCACCATCCGTGCTGCTATAAAGAGGGAGAGAGAGGGGCGCAGTGGAGGATCATCCTGGACGGGGATGAGGACGAGCAGCCGTGGAGGCATCATCAACACCAAGTAGTATCTTTTATTTTTCTATTTTATTTTTTCTTTCTTTTAAGGGTAGCCTAATTATGTTGGGCTGAACCTCTTAGCTAGGGCTAAGAGGTGAAGCTTGTAGCGTGATGGGAGAACTAGTTGCTTGTGCCTTTTATTTGGATTGAATTGATGTTGATTTTAGTTGATTATGGGAATATTTTTAGTTTTTAATGGTCTGTTGTGACTGAAATTACAATGGGTCTGCGATAGCTTTGAGCATGTTCCATTCTTTTTTATGTTTATGACGTCAGGAAGCCCTGTTGTTCACCATCGTCTCCTAGGCATGGTCGGATGACGGTACCCTTCCTAACCTTCATACATTGTTGATTGGTTGGTAATTAGTTTAATTTTGTTGTTTACTTTGTCTCCTGGGTATAGTTTGATGATGAAATCCATTCTAATTCATATACCTTTCATCTCTTAAAAAATATATCAAAGGAAGTTCAGTTTAATTTTCATGGTTACACCTTTCAACTGGATGAAGATGGACTCTAAGTTCAGTTGAGTTCTTGAAACAGGCATAAGATCTCCCTGATCTCTACAAGTGGATCCTCTGAATCCCTAGTTTCCTTTCCCTGAATTCTTTAAGTTTTAGACAATTATTTCGTCATTATTCCTCAATTTACACTCGATTTAGATTTCATCTTAGTCTATTCTAATTCTACCTAGTTTCAGAGAACGTACAGGTATGAGTCCCTTGGGATTTGACCTCGGTCTCACTGAGTTTATTACTACATCACAACCCTATACTTGGGGAGTGAACAAGTTTTTGGCGCCGTTGCCGGGGGCTGACGGCTACGATTTTTCTGAAATTATTTAGTTTTAAAATTAGTTTAAGATTAGGTTTTAATCTTAGGTTTAGATTTTCCTTATTTTTAGAAACTAACCTATTTCCTGTTTTATAGGAGCCTGATATAAACTATCTAATTTGGTAACATTTGTCTAATTTTTCTACTTTTTCTATCTTTATAATAGGTTTTTTTTTAGGGTATATTCTAGGAGTTCTTTTAATTTTAGAAACTAACATTACTCTCTAACTTTGGAATTTTTAGTTTTAGAAACTAATTTCTTTTATTTTCTTTTGCAGGATCTTAATACAGGAATCTCTAGTCTGGTAACATCTTTCTAACTTCTCCTCTTACTTTCTGTATTGCTGTAGGATTTTGTTTTCTTTTAAGATTAGACTTAGAGTTAGAGGTCTACCATGGAAGCGTGGGTACGTGCATATGCTGAGATGATAGGAGATATTGGGGAATGCCTAAGGGTTGTGAAATTCAACATATACCTCAAGATTTCTCTCCATCAAGAACCGATATTGAGAACCGACTAGAACGTTATGTTCCATCGGTTAATAGGGCCATATACGATCGTAATTATGGGAATGAGGATTATTATCAACCATCATATTCTCCCACCTATATCAGTATGACTATAACCAGTGGAAACATCAAAATTGGGAAAATGAACCAACAACATGTTATAATGATTATTCTCTTGGATCCCATACCTTTGAAATCCAACCAGAAACAACTCAAGAGGATTCATTTCAGCGTAACATGGCTTGTCTTATGGAAATTAGCAAATCATTGAAAGTGCTTAATTCGCGCTTTAATAAGGCAGAGGAGGCTCATTCATCACAGCCACAATTCATTCCAGAAATACAATGCGAGGAAAGTGATCCTTACACACTTTTGAAGAAATCTAGACTTTGGAATGAGGAGTTGGATTTCATTAATGAGCATGCAATTCAATTTCCTGATGAATCGATCTCGATGACTGTTCAAAAGAATGGTGAAGACACATGGGTGTCTTTTAAATACAATGATGATGACACACCTACCTTACATGACACACAGGATTTCAATGATGAGGTAGCGGTTAGTTTATTCAAACCTCAACCAAATTTAGAAATAGAATGTGAGGAAGGCGATCCCACCCCAAGTGTGCACTGCACTGAACTAGAATATGATGAGTATAGGGATGATGATCTTGAATGTGCAGCCACAGTTCCCCTATAATCAATCTTAAGTTTGGTCCAGGTTAATGATCGAGAAGTACATGAAGAGAACGGTCAAAATGAGCCACTCATCTCACCTAACATGTCTAATTTAAAAGTGGAGGATGAGCCCCTTACAACCGACCTTTCTAACTCTTGTGAAACATGTTTAGACCACTCCCCTAAATTGAATGACGATATGATTCGGGAGATGGACGAGTTACTCGATATAACTTGGGAATTTGAAACCACCCAGTTGAGGCCACCATCTGAACTGTTGAATGTTGATAATTCAATGCCTCTTCTGAGTAGTATCAATGAACAGAGTCCTCACATCAATACTTCGTCTCCTGACCCTCAAATTGTTTGTACAGGGTTGGAGCATGAGAGCGTACCTCCATCTACTTTTAGAGATGAGGGACTCCTTGAGCAGATCATCATAAACTTCAATGTGGAAAATGAGTCACCGTCAGCTGAATGTCCCAACTCTTTTGATGATTGTTTGGCACACTTTGCAGATTCAAATGATCCTATGATAAGAAACATAGTGAATGCCTTGCAAGACAACATCTTGGTAGTCATCACTGACCGAGAGAACCCTTACTCTGAATCCCCTTCTTCCACAGATCTTGAATGTTTACCATTAGGGGATGAGGAGCTGAAAATTAAACCGAAGTCTGACACTACGGAATGTGTTGAGACTACATTACTTCTTGCGAAGTTTTCTAAACTTTATCTACCTGTAGTTTCTGATTCACTATGGGATACTAACATTGAAACTTCTTCTGTCACAGGTGGATCGTATATATTATGGATACCTCAAGCACTTCAACGGAAAACTTCTTATGAGGTACATAAGTTTCTTTGGAAGGTCATGCTCCAAGGCGTCCAAGCCTATTGCAAAAAGGGCCTTTGGATGATCCTGTTCAGGAACTTACTGAGAAACTTATCAAGATACTGGCCGAAAGAGGAACCTTGCAGCTAGACTCAGTAGTTTTTCCTTGCTTTCTTAGGACTATGGTAGTTTCCTTTATGTTATTTTAGGATAGACGGTAAACTTAGTGCTCCTGGGAGCTAATCCAGCTTTTCATTCCATTTCATTTTCCTAGTTAGTTAGTTCAATGTTTGTGGGTAACATTGCTACAAACCCTCACGAGACTACAACTCGTCCACTAGGGGCAACCTAGGGATTTAAAGGCTTGTTGCATGCCCTAAATGCAATAAAGAGGACCTGCGAAAGTGGTGTAGGTAGGATTTTATTTTTGTTATTTTTATTTTACTTCTGTTGCTTTCTCTCTTATGTTGACCTGCTCTTACGTAAATATCTTTGGAAAGCCTCTTGATTTTTTTATCCAGGTACTATCTTTCCATCACTCTTGTACTTTCGTTGTCCCATGTGCATTGCATGCTTATTTCTTTTACATTGAGGATAATGTAGATTTTAGGTTGGGGGTGGGAGATTAGGTTTCCTAATCAGTGTTTTCTTGGTCTTGAGCAAAAATTGTGAAAATTTTTAATTTCTTGTTAATTCGAAGTGATTTTAATAGCCATCTAGGGCACTTAGAATTTCAAGATACGTGATGTTAGTAATTTATGACTCTTAGATTCAGTATCTATTAGATTTCACAATTAAGTTTGAATTGTTAATCTAGAATTAGAAGTTGTAAACATTGATTAAGTCATGATTTTACATGTCACATCTCGCTTTCACATTAAGGTTTCAGTTTGATATTCAAGGATTAACTTGGTAATCACTAAGCATGTAAGGAACCACAGCCTGAAAAATTTTCCCGTCATGATCAATTGAAGAAAAGAAAATACCGAGCAAAAAAAAAGATACCTTTGGAAAAGGTTGGCGAATAATCTTCACCATAGGTTTGCTCCCTATAGGTGCAGATTTAATTCCCTATGGATGATATATGAAAATGGTTGAGTGTACAGTCTTCACCATTGCTCCCTATAAGTGAGGATTTGATTTCCCTTCTTGGCGTTACTTTTAATGGAAAAATCAAAAGCTGGAAGAATGAAAAGAAGAACTGTAAGGCAAGTTCTATTTTAGGTTTTGGTAGTCTTAAATGCTCCTTGAATCATCAATGTTATCATGTAAATTAACGATTGAATCTCTTAATGATGATAAGTCGAGACTACACTATACACCCATGGAATTCAATGTTTAGAATTTTTTCTAATTGATAGATTAATACTTTGAACTTGATTATGAAGCTTACCATGCGCTTGAGTCCAGGAGAAAGTAATACCCAATATTCATGAATCTGAGAATTCTCATATCTGGATTATTTTTCAAAAATCACTCGAGTTAATATAAATTGTCTTGTAATTCTCAACTTATTTTTTGCATACTTTGCTCTGGACTAGCAAAATGCTGGTTAGGGTTTGTGTTAAGGGTCAAATATTGCATATTAGACCCTAATTATTACTTGATTTTATGTATATGATAATGCTTAATGCCTTGCTTTAATCTTGTTTTTGGTGCAAGGTGTATTTACGAGCCTGGACCGAAAAGGATGTTAAAAGAATGGATTTCACACTTAGGAATTATCAAGGCAATGGACGAGACTACAGGGGACTGAGATCGACAAATTTACACGCCAGAGATCCGAGAAAATCAGGAAACTGAAGCTCAAGTAGCCCAAAATTGGTCCAGAATGCAAGATCATGGGGTTCCCACCATCTGTTTGACTCGAAACTTCATACATGGCCAAGGGACCACAAATTAACTGTACACATCAAAATTCAGCCCTTAGATCAGTGTGTAAGTGACCCGATGGATAAGATCAGACAATAACCATTAAGAAAGCATCTTGGACATCCTTGGGAGATCAGGACCCAAACTGAACCGGTGGAAAGAGCATGAAAAACGGTGGATACCCATCAAATTTCACTTCTTTTAGATGGTACAGTAGGGAGAAACGAATAATAAACGTTTCTAAAAGGGAGAGTGGCAAATTTGTAAATAACCAAAACTCTATATGCATGCACGTAAGCTAGAAGAGGTTTGCTTCAACGTTCAATATTGACTCATCACAGGTTGATGGTGTGGCCCACCTTGAGTTTGGATCTACTTCATACTTTGACCCATAGGCTTATACTTTATTAAGAAAATGATGAGCAGAGTAGATCTTCGAAAATGCCATCAGAAGTGGACTTCACCTATTTTTTGCAAACCATCCAAATAGAGCCATGCGAAACGTCCAATGATGGACGTGCTATCCACTAAGTTTTTACAGTGGGCCCCACCCATCAGTCTGATCACTGATCCAGACCGTCCATGTGACTCACGTGGTTCATCTTTCCCAAGCCTAGGTGACGAAATAAGATGCGACAGCAAGGATGAGTTCTTATCTGTCCAAACATAGGACGGACGACAGAGCAAAAAATGATGTGGGCCACACCGAATCTAATAAAAAACCTAGCCATTTCCAATTGGTTTTTCGAGTATAATCTAGTGAACGGAGTGGATTTTTATTCCAGAGCATTGATTATGGGCTTGCCAATCATCGCACAGGAAGGGAGTGCGTAAGAAAATTCCTACGTAAACAGAGTTGCTTGTTACGCACTCTATCGACCCAGCCATCATCCGTGCTGCTATAAAGAGGGAGAGAGGGAGGCGCAGTGAAGGATCATCCTGGACAGGGACGAGGACGAGCAGCCGTGGAGGCATCATCAGCACCAGTAGTATCTTTTATTTTTCTGTTTTATTTTTTCTTTCTTTTAAGGGTAGCCTAATTATGTTGGGCTGAACCTCTTAAATAGGGCTAAGAGGTGAAGCTTGTAGCGTGATGGGAGAACTAGTTGCTTGTGCCTTTTATTTGGATTGAATTGATGTTGATTTTAGTTGATTATGGGAATGTTTTTAGTTTTTAATGGTCTGTTGTGACTGAAATTACAATGGGTCTGCGATAGCTTTGAGCATGTTCCTTTTCTTTTTATGTTTATGATGTCAGGAAGCCCTGTTATTCACCATCGTCTCCTGTGCATGGTCGGATGATGGTACCCTTCCTAACCTTCATACATTGTTGATTGGTTGGTAATTAGTTTAATTTTGTTGTTTACTTTGTCTCCTGGGCATGGTTTGGTGATGGAATCCATTCTAATTCATATACCTTTCATCTCTTAAAAAATATATCAAAGGAAGTTCAGTTTAATTTTCATGGTTACACCTTTCAACTGGATGAAGATGGACTCTAAGTTCAGTTGAGTTCTTGAAATAGGCATAAGATCTCCCTGATCTCTACAAGTGGATCCTCTGAATCCCTAGTTTCCTTTCCCTGAATTCTGTAAGTTTTAGACAATTATTTCATCATTATTCCTCAATTTACACTCAATTTAGATTTCATTTTAGTCTACTTCTAATTCTACCAAGTTTCAGAGAACGTATAGATATCAGTCCCTTGGGATTCGACCTCGGTCTCACCGAGTTTATTACTACATCACAACCCTATACTTGGGGATTGAACATTGCCCATTGTTCAACTTTGTGAAGCAAGGCTAGGATATGTTTACTTTTCTCTTTTACTCGCCTGACCCTTTGTAGGGTTTTGCAAAGCATAGGAATATAACTAATATTTTTTGCAGATATACAATTTTCCTGAAAAGTGCAAGTCCCTTAAAGTAGAGACCACATGTAAGTGCGGGGGAGAGAAAGTGCTTAACCCCTTCTTCTCTCATAACTGAGACCCTTAATTTGGCCGCAGACCACACATTAGGACTCATTAAGGCAAAGGAATTTCATGATTCCCCAACTTAGGGTGGGACCATAGACTCTAGCTAACCATGGACACACTGTAGCCTAATTGGCTCGTGGCTACTCCATTCTTTTAGATGCACATTCAAAGGCTACCCTTGGAAAAGGTATCACATGACCAAGGAAGTCGAGACGAGCCAAACAAATCATATACATCGGGCTATTGTCACCCCAAAAAAGGATCAACCACACACAATAATGAAAACACCATTCAGTGAAAATGCAATCTTCCACCACACGTCGCATATTTCAGCCAACACGCATGTTTGTCGGGGATAGGCGTTCACATTTTTATAGTTTGGAGAGAGTAGCCATAGAAACTTCAATCTTTGTCTGGTGGAATTGCCTATGAAATCTCTCCTCCATCTCGAGTTAGGTCTGGATCATGTTAAGTGGGAGATTAATTAATATACCAAGTGAAGGCTTCTCCCATGAGGGAGTTACTAAATAGCCTAAGCTTCAAGAAATCAAGGGTCAAGACTTCACCACATTGCATTGTTAAATGACTGATGTGCTCAATAATGGTAGATTCATCCTCCTTGGAGAAGAGGGTGAACTCTGGAACCCTATATCCCCTAATCAACTTAAAATACTAGTCAACCAAATCAGAATAGGGTTTGTGATAGATGGGTTTGGTGACCCATCAACCATGTGGTTGGATGCTATATTCTTGGATAATTCTAATGACATCATCATGGCTGACATAGGGTATTTTCTTTGTGTTGGTGGGTTCCTGGCGATCGAGGGTTGGGGAATTGAAATTTGTCCCCCAAGCTTCTTAGCCATCAGGTAGTCCGGATGAATTGTCGACACTTTAGGAGGTTGCCCTCGGGGTATTTATCTCAATCATAATAATTTTGTGGTACCACCCCAGAGCTAATAAGAACTTGTATAGAGTTACCCCCAATAATATAGATGTTTTGAGGGTCTTCATATTCCCGTTAGTCATTTGTACGATCGTTTTGGTCATTTCTCCTATACACCACTAGAGGTAGTATAGGGCGGCCATGTGGTTTAGCTCGACTGATCCTTGTAGGTAGAGGTTCTATTGACTACTCTACCTCTAATTCCTTTGGAGAATTATTGCCAAGTTAAAGGTTTTCCAATGATGAAAACCTCTCTTAGGTGTTCTATGCAACTTCTTCCAACCTTGCACTCAGTTGGGAAGAGGATCATGCATCAACACAATAGGTTCTACTTGTTATCCCTCATCTTGTGGCTCCTCGACTACCTCAAGGACATTACTAGCCTTTGATTTTGTTGTACTGACCATATTGATTTATTGATAAACTCTGATATAGTATAATGTGTCTGACTAGACATGCTAGAAAATAGTGTTGATGTTCAATCCAGACATGTATCTACACTTGTTATGAATGACTCAAATTTGTTCAAACATGTGTGATTAGATTTAGTGTCAAGCTTTCTAGAGTCATACTCGACTTGAATCGATTGGACTCTTGTGACCTCAGATGTCAAACTACCTAGATTAAGACTAAATCTGTGAAGGTTGGCCTGACTATTGAACCATTAATTACTATAGTTATCATCTAATTTTAAAAGGGGAAGGTTAGTCCTTTAGAGTGAAATATTTTTTCCTTGAAACCAATAACTTTCTTTCAACATTGATAACATATCAAATTTCTCAATAAAGTAATAAGGATTAGACAGAATTAAAAATATGGTTGGATCATTAATTTTATTAATTAAAGTATATGAGCAATATAATTAGCAAAAATAAATAAAAGTGGAGAAAAAAATAAAATACCTATGGTGGCTTATATTGGTAAAACAACTGTGGCGGTCATGAGACAGTTGTGGCGTGAAGTTAGCAAGATGTAACTGGCTATGTATTAAGTATGAACTCGATAATTGAGGAAATCTGATAATGATGGTCATGGATATTTAACCTACTCCTAATGTGTACTCCAACGATGCACTAGATAGCAGCAGATCTAAGCTAGAGCAATGGCTCTAAACTTATTTGTAATGTCTCGAAAAAATCCGTACAAAGTCCCGAGTACCACCTCAGGCAGAAATCACTAAGGACCGAATCCTTAAGAAATTAAAAGAAAATTGATTAAGTACTAAACTAAATTAATTAGTAGATTAGCTTGAACTACTTTCTATACGAACTGTAAGACCCAAAACTAGTAGAATCGCTAACTCTACATTACCTAAAAACCTAGGATCAATCTCAAAACCTAGTTACTCTCGGGAGCACATTGAAATTTCGTATCTGACCTAAACCGCGCGTCAAAAGTCCGATTACCGCGAAACTATACGGTTATAACCACCTTACTAGGCTTGACAACCATCTCAGGAATCAAATCCAAATAGTATCCAGAAAGGCGCAACTTGAGTCTGGAGCGAAGTCTGTGAGAAACGCGAATATCTTTATAAAATAGACTCAAACTTAAGTGAATTGGGCCGTTCGCTTGCAAGCTAAATTTAAGGTTTCAAACCGTCAGATTCTGACCCAACTATACCCTTGGATCATGAAAATTTTTCTACGCATGTCAGTGCACTTGTGGCCCTGATAGAGTAACGATGACCATTGAACTGAAACTGGTCATCCGCGGTCGATCTACATATCCGATCGAACCGAAACTTTAACCTAATATAGATCCATTGTCAGGGAACTTTCTTTAGACCGTAGGTGAGCAATGGATCTCCAAATGAGCTCTGTTACCCCGAAACAAACGACCTTTGGCTATAACCTAAGTATACCATGGCCTTAGGGCTATTGACATCAGTTCTGGGCCTATATAAGGGCCTTAACCCACCCCTCTCTCATTTTATACGATTTTCCAAAACCCTAAGAGAGAGAAGAGAGAAAAGAGAAGGAGAAAGTGAGTAGAAGTGAGAGAGAGTGAGGAGAAGTGAGAGAGTGAGAGATAGTTGCTGGGATTCGATCTCACCACTCCACGTGCCGAATCATCCTACCTGTATAATTATACCGATGATTTTGACCCCGTTCTCGGGTAAGAAATCCTAACCCTAATCTGTTTTAGGTATCTAAATAGATAGATCGGTGAAATAGTTAACCTATTTCATGCTATAGGTTACCATTGTACCGTAGACAAAGGCATAGTGTTCGATCTGAGTTCAATACGAGTTTACTGATGGAAGGTGAGGACTATAAACATTTAGGTTATGGTTTTCAAGGCTTTCAATGTCAGTTAATGATTTATGATTGACTTGATTGCTATCACATATGCTTAGATGCGATGTTTTCCGCGTATTACATATATATATGAACTATGTTGAAATTAATGCATTCCATGTGTTTGTCGAAATGTTTATATGAATACGGAATTATGATTTGTGCTTGCCATGATTGTTTTTTGAGAATACATGATTGTCATACATGTGGCAACTCCTTTGTGAAAGGATTTGCTATAATACACGTTATAACCAATTTATTACATGTATGTGATATGTGTAGTCTAAGTGTTTGATAAAATGCCTGAATGGGAAAATGCTTATTGAAATGTATTTAACGAGGCCATTGAGATAGGGTTCTCAATTACCTTATCTATAGTTACAATTTCCTTCATGTAACTTATATCGCTACTATGTGTTTTATGGTCGAAATGCCTTTGTATGATAACATGTACACTATGTGTTTGTTGAAATGCTCAAATGAGTTTACATTTGGATTGGTTGCCACATGTTGTCTCTAAGTATCATATGTGAATGCTATTGCTCTGGAGTATGATTGGGGCTACGATATAGTCCAGGCAATCGGTAATGGTTTACGATCGGTGGCCAAACTGTTTTAGCCACGACGAATACGTTTGATGAATCTGCGTCGTACGGTGATTATCGGCAGTGGTTAGGCCACGAGGAGTGTGTATGCGCTCCATGTTGATTAATTCAACATACGCTCGTACCAATCAAGCATGTTAAGTAACCCAATTGACCTAATATATGTTCACCATGTATGGACGCTACTGTTTGAATCTAAGGTACCACTTACCAGTGTAAAACCTGTTTAACCTTGGTACCACGATCCACTAAGACTCATGAGCCGAGCATGATGGTATGGGACATCATGGTCGAGCGATCGGCCTACGCTGGGATGACAAGCCTCCTCATAGTGTCCAGTGAGCAAACCAAACTCGTGAGCTGAATACAGTGGTATGGGACACTGTATTCGAGTTGTCAGCCTAAGATCAGGTGATGAGCCTCTCGTAGTGACCTCGAGTATACACTAAGACTATGCTAAGGTGACGAGCCTTTCCTTAGTAACTTCAAGTATAAACTAGGTCTACGCTGAGGTGATGAGCTTCTCCGTAGCGATCTAAAATTGCCATCATATGCGACTAACTAGGATTAACGACCCTAGATGGATCATTGTTTGGGTCAATGATATAAAGAGAGGTACCTTATCTTCCCAAACCTGCTGTATGAATAGGTCTAATTAAGAACTTAGCTAATCACGCACATGCACCGCATTGCATGTGCCTTTGGCATTGGAGTTGAGCACAGTGGTAGTGTTGCATGCGCGACTATGAGATGATGTCATAGAGGGAGTGCAGGCAAGGGCATAGATCATTAATATATACCATCCTTGCATTAACCAGAGTACTTAAGAATGCTTGTTGTATTGCTTTATCATTACTGCTTGACTAAATTCATAACATGTTAACCTTTGCCTTATAACTCCACTGAGTTTATCACTCACTCCTACTCTGGGACGGTGTTTTAAAACACCGACCAAACTCTGTTGTAGTTTCAGGTGATGTCGAGGCTTACAAGGTGAAGCCTGACTTCTTCGACGATGAGGATGAGTTCTCCTACCTGCAACTCTTTGGCGGGTCTATGTAGACCTAGAGTTGCGTCACCGGGGCTATAGGGATATGGATTAGATGACATTACACTTTATCATTTTGTATATTTTGAAACTATACATGTAATTATTTAACCTGGTGACGTTCATACTCTAGGGACTTATAATCACTTATATGCTCTATATATTTATCACAGTCTTCCACATAATTTAACTGTTTCTGGAGTATGATATGCTGATTTGGTACAATTCCACTCATGTTTAATGCACTAATATGGACAACACTTAATTATCATTATCTATGTTGGATAAGTGATGCGTTGGAACTCGGGAGTTGAGCTTCTACTCGACCCCCAATTTTTAGGCGTAACATTATTGCAGCAGGGCTGGACAATAGTGGAGTGACTAAAGTTAAGAAGCAAAATTAAAGGGATAAGTAGCATTGTACTGTAATGTAACACCCCATACTTTCAGTACTCGACTGTTATCTTTGAGGACCACGTTTCTAGGGACTAAGAGCGACTAACGAGACAACTTAAACTTTACACAGATAGGTGGGGACTTCCGGTCACCAGTAAAGGCATCCATCGGAGACCATAAGAGCCGAATTGAACCCGACACTAGTAAGAAAGGTAAAAACTCAACAAGAAGCTTTAAAGTAAGACAGCTTGTATGTGAAATGACCAGTCATATGGGACAATGCACCCACTAGCAATTCTCAAGGAATTATATATGACCAACCAAGCAATAAGTGTGCTCTAGGACTTGTTTTAACCGCTTGACCAACCATCTGACCCATCTGACCGTTCAATTTTGACATGTGGGCCAAATATGGCCCCAAAAGGTGTACAACAGCCCACCCGAGCCTCATCAACGGCCCGAAATGGCCCATGGCACCCTAATAGGACCCATGGTGTGGTTGAACAGAATGGATAAGTCACCACCAACACCAATAGGGCCTCACATGGTGCATGTACACCGTGTAAGTGTGTGCATGATGTGCAATGAACCTAGCCACTCAGTCAACACGACATTGACCGATACCCATTTGCAAAGGTGTAGGTTCCTCTTGCCCGTTTTTAAAATTTTGAAATTAATGAACTTTAGGGCCCAAAATGGGCCATCTGGGGAACTTTCTGAACGATCCAAACCATCCATTTCACGACCCATACATAGAAACGAATGAGATGGATTTGGACCATCCCAAACAGGCAGAATGCCCTGGACGTGCATCTTACCTGAATAAATGATATTTTATTATAATATATATATATAGATACACACACACATGTATGAAGATATTCACCTGGTGGGCTGCATTGACGGTGGGCCACACCAGGCTGCAGGGGACCGTCCATCAAGGGACGTTACATCCAAACCGTCCAGTGCTGGACGTTGTTGAAAATAATAATAATAATAATATGATATTACATATATGTGGTGGGCCCTACGTGGGACCCACCTTTGAAGTCATTGGCTAGTGCACGTATACAGCAACTATATATATATATATATATAGCTACAGTATTTACATCCTAAATCCACCACGAGCAGTGCTTTGATCCAAGCCATTCACCTGTTTTGGTGGCAGATGGGGCCCCATCACGATGTAATTACTACATACCCACTCTGTCCAACCGTGGACCCCGCTTGCTGCACCATGACATAGGTATTGCATCCACATGGTCCAATATTTGGACGGTGCCGATTTACACAAACTACATTTGGGTGGTGCCAATTTACATGAACTATATTTGGACATCACTAATTTACATGGGCTGTGTTGGACAATGCTAATCATCATTAGTAAGCCATGTGCCCCAAAAGATGATAATGTACAGTGACACACGCATTACACTTGCAACTATTGAAGTAATTTCTTTTGTGTAACCCAAACTCTCACTTGGGCCCATCCATGGGGCCCACCTGATACATATAAGGTCCATGTATGAGGCCCAGTTCAACCCGTAGTAATGATGAGCTTAAGCCAGTAGGGCCACCTTGCTTGAATAAGCACATGGTGGGCCTAATGCAAGCCTAAAAGGCCTTGTTATTGTATCCCTTTGGACCCTCATGTTATTTAGACAAAATCGTAGGAATACTTGATAAATATAAACTGTGATTTTAGGTGATTCCTTGGGTGACTTTGGGCCGCAAGAGAACCGGGACCAAGTACGCGAACACGACCCTCCAAGTGATGATTCTTTCCTTTGAGCTTTCCATCTTCCAATCAGCTTAAGTTATAGTTTGTATTTTAATTTATAATTGATATCTCCCTTTTATAATCACATGTGTTAGCTGATGCAAATTGAATTGCTATTGATATTGCCTTGTGTGGCTTGTTTTGATATCACCCTATGAGGCTTTGTTTTGGGTATTTTCCCTATATAGGTTCGATGTTTTATACTGTGTAACCATGCGATGGTAAGCCCCATGTACCATAATATAATTGGCCACTAGTCGACAAAATTCCATTAAACATCCTACGATGGTAGTCTCACGAGCTTGGATAATGGTATGAGACCTATGCCCGAGCTGTCGGCCTATGTTGGTGACAAGCCCCTGTAGTGACCTTGAGCTTATTTAAATTGACTGATTATAACTGGACTAATAATGGTTTGGCTAATCATGCATTCATGGCATATTTGCGATAATAGGTGGCTAATTCTGGATGCTGTAATATGTGCCCTTAGGATCATCGAGGTATCGTTTTGCTAGCTCCTAGACCACCAACTATCGATCTATTGTTCTGACTGGATGATTTTCCTAGGTCGATGATTGCATGGGTGATGAGCCCAACTTCCACACAGATGTGCATCCCCAGCGCGATGTGCATTCACGCATCTATGCATTGAAAAAGACTGCATCATGTGTTGTTTTGATTGCCTTGTTATTTTATAACTATGCTTACTTAATGTTGTGGTGTGTAATCTTGAGAGGAATTCACACTGAGTTGCCAACTCATCCGTAAAAAATATAACCATACAGGTAGCACAGGTGGCTTAAGTGATATGCAGGTTTAGACTAATGAGGAGCCATTATGGTGGTCAAGGACGAGTGGTTGTACCTGTCAAGGAAGCTGCACAATCTTGTGGCTTTCGTTTATGTGTTTTATATGCTTTTAAATTTCTCACGTAATTCTTAATGTGGAGACATTGGTTTGTATAAGTCATTATGGGCAACTTCTGTATGTTCTAAATGTAGTTGCAATTTTTCCTTTATGCTTACTTGTCCATTCTGCACTCATCTGCTAACTCTGATAAATGAAAAAAAATGTATACTCGAATTTAACCATCTTTTAAGATTAACACTCAGGTTTTTGGGAAACAGGTCATATACTCGGGTCCCAAAAATGCGGGGCGTTACATGTAAAGAGATTGATTGTTGGTGACGAGACCCTAAAGCTATTTTTTGAATGTTGCTTTTATACTACTGAGAAGCTATGGCTGCATTGTGGTTTCCATGTAAATCTTCAATTATATAATGGCCCTATCCTAATAGGATTTGGAATCCTTGCTATATAATACCATCATGTGTGATTTGCTTTTAATTTTAGATGGTTTTTTTTTTTTTTTTTTTACTCCTAATTCCTTATTGCCTCTTAGAAAATATTAAATGTTCTGAGGGAAAATTTCCTTTTCAATTTGATCTTGGATAGTCATAACATGAGTAGTCTAGATTATGAAGAATCTGACATCGACAAGTCTTCAGCAGCATCCTTAGCATGTTAGGAGTGACACATGTAACTCATGCGCCAGTCACATGCCCTACAAGTGATATCCATTTTTTCTAGTGTAAATGTGTGTTCAGCTCTTAGTGGGTCTCCTTTTAGCAGGCTACGTGTCACTAGAAGATGAGTATGAGTCATTTCTCGTAATGCGACTATGATTTCCTCATGTTATTCGTACAAGACTGCCAACACATGGCATCTTTTCAAGACAACGTGGTCTGAGCTAAGCTAGTTGTAAATAATTCTTACAACCAAGAGGTAGTAACATACACTTTCTTCTTCACTAAAATAAGAGAAACATAAGTGCAAGACTTACTTCTCTCTTGCTGAGCAGAATGCCTTGGATTCTGCCTCTAAGATGTTGCAGGTGCAGTTCAGTCAACCGAGAAATTCGAGGGTCGATTGAACCTTGTTGTGATGTTCCCAGTTGATTGAGTACTATTTTGGTCGATTGAGAGTCTCCATTGAAAGCTCGGTTGACCGAAGGTGCAACTGCCGATTTGCATGTTTTTGCATAAGGGTTATTAAGCCTAATTTTGAATTAGGTCTTACACAATACGAATGTTTTCTCTCTAAGGGCAAGGGTTTGCAAGGTGAGAGGGCTTTTTAAAAAAAATATTTGAAATGGTTTAAAATCGTTCCAAATTTGGGACGCCTTCAGCCGTTCCTAAGCCAAAGATATAGTCATTTTAAATTTGTGATTTTAGTGTAGTGGCGAAAGTAGAAAAGCAAATCGGGAGACATGTTAAGTGTCTCAGGTCAGACAATGGTACAGAGTACATAGAGGTAAAAATTTTACAAAGATCAAGGCATCACAAGGCACTTCTCAACTCCAGGAACCCCGCAACAGAACGGGATGGTAGAGAGGATAAACAGAACTCTGTTGGAGAGGGTGAGAAGTATGTGGTTATATGTGTGGTTGTCTAAAAGTTTTAGAGCTGAAGCGGTAAATATGACATGCTACATAGTAAATCGGTTACCATATACAACGATAGACTCCAAGGTTTCAAAGAAAGTCTAAATAAGCAAGCACGTTGATTACTTAAGATTGAGAATATTTGGGTGTTCAGCATATGTTCATGTGCAGAGTGGATAGAGGTCGAAGTTGGATATAAAGTTTAGGAAGTGCACCTTTATCAAATATGGAAAAGGTGTCAAGGGCTATAAGCTTTAGGATCCAGTTTCATAGAAGGTGGTTATTAGTAAAGATGTCATCTTCTATGAGGTGTCAATACTGAAGACCAACAAGGATGTTATAGGGAAGTTAAAAAATCATAGGGAGACCGAGAAATTGTCAGTGTAGGTGGAGTTAGTTGATCAAGTGACTAAAGGTGAAAATCAATAGGAGTAAGACATTAAGAAAAATAATTAGCAAAATACTCAAGAAAGTATAGTCAAGAACATGGAGAAAAGAACCATTAGAGCCCCAGTTCGATATGGTTTCAAGGACATGGGTACTGTTCATAGGGAGTGGAGATCCCTCCACCTTTCAAGAGTTGACATCTAGAAGGATAGCTACAGGTGGATATCAGGCATGATGAAAGAGATGGAATCTCTACACAGAAATCAGACATGGGAATTTATAGAACTTTCTAAAGGTCTAAAGGCTATAGGTTATTATACACTTGTTCTTCTGACTTCTTTCCTTCTCCACTTGGTTTTCTTGGATCCTGGAGTCTTAAAATCTTCAATCTTGGTCTCTAAAGATTCCTTCTTTGCTATAGTGACTTTTGAGCACTAAATTCATGCTTTTAGCATTCTTTTCAATCCAAACTCTTAAATTTACCTTGTAACATAAAAACATGTAAAATGTACCATTAAGCCATATTATGTTTGTAAAACCAAGCAATAAATTGGGGATAATATGCAATATTTGACCCTCAACACACACTCTCTCTCTACTTATCTCTATGCCTAGGATCTTCTTCACAATGCCTAAATCCTTCATGTCAAACTCTTTACTTAATAGATATTTAAGCAAGAGTATTGATATCTAGCAGCAATCAGCATATCATTTGCATTAAGCATCAATAGAATGTAGGACATGTCCTTAAGTACCTTGTAGTATATGCAACAATCATACCCACACCGGTTATACCCAATCTCCACCATGTACGAATCGAACCACTTGTACCACTGCCTTGGAGATCGCTTAAGCTCATACAATGACTTCTTCAGCCCACACACATGGCCTTCCTTACTAAGCCCCTCAAAATCTTTAGGTTGCCTCGTGTAAATGACTTCCTCATAGTTCTCATAAAGGAATGTTGTCTTCACATCAAGCTACTCCAATTCCAAATTAGATTCTATTATCATCGTCAATAGAACCCTAATTAAGGTATGTTTCATGACTAGAGAGAAAATTTCATTATAATCCACTCATTCCCTCTGCGAGTACCCTTTCTCTACTAGTCTTGCCTTATATTAATTTCCACCCTCTTTCTTTATTAATGTTTCCTTTTTTCCTGTAGATCCAAACAATAATAATAATAATAAATCTCATAGCCATGATGTGGACAAGTGTTTAGAAGTTCCTTAAACATCTCCCAACATTGAAAGAAGGTTTCATCTTCTTTTTGGGAAAAAAATCATTATGGCTCTTCTGAGGGTGTTAGTCTTATAAACCAAGAAGAACTTTTTAAGGAACTCCTGGGTCATCTCAGCCCACATTCCAATTGATCTCAGCCTTAAGGAGTGGATTCATGACTTGGCTTTCTCCTTCAAAGAAAAAGGGTAAAGTTTTAGTCTTAGGGTGTTGTTAGACACATTATTAAAGTGTAGGGTTGATACAATCTCATCGAACCCTTTGAGATGCAGATATGGACTTTTAGAGTCTAGTCCATAGAATTTTGGAAGTAATCAGATCACTCCCAGTTTAAGATCCATGTTTCCCCTATTGTGTGAAAAAATCATGTAAGAAAGGGTGCTCGTCTTAGCTGGTTGTAAATAGTTACGAAAAAGTTCTAGCTGGTGGACAATTATGCACATCTGTAACACCCTGTATTTTTCGATACTCGGGTGTTACTATTTAAGTCAAATTTAGCATGAACACGTGTGGGAACACACGTAGCCTATATTACACATCATCATTCAACAATTCACGATCTATTCATCTTAACCATTTGATGTGGACATGGCGATGATGGGCCCATAAGAGTTTAGTTCAACCCCCCTTAGACCCTAATGGCTTTTAACCTTTTTGGATTCGAGCTAGGACAATCCATAATGTGTCTTTAGGGTCTCAAGTCAATCCACCTTGGATCGACCCTTGATCAGGTAGGGTAAGGTTGCGACTCCAACCCATGACCTAAACTGGTAGTTGAGACTTGCGGCATTCGTCTTATCACAGGATAAATCAAGTCAAATTTCATCTTAAGCTAAGGTGTATAACCTAATCCAACTGTCCAATATGAATCTCGAGACTTGAATTGAGAAATCTATTCTTCAAGACTCCATTAAGTGATACATCACTTACCAACTACAATTAGTCTTAATAACCCACAGGGTGGGACCAAACTCATAAATCCACCAACCAATTAATCCATGATTAGTACCAAGCATTGGATTGATATGAATCAATGATTCAAACTCAGACTGTGGCATTTCAAAGCTTATAGTTAACTACCAGGGGTTATAACTAAATCATTTATGGCCCACACAAATGAATTAGAGGAAAGTAAGAGAAATATTACAAAATAATAGTAACAATAATAGAAATAATAAGGTTATTATAAATATAGTAATAATGATATTTAATACTATAAATGTGTATGGAGTCATATGACCCCAAATCTAGCCATTTATTCTAGCTTAAATGGTCCCTTGGACCCTTTCAACCATTGACATTCAATCTCGGGAAGATCCGACCACTAGATCGGTGGGAAATCCATAAATAGGGCCCGAATCAAGTCGTGGGCCTCACCTAGGCATTTCATCGACTTGATCTTTGATCTCAAACCCTGCTTAGGAACTTTCAAATGGAATGGACATTACCAATTATCCCCACCACCCTTGTGGGACCCATTCCAAGGTGGTGTGCGTGCGTAACAAACGTGCACTCGAGGTGCACTAGATCTGTTAACACGGTTAGACTGTGTTGACAAAAAATTTCAAAAAAGAAAGAGAGCATTTGCTCTTGTCTGCCCCCACTTGCGGGCATTTTTAAAAAATAAAAAACAGAGGGCGTCCGTTGCTGCGAATGTGGCCCACCATCGTACCTACGAGCACGATCTGAACTGTCCATCCTGTGCGTAGCTAGGGCTTAACCAAAACCTGGTGAGTCCCGCATGTAGGTGCAACCGTACGTGCACACAAATGCCAGCGTAAAAGGGCCTTACAAACACAACATTTCCAGAAATAGCATTTTGCTGCATTGCCAGCTCAGCAGTCCACGTGAAACCTCTCCCCTTTTTAATCCCAACCGTTCATTCTAGAGAAAATCCTAGCCTTTCAAGCTAGGTTTATTGTATAAGAAAGAGAATGGGAGAGAAAATTCAGCCGTAAGTTCCTCCCTCCAAACCCATTGAGGAAACCTAACTAAAGCTTTGGTTTAAAATTTCCCCAAGCTCCTTAAAGTCCATTAGAGCTGTTTGGAAGAAATAAAATGGAGGAAAACTGTTCAGGCGAGATTTCACAATTGACGGCCATGTCGTCTCCTTCAAACTACTGACTCGCTCGGACTTAGTTAATTTGGGTCTTGAGCTTGTCAGACATGGTAGAAGGGAGAGATAATAGGAGAAGAAGAGGGAGAGCAGAGAAATGAAAGAGAAGAAAGGAGATAGAGAAGTGGAGTGTCTGCCCGGTGCGGCAGCAGCTCAAACCGAGCTGAGTTGGGGTGCACCAGCTCACTGAAAAACGCTAGCGAGTTGCTGGTCGCCTTGCTATCAGGTCACGATGTTAGGGAAGGGGTGAAAGAGAAGAAAAGAGAGAGTTGTGGGACAAGTTGCTGGGCAAACCAAGTCAGGTTTTGATTATGTTTCGCCTTAGCTGAGTGGGCCTGCTGGCCATGGAGTTGGGACTGATTCAATGTGCTAGGCAAGCTGAATTGTACCCACACGGTGCTCACGGGCTTCCAACAGAAAGGTGGGTGATAGAGAGGGAGGAATAAGAAAAAGGAAGAAGGAAGAAAAAGAGAGAAAGAGAGAGAGAGAGAGAGAGAGAGAGAGAGGAAGGGGGACGCATTCCTATCCAAACCGGGTCGACTGAGCCAGTGCTAAGTCGAGTTGGGTTCAGGGTCTGCTGGAGCTGCTGCTGCTAGCCAGAGAGGGGGAGCAGTGACAGGAAAGAAAGTGAGAAAAGAAAGGGAGAAAGAAAAGAGAAAGAAGAAAGAAGAGTAGTGGTGTTGGGCCGAGTCAACTCAGCTGGAACTAAGTCGACCTAGGTGAGCCCACAATTTCTTTCCATATTGAAATTATTTCAATTATAGATATTATTGTTACCATTACAATCATCGTTAGGATTGATTAATATTAAATATGTATGGCCATTAGTATATTATCTATATTAATATTAGCCATTACATACAAAAAATTATCATTATCAAATAATAGAGTTTTATTTTGTCAACCTTAAAAATTATCATTGATGATTAGAGCATACTATTTACTTCATTGCAATAACTATTAGCGCCCCGCTAGCTAACATTAAGTATATTGATGATTGTTTTGAAATTGTTAGTATTATTAGCATTTACAATCAACTATACATCATTGGCCATTATTGTATTACTATTAGTAACGTTATTAATACCGTTATTACATCCATTAGAAATTGAATCCTAAAATTTATTCTAGACCTAAACTTAAGGATGAAACCCTAAAACTTAGGCCATCTAAATCCGAGGTTAAGACCTTAACCCTAAATAATGTGTTAGGATTGGATCTAATGATACAACTTCAAAATTCATGGCAGCTCCTAGTATCTATTATCATGACTAGATTTACTAATGATAGTCATGGCTACTAGCGTTGAGAAGTATTTATCATTTTTCTTTATGGGATTAGTAAAATACTTGTTAACATAATTAGTAGTGTTAGCCCTTATTATGTTATCATTAGTAAAGATTTTATTATTATTACTTACATTATTTAAGAGATTTTTAGTCATTATGGGAATATTAGATAATGTTGGTACATTTAAATAGGAACTTAGGAACTATCATTAAAAATGGATTAGTACTTCTACTATGAATATTATTCGATCCATCGTACAATATTAATAAAAAATAATAATAATAGTAATACTAATTTAGGATTCAATCCCTAGAATCTAAAGCCTATAACTAAACCCTAGGATGAAGCTCTAATTCTATATTAAAACCCTAAAAATAAGTAGATCCAAACCCTAGGTTAAGACCTTAACCGAGAATAGTATATAAAGCTTAAATCTAACCACACAACTTCATAATTTGTGATAGGATTGACGCTAAGGGCGCACACGTGCTTCCTAGCAATGCTAGATTCGGATCATTAGGTGATAATTTCTTCCCCTTGAGCTTTCCATTTTCTCATTAGCTTAAGTTATAGTTTTATTTTAATTTATAAATGATGTCTCCATTGTATAACCACATGTGTTAATTATTAGAGTTGAGTTGTTACATCACATGTTTAATGTTTATCCTGTATATTTAATTCATGTTATTGGATTACTTATGGATTGCTTTTAAGATTTAAACTGGTACATTAGTGGGAAACCCCCACTTATAAATGTACACCTATACTTAGGATGTAACTCGATTGATGGTGATTGCAATGGACCTTCGATCTAGTGGTTATTGGGTGGTGGTCTAGATGGATCATTGATGTGGGCCTACCACCTAGGGTTGCTGTGTCTAAGTGGTTTTCAAGGATAGTTTTTTATCACATGGTTTTAATAGTCGCCCTATGTGGCTTATTTTGATATTTGCCTTATGTGGCTTGTTTTGATATTACCCTATGTGGCTTTGTTTTGGGTATTTTTTCTATATAGGTTCGATGTTTTACACCGTGCAACCATGCGATGGTAAGCCCCGTATATTGTAATATGATTAGCTACTATTCGACGGGGTTCCATTAAACATCCTAAGGTGGTAGTCTCATGAGCCAGGGATGGTGGTATGGGACCTATGCCCGAGCTGTCGGCCTACACTGGCAACTAGCCCCCTTAGTGACCTTTGAACTTATTTAAAATGACTGGTTGTAATTGGACGAATAATGGGTTGGCTAATCATGCATACATGACACAGACTAGCATTTATTGCTATCATACGTGATGTACGTATTTTTCCGACTGGATGCTTTTTCCAAGTTGATGATTGCATGGGTGACGAGCCCACTGTCCACACGGATGAGCATCCCCGGGGCGATGATTGAATTCAAGCATCCATGCGCATAATAAGAGCTGCATCATGTATTATTTTATATGTTTTGTTTTTAACTGTGCTTAGCTATTGCGGTGGTGTGTAATCTTGAAGGGAATTCACACTGAATTGGTCACTCATCCATCAAATATATAATCGTGCAGGTAGCACAAGTAGCTTAAGTGATTTTCAAGTTCAGGCCGATGAGGAGCCAGGTACAAGTGCCAGTGTCGCATAGTTGTATCTACCTCGAGAAGCTGCGGGGTCTTGCAGCTCAAATTTACTTGCACTATTATTTCTCATGCATTGAATCATGTAATTCTTATATTTGATAATTTTTGAGACATTGGTTTGTATAAGTCATTATGGGTAACCTCTTGTATATTTTAAATGTAAAAGCAAATTTCTTTTATGATGATTTGTCCATCCTATGCTCATCTGCTTACTCTGAATGCTATCAATATATATATATATATATATATATAATTGACCATCCTTTAAGGTTAACACTCGGGTTTTTAAGATACAGGTCATATACTCAGGTCCTAAAAAGTCAGGGCGTTACAACATCATTATCATCTTATTGTGTTTGTTCTTCAATACGCTGATTGTGTTGGTTCTCAGGCATGTTCTCAACCAATTTAAAAGATCTAAAGTATTTTCTGGCACGACGATGGATAGACAATCCTTCAACTAGTGCTCCCTCACTTAGAAGACAGAGTATGATCAAGGACTCACTTGGGCATGAACCACTCAAACATAGTTCTAAACCTACTTCTACTTCTAGAGGCAAGTAATTAAAACTTCTACTATGAAAGAAATTTTTAAAAACAATCTAAAGTAAGAGGGTTGGAAAGGTAGTACCTGATTGACGATTCTATATTACATTCTACGAAGCAAAAGAATAAACAAAAAACGTTGTTGTCTGATTTTTTAAGAAAAAGCTAACCTAAAAACACAGCAAAAACTAATCCCTATCTTAAACAAACTCTAACCCTAAAGTATTTTAGAAAAACACAACCGAAGTCCTCAATAATGGCACTAAAAATTTGATCGATCCAAATGGATGACAACCCCAATTGCAGGGATGCGATGTAGTTTTAACTCGTTGAGACCGAGATTGAATCTTAAGGGGCTTATAGTGGTACATTCTCAAAACACTTTAGAATTAGAACTAACTATGAAACTTTAAATTAGAGTAAAGCACTGACAAAAATCTAAGTAGAGCAATAAGGATCCACTTCTAACAATTCTCAATGCCTAATTCACTTGATTCAAATAAAAAACACAACTAAAATTGAAGTCTTATCCTATCCAGCCAGATAATAGAGTAGTTGATTGAAAATTCACAAACTAAAACAAATATGAACTTTAATTGATTCAGTTTCCACATGAAGCACCAAGTTATTAATCACAAAGAATCTAAAGTATCTATCGTACCCTTAGTCTATGATAAATTCATGAATTTTATAGATCAATCCCTTGTAAAATAAATAAGCAGACAATGTTAGCATTTTTAAGCATTTAAAGTGCTCGGAGTCGACAATGAATCAAAGTAAAATAAAATTACCAAAACTTTATTCAAACTAAAATCAATGAATTGTTCAATATTCAAACCATAAAACTTTAATAAAAGTAAACTAAAACATTAAAAACAAATAAAAGCTTCACTTGTCAGCCTTAGGTAATAGATTTTGTCAACCATTTTCATAGTTGAACTAAATGCAGACAAAAACATGAAAGATAAACTAGAACCAAAAGATTGAAGAAGAAAAATGGCTTCGTAGAAGCTTTGCCACCTCTTGCTTATCTCCCAAACCCTAATTCGTGTTTTGAATGGCCTAAATCATCCCTTTAAATAGGAAATTTCCATACCAACTTTGCATAAACTTTAAAATTATGTACTTTTATTACGATTTGATTGGATCAAAGTCACACTAAAACTAATCGAACATTCCTTCAGTTGGAGCCGAAGTTCTCTAAAACTTCACTGAACTCTCCGAATCCTTTTAGTTGGGCCAAACTACCTTTTGGTTGGACTGAACATCACTCTGGTCACACCAAATAGTCCTTCGGTCGAGTTGAATTTACTATGAAAATCCTTTGTTTGCTACTAGACTGTTATTGGCATTTTCGGATGGATCGAATTTGACTTTGGTGGGACCAAACAATCAGTTCTTTGACTGTGTGATTTTCCATACTTTTCTCCATCTTCAGCACTTAGTTTTCTTAGATCTATGGTACTTAAATTCTTCAATATTGTCATCTAAGCATCTAATCCTCCACTTGATTATTCTTTGATCTTTAAATCATTACTTTAATCACATTTTCATCTTTTCTCTCCAGATCACCTCGCATAGCAAAATACATGTAATTATATGAACTTAACACATATGCATGTAAAATCAATACACAATTATGGGTAAATATGAAATATTTCACATTTAACACACACCCCAACCAGCATTTTGCTAGTCCCAAGAAAAACATGCGAAAACTAAATCTAGATCCCAAACTCCGAATGTCTTTCAAAAGAACAATGTTTTGTATACTCTAACGCATATACATGATAAAGTTCAGAGACACAAGGATAAGATTGTCAGCTTAAATCCTAATATAACTAGAAAATAATTAAACCAAGTTCTCATTCATTAATCGACTAATAGAATGCATTCAAACATCAAGTTCCTAGAGTGCTTGGTGAATTTTAACTCATCATTAATAAAAGTTAGCCTTCCACCATAGGGTTAACTATGACGACTACACAAAAGTGGTAAGATCAACACAAGTCATTGATTCTGATACCAGCTCCTTTTCCACTTATTTTTCCAACTTTTGGTTTTTCATCGACGACTTTCATACTATCGCCTTTCTTCTCTTCTATTTTTTCTTTTTCTTTTTTTCATTTAAACACATGTAATAGGTAGTCGTTTTCAATTCCACTATTTTTTTAGTTGGCCCTTCTCTTCTTTTTATATCAGGGTAGAGAGGGATCTCCAAGCTTGGTTCCTAATACCTCTAAGTAATAATCAAGCTAAGCATTACAGGTTCAAGTTTGGCTTTAAAGAGTATGAGCTAAACATGAATTGTGAATTAGACCCAATTGATGTTTAAAACGTCCTATCAATCAATTCATTAAAGGAACTTATTCAAAAATCTACTAATCAATTGGACTTTTATGCTTTCAAAATTTGTATCTCATCATCCCACACCTAAACACATTCAAGTACACAAAAAATTAGTCTTCAAAAAGAGTTTTAAATTTTGAAATTTGAATTTTTTTTAAAAATGTAAGAATTTGCTCAAAGACCACAAAGACACTGATAATTCCATAGGAATATCACCCCCAACCTAAAATCCACATTTTCCTCAATGTAAAAAGGTATGTGATTCATCATAACATGAGACAACCAAAAATTAAAGAGGTGTGAGTAGAAGAGAGTACCTAAGAAGGATCAAAGCGAATGCATGAATTCCTCATCAACTAAGAGGGTCTTCCAAGTCGTCAAACGAACAAAAATGAACAAACAAAAGAAAACCTAAATTACTCTAACCTAACCTAGAAAGCAGTAAACATGGAGAGGGACCTCCATTAGACTAGAAGGTCATTCCTGGTAAACAGGATCTTTTGGAGGAATGGACATATCCTCTGAATTAAAGTTCTCTTCAAATGGCTTAAGATGTTAGCCACTCACTTTAAAGATACTATCATTTGCCAGATTCTCTATCTCAATAGCCTCAAGTGGATAAATCATTTTGACTACAAAGGGGCCAGTCCAACGAGATCTTAATTTTTCAGGAAAAAGATGAAGTCCCAAATTATACAGATGGACTTTTTGATGTAGTTCAAACTTTTTCAAAGGATGTTCTTGTCATTGAACACCTTCATCCTATCCCTGTATATTTGAGAGTTCTCATAAGCCTTGTTTTGGATTTCTTCAAGTTCATTTAAGTGGAATTTATGGAGCGAACCAGGTTTATCGAGATTCAAATTAAAAGTCTTTATAGCCCAATATGCCTTATGTTCCAACTCCATGGGCATGTGATAAGCCTTCTCATATATAAGTTTGTAGGGCGACATACCAATAGGAGTTTTGTAGGCCATATGGTAAGCCCATGATGCATCAATTAGTCAAAGTGACCAATCCTTGCGATCTGGGTTTACCATTTTCTCCAAAATTTATTTAATCTCCATATTTGATATTTCAACTAGGTCAGTCGTCTATGGATGATAAGGGTGCTCAGTTTATGTGTAATACCATATTTTTTTATTAATGTTTCAAATAGAGTTGTATACAAATCGAGTTGGCTCAGTTAGCTCACTCGACTCGACTCGACTCGAAAAAGCTCGATTCAACTTAGTTCAAAACTGAGTTCG
This sequence comes from Magnolia sinica, assembly GCF_029962835.1. Lineage (NCBI taxonomy): Eukaryota > Viridiplantae > Streptophyta > Magnoliopsida > Magnoliales > Magnoliaceae > Magnolia > Magnolia sinica. The sequence goes on from NC_080577.1 coordinate 92,136,332, forward strand.
AGCCGAGTTGAGCTGATTTTTTTAGCTTGAAAAAATTTCGAGCCGAGTGCAAGCTTGCCCGTGCTCAACTCAACTTGGATCAAACCCCAACTCAAATCGAACTCGGATCAAACCAGTTCGGTGACTCGGTTATTTTGATATTGATGTTGCTTAGCAAGTGTTTGATAAAATGACTCAACGAAGTGTCGGGTAGTGGTAAGGAAGGTATGGATATGAAACAAATACCCTTGTATCTTAATTTTTATGTTGCCTACTGAGTGTTTGATGAAATACATGTAAACCGATGTTGTTGCTTTACATTCCGTGAGAAAGTGAAGGTGCACTCCATGTGTTTGAGAAAATGCCGCAAAGGCTCGATCCTGGCTTGAACTCAACTCGAACTGGACCAAGCTATTGACCGAACTGAGTCGAGCTGGCCAATCAGGCTTGAGGACCGAGTTAAGTTGTGCCAAGCTTGACTCGGTTCGACTCGTATACACCTCTAGTTTCAAATGACCTATTGTAAAAGTGAGATCCTCCATCACTAATGATGGCTCGAGGCATTCTGAACCTAGATAAGATATTTTCTTTCAAAATTTTAATGACCATTTGATAATCATTATTCTGGCACGGAATTGCCTCAAACCATTTGGAAACATAATCAACAGCAAGGAGAATATAGAGATTTCCAAATGATGGGAGGAATGGTCTTATGAAATCGATGTCCCATCAATCAAATACTTCAATGATTAAAATATGATTTAACGACATCATATTCTGACTGGATATTACTTCTAGTTTTTAACATCACTCACATGCTTTACAAAATTCATTGGTATCCTTAAATATAGTGTGCCAATAAAAGCCACATTGCAGAATTTTTGTGGTAGTCTTTTTAGTCAAAAAGTGGCCACCACATGCATATGAGTGACAAAATGAGATAGCAATGTATTGCTCATGATCGGGAATATATCTTCTTATAGTTTGATCTGGGTAATATTTAAAAAGATAAGGATCATCCCAAAAGAACTTGTGTACCTCAGTCAAAAATTTATTCTTATCTTGCGCAATTCAATAAGTAGAAATCATACATGTAGCAAGATAGTTAGCAATGTCAACATACTAAGGTAATTGGAAAAGTTTAAAGAGTTGTTTATCAAGGAACATGTCATTGACGGGGATTATTTCTATGAAATTGGATAAAATAAGCCATGAGAGATGGTTAACACTGCATTTTCTACTCCTTTCTTATCTTGGATTTCCAAATCAAACTCTTGGAGTAAAATGATTCATCTTAGCAAATAAGGCTTAGCATGCTTCTTAGAAAGAAGATACTTCAGAGCTACATGGTCAATGAAGATGATTATCTTAGACCCGATCAAGTAGGACCTAAACTTGTCCAAAGCGAACACTACATCTCATAGTTCCTTTTTTGTAGAGGAGTAATTCACCTAGGCAGGGTTTAGAGTTCTACACGCATAGTAAATAATGTATAGATTCTTCTCTTTTCTATGGTCTAACACTAGGCCAATCGCATAATCACTTGTATCACACATGATTTCAAAAGGGATACTCCAATCAGGTGGTTGCATGATGGGGGAGCTAGTCAACATGCCTTTGAGCTTAGTAATAGCTTTTTACCATTCCTTGCTCCACTTGAAAGGGGTTTCCTTTTGAAGAAGGTTACACAAATTATGGGAGATGAGTCTAAAGTCCCTTATGAACCTTCACTAAAATCCAGCGTATCCTAAAAAGGATCACACACCGCGTATGCTCTTGGGTAGTGGTAGGCTAAAGAATAAGTCAATTTTGACTTTAACCACTGATGAGACCCAAATATTGCATATTTATCCTCTCAATTGCACTATGTTCTTATAAATTCAAAGGCTTAATTGATCTAATTTTACACATTTTCTACACGCGAGGTGCTTCAAGGACCAAGGATGAATATATGCTTAAAGACAAAGAATTAAAGATTAAAAGAGTTGATGATGATGGATTAAATATTTTGAGCTTAACAATGAATATTCAAAGTGTTAAGGATCAAAGGAAATGAAGTGAAGCTGAAAATCAAGCAGCAAAATTGAAGAAATCTTCAAAGATTCGACCGATCGACAGTAGGGTTCAATCGATCGAAAGTAGGGTTCGACCAATTGAAGATGTGTCGACCTATTAAGGAGAGTGATCGAGCGATGTTGACATACAATAGCAACTCTCTGGACAAATTTTGGGACGTTTGACCGATCGATGGATGCTTTTAGCCGATCAATGGAAATTTGGATTTATGTGAATACTTGCTAGACACTTTTCGCTAGTTTTGATTAGTCGATAGATGGAATCGATAGGTCAATATGGGGAGGAAATTGAAAAGTTAATTATGGGACTATTTTTTGAATTTTTAATTAGTGTCTTTGACAGGTCGCACGATAGGCCGACAGCGTGCGCAACTGCATAACTTTAAGTCAATTTGCAAAATTTCTAGATGGGTGTGAAAGTTGGATCTCCAAAATTCTAAATTAGGTTTTTTTAGATGTCCCAAATCATCTTCTAGGATATGGGGAGAGAGAAGTCTTAAGTGGAGCATCAACAATGTTCTTCCACTTCGATTTCTTCACAGTTCTAATAGATTGTTAACTTTTCTTTTATTTTTTAAGTTAGTCATGCTAGGCTAATCCCTTAGCTAAGGCTAAGGGGTGATGCTTCTAGTTTATTTTAATGTTCTAGCTTATAAATTCATACTTTTGGATTTGAATGATGATTAGTTAATTGAATTAATTTAGATTTTACTTTATAGATCTTGTGTTGTTTCATCTTTGATTCATTATCAACTCCAATTACATTGGATGCATGGAAGTGTAAATACAATGCTTATTTAGGTAAGGAATCAATCCGTAAAATTCCTTGATCTATTGTAGACTCCAGGCACAATCGATGTGTAGAATTCCCTACGATTGATGTTTGAGTGCTTCATAAGATAATTGTGTTCAATTGATATCATATATTTTTGGATATTGAGATTGGTTTAAATGTTTGATCTTACGAACAAATTGGAATTTGGTTCATTTTGAGTTTTAGAAGATAAATTGATCAATTATGCATTGCGATTACTAGAAGTAGATCCTGAATCCTTAGTCATTTTTATTAATTTTTTTACCTCTACTTATTTGCTGAATTAAAAACCCAAATAACCATTTAGCTTTAGACTAGTTCTAGTTACATTTTCACACTCCTTGTGGATCGACCTCTGTCTCATCGAGTTATTACTATATTGCAACCCTGTACTTTGGGTTGTCAACCCTTGGGTTTCATCAAGTTTTTGGCACCGTTATTGAGGAGTGATGTTCAACATAATTAGGTTTAGGTTTTCTAGGTTTAATTTTTGTTTCAAGTTAGGCTTTTCTATTTTTATGAATTTCTCTAACCTAGGTTTTTTTATTTGGAAATTTTAATTTCTAAGGGTTGTTTTCTATTTTCTGAATTTTTTAAGGTTTTGATCACTAACATTATTTTCTATTTTGTAGGATCTCCCTAAATCTATGTTTACAACCCCAAGTGTAGGGTCACGATGTAGTAATAATCTCGGTGAGACCGAGGTCGAATCCACAGGGACTAATCTTGTGTGTATTCTGAATTTAACTAGAACTAGGACTAGATGAAGATGTGAATCTAAATCTGAATTAATTGAAAGAGTAATTGTGATTAAAGTGATTAAAACTAACAAATTCAAAGGTGGTAACTAGGGTTTCCAAGGATTCACTTGTAGAGATTAGGGAGCTCTCTTACTTGATTCAAGTCACACGATTGGAATTGGAGTCCTATCCTATCCAATTGGAAGATATACAATTGAGATAAATCTAAACTTTCCTTGACCTAATTCTAAATGGAGGAGAATTGTGATAATTGGAAGAGATTCCAACACCAAACCATGCCCATGAGACGATGGCTAACAACAAGATTTACCAATCCCACAATCTCAAAATCAGAAAAAGAAGATACTCAAAGCAATTGCAGACCTACTGTAATTTGAGTTATAATAAACCATTAAGAACTGAAAGTATTCCTTTAAAATCAAACTAGAATCAAAGAATGTTCAACATAAACATGAATTAAAGTAAAAGAAATATCCCATATACTATAAGCTTCATCTCTTAAACCTAGCTAAGAGATTTAGCCAACCATAGACATGATTGAACTAAAAGCTCTTAAGAAAAGCATAAAAATGACTAAGGAAAAGGAAGAAAAACCTTGGCGACGGCTTCTCCATGCTTTTTCTCCACTCCTTAAACCTTAGAAGATGCCTAAGAATATCCTAGGGACTCCTATTTATTGCTTTGTAACTCCAACTTTTGCACCGAGTTGGAAAAATCCAAAAATCGCCTCAAATTTATGTAGTCTGTGTGTTGTTCGCGTAACCTTAGACGAGTCGAGGAAAACCTTCGACTGGTCGAGGGCACCTTCGACTGGTCCAAGAAAGTCTTCAACTGGTTGAGGATCCCATAAAATTAAAAGTTCATGTTGCTGGAGTTCGAGTCGAGGAATCTTTGACTAGTCGAGCAGGAGCCTAAGACTGGTCGAATGAGGGCTTAGACTAGTTGAAGCAGGCAGATTTTTAGGGTTCCTTTTCTTCACTTCAAGTCTTCAATTCTCTTCATTCCTCACTTAGTTTTCTTGGATCTTTGGCATGTGAACTCTTCATTTTTGGTCTTCTAAGATCCAACCTTTTCTTTGGTGATTCTTAAGCATTAAATTCATGCTTTTAGCATACTTTTCAATCCAAGATCTTAAATTTACCTTGTAACACAAACATGAGTAAAATAGGACATTAAGCAGTATCATGTTCATAAAATCAAGATATAAATGGGGTCCAATATGCAATATTTGACCCTCAACATAATTCCCAACCAGCATTTTGCTAGTCCCGAGCAAAGTATGCAAAAAATAAATCTTAATGCTTAATGTCAGATATCTTTTTCAGAAAACAATCTTTTGTGTACTCAAGGATGAATAGATAGAATTAAGATACGCAAGTGAGATTTTAAAAACCTAGAACCCAATCACATAAGCAACTAATCAAATAAGTTCTTTATCCACTAAATCGAAGCATAATTTGTATATCAAGTTTTTTAATGTGCTTAGTGAAAGTCAATTTACTTCCCGTACGAATACTATCAATTCATCATGTTAGTTATGCTCATCACTTCAAGATTAGTTTGAAACTCAAGTACTGATTCTGAATTTATCCCATTTTCCTTCTTTTTCCAGTTTTTTATTTTATATCGACGGTCAGTTTTTATTCATTCTTTTCTAGATTTTTCATTCTTTTCATTCTTTTTCATGACCTCTCTGTTGATCTCGTATTTTTTAACTGGTTCTTTTCTTCTTTTAAGGTGGATAAAATTCTCCCGACCTGATTCTTGCCATCTATCAATTCTCACATACTAATAATCAGAACTTCTAGTATATCTTACAGAAGACAAATTGAATGTGTTTTGTGATTTAATATGATATTCAAACTTCCTCTTAATTAATTGAGCGTAAGTACTTAGGTGATAACTTACTTAGATGACTAGACTTCAGTGATTCAAAATTTAATCTCTATCTTATCATACTCAAAGCATTTTAAGTACACAATTCATCGCTTTCCAAATAGATTTCAACTTGAAACATTAAAAAAAAATTAAAATTTTGGTCAAAATTGGGAAACTTGAGGAAACACTAATTAGGTTACCTAATCCCCCATTCCCAACCGAAAAATCTACATTGTCCTTAATGTAAAAGAAATAAGCATGTAATGCAAAAGAGGTAATGAAAAGAAAAAAGGAAAGTGATGGAAAGATAATACCTAAAGAAGAAATTTTGTGGCTTTTCCAATAAACTCAGTGTGAAGATGGGTTAGCACAAAAGACTCAAACAGACGATAAGCAAACTATCCTTAAACAATGGAAAGCAAACTATCCTAAAATGATGAAAAGCAAACTATCCTAAACAACGAAAGCAGTAAACCTAACTACACCTCTGTCAGACAAGGAGGTCTATCCTGGTAAATAGGATCATTCAAAGGTATGGACATGTCCTCTAAATCAAAATTTTTAACAAATGGCTTTAAATGATGTCCATTCACTTTGAAGTCATTGTCATTGTTTGGATTTTGAATCTCGACGGCCCCATGAGGATAGACATTAGTAACAGTGAAAGGGTTGATCCAACATGATCGGAATTTTCCCAAAAAGAGATGTAACCGAGAATTATACAAAAGGACCTTCTAACCTGGTATGAATGATTTTCTGAGTATGTGTTGGTCATGAAACACCTTCATTCTGTCCTTGTAAATTCTCGAATTCTTGTATGCGTCATTCTAGATTTCTTCGAGTTCATTTAACTGGAGTTTGTGCAGTGAGCCAGCGTTGTCCAAATTGAAGTTTAGATTTTTAATCGCCTAGTAAGCCCTATGTTCCAATTCCACAGGTAAGTGGCAAGCCTTCCCATAGACAAGTCTAAAGGGAGACATTCTAATAGGGTTTTAAATGCAGTATGGTAAGCTCATAAAGCATTGGTTAATCAGATTGACCAATCCATTCATTCAGGGTTAACCATTTTCTCCAAAATGTGTTTAATCTCACTATTGTAAATCTCAGCTTGCCCACTTATTTGTGGGTGGTATGGAGTGCTCACCTTGTGAGAGATGTCATATTTCTTCATTAAGTTTTTTTAAAAATTTCTTTATTAAGTTCGCAAATAGCCAATTATAAAAATATGAGCCCCCATCACTAAATGATGGCTCGAGGCATTCTGAATCGGGAAAGAATGTTCTCTTTTAGGAATTTAATGACCGTTTGATGGTCATTGTTCCAGCATGGACTCGCTTCGACCCATTTAGTGACATAGTCTACGGTGAGCAAAATATATAAATTTTTGAAAGATTAGGGGAATGCTCGCATGAAATCGATGCCCCAACAATCAAGTGCTTTAATGATAAGAATAGGGTTCAAAGGCATCATGTTTCGACGGGACAATGCTCCCAATTTCTGAAAATGCTCACAAGCTTTGCAAAACTCATGATTGTCCTTAAACATAATGGGCCAGTAAAAGCCACACTGCAGAATTTTAGTCGTGGTCTTTTTGGTGGAAAAGTGACTGCCATAGGCCTGAGAATGACAGAAGGAGATGACACTTTGATATTCATTGTCTGGCACACATCTCCTCAAGATTTGGTTTGGGCAATATTTAAACAAATATGGATCATCCCAAAAGAATTTATGTACCTCGGTAAAGGTTTTTTTTCTTATCTTACGTAGTCTAATGTGTCGGTGTGAAACCTGTAGCAAGATAATTAGCGATATCCGCAAACTAAGGTGAATGAGAGACTTTGAACAATTGTTTATCAGGGAACATGTCGTTTATATGTATTATTTCTAGGGAATCAAAGAGATCAAGGTAGGAAAGATGGTCAACCACTACGTTCTCTACTCCCTTTTTATCTTTTATTTTCAAATTAAAATCTTGGAGTAGGAGGATCCATTTTATTAGGTGGGCCTTAGCATCATTCTTAGAAAGAAGATACTTGAGCGCCGCATGATCTGTGTAAATGACGATCTTGGATCCGATTAAGTAGGACCTAAATTTATCCAAAGCGAACATTACGGCTACGAGTTCCTTATCCTTAGTAGAGTAGTTCACTTGGGCAAGATTTAGAGTTCTACTTACATAATGAATAACATAGGGTTTCTTTTATTTTCTCTAGTCTAAAACCGCCCCAAGAGTATAATCAGACGCGTCGCATATAAGTTCAAAAGGAAGGCTCTAGTCAGGTGGTTGCATGATAGGTACAGTGGTTAACATGCCCTTGAGCTTAGTAAAAGCTTCCTGGCATTGCTCAGTCCACTCGTATGGTGCATCCTTTTAAAGTAGATTGCATAAAGGATGGGAGAGGTGACTAAAGTCCTTTGTGAATCTCTTGTAAAAATCGGTGTGTCCTAAGAAGGATCGCACCTCTCGTATGTTCTTGGGTAGAGGTAAGTTGAAGATAAGATCAATCTTAGTCTTATCTACCTCAATTCTCATGGACGAGATGATATGTCCAAGGACAATTCCCTTATGAACCATGAAATGGCACCCAATTCAGTACCAAATTCTTTTCCTCACATCACTTCAACAGACATTTAAGATTCTCCAAATAATCACTAAAGGATGGACCAAAGACAGAGAAGTCATCCATGAAGACCTCTAAATATTGCCCCACCATGTCAGAAAAAATACTCATCATACATCGTTGAAAAGTGGCGGGGGCATTACATAGTCCGAATGGCATCCTTCAGTAAACAAAGGTGCCAAAGGGACATGTGAATGTGGACTTTTCCTAATCTTTAGGGGCTATCTCTATTTGGTTGTAGCCCGAATACCCGTCAAGGAAACAATAGAACGAGGGACCAGTTAGCCTTTTCAAGATTTGATCAATGAAGGGCAAAGGGAAGTGGTGTTTCCTCATGACGGTATTCAACTTCCTGTAGTCAATGTACATTCTCCAACAAGTATTAACTTTAGTTAGCATGAGTTCACTGTTGGCATTGGTTACACTAGTGATTCCGGACTTCTTAGGAAACACCTGAGTTGGACTCACGCATTGACTATCGGATATCGGGTAAATGATACCCACATCTAATAGCTTAAGAACCTCAGCTTTAACCACTTCCTTCATGTTTGGATGTAATCTACGTTTTGGTTGTTGAGAGGTCTTCGCATTATCCTCTAGATAAATGCGGTGAATACAAATCGAAGGGCCAATTCCCTTGAGGTTTGTAATCAACCATCCAAGGGCTCCCTTATGCTCAATGAGAGTAGAGATGAGCATACTCTCATGTTCCTACTTAAGGTGGGAAGAAATCACCACTAGTTATGTCTCATCTTGACCTAAATAGACATATTTCAAATCTGAGGGTAAAGATTTTAGGTCAAGCTTCGGTGCCTTGAGGTTAGACGGTAGATGTATTATATCAGTTTGGGGTAATTCTTCAAATTTTAGCCTCCACTGGTTAACTTCAAGTACCGGTATGGTATCTAGCATGGTTCCCATCTCCTTAATCATATCATCATCAAAATCATGGGATTGGGTCTGGCACGTCTCTAAAGGGTCAGAGGACAAGGTCATCAAAGTTCTATCCTCCACGAAAAAATTAATCAAGTTAACATCGTGGGCATCATCATCATCCTCTAACTGTTTTCCTGTATTGAAAAAGATATTCAACTTCAATGTCATATTTTCAAAAGACAAACTCATAACTCCATTCTTGCAATTAATGATTACATTTAATGTGGCAAGGAATGGGCGACCAAGAATGACGGGAATTTGAGTGTTCATGTCCACAATGGGTTGAGTATCCAGGACGATAAAATCTACTAGATAGTTGAATTTTTCAATCTGGACCAACATATCCTCAATTATCCATCTCAATATACAAACTGAGCAATTAGTAAGTTGTAATGTGGTCCAGTTGGGTTTTAATTCACTTACATCTAGTTGTTCGTAGACTGAGTAAGGGATCAGATTTAGGCTTGCTCCTAAGAAAAGAAGTGTATGCTCAATCTGGTAGTTCCCAACTACACAAGGGATGGTTGGGCTACTAAGATCTTTATATTTTTATGGCATATCTTGCTTGAGGATGGCACTAAATTTTTCCATCAGAAAAATTTTCTTTTTGATACTTTGCCACCTCTTGGTCGTGCATAGGTCTTTCAAAAATTTCGCATATGAAAGAATTTGTTTCACAGCATCCAGGAGAGGGATATTGACCTTCACTTATTTAAGCACCTCTACAATGTCCTGAGAGTTAAAGAAAGATTTTGGTGCAATCAACCATTGGGGGAATGGTACAATTAACTTGCCTTGAAGTTCTAATTCTAACTCTTGTGGAGTGTTGCTAGGTCTTTTCGTTTCATCCACTTCTGGGTCCTTAGACTTTTCAACCCTTACCAGAATAGATTTGTCAATTATCTTCCCATTCCTAAGAGTAATGATAGACTTAGCTTGCTCCATTTGATTTGAAGAGCTTGGATCACTTATTTCATATTGCGGTTTAGGATTGGGGAAAGGCTAGGCTGAAAAAAATCATTTTTCCCAAATTGAATTTTTTGTATCACGCCCTTTTATGGCCTTTGAAAGGTCTTGAAGGGTTTACAATATACTCTGATTGATAAGCTCTTGGTTTTAAATATGTTTCCAGACCGGATCCTCTTGAGGTTTCTCTTGATTCAAGAATTGGTTAGGGATTCCTTGAGTAGCAGCAGTTTGTCCATTCCTCCAACTAAAGTTTGGATGATTTCTCCAACTAGGGTTGTCTGTGTTAGAGATGAGTCCATTGAAAGTTATTTGGTAGTTGTTCATAGCATTTGATTACTCATTTAGTGCCTCTTAAAAAGCAAGTATCGTTGGGCAATTTTCAGTTATATATATATGTTGCACAGATACCGCAAACAACTTCCTTGGCCTTATCCTTCTTAAGTTTCATAGCCTCGGCCTTCCTTGCGAGACTGGCCACTTTAACATTAATATCATCATCCTCTTTTAGCAAGTATATCCCACCCCTCTCCCTTGCTTGAGTAAGCTTAGTTGTGGTGCTAGATTTTGGGGAGATGTCCCATGATTGTGCGGTTTCAGCGAGTTTGTCAAAGTAATCCCCACACCTCATCGACATTTTTGTTCATGAACTCCCCATTGCACATCGTCTCAATGAATTGGTGCATAGAAGATGTCAGTCCATCATAGAAGAAAGCTGTTATGTGCCACGTTTCAAAACTGTGTTGTGGGCATGAACTAACGAGATCCTTGAACCACTCCTAACATTGGAAGAATGTTTCCTCTTCCTTTTAAGCGAAGTTCATGATTGACTTCCTGATAGTGTTCATCTTATGGTATGGAAAGAATTTTTTTATGAACTCCTTCATCATGTCATTCCATGTGCCAATAGATCGCGGGTGTAAGGAGTGTAACCACGTCTTAGATTTTTCTTTCAAGGAGAAAGGAAAAAGTTTCAAACTGACCGTGTCCTCAGACATGTTAGGAAAGTATAAAGTGGCTATAACCTCATCAAACTCTTGCAAGTGCAATTATGGACTTTCAAATTCAAGTCTAAGGAACTTTGGAAGGAGTTGGATCACTCCAGGCTTGATATCCATGTTTCATGTGTTTCCTAAAAAAACCATACAAGAAGGGGTGCTTACCACCTCTGGTTGTAAGTAATCTCGTAAAGTACGAGGCGGGGGTGCATGGTGCACCTTATTCTCATCCTAGACTTCCACAACTCAAGGTTGCGATTGATTCACTGGTTGATTTGTAGCCATAACCTCAATTAACTCTGAGGATCTCGAGTGGTGTCTAATCCTATGATGGATAGATAACCCCTCAACTAATCCTCCTTCACTCAAAAGACGTCAAGTGTTGTCATGGACCCACTTGGGTAAGAAACACTCTTAGCACTCAATTTCAGAATCTAACCTAAACCTAGAAAGATAGAGGGAAATAGAAATATAGAAATATAAAGAGAGAAAATTAGAAAGAAGTTACCAAATTAGAAGTTTCTATGTTAGGATCCTGCAAAAGAAAAAAGGAAAGCAATTAGTTTCTAAAAAGGAAATAAGGAAAGCAACCTAGTTTCTAAAAAAACAAAAAAGAAAAGTTTCTAAAAACAAAAAATAGAAAGTTTCTAAAAAAAAAAAACATTACTTTCTAAAAACAAGAAAGTTTCTAAACCTAGAATTAGAAAGTAGTTTCTAAAAACAGAAAAGTTTCTAAACCTAGAATTAGAAAGTAGTTTCTAAAAACAGAAAAGGAAAGTTTCTAAACCTAGAATTAGAAAGCAAAGTTTGTTTCTTAAATAATTTAGAAAAACTCTAATCCTAAAAATAGAAAATAGAAAAATGCTAATCTTAAACTAATTCCAAAATAGTTAATCTCAGAAAAATGCAACTGTTAATTCTCGGCAGCCGCGCCAAAAACTTGTTCACAACCCCAAGTGTAGGGTCACAATGTAGTAATAATCTTGGTGAGATCGAGGTTGAATCCATAGGGACTAATCTTGTGTGTATTCTGAATTTAACTAGAACTAGAAGTAAAAGAAGATGTGAATCTAAATCTGAATTAATTGAGAGAGTAATTGTGATTAAAATGATTAAAACTAACAAATTCAAAGGTGGTAACTAGGGTTTCCAATGATCCACTTGTAGAGATCAGGGAGCCCTCTTACTTGATTGAAGTCACGCGATTGGAATTGGAGTCCTATCCTATCAATTGGAAGATATACAATTAAGATCAATCTAAACTTTCCTTGACCTAATTCTCAATGGAGGAGAATTATGATAATTGGAAGAGATTCCATCACTAAACCATGCCCATGAAACGATGGCTAACAACAGGATTTACCAATCTCATAATCTCAAAATTAGGAAAAGAAGATACTCAAAGCTATTGCAGATCTACTGTAATTTAAGTCACAATAAACCAGTAAGAACTGAAAGTATTCCTTTAAAATCAACCTAGAATCAAAGAAGGTTCAACACAAACATGAATCAAAGTTTAAAAAAATCCCATCACGCTACGAGCTTCACCTCTTAGCCCTATCTAAGAGGTTTAGCCAACCATAGACATAATTGAACTAAAATCTCTTTAGAAAATCATAAAAATGACCAAGGAAGAGGAAGAAAAACTCTTGGCGATGGCTTCTCCATGCTTTTGCTCCACTCCTTAAATCCTAGAAGATGCCTAAGAACATCCTAGGGACTCCTATTTATAGTTTTGCATCTCCAACTTTCGCACTGAGTTGGAAAAATCTGGAAACTGCCTTAAATTTACGCAGTCTGTATGTTGTCCACGTAACCTTAGATGAGTCAAGGAAAACCTTCGACTGGTTGAGGAAAGTCTTTGACTGGTCAAGGATCGCATGAAATTAGAATTTTATGTTGCTGGAGTTCAAGTCGAGGAATCTTCGACTAGTCCAATGAGAGTCTTAAACTAGTCAAAGGAGGGCTTAGACTAGTCGAAGCAGATAGATTTTTAAGGTTTTTTTTCTTTACTTCAAGTCTTCAATTCTGTCCATTCCTCACTTAGTTTTCTAGGATCTTTGACATTTGAATTCTTCATTTTTGGTCTTCTAAGATCTAACCTTTGCTTTGGTGATTCTTGAGCGTTAAATCCATGCTTTTAGCATCATTTTCAATCCAAGCTCTTAAATTCACCTTGTAACACAAACATGAGTAAAATAGGATATTAAGCAGTATCATGTTCATAAAACCAAGATATAAATGGGGTCCAATATGGAATATTTGACCCTCAACAATCTAATTCATATCTTCTGGTAACACCATTCCCTTCCCTTCATAATCACTTTCTCTTAATTTGTTTTAGGAATTTTTTTTCACTATAAGATTTAGATTTAGGTTGGAATTAGGTTTTTTCATGTTCATTCCTTAGCAAACACAAGATTACTCTAATAAACTTCTAAGAGCTGGGATACTAGTGGAAAGGCTGTTAGATCACTATGTTAGGAAACACCTTGTCTCATAAATTAATTGTAACTAGATTGAGAACCGATTAATTTATGATGAGATCGAGGTATATGATGTTCCACCGGTGAGCATGATGCATGATTATCATTTGAGAGATTACTCTTATCAACAACCATTAAATGCTCCAACATATAATAAGTATGATCTTAATTGGAGGAATAATCGAAATTTGAGTTGGATTGATGAAGCAATCATGGATGCTAACAAGTATCCACAAGGACCCTCTACTTATGAGCTCTCACTGACAAAGACCCTTGAGGATACATTACAAGCATTTATGTAAAGGCAACTTCAAATTAATCCAAACATCTCGCAAGCCATATAAGAGCTAACAACGTTAATTGAGAAAATCGAGTCATGCCTCATTAGGGAGGAATGAACTTTTCTAGCACAACCTTGGCCTAACCCAGAAGCACAATGTGAAGTGAGTGATCTCAATTCTCCCAACATTCTTATTAAGAATATTGAATTTTCCATCACCCTTATAAGTGTTGAGGGTAATAATGAGATTAGTAAAGTTCAACATGATGAGCCGATGTGTGTTTATAAGCCTGTAGTCCAGTTTCCCTAAAGGTTAATCTCATCTAAGGCCCTAGTTAATGATCAAGATATACAAGACATTTTCAAACATGTAATATTGATACCATCCACCAACATGACATTCTTGATTCTATTGTCGAGAATGAATCCCTTTTAACTAAATGTTTTGACTTTCTAGAAGCTTTCTTGGCACACTCTACGGATTTTAATGATGACATGATTAAGGAAATAGTGAATGCCTTGTAAGACACTACCCCGGTAGCTAAGCTAACTGGGGGAATCATTATTTTAAAGTTCCTCCTACCACTGATCCTAAATGTTTACCATTAAGGGTGGAGGGGCTGGAATCTTAACTGAAGTCTAAAATTTCATATTTCATTGAGACTACATTACTTAAAGATAACTTTTCTAATTTATAGTTAATTATAATCTCTGAGTCACCGTGGTACACTGACATTGAAAATTTTTCTTCTACAGGTGAATTTTATAAAATCTGGATACATAAGGGCAACAAAAGAAGATATTTTGTTGAGGTTTATAAATTTCTCTGGACATTCATGCTCTAGGATATCCAAACCTATTGCAGAATGGGCATTTGGATTATCTTGTTGAGAAGCTTGTTGAGAAATTTATTGGGATACTAGCCAGAAGAGGAAAACGTCTATCACAAATGAGTAGTTTTTCCTTCGCTTTCCTACATTGGTTTACTTACTTTCTTAGTATTAGTTTGCTTTGTAAGTTTAGGTTGTTTAGTTAGGAGTCTATATTTTTACACCAACCAAAAGAAAAGTTTGCACTTGTGTTTGCAATCACCGATTTAGGTACTATCTACCTTCTTCTTGTTACAATTGAATTGTTCTTATGTTACTTTTGTTGCATATATTTCATACATTGAAGACAATGTATCATTGAGGTTGGGGGTGGGGTTTCCTTTGAAAAAAAATCTTCAATTTTTGTTGAATCATGAACTTTGAGCCAAATTTTTAAAAATTTTATAAGTTTGATTTTTATAAATTCGAGTGGTTTTTTTTAGGATAATCTAATGATTAGAATGATAAGGTACCTAGTGTTGAGAATTGTTGAAGCAAAGAGTCTAGTTAGTTAATAGATTCCAAAATTCAGTTCATTTTGTTAATCTTTAATTAGAAAAGTTTTAAACATTGATTGAGTTATGAATTCACATTACACATCTAGCTTACATTTCTAAAGTTTAAGTTTGATATTGTAGTGTTAACTTGATGATTATTGATAATTCTAGGAATCAAGCTTGGGGAATTTGTCCATTATGTTTAAAGAATTAAATTGAAAAAAAAAAAAAAGCTGAAGAAAAAAAATTACCCAACTAAAAAAATAGTTTTCATCGAAAAGGGTTACCTATTGATTTTCCTAGTGAAGAATGTTGAAAAGAGAGAGTAAAATAGAGAAAAGAATAGACAGTGAAAGAAATAATGAGAAATAGTGTGAAAGTCATCAAAAGAAAAATCAAAGGCTGGAGGAACAGAACTGTTAAACTTTAAGGCAAGTTTTGGTTTAGGCTTTGATTATCAATGTTAATATGAATGTAGATAACTGAACCTTTGATTGTGATAAGCCTACATTTCACCATGTGCTTATGGAACTCAATGTTTAGGATCTTTCAATTGTGTGATTAATACTTTGAACTTGATTGGGATATTTAAGTGCTAGAATTAGGGGGATGGTATGCTCGACATTATTGGGTCTTGGATTTTTATCATTTGGATTGTTTTTGAAGAATTATTTATGTTTATAGGAACCAACTTTTCTACAAATTCTATTTTGGATTAAAAAATCATTTGCATGTTTTACTCGTGACCAGCAAAATGATGGTTGGGGGTGTGATGAGACCCAAATATTGCATATTTATCCTCTCAATTGCACTAGTTTCTTATGAAATCAAAGGCTTAATTGATATAATTATAAACATTTCCTACATGTGAAGTACTTCAGGGACCAAGGATGAATATATGCTTGAAGATGAAGAATTAAAGCTCAAAATAGTTGATAATGAAGGATTGAAGATTTTGAGCTTAACAATGAAGATTTAAAGTGTTAAGGATCGAAGGAAAAGAAGTGAAGAGCGACCAAAAATCAAGCTACAAAGGAATCGAAGAAATCTGTAACAATTCGACTGATCCATAGTAGGGTTCGACGGATCTAAGATGAGTTGACCTATCGAGGAGAGTGATCGAGAAGTGTTGAAATACAACAACTCTCTGGACAAATTTGAAACTTTTGACTGATCGATGATGCTTTTGACTAATCGATGGACATTCAAATTTATGTGAAAACTTCCTGGACACTTTTTGCTAGTTTTGACCGATCGATAGATGGGATTGGCACGTCGATATGGGGAGAAAATTTAAAAGTTAGTTATTGGATAGTTTTGTGAACTTTCAATCGGTGTCTTCGACGGGTCAACACGATAGATCGACG
This sequence comes from Magnolia sinica, assembly GCF_029962835.1. Lineage (NCBI taxonomy): Eukaryota > Viridiplantae > Streptophyta > Magnoliopsida > Magnoliales > Magnoliaceae > Magnolia > Magnolia sinica. The sequence continues at coordinate 92,152,859 of NC_080577.1, forward strand.
GCGTGTGCAACTGTGTAACTTTAAATCGGTTTGTGAAATTTCTAGGTGGGTATGAAAGTTGGATTTCCAAAGCTATAAATTAGGTTATTTTAGACTTCCCAAATCATCTTTTAGGGTTTGGAGAGAGGAAAGGCCCAAGTGCTGCACCGACAACATTTTTCCACTTTGATTTCTTCACGAGTTCTAGTAGATTTTCATTTTTTTTCATTTTTTCTTTTTTTTTTTAGTTAGTCATGCTAAGCTAATCTCTTAGCTAAGGTTGAGGGGTGTATCAGTTTATCTTAATATTCTAGTTTATGGATTCATACTTTTGGATTTGAATGATGATCAGTTAATTGAATTAATTTGGATTTTACTTTACAACTCTTATATTGTTTCATCTTTGATTCATTGTTGACTCCGGTTACATTAGATGCTTGGAAGTACAATTACAATGCTTATTTAGAGAATGAACCAATCTATACAATTTCTTGATTTATTATAGACTCTAGGCATAATAAATGCTTAGAATTTCATGTGATTGATGTCCAAGTGCTTCAAGAGATAATTGTGTTCAATTGATATCATATATTGTTAGATGTTGAGATTGGTTTAACTATTTGATCTTCTTATTAGAACGAATTGGAATTTGGTTAACCCGTTTAGCTTTAAACTAGTTGTAATTGCGTTTTCACACTCCATGTTGTTTAACCTTGGTCTCACCGAATTATTACTACATCGCACCCCTACACATGGGGTTGTCAACCTGTGGGTTAGATCAAGTTTTTAGCGTCATTGTTAGGGAGTGGTGCTGAATACAAATAGGTTTAGGCTTTCTATGTTTAATTTCTATTTTAGGTTAGGTTTTTCTATTTTTCTAAATTTCTCTAACCTAGTTTTTTTTTTAATTAATTTTATGGGTTTATTTTCATTTTTCAAAATTTTTTTAGGTTTTAATCACTAACATTATTCTCTGTTCTGTATGATCTCCGTAAATTTAGTTCCTATCTTTAAGTAACAATGTCCCTTCCCTTCGTTATCACTGTCACTTAATTTGTTGTAAGAATTTTTTTTGCTGTAGGATCTAAATTTAGGTTGGAATTAAGGTTTTGTCATGTTCATTCCTTAGTGGACACAAGATTACTCTAATCGACACAAGATTACTCTAATCAACTTCCAAGAAATAAGATACTAGTGGAAGGGTTGTCAGATCACTATGTTAGGAAATGTCATATGTCTCATAAATTAATTGGAACTATGACTAAGAACCGACCAGTTTATGATGAGAACGAGGTATATGATGTTCCACCGGTGATGACGATGCATGATTATTATGTGAGAAATTACGCTTATCAACAATCATTGAGTGCTCCAACATATGATATGTATGATCTTAATTAGAGGAATTATAAGAATTTCAGTTGGATTGATGGACCAATCATGGATGCTATCAACTACCCTAAGGGCCCTCTACTTATGAGCTCCCACTGATGAAGACCCTTGAGGATACATTACAAGCATTTATACAAGTGTAACTTCAAATTAATAAAAACATCTCATTGGCCATACAAGAGCTGACAACATCAGTTGAAAATTTTGAGTCATGCCTCATTAGGGAGGAAGGGACTTTTCTAGCACAACCTAGGCCTAACCCAACAGCACAACGCAAGGTGAGTGATCTCAATTCTCCCAACCCACTTGTTGGGCATATTGAATTTACCACCACTCTTATAAGTGGTGAGGCTAATAATGAGATCAGTAAGGTTCAACATGATGAGTCGGCATGTGTTTATAAGCCTATCGTCTACTATGCAGTCATTGAAGCTAATTCTGCATGGTTTGGAGCTGCTCCCACAACTCTTCCATTTATATTCAGTTTATTTTAGAAATTGATGTCTCTCGTAACTAAGCTCATTCCGCTTCTTGGGCATAGTGGTCAATTTCTTCGACCCCATGGCTCCTATTAGGCGAAGCTTGCCGCATTGTGACTGTGCTCCCGATTGTGAAAAATTGTTAGAATTGAAAGACACTCCTAGTCAGGGGAGGCTAAGAAGCTAGAAACTAACCCCTTTGTTGGGTATTTGCTACTGCCTACTAGTTGTAAAAGACTTGACACTGGCGCCCATTGTGGGCATTCGCCAATGTTGGTCTTGGACTTCCGGTCGGGGAAGTCGTTGCTGCTTGAAATTAAATCTCAGCTGCAGGATGTGTAGGAAATTGACTAGGGATCCTGGCTGCAAGATCTGCCGAAAATTAATTTGAAACCCCAGCTGCGAGGTTGGTTGGAAATTAACTAAGAATTCCAGTTGGAAGATGGTTTTGAGACTGACTCCCGACTTCTGGAGGGTATTAAAAAATGTGCCCCATGGTTAAGGGATGTGTTGACTGGTATAGGTAATCCTGTGCATATTTTGACGGTTGCGCATGGTTTAAACTAGAAGTTGGAAAGAACCTTTGTGGTTGTTGAGATGTGCCAACTTAGTTGCTGGTTGTGGTGGCTTGTGCATGCATGATTTGGAAGAACATCTCCTGCATTGCTTTGACTCCTTACACCAATTCTTATATGATTGGTGTGACTTCTTCCTACTACGGCTATGCAAGCTGAGCTTCCGTGAGATAGAGTGCATGGAAGGGTTGGACTTCTTCCTTATGGTTTGTCATGGTTGTCTGTGATTTGGTTTGAATGATGTTGCGGAAGAGAGGTTTTTTTAGGAGCACCTAGCTCACAAAGGCGCAATGGTTATATATTGTTTTATGTTTTTTCCTTTGTTTTTATTAGAAATTGATGTGGATGCAAATGCTCAAGAACTGTTGACCCTTAGGGACTGAAAGGATCTTATTTTTTTAGTCGGGTCTCAACTGGTGTGGCTAGCACATCCCTAGAAGAGTCGTCATTCTGTAAACATTGGGATCCTGGGCTAGAATCAACTCGAGGCCGCTTTCTCCATGGGTTACCTCTTTTAAGGGCTTTGTACTGTAACAAATTGATTATGTTTGACCAGAGTCACCATTAGCCAATTTCTTCGTCTCTATAGCCGACTAGACCCTATAGAAAGGTTAGGGTAAGGATTCAAAGATTTCCTACCCTAAGATGAACTTTGGTTTTGCAATTAAATATTCTAAGTAAAGGACCGCAGTTATAGAAAGGAAAGGTGTTAGGAACCCACTCTGCTTGTACAGATTTACGATCTCTACTCCATGGGATCTGACTATTCTTGAGGGTTGTGATTCAGTTCTCATATATGAATGTATGTAATGCTTGTAACAAAATGCGAAGTAATTGGCGACTATTCTATTGGGCGGGATCCGATCAATTTAACAAGCCTCAAAGCATACTTCCGAGCCAATTTGGTGTAAAATGTGTTGAATGATGAGATAAATGTTATGTTATGCAAATGTTATGGATAGATGAAGCTTGATTAAGAACAATTAGGTGGGCGGTAATGTCACAAGGATCATATTAAGTGGCTTGGATTGAACTTGGGTTGGATCAAGAGGGTAGTGTTAGGTTGGACTTGGGCTATTATTTCTCTCTCTCCTTGGTGGGGAATGGATTCTTGATTATGAATGGGTAACGATTATTGTTTATGATTGTGGGATTGATGGATGCTTAAAATGTGAAGGGAATGGGGGTATTTATAGTCCTCTAGCCCAATTTTCTAGTAATTCCTACAAAGCTTGAGGTTAAAAAGGGTTTAGATGGCTAAGATTTGAGATTGACATGTGGCAAGATCTCATGTATTGGTTTGGATGGCATAAGGTATAATTTTGGCTTAAGGGAGGGGCATCGAAGTAATTGCCAAGTTTTTCACATGCATGAAAGAAGCAGGGAGGACAACAACACACAAGTGGGCAGCTAGCCAAAGTACAGCCAGTGCCACATGGCAAGCGACCCTATGAGTGCCACTCATTATTCCCTTTTGCTTTAGGGTCGGAGGGAGGTTCCTCCCATACATGTGGATAGCTTTGGTCCTCCGAAGCTTCCTTGTTGTCTCCCCTGTTCTCCAAATTGGGTTTTGGAATGGGCTTGGGCCAAAATGGGTTATGTACTTGGTTTGACAAGGTAAGTTGACTGGGTAGGCTATGTGGGCTGACTAGGTGAGTTGACTCAATAGGTTTACTCATCAACTTGACTTAGTGGGTTGACTCTATAGGCTAGGATTTTCCTAGGGTTTGGGTTCGGGACTAGGTTTGGGTTTTGACGGATTATGTTGACTGGGTTAATTGGGTTTTAGGGTTGGTTCCTAGGGTTTGGATTTAGGGTTGAAGGTATGGATTAGGATTTGGCTTAGGGTTATGGATATGAGTTAGGGTTAAGGGTATGGATTAGTGCTTTAATCAAGGTTAAGAGTATAGATTAGGGTTAAGGGTATGGATTATGGTTTATGTTCAATCAAGCTTAATGGCCTGAGGTTAGGTGTCTACAATTAGGAAGAAATTTTTACAGAACTCCCCAGTCATCTCAACCCATGTCCCAATTGATCTCGGCCTTAAGGAGTGGAGCCATGACTTGACTTTTTCCTTCAAAGAAAAAGGGAAAAATTTTAGTCTCAGGGTATTGTCAAACACATTATTAAAGACATTATTAAAGTGTAGGGTGGCTACAATCTCATCAAACTCTTTGAGAAGTAGATATGGACTTTCAGAGTCTACAACAGTAAATTTTGGACATAGTTGGATCACTCTTAATTTAAAATCTATGTTTCCCATATTGTGTGGAAAAATCTTGCAGGAAGGGGTGCTCATCCTCGCTGGTTGTAAATAGTCATGTAAAGTAATAGCTTGTTGGACCATTATTCAAATCATTCTCATCTTGTTCTATTTGTTCTTCAACACACTAATTGGGTTGATTCTCAAGCATGTTCTCAACCAATTCAGAAGATCAAAGGTTTTTTCTAACACAACACTAGATAGACAATCCTTTAACTAGTCCTCCCTCACTTAGAAGACAAAGGGTGTAATCACAGACCCGCTTGGGTATGAACTACTCAAACCTAGTTCTGAACCTACTTTTACTTCTAGAGGTAAGAAATTAAAACTTCTACAGCAAAAGAAAAATTCAAAAACAATTTAAAGCAAGAGGGTTGGAAAGGTATTACCAGATTGACGATTCTAGGTTAGACTCTGCGAAACAAAAGAATTTTAAAAAAATGATGCTAGTATTTGAATTTTTTAAGAAAACCCTAACCTAAAAATGTAGTGAAAAGTAATCCCTATCTTAAACAAACTATAACCCTAAAGTATTTCAGAAAATTTGTAACATCTCGGATGTTACCGTTTTAGCCGAAGTTCAGCTGATAGCTTATTATGTGTATCTTCCCTTAATTAACATGAATTTAAAATTATTTGATGAATAAATCTTTATCTATGATAAATTTGATATGAGATCGTCACTAAGAATTCCTTAGAAACATGCCTAGAGTCATATGGAAATGCTGGATTTTGTAAAACTCCCGTATTGGAAATTTGTACATGAACGCCTCTAACCTAGGCCCTCGATTTAAGATCTTATGGTTCCTATGATATGATGAATGTGAAATTTTATACCATACATATCTATCATAAATTAATCATATACGTCGAACTTCAACCCTTAGATCATTGTAGAAGTGGCTCAATTGTCAAATCAACCTCTTAACCATTGATTTTGGTGTCTATCGAGTGAGGAAATTTTGTGAGTAGTCATAGTTGAATATTTCTCTTCATGTGAATGACTTGAATTTCCCATCATATAGACTGAATGTAAGATTGAGAACCTCATCTTAATATGCTTTTCCTTAAACTCCAGGTTATCTGTTTTAAGCCTTGTCAACTCTTTCCAAAATTAGACCTTCCGATTTACCCACTTTTCATTATCAATCATAACTTAAATTTGGACCACACCTTGGCCTCATATGACTATGAGAAAATTTGGACCCCGATCTAGGATCCTAAACTATTGAATGACGACCGCCTTAAAGCTAGATCCTTCCTTTTGATGCAACAAGTGAGATTTCATATTTAGACCATTCCCACCATCAATTAGCTACCAAAATTTTCCCAATTGTTTACCTATCATGACTATACATATTCTCCAATTTTGGGCTTAATCATTAAGCGTGGACTGTTAATCAAGATCAGGCTCATATTGGTACCCGTCAGATCATTTTTCAAGATCGGCAAATCTAGATTTCGAATCACCAAGAAAATTACATATTCTAGCTCTATTTGATTACCCCAACACCATGAATGAGTTAGATTTTAAGAAAGATTGGTATACTAGAAATCCAATCCAAGGAGTTAAGCATGTGACACTCACTACCTTATAATAAGGGGGCATGCGCCCCTTCTCTATTGAAACCCATGCATACACACTAGACCTCATGTCTCTAACATGAGAGAGAGAGAGAGTGGAGAACGTCCACCTGGGGACGCCCACCCTCTTCTTCTTAGTCATCCATCGTGTGGCCATCCTCATAGCTCGTACAGCCCGTGTTTCACGAAGACGTCATCATCCTCGATGTTCTATACCTAGGGTTTCATGTTTAGGCAAAGGTGAGGATCCTTGAAGCTTAATTTCAATTCTAGCACTAGATTTCATGGAATTGTATGTAAAAACCTAGGTTTGATTATTTTTTTTCTAGATTTAGGAATTTTATTTTATTTTTCTTGAATTTTTGTTGTAATTATTTTATGTGAATTAAGGAGTTCATGTTAGGTTTGAATTGTTAAAGTTTTGAATCATAATTAGGCCTAAACCTAAACTATGTGGTGTTAGGTGCACAAACTATGTGAAATCTATGTTGTTGTACTAACCTAGATGAGGCATGTGACCATATGAGCACCCTAAGGATGTCCCATGGTGTGGAAATTCATGAATTCATCTAAGTCGATGAGTTAACTCGTTAAACCGAGCCAACCCGCTAACTTTAGCATGGTGCATGCGCCCACTAGGGCGGGGCATATGAACCTTATACAACATGGGTTTAGTTTGGAGCTGTGTGTATGATGTTTGTACATTTTGATAGTGTGTTTTACATAAATTTGTTGTTATGTTTTATTGTTGGACATTTTGTGGATATTCATCATGAGGTGTAATTAGACATTTGGATATGAAATCATGTATGTGGACATGCCTATATGGAATCTAAGTGAAAATTATGCCTAGTTTCATGAATAACATGTGCTCATAATAGATCTATTGTGTCATGTATGGTTCAATACGGGATTATGTTTGTGGATGTCATGATAATAGAAATTATTTTCCCTATATGTAATGAAATCATGTTTTGGAAAGGATGGAACCCATAAGGGTTATGTTATACATTATTGGCAATACCCAATATATGGTTTTTTAGAATTTCCATGAGAATCCAAGTGTTGGATGTGTTTACGTGGGGTAGATCTATGAAGAATTGATATGGGAATGAGCAGTGTGTAGTATCATGACTAGGATGTGTACGCCTCTTCACGATTGGCCATCGTTGGAGGGAAATGGTTATTTTAGGGTATGGTGGACCATTGGATGGGTTAAAGAGTAACTATTGATGGTGGACATTGATAAACCAGCTAGATGTTAAACTACCCTAATTAAAAGTGAAACTAATCATGCATTCACTAGGACCCAGATTGGTGGGTCAGCCTCTTCTGTATCACGACAGAAGTCTATGGGGTATCCACAAATGTAGCCTCCCGCTTCTTGTTGTAGACTAGCTAGTTGGAAGTGTATGGGGGATCCCACTTCCTCTATTTGGGTCTATATCGTGAACTCATTTTACAAACAACTCTGGTGACTAGTGGCTAGCATTGGTGTGTATAGGGTGTCCTAACTTTAGCTTCCCACATCGTCTATTCAAGGTACCTTAACTAGAGCATGCATACATGCATTGCATTAAATAAGATTTTTTTAATAGATGTTTTGTTTTGAATTATTGGTTTACTAAGAAAACTGATACACTATCACCATTGACAAAAAAAAAAGTTATTAGTTCCATGGCAAAAAGATCACTTTCTAAAAGACTAACCCTGACCTTGTAAAATCATTTGATCATTGTAACAATTGATAGTTAAACAATTAAGCCAACCTTCACAAGTCTGGTCCTAATCCAACTAGTTTGGCTTTTGGGATCACAAGCATTTAATCGATTCAAGATGAGTACGACTCTAGCATACCTGACACTAAATCTAATCGCACATGTTTAATTGAATTTGAATCATTCGCAACATGTGTAGTCACGTGTCCAGATCGAACAACAACAAGCATATTTCCAATCCACGTAAATCTCTATGTCTCTTGTCTATCTCTTTTTTCTGGACTTTTTTATCAGCTTTTTCTCTTATGATATTCCTTGTATTGATTGTGTGTGGATGTTTTTTCATAATAATGAGAATCATTTTTTAAAAAGGAGGACTGGGACCCGCTGCCCTTCCTGGCCAAGGCGTTAGCAGGAGCGTTACCTTCCCTGAGGGAGTGGGAGTAGGTTACTTGGGCACATGATGCCAAATCTTTAATTCTAGTGATCCAGGAGTATCATTTCCAGCTTGGGGAAGCAGAGCCTGAAAGTAAGCTTACGACTAATTGAGAGGCCGATTCGAGAATGATTTGACGATACCCTTTCAAGAGGCCCAAACGCAGCCCATCATGGAGTGCTCTGAGTTCCGTGTGGGTGTTGGACGTCGTACCATAACCTTTCACAAAAGCAAAAATAAAATCACCGGAGCTGTCCTTGCAAAGTCCTTCTCCTCCAGCAGGTCCCGGGTTTCCAATTGAAGACCCATCGATGTTGATTTTTACCCACCTGGCATGGGGCCGATCCCAAGTTACAACTGAATTTGGAAAACGGGAATGAACAATGGAGGAAGGATTGGTGAGCCCCGAAATTTGCGTTCCTCGCTAAGAGGGAGGTGAATGAATACTTGAGTCAATCTTCTCCCTGAGAAAATTGATCCACCAGCTAATGTGATTCAGCAGCGAACGATGTTGGGGCTTAGCATCAGAGAAGATGGCTACGTTCCGCGCCTTCCAAACTTCCCAGAGGAGGATGCAAAGAGCCAGTTTGTGGGTCGCAGATTTGTGCCCGTCAGACGCTAGCGCTGACCACCATTGGATTAGCCGTTGTTCGACCGACATTACACGCGGAATGATGATGCCGAAATATGCACCTATGAAATCCCAGCACATTCTAGCTAGACCACCTTCCAAGAAAAGATGGGAGATGGACTCGCTATCTCTACCTGGCCTGTCAAAAGCAATTGGTGATTGGCTACTGGAATAGCAGACGCATCTGGTCTCCATTTGGATGCCTTTTGCTTGGATACTTGCTTCAACCGAAATTGCCTTCATCAAGATCTTCCACACCAAAGTAGAAATTTTTGGGGGGAGGGATGGATGCCAGATCCATTTGGCCCACTTCTTCCTTGGCTAGCCCGATCTACATAGATCCCAGGCCGAAGAGACAGAGAAATTCCTTAAGGGTGTGAAAGGCCAAATGGGAATATCAGGGCCAGAAGTGGTGCAGAAGTCTGCTTGGAAGATCAGATCAGAGACCTCTTGAGGAAGAAAAATTAGCAGTGATGATGGAGGAAGAGGGCCTGATTTACCTAAAAATTGATTTATTTTGAGATTGTGCAATGATGGAGGAATGTGGATACCGTCAATCTGTTGTAGGGGGCCCAACCCGGACCAATTCGTGGACCATAGATTTCTTTCTCCGAACTCGATCTGCAGCTACGAAGAAGTCTCCAATGTTGGGATTAATCAAAGGATTTGTTTGTAGATCGGTGAGGCAAACGAAGAGTGAAATACCAACATTATTACATGTGGACGAGAGAAAACATAACAAAATTCAACTTAGGGTTAGGAAGTGCAATATCCCATGTTGCGAGTACCACTCCCATAGCACTCCCCTCTTCATTTGGCTAATGCTGATTATTTTATTTTATTTTTTACCTTGGGTTGCTGTATTTCATCCTTGTGGACTACTTTCCTTCATTTTCTCTAATTATTACTTTAATCTTCATGATTATAATTTTACCTTGTTTCGCTTTTGGTTGATAATAAAAATCTACTTAACTTCTAAACAAAAAATGAAAATAAGATGCTAGCATACATCCTCTTCAACCATTGGACTTGGGTGCTTATAGCTTTTTTTTTATTATTAGATTTGCTACTAATCAATGGCCTTCTAGCTAAGAAAAAAGAAAATCTCCCTCTTGCTCTCATTACTACAACGTTGCACTAGATGCAACAGAGAGTTGAAATAATCCATTTGAGAGGTTTTTATAGTTGTCCATCTACAATGAGACTAATCATGTAAACGGTTTAGATCATTGAAAGATGACCCAGAGGTAAAAGTTTAAAGTCCCAAACGCATTATATTACAATGAGTCATGCCCACCATTAGTTTTGTGAATGGTCCACCGTGGTGTTTGTTGTTTTTGAAGTCTTAAATAATTTAGAAACAGGGTTTATCGATTGCATCGACAGACCATTCGATGTCATCGAGGATCATTTGATGCCATCAAATAGTGCTCGATCCCATCAAGAATTTTTTAATTTTCTCCAATTGGTCGTTGGACTAACTTGGTGCTTTTTCGATGCCATCGAAGAGTGTTTGATGACATCGAAGGATATGTTCGATGTCATCGAAGATGACTTGATGGAATCAAGGGAGATCCGATTTTCATGTCTTGTCTCTGGACTGATTGGGTATTAGTTCGATGCCATCAACATGGCTTCAATGCCATCGAAGGATAAGTTTCGATGACAGACATCGAACGGATCTGTGAAGATTTTTATAGAGTAGCAATTTTATGGGATTTATTTCCTATTTTGACTGTGATTCTTCCAAAAGCTATATATTAAGGTGTAATCAGGATTGGGAGGTATTTAGAGCTTTCTAATTTGTTCTAGGGTTTCAAGGGTATAGCTTGGGTTGATTCGAGGTTGTTCGGATTGGGTAATCTCTCTACTCTTGTAATTGTATGCTTTCATAGTGATATGTGTCGCTTTGTGATGTGGTTTTTCTTTAGAAAGGCTTTTCCACGTTAACATTCAGATCGTTTGCATTGTGCTTGTTTGGTGTGATTGGATTATTTTACTATATTCATCTCTATGTGATTCCGCAGTCTCCCAACAAGTGGCATCAAAGACAGGTTGGGGCACAGGCTTGAATCTAAGAGTGAGTAACGATGATGACCAATCTTAAGTTCGATGTTGAGAAATACTTTGGAAAAAATAACTTTGAATTATGGAATGTCAAAATGATCAGTCTATTAATTCATCAAGGATTGGATAAGGTCCTTGAGAAGTGACCCAAATCTATGGATAATGATGAATAGAACAAATTGGATAAGAAAGAAAAATCCTTAATCCAATTGTGCTTAACAAATGAGGTTTTTTATAATGTTTTGAGGGAGAAAACCACAGCAAGTTTGTGGGCGAAGTTAGAGGACATTTACATGAAGAAGTCCCTTAAAAATTGCCTACACTTGAAACTACAATTATTCAACTTCAAGATGGCAGAGGGAGGAGATGTTAAAGTCCACATTAGAAATTTTAACAAGATGATTTGCAAATTGTTGGATATGGATGTAGTGGTCAATGAAGAAGATCAGGCATGTATCTTATTGAATTCTCTCCCTGCTTCGTATGAGTCTTTTAAAGATGCCATGTGCACCAATAACATAACCCTTTGTGTCGATACCGTCATCTCATCCCTTCAAGGAAAGGGGATGAGAAAGAAGAACGGTAACATGGAGGCTTCCACCGATGCTTTGTTTATGAGAGGTAGAAATTCCAAGCAGGACACAGGATCCTCTATATCAAGATCCAAATCCAAGGGCAAGGGTAAGGAAAAGTTAAAGTGAGGATGTCAAGGCACATGAAGAAGGATTGTATAAATTCTAAAGCAAAGAAAGAACATACAAAGTCTTCTTCTAGGGATGTCAATACTGCCACGTCTGATAAAGAGGTAAGCAGAGGTGATATGTTGTCAGTGTTTATGATCAGACACTTATACAATAATCGTAGAAATGAGTGGATTCTTGACACAAGGGCTTCATATCACATGACTCCTCATCGGAGTTGGTTCATCAGCTATAGGGAGTGCGATGGTGGACATGTATTTATAGGCAATGACAATGCCTGTAATGTTGTGGCTATTATATTATCCGTATCAAGATTTTTGATGGGATGGAGCATACCTTGACTGAGGTGAGGAATGTTCCTAACATGAAAAAGAGTTTGATTTCTCTCAATGCACTCGAAACAATGGGGTACAAGTTCACTGGTTTTAATGGGATCCTTAAAGTTTCAAAAGGGGCGCTGTAGTTATGAGAGCACAAAGGCACGATAATCTTTACAAGTTGATTGGGAGCACTTCAATAGGTGGAGTTGTGGCGGTTATAGCGGATTCCACGCCTGCACGTACGTGGTATGCATGTTTAAGCCATATGAGCGAGCAAAGCATGAAGGTACTTTCTAATCATTGTTTAATTTTAAGTTTTAAAAGTCCTGATTTAAATATATGCGAGTATTGTATATATGGTAAATAATTTAGGTTATCTTTTAAATCTAGAAAACATGTATGTAAGGGTGTGCTTGACTATGTGCATTCTGATATATGGGGGTCGTCGCCCGTGGTTTTCGCTGAAGGGTTGTCATGGTTTCTCACATTCATTGACGACTACTCTTGAAAAGTTTAGATTTATTTCATGAAACATAAACATGAGGTTTTCACCATTTTCAAACAATGGAAAGCCATGGTGGAAAAGCAATCAAGGCAAAAGTTAAAAGTATTAAGGACAGATAATGGCGGTGAGCTTATTTCAGGTGAATTTAATCAATTTTGTAAGCATAAAGGGATTATTAGGCACAATACAGTGCCCAATACACCTAAGCAAAACGGTGTGGTTGAGCAGATGAATCAAACTCTCTTAGAGAGAGACCAATGCATAATTAGTAATGCTAGGTTAAGCAATGACCTATAAACTATGACCATTAACACGGCATGCTATTTGGTGAACCAGTCTCCTTCTATGGCTATTAAATGTAAAATTCTAAAGGAAGTATGGAGTAGTTATAAAGTGGACTACTCAAATTCACATATATTTGGTTATGAGGCTTACTCTCATGTACCATCAGTTGAGAGAAATAAGCTAGACCAAAGAGCCAAAAAGTATATCTTTTTTTGCTATAGTGTTGGTGTAAAAACAGATAATATGATAAGGTCACACAAAAAATTATCACTAGTTATGACATCAAATTCAATGAATGCTGCCTATTCCGCAATAATGATTAAGAGGAGCAACAAGAACCGAAAAGGTTGGTCTTGGACGTTCAGATTAACACAGGTGATACTCAAACTGAGACAGATGCATAGACAGAGGTATGGGAAGAGGTGGAGCAGCCACCTAAGAGAAATTCACCGTGAGATCGTGGGTTACCAGCAAGATACAGGGACGATTCTAATATCATATATGCCCTCATTACAAATGAGGGGGTTCCATCTACTATTTAGGAGCCTCTTCATAAGGTAGATGCAGAAAAGTGCAAGGTGGTAATAGACGATGAGATGGACTCTTTATACAAGAATAACACGTGGGAGTTGGTGGAGCTTCCAATGGGCCAAAATGCAATCGAATGCAGGTGGATCTTTAAGAAGAAACATGTTGAGGGTCAAATATTGCATAATATCCCCCATTTATATCTTGGTTTTATGAACGTGATAATGTTTAATGTTCTATTTTACTCATGTTTGTGTTGCAAGGTGAATTTAAGAGCTTGGATTAAAAATAGTACTAAAAATATGGATTTGATGCTCAAGAATCACCAAGGCAAGCGATGACTTTTAGGAGACCAAGATTGAAGAATTCACGTGCCAAAGATCCAAGAAAACCAAGTGAGAAATGAAGAGAATCAAAGATCTGAAATGAAGAAAGGGAATCTTGAAATCATCCTGAAAAAGCATATTCTGAAACTCTGAGTCATTTTGTGAAATTACGCAGAGTGAATCCTATTTTGAAAAACTGCGTAGATTAAAGTCTATTTTAGCAAACAGCATAAGGCGGTTTCTAGAGTTTTCCAACTAGGTACGAAAGTTAGAGTTCCACAACTATAAATAGGACTCCCTAGGATATTTTTAGGCATCTTCTAGGCTTTAAGGAGTAGAGTAAAAGGGTGGAGAAGCTATCACCAAGAGTTTTTCTTCTTCTTTCTTAGTTGTTTTCATGTTTATTTTTAAGAAACTTTGGTCTAATCATGTCTATGGTTGGCTAAACCTCTTAGCTAGGGCTAAGAGGTGAAGCTTGTAGCATAATGGGATATTTCTATTACTTTGATTCATGTTTATGTCGAACTTCATGGATTCTAATTTGATATTTAAGGAATACTTTCAGTTTTTAATGGTTTATTGTGACTCAATTACAGTAGATCTGTAATAACTTTGAGTATCTTCTTTTCCCGATTTGATATTATGAAATTAGTAAGTCCTGTTGTTCACCATCGTCCCTTGAGCATGGTAAGGTGATGGAATCCTTCCTAATCTTCACAATTCTCCTACTTTGAGATTATGGGATTGATAAATCCTGTTGTTTGTCATTGTCTCCTGGGCATGGTTTGTTGATGGAATCCTACCAATTATTATAGTTCTCCTTCATTGAGAATTAGGTCAATGGAAATTCAGATTTAGTTTTATTAATATATTTTCCAATTGGATAGGATAGGACTCCAATTCTAATTGTGTTACTTGAATCAAGTAAGAGGGCTCCCTAATCACTACAAGTGGATCCTTGGCACCCTAGTTCCCACCTTTAAATTCTTAGTTTTAATTACTCAATTCACAATTACTCTCTCAATCACTTTAAAATTAGTTTTATATTTTCTTCTAGTTCTACTTCTAGTTAATTTTAAAAACGCACAAGATCAGTGCCTATGGATTTGACCTCGGTCTTACCAAGATTATTACTACACTACAACCCTACACTTGGAGTTGTGAATAAGTTTTTGTCGCCATTGTTGAGGAATGACGGTTACGTTTTCTGGATTTGATTAGTTTTGAAATTAGGTTAAGATTACAATTTTTCTACTTTTTATTTTTAGGTTAGGATTTTTTTAGAATTATTTTATAAACTAACTTTTCTTTTTATTTTTAGATTTAGAAACTTTCCTAATTTATTTTTAGAAACTAACTTTTCTTTTTATTTCTAGATTTAGAAACTTTCCTAATTTGATTTTAAAAACTTTTTTTTTTAGAAACTAATTTGTTTTTATGACTAATTTTTTGTTTTATTTTTATGTTAAGGTTTTTTTTTAATTTATTTTTAGAAACTAACATTGTTTTCTGTTTTGTAAGATCCTAACATAGAACTCTCCAAACCGGTAAACTCCTTCTAACTTCTCCTCTACTTACTTTCCATATTGGTGTAAGATTTTTCTTTTATTCTATTTTAGGATTTGGTTCAGGATTAGGGTTTCACCATGTATATACAAGGGTGGGAACATCAGTATGCTGAGCTAGTTTTAGAGAATACGAGAAGTTGTGAAGGTTTGTCAGATGATTATGTTAAGAAACAACTTATGTCTAAAAAATTTTCTAAAACCATCATCGAGAACTAACTAGAATACAATGCTCCATTAGTTAAGAAGTCCTTACACGATCATAGGCAGGAGAATAATTATACCCCATAGATTAAGAAAACAGTACGTGATTGTTGGGGTTATCATAATTATGGGAGTGAGAACTATTATCACCTATCAGACAAGAAAAAAATAATGAGAGATTATATTATGGGTGATAATATGTACCAATAATATCAGACTCTCCCACTTATGACCCGTATGACTATGATAAGTGGAAACATCAACATTGGAGAGATGAACCAACAATTGATTATAGTGACTATTCTCTTGGATCCCCTACCTTTGAAATCCAACCAGAAACGATCTAAGAGGATTCACCTTTAAATTTCACAGACTATTAAGAACAGTTCAACTAACTTGTCGCTGGTATGATGAAATCATTAGAAGCGATTAAATTGCGCCACGATAAGGCTGAAGAGGCTATGTTATCACAATCTCAACCCAATCTCGAAACACAATGCGAGGAAAGTGATCCTAACTCGCGTGTAGAGAGTACTGAAATTGAGAATGAAGATTTGGATTATGTTAACGAGCATACGGCTCAATTTTCTGAAGAGTCGATCTCGATGATTGTCCAGAGGAATGATCAAGAGACATGGGTGTCTTTCAAATATAATGATACTGACACGCTCCAGTCATACGATACACTTGACTTCAATGAGGAGGAAGAGGCTAGTTTATTCGAGCCTCAACTCAACCTAGAAAAACAATGTGAGGAAAGTGATCTCATCCCACTTGTGAATTGTACTGAATAGGAAAATTATAAGTATTGGGATGAGAATCATGAGTTTACAACCCAAGATTCACTGGAATCGATTTCAATTATGATTCAGGGAAGTGATCATGAGGTATAGAAAGTTGTCAACCATAATGATCTACTTCACCCATCTGACACACCTTATTTAAATGTAGAGGATGAGCCTCTTTTAATCGACCCTTCCAGCTCTTTTGAGGTGTGTGTAGACCACTCCCCTAATTTAGATTATAATATGATTAAGGAGATGGATGAGTCGCTCGATATGACTCTGTAATTTGATACCACCCAGTTAAGGCTATATCTAAGCTGTCAACCCTTGATGATATAACGCCTCCACTGAGTAGTAGCAATGAACAGAATCTTCACATCAATGCGCCTACTGATCCACAATCTGTCTATGCAGGGCAGGGCGAGATGTATCCGGTGACAATTGACTCTCACCAAAGTAAAGAGCAAGAGATCATGTTTCCCTCTATTCTAAGAGAAGACAAAGGAATCATTGGGCATATCATCACATACCTCAATGTGAAAAATGAGCCTCTCTCAACTGACTATATATCTTAACTCTTTATAAGATTGCTTAGCATATTTTGTAGATTCAAATGATCTCATGATAAAAGAAATAATGCATGCCTTGCAAAATAATACCTCGATGGTTGTTACTGACCAAGAGAACCCTTATTCTGAAGCCCCTCCTTCCACGGATCTTGAATGTTTACCATTAAGAGATGAGGAGCTGAAAGTTGAATCAAAGCCTTAAACTTCGGAATATGTTGAGACTACATCACCTATTGAGAATTTCTCTAAATTTTATCTACTTATAGTCTTTGATTCACCATGTTGTGTTAACTCTGAAACTTTCTCTGTCTCAGGTGAATCATATGTACTTTGGAAACCTCAGGAAATTAAAATGAAACTTTATGCTAAGGTCCACAAATTTATCTGAAAAATCATGCTTCAGGGCATCCAAGCCTATTGCAAAAAGGGCTTTTGGATGATCTTGTTACGAAATCTATTGAGAAGTTTATCAAGATACTAGTCGGAGGAGGAACCTTATGACATGACTAAGTAATTTTTTCCTGTTTTCCTAGTTAGGTTTATTGCTTTCAAAGAATTCAGGATTAGGATAGTTTGCTTTTCGTCATTTAGGATAGTTTGCTTTTCGCCGTTTAGGATAGTTTGTTTTTTGTTGTTTAGGATAGTTTACTTTCTGATGGTTTAATTCTTGTGCTAACTCATCTCCACATTAAAATATTTTGAAAAAAAAAACCTCAAATTTCCTTCTTCAGGTACTACCTTTCCACCACTTCCCTTTTCTTTTTGTTGCCTCATTTGCATTAAATGTTTATCTCTTTTACATTGAGGATAATGTAGATTTTAGGTTAGGTGTGTGGATTAGACAGGTTAATCAGTTGTTTTCTTAGTCTTTGGACGAAGTTGTGAAAATTGAGAAAAAATTTTGAAATTTCTACAAATTGAAGTGATCTCGAAGTTAATCCATGAATTCGAATTACAAGATACTTAATGTTGATGCCTTATGTCTCTTGAATTTTAGTCACTTAAGAGATCTCAAAATTAAGTTAAGTCATTGATCCTCAATTACAAGTTTTAAATATTGATTGTCATGATTTGACATGTCACATCCAGCTTATACATTAAAGTGTTAGTTTGATATTGAATTGTTAACTTGATGATTATTAAGCATGGAAGGAACCAACCTGGGGAATTTGTCCATCATGTTCAATGGGAAGAATTGAAAAGAAAGAAAAAGAAAATACCCAGCTAAAAAAACAGTTGTTGTTGAAAAGGGTTACTTATTAAAGATCTTTTAAAATGGTGACATAGCATAAAAACCATTGATGAAAAAAATTAAAAGCTGGAGGAATAAAAGAGGGAACTAAGAGATGAATTATAAGGCAAGTTTTGGTTTAGGTTTTGGTTGTCCTGAATGCTCTTTTAATTATCAATATTGTTATCATGAAAGTGACGATTGAACATTTGATTGTGATGAGTCTAAACTTCATTATACACCCATGGAACTCAATGTTTGGAATTGTTCTAATTGGAGAATTAATGCTTTGAACTTAATTATGAAACTTACCGAGTGCTAGAGTTTAGGAGAAGGTAATGCACAACATTGATATATTTTAGAATTCTATTTTCTGGATTATTATTTTTTTAAAACCACTTGAGCTTATAGAAATTATCATGTGGTTCTCGAAATATTTTTCGCATACTTTACTCGGGACTAGCAAAATTCTGGTTAGGGATTGTGTTGAGGGTCAAATATTGCATATTATTTCCCATTTATATCTTGGTTTTTATAAACATGATAATGCTTAATGTTCTATTTTACTCATGTTTATGTTGCAAGGTAAATTTAAGAGCTTGGATTGAAAAGGGTGCTAAAAGCATGGATTTGATGCTCAAGAATCACCAAGGCAGGGGATGGATCTTAGGAGACCAAGATTGAAGAATTCACATGCCAAAGATCCAAGAAAAGTAAGTGAGAAATGAAGAAAATTAAATATTTGAAGTGAAAAAAATGAATCCTGAAATCATCCTGAAAAAGCATATTTTGAAACTCTGGGTCATTTTGTGAAATTGCGCAGAGTGAAGCCTATTTTGGAAAACTGTGCGGAGTAAATTCTATTTTAGTAAACTGCGTAGAGTAAAGTCTATTTTAGCAAACTGCATAAATTTGAGGCTGTTTCTAGAGTTTTCCAACTATGTGCGAAAGTTGGAGTTCCATAACTATAAATAGGACTCCCTAGGATGTTCCTATGCATCTTCTAGGGTTTAAGGAGTGAAGTAAAAGGGTGGAGAAGCCATCACCAAGAGTTTTTCTTCTTCTTCTTCCTTAGATATTTTCATGTTTTTTTAAGAGACTTCGGTCCAATCATGTCTATAGTTGGCTAAACATCTTAGTCATGGCTAAGAGGTGAAGCTTGTAGCATAATGGGATGTTTCTATTACTTTGATTCATGTTTATGTTGAACTTCATGGATTCTAATTTAATATTTAAGGAATACTTTCAGTTTTTAATGGTTTATTATGACTCAAATTATAGTAGATCTGCAATAGCTTTGATTATCTTCTTTTTCCGATTTGAGATTATGAAATTAGTAAGTCCTGTTGTTGACCATTGTCCCTTAGGTATGGTAGGGTGATGGAATCCTTCCTAATCTTCACAATTCTTCTGCTTTGAGATTATGGGATTGGTAAATCCTATTGTTTGCCATTGTCCTTGGGCATGGTTTGGTGATGGAATCCCTACTAATTATCATAGTTCTCCTTCATTGAGAATTAAGTTAATGGAAGTTCAGATTTAGTTTTATTAATATATTTTCCAATTGGATAGGATATGACTCCAATTCTAATTGTGTTACTTGAATTAAGCAAGAAGGCTCCCTGATCACTACAAGTGGATCCTTGACATCCTAGTTCCCACCTTTAAATTCTTAGTTTTAACTACTTAATTCACAATTACTCTCTCAATCACTTCAGAATTAGTTTTACATCTTCTTCTAGTTCTACTTTTAGTTAATTTCAAAAATGTGCAAGATCAGTCCCTATGGATTCGACCTCGGTCTTATCGAGATTATTACTACATCGCAACCCTACACTTGGGGTTGTGAACAAAAGATGATAGATACAAAGCAAGGTTGGTAGCAAAGGGTTAAGCTCAAAGAGAAGGCATTGACTTCATAGAGATATTCGCGCCGGTTGTAAAGCAAGTGTCTATCAGATTCGTGTTGGTGTTGGTTGTCCAATACGATCTCGAACTGGAATAGATGGACGTGAAGATTTTATTCCTGCACAGGAAATTAGAAGAGCAGATCTACATGAAGTAACTAGAAGGATACGAAGTTAATGGGGTAAAGAACAAAGTTTGAGGGTTAATGAGGTCGTTGTACGGCCTAAAACAATCACTATATCTATTGCAAGACACTAAGTGATTATAAGTTCATCATCTTAGTATTGTATGTTGATGACATGTTGATCGTCAGTCACAATATGTCTGAAATTGATGTACTGAAGACTCGGTTATCAGGGATGTTCAAGATAAAAGATTTAGAGGCTGCAAAGAGGGTTCTCGGCATAGATATTCATGGAGACAGGAAGAGGAACAGGCTTTGGTTATCCCAAGCAAAATACCTTGAGAAGGTTTTGATCAAGTATGGGATGGATAAGGCAAAGACGATGAACATTCCTCACGTAGCTCACTTCAAGCTTTCCTTAGAACAATGTCTAAATCAAATGAGGAAAGGCAAGATATATCTCATTTACCTTATTTGAATGTTATGGGCAGTTTAATGTATGTCATAGTCTATACAAGACCAGATATTTCACAAGTAGTCAGTGTTGTTAGCAGATATATGTCAAACCCCGACAAGCAATATTGGGAAGTGGTGAAATGGCTACTTCAATACATTCGAGGTACAAACGACTACATCTTAACTTTTGTAAAGACATGAGCAAAGTTTGTAGGGTATATGGATTCAGACTACACAAGCAGTGTGGATTCTAAAAAGTCGACTTTAGGTTACTCGTTTTGCTAGCTGGTAGAGCAATCAATTGGATGTCGAAGCTTCAGTCTGTAGTATCTAATTCCACAACAGAAGCAGTGTATATGGCAGTGACAGAAGCGTTTATGGAAGGTCTTTGGTTGAGAGGCATAATAAATCAGTTGGGACTTCGGCAGAAGGCCATGCCGGTTAATTGTGATGGTGAGAGTGCTATCAATTTGCCTAAAAAATTTGTTTATTATTCTCGTACTAAACACATTGATGTTTGTCATCGTTTTATCCGATAGGTTCTTGAGGAAGGAGGTGTAACTTTGGAGAAGATTCACACCAGCGTGAATCCGGTAAACATGCTCACCAAGGTCGTTCTTGCGGAGAAGTTCAAGTTTGTGTGACTTCTATAGGCTTGGCGAAGGCGTAAAAGGATGATGAAGTGTACACGAGAAGTAATGATGGAGCTATGATGTAAGGCAGAGATGAGAGAAGATGACAAGAAGCTACATTTTAATGATTGAAGATATGGTGGAGATTGTTGTTTTTGAAGTCTTAAATCATTCAGAAACAGAGTCTATCGATTGCATCGACAAACCATTCGATGCCATCGAACAGTGCTCGATCCCATCGAGAATTTCTGAATTTTCTCCAGTTGATCGTTGAACTAACCAGGTGTTTTTCAATGCCATCAAAGAGTATTCGATACCATCGAAGGATATATTCAATGCCATCGAAGATGGCTTGATGCAATCGAAGGAGATCCGATTTCATGTCTTATCACTGGACTGATTGGGTATTAGTTCAATGCCATCGAAGGATAATTTTCGATGACAACGAAGTCTGTTTGATGACATCAAATGGATCTACACAGAATTTTGCAGAGTTGCGATTTTGCGGGATTTGTTTCCTATTTCGATTGCAATTCTTCCAAAGGCTATATGTTGGGGTGTAATCAGGATTGAGAAGTATTCAAGGCTTTTTAATTCGTTCTAGGGTTTCAAGGGTGTAGCTTAGGTTGATTCGATGTTGTTTGAATTGGATAATCTTTCTACTTTTATGATTTTCTACTTTCATAGTTATATATATGTTGTTTTGTGTCACGGTTTTTTTTTTTTTTTTTCACAAGGGTTTTCCACGTTAAAATTCAGAGTGTTTGCGTTGTGCTTGTTTAGTGTAATTGGATTATTTCACTCGATTCATCTTTGTGTGCTTCTGTGGTCCCCCAACACTGTTTATACACCATCCAATCCATTCAAATAAGTGCCTCATCGGGGTGAAAGAATACCCAAAATCATATTGTTACAAGACTCAAGTGGGCCATTCCTTTGGAGGTTTCTTGTATAATTGTATACAGGGTGGCTCACCTGAGTCTTGAATCAGCCTAAGTTTTGGGATCAAGGACAAACAAGGGCTGACCTACCTGATGGACGGGGTGCATTTTGTGCACATTGACTGAATCCGGTAGGTAGCTATGCGTATTCCGATTGCCATGCGTCCGAATGTATTGCACCAAACTTCAAAGAGAAGCTGGAATATTTGAAGTTTATGCTTACAGTTTTGTTCTTTGCCAGAACAGGAAGGGGACTTATTTGATACTCCGGCTGCGTGTGATGCTTGATATGCAAGCATTTCAAAATGGTACACGTGGCACAAATTAACTCAAATTAAAATGGCTAAATTGCGTAGCTCACTGTCGCCCAGTGACAATAAAAAATTAAATCATGTGCACAAATGTGGTTGAAATAAGATCTTTGGATCCTTTTCATGTTTTGAAAATCCAATCAATATCCACAAACCTTGATACTTAAATAAGCTCTTCTTTTTTTTGTGATACATCTAGACTTATATAAATAAATTGGACGACTTAATTTGATTTGCAGGTATGGGACGCGTGAAGTTTCTAATTAATTTATAAGCTATTGTGTATCATCCATCACACTCTTCCAGAGTATTGAAGTTTTTCTCAAAGTGACAAGAAAATATAAGTGGGAATGCCTGAAGTTTGAATAAAATAGAGTTGAATTGTTCCAAGCTTGACTGGAATGGATGCGGCTAAGCCCCGAAGTCGCCTTACCACCTGGCCTTGAACGGTATGCGCAGATTTTCAGTTCTGACAATCAGAGCCCATGCATCAGTTATCCAGAACCTTGGTCAGTTGGGTCCCATTACAGATGAACCTTCCCTGTAAAAAAAAAAAAAAATCCAGGTTGGAAAATACTAGCTCCCAATTCATGGAGATTTTCCAGTTTCTCTCTCTTTTAGCTGTCTATTTGTAGGCAGCAAATCTAAAGGTTGCAACTGTCCTATCAAGAAGATCAGATGGGGGCATGTTCAATCCATGGTGGGATTCGCCACACAAGTGGTCGAGATTTAAGGAACCGTGGGCCCCACTTGAAGAATTTAACACACGAGGATACGTTATCTTGATTTTGGTTGATGGACTGCAGGATGAATAAGTGGGCCCCATCACTTGTGCGAATAAGGTTCCTACATAACCTTTCTTGGCTGTCACCTCTATTTCCAGTAGTGCCATCTCTACCGCAGAAGAGATTCCGCACAACCCATTTTTTAATAAAGTCTTTAGGACTTGCTATTCTTTTACTTGAGCCCTTTGAGCCCTCCGATTCCCGATTCCCGCACGAAGGACTCTTTTCCTCTCTTTTTCTTTTTACTCAGAATGCAGGCAATTTTAATAACCTTCCAAATGGTCAACTGTCTTAAGAAAAAGAAAATCAACGAAACTAAGGCAACTATAATACCAAACACTTACAATAAGTGAAAAAAAAACCCACATCAAAGTGTCTTTTAAGAGGGCTAGACAACAAACAAGGTAGGCCACACGACGTAATGGTTAAAATTATTGATTGAACATTTTTTATTTTTTATTTTTGCAGTCAATGTAGGTTGTCCATTTTTATAGCCTTTGTAGGATGGTCATTTGATCAAAGTGATTTTTTTAGAAGGAACTGACAATCAAAATAGCACCTCATAGTGGGTAATCCACCTCATTGATTTGAATTGCTACATCATAATCAATACGGACTATCCATTTTCCTAGTATTAATCATATTGTTAAGATCATTAGATTAGAATTAATTTTAAGAGGGATGGGCAACTGATGGGCCATCTCAACAATGATCTATAACCTAAAACCTACACAAGCCCGATTGGCTGATCATCCAACCAATAGCATAGCTTTCAAATGGGGAACCAATGTCATGGCCAATGATACACACTAGTTGGATGACTAGAATCATTCATCATCATCATTTAAGCCTAACCCAATTAATTGGATCTTCTGCATGAATCATGTCTCGCTATTCCACTCCATCAAAGGCTAGACCTTTAGTTAGACCACAAGTCATTAAAGTCTTTTCTTACTACCTTCATCCACATACTTGTGATCCTTTCCATTATCCTTTTAGAGCCTTCAGCTTATACCAGTTCATTCCTAAGAAGCTCAGTTCTTGGTCTCCATTGTATATTACCAAACCATCTAAGTGTACTTTCCCACAACTTATTACCTATTGCTGCTACTCCCAAGTTCCATTGAATGCATTCACTTCTATCCTTTCTTGTCTTGTAAATAGGTATCATGATTCATCTCATCATCTTCATTTCAGTTACATTCATCCTACGATCAGTTGTTTCTTTACTGCCCAACATTTTATCTCATAAAACATGGCTAGTTTTAAAGCCATCCTATAAAACTCCCCTTCAAGTTTGAGTGGCACATGATAATCATATAAAATCTCTCCCATGTCATATCACCATTTCTTCCAACCAGCTTCAATTCTATAAGCCATGTCCTTCTCAATGTCTCCGATGTCATGAATTACAAACCTAAGGTATTGGAAGTAGTCATTTTAAGAAACTTCTTTCTAAGCAATCTCAAGTCATTCTCCATTTTTACTCCTATTGTTACTAAATGGCAATTCATATTTTCTATTTTAATTTAACTAATTTAAAACCTTTATATTCTAAAGAATCCCATAATAAATACAGTTTTTTGTTTACGTGCTCCCTAATCTTAACAATCAAAATTGTCTTCTATAAACAATATACACCATAGGATCTCTCTCAACATCCAAAACCAACATGAAAATATATGAGCTCAATGTTGAGCCCTAGTGCAATCATACAGTAATTGGGAACACACTTCTCTCCATTAGTGGTCCTCACATTACTTATCACCTCCATTATATATATTCTTAATCATATAAATATATTCTCCTTGGAAACTCTTTTTCCCCCGAACACCCACTAGATTAACTCTCTAGGGACCCTATCTTATACTTTCTCTAAGTCAAAAAGAAAATTGCTTCAGCAGTAGACCTCATGAGAATGAAACCAAACTGATTATTTGATATATTCACATTGCCCTAGCCTTTGCTCAATAATTTTCTCCCAAAGTTTCATAGTATGGATAGTAAGTTTAATCCCTCAATAGTTAGTATACCTCTATATGTTTCATTTATTCTTATAAATAGGTATCATGATACTTTTTCTCCATTTGTATGACAATTTCTTCAACATTACAATCTTGTTAAATATTTTTATCAATTAGAATAACCCACTTTCTCCCATATACTTCCAAATATCTATTGGTATACCATTTGGTTTAAGAGTTTTCATGCTTTCAGCCTTATCAAAGCTTCTTTAATTTCCAATATCCTAATCTTCCAGAAGCATTATGGTCTTTGACATTATTTGTGTTTATGGTTCTTTATATTCCTATGTTCTCAGAATGCTTGTCATTTAATAAGTTCTGAAAATAACTTGTCTTTCATTGATCCCATTGTCTTTTTCAAGTATTTTTTGGTTATCGCTCTTAATGTATCTAACATGATCTAGGTCCCTATCCCCCATCTCTTTCATTTTTGCACATTTGAAGAGATCTTTCTCATCTTCTCTCGTCCCTAATCTATTATAAAGATCATCTTAAATCTTACGTTTAGCTTCACTTAGTACTTTCTTAGCAATATTTTTGGCAATTCTACATTGCTTTAAAATAATTTATTTTTAAAAAAAAAATCATTTTTAATCTAATTCCAAGCTTTGAAACATGAACTCTTCTCATGAATCATTTTTTGTACATTACCATTTCATCATCAAGTTTCCTTATTTGCTTTTTCCTCTAGATACTCTTAAAGTATTTTTGCCAGTTTCCTAATGCACTCAACCATCTCATTCTACATAACATTTACTTCTTCCTTGACATTCCACTTCATTCTTCCATCAATTTATTTCTAAATAACATTGTTTTCTCTTCTTTTAAATTTGACCATTTAGCTTTTTGGAGGCCAATTAGTTTCACTCCCTTTCTTCCCCCTCTTAATGTAAACATCCATAACCATTATTTTATTGTCATATAATTAGAATCTCTTCTGGTATAACCATATAATCCTAACATATTGATTATTCCAATTTCCCAAGTAGAAATGGATCGATTTAACTTGTATATAATTCACCTTTGGAAGTTATTAAATGTTCCTCTCTTTTCAAAGTATGTGTTTGTTAGATCTATATTGTATGCTATAACAAAATCAAGGATAGCATATATCCAATCTCATTTTTTCCCCCAAAACCATATCCTCCATGTACACTCTCATATTCTCTACTTTCCTTTTTCTAAATGACCATGTAGGTCTTTTCCTACAAATATCCGCTCTTCATTTGGTATAGCATTAGTTCATCCATATCCTCCCACAATTGTCTCTTGATTCTATCCTCTAACTCTACCTACGACATATATGCACTAATAACATTGATTATCTCCTTTCCTAACACATTTTTTGTCCTATCACTTACATAACATCTACAAATTTATGCTTTAATTCTTTTTTTGCCATTATAATATATATATATATATATATAAATTTGTCCTACCATACCTAACAAAGTTTATATCTATTAATTTCTCTAGTTTTGACCCTTTTATACTCCGCCTCCTACACTCAAGGTATTTTAACTCTCATTCTTTTCATGGCATCCACTAACTCCGTACTCTTCACCCGTTGATGTCCTATATTCCATGTGTCAAGACATCCTATGCTCCTAGACTAACTTTTTTATACACAAGCATCCAAAACAGTGCGGAAACGATTGCCCACTTCTCATAGCCAGTGTTCGAAGTATCGGTATCGCTACAAGTTTCGTTGGCTAGGGATACAGAAACGATATCGATATCACTAATAATATCATTGATAACTGGAAATGCAGGGAAACATAGGAAAAACGATGGAATTTTCAGTGAAACTTTATGAGATGTTAAAATGTACATGTTTGCATATTTAGAAATTAAAAAATTGCAAAAAGAATGCATACATAATAAGTTTCCATTTAATGGGGCCTTAAAAGCATGTGTTATTGTAAGAAGTCAATCCAACCATCCCACCCGGCCTATTTAACCATCCAACCTTCCATCCAAACACCCATCGACATTGCAAAATACCAACAACATATGATATTTCATCAAGAAATCATCACCAATTGGAAAGAAATGAAAGATTGTGGTCTCAATATCGCGCATGTTGCGATATCGACAATATCGAGATATTATCAATATTATCAATGACAAATTGAACACTACATACAATCATGTGCCCATGAAAAGAAAAAAAAAACGAAATAAATTTTTTTCTAATAAACAAAATTTTGATTATATCAATACGATGGCAATATTATTGAAATATCATCGATACACTTATGATACAAGCATTACCTAGAATTTACATAGTCGAAAATATTGGTGATACATTGGCGATATTGATGCATTGGCAATACAAGTGATACTTAGAATTTACATAGTTGAAAATATTGGCGATTACATTAGCGATACTAATACGTTGGCAATACTTAGCGATACATTGCTAATACTTGGAATTTCTGTTCCTACCACCATTATCAGTATTGCTACCAGTGTTATCGGTATCGCTGAGCTGGAGATAAAGATAATATTGGAGATATTTCAATAATATCGGAGATAATTCAAACACTGCTGACAGCAACCAAAAGTTATTGCAGCACCTTGCTATCAAGGGATGCTCTAGCCAACCCTTACTCATTTCTCACTCATTTCTCACTACATTTGGGTTTTGATGCAGCCTGTCACTTCTAGGGAACACCCTAATATAGGTCTGTAATGCAATATTGTTCGGATTCATGATGAAAGATATATATCCAAACAATGAACTAGCAATGAGCACATAAAACTCCCACAAGCACAACTTAATATATTATTGTATAGGTCGATTGCAATCAAGCACTATCTAATAGTCTATTGCACAAGTCAATTATAATAAACAAGTTGATTACAATCAATACAATTAGTATTCAATCAATAAAAATTTTGGGATCTATAAACCAATCCAAGGGGTGGCCCCTCAATTGGATGATATAGAACAAAAGGCCCATGCATTGTAGACAATGGATGGTTAAACTCAATGTGAGAAGGATTCCAAGAAAAAGGAGAGATTGGAATCTTAAATCAGGATCAACCTCAGTCAAGCCCAATCATGGATCAGGCCTGTGAGTTGGGCCGGGAACCAGGCCCACACTAATCAAGCCTCACTTTCAGACCAGTTCTCAGCCACAGATGGGTCTTCATAGAAATATTTTGCAAAACTGGTGTATTTATTGATCCAGCTTCTAAAAAGGCCATAGCCAACCTACAGGCCCAACCCATATCAGGCCACAAGCCTACAGGCCTAAGCCCACCTGCCACACCCTTTTGAATAAAAGCTGGAAATTTGCAGAGTCGACTCAAGACTCAGCTAAGTCAGCGAGATTTCGAGCCGAGTCCCTGAGAAGCTCAGAACCGAGTCTGACTCAAACCTGAGACAGGAAACTCATCTAGTCAACTCAATTGAGTGGTTAAATCAACATGACTCACGGTGACTCAGACCAAGTCATTCAGTGAGTCACAAGTTACACATTAATAAGGTGTGAAGAGAGGTACACATTAATAAGGTGTGAAGAAGGGAGCAAGGGAATCGAATCATTGACCTCAACTATAGTCGAAGATGCACCTAACCAATGCATAACCTAGTCATTTGATGTTAGTTCCATTTTATATTTACCTATATAACACTTATCTATATTAAATACATTTCACTATTACTAATATTTTTAAAATTAAAGTTATGAAATACTGAGTCAAGTCAGGTTTGAGTCTCCATCTCCATTAGACTAGGCTGAACATCAAGTCAGTTCAGAGTTTTGGGGTTTTTGAACTACTGGCTGGAGAAAGAAGGTTAGTAGTATTGAAAGAAGGATGGAAAAAAAAAAAATGGTGGATGTTCTATTCTATACATGGACAGAAATGTGGCTAATTATATATACAGAAGATGTTTTATAATACAACAGGGTGGGGGCATGTGACTTGTACTCTGTTAATCATAACAAGGAGCAGAAACTCCAGCTTCTGAACACCTGAGTTACCTCTGCATTTGCAAGCTCATCATTGTGGCTTGAGATTTGCAGGCGTTGTGCAGCTTCCCACATCGTTTGCATGTGCTATCTGCGTTCAGAACATTGCTTTGATTTGTGGGGTCGGCAGCAGAAGAATGTCAGCATAAGGGGAATCTTGCTTCACATCTATATACCCTACGCTCCTTAAAACCTGCAAGGAATTTCAATATATAAGCCAAGCTCTCTTCACATCCAATATGTTAAGTACAAACTCGGTGCAACCATAGGTAAAAAACTCAATAACGAGTCAACTTGATGTCTAGCCAGGTCAGGTTGACTGAAGACTCAAACGAGTCTTTACTTGACTCCACTCAATATGTAGTAATTAAATAATTTTAAAAATATTGTATATAGTAAAAATAATGGAATGACATGTGAACATATGCTGCTTGGCTTGTTGATTAGAAGTGTTGCTCCTGCTGCTCGAGTTCTTGGGTTCAAATCATAGCTATTACTTTTTTGTTAAGAAAAAATGCTTTGCAAGTGAGTTACTTGATTCAAATCCTGTTGAATCGAGTTGACCGAGTCAGTGAGTCGAGTCAGCCGAGTCACGACGAGTTGAGACCAAGAAAGGCTTAGAACCGAGTTTCACAGTGACCGGGCTCAAAATCTTGCCACGCTGAGTTGACTCACACGATTTTCAAGTCAAGCATCAGTTAAGAAAAAATGCTTTGCAAGTGAGTTACTTGATTCAAATCATGTTGAATCGAGTTGACCGAGTCAGTGAGTTGAGTTGACCGAGTTAGTGAGTAGTCGACCGAGTCAGTGAGTCAAGTCAACCCAGTCAGTGAGTTGAGTCGACCGAGTCACAACAAGTTGAGGCGAAGCAAGGCTTAGAACCAAGTTTCACAATGACTCAGCTCAAAATCTTGCCAAGCTGAGTTTACTCAAATGATTTTCAAGTGAAGCCACAGTTTAGAACGATGGGTGCAATTTGGTGATCAAACCCAAGATTTAAAATAATTAAAAAAAAAAAAAATACCATGTTTTTCAACAGACCACCACACCTTTTAAATGGCCACTTGTCAGATGGGCTACTCATGTACAACTGTGAATCATTCAAAAGAAGTTGCCAGGGGTCCATATAGGTAATCTGTGGCATGGCTGATGATTGTACCAGCCTGATTCTTGGTGCCAGAGCATCCATGCAGTAGGGCCCACCTGCTGAGCAGCTTCGATCTCATACATGTGACAAAGGTAACATGCCAGGCAAGCCTTTGCACAATATACGTTGTTTTCAATTATGACAAGTGGGACCCATGCTTTGGCATGCCAAAATATCTCCTTGATAGGCCAAGATGTGCATATAAAAGCCACAATCCCATTCAAACTGAAGAAAGCATAGTTTTTCAACCAGGACTCGGCTTGGGACTCGGTCAGAGGTTCTGGGTCGACTGTGAATCCACAGGTTAACAAGGCAGGTCAAAAAATGATTTTTTTATTATTCTTAGCATAATATATATATATATATATATATATATATATATATATATATATATATATATATATATATATATATTAATTGATCTCTCAAAATTTACAGATCTGCACCTAAACACTTGCCTGGCCCGTTTCGACTCAGACAGATCAACAGAGTCACACCTTGACTTGGGAAATCAGGCCAAGCCTAGTGTTTCCTGGTTCTCCCGACCTAGCAACCAGGTCATTGACCGAGTCAGTTGGCCTGGCCGAGTCCCAGGTCGACCGGCCTGGCATGCAAGCTATGGAAAAAAGTGCATCGATTGGGTGGTTAGGATCTTCCAATCTGGAAGATTTTGGGGCATTGTTCATCCATAGCACGGTGCAATAGAATAATGGTCTGGATTACCGAAGATGGGCCCCATTATCAAAACTCAAATCCATGTATGCTCTTGATAGTCTTGGGTTGCTTATACTATAATTCCTCACTAAAATGAGACTTTCAGAATTCCCAACTACAGAGGCATATTAAGTAGAGAAGTGGTGAGTGAGCATACCAGAGTCTCATGGAACAGTCTAGCACATGTTTTTCTTGTGCTTCTTTCCAAAAGGCAAGCCAAGCTTAACACTCCCTTCTGTTTACCCTCTTCTTGTTTTGAAAAGCAGTTATGCAGATGCTGTGCCACAGTCCTGAAAATTCACATTTTGCATGCAGAAGATAAATGTCAGCTGTTCCAAGAAGAATTTTATCGCTACTATTAAGCATGCAAATTAAACAGAAGCTTCTTCCATCTAACCTGGTTCTAATCAACCATCTATCTGCAATACAATACAAGCTTCGATAAGCACATTTCATGAAGCAAAAACAAGCATTTCCAAAGAAAAAAAAAATTTAAAATAAAACCAAGCAGCTTAAGACTAACAAGGGTTATTAGGACAATCATACCTTGGTTCCATTGACCCACTTCATGAGAACTAATCTCCTGCATAGAGAAAGATATATCAACACTAATAGCAATCAAGAATTGCATATCGTATCATTCACCACTGAAACAGGGTCGTATCGCCCTATATCGTTTGTTCCAGACCAATATGAGCTCTTATAGCAATATCGTTCATGGACAAAACTGGCATGTATCAGGGACACATGCTGGTTTTAGACAATACTTTCAACCATAATTCTAAATCTCACTGGGTTGACTCATAACTCGACCGAATCAACTCAACTCACTGAGATTTTGAGTCAAGTCACTGGGAACTCAATCCTGGTCCGACTCAATCCTGACTTGGGGTGACTCGTCTAGTCGACTCAACAGGACTCATGTTGACTTGAAGTGAGTCACTTGGTGACTCAGTGTGAATGTTAATAAAATGAAATTAGGGAGTAAGGAATCAAACCCACAACCTCTGCCAGAGGGAAGGATGATCTGAACCAACCCACCATTGAGTGGTTTGATAATAGCATTTGTATTTCATAGGAATAGATTCGTAGACCGGGTCGGCTGATACGCTTAAAAATCAGTCTATGTGTTCCTTTCCTATTTCTTTACTTATCATAAATATCTATTCCTATCCCTAAGATTATTAAAACTTTAATTATTAAATATTGAGTTCAGGTCTTGGAGTCAACCCGACCCAGCTGAAGATAGAGTAGAAGTCAAGTTTTCAGGTTTCCAAACTATCTTTTAAACCTTGTTAGTAATACTAGCTGACATCCAAGCTGCAGTTTCTGCCATACAGAAATAGGAGAGGAATTATATGATCCTCTGCTAGAGGATATGTATAGTATCCTCGGGCCTTGAGTTGAGTTCAAGGAAGCAGGGCCCAGAGCTCGGTGATTAACATCATTGATCTGATGGGCCTCGCCATGGACGGACCATTGGACCAATGCTGCCCAAGAAAAGAAAAGAAAAGAAAAATAAATCCCAGCAGGATAATCCTAATGCTTGGTTAAGGAAGAAAAATACAGCAGCAGTTTGGAGTCAACGGGAAATGGACAAAATAGCTAGGATATTCCAAACTGGGAGATTTTTTTTGCATGGCACATAGATGGTTGGGTCCATCTTATTAAAAGGTCTGGATCACCTAACCATGATCCTCAGATACTACATGTATCCTTGGACAGACTATTTGAGCAACAAACATGCAACAGACAATAAATGTAAAAGAAAAAGAAATCCATTTACCTCATCCATCAGATTCTGCCAAAAATCTGGAGTTCCACTAGCAGGTGGCTCCTCTCCCTCACTTCTGATTGGCGTTCTGAATCTTGCTCCGTTTGAGTTACTGGCTGCAGGAGTAGCAGGCCACTCCTCTCTTTCAATTGGCAGTTCAAATCTCACTTCATTTGAGTTAATGGTTGCAGTAGCCTCTGCAGACATAAATGACGCCGAAGGATTGACAAAAGCATTTCTTGGGGAGACTGCATTATCATCTGACAAGTTCATGTGTGTTTCAAATTCCTCTTCATCTGACTGAGTGGGACCCTCTGCAGGATCCTTTGGTTCCAGACGATCAAAATGATTTCTTGTGAAGAGTGCTTTAAGCTCCGATGAAATACCTGCACCGAGGCAGGAGTTTTAAGATGAGCACGAAATGATACATGATTTCTCAGTTGGGAAGCCATTGATTGGGAACACATGGAAACGATTGGAAACTCACCAGGAGTCAAAGGCTCCAAGAAACTCGTATGTAGATTAGAGATTTTGTTGGCCTTCCAGGCACTGAGTATAGTTTGGGGAGCTTTCCTCCGCACATGTACCAAACTACTTGCATCGCATAGCCCCTGCCTCAAAGCCCTATTATACAAATTTGAAATAAATACAATTACATCAAATTCTTTAATAGAAATGAAACGGACAACATTTGCAAAACCTGCAATTCGCTTACATTACATTTTTCAGTGATCTCCTAAGGGCATGTTTGGATGCCACTAAAAATGTCTTTTACGCATTGTTCTCTCGACAAGCACCAACATGATGTCAGTGCCTGTCAAGAGCATACCAACTGCATGTGCTTTTCTGCAACAAGTCTGATGAACAGTTCGGATTTTCAAAAATATCTCATATTCGGACATGTGTGTAAGAGGCAGTCAAGCAGAACATTGCCAGTTGGGAGGGAGCAGCTTTCCCTATATCTGCATGTCCTTTGGAGATTTATGGCCTGTTTGGGAGCTTCAAAAGTACTTGGGTGGAAAATACTTTTCAAGAAAATGACTTCCTTTTCTTTTTTCTGATTAGGAGTTCACATTTTGGTGAAAACCATTTTCCAAAGTGTTTTCATAGAAAATGTTCAAAAAAAAATAAAATAAAATAAAATAAAATAATCCCAGCCCACTGCCTGTTTTTCTCTCTAAATGCTTCCTTGGAAAATAATTTTCAAACAAAATGTGACTATGTAAAAAGAAAAAAGGGTGGGCATCCAAGCACACCCTAAGGACCTGTTTGTGACGTAGGACAACTAACCACTTGCTCTAAAAGCTCAAACTGATAAAGCGTGGTGAATCAATCTCATTTATCTCATAGCCCAGGTCAAGCCCTTGGCTGAACCCCCCTCATGGACCCACTTTACATGGGTCCTGCCTCAAACAGGCCACCCCACTCGAGCTTGGTGTGAAAATGCCCTAACATTAATAACTCCCGGTGAGGAGTCTCAAACATAAGACCTCCCACTTTGATACCACTTTTGAGGTAGGACAGCTAACCACTTGCTCTAAAAGCTCGAACTAATAGAGCATGGCAAATCAATCCCTCTATGTCATAGCCCATGTCAGGCCCTCGGATGAACCCCCCTCATGGGCACACTTCACATGGGTCCCGCCTCACATAAGCCACCCGCCTCAAGTGTGCCCCGCTTTACGCAAGCCACCTCACTCGAGCCCGATGTGAAAATGCCATTGCGTTAATTTGGTTAGATGTAAATGCATGTAAATGATGATAAATAAGTAATGATGACTTACTTTAATATTTACAGCAGTAAAGATGCTACAGGCACATTTTGAAAAGAGACTCACATAAACTGTATGAACCCCACCATGAAGTATGTATTTTATCCACACCATCCATTCATTTTGTTAGATCATTTTAGGGCATGAGCCTAAAAATGAGGCACATCTAAAACTTTTGTAGCCCCAAAAAGTTTTCAATGGTAGGTGTTCAATCCCCACTATTTTCTGTGGTGTGGTCCACTTGGGCTTTGGATCTGCCTCATCTTTTGGCTCATGCCCTAAAATGATATGAAAAAATGAATGGCCGGCATGGATATAGCACATACATCATAGTGGGGCCCACCTATTACGAAGTTGAGTTTTGCCTAATTTTTTAGGTGAAAATCCCACTTTAAGCCAAACAGCATGAATTTGTCATAATTATTTGTTTGCCACCATTTACATCCATTTATAGCTCAAATAACAGGCCCTAAAGGATCTTCAGCTGATTTTCAGAAGTGAATAGATTTCATGCAGAATTGTGAGTGGGCACACGTGTGTGAGATTGAGGCCATTTCATCAAGTGAGCCCTACCAAGAACATACGCTCGCCCAAAAATCACGTCCACTCATCTGGTGGGCCAAAGTATATTAAATCTGACCTGTTGATCAGTTTATTTCACATCCTGTTTTTGGGTAAGCCTCACCTGATAAGCTTAGAGAGGCCTAACTTTTGAGCTGAGGGAGATGCAGTCTGGCTCACCTAATGAACAGTCAGGATCTCATGCTCATGAATGTGTGCACCTCAAAGGGGCACATGTTTCAGTTGAGTAGTGGTTTCACAGCATGTAGTAGCCCATCCATCTGTGACTTTTCTAATAAATCGTTGTTTCTTCAAGAATTTTGTGCTTGAGCTATTTAACTTCTAGCTACTGTCATAAAACTGAGGAAGATATTTCTTGCAATCAACATCTCATTGTAAACTTGTAAACCCAGATAGAAGAAAATCATTTTCTATGAAGCAATAACTGCAAGATGTTACTTCTAATCATGATCAAGAAACAGTTGATATGTAAAACAAAGCAGGGGGGAAATCCTGCCTTGGAGTGTTACGGTTACTTACTCATTTGATAACACAATGGTCCCATCGAAGGGACGTTTTCTTTTCCTTGGCTTCCGGTTCCGCTCCTTGTTAGATGGAGTAGGAACAAGCATCACTTCAGGGGTAGCATCAACTGCGTCACAACAGTCCGGTCAAATTGGAGCTGAAGAATAATAACAACGTATGATAGTTGATATGGGTGGAAGAATCATGTGGGAGACTGACTAAATTAAGCCATAATGTATATATATTTTAAATATCCTAGAAAATTAAAACATAAAAAAATTTAAAATATGTGAAATACTGAGATACTGTGCTTGGGGATTTTCATGGCATGGCCACGGTGGGCATATTTAGAATGAGTTGGTCTTATACTACCAATGCTCTTGGTAGTGTGAAAGAAGGCCGACACCTCCTGGTGTGCCCCTCCCATGTATATGTGGATTCTCAACATTGAGGGGAGCCGAAGAGGCTACCCTGGAAAATCCAAGATCAGAAGTGTAACTAGAAATCATGGTGAGAAGTCAAGTTAGTATTTTCTGGACCATTGGTTACTGTGATTCAATGAATTTGAAACTACAGACATATTGATGAGGCTGAGGTTGTTTCACAAGTGACTGACGGGCCCAGTCACCGCTGACAGTGATTCTTACAAAGCAATCTTCTGGGCATCCGGGAAGTGAATGGAGAGGTTCTTTTTCTTACTTTCTTTCATGAATCCTGACAAGCGCAACAGTGCAACAGTATTCATGTAGCTGACCTCACTTAGTTGGCATAAGCCTTCGATGATGATGATGATGATTATATGGAATTCAGGATTTATCTTCAGGCCTACAGGTTACCCTTTCCTGTATTCTACATATTTCCCTGTAAGGCCATTGAGTTGGTCTACACCCTTACCTAGGAAGGTGGAGATGTGTTCAAACCCCTCATCTGTTATCATAATGGATGGTGTATTCCCTTTCCTTCAGTGCTCCCCCAGGACACCATGCCACTTGTATTCTTATGCTCTTAATAAAAATAGGTTAGGGACTAGGTAGGAAGATCATTTTTCGCCTTAACACATAATTTTCCCCTCTTAGTACTTTCGAATAAAAAGTTTCCTTTATTGATCAACAACAAAGGCCAAATCAAAACCATTTAAAATGGAAACAAAAGTCGGTCATTGTATAATGAAATATGTAGAGAATCTAAGGACTTATCAGACATTGGAAATAAGTCACGCTTGGCACATTACTGGAAATTTAATTTCATCCACCATCACTCCTAATTTTAAAACCATTAAGAATTCTGAGATACTAAGCCGTTCCTTCTTTCAGTGAACGGTATCACTTCTTTTTCTTTTCCTGAAAGGCATGAATGATATTTATCAAATTGGATTCAGGTCAAATCTTGATTATTTTTCCGTGAGAATTATATAATTCAATTTAACAACACTTTTAGTAGATGAAGATGTCAACCTAATGGATATGGGAAGTTGTCGGGAGTTTTGGCCGGTGTTCCATCAAGTGGGTTTCCTTCCGTACGAAGGTGAGATTTTTCAATATCTGAAAGAACCTCCTGCAGCTTTATCTGTTCTATGCAATCACTTGGTTCATTCAAACATTGACTGAGGTCCAGAAGTTCCACTGTCCCACGAAACATATCAAGGTTTAGGCATCCTTCTAGATGGAGTTGAGTGCTTTGAAGCTTCTCCCTACTTTCTTTCAAACCACTCGAATTGTGCAAGTCGCTGATCTCGAGATCGATATCCATAGCATCAGGCAGAAAAATGCTGCAACAAAACATACCAATCAATTTTCATCTTTATTAAAAGTTCAGGCAGATTACTGGGGGGAAAAACATATGGGTCTTCTTAATACCCACTTGTCTGCCAGTGTCAAACTTGAAGGCTGGAATTCATGATGGGCAGTTGTCTCCTCGCTATAATACAGCATCTGCATGTACACTAAATAAGACCTCTGAGAAAATGAAATTATCAGAAGCAAGTAGATGCCGCTTGAGATCAATATGCACTACAAAGAGAAAGAACTCTTTCTGAGGAGCAAAATCATCTAGTTTGATAGTATTGGAAAATTAAACATTATAAGACAAAAAAACAAAAAAAACAAAAAAACAAAAAAACAAAAAACAAAAAAAAAACAAAAACAAAAACAAAAACAAAAACAAAAACAAAAAAACAAAAAAACAAAAAAAACAAAAAAACAAAAAGAGTTTGATCCCCAGCAATCACAGCAAAGGTGAAATTTTATGCATACTTAATAAAATCTCCTCATTTTTTGCTAATTCATATTTTATTATGATTATTTTTAGAGCCTTAATATAAGGCTAGTATTGGGTTTTATGCTAATTAACAATGTAGATTAGAGGATATGAATGTATAAAGATTTTGAGTATATGCATAAACTATGGTGGATAGATTAGAAAACATGTGTGAGATTCTTTTTTGAAAGTTCCAGCTAGTCTATTGAATATGCATGTGTTAGAGTTGATACATTTTCAGTGCTGCTGCAGTGTACCCATTGTGGAAAAAGAAAGACAAAAAAGAGCTATAACTAAGATGATTAGGGCTGGGTTTGGATACCATAAAATAAGTTACTTTTTCTACTTACAGCACTAGATAAGTAACTTATTCGAGATAAGTAAGTTTGGTTTATGATCAATTATAAGTAGCTTTTTTTTATTTGAACTTAATCACTTCAGTTTAACAAGTAGAAATCAAGATAAGCTACTTAAGACATAAGTAGCTTATCTTAAGTAACTTAAGATCCAAACACCCCCTTGGAGAAATGGGAATCAATCTCTCTTTTTCTCTCTTTCTTCTTGTATACCATTGATTTGAACATGGTATCAGAGAAAGATCTCAAACTCCATGATTCCCCTCTCCAAACATTTTATTTATAGCCTAACCCTAAACTGATGCAGGACAATTAACCACTTGCTCTAAAAGCTCAAATTGTTAGAGCATAGCATAGCATCCGAAAATGGTCTTAATAATGAGGGCGAGTCCAAAATTCAGATCCGAACAGAAACATGAGAGGGAAACAAATTCGACAACATGGCAAGTAGCCAAGATCATATGGAAGTTGACTCACTGTAAAGCAACTCCACTCATATCATCCGAGGAGGAAAAACTATAGCCCCTCCCAAAGCTCCAACTAAAGATCTAGATGTATTTTTCTTCCTTGTTCTTGTAAATCTTTCCTCTGATATGTGCATCCTTTGCCAATTGTTAAGGAAGTTTGATTGAAGGAAAACATTCTAAGGTTTTTCAATAAAGCAATTCTTCCTTCCTATATGTTTGATTTGTTAGTAAGAGGCTCTAGTTTCAACTGCAGTAAGCTAGATTATCAATTCCAATAATTGATAGAGATGAGGATGTCTAAAACTCAACATACAACACGTAAACATGCCTATCCAGCTTAATCTAGAAAGCTATATTATTGTATAAGGGGCCTTTTGGATAGTCAAAAAAGAAAACAAACTTGAAAAGATTGGACAATTATGGATTCCCATGAACTCTAAGCACTACTGAAAACATGGATTCCCATGAATTCCATTTTTTTGGGGTATTATTTAAATAGTAAGTGGAAATCTCATTTTCCTCTCATAAAAATGCCTCTAATCTTGTGCCTGATGGGAGAAAGAGTAGAAAGAAGAGAAAGATAAGGGATGGCGAGTGAGAGTGAAGAAGAAGAGGAAGAACTGACAAAGAGGGGGGGGGGACATTTTAGACAAATGCAAGACTTGTGTTAGTCCCTCTTGACACACGCGCGCACGCACGCGCACACACACACACACACGCACACGCAGTAGGCCACACCATAGACATCCATACCATCAACTAGATGCACCCTTCCATAATGGGACTTGGACCTAAAAATCAGGCCAATCCATGACTTCAGTAGGCCACACCATAGACCATAGTTGAAAGTAGATGCTCACTTATTGAAACCTTCCTGATTGTTTATAGGGCCTACTAAGATGTGGTTCAGACATCCAACCGATCCTTTGTGAGTGTCCCACTCAAATGAGGGGTCACACCAAATTTCAGGCCATTCCAAAACTCAACTGGGCCCTATCAAGTGCTTTTAGATGTTTTAGGCATGATTGCATGTGTGGCCTACCTGAGTTCCAGATATAGCTGATTTATGGGACATCCTGTAACCTATAGGGGAGCCACCAAATGCCCAATGTGGATGTCTGACAGTCATGACGGTGGAGCCCACAAATCTCGAACTCATGCGAAGCTCCCATAAGGTCAGCCTCATAGAACCTTCTCCCCATATATATAAACATGAGAAAAACATATATTGCTCCGTAGGAATACAACCATAGAATACACATGTGCACACATTTATATATAAATTCACATTCCCTACACTCACACTTAAGCCGGAGCATCGATATCAATTAGGCCTAGGTCGGAAACAAGCGAAGCAGATGGCGACAACCAGTTCCCTTGGTTAGAAAATTGGCGAGTTGATCATCCAACTTCTAATATGACATGCATCCTTAGAAGCCACCTTTTTCTCCGATAAAATGACAACCAACCTTGATATGTTTGGATGCTCATGATAAGCTAGGTTCAAGGAGATGGGAATAGCTGCAAGAGTATTACCGCGCAGCATCATGAGAGAAGCAACAGGGAGACCTAACTCATTCAAAAAGGTCTTTAGCCAAAGTAGTTCACATACACCATGAACCATTGCTCAATAATCCACTTTAGCACTAGAGCGGACCACAACAGATTGCTTTTGTTTTTCCATGTCATTAGATTCCCACCAACTAAGGCGTAACAGCCAGAAGTAAAGATCAGTGGGCCTGTTACGGTCCGGAGGTTGTAAACAGTTCCATCTTCCAAAAAGGAGAAGGGAAGGATGAGGAAGGAAAAAAGAAGATGGAGGGGACCATAGATGGTGACAAGGAAGGGCTAGACAAGTCTTAAGGACCGAAAAGCTCAAGCCCCTACAGAGATGCAGTGGTGAGAAGCTCACGAGGGGAAGATGAAAAGAAGGAAAGTGGCGGCAAATCCGGCGAAGGGATTCCATCAACGGAAGATAGATGAGTGTGGATAGATAAGTTAGTGGAGAGCTCAAAGGCTAGCTTACATGAGGGAGTGGTGGGCAATTCCTAGAAAAATCTTCAATGTGTCTGGTGGCTACGATAAGGGGGCCTCGATGAAGGAGGTGGAAGAGTGGTTAGATGCCTACTGTGGAGTGACGAGAGAGGACTATATATTAAAGTCGTTAGGTGACTCTAAGGTTTGGATTTTCCTTAGGCCTTCTAAAAATCCAAACAACGTCCTTTTCGCCGACGCATTGCTCGACAAGGGCTCGATGGAAGCTGTGTCGGTGATCCAACTGGTCGAAGTTTGGAAAGGAGGTCTTCTAGGTACAACCGTGGGGATTGCCATTTGAGCTATAGTTCTTCAAAGCTTTGTTGTTATGGGTTCATGCATTAAGGAGTTGATGGCTACAGATCCAGTGACTGAAACATTGGTAGAATTGAGGATGGCACGAATCTGTATGAGGAAGAATAGGGAGAGAATGTTAGAGTCTCCATTGCAATCGTAGATGTGAAGCTTTCAGTTAGGATCATCCGCAAAGGTGTAGGGGAAGGAACGATCTGGTTAGATGATTGTTGGTGCAGTAACGAAATTGTAGGAGGGAGAGATGGGTGTAGGAGAGTAGGGGAGATAGGAGTATGACTTGAATGCTCTTGTTGAGTGCCAAATCAAGAGTAGCTTTGTCGCGGCAGGCGAATGTTGTTGCAGAGGTTGGCGGAGAAGAAGAGATTCTCAACATGACACGTAACCCACCGTAAGGCCTGCCTCGAGAAGTGGCAGGCGCAATCTGGTAGAGTTGTCAGAAGGGAGTGGCATGTGATGGTTGAATAAATGAGGCAAGGATGATCACCCCGATTGGAGGCAAGAGAAGCAAGGATGAGTGCCAGTTGTAACAATAGAGATCACCACAAGAATTGAATGAAGCTTGGCCACTGGAGAGAAGGTTTCAGAGTAGTCTACTCTAAAAGTCTGAGTATACCATTTTGCCACCAACCAGGCCTTTAAACAATCCATGGTGCCATCAAACTTGTACTTCACTGTATATACCTTACTGCATGTTTTTTTGCAGGTAACTTAGCCAAATTCTTAAGTTTGATTTTGATAAAGCGCGGCTATTTCTTCTTCCATAACTCTTTTCCACCTATCAGTATGAAGAACCTCCTAAAATGATCGAGGGACTGACACAGACGACAAGGACAAAGCAAACTGCCGAAATGAAGGCAATAGACCATTCAAGGAAACAAAATTAGAAATTAGATGTAAAGTACAAGAACGTATACCCTTTCGAATAGCAATAGGTTGATTAGCTTCATTCAGCAAGTGTGGTGGACACTGAAGAGGAGGATCTTCAGATGGATGAGTGGAACTGGTAGAAGGCACGTTACTAGGTACTTCAATGCTTCTCTTGGAACGTCTAGAGTAAACCTACAACAATGGTGGATTTGAATGTGACTCGTTAGCTTGCTTTCCAGGTAAATATGTGTCCGTCGCCACAGGAAGGGTGGTAGAGTTTTTGAAAAGTTACAATATATTCTCATTATCTGAGAAATATGGAGTATTTTCAAATAATGTGGCATCCATAGACACATATCGTCTACGGGTGATAGATTATAGCATTTGTAGCCACGCTAAGCATTTGAGCACTCTAAAAACTCACTTTACAAATTTGGGTTCAAACTTATTGGAGACATGATCAAATTGATGTACAAAACATACGCATACAAAAACTTTAAGAGGAAGACAAAAGGATGGATACTGGGGAAACAACACAGAAAAATGAGTTTTACCTCCTAATACTGACGAAGGCATTCGATTTATAAGATAACATGCAGTTAAAACGGCATCACCCCAAAAACTCTTTGGAACCTTCATGTCCAATAATAATGCCCTAGCCACTTCAAGCAAATGACGGTTTTTACGCTCCACAACTCCATTTTTCCACGGTGTGTGTGCACAAGACGTTTAATGAATGATGCCGTGAGATAAGAAATGGGAGTGAAAAAGATTTGATGTGTATTCATTAGCATTATTTGTTCTTAAAACACACACTTTAGCATCAAATTGAGTTTGGATTTGTGCATGAAATTCTTTAAAACAAATAAACACCTCAGAACGATTTTTCATCAAATATAGCTGTCATTTTATAGTAATCATCTACAAAGATGACAATATTTATAATTAGATAAACTAGAAATATGAACGGGTCCCTAAACATATGAATGTATCAAATAAAAAGGTTTATCACTAACTTTATCTTCATGCGACAGAAAAGACACTTTGTGATGCTTGCCCAACTCACAAGCTTCGCATTCTAACTTAGACACATAGGATAAAGACAGGAGAAGACTCTTCAAATTAGTTAAAGATGGGTGCCCAAACTTGGAATGCCATTGATGAGGAGATATTAGTTTGCGATGCAGCTCCAACTCCGATTATTCCACTCTTGAGATAGTATAGTCAATTAGATTCGTGCCCTCCACCAATCAATCCCCGTCTTTAGATCCTGAAACTCACGATAAGAAGGATAAATTTTGACAGAGCAATTTAAGGATTTGGTTAGTTTACTTACAGAAAATAGCCTCAATGGGAACTTAGGAATAGACAAAACTGAAGACAAGGAGAGTTCTAATGTAGGACACAATGAAGGATACATTAGTTGAAGTACCATCAGCCATAGTGGCAGATGAAATAGATGAAGACTGGACTAACTTTGACAGTAAATTACGATTATTGATCATATGATCAGAAGCACCATAATCAATAATCTATGGAGTACTCTCAGAAAATGTAAGACAAGATGTACCTGACTGAGTAAGGGTAGCAATGGAGGAAGAGGTATGAGTGGAATGATTTTTTAGAAGATTGGCATATTCTTCCTTGGACATAGTGACTGTGTCACTTGAAGTACTAGGATCAGCACGAGTGGTAGGATTGTTTACATAACCTTCTGAACTATCCTCCAATGAGTTGACTTTATTAGCCCAAGCAGGCTTCCCATGTAAATTCCAACATAAATCAACAATATGATTGTTGAAGCCACAATGAGTGCAGTGACGATTACCACGACCACGACCACCTTGAATTCCCCCATCACCTCTGCCTGATGTAGAGATAAAAGTCGAACGATCTGATGAGGTGGATTTTTTAGTAGACATGCCAGTTGTCCTCTGAACTCTGGCGAATGCTTCTGTCACTAGAGTTGTACACGAACCGAGTTATCTCGGTTAATTCGCTTAACTCGACTCAAAAAAACTTGATTCGACTCAGTTCGAAACTGAGTTTGAGTCAAGTCAAGTTGATTTTTTTAGCTCAAAAAAATTTCGACCCGGGTTCGAGCTGGCCCAAGCTCGACTCGACTCGGATCGGTACATAACTTGAACTCGACTCGAATCGGTTTGACTCGGCTCGGCTCGGTACATTTGATATAAATACCCACCTAAAAAACCTTACCCCTCTCTCATATTAGCCCAACCACCGAACAAACATTAGCCCAACCACCGAACGAACCCTCCTCTCCCACCCCCCCCTTCTCTCTCTCTGCCCGAGCAGCCGAGCCACTCATCCCGTCGTCCGGCCCTCCTGTGTTTGTCAGCCTCTGCTCACCCCTGCCCTGCCAGTCTGGCCGTCCATTGTTA
Source organism: Magnolia sinica (assembly GCF_029962835.1). Classification (NCBI taxonomy): domain Eukaryota; kingdom Viridiplantae; phylum Streptophyta; class Magnoliopsida; order Magnoliales; family Magnoliaceae; genus Magnolia; species Magnolia sinica. The sequence continues at coordinate 92,197,354 of NC_080577.1, forward strand.
TCGTCTCTGCTCGCCCGTCACCCCTGCCCAGCCCATCTATCATTGTCATGCTCTGCTTACCCCTGCCTTAACCATCCATCACTACCCTGCCCGTTCGTCCGATAAACAATCGAACCTTATCCCTCCCTTTTGTTGTTGTGACTTGTAAGTCATGATTTTTAGGCGTTCAGCCGGACCGGCCTGTATATACCCCATATATATATATATATATATATATATATATATATTATTACATGTATTGAAAAATTAAATTCAGCCACCCGCTGTCCATGGCTGGCAACCCGATCATCAGTTGTTGATCGGTGCATTGTTAATATATATTATATTTATATATTTATATTGTTATATTATATATTATACATAAAAATTACATATATATATATATATATATATATATATATATATATATTAAAAACCCTAAAACCTCTATAGAGATGGATGGATGAGAGGGATGGTTGGATGCACGGATGGATGGATGGATGGATGGATTGGAGGGAAGGATGGATAGATGGATGGATGGATGGATCATGAATGTGAGGGATAATTGAATGGATGGATGGATGGATCATGGATGTGAGGGATAATTGAATGGATGGATGGATGATGCATATTGTATAATATAAATTATATATATATATATATATATATATATATATATTGTATAATAAATATATTATAATATTATATATATATATATATATATATATATATTAATGTTAGATTGGTAAGTGATTCACATATATTAATGCTAGAATTTAGATTGTAAATGACTTAATGTTATTATTAGTTATCATTTATCAATTATGTGATTTTAAATGTTATATTGTTAAATTAATATTAATGTTAATGTTATTTTTTTGTTATTGTTAATGTCAATGTTAGATTGTTAATATTAATGTTAAATTAATGTTATTGTTATTGTTAATATCTTATTGTTCAATCAGTTATATTAATTTTTTTAATGTTTTATTGTTGTAGTATAAGATATTCAGTTGCCCATTTGAGGATTTCTATATTGCCAAACATAAATTCAATGTTTTTGGAGGCATAAAAATTCTCAAATTGTCCATTTTTGGAGAGTTCAATGTTGGATAGATAAGAATATTTTTATTTATTCTAATTTAAATGCATATGCCTTTTTCGGTTCGCCTCTCCTCTTCTCTGAATATATTTCTTGCATTTGTTTACATCATCAAATATCCACACTTTATATGGATAGTTGACATGAGAATCAAATACAAGATTAATATATCTGGAGAGATAAGGGGAGATGTTGTCAAAATTTTGGCGTGGTATTTAAATTGAAAAATGAAAGCATTACAATCTATTCAACATTGAATGGGTGACTGATTTAGACAATTAGGAAATTCTAAAAATTTAGAATACATTTAAATAGACACCACTCGTGTTGATAGGTGCCTAAAAGTTAATTTTCTATATTTATATTTATAGATGGCTAGTGAGGAAGTCCCAACTACCCCTGATGCTAATGAGTCGGCCACATCTCCTCTTATTGTGGAGGGAGAGGGGTCTTCAACTATAACTACAACCAAATAAAAGAAAAGGCCAGCTCTGTAGGATGATTTTGAAGAAGTTATAATTAATGATGTGCTGAAAATTAGATGCATGCACTGCAAATCATTATACAACAAAAATTCTGGAGGGTCAAAGAGACCACAAATCTCAATTTCAGGCCAACGGTTGCTTTCATTTAGCAACTCTGAAGGAGATGAGTCTCAAGGTAAACTTTCCACTCATAAGTTTGAAAAAGAGAAGCTGAAAGAATGGTACGCAAGATTTGTGATCATTAATGAAAAATCATTTAGAATGATAGAGAGCAAAGTTTTCATTGGATACAATAAATTCCTTAATCCTTAGGTTGAGAAGGCCTCTCGTGCTACTGTGAAGGAGTACATGAAAATGTACATAAGTAAGAAAATAAAACTGAAAGCAGTTCTGGCATCAGTCTCAAGAATAAGTTTAACTTCTGATTTATGAACGACGTCTAATCAAAGAAAAGGATACATTTCATTGACCGCACACTATGTTGATGAAGATTAACTTTACAAGAGAATTTTAAACTTCCGCTACATTTCTCCTCCTCAAACTGGTTTGGTTATTTCAGATTGCATTTATAACTGTCTACGAGATAGGGGCATTGAAAATAAAATCTCTTCAATAAATTTAGATAATGCTTCAACAAATGACAATATAATATTATTCTTACACAACAAGTTTGTGGGATCCCGGTCGTTTGCAATATCGCTCATGTGCATGCGTGTCCCAACTCGCATCGTTGATAGACCATACACTACACCCTAGTACACCTAGAAAACTTACCAAAGTGATTTGTTCTGGATGACCTTGAGACCTCTATCATGTGGACCGTCGTTACGGTCGCAATGGTGAAAACCGTGTCAATCCGACGCTCCATTAGTGAGATATGACCCATCGAATGTACGACCCAAATTATGTATCCAGTAACCCAAGCAACCTTTATTATGCTAGGCCCATTGGACTTAAGCCCATGTGGGCCTAAAGCCCACTTTTAAAACATGGAAATTGCCAACAAATATGACAATTGCTACATGACAAAATAAGAAGCTAGCAAATATAAGACAAAATTGAATTCTCTCTCAAAACTCATCATTAACTCTCTCCCCATGCCTTAGAAACTAATCATGACCCATGTCCACCTCATCCTATACATACATCCAATTCATGTCTTGATTTGTGTCACATCACTTCAAATAACCAATTACAACACTTCACTTCATCATCCACCATGCATCACCTACAACCCATAATCCTTATCCATCCATTAGCCAATGCGTCTAGATTTCTTCCACCTTGGTCAATGCATGCTTAGCACCATCCACTACCCATACCATTCATCACATTCCACCTCACCTTTAGCACCAATGAGATTCCATGAACTTGCCACATCATTTTGCCACCTCAACTCCCAATTCTTTATATAAGAGTAAGAGCTCTCTTGCACTTATTCTTTTCCTATACTTAGAAAAATTCTGAGATTTTAAGAGAGAGTGAGAGAGAGTGGGGCCAAGGTGTGGCCCACCATTGATCAAGAGGGAGTGGTCCACACAACATCATCCAACCATCCATCCATTGAAGTGAGTCTACACCCCTCCTCATCCTCCTATTTCTTCCTCTTTTTATTTTCTTGATATGTGTGGGCCCCACTGGTGTGGAGTTCTTGTGTGCATGTATTTATGGCTATGGTGGTCGGCAAGGTGGCCCACATCAATATGGTCCACCATGATGGACATCATGTCCACACCCTTCATTTGTAATCTTGTTTTTGTTTTTGGATAGCAAGCTCTAAAAATCATATAAAATCAACCATGCTAAGATTGGAGTTGAAACTTGGTGATATTATGAATCACAATATGAACTAACTCTGAACCAAATTTCGTAGCCATCCAACGGTCCAATCATCCGTAACATCAAGTTTACATGGCTATTGTCCAGCAGCACATGCAAGATTCCGATTTGCCTAAATGGACCCATTTTTAAATCTTTTAATGAATGAATTAAAAATATATGTTCCGTTGGATTCGTAGAAAATCGAACCAGCTTTCCAACAGTATATAAAAGCCTCAAGTGGAGTTCGGACGGCTGAGATCTTAGCCTTATACGAAAGATGCATTTGAGAGCTTATTATGAACATTCTTGTTTGGGCCATATCTATGATTCCAACGGTCAGATGTATTTGATATTTGCTCTTACCTTACTTGAGATAGTTAATAATCATATGTATGGTCCCTATGATCAGATTCTTTCATGATAAATTTAGAAAATTCTGGACCAATAGATACTTTTATAAGGACCAATCTTGAATTTCTATGTGTGGTCTAGATGGATCCAAGGCTCTGTATGGTTGGAAACCTATAAACGGCCTGAATGACTTGTTCCCAAACCATCCATTGGATAAGATCTTCCAACAGAGAATCTGATCATAGAGATTTCATCAATATATATTTCATGTATTACTTGATGAATATGCTTGATCTATGTTATACATAACAATTATTCTCTCATTGACCCACTTGGGTGTAGGATCACTTGTGATTTATGCATTTTATTAGTTCATCCAATCTGGGAACCCATGTATATTTTTGTCTCTTATCTATGGTTTGCTAGTATGTGGGCCCCACTTGTCATTGGATCTATTTCATTCCCTTTACACTTTCTGTTTGCTGAAAATTTTCTAAGTACTTAACTGTATTGCATGTAGGCCTCTTTGACACCTTGTAGTGGGCCCCACACTTTGTAGTTAAGGGTCCTACTTTGGGGGATGTTTAATCCTTATATAAGTGAGCTGGGATGTTCCACCTTTTTGTCAAAAATGATCCCTAAGTGTTTGGAAATTGGGCCCTAAGTTGTGACAAACCCCATTGCTGAAAATTGTCTAATTATTTGTGTTTTGTACCAACTTTGGGCCTCTGTAGTGGACCACACGCCGGAGGTTTGAGTAGGCCACCACTTGGAACCTCTAACCTACACTAATGAATAGATAAATAATATTTTAATTGGGCCAAATCAGACCCCACATGATCAGGGAGTGGATCCCAAAATGTGGTCAGGCATGGTTGTGCAGAAAAATTATGTGTAGTAAATCAAAGTGCCTATGTTTGGCCCTATACCAAATATTACATGTGCACAACCAGTTGGTCCCAACTTATAATTTTTGAAATGCATATATAGTACAACTAAGGGCACCTGATGGCACACTGAAATGTGGTCTCTTGTGATCATGGGATATACTTAAAATTGGGTCAAAACTAATTCTGCACTATGTTTCCTGCACAGTTTCTCCAAGTACCCATGTTTGGGCCATCACCGTAAATTGTACTCACCCAACCAATGAGGCCTGCCTAATAATTTGTAAAGCCCATACATAGAGCTACCAAGTGGTTATTTTCTTTCACCATATGTTGGCCCCACATGATCATGAATCTGACTCTAAAATGACCCAGAACCAACATTGCACCAAAAATCTGTTTGATGTAAAATTTATGTGGGGCCACGTCGGTGGGGTCCACCACCATCCCAAAGCATTTAATGCAGCATCTAAACTCTTAAAAATAACTCTCAGATATTGTTAGGCTTAAAAACCGTATGTGGGCTGTCTTGTATGGGCCTTACCTTTCATGTGATAAGGTCCACCTAGCATGTTTTGTAAATGGGTGTTACTTGTAAAATATTTAGTGGACAGATCTTGTTGTCCAAATATTCTATTAAGACATAGGTGGCCTTGGGCCCATCTAAATGATGCAACCCTAAGGCCCAAGCAGGCCCAACACTAGGAGAAATCGTTGAGGAATGAGAAACCCACAAAGGTAACCTTCCTTGAGCCTGTTGGGCAGGCTCATTCCCTATTGGGCAGGCCCATTCCCTATTGGGCAGCGTGTCTTGTATACTACCTCTAGTCAAGTAGACCACACTTAGAGAGACCTATTTTATAATGCATAAACTGGATAATTGGGCTTTTTCTTGGTTTGTTGTGTATGTGGCTAGTAGGCCTAATATGATATATAATATGAAAGATGTTAGCATGTTATCCTTTATGTTTGAGATTGTGCATTGTTTCTAGTTGGTGGAATGTATGGAGCCCACTTAGTTATGGAATTAGATCCACACCATTGAAAGCGTTGTGGTTGGACATTTATGCCCTTGGGTTGGCCTATTGGTTCACCAAGTGGGACTCACACTTGACCTATACAACCCCATGCCTTGCATGTAATTCAAGTCCAGTGTGAAAGTCACACTAAGCAGGACTTACTTAGTGATGGGTGAGATGATGAACATGTATGGTAACATGATAATGATGATTGTGAGTTGTTGGTTGAAATGATAGATATGATTTAATGGATGGTGAATTATAACATATGCATTGATGATGGATGAGTAATTATTTATAACACTTATGACATTGTTTATGTTAATCATGAAGTGAAAATGATCCTCATGGTAATGATGATGATATTTTATATATATATATATACATATATATATATATATGCATATGCATGATGACAAAACATGTTAGTTGACCACCATGCTTGATATCGAAAGTGGTGTATATAAGACCCTTGTGTGAGGCCCAAAGTGATGTATATAAGGCCCATGAGTGAGGCCCAATGTGATGTATATGAGGCCCTTGTGTGAAGCCCAAAGTGATGTATACGAGTCCCACAAGCGAGGCCCAATGTGATGTATGTGAGGCCCAAGGTGATGTATATGAGGCCCAATTGTGATGTGTGATTCCACCATGATGTATGTAAAGATGTTTATGATGCCCATTCGTCTTCCTAGTTGGTATTAAAATGGGTCATGCCTTGGGAGCAATGATGGTTAAATGTCCACATTGTAAGGACAATGGTGGTTAAATGTCCGCATTGTAACCCTCCTTAAGGCCCGTTGTTAGACCCATTCTCATCTCCTCTTAGTGGGTTAACCCAAATCATTGGGCCCCCATAATTATTAGGCACATTCTTGATATGAGTAAGCCGTCTAGGCCCATCCTTGATATGAGGAGAGTACATCATCACCATGATTCATGCCCATACGCATCATCTGCATGCTTGATATGAGATGTGGTTGACCATTGCATATGCCATTGGGTAGGTTGTTTATGGGACTCCTTGATAAGCGGAGTTGTCGCACATGAGCGCACGATATGCGTAGGATTGATGCATGATTGGACTGAGTGACTCATGCATCTTGCATTGTGTGATTATGATTACACTATGCCCTAGCAACATCAAGGTTGTGGCCTCTGTAGATATAGAATGGATGGCAGGATTGGACACCGAAAATTCTTGTTAAGCACGGAGGCGCGAAGGATGTCCCAAGGTGAAAGTCCCAAAACCCTTATAGTACTATAGAGAATGCTCCAATGCCTAGACCGAGTGGATGTATGAGCACATGAGGGCCGAATACCAGGAGGCCTCGTTTGCCACTGTGTCGTGGTCGGTTGGAAGGGGGTGTGGCCTTACCCGCCCAAGGGTAGGGGCAATTGCTACGCTAAGTCTGACCAGCTCGTAAATGGGTCTGCTACCGACGTGCCAGGTAGATATTGGCAGACTACTAGTCCGGCGGGTAGTGAGGTCTCTTCCGCTTGCACGGTTGTGCGTCCAGTGTAGGGCAGCAATGTGGTGTATAGTTTATTAGACCCCGGTGATTATCCAGAGAGAACTATACTGATATATGATGCTCCAAAGATGAGCTGGATTGATATGTAGATTGGCATGCTTGAGCTACATCTTGCATATGACATTGGCTATGTAGGCCTTGCATCGCATCGTATGACCTTGGTGTGGCCGATAACATTCATACCTTGCATCACATAGCCTTGGTACGGCAGATAGCATTCATGCCTTGCATCGCATAGCCTTGATATGGCAGATAACATTCATGCCTTGCATCGCATAGCCTTGGTATAGCTGAAAGCATTGTACTAGACCCCGGTGATGATCCCAGAGATGTGCGATATTGATATGATGACATCTCATTACTGTTGCTCATGTGGGCGGGCACATATAGGTGGACACTGATGTGGGCAAGGCCTAAGGGCCTGGGCGAGCTACCAATGGTTGGCGGGCTACTGTGCTAGCAAGTTACTGTGCAGCAGTTGCATACTCAGTACTTGACTCATTCATTCATCCATCCACTATCCATTCGGGTTGGTGGTCCGCAACCAAATCATTATGTATCTTCGCAATGGCCAAGATTTCGGTTGGGACGTGCGACCAACTTGAAATCAGGAGTTTGCCACATCGAGTCTAGCTATCCAAATTTAGGTATGGGACTGGTTTGGATAGAAGTCCCTTGTGATGAACCCCACAGCTTGCGATACCACGTACTATCATCCCGACTACACACTCCAGCTTATTAGTTCTTTTGAATTGCATATTGCATTGCATCCTCAGCATATGACATTTGGCTTACTATGACTACACATGACAGCTCTGTCATTGCCTTTCCATCGTATGCCATAGAGTAGAAAATGGAATTTGATTATCTTGTTCATAATAATTGACTATTTTAATGATTCATGGTCGCTTATCGAGTGACATACCTATTATTAATGTCATGTTCATAATAACCTATGCAATTATACGAAATGCTTAATTGACAACCTGCTCACATATGATAACATGCTCGATTGATAATATGCCTATGGTTGTTTTGGATGTCTTTATGGGAGTGCCTTGATAAGCCGTGTTTTACTCCCGGCACGCAGTAGACTCACGAGCTGTGATTTGCTCATATAGATGACTTACACTTTTTCAGGATGCATGCAAGAGCTGTTGAAGTTGCTATTGTTTCCCTCATTACTATTTAGTTGGTGCACCATATTATGTGTGACATGTCGAATAGATTTGTCTCTTCGATATGCGTTGATACCATGAACAAAATGTGTAACCACCTAAACAGGTTAATCGTTCAAAAAAAAAAATCACATTGAAAAATCCTCCTTATAGGATCCCAAGATCGGAATCTGGCATGTGGGTCTCGAGAGTCGAGAATGGGATACTACGGAGGTTGTCAGCGCCGGATTCGGCGATCGAAAATTTTATGAGCCCGATTTCCGAGTTTAAGGCGTGACAAAGTTCAAGGCAACCGGCAATTTATTTTTTGAGGGAAAAATATTCCAAGTTCAGTGTTGTGCCCACATACTAAACCTAATTGTACAAGGGCTGAAAACAATTGACCTCACTATAGAGAACATAATGGAGAGTGTAAAATACATAGGAGGATCACCTTCAGGATTGAGTATATGGAGTGATATAGTCTAACGTTTGAATATGCAGACTCTAAAAACATTGAAGTTAGATGTATGCACACGTTGAAGTTTGACTTTTGAAATATTGGATTCGGCCATAGAATTGGAACTTGCATTTCCTGAATATGCGATGCATGATAGAATGTATTCTTGGTTGCCTATTAAAAATGATTGGAGCAAAGAAAAAAAAAATTCATAAGTTTCTCAAGGTTTTTTATGATTGCACAAAGAAATTTTCTGGAAATAAGTATCCCACAGCAAATATGTTTCTTACATCTGTTTGGAAGATCAAGGAAGCCCTAAGAACAGTCCAGATTTTCTACAACTTATAACACGTGGTATGCAAATGAAGTTTGATAAGTATTGGGACGAATGTCATTTGTTAATGGCTTTAGCAGTTGTTCTTGATCCTTGGTACAAGATGAACTATGTTAAGTTCATTTTTATGAAAATTTATCAAATGGCGATAACTGAAACCTCTAAGGTTCATGACGCAATCGAAGAATTGTACACTGCATACATAACTGTATCAAGTGATAAAGAAGTTAGAGCTCCTGTTGTTTCTACAAGCGATAATAATATGCTCAACAATGAATACATGTCTTTCTTAGCACAAGAAGATACAGATAATGAGACGAAAGAATCAGAGTTAGACTTGTATCTCAAAGAGTCAATCGTAAGGCGTTAAGATTCAGACTTCAATGTTTTAGAGTGGTGGAAGTTGAGAGTTAGTGAAGCAAAATACCTTAGACTATCGGCAATGACATGGAACATATTGTTAATTCCAATTTCAAAAGTGGAATGAGAATCTACTTTTAGGACAGGGAGTTAGGTCGTGAGCAAGCATCAAAGCTCTCATTCACCAAAAACAGTTGAAGCATTAATTTGTACACAAGATTAGTTGCGTCCGATTTGGAAAGGTAATAGTTTTTATATTAAGAATGAGGACGAGGAGAACGAGTCTCAAGATGAGACTGCACATGCAACAACAGCAACGTGAATGAAGTTAGGTTAAAAATTATTGTTAATTTCTTGAAACTTGAAACTGATGTAATGTATACTTCTATGCAACGTTGATGGAGGTTATAATTGCAATGCGTCAAAAACTTTTATTTCATTTTCATATAATGCTTTTTTAATGTTATAATTCATATTTCATTATTGCTTTTATTTATCATATTTCATTTTTCTTCTATTTTTCATATTTCATTATTGCCAAAATACTAATTTCTCCAATACAAAGTGTAAATATGTCTTCAACTAAACCATCAACCGAAGTTTGCGACTATGGTTCCTTAAGTCCACTCTCTAAAGTCCATAAAATTGAAGATTTTGCCATTTGTGTGGGGCCAAGTTTATTAACAAAACTAATTAGGCGGATTACACTTATCATGTTGGGGTGGAGATGCAAAACGGTGTCTTAAAGCCCCAAAGGAAGTCCAACTTTTTCAAGCCCTTATTAATTCGAATAAAAAAACATTACACTCCCCCATCCAAACTTTCCAAGGCAAAGAAGGAAGCTAGATTATTAGCATTGGAAGAAGAATAATACCAACTCGCCTTAAAACGTGGTATGGAAGAGGCTTCTAGACATCAACAATGTCCTCCTAGACAACATAATGCCGAAGTAGGATCAAGCTGCACAAATAAAAAGAAAAAGAGTAACAAATCATCCAAGTTTCTCTCCAGTCTTGGTGCATTTTATAGGGTGTTAGAAACTACATATAAATCTGCCCATAAAGAAAGTTTGAACAATCTAATTCAAGCTATACAAGAACACAATGAAAAGCTCTCTCCACCTTCTGATTCAGGAGAGGTGAAGGAGTATGTATATGAAGAATTGGATAGCATCTCGAGCTCGGCAAACGAATCTCCTCTCCAGTAGTAATTAGTAAATAATGACAGTTAAAAAATGCATCTGATGTTGTTGTAAATTTGCAAGTTTGTAATTAGAATATTTTTACTTTTTAGTTTGTAAATTGTTTTTTATTTTTAGTTTTCCTATATTATTTATTAAATGTTACGTACAAGTACAACCTTAACTCGAAAGCTTGACCTCGAATTCCAACTCGAACTCATATCGAAAACTCAACTTGAACTCGAACTTGAACTCGGATTGAAAGTTTAAGCTCAAACTCGGCTCGATCTGGCCCGAGCTACTGACCGAGCCGAGTCGAGCTAGCTAAACGGGCTCGGTCATCGAACCAAGCCGAACTCAAGCTGGGGGTGGCAACTAATCGATATGAGCCAAGCTGAGCCCAGCTCGACTCAATGTCCATCTCTATCTGTCACTGAGGGAATTTCACTACCTTCGAAAATTTGGGACTTTAGAGGCTCGAACTCATATCAAATGCCAAAGAGGAATTTAGCAACACGAAATTCCTCCCTCTGCCTAAGCATAACCTCAAAATTTGTTGACAACGATTGGTATACATTCAACTCTTCCCACATGCCATGTAGGGCAGAATAATATTCTCCCACACTTCTATCTCCCTGCTGGAATGTGAATATATTTAGTAGGAGTTCATAAATACGGATTAAGTTTTTCTCGCCAGAATGTATCTCCTTCAAGGTATCATAGACGTCTATAGTGCTATTGAGGAAAATTACATGCACTGATATGTGGTTCCATATTATTCCACAACAATGCCCTAATTTGGGCATCCTCTGCCACCCAATCATCATAGTCTATTGCCGAGTTATTGGGTTTAGGCAATGTCAAATATTTAACTTTTCTCTTTCCATACAGAAAAACTTCTACAGATGTGGCTCACTATAAATAATCCGTGCCATTCAATTTCATTGATGTTATTTGGAGAGGCACCAAATCCGATGAGGATAAAATAGTACTCTTGAGATTTATTTATTTTTAGAATCCATCTGAATAATAACAAATAATTTTTCTTAAACATAAATCCTTCAACAAACCGACCTACTAAAACAATACTTGCTTCTAAGCTTCAACTTGTCTAGATCAACACAATAAAGGAGGGCTTCATGAAACTTCTGAAATTTCAGCCTTCAAAACTAACCGTAGATTGCATACTGGATGAAAGATGGCTCACATGGGTAGAATGCAAAAGTAGGCCTTACACACCTTCATTAAATATCATTTCACCACCCATCACGTGGGGATACAACAACCGAAAGAGATTAGGTTGGGTCAAACCCAAACACGTTAGGGTTTCCCACCAGAGAGAATGAAAATAATAATAATAATAATAATAATAATAATAATAATAAGTAAGATGAAGAAGTGAGAGATCAAGAAGAATAATGGATCAACATAGCTCTGATGCCATGTTGGTTTTGGAGAAAAACATCCCCACAAATCCCACTACTTGTTTTATTATATTAAAGCTTTCACTTAAAAATGTGAAATTACAAGAATACCCTCAATAGTTAAAAACCACTACCAAAGAGCCAAAGGCTCATGTGCACATGCCCCCAATACATAAAGATTGAACCCAATCAAGATGACCACATGTGATCACGTCACATGTCTCCACACGTGTGATCACGTCACACATGTGATCATTCTAACAAGCCACAAACCTTTAAGCGTTGTATAATCTCTCCCAGAGATCTCTCCCCCTAACAAAAGTCAGCGATATTTTTCTACTGAACTAAAATCCTACATCTCTTTAGCAATTTCACAATAGCCAAAAGTATCACCAATTTCAGCCTTCAATGAGTGCAACAACGATCCCACAATCATCATAGTATTGGCTTTCCAATCCACATAAGGATCTGACTTCTTAAGTGCTGGAGAAGTCCCATCTATGTATACCAATTTTTTTTTACTGCCAATAAACATATGGGCTGACCAGGACCATGACAAATAATTCATACCATTAATTCTAAAGTGGTAATTTACTAACTTAGATTATCACTTATTCCAGATACTCCCCTTGAAATAACTGAGGAACTTGAAGTATCACTTAAATGTGAAAATGTACCTTCTATTTTGCTAAAAAATTCACTCCAAGCCACTATAGACCACCTAAGCACACTATTAACCACACACACAATACTGCCCACCACTCCAAACTTGGAACCACCTAAGGCTGACCACAACTACACATATACAACTGGGGCAACTATCTTGACACACATCTAAAGCACCATTTGAGGAAACCACATCAAAGAGAGCAAGAAAATGCCAAAAATAGCGTTGTATGGAAATTTTTCATAAAAGACATCATAACTTCATCAAATCTCACCCAATCAACATGATACTTGATCTACTGGATTGGAAACCCCAAGTTGCACCAAAACCCTATGAAAAAACACTACACAAAAAATCCATGAAAAACTGTAGAGAGAGGGATTCGGCGGTTTTTCCTGACTTTCTCTATTTTGACTGAAACACCGTCAAAAACTTACCAAAAAGTATGATAAAAATCACATAGAGCTTCTAAAATCATGCTATTCTAGATCCCATACTTTTTATCACCGTGGACTATGGAGTCATCCGACCATACACCACTGACATCACCCGTGTGGACAATGACATCAACAATGGCCCCCACCAAAAGGATCTTCAAATAGCACAGGAATCCCTCCTTGATACCAAGTAGAAAGTGTAGAAAGAAGAGAAAGATAACAGAGAGATGGAGAGTGAGAGTGAAGAAGAAGAGATACGAAGGAAAAGAAAGGGAACACATTTTAAAGAAATTCAACTGTCAACGAACACGTTTTAAAGAAATGCAACAGTCAGCACGCGCACGCACACACACACACACACACATGCACATATATATATATATATTAACATGAGAAAAACAGTGTTCTATAGGAATACAATAATAGAATATAAATGCGCGCGCATTTACATTCCCTGCTTGGCGGGATCCCACTGTTTTCTTTGCTATCCAAACATAGTGAAATGTCCAAAACAAGGAAAAGTGCTTCAATTTCTATTATTTTCCGACCATCCAAACAGGCCCCTAAATGTTGGTCAACACATTGTCACATAGCATGGACTCCAGAAGTATTCATGAGGTAATTAATTCAAGAGAATTTACAAAGCCCGTGAAAAATAGGAAAGCTTAGGAGAATTTTATATTAAGAAAAGCAAATCAAATTTCTATGGATTTTTCTGGGTATCATTAAACTACTGAAGAGTTTGTAACTAGTCTGCAATTCCTGCATTAATTGTGAATTATTCAGGAAGAATCTCTTTCTGACTGGATAATGAGTAGAAAGGGTGGTGAAGATTGTCCATTTAAATATGACTAAATTACACCTACATAAATAGTGGACAGCCAGTACAAAAGAAAACAAACAAACAAAAAAAAAAAAAGAGCATTCTAAGGTTTCCTTCAAATAGTGCTGCATTGTCTGACAAGACACTCCCAAAAGATAATTTCTAGCATTTTACAGAGAGGTTAGTGCAATTACGAGGACATGAAGGTCAAAGCTACAGACCTTTTCCATAGAGGAATGCTGACTTGCTTCATCTGCCCACGTCTCTGCATGGAAGGACTGGATTATAAGAAATGAAGGTAAAAACAAGCAGAAAGAACTGCAAATTTGATACCTTGAAGTGTGATCTCTTTGTTGGGTCTGACATGATTGACATGACTGCCGGAAAGTCAAAAAAAAAATTATGGGTTGGAATGCACAAGTATGGTGAAATAGAAAGAAACTTTCTAAACAAGATTCAAGACCATCCAAGGTCCATACCCATCTTCGAAGCCCTCAAGATTGAAAGCATCAAGTTCAAAACTCTCTGGCAAAGTGATAGGAAAATATGATGTATGTTGAGCTTCTTTAGAGAGTCCAATCTTTCCAGAAATAAAGGGATCTCTTATTCTGATTAAAGCCTCATTGCAGTCATGGTAGAGATACTCAACTTTCTTTGAGTATATCCTTACAACGCCTATAAGAAGGAAACCCAGTACTCTAAATGCAAGAACTTCAGCTAACATGATCTTATCTGCATATTTTAACAAGGAAAAACAAAAAAGTCATCAGCATTTACAATAAAAACTATTCAGCATATTTTCAGTCGTGTGTGTGTGTGTGTGTGTGTGTGTGTGTTTTAATTGTTTCCCTCCATATTTGCTCTTTCATTGATGGGGACATCACGCGCACTAACCCCCCCCCCCCCCCCCCCCCAAAAAAACACACACACACACGTACACAGAGAAAAAGAGGACCCCACCATTGATCTGGTTCGATGACGACGTCCAGGGAGGGCCTCCTAGTTAGAAGACTAAGTTTTGGTTCGTTAGAGTGGGCCCGATAGTCAAGCAAAGCCCATCATGGGTTCTCATGATTGTGGCCCACTAGTCTAATTAATCTCATATTTTAGGTTTTGCTTATTATTGTTATTTAGAATATCATGGACGTTTTAGATTATTTTAATTGGTTTTTGTTTTTGTTTACTTCATCGCCAAGTAATAGGTTGTGCACATGGCGTGAATTTTGGGATATAGGATTTTCTTATAAATAGGCACCCTATGTAGTTTTTTTTTCATTCATTGAAGAGTAATAAAATTTTCTACGTTTTCTACTCCTCTGAGCTCTTAAGTTGTGGAAATCCAATTAGGTGCAAAGCCCTCCTTTCTTCGAAGGGTTAACTACCGTGGTGCGAAGCCACATCTATCCCGATTCGCCTCCATCTTCTACCATCCATACTTCTCATCTCGTATAATCATCTACGACTCAAATCCGTTCTTTATTGCAGCAGTTTTCCTCTTTACAGCAGAATTCCAGATTCTGGCCCTACAAGAGGGCTAAAACTTCAGCGGAGCACCACGCACAGACCGCACGTCGGATCGCCATGAAACTCGAAGGTTTTGAAGCCCTCCCCTAGCCGACCAAAGCCAAGGAAGCGGTTTCTGGATTCGGGGCCCCCTTACACGTGCAGCCAGGCTCCTGCGCACGTGCGCCAGGCCCAACTTGCTGTCCGCGCGTGTGGACTATCGCCAAGTTCAGAATTCCCGCCCCTTTTATCCCTCTCGTACTTCTTTTCCATAACCTTAACCCTAAATTGCATTGTTTCAATTTGTTTACCCCCTTTCTTACCCTAGGGTTCTCTGAACTGAAATTAGTGAATACCTTGGATTAGGGACTGATTGATGTGCATGTGTGGATAATTTTTTACTTCCCTTTGAGTATCATTTGGTCCATAATTTTTACTAATCCAGCCCTAGCCTGTGTAAGCCTGGACCTGCACAGATTCCCCTAGCTTGAATGTTTGAACTTTTGAGTGGGATGTGGAAATTTTATGTGAATGTTTCCAAATTAGTTTGATTTACAGCATGAAATCTTGCATATCATAGTTAATTTTCATGTCCTGCATCATTCAGGGAAAAAATTATAAGCATTGGCATCTAAATGAATCAAGCTTTTCCCACTACGCCAAGCTGACCCTTGTTCAATTTTTTTTATTTCATAATGACAGTGAATTTTGATATCATTTCATGTGTTGTCACATCCACTTTCAGGAATGTGGATCATGTTCTAACTTTCTAACCAACATATGCTAACATGAGTGGCTATTACACTTTATTCGCTTTTGGACGTTGTTGCCTTCATAATTAGTTTTCCCATGGGAGAGAACCGTAAGTATTCAAAGGATATGGAAAGACATTTTAAATGAAGTTAGGATATTTTGGGAAGTAAAAAACGTAGCTAGTGTCTAACGGAGTGTTCAGACTTCACTCGCACAAAGCCATCAAACATCTTAGATTCTACACTCCCCAAGGACAATTTACCAAAAGAAAGGGGTATTGATGTAATTTAACCTCTTTCTTGAGAGTAGCCTACACCTGCTTCTCCTCCTCTTTGCATGTAGCGCATGCAAGGGCATTAATATGGAGCAAGTGAGGCAAAGCTATATGGGCCCACCGTGATGAATGTGTTGACACCCACTCCATACATCTATTACGCAAGCTCTTATGAGGGGAAGCAGATTGCATCCAACCCCCGGTCGGACCTAGCAATGTCCGACTATATCTGCGTGGGGGCCCACTGTGATGTATATGTTTATACATATTGTCCATCCCTTTTCTCATATCATGTTAAGGTATGGGCCCAAAAATGAGGTAAATCCAACGCTCTAGTGGATCATTCCAAAGATGACTCTTACATTTAATGCAATGTGCATTTAATGCAACCAGTGTTCGAGTTGTAGGTATCGCTACGAGTTTCGCTGGCCAGAGATAAAGATATAATATCGTTATCATCGATAACCGGAAATGTAGGGAAAAAAGGGGGAAATATGGGAAAAACAATAGAATTTTTCAGTGAAACTTCATGACATGCCTAAATACACATATTTGCATATTCAGGAATAATAATAATAATAACTGCATAAAGAATGCATTAAATAATAAATTTTCATTTAATGGGGCCCTAAAAGCATGTGTTGCCGTAAGAAATCACCCAATAATAACCAAAATGAGTTTATATAATAAAAATGCAGCTAACATACAATAATTAATACATGTAAAAATAAATGAATTCAAAAAGTACACCTTTCTAGCCATATTTCATCCCCACATGGAATGACAAGGTGGCTCGTAATCATCATCCGGATCCCATTGCAATTGGGCATGGTATTGTTGCTCAACATGTTGGCAATACAGTTCCTAGGTCATCATCTGCTCATACCAGTGGAGGTACTCTCTTTTGTATCTCTGATAGTCGTCCTCCTCAAACTGTACAAGTACATCAACACTATTCTCATCTACTCTTCCACTAGCTTTCTTACACTCGGCAGTCCTTCACATTCTTTTACCCCCTACCAAATGCTCCTTCAGCCTAGACACCCCCTACTCTGTTTCCTTTAGTCTGGTACACCGGAATGTTTATTTGCCATCTAACCTAGTGATAAGGTCACAAAGACTTATATGAAGAGACCACATAAATATCATCTTGATCCAAAGCTTTTGTGGCCCACAAGAAGTTTTTAATGGTCAATTACTATTGTTTCCTATACTTTGGTCCATTTGAGATTTGGATATGCTTCAAATTTTAAATCATGCCCTAAAATTAGTTTTCAATACAGATGGACGGCATGGATTTAGTCACATACATCAAGGTGGCCCAACAGTCAAGGGTCCCATGCACCTGGTGGATCCAGGGATCCACTGAAGCCATGCCCGTGTTACCCAGGTAACTCCGTGTTACTCTTACCGTGTGGGGCCCAATTTTATCATTGTGACAAATCCACTCCATTCATCCGTTTCAGAACATCATTTTAGTACATAGTCCCTAAAACGAGGTAGATCCAAATCTCAAGTGGACCACACTAAAGGAAACAGTAATGATTGAATCCCACCATTCAAAACCTTTTAGGGGCCATGAAAGTTTTTTATCAAGATGATAATTGTGTTTTCGCTTCATCCAGGTCAGTGTCACCTAATCAAGAGGTTGGATGGCAGAAAAACATTATAGTGGGAGCACCAAGCCAAGTCACACATGCGACTTCATCGTGAACATGGATTGGTGTTGCGTGCTGAGTAACTCAGTACGCTGAGCATACTGAGGAAACTCTGTGGGGCCCACCATGATTTATGTACTTTATCCACTCCGTCCATCCATTTTACCATATACTTTTAGGTATTCATATAACAAATGAAGCATATCCAAACCTCAAGTGGACCACACCACAGGAGACAATGTGAATTGAACGTATACAGTTGAAAATTTCTTAAGGGCCACATAAGTTTTAAATCAAGCTGATATTTATGTTTTACCTTCATCCATGGTTGTATGATCTTATGAACAGTTTTGATGACAAATAAACATCATTGTGAGCCCTAAAAAGGTTTCGACAGACATTATTCTCACTGTTTCCTTTAGTGTGGTCCACTTGAGCTTTGGATATGCTTCAATTTTGGGATTAACCCCTAAAATGAGCTGGAAAACGGATGGATGGCGATAAGCCACATATAGTCATGGTGGGCCGAAGAGAGATTAGTTAGTATGATACAACGTACGAGTTACTCAGTATGCAACCAAAAAGTCGTTACGGACTTGACACGGATTAGCTAGGGAGATCACCAAGTTCTGTGGAGCCCACCATGATATATCTGTTATATGCATGTCGTCTATCCATTTGGTGAGATCATTTTATGGCATGAGCCAAAGAATGAGGCAGATGCAAAGCTCAAGTGGACCCCACTAAAGAAAACAGTGGGGATTGAATGGCTACCATTAAGAACTTCATGGGGGCCACAGAAGTTTTCGATTAGGTTGATATTTATGTTTTCCCATTATTCCATGTCTATGTGAACTTATGAACAGGTTGGATCTCAAATAAACATCATGGTGGGCCCTAGGAAGGTTTCAACAAAGGGTGCCACTATCCCCCATTGTTTTCTGCGGTGGGGTCCATTTTGGCTTTGGATATGCCTCATTTTTGGGCTCATGGCATAAAACGATAATGTCAAATGGATATGGATATAACATATATATATATATATATATATATATATATATATCATGGTGGGGTCCATAGAACTTGATAGCATCCCTTTAATAGCGAGATTGCTATTGAAGCCGTCCGTAGCTTAATCTACATCCCTATATCATCGAGCCTCGAAGTAAAAAACGAAAAAAAAAAAAAACCCTAAAATTTCGTTCATGAGCGGATTCTCGCCAAAGAAAGGGGGTTTTTTAGGGAGGATTTCAAAACCGTATATCATTCTCTCAAATCGCGAGGAAATTCCCAAAATCTCTAATTTTTCATTGAAATGTCAAGCTTCCAATCGAAAAAGGAAAGAGAATTTTGAGGTTTTTCTTACCTCTTTGCAATGTTCGAGGATCAACACTGTTAATAGAGGCATTCTTCCAAGTTGTGAGCTCCAATCAACTCGGTACAAGATCACTCTCACATATTTACAAAAACAACAAAATCAAAGAGATTTTTCGAATTTTTTTTTTCTGACTTTTACCTCTTTATCGAAAAAAGAGGTTGGCTACAGTTTTCCATTAATAGGTTACGAGGTTGGTGGCTACAGTCGATATTCTCAACGATAATCCGAAATTATCAATAATATCTCCGATATTTCGCCGATAATAGAGTGAGAAACGAAAAATTGGGGTTTCGTCGACAACTAGAACATTAAATGCAACCCAAGCTTTACTATTTGGTGTGGTCCACTAGAGTGTTGGATTTGCCTAATTTTTGGGCCAATACCTTAACATGATCTGAGAAAAGGGATGGACGGCATGGATAAACAGATACATCACGGTGGGGCCCCACACATATCTGGTCAGACGTTACTAGGTCCGACCGGGGGTCGGATGCAATCTGCTTCCCGTGTGAGGCTCTCTCTCTCTCTCTCTCTCTCTCTCTCTCTCTCTCTCCCTCCCCTGCACGCGTACACACATACGTGTATAATCACCCTTTTTCCTTTCCATCTCTCCTTTTTTTCCTCTTCCCTAGCAATCTCTATCTTCCTCTCTCCACAAGTGTTGCACATGCCAGACCCCCTCTTATATTCCCTATATAACATTAGCTCCCTTCTTAGGTACCACCAAACACTTCAACAGATTGCCACATCAAAAGACCATCAAAGTTATCAAGACCATGCATGCTTTCTCCTTTTTGTTATAGAATTTTGTATGCCATTCAATTAAAATTCAATTTGAGTACTCCTAGGGCTATTCTCAGTCGTGAAAAGTTTAGATTTCTAGCTTCTCCTCCCTCCCCTCTTTTGTGGAGATAAAAGAAGGATAGGAGATTAAGTTGGTAAAATCAAAACAATCGTCTTGATTCCTTGGCCTACGCAAATACTATTTACAATGGAAACAGAACATATTAACATACAAGAATCCTCAACATCACCGCCACCATCATAGTCATCATAACCTTGTCCTAGCTGTGAGATGTCAGCTTTACGAATCATTCCACTGAAATTCCTAAGGCCCTCTCGATATTCCACAAGTGAAACAACCTTCATATCCCTTCTCACCCACTCAATTCAAGTCCTTATTTTCTTCCCTTTGTCCTCCTTTCAGGCCCTTCAACCCTAATCAATGTTTCCTTATATGAGTTGGCAACAATTTTCATAGCACATGGTTGAACCATCAAAATCAGTTCTCCATCATTATATCTCATATTGGAGCTACAATAAGGTTGTTTTGAATGATCTCACTCTTAATTCAATCCTTCCTAGTCTCTGCAAAGCTCACACCTTGCATGTCCCCCTTTTTTGACACACTACATCAAATAGCATAGGAGGGCTATGCTATAGCAATTTTCCCTTTTAGTTCCATTTGCATGTGGTTATCACACAAAACTCCAAATATGCATATCCACATCCATCCACCCATCTTTAGTCGCTTGGTAATATCATCTTCAATCTCTTCATCCTTTTATGTGATCCGAGCCCGATGCGAGCTCTTGGGCCAAGTTTAGTGGCCCGAGCCCTAGCCCTTCAGGGCCGGGTCACTTGAGCAGGGCTACAACCCCTACTTACCATTAATATTATCTAAAGCCTTGTATTTATAATTTTTCTAATCAGCAACATAGATTTTATTATAAAAACTCAAAAGAATACAAAAGAATAAACTTACCCATCAAAGGAATGACATGAATCCTGATGCAGACATCAGTGGTGCACCCTTTAGAGTATACCAGAGGAGGAGGCGTCGCCGAAAGAGTACTGAAGTGGAGGAGTTGATGTGGATGGACGTTGGGTCCATCAGACCCATTTTCTGAGGCGCTACGAGTGCAGGTGCGGCATGACCACACCCTGACCATAGATCCATGGGTCGAATTTCACACCCTACCACACGGGTGTTTTATTTTTAGATGTTTTTGTTCTTTTTTCTTGTTTCAGGGGCTTTATTGCACTTTCTTTATTTTTTTCGTCTTTTTTGTTATTTTTCTTATTTTCAGGAGCTTTAGTGCGCTTTTACTTTTTCCATAGCTTATACATACGTTGTGAGAAACCCTATTTTCATTATTATTGAATGAATAAAAAATTGTCTCTTTTCTTACTCTTTATTCAAGATATTAGAGTTTCAGGATTGACCCTTGAGTGTTGAGGATTTCACCCAAATTTCAGATTTCCTTCTTTCTAAATTTTCGAAGTGCAGGAAAATGTAAGAATCATCCTCCTTTTCTTTTGATGACAAAAGGACCTGTACTTTCTTCATCTCGAACCCTTCATTCTTCACCCATTTCATTCATCTCTGGATATCCTCTTCTAGTTTGAACGGAAAAGAGGGATGGTTAGTTAGCAAAATCAGATCCAAACTTGACAGTGGTACTTATGCTAGATCTGGGATATCCTCACGTCCCTAGGTCCTCCCTTTTTATTGTTTATGCGATTTTATGCTAAGGGGTATGATCCTGATGGAATGACCTCATCTTTGTGTTGAAATTTACCTAATCCCTTTAATTGAAAACAGTTAGTTGATTCGTGTATTTATTTGAACATTCTTTAACCTGATTATACATGCATCTAGGATTAGGTCATCACATGTTCCTGCATCAAATCCCCTATAAACAGAGACTTATTGCCACACCCTAAGTGCTTCCCTAACCACGGACTATGGGGCACTCGTACACACTCCCTTTGTCGACAAAGCCAACCTACCACTATTTTGAAGAGGTGAGAGAACACAAGAGAGACTTGAAAGCAACAGAACTTACATTCCACTAGAACTCAAGAAAGCTTACAACTACTGAGGTTTGTTACAAATGAGAATTGCTCCATATATAGACATAAGAAACTTCTAGCCACTTTACATGGATGGCTGAGATGGTGACACATGACAATCATCCAATACCACATTTGATACATCATCTCCCTCCATTCATATACCAATCACTAGCCAAAGTCCAAATGATCATATGCCTCCTTCCACTGATACTCCTAAGCCTCAGATTCTCATCATTCAACCCATGAGCCGCTACCTAGCCCTCATCGTTCCCACCATACCATAACCTGGCATGCCAGCCTCAACGACTATGTTTGTCCCACCCTTTCACCCCCATCCTCTCCTACTTCACCTCATTCACAACCCTCTGCAGGTACTCTCTATCTCGTCTAATTTTCCTTCGCACGGTCATTACTCTGCTAATCATGCCACCCTCCTTTTCTCTATTTCTTCTCATGATGAGCCAACATCCTTTTCTCAAGCTATTAAAATTCCTCATTGGCATGAAGCAATGCAGCAGAAATCAAGGCATTGGAGCAAAATCAAACCTAGATCTTACAATACCTACCACTAGGAAAAACACCCATTAGGTGCAAATGGGTGTCCAAAATCAAATACTGTGCTGACATAACTGTTGAACGTTTCAAAGCAAGTTTGGTGACAAAAAGATACAATCAAATTAAGGGTCTCGATTTTCATGAAACATTTGCACCCACTACTAAAGTGATTATTAAACATTATCTCTTAGTTGTAGCAACTATTCATAGTTGGCCACTTCCTCAACACTTCCTCAACTCGACGTCAACAATGCTTTCTTCCATGGAGACCTTCATGAAGAAGTCCACATGATAATTACCCCCAACTTTGCGAAACATGAGAAGCAATGTGTTTGCCACCTTAATAGATCCTTCTATGGTCTTCACCAAGCATTGCGTAACTAGTTTGAGAAATTCTCCTCTACACTCAAAGAAGCTAACTATCGTCAATCATTAGCGGATTATTCCCTTTTTACGCATTCAAATGGCACTCTTTTCAAGGTAGTTCTTGTTTATGTTGTTGATATAATCTGAACAAGAAATGATCTAACTGCTATTACTACCTTAAAGGCATTTTTTAAAACCAAGATTCGTAATAAAGATCTCGGCCCGCTGAAATACTTCTTAGGAATTGAAGGAGCTAGTTCTCAGAAAGGGATTTTTCTCATTCAATGTAAATATACTCTCGACATTCTCAAAGACATTAGACATCTTGAAGCTCGGCTGATCACTTTCCATGTGGAACAAAATTTACATTTGACCAATGATCATGACACTCTTCTTCCAGATCCTTCCATGTATCGATGTCTTGTTGGTCGCCTCATATACTTGATGATCACTCGACCCAAAATGTTTTTGTAGTTAACATTCTCAGCCAATTCATACACAACCCACGCCAACCCCATTATGATGCAGCTACTCGAGTGTTATGATTTCTCAAGCCTTCTCCAGGCACAGGCATCCTTTTGCCCTCCACTAGCTCCTCCAGCTATCAGCTTATTGTGATTCTGACTAAGCCACTTGCCCCCAGACCCATCGATCTACTAAGGGTTACTTTACAGTGCTTGGTAGCGGTCCTATATCTTGGAAAAACAAAAAACAGACCATTGTCTCTAGGTCATCTGCCGAAGCCGAGTACCATGCTATGGCCAATGCTACTTGTGAACTCACTTGGCTCAAAACACTCCTCCAAAATCTAGATGTTTGTGACAATCAAGCTGCTCTTCACATAGCCATCAATCCTGCTTTTCATAAACGAACTAAATGCATAAATATCGATTGTCATCATCTCCGTGGAAAAAAAAAAAAAAAACACTTTTGGGGTTCTCTTCACTTCTTATGTGCCCACCACTCACCAACTTACAGACATCTTTACCAAAGCCCTTAGTTGGGACTAATTTCATCTTCTACACGGCAAGTTGGGCGTAAAGATCTGCATGCGCCAACTTGAGGAGGAGTATTAGGAAAGATGATATTTCCCCTTGTATGTATTAGGAAAGATTTTATTTTTTCTTGTATTTCTTTCCTTTTTTGTTATATTAGATTAGGAATAGATTAGTTTAAAATTAATTGTAAATTTCCTTCTTGAGGCCATTCCTCATGTTTAAATTCAATGTGATTCTCAATGAAAATACAAGCAATTTTTTCCAGAAAATCTTTCTCCATTTCTGTAAATTTTTCATCACCATTATCCTTTAGGCCTTATCCTAAATAATTGGGGTACATGAATCCAATTCACCACTGCACACTATCAAGGACCATCTCCTCAATTAAACCACATAGGTCAACAAGTCCTTCTCACCACCTAAACCATGTCCTTCCACACATCCAGACATGCCCTAAACAAACAAGGTCATTAGATAATAGATATGGGGCCCTCTCACATACTTCTTTGGCTTATAAGTCCCTTCCTTAACAGAGGTATACCCAATTCTTCAGCAGAAATATACAAGGGATCAGATTTTATTGGCAAATAACCAATGGAAAACAGGTTATATTCCTCAGTAAATTATAAAAGAAACCCAACTGAAGAATTAACTAAAGAATTTGGCTGGATGTCAGTTTGGGGGTATACCAGTTAAAAACTAACATGTAGATCATATGCATCATACAAGATGAAGCCACAAATTGCTGAAAGACTTGTGCATCTTCCAGGAAACAGAGAGAAAATTCAGCCAATTTATAGAAAGACCCACATAGACTATCTTCATGTTTACAAGATGAAGCCATAAAGCCAAAGCGGTAGAGAACACCCAACACCATAAGACCTGCGGCAATAACTTTTCTGCATATTCTACGGAATGGGTCACTTCAATTAATTTTACCAAAAACCCAGATGGATTTTTTCAGTTTATGATGTCCTAAGCAAGAAATTTCATCATGCCTTCAGGAACACTTGACAGATATTTCTTTAAAAACGAAACCCATATATAAGAAGAAGAAGAAGAAGAAGAAGAAGAAATAAAATAAATAAATAAATAAAACAGAAGAGGAGAGGAGAAGAGGGTGTGATTAAATACCAACAGAAGAAGAGATGTCAGTTTCTGCAATTTGTTGCTTTCTAAGCTTTCTGTAGCAATGGGCAGCTATCCATATGATGCCCAAAGGCCCCTTTCTAGAAAGAAGGCAGTGAGAGTAGAACATTTCACCCCCTTCTCTCCCCTTCTCTGGCATTCAAACCCAAAGCTTCTGTTGCTTCTCTGAGAGAGAGAGAGAGAGAGAGAGAGAGAGAGAGAGAGAGGGGTAACGGTCTAGAGCGAGCAGAGAGCAGCAGTTGTACAGGCAGTAGAGAAGCAGCAGAGCTTGGGTGCATGTCAGGGCCTAAATTACGATAATGCTTGGGTGCACAGCTTGGGTGTTTTCAGCGAAGAGGAGAAATTGCGATTCTGAAGCTGGTGGGCCACGTTTTCTACCGTACGGTCAATGATCGTTTACGAGTCTCACGGGCCTTTCCAGGAATATTATTGGCTTGCACTGAGATTAGCCATTAGATATTCCCGCACGAACGACACTTGATACGCGGGCACTCAGTAATTGTACACGTGGCACACGAGAACTCTTGGATTTAAGTAATAATAATTTTTTTGAAGTCTGCCACGTGTCGGCGGGAGTTTAGCTACTGGCTAACGTCTTTCCCGCCTCATACGGAATAATTAGGCACGCATGTGAAAGTTTGGAGCCGTTCGTGAGGAAGTACGCTCGGGCGAGGACAAGCAGCATTTCTCCGGGTTGCTCTCATTCATCGTTGCCATGGACGGAAGAATTTTCGTTCTAAGGGGCAAGGTGGACCCACTTTGGCTCCAGGGCACATGCCATGCATCCACACCAATTTTGGACCGTCCAAACTGTGGGCCCATTATGGAAGGAGCGTAGCACCGAAATCACATTCACTGGATCATTAAATAATTTTAGGGCTAGCGATTATAGCTAACGTGCTCTAAATGGGTAATGATTATTATTAGCACTGTAGAAGTTAAATGGGATAACCACATTACACAATACCAATCTCCCACCTCCCCGTGGGACTATGGATATGCATGTAAAGTATATACCGCGGTTACTTGGATATAAATTCTTTAATGTATGTTATGTACACCATGGATATGCCAAAAAAATGATTGCATACTCAATTCAATATATGTTATCTACACCATGGATATGCCAAAAATGATTGTATACTCAATTCAAACTGAGTAATTTGACCTCAAGCACTAAGATAAATAGATATGTAAAATGTGAGTGTATGTGAGTGTATATGATTGTGAGGTGACTACCGCAAGGTAGGATTCTTTCTTCCGAAAATGGGTTACGCATTACCTTTCGTACAAAATGACTTTTATAAACAAAAATAGCCAAATGAAACAGAAATATTTACAATCGATAATAGGAAGCACTAGTAAGATATCTTTCTGAAAGATGAAGTGATTATATTGATACTAGAAATAATCCAATGCAAAAACATATACTTAAAGTAGAACTAAACATTACTGCTACTAGGTTATAACTAAAGATTATTATTGCTCTTAGAATAGAGCTAAGGTATGATAAGGAAAGATAATTTGATTTGTTTGTTGGATTGGCATGAGACAATTTGTTTTGCTGGAGTTCTTATTATTTATATATCTCTATTGCAGTTTTTATTTTTTTATTTTTTATTTTTGGAGGGGGAGCATTTCTTTTCTTTATTTCAACGGTTATAATAGTTGAACTGTTGTCACATCAGTTTTTCACATCCTTATGTCTCTTTGTGTCTCTCTAACCGTTCTTTTCCGCTCGACCATTTTCTATCTCTTGAGCTTCTTGGTTACGTTCCATCTTCAAATGATGTGTACCATCTAACTAAGCATCAGTTATACTCTCGTGAAAAGCACTCTAAATATTTCTGAAAATCTTTTGCATACCATATTTCCCGTGCAATGGCACGTGTTCGTTTCTTAGTGATTATTTTAGGAGCAATTAGATATAAAGTACATCAGTCCATACTGTTCATTCATTTTGTAATATTATTTTAAGGCATAAACTTGAAAATGAGGCAATTATTGGCTACTTGGTTTACTTTTGAATTTCCTTCAACTGTTTCATGTCTTGTTATCCTGTCAATTGTCATTCCGTAAAAAAATAAAAAATAAAAATACTCAAGCATCTTTGAAGATCTTTAGCATACCATATCTTCCCATTTCTATAATATGTGTTATTTTCAATTAGGTTTCTCAAGAATAGTCAAGAATAGAGTACAATATTGTCCCCTCACATCGTGTCGCCTTTGGTGAAAGGTGAATGCAATGTTAATCATTATTTAGTGCCACTACTTTTGTGGTGTGGCTTTTTGTCACTTTGGATCTACCTCATTTTTTATCTCATATTATAAAATGATCTTGGATGGACTGTGTGATGTAACACATACATCATGATAAGGTTCATGGAATTATATTCAATCAATATAAAGTGTAATGATGTGATTTTTCCACCACATTAATGTGGTAGTCACCAAACAAGCCCATTGTTTTAACTATCATTTGATGGTTGCTAACCATCCAACTAGATAGGATTGTTCCCTGATGTGGGCTCATGATTTGGAAGATTTAGATTGGCATGCATGTATGACATTTGTATGCGGATTAGATTGTGCCTCTTTTACTTGTTTTCAATTGTTGATCTTCTTAACATTTGAAAAATGGATTTGGATTTTGCTACGGCCACCATCCACATGGTGACTAAACCTAGCCATACATGGATCGATACATGTCCAAGTCAACTAAGCAGTTATTTGGTAGCTTGTATTTGATATGAATTAGAATTCAAATCGTAATTATCATAGAATTCATGTACATTGAAATCTAGTTGTGTTTAGCAACGTGTAAATGGAATCTAGTGAAATTGAATTTTTATATTGGTATCATTGCCGGCATATCCACGCCATCAATTGAGAGGTCATCACTTTGTTAGATTTCCAATCCCAATAATCAGATCATTACACTAGTTCGGTGGGGGACAATTACCAAGTGTATAGTTGTGAAAAATTTAACCAAAGTTTTCTAACCCCTCTACTTATTTATAATATCATGGCACATCTACCGAATGGATCACCTTAATATATCTCTAGTGGCATTTTTTATGACAACCCATCACTGTGGTCATATGTGGGCGGGCACACGTGAGTGGGCGCATATGTGGGCGGGCCCCAAGGTGGCTAGCAGGCTATTGTATGACTGGCATAATACTGTACTGGCAAGCTATTGTGCACACAGTGAAGGTGGAACATTGTTTCACATCGTCCAAAATTGTGGCGGCTATAAGTTGAATTTCTTATTTAACAGACACGGCGCATTTTAAATCCGTAAATTTCAGCAAAGCGAACAATATCATATGTTGTGGGAATGGGCCTCACATCTTTGCTATGGACCAGTGAGGTCCATCTAATGGATGACTTGGATATTTCACTTATGTGCTATATTAGCATATGTGGTTTCCGTTTCCTTGCTGTAACCGCACTGGCTCAGCAGATCCCTTAAAAATAAAGACTGTTTCGGATCCGACCAGTTGGACTTAGCCCACCCAACGGATAACTTTCTACATTTCATGTGCGCAGACAACATCCAATCTGTCCAATAGGTTGCAGCATCACGATGATTGCCTTATGCAAACTCAGCCACACCCACTAATTGAGTAGACTATATTTGTATTTTTTTAATCAATGGTTAGAGATTGTTTTTGAAGATGTGGCCCACCTGATGAGTAGAAGAGGCTCATGTTTGCATTATTGACCCTAATCAGTGGGGATAATTGAAGGGAAGGGTTGGATGTCACATTTACATAATAGGTTTGAAGTCATCTGCCGTGTAGACCATAACTTGTGGTCCATTCCGTTAGACATGAGACCTAAAAAATAGACTTGTATCGCTATTAATAAGTAATTAAATAGATTATAAGGTATAACTCCTTCAAAACAGTTCAAATAATTTAATAGTTAGAGTGGGACCTTTCACCACAAGAGAACTTGGTTCAAATTGCTATAACGCGGGGCTACTGATGCACCTGACTTGGGTTTTTAAGGCTGCTTGTAAGCTTTTGTCTCAAGCTAGGATCTAGGTGACAATGACATGTCATTGGTTTTTTACACTAGGGATAAGGACCGTACATCTATGTGGTTTTGGCAAACGGTTCGGCCCCATCCAAGCCGTGGTGTGCTAGGACGTGAGTAAAAAGATTCGGCCAATGGTTCAACCCACTGATGTGTGTATGGTTGTGGCTAATGGGTCCAACCATTGTATCAGTTTAGTGGCGGACACGTGATGTTTATGGAGCTAATTACGATTTAGGGTTGGGATGATGGTTGTTTTCAAAAGGAATGCATGAATAGTTGCCTTTGTGAAAAGGCATGACTTTTAACGTGGCATGCTGACTCGGCAAGTAATTGTGTGTACTATATTGAGTACATTTAAAAGGCATAAGTGTTGGAGAACAGTAACGTGTTCCTTCCATACATATAAATCTAGTACACCTTGTCTAAGAAAAGTGACCTAGGACTCACATTATTTCCAAATTCATTAGTCCTTAGCCTGTAACAATCCCACTCCGTAAATGCTCGTTTGGGATTATAGGATTAGTGCGGTGCACGAGCCAATATAGCTCGAAAAGCTTGCTCATCTTGGCTCAATCTAGCTCGGCTTGAATGACAATTCGAAGCGAGCTAAGCTTCATGTGACCCAACTCATTTTGAAAACGAACTTAATTCGAGCACAATGGAATTTGACTCAACTCAAATATATATATATATATATAATTTTAAAACTTAAACCCTACCCTACCCGTCTATCTCTTTCTTGCCCTTTCACTTCCTTACCCAACCCGCCAGGCCCGACCTCTCCTCTCTCTCACTCTCTCTTGTGCCCGAGCTCCTCTCTCTCTCTCTCTCTCTCAACACCAACAACACGGTACCTCTATGGCTATATATATATATATATATATATAGATTATTATTTGAATATTTGATTTGGGGGTTGGGTCGGGTGCAGGTTTGGTCAGTTGGGTAGGTTGGCTAGGTTGAGTCGGGTGCAAGTTGGGTCGGGTTGCTAGGTTGAGTTAGGTGTAGGTTGGAATCAAGCTCAACTCAACTCGAGGTAAGCTCACCTCGACTCGATACTCGAAAGGTTTGGCAAATAAACTAAGCTCCAATGGTAAGCTCGAGGCTGAGCTCGAGCTCGAAGTCGAGGAGAGCAAGGACGAGTCAAGCCAAGCTTGGCCCACCTCGACTCGACTCAGCTCGATGTACAACCCTACATAAAATTGAAATCCTGGATATGTAATCCATATTTGAATCTTTGGATTTTCTATTCTGTTTGCCAACTTGGATCTTCATAATCTCGGATTTAAAAAATTATGTTTGTGATCCTAGATTTTGACTTTTAGATTCTTTGAATTAATTTGTGATATATTTACAGGATTATCATTATGAATGTGATGAATTAAGTTTTCTCAAATATTTTAAACATCACCGATGTATTCAGCATAAGATGACTATTGCATTAAACTTATTTTAAGACAACCTTAACTTAAAAATAAAGTAATTCCAAGCTTTTTCTCTACAAAAGCGAGTACACTAATTCAATAATTGAAACAAAATCTTATATTTCTTCTTGGGTGATTATTAATTTTTATATAGCTTGACTTGCATAAGGATTGCATAAACTTACATAAGAACCTGAAGATCACCTCGATCTGACTTATAATGAGAGTGTTATGACTATTTTCATGGGATCACACGATGTTGGAATAACCACAATCCATGCAGTATTAGAACCACATGCAGTGTTAGAATCACCACGATTCATGTAGTGTTAGAATTATAATCCATCCAATGTTAGAATCATGATTCATGAGTGTTAGAACCACGATCCATATAGAGTTACAACCATGATCCATTCAATGTTAAAACCACTACCAATATTAAAGGTGGAGTCCAGATGATGGATAGTCCACATCAAGGGTGGGCTCCACATGATGAGTGGTGGATATTGAAGGTGGGCCCTGCATGATGGGTAGTAACATTGATGGTGGGCCCCACATGATGTATGACTCGCATCAAGGTGGGCCCCACATAATAGATGGTTGACATCAAAGGTTGGCCCTTAGTGATTAATGGCCCATACCCAAAGTATGCCCCACATGATAAACAATAACCTTGACCTCACCTTGATGTGGGTCATCCATTATGTGGCTCCCATCTTAATGTGGGTCATACATCATGTGGGAACCACCATCAATGTTATTGCCCATCATGTGGGGTCCACATTCAATATCCATCACCCTCATCCATCGTGTGGGCCCCACCTTTGATGTGGGTTGACCATCATGTGGGTGCACCTTGATGTGGATCATCCATCATGTGGGGTACACCAATTATTGTCCATCATGTAGGGCCCACCTTCAATATCTAATGCCCATCATGCGGAGCCCACCTTTGATGTGCATTGTCCATCATGTAGACACCTCCTTCCATGTTAGTCATCCACCATGCATGGATTGTGGTTTCCAACAATGCATGGATCCTGATTGTAACACTTCATGGATCCGTTGTTCTTACACTGCATGGATTATGGTTATGAATTCGCTGCTCTTCCAGTGCATGGATCATGGTTGTCATTGCATAGATCACCGTTCTAAAACCAAATGGATTGTAGCTTCAAAACTACATGGATCATGGTTTTAACACCGCATGGATCTTGGTTTTACCACTACATGGATCAGGGTTCTACTACTGCATGGATCGGGATTATAACACTATATGGACCATGGTTTTAACATTGCATGGATCACAATTCAACACTGCATGGATCGTGATTATTCCAGTATCATATGAAACCACAAAAATAGTCATAACTCCTTCATTATAGGTTGGATTGGGGCGATCTTGGGCTCATTGGAAAGATAATTCAATGAGCTTTCATATGGGCTAGAATTGGTTAGTGCCTTGATTTTTTCAATGTCATGAGCTAGGGTAACTTGAGTTGGTTAAGCCTCTATAAGAAGATATTGAAAACCAAAGATTTGAAGACATGAAGCATCAAGGGCAAAGACAACACGTAAATCATGAGGTGCCTTGGTAACCTTAGCCTTAGACCTTTTAGATTCTAAAACAACCAACCTCTAAATGATTCATCACATAGGTAAATATTTGACTCATCTAAACCAAGCCTTAGACCCTTAATGAACATGTTAAATTAAGACTTAGGGAGGTGCTAAGCTGTTGTAAAACATATAGCCCAAATAATAGTCTTCGAGTGGATCTCGATCAAATTGACTAGCCATCAATGGAACTCAATTCAATTGAAGAAGTGCAAAATAACCTAGTAACCAAACTGCATATTTCTAGATTTTCTCGATCAGTTCGAAAGCCAGTTCAATCGAATAGATAATATCATTTTTTTTTACCATTTGAACTTGTTTCCTTTATATAAAGCATTTGGTATTTGGGCATTCTAATGGATTTTTGGTGCAAGTAGAACATAGGTGATTCCCCACTCATATCTTTCATCCCAGACTCCAAACCAAAGAGATTCATGATATCCTTCTAGTGATTGACTGCTTTAATGAGCATTACAAGTTCAATTATGAAGGTGTTCATGTTCTCTCACTTGTTCTAAATATTAAACCCAAATCTATAGATGGTCAGATAATAGGCGAAAATTAAAGTAATCGGATGGTTAGAA
This sequence comes from Magnolia sinica, assembly GCF_029962835.1. Taxonomy (NCBI): domain Eukaryota; kingdom Viridiplantae; phylum Streptophyta; class Magnoliopsida; order Magnoliales; family Magnoliaceae; genus Magnolia; species Magnolia sinica. The sequence goes on from NC_080577.1 coordinate 92,230,542, forward strand.
TCCTAACCATGTAATCAGATCATTGTATGGTCAGTTTTGTAAATGGACAAGCATAGAGTGGGTTTTTGGGGTTGATTTACTTAAATAATTACTCTTATGGTAGGTTAAGCATATTCATAGGTGACGAAAAAGATGAACAAATTTGAATTTGAATTCAATGTGCAAATGAGTTGATATGGATACCTTGGTGGTTGGTTTACTACGATCTGGTGGTCCAAAATCAACGCAAATGGTTAGATATCTTCATATAGTGGTGAGTAATTGATTGGACAATTAGTCTTTGACGTACAGAAGGGAATACTAGGGTACGGGCCTTATACTATGTCCATAGAACAAGTCGTAATTGATGGTAGAACCATTAGCACTCCTAAAGATAAAGATGAATGTAGTGTTAATTAGAGAGGTAGGTATACCTATGATGTTAAAGCTCACAATGCGATTTACTGTGCGGTTTCCACTAATGAATTTAAATGCATATATACATGTGAAACGAGTAAGGAAGCATAAGACATATTAAAAGCCAACCATGAGGAAGCTAGCACAGTAAAGCAATCGAAGCTTCAACTCTTGATCACATAATCTGAATATATTAAAATAAAAGAGTCCAAAACTTTCGTGGAGTTTTATAGAAAATTGAACGATATTTATAACTCTATTTGAGGTTTAGGAAAAATGATCTTGGAAGGCCAATTATGTAGAAAATTTCTTAAATCCCTTTAGGATAGGTTTACTCCTAAGATAACCTCAATAGAAGAGTGTAAAAACATAAATGAAATAAAAGTAGAAGTACTTAGAGGTTATTTATAAACATATGAATATACTTTAAGACTCCCTCTAGCAAAAAGAAACTCACTACTTGAAAACTTCACATATGCATAAGGATAGGAAAATCGTATTTGAAGATGACAGTGAGGAGGAAAATGAGGAAGCAAAAATGTCTAGAAAATTTAAAATTTTCTCAAATTGAGTAGATTAAAATGTTGTGATAATAAGGGCATAGTGATTGAGAAGCATATAGGTAAACCTTTCAAGAAGTCTAGAGAAATCCAATGTCACAACTATGAGGGTTATAAACATATTACCTCTTAATGTACTAGCAAAATAAGATCCAAAGGTAAGGATATGACGACAATATGTGATGATACGGGGGAGTATGAATCCAATTCAAGAGACTCCCTAGTGATGAAGACCTTGGATACTTATGTGTTCTAATGGCCTCCATCATGGCTTCCCTCCCTAGAGACTTGGGAGAACATAAAATCTTTAATAGGTGACCGTATAAAGTCCATGTGAGATTAATAGGTAAATCTAAGGATTGTAGTGTCATTAGTGAGCCTTATAGGAATATATGAAGATTCTAGCCTCATTGAATGAGCTTATAGGTAAATTCGAGAATTTTAGCCCCATTATCTTCTTGATTGTTTATCTATAAAGTTTCTTAATTTTAGTATCACATGTTTATTGCTAAACTGTATTTGGTCATTATTATTTAATAGGTATGTATTTTAAATGACCATAACTGCATGCTCCATGTTTTCATGTTTATATGCACCTTACATTCCCTAGTCAATATATACTCATAGGAAAATGTATGTCTTATAAAGTTTTCCATTTTCTATAATTATTAGTATATCGATGGAATTAACTCTTTGTTAAATACTGAAAAAAAGGGAGAGAAAGATTAAGTCCCACCAAAACAAGTGTAATATGTTTTACAGGTTCTCTTTGTTATAAGGAATTAATGAAAATAGGGGGAGCATTTGAGGTGGAGCATTGCAAGTTTACATATCTTGTTTGTAATTAAATTGTAAATATTTTTATTTGACATGTAATATGTTTAGTTGTTTTAGTTTGTCATTAGCATGTACCATGACAAGGTCTAAGTCAGTGTTTGTCATTTAATTGACAAAGGGGGAGATTGTTAGTACCTCGGTTTTATCAATGATGTAAGTTAGGGCATTTTGAGTCGGTTGAGCCTCCACAGGAAGACATTGAAGACTAAAGACTTGAAGATATGAAGCACCAAGGCCAAAGACAACAAGTAAATCATGAGGTGCCTTAGTAAACTTAACCTAAGAACCTTTAGATTCCAAAACAACCCACCTCTAAATGATTCATCTCATAGGTAAACATTTGACTCATCTAAACTAAACCTTAAACCCTTAATAAACATGTTAAGTTAGGAGTTGGAGAGGTGCTAAGCTATCGTAAAATATATAGCCTAAACAATAGTGATCGAGTGGATCTCGATCAGATTAATAGCCCGTCGATGGGACTCGATTCAATAAAAGGTTCCCATCGATTGAGTCGAAGAAGCGCAAAACAGTCCAACAACCAAACTACATATTTTTGAATTTTCTCAATCGAATTGAAGGCTAGTTCGGTCCTATCAAAAGGTCTTCTATCGAATCGGAGGCTCAATCGATCGAATTGACAGTGCCATTTTTTACCCTTTTTTTAAAATTTTTTTTATTTTACCGTTAGAACTCGTTTATTTATGTATGACATTTGGTATTTGGGCATTCTGATGGGTTTTTGGTGCAAGTAGATTATAGGTGATTCTCCACTCATATCATTCATCCTAAACTCCAAACCAAAGATATTCATGACATCTTTCTTGTGATTAACTGCTTTGATGGGCATTTCAAGCTCGATTATGATAGTGTTCATGTTCTCTCCCTTGTTATAGAGATTAGACTCAAACATATATGCAAATCCTCATTTAAATCCTCTAGAACACCCATCTAACTGAATTCCCCTTGGAAAATGACTATCCCTTTAGTTTTAGGAGATTCTATCATCCTTTTACTACATTGGTCCCCTCATTAGAGATCCCATGCAAAGTGTTTGATCGTGAGGATGAACCATTAGCATCGACAAATGTATGAGCAATTGAGAAGCCGATTCAAGAACGGAAGAGCATTGACGAAGCATCTCAAGAAAGGTGTTATAATGGGGCTCAATTCGACAAGTAAGGTTGTCATTTGTTAGAGTCCATTTCACACTTTTTCCTTTTGTAGGATTGAGTGTAGAGTTGTGAGCCAAACTCAAATAAGTTCTTCTGTAGAATCTATGCTCTTGTTTATGGCTGCATTCACAGGACACGGGTGTGTATGTGTTAATCTCTATGGGGAGCCTTCAGCGGGAGCATACATAAGGACTTGAATTATGACCGTATTCACCAGACATAGGTGTGTATGTGTTAGTCTTCATGGGAAGCCTCCGGCGGGAGTGTACATAGGGCCTTAGATTAGGACCGCTAGTGGTTGTTAGTTAACTGATAGAAAACCGACTAAAATCTCTTGGGGGAGCCACCAATGTATGCTTGTAAAGGTTAGAAATGAACATGATTTAAAACTTCTAATGGTGAAATTCTAGTACCCTCAATGAGACTGCTCCATCGAGAGTGGAGTAGGCAAGTAGCCAAACCACTATATATGCTTGTGTTTGGGATTGTAATTTACGCACCTTTCTATTATACTTGTAAGCTTAATTCCTTGAATTATATGAATGCATAATTATATGTATGCTAAGTGTTGAATAGTTAACACATCCCACATACAAGTTCACTATCTTACCTTGTAGACTAGCTGCTTATAATGATGCATTTATTGTAGTCTATATGATTGGACCCACTTGCTTAGAAGCTTAAGTGTTAATTGCCTTATTAGATTGAATTAGTAAATCCTTTAATTAGGCAAGAATTTTTAAGTGGTCCTATTCGCCCTCCCTCTAGGACTTAGTCATAATTTTAAGCTTCGGCAAACTTTCGCACATGCCGTGGTAGACAATCCATGTAATTTCATAACCATCTCATTTGCACACCGTTTGACAACATCGCGTGATCCCATAAAAATGCTCATAACTCCCTCATTACAGGTTGGATCGGGGCGATCTTGGGATCATTTTTAAGATAATTCGTCAAATTTTCAAATATGACTGAAAATCATCTCATTTGGACACCGTGTGATCTTTTAAAAGTGGGCTCAAAGTCCATCTTATGTTCACTTTCATTTTTAAATGTGGAGTTTTACTGTCTTTTATTCTTTCTTTTTATTCATTTCTTGACAAAAAACCCATCCAAGTTTAATCTTTTGAAGAAAGAAGAACTCATATTTTAAAAGTAAAATTTTTGCAATATTTTTTTCCTTTCAATTTGTCTCATATTCTTCTCAAATAAGTTCAGAACTCATTTTTCTAAGATGGGAGTTTATGTCGGAAAGAGTAGTCGGAAAGCACAAAATATTGTCGGAGAGTATTGAAAAACATAAAAAGATCATCAGAGTGTCATGGTAAAAGAAAAGGTAGCTAGAGAGTAGTGATAAAAAAAAGAAGGTACATATAAGAAGGTTAAGGGACATTTTTATCCATAAAGATTAATAAAGGTGTCAAAAGTTTTAAAAAATAAGTATTTGAAAATGGATACTATTTTGGGTCTTCCAGCAAAACTTTATTTTGGAATGAAATTCAGTAAAATTTCAGCATAGCGTGGGACCCACACTTGCAGTTAAACTGTGAGATTAAAAAGGTTTTAGAATGCAAGATTTGAAATATCTAGAAAAATAGTCTTTTGTTTTGTTAACTAACCTGCCTTATTGGGTTTAATTTTGTTGCACATTGGAAAGTTGTTAAGAAAACCAAGCCTTTATAGTAAAACGCCTCACTAATCCTTTGTATTGGAAAGCAAGGGTATGCCATGGGAGTAACCTAGCACGTGTGCGTGTGCTGCGGCCGCATATGTGGTGTGGTGTGGTTTTGATCAGACACTTTTGGTTTTCTCTACATTTATTATGCCGTTCACATGCGCCTCGAGCCCCAATGGATACCTACTTTTCATTTATAAAGACATCTCCTCTCATTGCAATCTATTTGAAAAAATTCTCTATTTTTTCTCTGGGCTTATTAGTTCGAGCATTCTTAAGTTCGTGTGGCTGTGATCGAGAGCGCACTGATCTAAGCCGTTCATTTTAGAGGAAAGTTGTTGTATCCCGACGGCAGACTTGTTGGGACCCAGTACATCAAGGATCTTCTTCCTGTGGGGGCAAATCTGTCTTTAAGATAACGTGCCTTAGGTCTCGGTCCAAGATGGAGTCCAAGCTTATTATTCTTGCAACTGCAGGTGAAGAGGCCGAATGGTTAAAAATTCTACTTTCAGATATACCCTTATGGGGTAAAACAATGGCAGCAACTATTTTGCATTATGATAGCCAAGCTATGATAGCTAAGGCAAACAATAAGACGTATAATGGAAAGTTCAGACATCTACGTTTGATACATAACTTAGTCAAGTAATTGATCCAATATGGAATAATTGCAATTGAATTTGTAAAGTCTAAAGAGAATCTAGCTGATCCACTAACTAAAGCGATATACAGAGACTTAGTGATGAGTATATCGAGGAGAATGGGATTAAGTACCATTTAGATAAATCACCAGCAATGGGAACCCAACCTATATGACTGGAGAGACCAAGAACTATGTTCAATAGGTAACAACAAATTGCTTTAAGTGATTTGATATTAACACTGTATATTAAAATTGAGAACCCCATTTTCATAGTGTAGCAATACCTTGACCTGTAGCGAGGAAGGTTGGACTATATCCTTAATGACTTCCATAACATGATATAGTGGAATGTCTAGTTGTAAGTACATCTCTGATAGACTCACCTATATGAGTGTGGAAGTGGGGCCGCTTCCTATGAGCATAGAGACATTTTCTAAAGCACTCATGAAAGTAGGACAAAGCACATGACTGTAATGTGCTGCCTTAAGAAATTTAAGTTGCTCTAAAATGATGTGAGTATGATGTGTTTGGGTTATTGTTGTGGAGGGTTAATTTAAAACTTTATATTACTTCCTCCCAACAAACTGAGCATTCTACACTAGGCAAGGTTCAAATCTTTTAGATATCTTTGCAGATGCACTTCATTTCACTGATTTGCCTAACTGGTTTTATAATTATATATATATATATATATATATATTTTTTTAATTTTCAAATTGTGAGGGATTGTGAAATTAAAAGGGTTTTAAAAAGAAATATTTGAAAATTTTTAAAAATTAATTTTTCGCCTCTTTTAACCAACTTGCCTTAATTGGGTTTAGTTTTATTCTACATTAGAAAGTTGTTAAGAAAACTAAACATTTATATTAAAACCCATCGTTAATCCTTTGTATTGAAAAACAAGGGTATGTTATGGGATCAACCTTGCGCGTGCGCGCCGCGATCGTGTACGTGGTGTGGCAAGGTGAGATGAGACGAGGCGAGGGGCAGTGCAGTGCGGTATGGTGTGGTGTGGTGTGTCTTTGATTGGACACTTTTGATTTTCTCTGCATATGTTTTGGCTTACTCATGTATGAGAAGATAGAATCGTTGCACACCTAATTGATAATTAATTAGCAAGCATGTGCCAATATATATTTATTACACCATTCGTATACACCTCGAGCCCATTGTTACCTACTTTTCATTTACAAAGACATCTCCTCTCCATTACAATCTATGCAGAAAAATTATTCTCTCTAGTTTTTGATTTGTGTTTTCTCTGGGCATATTAGTTCGAGCATTCTTGAGTTCGAGTGGCTGTGATTGAGAGTGCGCTAGATTTAAGCCATTCATCTTATAGGAGAGTTGTTGTATCCCTGTCATGCCTTGAAAATCGGCACTCGAGTACAGAGACCCTAATCCCGAGTTCTCGGGTGTTAACTTAATAAAATGTACATGTGTCCTCATTCAGATTCACATTTATTTCACACACAAATAATCAAAGCAACACATTTCAACTTAACGAAATCAAAGCGATGTAGAGATAGCAAGATTAAAAAATATAGGGCTAACACCTAAAAGTTACAGTTCCAAAAAATGATGACCACCCATGTGAGAATTATACAAATCACAATAATTGAGATAGGAATAGAAGAATAACTACCAAACGGAAAGAAGCTAGAGATCTATTGGGCTCCTCGAGCGCATCACTGACTGGTCTTATTTTTTAGTTATGTATCTGTATATGTCAAATAGGAGGTGTCAAATGCCAACATAGTGAAAAAATATCTCTAAGTTTGTTACTTGAGACATTTTAGTGATTAGTAGTTTCACAACAAATATATATTCATAAATATAATACACTTAAGCATGTTACATTTAATACACAACTACTAAGAAAGTTACACATATTACCAACACAACCAAGCATAAGCAATGATGACATAACAAATAAATAATTTCCTACTATAGTTTGTAAGTATATTAATGTTATGATGAAATGATGCATGATTCTTACAATCCACACTCCCTCACAAGCGACTTTAACACCTATTTTGTAAATGCCAACACTCCCTCACAAATGACTCCAATACCAAATTGCAACACATCCTAAGATATGTATGATTAGCCAAGTGATTATTAGTCCAAGTTCATACAAAAGGTTAGTGAAGCTAGGATACCGCCATTATATTATGAGTCATTATCCGAATCACGTGGTTTGTTGCGGCACGTAGCATCTCCTCACTAGTGTCCCTTAATACAAATTAAGGAATCAATACAGTACAAGTTGTCACCTAACATCAAGTATGACACAATCAATTCAAATGTACGGGCTTGTCACTCAAAATGAAATTGATACAAAGGAAAATGGGCTCATCACCCAATTCCACTCATACCCGGTCGTTCGAACGGTACTCTGGCACAAAACCATTGGTGGGATAATTTGACAGGGGCCATTCGAACAACATATTATCACCTCTATCAATACTCAATGGTCACTATGAGGAGATTCGTCACCCCAGTATAGGCCGACAGTTCGAACACGGTATCCCATACCACCATGTTCGGCTCATGAGTCTTTGGGAATCGTAACGCACTAATAGTTATGAGTAGACTAAATCAATAGTAATTGTGGTATCCAAGATTCTATTGAATGTTATACAATCACCAAACATAAGAATGATCGAGCTTGCATTAGACTGATGTGATCGACTATGAAGGACCCCGGGCAAACCGGTATTGGGTGCAAAGCATCCTGTGTAGCTCCAACTACTGTCGATCATCTGTGTTCAACTCTATTAGCCGTATAGCTTGGAATAGCCTCCCTAAAGTGAGTGATTTGCATATTTAAATAATTTATAAAACTCGATCCACCATAACAAAATAATTCAATCATATTAGCATTTCTAAGCATTCAATATTGAAGAATTATAATATTAAGAGTTTCATGTCATTCAAGCATTTCATAGAGCATGTTATCAACCAAATACAAAACAAACACATTTATTTATTCTAAAATACCAAGTAGAAGCTTAAGGGTAGATCTTCACCTTAGAATCGAAATCCTTGACTCAAATGCAGCCCCAGTGTTGGAAATTTAGGGAAAACATTCAAAACATAAATTTAAGTAGAATACTATCATTAATGATTTGTATTTAATCATAATTAAACATTAAACAATGAATTCTGTATTAACTAACTCGATTGGAATGATCCTTCAACTTGGTTCGACAAATCGAGACGTGAAATTAGTGCACAACCGAAACCCTAACGGAGTCGAGTCTGTTAACGCCTCCCATAAGAGTATGGACTTCTCCAATCAATAATTATGACTCAAAATCCTAACATACTCAACTATAACATTAGGATTTGTGAGAATCGATGGAAACGAAATGAGATTTCTAACCCTAATGGTTCAAAATATAGGAAAAGAAGGAAAGAGATGGAAAGACAAGTAAGAAACCTCTTACCTAGCAAGGGATAGAGAATCCAACCCGAAATCTTCGGATTTCGGTCGTGGAAAGCGTGAAACCAAGTGCAAATGTGAGATATTATAAGAGTCGGCGAGTACGGCGATCAGACGACAAGATGTAACACTAGGCTCTACCATTTCTCCCTTCCTTCTCTTCCTCTCTTTCTCTCTCTCCTTGGCTTTGGAAAAATCGTATCGGGATAGGGGAAGTTCAAATGAGGCCCTTTTATAGAGCCAAAAGTTGTGAAAATGACCCTAATGGCTCTTTATTTATTTTACTAACCCTGTAGGGGGTTATTTTCAACCAATAGGACCCACATGGAAGTGTAAGGGCCAATCTTAGCTATCAGATAAGTGTCCCACTAGGCGATCTATGTTTGGACACAACTATCTGATGATCCGACTTGTGAATCAATCGGGAAGGCCCTAACCCAGATTGACGGTCACCGAGCGTTGATCGGGTCTAGCGGATGTGAGAAGGGTAAAAACTTAGGTTGTTTTTCTAAATTTGGTCATGATCTAACAGTTCAAAATCCATAACTTTGGCAAAGACCGAATACAGATAATTAACTTAAGTTATTGCTTACTTTCAGAAATATTCATGTATCTCAAACACTAACCTTACAAGTCTAAGTTATGCGATTCGAGATATGATCTTGGTTCAATGTCCCGTGTTGGACGTCATGCCCACTAAGACGAACATTTTTCTATAGTCTCGGGTTTACTGGCCCACTAACGAGCAGTTTATGGCTTAGTTGGTTAATCATGACATTTCTGAAATGAACTGGGTAGTAAGATTTCTTATACGGAAACTAGAGTTTAGATTAGCTAATTTCATAGCGTAGCCTATTCATAATTAGTAGAAACAATGATTCGGTTGTTCACACCCCAAGTGCAGGGTTGTGATGTAGTAATAAACTCGGTAAGACCGAGGTCGAATCCACAGGGACTGATACCTGTACGTTATCTGAAACCAAGTTGAACTAGAACTAGACTAAGATGTGATCTAAACCAAATAGAATTTAAGAAATAATTGTGGAACAATTATCTAAAGCTTTAAGGAATTCAGAGGAAGGAAACTAGGGATTCAGAGGATCCACTTATAGGGATCAGGGAGATCTTATGCCTGCATTAAGATTTATGGAAATCAAACTGAACCTACTTGATCTAGTTTTTAAGAGATGAAAAGTATATGAATTAGAATGGATTCCATCATCTAACCATGCCCAGGAGACAAAACAAACAACAAGATTAAACTACTTACCAACTAATCAACAATGTAGGGCTAACACCTAAAAGTTACAGTTCCAAAAAATGATGACCACCCATGTGAGAATTATACAAATCACAATAATTGAGATAGGAATAGAAGAATAACTACTAAATGGAAAGAAGCTAGAGATCTACTGGGCTCCCCGAACGCATCACTGACTGGTCTTATTTTTTAGTTATATATCTGTATATGTCAAATAGGAGGTGTCAAATGCCAACATAGTGAAAAAATATCTCTAAGTTTGTTACTTGAGACATTTTAGTGATTAGTAGTTTCACAACAAATATATATTCATAAATATAATACACTTAAGCATGTTACATTTAATACACAACTACTAAGAAAGTTACACATATTACCAACACAACCAAGCATAAGCAATGATAACATAACAAATAAATAATTTCCTACTATAGTTTGTAAGTATATTAATGTTATGATGAAATAATGCATGATTCTTACAATCCACACTCCCTCACAAGTGACTTTAACACCTATTTTGTAAATGCCAACACTCCCTCACAAGTGACTCCAATACCAAATTGCAACACATCCTAAGATATGTATGATTAGCCAAGTGATTATTGGTCCAAGTTCATACAAAAGGTTGGTGAAGCTAGGATACCGCCATTATATTATGAGTCATTATCCGGATCACGTGGTTTGTTGTGGCACGTAGCATCTCCTCACCAGTGTCCCTTAATACAAATTAAGGAATCAATACAGTACGAGTTGTCACCCAACACCAAGTATGACACAATTAATTCAAATGTACGGGCTTGTCACTCAAAACGAAATTGATACAAAGGAAAATGGGCTCATCACCCAATTCCACTCACACCCGGTCGTTCGAACGGTACTTTGGCATAAAACCATCGGTGGGAAAATTTGACAGGGGCCATTCGAACAACATATTATCACCTCTATCAATACTCAATGGTCACTATGAGGAGATTTGTCACCCCAGTATAGGCCGACAGTTTGAACACGGTGTCCCATACCACCATGTTCGGCTCATGAGTCTTTGGGAATCGTAACGCACTAATAGTTATGAGTAGACTAAATCAATAGTAATTGTGGTATCCAAGATTTTATTGAATGTTATACAATCACCAAACATAAGAATGATCGAGCTTGCATTAGACTGATGTGATCGACTATGAAGGACCCCGGGCAAACCGGTATTGGGTGCAAAGCATCCTGTGTAGCTCCAACTACTGTCGATCATCCGTGTTCAACTCTATCGGCCGTATAGCTTGGAATAGCCTCTCTAAAGTGAGTGATTTGCATATTTAAATAATTTACAAACTCGATCCACCATAACAAAATAATTCAATCATATTAGCATTTCTAAGCATTTAATATTGAAGAATTATAATATTAAGAGTTTCATGTCATTCAAGCATTTCATATAACATGTTATCAACCAAATACAAAACAAACACATTTATTTATTCTAAAATACTAAGTAGAAGCTTAAGGGTAGATCTTCACCTTAGAATCGAAATCCTCGACTCAAATGCAGCCCTAGTGTTGGGAATTTAGGGAAAACATTCAAAACATAAATTAAAGTAGAATACTATCATTAATGATTTGTATTTAATCATAATTAAACATTAAACAATGAATTCTATATTAACTAACTCGATTGGAATGATCCTTCAACTTGGTTCGACAAATCGAGACGTGAAATTAGTGCACAACCGAAACCCTAACGGAGTCGAGTCTGTTAACGCCTCCCATAAGAGTATGGACTTCTCCAATCAATAATTATGACTCAAAATCCTAACATACTCAACTATAACATTAGGATTTGTGAGAATCGATGGAAACGAAATGAGGTTTCTAACCCTAATGGCTCAAAATGTAGGAAAAGAAGGAAAGAGATGGAAAGACAAGTAAGAAACCTCTTAGCTAGCAAGGGATAGAGAATCCAACCCGAAATCTTTGGATTTCGGCCGTGGAAAGTGTGAAACTAAGTGCAAATGTGAGATCTTATAAGATTCGGCGAGTACGGTGATCAGACGACAAGATGTAACACCAGGCTCTACCATTTCTCCCTTCCTTCTCTTCCTCTCTTTCTCTCTCTCCTTGGCTTTGGAAAAATCGTATCGGGATAGGGGAAGTTCAAATGAGGCCCTTTTATAGAGCCAAAAGTTGTGAAAATGACCCTAATGGCTCTTTATTTATTATACTAACCCTGTAGGGGGTTATTTTCAACCAATAGGACCCACATGGATGTGTAAGGGCTAATCTAAGCTATCAAATAAGTGTCCCACTAAGCGATCTATATTTGGACACAACTATCTGATGATCAGACTTGCTAATCAATCGAGAAGGCCCTAACCCAGATTGACGGTCACCGAGCGTTGATCGGGTCTAGCGGATGTGAGAAGGGTAATAACTTAGGTTGTTTTTCTAAATTTGGTCATGATCTAACAGTTCAAAATCCATAACTTTGGCAAAGACCGAATACAGATAATTAACTTAAGTTATTGCTTACTTTCAGAAATATTCACGTATCTCAAACACTAACCTTACAAGTCTAAGTTATGTGATTCAAGATATGATCTTGGCTCAATGTCCTGTATTGGACGTCATGCCCACTAAGACGAACATTTTTCTATAGTCTCGGGTTTACTGGCCCACTAACGAGCAGTTTAGGGCTTAATTGGTTAATCATGACATTTCTGAAATGAACCAGGTAGTAAGATTTCTTATATGGAAACTAGAGTTTAGATTAGCTAATTTCATAGCATGGCCTATTCGTAATTAGTAGAAACAATGATTTGGTTCTAAACACCCTAATCAAGAACTTTAATTTAATTATGCTAGAAACTACTCAAATTAGTAAAATACACTAAAAATAGAAATTTCTAATTTAATCATATATAATTATTCCTAGCATAATTACAAGTAATTCTTAAGAAGACATCGAAAGCAAAAACTCTAAAATGAAAAAATTATGTGTGGCACATCGACAATGTGTAGTTGAAAAAAAAATTTCAGTTTCAATAGGTCTATTACTTGTAATATTTTTGATACTTTTAGTAATTAAATTATTTTTAAAATTTTTATAGTAGTTTATCATCAAATCTACTTTATCCCCACCAAATTTTATTCCATTTTAAGTTCTATAAAAATTCTTAAAATTTCGAAAGTACCAGCTTTCTGAAACTAATTATTTTTGGTACAGTTTTCAAAACATCCTAAAATTAACCTCATTTGAATCTTGTTTTTATTATATTATGAAATTAGACTCGTTAAGTTCAATCTGACTTTTAAATCGCCTCAATCGGAGTTGTAAAACAAAAGATATGGGTTTTTGAAGTCGGCGCACTGAAACTTTCAAAATATGATCATACATAAAATTGTTGGATAGGGGGTGGCGGTGGAAACGCTGGTTCGGCAGTGGCAACGCCACCTGCTATCCAGTTTTGGCTGTGGCAATGCCAGGGTCTATCCCATAATTTTTATTTTTTTTTTGCAGTGGCACCGCTAAGATCGATCCACACTCTGTAAAATTCAAAGTTTCACTCTTTCGGGTGGTTTTGGCAGACCTCATATCACTCCTTTTACTCCCAAACACATGTAAATGCATGCACAAACATGTACTCAAATCAAAAAATTAAAGGCAACGACACCCAAGGACATTCAATTCCTAGATGGCAAAAATCTAGAGCGTTACATAGTGCATTAGGGATCTTCTTCATGTGGGGGCAAATCTGTCTTTAAGACAGTGACGGTAACGTACCTCAGTTCTCTATATTCCTCTCTTGTTATTTCTGGTTTATTATTTTGAATTTTCTAATATGTCTTATATTTTAGAACCAACAATTTAAAGACAAATTTCTCTCTCACAAATCTCGACACTGTGACTATTATTTTTGAGTCTTTTAGAATCGAGATTTTGACAGAAAGAACTTCAATAGATGAAAATAGAAAATGAAGTTCTATCTTACTACTCTTAAATTGATTTATGTTATCAAAAATTTTGCCCAATCACTTAAGGCGAATGAACCAGCAGTATCTTTTGAGGTTAAAATCTGGACCACCCTCCACTCAATGCAGCAAACCTCGAACTAACCCTGGTCCTGCACAAAAAGGTGAGCAAAGGAGACCCTGGCTTAAACAGGGGACCCTCCGATGCCTAAGTTAGGCTAGGGAATCTGGGTTTAAGTCACGTAATGTGGAGAGAGGGTACGAGATGTTGCGTACCTGTTGCAATGAGGTCCCCTGGTATTTATACCTGTGGGTCGAGTGGATCGTGTCCGTCAATCTCAGCATGATCTACTCAATCAAGCGAATATTGCAATCGTGGAGATACTCCATAATCTTTGGATGTGTAGCGCATCGTGTCTTAATGGAGCATATCTCCAGGCGTGATCTTTGGCCACGTCCACATTAGGACTGGTTTCCCAGCTCGGTACTCAGAGTATCTTCATCCGGGCTCGGACCTCGTCCTATCCAAGTCCATGGCTGAGTACCTATAGTCTAAATTCATAGTAAAGTCATCAGGGTCGGAATCTGTTAGGTGTGCTTATTCAGGGCTTATCTCTCGGCCTCTAAGTTGAGGATGAGTCAGTCGATCCAAGACCATAGCTTTTTGGATGAGGATGAAGATAAGGATGAGAGCTCGGCTCGGCCAACCTTCTTCAGCTGAGGATGAGGACGAGGATGAGAGCTCGGCTTGGCCAACCTTCTTCAGATGAGGACGAGAGCTCGTCTTACCCGGCCTAGGGTCGTAGTCCAGAGGTCCGCTCGTGCCCGACATAATGTTCTCTTTCTGAGACCCTATTAATTAGTTCAGATGGCTCGGGCCGACCCTGTTTGACACTGTCCAGATTTTTCCATAATAGAAGCCCCCTACTCTCTTAGTCTAAGCTTAGACTTAGAGAATAAATGCCTGGGGAAATGGGGTGATGCCTCCACACCTCTGCTCATGATGATAGTTGGGATGATTGGAGCGCAGTCACTATGACGATTGTGCTTCGGGTTACGCGTGCAGTATGATGGCTACGACTCTTTGGATTTTAACCTCTGAATGAAGGACACATGGTGACGGTTACGATTCGTAATCGGCAGAGCAGAGGAAACGATGCCACGAGCTAATAGAGAGGCGAGAGGCTGTCTGCGCCATAAATAGCTTTTAATGCCGATGAGACTCGGACTTGGGAATGCGGACTTGAGCTTATCAACTCCCTCCATGTGTCCCCTGGTGGCAGTGACGAGCCACCTCGGCGTCAGGGACAACTGTCTGTAATGATGACGTTGAGTGATGGGAGGGTTATATAAACCCCTCTCACTCTCATTCACATTCTCCTTCTCCTGTATTCTAGCTCTCTTGCTCCCTATTCCCTTAATCTTTTCGAATCACTTCTGTCGAAAAGTGATTTTTCCTCGTCGGATAAAGGGTTTCTGATAACTGGAGAAAGGATTTTGCACGGAGGAAGCTGTCGGAGTTGAGAGATTTTCTACCCGAGCAAATCACCTTCAGCACAATGAGTCTTCCACCATTTAGACTTTTTCTTTTATAATGTTGAGTAACTCTGATGAAGTTAAGGAAGTCCGAGGAGCGGAGGTCGACTTCGAACTGGGGACCACCAACTCAGGGCCTGGGGACTCTGAAGGTCCCTTTGTGGCCATACCACTTAACCTCTCGACCCAGAGAATTGTGGGTCTGAGGACTGAAAGCCGAGGCAAGAAGTCGAAGAGGACACTTAGAGATCCTGCGGGATGGTCAAAGGCAGGCCCATCGGGAGGCAGACCAAAGCCAGTGGTCCCCGGTGCTCGGTTCTGGTCAAGTCCGAGATGGCCTAGATTCGCAAAGACTATCTGATTTCGGACTCGGTGCACATACAAGCTCCTTCTCCCACTGAACAAGCAAGTCTTCCTGCTGAGGGGTAGATTGTTATATTCACTAGCGCCCTTTACTGCGGGCTCCTACTTCCCATCCATCCGTTTGTGCGTGAGCTTACTGCACAACTGAAAGTGGCCCTGGGCCAATTGGTCCCGAATGCCCAACGAATCCTAGTCTCCACGTTCATCATCTGGCATCAGGTGAAGAATCAGAGGCTAACGCCAGAAGAGTTCTTATATTTGTATGGCTAAGTGCGACAGGAATGAGCCGTCCTGGTATTACTTCTCTGCCAGACCCCCATGTATCTCGAGTTTGGTAACTTGACTCCTTACTTCCAACAAAGATTGGAAGGGAAAGTGGTTTTGGGCCTCGGGAGAGTGGGAGGCTCCGACCTCTGAGCTAGGCAGACTGCTTGCTCGGATCCCTACTAAGTTCGCCAACCCAGGTCAGGCACTTTTCATTTTATCGCACTCTGTAAATCTGACTTGTCTTCTTGTGTTCTAACTGGTGCTTTGCTTCTGCATGTAGTCTAACTAAAAGGGGCTCCTGATCTTAATCCTCTCCAGCAGAACCAAGTAGCCAGAGTCAGAGTGCTCGCCGAAGAACAATGCTCTTGGTTCGAACTCATCAACGGGGAGAACCTAGTGTCATCTAGTTTCTGCTAATTCCAACCTACTCCCTTTGCTCTGGGTAAGAGGGGATATGGTCCTCTGAGACTGTTCACTGTTCTTCTGTAGATTTCGCTTAGGCTGATTGTTTCTTTTCGGGTAGGAATGGAAGCAGTGGCTCGAAAAGGAAGAGACTGGTGGTGCCACGCCTTCCAATAAGTGTAGTCCTCTCTAATGAGCCAAGGACCAAGGTGATGCCAAAGAAGAGGAAGATTTCTGAAGCCAAGCTTGCCCTGGCTAAAGTTGTGCCCGCCCCAGCCAAAGCCGTGCCCATCCCATCCCTGACCCCTGCCCCTGAAGCACAAGCCCAGGAGGCCCTCATCGGAGCTGAGCCTGTCACGATCTCAACTCCGACTCCAGAGGGGCAAGCCTCCGAAGTTCCACCCCCATTCCCTGCTGGTCCCCCTGGGATAAGGGGAGAAGTTGTTGGGGAGACTCTTGATGCTAACGCTGCCCCCCCATTTCGCGGCCCACCTCATTGCTGCTAAGGTCGACTTCCTGGCTGGCAGAATCGTTACCCTGGTCAGATAAACTATTACGCCTGAGGCTGCGGCTCAAGCCTCCTAGGCCAACAGAGTTAGATGAGCTGTGAGCCCACTCTTCTAAAGATCTTTCCTCTTGGTTACTATATGGCTTTGCTGAATGATTGGGCGGCTAAGCATGTTCTAAAGTCGAGCATAGCCAACACCCTCTCCCGTAACTACAGTAAATTCATGAATGATTACATAGCAGTCTGCTACCAGTCACTGCCGATGATCTTGGAGGTTAAGGAAAGGTTGAAGGAAATGGACCGACTCAAGGGAGAGAAGGCTGGGCTCGAGGCAGAGAAGGCTGAGCTCGAAAGGCTTCTGAAGGCTTCAGCTTCTGAACAGGAGGAGCTAAAGAGGGCACCGGATGAGGGCTGAGTGAGGGAGTTGGTGCTCCAGGATGAGGTCAATCAACTCCAAGCTCGCTTGGACATGGCCGACCCCGAAGTTGTGCACCTGTGGGAGGTCGTTGAGAGCCTGAAGGCCTCCATTGAACTCATGGAGGGGGAGAGCACGCAACTCGTGGAAGACCTCAGGAGGGAGAAGCGTAAAGTTGCTTATCGGCTGATTCAGCAGAGGATAGTCCTCGAGGCTTGGGCTGCTGCGGAGCTGGAGAAGCAGCGAGAGCACTCGAGACTAAGTGGCCTTACAAGTTGACGCGGCAGTGGCAGCTTACAAGGAATCGTCGGAGAGGGCCGGAGAGTTAGACAAACCGTATCTCTTCGGCTATAACACTAGCTTCGACACCTGTCTTACTGATGTCCGAAAGCTCCACCCGAGCATCGACCTGGACACTCTTGCTGCAGACAAGGCCGAGGACGCTAAACCAGCTGTAGTTGAGGAGCCTGAGAATGCCTTAGCTGCTATCAAGGCCAACCTTGATGCTCGGCCCCTTAGCTCGGCGGCTAGTCCCTATACTCGGAGGGAGTGAAATACTTTTCTTTTTTTTTTTACATGGGATGTTAATTTTTGGATGGGTGATGATTTTTTAATTTTGATCATTTGACCCTTGTTCGAGGGCATAATTTTATGCGTTGATTGCTGCATGATATTTGTTGATGTTGAGAGCCGACCCCTTGAGGGGTCAACTCTCCACAAATGGTGTGCAACACTAAGTCGTTTTGTAGATTTTTAACATATGATGAGCCGACCCCTTCTTTAAGGGATCCCTTCACCTATGGGTTTCGTCTTTGCATATAAGAGGTGACCTTTTTGTAGTTTTTCGTGTATTAACAAGCTGACCCCTTCTTTAAGGGATTGGTCCGTTGAGTTTACCTCTGCTTACGAGAGGTGACTCTTTGGTTGTAGATAAACTAAACAGGCAGACCATGTAGAAGGAAAGATGCTTTTATTTAGAGCCTTAATTGGCTAGTAGCTCTAAGCTGTACATTCATCGAGGACCTTAAATGGCTAACAGTTTTTCATGAATAGTAGATCTTCAAGTGCTCGGCGTTCCATGGGTGAGAGAGCTGACGACCTTCGAGAGCTTCCAAGTGGTAGGAGCCTAGCTTCGTTGATCTGACCATGCGATAAGGCCCTTCCCAGTTCAGTTCGAGCGTCCCAGCCCCCGATTCTACTGTAATCTGGAAGACGCGGTGGAGAACCACGTTCCCTGGCCGAAAATCACCTCGCCTTGACCCTGAAATTATAGAATCATGCCACTTACTAATGTCGAGCTGCGACTCAGAGTTTGGAGACGTCTCTGGCCTCTTCGAGCAAGTCAAGGCTTGCTGCAATTTGCTCAGTATTCTAGCTCTCCTTGTAGTTTCTGATTTAAGCTGTGGGGAGGCCGATCTTGACTGAGATGATTACCTCTGAGCCGTAAGATAGTGAAAATGGGGTCTCCCTGGTAGATGACTAAGTTGTAGTCTTGTAGGTCCAATGGACAAATGGGAGCTCCTCGGCCCCGTTACCTTTGACTTTTTCTAACTCGTCTTAACGTGGTGCTTGATGACCTTGTTCACTACTTCCACTTGCCCATTAGACTATAGGTGGTGAGGAGAGGAGTATGCATTTGAAATGCCGAGCCCCCTACACATGCCTCGGAATATGTCATTATCGAACTGCTTTTCGTTGTCAGAGATAATGGTGTGTGGGATTCCGAACCAACATATAATATTTTTCCAGACGAAATCAGTCACCTTCTGCTCTATAATCTTTACCACATGCTTGGCATCGGCCCACTTAGTGAAGTAGTCGACCGCTACGATAGCGAATTTGACCTGTCCCTTTCCAGTGGGCAGAGGCCCGATGATGTCGATCCCTCAATGGGCAAACGACCACGGCCCGCTCATAGGGGTCATCTCCTCCGCAAGCTGCCTTGGCACAACAACGAACCTCTGACATTTGTCACACCTCCAGACATAGTTCTTAGAGTCTTCTCAAACGATCGGCCAAAAGTAACCATGACAGAGTATCTTAAGAGCTAAGGCACGACCACCAGAGTGATTTTCGCAGATTCTCTCATGAGTCTCTCAAATCACGTAGTCTGCTTCATTGGGTCGGAGACACCTGAGGTAGGGCTGTGAATGCCCTTTCTTGTATAAGATCTCATCCAAGACTATGTATCGTGCAGCTCTGACCTTTAGACGTCAAGCCTCTAGTCTGTCGTGGGGGACCTCATTTGATGTGAGGTAGTTGTAGATCGGGTCCATCCAACTAGGAGTGGTCTCCACTAGATTGACCATTTCTTGATTGGCCTAGTTGATGCTCGGACTATCTAAAAATTTCATAGGGATGATCTTAGGAATCTTTCCTTCCGCAACCGAAGCTAGCTTTGCGAGGGCGTCAGCCTAAGAGTTCTTCGTCTTCAGAATTTGATTGATGATGCAGCTTTAGAACTTCTCTATCATCTTTCGAGCCTCGGCAAGATAAGCCACCATTCTAGTCTCCTTGGCCTCGTACTCGGTGGAGATGTGGTTCACAAAGAGTTGAGAATCGTATCGTACTTCGAGAGACTGAACCCCCAGATTAGTTGCCAATCTGAGTCCAGCCAGTAAGGCCTCATACTCTGCTTCATTGTTGGAGGCTTTGAAGCTGAGCCTGATAGCCTATTGGATGGAGGTTGAATCGGGCATGACTACGACAATCCTTGCCCCGTCACGCTTAGAATTACACGACCCGTTCACATAAAGAATCCATTTGTACTCTCTATCTGATTCTGCATCCTGGATAAGCGGGAGAGTTGACGGGGCCATGGGAATTGCCTCTGCGCCCGCTTCTATCCCCTCTACATTTAGAGTAGTGAACTCTGCTATGAAATTGGCCATAGCTTGGCCCTTGATTGCAATTCTCGGATGATATTAGATGTCGAACTCTCTGAGTTCTATTGCCCACTTGATCAGTCGACATGACACCTCAGGCTTTTGAAGGACTTACCTGAGGGGGGAATCAGTTAGGACAACAATAGCATGCGCCTGGAAGAATGGACGCAGCCTCCATGCCGAGAAGACTAAGCTAAGTGTTAATTTCTCCAAACTCAGGTACCTGGTCTCGTCGAATATCATTGCTTTACTCACATAGTAGACGAGGTGCTGCCTACCCCTCACATCCCTGATAAGTGCAGAGCTAACGGTCGAGGCAGAGACTGCTAGGTATAAGAATAGGGGTGTAACGTCTCGAAAAAATCCGTACAAGGAGCCGAGTACCACCTCAGGCAGAAATCACCCAGGACCAAAACCTTTAGAAATTAGGTTAATATTAGCAAATGCTAAACTAGAATGCTTATGAAATTAAAACTAATCACTTTAAATATGATCTGTAAGACCTAAAACGTGCAGTATCATTGACGCTACATTACCCTGAAATCTAGAATTCGTCCTTAAACCCGGTTGCTCTCGGGAGCACATCGAAACTTCGTATCGGACCTGGACCGCACGTCGAAAGTCCAATTTTCCTGAAACTATATGAATATGACCGCATTACTGGACTTGACCACCCCCTCGAAAATCAAGTCCTAATTGTGTCTAGAAATGCACAACTTGAGCTCGGAGCAAAGTGTGTGAGAAACGTGAAAATATTTAGAAATAAAAATTCAGATTTAAGTAATCTGAGTCGTGTCGCTTATGGGTCAAATATAAGGATTCAGACCATCAGAATCTGACCCAAATACACCCTCGGATCAGGAGAAATGTCTCACACACGTCGGTGTACTTATGGCCCTGATCGAGTGCTGGTGACCGTTAAACTGAAACTGGTCCACCACGGCTGATTTGTAAATTCGATCGGAATGAAAACTCAGTCTGACCTAGATCCATGGTCAGGGAGCTTAAGTCCGACCGCACGTAGAAAAGGGGCCACCAGAAGTGCTCCGTTGGACCGGAACAGTCCATATTTGGATATAACCTGGGGCTATTCTCATCAAACCTGGGCCTATATAAGGACCTTAAACCCTTTCTCTCTCACCCCATACGAATTTAAGAAACCCTAAGAGAGAGAGAGGAGAGAAAAGAGAAGGGAAAAGAGAGAAAGTGAGAGTGAGAGTTGGAGAATCTTCCTGGGATTCGATCCCGCTATTCCACGCACTCAACTACCTTTCCTGTGTCGCTATACAAGCGATTTTGATTCCATTCTTAGGTAAGAAAACCTAACCCTAACCTGTTTTAGAGTTTCAGATAGTGTAAGTTATGAAATAGCTAACCTACTTTATGCTATAGGTTGCCAATTTGCCGTAGACAAAGACTTAGCTTTAAAACTGAGTTCTTTACTAGTCTACCGACAAAAGGTGCAGACTATAAATGTATAGGTTATGGTTTTCACGGCTTTCAATGTCGATTAATGGTTTATTACTGATGTGGGTGTTATTTCACATGCCAAATGCGATGTTTGTTTCACGTTTCAGATATATATGAACTATATGGAGTTTAGTGTATCCTATGTATTTGTAGAAAGGGTCGTATATGTATGGAATTTGAACGTGTGTTTGCCATGATTAATTGTCGTGTGGTTATGCTAGTTGTGTGTGAAAGGGTTTGGCCCAGTATGTGTTACGGCCAACATACGTCATGTATGTTGAAGTGTGTAGACTAAGTGTTTATCAAAATGTCTGAGTGAACATCGAATCATGATTAATACTTGTTATGATAGATGTTGTTAATACATGATTGTTGTATGTGTCGCAACTCTTATGTGAAAGGATTTACTATAATATGCGTTTTAAGTAAATAAATCTATGTATGTTGGAATATGTAGTCTAAGTATTTGTAGAAATGTCTGAATGATCAGGCATGTAGTATTTGTACCTTACATGGGTGTTAAGATAAGATTCTCAACTACCTTAACGATGTGTATGATTTCTTTCATGTATTTTGTATTCTTTGTCTGCTTTACTTAAACACTGCATATGTGTGAATTCATGTTTTAGTGGAAATCCATCAAATGCTCACATGCTTGTATGATTGGAATTGTTGATCCATTACTATTTTGATTAGCTTGTATAATTATCTATTATAATTGAATGTGTTTGAGACTACGGAATAGTCCAGGCAATCGGTAACAGGCACTGAATAAGTGGCTGAGGTTGTCTTGCCACATAGGATGTGTTCGATGAACCCGAGTCGTATCTTAGTTGTCGGCAGTGGTTAGGCCACGCGGAGTGCTTATGCACTTCATGTAGGTCAATTCAACGTGCGCTCGTACTAGTCGAGCTCGTCAAGTAACCCGATTGACCTGATATATGTTCACCATGTATGGACGCTACTGTTTAAATCTAAGGTACCAAACTCACCAGTGAAAAACCCTTTAAAACCTTGGTACCTCGATCCGCTAAGACTCATGAGCCGGGCATGGTGGTATGGGACACCGTGGTTGAGCTGTCGGCCTACGCTGGGGTGACGAGCCTCACCGTAGTGACCAGTGAGCAACTCAGACTCGTGAGCCGAATACGGTGGTATGAGACACTGTATTCGGGCTATCGGCCTACACTGATAAGGTGATGAGCCCTTTGTAGTGACCTCGAGCGTACGCTAAGACTGCGTAGAGGCGATGAGCCCTTACGTAGTAACAAGTGTACATTAGGCCTGCACTGATAAGGTGACAAGCCCTTTGCAGCGACCTAGAACCGCAACATCGTATAATAATTACTAGGATTGACGACCCTAGAATGGATCATCGTTTGGGAATTGATATAAGGGAGGTACCTTAGCTTCCCAATCCTGCTGTATGAAAAGGACTAATAAGAACTTAGTAATCATACTCATGCACCACATTGCATGTGTCATTTGGCGATGTGTAGAGAGCACGAGGAAGTCACTGACATGCATGACCGTTAGATGAAGATCGCTGAGGGAGTACAGGTGAGGGCATACATCATTTATACATACCATTCCTGCATTAATCAGAGTATCTAGGGATGTTCGATTGTATTGCTTTATCATTACTGCTTGAGTGAATTGATAACATGTTAACCTTTGCTTTATTGTTCCACTGAGTTAATCACTCACTCCCACGTTACAGGACGGTGTTTTAAACACCAACCAGACCCTATTGTAGGTTCAGATGATCGCATAGCCTATGAGGTGGAGCTAAACTTCGAGGACGATGAGGAGGCATTTTCATATATGCAGTATTCATGCGGGTTCTCGTAGACCGTTTTGAATCGACGGGGCTTCAGGGTTATACTTGTAGTGGACTATTACATTTTTTTTATCATTTTTTAATTTGAAACAATACATGTAATTATTGACCCGGCAATGCATACATATTTCGGGGACCTATACGGAGTTATAACGCTATACATATTTGAGTAAGTCTTCCGCTTGCGTATTACAACTATCCCTGAATTTTGTATTGCTAATTTGGCTTAATCTTATTCATGTTTTATGCACTAATACAGACAACATTTAATCATCATTAAATATGTTGCATAAGTGATGCGTTGGAACTCGAGAGTTGTGAAAAGGCCAAGCTATATGTCCTAGAGGGGGGGTGAATAGGACAATGCCAAATAAAACTTATAACAGCGGAATTTAAAATGAATATGATAGCCAAAGTAAATCACAATGCAGGAAAGTAAAATAACCTCAAAATTTAGATCTTGAGAGGTTGATACAAATGTTATTCTAAGGACAACCTTACACCAAAAACCAGAGTTTATGGTAGGACAACCTTATTTCTAGAAAGATCTTTGTATCAAATCTCAAATCGAAGAGGAATACAGAAATAAATACAAACTGAATTGAAATAAATTGCAATCACAAATGTATTGTTCTAGGGACAGCCATACACAATAAAAATGGCAGGGCAACCTTGCTGGAACAACTTTCAAAAGAAATTAAAATATTAAGCGATAAAGGAATAGCAGAAAATAAATTCTAAACTATTACAACATTCTCACAAAGCTTGAATTAAATAATTACAACATTCACCACCATACATACATCCCACAAAAATTAATTAAAGATTAGAAGAATAAATCAATCAACCACAACACAAGGGTTTATAGTGGTTCGCCTGTGTGTTCACCAACTGTTATACAACAACCACATAAAATGCTACTCCACTCCTAATATCCTCACACAGGGGATATTAGCGTTCACTAAAAATAGGTTTTCCCAGGTTCACCCAAAACCTTTACAATTGTGTCTTTGTCTGTGGGCTTACACAATTAAAAAACCCCACTTCTGAGTTTTCCTGGCTCTCCTCAGAAAACTAATACAACAAGATTTTTCTGGCAAATCTTGAAAGAAACCAAAATAGAAAGGAATTTACAATTAAATGTAAAATACCTGATTATCTCCTTCGTTGTAGCAGCCCGGTAGAACCAAATCAAAGTAGATGATTGAATGTCCAAGTTCAATGTCCAGTACTCGATTACAATGGTTCTAATTCTAATAGATTTTAAATTAAACCAAATAGGGCTTGCCTTATTTGATTTTGATTCCAAAGAAAGGGAATAATAATTCCTCTTATCAAATTAGATTGGAATAGCAGAAACAAAATCAATTAAATAAAGCTAAGGAAAGAGAATATTAAATAAGCACACTTAGCTTAGATGGAGCACAGAATTATCTCTCAGAAGTTCGACGAAGATTGGCTTGAATGAATTAATTAAATCGATAATTTCTTTTGAGATTCGTGCACTATTTATAGGTGAGCAGATCGTGTCTTCTACTGGTCTAGGGAGCTCTTCGACTAGTCGAAGCAACAACAGATATTTGAAAAATCCGGCGGGATATGCTCTGACCATTCTACGACTGGTCGAAGGTCTCCTACGACTGGTCGTAGCTCTCCTTCGACTGGTCATAGGTCCTAAAAAGCTTCGCTGGAATTCGAGTCGAAGATGTTCAACTGGTTGTAGATGCAGTCGACACTGTTCCTACGACTAGTTGAACAGATTCCTGAACTAGTCGAAGCCTAACAGATTTCATCCGGAATTTGTAACAAACTCATGACTGATTGAGGAATTTCTTAGACTGGTCGAAGCAACTCTAGGACTAGTCGAAGAAGGCCTAGGACTAGTTGAAGAATAGGCCAATCTCATGTAAAATAAACATTCGGTTTATGTATCCGAAATGACCTACTTCTAAGGTCACCCTATGGTCAGTCAAACCTCAACCATTAAGTAAAGGACATTAAAACATTCGGAACTAGTGACCTTGAAGAATGAGTCTTGAGGTCTTGATATAGATCAATCTTGAAATCTTCATGTAGCTCAATCTTGAAAGGGTCTTGAGTTCTGCCTTGTACTCTTCTTGAAGTCTTGCAGCTTGAGTCATGTCTTGTGAGCTTTGCTTGTTGTGAGCTTAGCTTGTTCATGAATGTTGATCCTTGAGAGAGCTTCACTTATTCAAGTTATATATAACATAATAGTGATTTTGGCACCACGAATTTGACAATAAACAGGGATATAAACTATAGCACTTACAATCTCCCCCTTTGTCAAATTAGTGACAAAACACATAACCAAGATAAAGAAAAGTAAAACAACTGGTTAAAGAGTTATGAACCAGGTCATATAAACTGGCTTCCTGCAAATCAATATTCAATATTCAACATTCAACATTCAACATTCAACCATTTTCATTCAACAAGATCAAACATATACTCCCCCTGAGTAACATAACCAATGCTACTCCTCTCATAATCACATTAAAAACAAACCATTCTCCCCCTTTTTGTCACAATATGACAAAGGAGAACTAAATAAAGGAATTCATGAGAGTAAACATGAGGAGATAAGCATAAAACATGAGTATAGCAAAAGAGTGATTGCATCACATAGAATAAATATCCAGCATAAAATATAAATAGAATCTAACTCTAAATCAGCCAAGTGCAAAGTTATAAAGTTATTACAGACCAGAAGTCTCATAAAAACTACTCAGAACTAGAACTTGATGACGGAGCAGGAATAGAGGGATCAAGTTGGTGCATGCCTTTGTTCAAGCGCCTAAGATATTTGCGCATGTACTTGAATTGTAAATCATGAGCAATAGACATGTTTTCCAACTTTACATTTATATTCTCAACTTTACCCTCTAATGCACTTAGACGTGCATCAACATCAGATGGTACAAAATCTGGATCATTTGCTGAGTCAGAATCCAGTTCCTCAAAAATGTCATCCATATTAATATCATCACGACAGGTCGAAGAATGTCCAAAAATTCATATTTCTTGTAAATTATACAAAAATTGAAATTCAATCTAGCAAATATATACACTATAATCAAGAAGGCATAAATAATCATTTGAAAATGCACATGCCAAGATTAAATTTTGTCTTTTTGAACCTGCTTTTATCGAGAGATTTTGTGAAAATGTCTGCTCGTTGATCTTCAGTAGGAATATATTCTAGAGATATAACTTTTTCTTCTACTAATTCCCTTATATAATGAAATCTAATGTCAATGTGCTTAGTACGAGAATGCTGAATAGGATTTTTTGAAATATTTATCGTACTGGAACTATCACAATGTAATAACATAGAATCCTGTTTAATTCCATAATCACTTAGCATTCGTTGCATCCAAACAAGCTGTGTACATGCATTACCAGCTGCGATATACTCAGCTTCAGCTGTTGAAAGTGATATAGAATTTTGTTTCTTACTAAACCAGGAAACTAGACAATTTCCATTAAAAAAACAACCACCACTGGTTGATTTTCTATCATCTAGATTATCAGCCCAGTCAGCATCCGAGTACCCAGCTAATTGAACATTGGTTTCATGAGGATACCAGAAATCAAGATTTACAGTACTTGCGACATATCTAATAATTCGCTTGACAGCAATCAAGTGAGATTCTTTTGGATCAGATTGATATCTTGCGCAAATACCAACACTTAGAGAAATATCAGGTCTACTAGCAGTTAAATATAACAAACTACCAATCATACTCTGATAAAGTTTTGAGTCAACATTTTTACCATTAGAGTCTTTTGATAGTTTCAGGGTAGTACTCATAGGAGTGTCGAAATTCTTGCCATTCTCAAACCCAAATCTCTTGATTAGATTTAAGGCATACTTAGATTGAGAAATGAATATTCCTTCAGGTTGTTGCTTTACTTACAATCCAAGGAAATAAGTCAATTCCCCAACTATGCTCATTTCGAATTGTGATTTCATCAAATCTGCAAACTTAGTAGTCAAGTCAGTACAAGTTGATCCATAGATGATATCATCAACATAAATCTGTACCATTAAGATATGATCATTATGTTTTTTAACAAACAGAGTTTTAGCAACAGATCCCATTTGAAAATTATGACTTAAAAGAAATTTTGTTAGTTTCTCATACCATGCCCTAGATGCTTGTTTTAATCCATAAAGTGCCTTGTTAAGCTGATATACATGATCAGTATTTTTGGAATCTTCAAAACCCATTGGCTGTTCAACATAGGCTTCTTCATGTAAATTACCATTTAGAAAGCACTTTTTACATCCATCTGATAGATCTTTATCTTTCTAAAACATGCAATGGATATAAATAGTCTGATAGATTCAAGATGTGCTACTGGTGCAAAGGTTTCATCGAAGTCAATCCCTTTAATTTGAGTATAACCTTGTACCACTAGTCTAGCCTTGTTTCTAATTATATTTCCACATTCGTCAGACTTATTTTTGAAAATCCATTTTGTTCCAATGATGTGTTTATCTTTAGGTCTTGGTACGAGATACCAAACATCATTTCTTATGAATTGGTTGAGTTTATCTTGCATCGCAACAATCCAGTTCTCATCAGCCAGAGCTTCTTTTACGTTAGATGGTTCAATTTGGGATGTAAAACATACATAATTACATATATCCTCAAGTTGTCTACGGGTGCGAACACCGGTGAGAGGGTTTCCAAGAATTTGTATGGTTGGATGATCTTTAACAGTCCTCAACTCAGAATCAGTCTGATTCGATGAAGTATCGGGTTTATCAATGATTAGTACTTCATCATTATCTGAATTAGAAATTGGTGTGTTTAAGTGATCATCAATGACAACATTAATGGATTCTTGAATCACATCAGTCCTTTTATTCAGAACTCTATAAGCTCGACTGTTTAAAGAATATCCTAGAAAAATACCTTCATCACTCTTCGTATCGAATTTTCTCAAATTTTCACGATCACGTAAAATATAGCGCTTGCTACTAAAAACTCGAAAGTATTTAACAGTAGGCTTTTTATTGAACCACAATTCGTAAGCCGTTTTATTATTATCTTTGCTAGTATATACTCGGTTAATAATATAGCAAGCTGTGTTGACTGCTTCAGCCCAAAGATTTTTAGAGAGCTTCATGCTATTCAACATGACGTTAGCCATTTCTTGAAGCACCCTATTCTTTCTTTCTACAATTCCATTTTGTTGTGGAGTTTTGGGAGCAGAGAATTCATGTAATATTCCTTGGTCAGTATAGAACTTCTCAAAATTGCTATTCTCAAATTCAGATCCATGATCACTACGAATTTTACTGATTTGAGAAGATTTTTTAGTTTGAATCCTTTTGAGAACTTTTCTTACTTCTTCAAGGGTTTCAGATTTATCGCTTAAGAAGACTACCCAAGTAAATCTGGTAAAGTCATCAACTATTACCAAGATATACTTTTTACCACCACGACTTTCCGTTCTGGTAGGTCCTATCAAATCCATGTGGAGAAGTTCGAGTGGTCTTGATGTGGTATTTGAATTCACCTTTTTGTGTGAGTTCTTTGTTTGTTTGCCTATCTGGCACTCACCACATATTTTATCTAATTTCTGAAGTTTGGGTAAACCTCTTACAAGTTCTCGTTTGCTCAATCGATATAAATTTCGATAATGTACATGTCCAAGACGTTTGTGCCATAAATCAGTCTCGTCTGTATGGACCATGTAACATGTTTGATTAGATGAGCTAGATTCACTAATAATATAGCAATTTTCAGACGTTCTACGTCCAGTTAATATTACAGAACCCTTATTGTTTAGTATTTCACAGCTTTGATTAGAAAACAGAACATTATGGTTATTATCACATATTTGTGATATACTAAGCAAGTTATGTTTTAAGCCTTCAACGTATAAAACATTTTTAAACACAGGAAGATTAAAAAGTTGAACCGTACCTTGGCCTATAATCTTGCAGTTGCTACCATCACCAAATGTGACTGAACCATCAGTCATATCTTTTAGATCCATGAATAAAGCTTTGTCACCTGTCATATGCCTGGAGCATGCACTGTCTAGGTACCACTTTGAATGACTTGTTGCTTTGAAAGCAGTGTGAGCAACCAAGCAGGTGACTTTAGGAACCCATTTCATAACAGTTTTGAGTTTAGAAACATAGTTGGTCTTCTTTTGTGCATATTTGTAGGAATGACCTATAGAGTTAGATTTTAAGAGCTCCTTGAGTAAATCAACTATCTTTTCAGCTAGTGGATTTCGTTTCTGATTAAAGTTGACATGGCTGCTTCTAGATTTTTGAAAAGTTTTTGAATTTCTAGAAAAATTTTGATAAGTACTTTTCCCTTTTGAATTTGAGGACTCTCCTTTAACAAACATTGGAGTATACTTTTGTTTAGGAGGTAAATTTTTATCATAGCCCAACCCGGATCGATCGCCACATTTTCTTGATCCGGATAAAAGTTTCTCTAACTTTGGATCACCTTGGGCATATTTCCATGTGTCCTTTAAACTCAGAAGAGAAGATACTTCAATTTTAAGTTTCTCAATTTCAGATTTTAAATCAATAATTAGAGAGTTTTTGAATTCCAAATCGCATTTTGATTTTTCAAAACAATCTGAAATTTGTGATTTTTCTAAGACAAGTGAATCAAAACAATTTTTGAGTTTAGAAAACTTTTCCTTTTGAAGTTTAAGTTTGACAACAATTTTACAACTTTCCTTATATAGGGCATTGTAAGCGTCTTGAAGATCATCTTCATTTTCACATTCACTATTCAGATTTTCTTCACTTGTAGAGTCATTATCTGAAAATGTGAATTTGGCTAGAGTCATACGAGCTTTGACCTCATTGCCCGACTCAGTTTCAGAATCTTCTGATTCAGAAGTACCTTCAGAATCAGATGATTCATCCCATGTAGCCAACATACCCTTCTTCTTGGGTTTGTCCTTTTTAGGACATCTATTTGCTAAGTGCCCATAATCTTAACAGTTGTAACATTGACTATCTTTCAAAGATTTTTGAAATTTGGGTCTAAACTTCTTTTTATCATTTGATTTTTGAAAATCAACCCTTTTCTTGCTTTTGAAAATCTTGTAAAATTTTTTAGCTAAAAGAGCCACATCATCTTCTGAATCAGAATTTTCTTCTGAATTACATTTAGAAGATTTTAGTGCAATGGATTTACCTTTAGGAGCTTTAAAGTTTAACTCGTAGGTTTGTAGAGAACCAACTAGTTCTTCTACCCTCATATTATCCGTATCACGAAGTTCCTGGATTGCGGTTACTTTAGAATTGAACCGTTCAGGAAGTGAGCGTAGTATTTTTGCACACACTTTACTTTCTGGGATTTTATCGCCAAGACCCCACATTGAGTTTACAATGTCATTCAATCTAGTGTAAAAGTCCATAAACATTTCATTTTCCTCCATATGAATTTCTTCAAATCTGGTTGTGAGGAGTTGGACTTTAGATTTTTTGACAATTGTAGTACCCTCGTGTGTCATTTCTAATATATCCCAAGCTTGCTTTGCAGTATCACAGGAAATGATTCTTTTGAACTCATCCGGTGATAGTGCGCAAGTAATTGCATTTAGTGCTTTAGCATTTGCACTACTCTCACTTTTCTGAAGAGTGGTCCATTGGTAATATGGTGTGACTTTCATAGATTTTGAACCATCAACCCCAAGAACTTCCATGATAGGAGGATTCCATTCACCACCGTGGCTTGCCACACATTTTCATTCATTGATTTGAGGAAGATCCTTATTCGGCTTTCCAATAGGCATAGTTGGAGCCATCAAAGGGTGGAGGCCTAGTGATCGAAAGGCTATCAAAATTTGACATCTTAAATAGCTTAAATCGTTAGCTCAGAAATTCAAATAAAAAAAGAGCTATTAGGCTCGATACCACTTGAAAAGGCCAAGCTATATGTCCTAGAGGGGGTGAATAGGACAATGCCAAATAAAAACTTATAACAGCGGAATAATAAAGAATATGATAGCCAAAGTAAATCACAATGCAGGAAATTAAAATAACCTCAAAATTCAGATCTTGAGAGGTTGATACAAATGTTATTCTAAGGACAACCTTACACCAAAAACCAGAGTTTATGGTAGGACAACCTTATTTCTAGAAAGATCTTTGTATCAAATCTCAAATCGAAGAGGAATACAGAAATAAATACAAACTGAATTGAAATAAATTGCAATCACAAATGTATTGTTCTAGGGACAGCCATACACCATAAAAATGGCAGGGCAACTTTGCTGGAACAACTTTCAAAAGAAATTAAAATATCAAGCGATAAAGGAATAGCAGAAAATAAATTCTAAACTATTACAACATTCTCACAAAGCTTGAATTAAATAATTACAACATTCACCACCATACATACATCCCACAAAAATTAATTAAAGATTAGAAGAATAAATCAATCAACCACAACACAAGGGTTTATAGTGGTTCGCCTATGTGTTCACCAACTGTTATACAACAGCCACACAAAATGCTACTCCACTCCTAATATCCTCACGCAGGGGATATTAGCATTCACTAAAAATAGGTTTTCCCAGGTTCACCTAAAACCTTTACAATTGTGTCTTTGTCTGTGGGCTTATACAATTAAAAAACCCCACTTCTGAGTTTTCCTGGCTCTCCTCAGAAAACCAATACAACAAGATTTTTCTGGCAAATCTTGAAAGAAACCAAAATAGAAAGGGATTTACAATTAAATGTAAAATACCTGATTATCTCCTTCGTTGTAGCAGCCCGGTAGAACCAAATCAAAGTAGATGATTGAATGTCCAAGTTCAATGTCCAGTACTCGATTACAATGGTTCTAATTCTAATAGATTTTAAATTAAACCAAATAGGGCTTGCCTTAATTGATTTTAATTCCAAAGAAAGGGAATAATAATTCCTCTTATCAAATCAGATTGGAATAGCAGAAACAAAATCAATTAAATAAAGCTAAGGAAAGAGAATATTAAATAAGCACACTTAGCTTAGATGGAGCACAGAATTATCTCTCAGAAGTTCGACGAAGATTGGCTTGAATGAATTAATTAAATCAATGATTTCTTCTGAGATTCGTGCACTATTTATAAGTGAGCAGATCGTGTCTTCGACTGGTCTAGGGAGCTCTTTGACTAGTCGAAGCGACAACAGATATTTGAAAAATCAGGCGGGATATGCTCTGACCGTTCTACGACTGGTCGAAGGTCTCCTACGACTGGTCGTAGCTCTCCTTCGACTAGTCGTAGGTCCTAAAAAGCTTCGCTGGAATTCGAGTTGAAGATGTTCGACTGGTCGTAGATGCAGTCGACACTGTTCCTACGACTGGTCGAACAGATTCCTGGACTAGTCGAAGCCTAACAGATTTCATCCGGAATTTGTAACAAACTCACGACTGATTGAGGAATTTCTTAGACTGGTCGAAGCAACTCTAGGACTAGTCGAAGAAGGCTTAGGACTAGTCGAAGAACAGGCCAATCTCATATAAAATAAACATTCGGTTTATGTATCCGAAATGACCTACTTCTAAGGTCACCCTATGGTCAGTCAAACCTCAACCATG
This sequence comes from Magnolia sinica, assembly GCF_029962835.1. NCBI lineage: Eukaryota > Viridiplantae > Streptophyta > Magnoliopsida > Magnoliales > Magnoliaceae > Magnolia > Magnolia sinica. The sequence goes on from NC_080577.1 coordinate 92,263,779, forward strand.
AAGTAAAGGACATTGAAACATTCGGAACTAGTGACCTTGAAGAATGAGTCTTGAGGTCTTGATATAGATCAATCTTGAAATCTTCATGTAGCTCAATCTTGAAAGGGTCTTGAGTTCTGCCTTGTACTCTTCTTGAAGTCTTGCAGCTTGAGTCTTGTCTTGTGAGCTTTGTTTGTTGTGAGCTTAGCTTGTTCATGAATGTTGATCCTTGAGAGAGCTTCACTTATGCAAGTTATATATAACATAACAGTGATTTTGGCACCACAAATTTGACAATAAACAGGGATATAAACTATAGCACTTACAAGTTGGACTTCTACTCGACCCCCGATTTTCAGGGCATTACAAGTTGGTATCAGAGCATGATTTGGATTAAACCGGACCTATGTTATGGTCACATGACCTACACTGATGCATTTAGGCCTAGGTGGGTGCGAGAAAAATGTAGAAACGAGCTTAGGTTGTCCAGTTTCGTCAATTGGCGAAAGTTACCGAAAACAATCGCCAAGATCGGGTTCGTACACGTCCGTGAACGCTTGAGTTGACCTTAGATTATCCCTAGACCATCAATCAACGAGTTTAGACCATGATTTACCCAATCCCAGCCTTCAACAATCGAGAAAATACGTAGTTATACCAGAAATTTCTCGAAATAACCCGAAACGACTCAAAATGGAGTCAGGGGCCAAACGAAATAATTCTAGGGGGACCCAAGGTGGGTCCCACACATTTTTGGAGTCTAGTTGGTAGGAGAACCTCGCCGATTCCATGAGGCTCACCAGCTAGCGGGCCTAGCCGGGCGAGCCGGTTCGGGCCGACGCCCTTGGGGTGTTGTGTGGTCCACTGATATGTGTTGAGTCAGTTTTAAACCCTCCAAACACACCTCCCCTTCATAAAATACCCCCCCAAGCTTCCTTTTTTCTTCAAAACTCTTTGGTTCTGTCTTAAATCTCTCCTTCATTCACCTATTTCATCATTTTTCTCCAACACATACACCCTCCCACCATTTTTCATCAAAGCCCTCTCCTATGTCTCTCTTTTTCTTTGATTTGAGAGCACAAATCCCTCATTTGTGTCCCACATACCTTCAAGTTCAACAACCCCTCCTTTTTTCACCTATCTTCCCTTTTCCATGGCCTTGTTCGAGCTTGTGACGGCCATTTTCTCGATTTCCACACTTCTTTCTCTCGTGGGGAAGAAGAGGACGCCTACGGATGATGCCGGGCCTAGTCGCCCTACTCGTTCAAGGAGGCCTAGAGGCACCACTACAAGTGTTAATGTTGATCGGGAGATATGTACCAAGCGGGAGCTTGATCCCCAGGCTCCCCTCGAAAGGATCCTCCTGACGGATATGTTTACATGGGAGATTTCAAGGTTGTAGGGTCCTCTTTGAAGCGCATGTGAATGAGAAACTCTTCAGACAATATCTGATAATGGACCGCCTGGTCGAAGCCAGGTGGGGTCCTGTGTTAGAGGGTGAGTACCACGCAAATGTGGGCACAGTCCGAGCCTTCTACGCCCACATTCGAGAGAATACGTTGGAGCCCTTATAGTTCAAGATCCTTGTTGGTAGAGATCGGGAGGCTACAATTGATGCTAGGTTGATAGCTCGGCTTATGAAGATGCCACTTGGTGAAGTGTATGTAAGCGAGAAGAATTTAAAGAGTGTACGTGAAAGGGATTACCGCACGCGATTCCTTTGTGGACAACTAGCTCGCTAGAATCCAAACAAAAATCTCCTAGCAACTAACATGAATGACGACTTCCGCCTGCTCCACCACATCTTCACGTACAACGTGTACCCTAGGTGGAGCAACCGCAGCAAATGCACCCATCTGATGGTAGATTTCCTGTTCCAAGTAGGGCAGGAAGAGAAGTTGTGCGTGCCTACGCACGTTCTGTGGCAGATAATTCTTACTGCACGCTCCACTAGAGCGTCTGATTCGCTCCCATTCGGCCGACTCATATGCAAGATTACACGGGAGTTTGGCTATAGACTTGGGGCGAAAGTGCTGGTGCCGACCCATTACATCAACGAGACTACTCTTAACCAGATGGAAATTGGGCCACGATAGCGACAAGCTCGCCTCGATGAGAGTAAGGACGAGATGGCTAGTGTAGAGTATGATAGCGAGGAGGAAAGCAGAGAGGAGATAGAAGAAGAACAGGAGGAAGAAGTGGAGGCTCAGGACACGGATGAGAGCTCCCCTCCTACGGCAACGGGGCATGACCCTGATCGGGCTGCTAGGGAAGCCCGCTTAGCTCAACTTAAGGAGGACCAGGCTGCCTTGCGACAGGAGATTATCGATGTCTGGGCCCTTGTGAAGCACAAGTTCAAAAAGGTGACCCGCACCTTAAAAACTATCCTGTGTTGCCTGCAGGATAAGGGCGCCCCTCCTCCGTCGCCAGACTCAGATGTCTAGTCATCTATGCCGTTGTCTAGTAGTTTGTTTTGTTGCTGTGTTAGGATGTTTGTGTTTTAATGGTTAAAAGCTTAGTAGTATCGTAGGTAAATAGTGTGTTTGTGTTTGTTAGTTGTCTTAATGTTAGTAGCTTTACTTGTAATAGCTCATATGTGTTTCCTGTCATGATTCATGTTATGATGTATCTCATGTAATTGTGACAATTTTGGTAAATGAAATGCATGAAGTTTCTTCAAGCTGTGTGTAAATGCTGTGTGGTTGAGTTTGTGGGCATGCTGAATCTGACCTAAGTTACACCCTATGTTGTATATAAGGAATGCCACCTAAGGCCACACGAAGTACAACACGTCTCACTCTTGGCGATTCGTTTGACGGGGCACCTCCCCTAAGCGATAGCTATACGGATCCCAGTTCGGGCCCGTCTCCCTCTGACACCCTGTCAGACTCTTAGCCGACCATTGGCCCCACCAATGGGCTTACACTTGTTGTGCCACGGGTTCCAGAGTAGAATCGTGCGTCCTCCTCGATGCCACCTGTATCTCAGTCGGCTCCCCCTACTGATAAGTTGGAGCAGATGATGTTGTTGATGCAGCAGCAGCAGATACAGCAGCAGCAACAGTAGGCACAGCAGCAGCAGCAGTTTTTGACCACCATGGCCGAGATTTTTGCCCAGAGCATGGGTGTGGCTTCGTCTGCTCCTTTTCCGCCCCCTGCTGGGAATGCAGGTGTCAGCGGCTACCTTGAGTGATTCCAGCGCTTACGGCCCCTACCTTTGCAGGTACTCATAGACCCGAGGAGGCCGAGTATTGGCTTGACCCCATCTCTAAGATGCTAAAGCCGCTGCACTGCACAGAGCTCAAGTAGGTGGAGTTGGTCACCTTCATGTTTGAGAAGGAGACCAGCTTATGGTGGGATAGTGTCCTCCGTACTGTTGCGGTTGGACACATGTGGACATGGACATATTTTGAGGCATGCTTCCACGAGAAGTACTATCCCGTCACCTACCACCACGAGAAGGAGAGTGAGTTCTTTCGCCTCTGACAGGGAGGGATGACAGTGGCTGAGTATGAGAAAAGGTTCACGGTATTAGGCAGGTACGTCCCATTGATTCTGACAGATGAGCTAATGCGTATGTGACATTTTTCTGAGGGCTTGCGACCAGATATTCAGTCGAAGATGTGTTGCGCTAGCATACCTAGCTATTCTGAGCTAGTGAGCATGTCCATGAGGGCCGAGCAGGATGGGGACAGGTAGTCTCATATGCGAGCACCGATGGCTCCTAGGCCACGACCTGAGATTAAGAGCAAACCATTCCTTGAGAAGAGGCCACCGGCAGATTCACCGCCGAGACTGAGGGCTCCACCTGCCCCTGTGAGGTGACTTGATGTGTGGTGTGCCTATTGTAAGAGGCCAGGCCACACGGAGGTGACTTGCTTCACCAGGATGAGGGATAACGACTTCTCACTACCCCAGAGGATCAACTGCCAGCTTTCCTAGGCTATATCAGCACCACCTCTATGCTCGGCACCAGCTCATCCATCCTTCCGGCCACCCGTACCTTGATCTAGGCCGCCTCAGTGACCTATAGCTCCTTAGCCCAACCGGTCTCGGCAGGCACGCGTCCATACACTTACAGTGGAAGTGCCTGATTCTACAGCTACCGTACCTTTAGCCTTCGAGCTCACGACCCACACTGAAGGTACCCCTATATTTCTGTTGGTGGATACGGGATCCACTATATCTGTGATATCATGTTCTGCAGTCCAGCGCTTAGGGCTGAAGACAACTCTGATGGTTGGGCTGCGAGTTATCGCAGCACCAGGGACTTTTACAGATGCCACAAAAATGTGAGGGTTGCTTGATAGATCTAGGGAGTAGGACGATATGCATTGACCTGATTGTCACCACAATATACCATTTCGATGTCATCCTTGGTATGGATTGGCTGACTGAAGTGAGGGCCGAGATTGACTGCGAGACCCGACTAGTGACAGCTCACGGGCTTGAGGGCACGCCCTTTACGTTTCCCATGCAGGTCAGTTGCCCTTTTCAAGTTCTTTGTTATGCTTCCTTACTGAAGAATATTGACGGTCCGGTACTTGAAAGCACACTAGTGGTTCGAGAGTTTGAGGACGTGTTCAGTAAGATACCTGGACTACCTCCTCGGCACAAGATCCACTTCACGATCGACCTTGTGCCTGATGTGACACCAATATCTCTTCTGACTTATCGCATGGCTTCATGTGAGATGGAGGAACTGAGGAAATAGATCGACGATCTGTTAGATGCTGGCTTCATACGGCCGAGTATGTCTCCTTAGGGAGCACCCGTGTTATTTGTGAAGAAGAAGGACGGTTCACTGCGATTGTGTACTGATTATCGCAGGTTGAACCAAGTGACGGTGAAGAACAAGTATCCCTTGCCCAGGATAGATGATCTATTCGATCAGTTGAAATGAGCGTAGTATTTTTCAAAGATCGATCTGCAGTCAAGGTATCACCAGTTGCGCGTCAGGGATGAGGACGTGCAGAAGACGGCTTTCAGGACCAGTTTTGGGCACTACGAGTTTCTCATGATGTCGTTCGGCCTTACGAATGCACTAGCCGTATTCATGGACTTGATGAACAGGGTATTTCAGCCGTTCCTTTACTGATTCGTCATTGTGTTTTATTGATCACATCCTGATATACTCCAAGAGTCGGGAAGAGCACGAGGAATACTTGCGAGCAGTCTTGGATACTTTGAGGAAGAACCAGTTGTTTGCACAGTACAAGAAGTGTAACTTCTGGAAAGAAGAAGTCAAGTTCCTGAGACATGTGGTGTCTAAGGAAGGGATAGTTATGGACCTTGCTAAGGTAGCCGCAGTTTAGGACTGGGACCAGCCCGGTTCGGTTATCGAGGTGAGGAGTTTTCTTAGTCTAGTAGGTTATTATCGATGATTCATTCAAGACTTCTCAAAGATAGCTAGACCTTTGTCTCAGTTGACACGGAAAGATCTGAAGTTCGCCTAAAATGAAAAGGCAGAAGTAGCTTTTCAGGAGCTGAAGGACAGGTTGATGTCCACCCCTGTGCTAGTATTGTCAGAGCAAGGAGTCAAGTATGTTATATATACAGACGCGTCTCGTGTCAGTTTGGGTTGTGTCCTTATGCAGAAGGGCAGGGTGATTACATATGCCTCGAGACAGTTGAGGAAACACGAGGAAAACTACCCTACGCATGACCTGGAGTTGGTAGCCGTCATCTTCGCACTGAAGCTCTGGAGACATTACCTCTACGGAGAGGAGTTCGAGCTCTTTTGCGAAGACAAGAGCCTCAGATACATATTCACTCAGCGAGACCTAAATATGAGGCAGTGATGATGGATGGAAACCTTGAAGGACTTCAAGTTTGAGGTTTCTTATCATCCCGATAAGGCCAACCTTGTGGCAGACGCACTGAGCCGCAAGAAGGCATTGGCATTTGCAGCTCCGTTAATGGTAGCAGAGTGGGACTTGGTAGAATTTGTGCGAGACTTTGAGCAGAAACTCACGGTAGAGGAGTCGTGTGAGGGCATCACACATATTCGAGTACAGCCCCTCATTGATGACATGATCATCGCGGCTCAGGCAGATGATGAGCTATTGGCGAAGATGAGAGGGCAGGTTAGTGCAGATGAGGATTCAGAGTGGAGCGTTGGTACGGATGGGGGCTTACGTTACTATGGCCGCCTATGCGTCCCGAACCTCCCTAACTTGAGGAAAGAAGTTCTTGAGGTCGCTCACGATTCTCGGATGGCTATACATCTAGGCAGTACGAAGATGTATCGTGACATGAAGAGGTCGTACTAGTGGGACAATATGAAGGCTCACATAGCAGATTACGTGTCCCGTTGTCTCATGTGCCAGCAGGTCAAGGCAGAGTATCGCCGACCTCCTGATTTGTTTCAGCCCATGCCCATAGTTAAATGGAAGTGGGACTTCATCTCTATGGATTTCATCTCGGGGCTACCGAAGATGAGGAAGGGTTATGACTCTATTTAGGTGATCGTGGACCAGCTAATGAAATCGGCTCATTTCCTCCTTATCAGAGTTTCAAACTCTGCAGACGAGTTGGCTAGGTTGTACATCAAGGAGATTGTACATCTGCATGGAGTTCCCTTAGAGATCGTGTCAGACCGAGATATGAGTTTTACATCTATCTTATGGACTCGTATCCAGGAAGTGATGGATGTGAAGTTGAAGTTCAGTAATGCGTTCCACCCACAGATTGACGGGTAGACGGAACGGGTGAATTAGATTCTGGAGGATATGTTGCGAGCCTGTGTGCTGGATTTCAAGGACAGTTGGGATGACTGTCTTCCTTATGCAGAGTTCGCCTATAACAATAGCTTCCAAGCAAGTATTGGCATGGCTCCTTACGAGGCATTATATGGGCGTCCGTGTAGGGCACCACATTGCTAGGCAGAGGTTGGCGAGAAGAGCTTGATTGGCCTGGAGTTAGTTCAGGAGACTTCAGAGAAAGTTGACATTATCAGGTGCCGACTTCTGACAGTGCAGAGCAGACAGAAGAGCAACGCTGATACGAGGCAGCGACCACTAGAGTTCGAGGTTGGAGACCATGTGTTCCTCAGAGTTTTCCCTATGAAGGGAGTCCTTCGGTTTAACAAGAAAGGGAAGCTTACGCCTTGATTCATTAACCCATTTCAGATACTTGATCGAGTGGGGGCGGTAGCGTACCGCCTTGCTTTGTCCACACCACTTGCGGGCGTGCATAACATATTTCATATATCTATATTGAAGAAATACATTCCCGATCCTTCCCACATTATCAAATGGGAGTAGGTACAGTTGAGCAAGGATGCGACATATAGATTGTGACTGCTGCGTATCCTAGACAGGAAGGAGCAGGTGTTGCGTATCAAAGTTATTCCACTTGTGAAAGTGCTGTGAACGCATCACACGAAAGAGGAGGCTACTTGGGAAACAGAAGCCGAGGTTCGAAAGAACTACCCTCAGATTCTCGAGGAGTACGAAAAGGTACTAATTTTGAGGATGAAATTTTTCTTTAAGGGGGGTAGATTGTAACGTCTCGAAAAAATCCGTACAAGGACCCGAGTACCACCTCAGGCAGAAATCACCCAGGACCAAAACCTTTAGAAATTAGGTTAATGTTAGCAAGTGCTAAACTAGAGTGCTTATGAAATTAGCACTAATCACTTTAAATATGATCTGTAAGACCCAAAACGTGTAGTATCATTGACGCTACATTACCTTGAAATCTAGAATCCGTCCTTAAACCCGGTTGCTCTCGGAAGCACACCGAAACTTCGTATCGGATCTGGACTGCATGTCGAAAGTTTGATTTCTCCAAAACTATACGGATATGACCGTATTACTAACTTGACCACCCCCTCGTAAATCAAGTCCTAATTGTGTCTAGAAATGCACAACTTGAGCCCGGAGCAAAGTGTGAGAGAAATGTGAAAATATTTAGAAATAAAAATTCAGATTTAAGCAATCTAAGTCGTGTCGCTTGCGGGTCAAATATAAGGATTCAGACTGTCACAATTTGACCTAAATACACCCTCAGATCAGGAGAAATGTCTTACACATGTTGGTGTACTTGTAGCCCTGATCGAGTGCCGGTGATCGTTAAACTGAAACTGGTCCACCACGGCTGATCTGTAACTTCGATCAGAACGAAAACTCAGCTTGACCTAGATCCATGGTAAGGGAGCATAAGTTCGACCGCATGTAGAAAATGGGCCACCAGAAGTGCTCCGGTGGACCGGAACAGTCAATATTTGGATATAACCTAAGTATACCTTGGCCCTGGGACTATTCCCATCAAACCTGGGCCTATATAAGGACCTTAAACCCTCTCTCTCTCACCCCATACGAATTTGAGAAACCTTAGGAGAGAGAGGAGAGAAAAGAGAGAAAGCGAGAGTGAGAGTTGGAGAATCTTCCTGGGATTCGATCCCGCTATTCCACGCACTCAACTACCTTTCCTGTGTCGCCATACAGGCAATTTCGATTTTGTTCTTAGGTAAGCAAACCTAACCTTAACCTATTTTAGGCTTTCAGATAGTGTAAGTTATGAAATAGGTAACCTACTTTTTGCTATAGGTTGCCAATCTGCCGTAGACAAAGACTTAGCTTTAAAACTGAGTTTGTTACGAGTCTACAGGCGAAAGGTGCGGACTATAAACGTATAGGTTATATTTTTCAAGGCTTTCAATGTCAGTTAATGGTTTATTATTGATGTGGGTGCTATTTCACATGCTAAATGCGATGTTTGTTTCGCGTTTCAAATATATATGAACTATATAGAGTTTAGTGTATCCTATGTATTTGTAGAAAGGGTCGTATACGTATGGAATTTGAACGTGTGTTTGCCATGATTAATTGTCATGTGGTTATGCTAGTTGTATGTGTAATAACTCCTCGGCGAAAGGATTTGGCCCAGTATGTGTTACGGCCAACATACGTCATGTATGTTGAAGTGTGTCGACTAAGTGTTTGTCAAAATGTCTGAGTGAACACGGAATCATGATTAATACTTGTTATGATAGATGTTGTTAATACATGATTGTTGTATATGTCGTAACTCCTATGTGAAAGGATTTGCTATAATATGCATTTTAAGTAAATAAATTTATGTATGTTGGAATATGTAGTCAAGTGTTTGTAAAAATGTCTGAATGATCAGGCATGTAGTATTTGTACTTTACATGGGTGTTGAGATAAGATTCTCAACTACCTTAACGATGTGTATGATTTCCTCCATGTAATTTGTATTCTTTGTCTGCTTTACTTAGACATTGCATATGTGTGAATTCATGTTTTAGTTGAAATCCACAAATGCTCACATGCTTGTATGATTGGTATTGTTGATCCATTACTGTTTTGATTAGCTTGTATAATTATTTGTTATAATTGAATGTGTTTGGGACTACGGAATAGTCCAGACAATCGGTAACAGGCACTGAATAGGTGGCTGAGGTTGTCTCACCATATAGGACGTGTTCGATGAACTTGAGTCGTACCCTGGTTGTCGGCAGTGGTTAGGCCACACGGAGTACTTACGCACTTCATGTCGGTCAATTCAACGTGCGCTCATACTAGTCGAGCTCATCAAGTAACCCGATTGACCTGATGTATGTTCATTATGTATGGACGCTACTGCTTAAATCTAAGGTACCAAACTCACCAATGAAAAAACCCTTTAAAACCTTGGTACCTCGATCCGCTAAGACTTATGAACCGGGCATGGTGGTATGGGACACCGTGGTCGAGCTGTCGGCCTACGCTGGGGTGACGAGCCTCCTCGTAGTGACCAGTGAGCAACCCAGACTCGTGAGCCAAATACGGTGGTATGAGACACTGTATTCGGGCTATCGGCCTACACTGATAAGGTGATGAGCCCTTTATAGTGACCTCGAGCGTACGCTAAGACTGCGTAGAGGTGACGAGCCCTTACGTAGTAACAAGAGTACATTAGGCCTGCACTGATAAGGTGACGAGCCCTTTGCAGCGACTTAGAGCCGCAACATCGTATGAGAATTACTAGGATTGATGACCCTAGAATGGATCATCATTTGAAAATTGATATAAGGGAGGTACCTTAGCTTCCTAATCCTGTTGTATGAAAAGGACTAATAAGAACTTGGTAATCATACTCATGCACCACATTGCATGCGCCGTTTGGCGATGTGTAGAGAGCACGAGGAAGTGACTAACATGCGTGATCGTTAGATGAAGATCGCTGAGGGAGTGCAGGCGAGGGCATACATCATTTATACATTGTAAGACTCGTGTCCTAGTCCGTACCGTTCCGTTAGCTTCCGCGGTCCTTCCGGTCAAATTTCAGCAACCTTCGCACCATAACCGACGTTTGCACGCGATCCTAAGTCAGGTCCCATACACCAACGTTGGCTCGATCCGAAACCTATATCTTGGCGACTGTGCCATCACCGCGGTTCCAACGCCGTGACTTGCATACCGAACCGATACCCAGGCAAGAAGATGTCGATCTACGTTTATTCCTAAGAAACACCGTGTGTTACAAATTTCGAGGAAATCTTTATAATTAGTCCCATCATTCAACCATAAATGCATCCCTTACCCCAAGTATAACAACTCATTCCCTCTTTTTTCAAAAGTCCACCCTCTTTCCACCTCACCATTCCTCTTTTTTCCATTTTCAACAACAATCATACCCCTTTTTCAAATTTTCAACCCAACCCATCACCCATCACACCTCACCCATCCATATAATCTCTCTCTCTCTCTCTCTCTCTCATTTCTCAAATCTCCCAAGCAACTCAAGCCTCTCACGTCCAAGCTTCCCTCTCCCTCCCAAGTGTGGTCCACCTTCTCATCTTCCATCTACACCCTCTCATCTCTCATCCAAACCATTAATCTCCCTTCATCCACCATCCAAGGCAAAGGCAAGGAGCATTTGAGGCCAAGGGAGCAAGGAGGAGGCTTAAAGGTGGGTGATCCACCATTGAAATCTTGATCTTTAGAGCCCACTTGTTGGAGGACCCATTTTGATGTATGTGTTGTATCAATAGAGGGCCCATAGTGGCGGGGTCCCTCCTCTCTATCTCACCGTATATTTCTCTCTCTCTCTCTCTCTCTCTCTCTCTCTCGTTGTGATGGTGTGGATCCCACCAATATGTGTTATATCTACCCCGTCCATCTACATCAGACGGTGTGGCCCACTCTATTGCAGGTGATGATCCACACCATCCACTGTTTGGATGGGCCCAATGCATCTTTATATATATATATGTTATATTTTATATAATATATATATAATATATATAATATAATATGTATTATATAATATATATATATATATATATTATATGTATATATTTGGTGGGCCACGTCCATGTCGAACCCACCACAATGCATCTGTTTATCCACACCGTCCAGCGTCATTGGACGCTGGATGGGCGTGGCCAACATGAAGTGTGTATACTAACAGTGGTGTGTACTCACAAGCTAACAAAAACTCTAAAAAGGGGGCCTTTTTGGAGTAGGCTGCCCATGTGGGCCCCACCTTGATGTATGGGACTGATCCACACCATCTATTCCGTTACCCAGTTCATTTTAGCCATTGAACCAAAAATTTAGACCAATCTGATAATCAAGCAGGTCATACCAAAGGAAATAATGGTATTGCCATTAAAATACCTCCCTGATGCTCCTGTATATGAAAAACCACCCAATATTGGACTCGATGAGATTATATCGAGCCACAGGGACCAATGGCTGGGATGGATTCGTCTGTGGTGGGCCCCATCTATCAAAAACCATCAAACCATTGGTTTTTCAAAAAATAAATAAAATGGAATAAGAGGCAGCAGCATCTGCTGCTGCCGCTGTCAGAAGGGGGGCGGACGGACAGCGAGCAGTGCCTCACGGCCCTAGCTGTGGGCCCCACTGTGATGCATTTCAGACATCAAAACCATGCATTCGGTGGGTCCCCACGGACCAGCCGTCCACCCCAAAAATCAGCCGTAAACAGAACTCAGGCGGGCCATACCATCTAAAATCATGTGAAGACATGCCTAAAACATATAAAATCATTTGGTGGGGCCTACCTAAGTTTTGGATGTGATTAAAACTTGATTTGGACCCTTAAATTTGTGGGACACACACAATGAATGGGCTGGATTTGTGAAGCACATTTCGGTGGGCCCCACATCCACCCCCAGGTCCAGGTGACCTTATAAACAGGTTGGACGTCAAATGAACGTCACAGTGGGCTCCCTGCCCACGTGACCTCATCAACAGGTCAGATGAAAAATAAACATTACGGTGGGCCCCTCCCTGACCGCGTGGCCCTGTGAACGGGTCGGGTGCAAATAAACATTCCAGTGGGCCCCTAGTCCACACGACCCTATCAATAGGTGGTATGGAAAATAAACACCACAGTGGGCCCATGTTAGACAGAAAATAAATATTACAGTGGGCCTATTCAGGCCCACGTGACCTTATGAATAGATTGGATGATAAATAAATATTATAGTGGGCCCTACCCTGGTCCACATGACCTTATGAACAGTTGGTTGGAAAATAAACATTCTGTTGGGCCCTAAGTTGCTTGGAAAATAAATACTACTGTGGGCCCCGGTCTGAATGACCTTATCAATGGGTTGGATGGGAAATAAACATTATGGTAGGCCCCACATGGGACCCACTTATGTATGTATTGTAAACCATACCCTCCATTAGAGTGGGCTCCATCATGATGCATGTGTTTCATCCAATTGTCCAACTATTTTGGAGATAATTTAAGGCCCACCTTGATATGTATATAGGAGACCCATGTATGAGGCCCATTTGATGTATTGGAGGCCCACGGGTTAAGGCCCAATAAGACGTACATAAGGCCCAATATAGTGTAATTCCACCATGGTATATGTATTGATTTTGTAACGGGCCACGCCTTGGGAGCAACGCTGGTTTGACGTCCACATTGAGTGGATAATGTTGGTTAAATGTCCGCATTATAACTCTCCCTAAGGCCCACTGATAAGCCCATACTTATGGTAAGTAGGCCGTCTAGGCCCATCTCCGTTATACTTAGAGCCTATCTCTTTATATATGTTTAGTATAGATCTATGATTCATGATCAATCGCATCATATGTATGCCTGATGTGAGGAGTGACCGATCATAGCATATGCCTTCAGGTGGACTGTTTATGGGCTCCCTGATAGGCGAAGTTGCACCATATAAATGCATGGTACACGCAGGACTGTTGCATGATTGATAGTGTGATTCATGCACTTGCATTTGTGTGATTGTAGTTACTGTATGCCCTAGCGACATCAGGGCCATAGCCTCCACAGACACATCATGGATGGCTAGGTTGGATACCAAAAATGTTTGGTTCTAGCATACGGGTGCCATAGATATCCCTGGGTAAAAATCCCTAAACATTATGGTACCAGAGGATGACTCAAATGTCGAGACCGAGTGGATATATGAGCGCACGAGGGCCAAATACCAGGAGGCCGCGTCTCTCACTGTGTCGTGGTCGGTTAGAAAGGGGTGTGGCCTTACTCGCCCGAGGGTAAGGGGCAATACTAGGCTGAGTTTGACCAGCTCGCGAATGGGTCCACTATCGACGTGCCGGATAGGTATTGGCAGACTATTGGCCAGGCGGATAGTGAGGTTTCTTACGCTCACTTGGACTGTGTGACTAGGAGAGCGATAGTGCCATTTGGAGTATATTGAACCCCAGTGATTATCCAGAATGAGAATTGTACTGATATATGATGAGGATTGGCATGCTTGAGTTGCATCTCGCATCGCATGGCCGTGTTATGGCCGATGACATTCATATCTTGCACCGCATAGCCTTGGTATAGCTAATTGCATTCACATACTCTTCACCATGATTCCGCATTACTCTGACCTACACACACTTACACCACCCTCTAAGCTTTCTATAAGCTTATGCACGATTGATGCGTGCAGGTGACGCCAGGACGCAGCCATAACATAGTAGCAGCAGGAGTGTGCAGACGAGCTTTGGAGTTTCTATCTTTTGCATTATCTTGTATTTTCCCTTTCAAGTGTATTGTACTCAAAAGTTTTTGATCATAGTGGATTTTGTGGTGGTGTTCTTGTGGTTATTGTTCGTGGGTTATGCTTTTGGTTATGCTCATTATGAATCAAACTGATGATTATAAATCCTCCTTGTAGTATCCTAGGATCGAAACCTGGTGAATGGGTGCCGGGAGCCGAGAATGGGGTTCTACGGAGGCTGTCGGTGCCGGATTCGGCGATCGAAAATTTTATGAGCCCGGTTTCTGAGTTCGGGGCATGACATACATACCATTCCTGCATTAATCAAAGTATCTAGGGATGTTCGATTGTATTGCTTATCATTACTGCTTGAGTGAATTGATAACATGCTAACCTTTGCTTTATTGTTCCACTGAGTTGATCACTCACTCTCACATTATAGGATGGTGTTTTAAACACCAACCAGACCCTATTGTAGGTTCAGATGATGGCGTAGCCTGCGAGGCGGAGCTGGACTTCGAGGACGATGAGGAGGCATTCTCATATATGTAGTATTCGGGGGGGTTCTCGTAGACCGTTCTAAATCGACGGGGCTTCAGGGTTATACTTGTAGTGGATAATTACATTTTTTGTCATTTTTTAATTTGAAACAATACATGTAATTATTGACCTGGCAATGCGTACATATTTCGAGGACCTATACTGAGTTATAACGCTATACATATTTGAGTAAGTCTTCCGCTTGCGTATTACAACTGTCCCTGGATTTTGTATTGCTGATTTGGCTTAATCTTATTCATGTTTTATGCACTAATACAGACAACATTTAATCATCATTAAATATGTTACATAAGTGATGCATTGGAACTCGAGAGTTGGACTTCTACTCGACCCCCGATTTTCAGGGCGTTACAAGGGGCTCGCCCTCTTCTGGCTTAGATAGCAGGGGTAGTGAGCTTAGGTACTGTTTCAGCTGCTGGAACGCCTGTTCATACTCCGGTGTCCACTCGACCTTCTTATGACCCTTCAACTATTGGAATAAGGGGAGGCACTTATCCGTGGCTCGGGATATTAATCGACTGAGTGCCGCTACCCATCCGGTGAGGCATTGGATTTCCTTTGTGGTTCGAGGTGAGCTCATGTCAAGCAGCGCCTTAATCTTCTCGGGATTTGCCTCGATGCTTCTCTGGCTGACTTGAAACCCAAGGAATTCGCTGGAGCCGGCTTCTAAGGCGCACTTGGCGGGGTTCAACTTCATACGGTACTCCCAAAGAATCGAGAAAGTTTCACCGAGGTCCGCAATGTGGTCGGACGCTTTGATGCTCTTCACCAGCATGTCGTCAACATAAACCTCCATGATCCGACTGATTTACTTAGCAAACATCTAGTTCACAAGCCTTTGATATGTTGCCCCGGAGTTCTTCAGGCCAAAGGGCATAACCTGGTAACAATAGAGACATTTATCTGTGACGAAGGTCATCTTCTGCCTATTTGGAGGATGCATTGTGATGTGATTATACCCGGAGTACGTGTCGAGGAAGGATAGAAGTTCATGTCTGATTGTGCTGTCCACCAGCTGATTGATCCGAGAAAGGGGAAGCTATTTTTGGGGCAGGCCTTGTTCAGGTCTGAGTAGTCTACACAGACCTGCCACTTTCCATTGGCTTTCTTCACAAGGACCACATTTGCGATTTAGTTTGGATAATGCACTTCCTTGATGAATTTGACGCTGAGGAGCTTCGACACTTCATCTGCTATGGCTGAGTACCTTTCGGGGTCAAATGTCCTCCTCTTCTGCTTCACTGGTCTGTGATCTGGGTCCACGTTTAGCCTATGGACTATAACATCGGGAGAGATGTAAGGCATGTCTTCGTATGACCATGTGAAGATGTCCTTATATTGTTGTAAGAAAGCCAGCATCTGAGACCGCTGCTTGTAACGCCTTAAAAATCGAGGGTCAAGCAGATGCCCAACTCCAGAGTTCCGACGCATTACTTATGCAACATAGTTAATGATGATTAAATGTTGTCCGTATTAGTGCATTAAACATAAATGGGATTATACCAAATAAGCATATCATACTCCATAGACAATTAGATTTCACAAGCTGAAGACTGTGATAAGTATATAAAGCATATAAGTGATCGTAAGTCCCCAGAGTATGAACGTCACCAGGTTAAATAATTACATGTATAATTTCAAAATTTACAAAATGACAAGGTGTAATGTTCAACTAGTCCGTAACCATGTAGCCTCGTCAACGCAACTCCAAGTCTATATAGACCCGCCAGAGAGTTGCAGATAGGAGAACTCTTCCTCGTCGTCATAGAAGTCAGGCTCTGCCTCATAAGCATCACTGTCACCTAAAGCTAGAACAAAGTTTGGTTGGTGTTTTAAAATATCGTCCCAGAGTGGGAGTGAGTGATCAACTCAGTGGAACTATAAGGCAAAGGTTAATATGTTATCAATTCAGTCAAGCAGTAATGATAAAGCAATACAACAAATACTCCTAAGTACTTTGGTTAATGTAAGGATGGTATGTATTAATGATATATGCCCTCGCCTGCACTCCCTTTGTGACATCATCTCATGGTCGTACATACAACACTCTCACTATGCTCAACTCCAACGCCAAAGGCACATGCAATGAGGTGCATGTGCATGATTAGCCAACTTCTTAATTAGACTTATTCATACAGCAGGTTTGGGAAGCTAAGGTACTTCCATTTATATCATTAACCCAAACAATGATCCATTTAGGGTCATCAATCCTAGTTAGTCGCATACAATGACAGTTCCAGGTCGCTACAGAGAGGCTCGTCACCTCAGTGTAGTCCTAGTTTATACTCGAAGTCACTACAGAAAGGCTCTTCACTTAGCGTAGTCCTAGTGTATACTCGAGGTCACTACAAGAAGCTCGTCACCTGATCATATGCCGACAGCTCGAATAAAGTGTCCCATACTACCGTATTCGGCTCACGAGTTTGGTTTACTTACTGGACACTATGGTGAGGCTCGTCACCCTAGCGTAGGCCGACAGCTCGAGCACAGTGTCCCATACCAGCATGTCTGGCTCATGAGTCTTAGCGGATCATGGTACCAGGGTTAAACAAGCTTTACACTGGTAACTGGTACCTTAGATTCAAATAGTAGCATTCATACATGGTGAACATACATTAGGTCAATCGAGTTACTTGACAAGCTCGACTGGTACGAGCATATGTTGAATTAATTGACATGGAGGGCATACACACTCCTTGTGGCCTAACCATTGCCAATAATTACCGTACGACTCGAATTCCTTGAACGTATCCGTCGTGGCTAAAACAATTCGACCATCAATTGTAAACCATTACTGATTGCCTAGACTACATTGTAGCCCCAATCACACTCCAAAGCAATAGCATTCACATGTGATAGTCAAAGACAACATGTGACAACCAATCTAAATATAAACCTCATTTAAGTATTTTAACAAACACATAGTGTACATGTTATCATACAAAGGCATTTCAACCATAAAACACGTAATAGTGATATAAGTTACATGAAGGAAACTATAACTATAGATAAGGTAATTGAGAACCCTATCTCAACACCCTTTTTAAATACATTTTAACAAGCATTTTCTCATTCAGGCATTTTATCAAATACTTAGACTACACATATCACATACATGTAATAAATTGGTTATAACGTATATTATAACAAATACTTTCACAAAGGAGTTACCACACGTACGACAATCATGTATTCTCAAACAACAATCATGGCAAGCACAAATCATAATTCCGTATTCATACAAACATTTCAACAAACACATGGAATGCATTAATTTCAACATAGTTCATATATATATATAATATGTGGAAAACATCTCATCTAAGCATATGTGATAGCAATCAAGTCAGTCATTAATCATTAACTGACATTGAAAGCCTTGAAAACCATAACCAAAATGTTTATAGTCCGCACCTTTCGTTGGTAAACTCGTATCGAACTCAATTCGAACACTGTGCCTTCGTCTACAGTACGACGGCTACCTGAATCATGAAATAAGTTAGCTATTTCGTCGATTCTTCTACTTGGATGCCTAAAACAGATTAGGGTTAGGGTTTGTTATCCAAAAAAAGAATCGAAATCAACAGTATAGCGATGCAGGCAGGATAATTTGGCACGTGGAGCGATGGGATTGAATCCCAGCAACTATCTCTCACACTCTCTCTCTCTCCTCCCCACTCTTTCCTTCTCTCTTTTCTCTCTTTTCTTTCTTAGGGTTTGAAAATTCGTATGGAATGAGACAGGGGTGGGTTAAAGCCCTTATATAGGCTCAAAACTGATGCCAATGGCCCCAGGGCCATGGTATACTTAGGTTATAACCAAAAGTCGTTTGTTTTAGTCTAATGGGGCTCATTTGGAGGTCCATTTCCTGCATACAGTCCGGTGAAAGTTTCCTGATAATGGATCTATGTCAGGTTAAGTTTTCGATCCGATCGGATATGTAGATCGACCGCGGAGGACCAGTTTTAGTTCAACGGTCATCGTCTCTCAATCAGGGCCACAAGTGCACTGACATGTGTAGAGAAATTTCCCTAATCTGAGGGTGTAGTTGGGTCAGAATCTGACGGTCTGAAACCTTAAATTTGGCCTGCAAGCGAACAGCCCAATTCACTTAAGTTTTAGTCTGTTTTCTAAAGATATTCACGTTTCTCACACACTTCGCTCCGGGCTCAAGTTCTGCGTTTCTAGATACTATTTGGACTTGATTCTTAAGATGGTTGTTAAGCCCAGTAAGGTGGTCATAATTCTATAGTTTTGTGGTAATCGAACTTTCGACACGCGGTCCAGGTCTGATACGGAGTTTCAAGATGCTCCCGAGAGCAACTGGGTTTTGAGATTGATCCTAGGTTTTTAGGTAATGTAGAGTCAGCGATTATAATGGTTTTGGGTCTTGCAGATCGTATTGAAAGTGATTTGAGCTAATTCGCCGATTAACTTAGTTTAATACTTAATTAATTTTTGTCTAATTTCTAAAGGATTCGATCTTTAGTGATTTCTGCCTGAGGTGGTACTCGAGTCTTTGTATGAATTTTTTCGAGATGTTACACTACTCAAAATTCAGCGATGATCTGAGCAGAATAGTTCTGCTTGGGTCGGCTTCTTCGAGTGGGACAATCACTAAGTCTTTTGTGGAGGAGTCTTCTGCAGGAGCTCTAGGGTAGAGGACATTCACGGTGAGGGCCTGCTTCACAGAACCCTTTCTGATCGCTACAGAATAACATCTCCGGGCTTCACGCTGGTCTCCTCGGAGGTACCTGACCCCTCCCTTGGTGGGAAATTTCATCATGATGTGATAAGTAGACATGACCGCCCTCATTGTGTTAAGAGAAGGTCGAACCAATATAACATTGTGCACCGATGGCACGTTCACAACGAGAAAGTCGACCGAAAGTGTGACTTGATGGTGCCCTTCCCCTGCTATCATGGGGAGGGATATGGCTCCTTTGGAGATCACTTTATCTCCGGCAAAGCCGTGTAGGGGGTCTTCACAGGTCAGAGATGTGACCTATTAATTCTCATTCTCTCAAACGCCTCGAAGTAGATGATGTCAACTGAGCTACCAATATCGACCAATATGTGGTAGACCTTGTGGTTAGCTATAGTCATCACCACCACCAGGGCATCGTTATGCGGATGCTAAATTCCATGCACATCATCTTCTGTAAAGGTCAGACTACAGGGGCTCACTCAGAGTTCTTTCCTTGGCCTTTTGGTCAGGTGGACATAATGCTTGGGGTCTGAGCTTCGAGAGTAGACTTTGCGAGCCCTATTCGAGTCACCTCCACCAGATGAACCACTATAAATGGTGTAGATCTCGGCAGTCTCTTCCGCAGTCTTGCTTTGCTGCTCTTCTCTCTGAGCTAACTTCTCTTCCTTAGTTTATCGTCACAGATGACCCTTATGGATGAGGGTCTTGATCTCGTCCTTGAGATCCATGTAATCACTCGTATTGTGATCGTGGTCACGATGGAAAAGACAGTACTTGCGCTTGTCTCGTTGTCCTGCATTGGCCTTCATACAAACTGGCCACTGCAAGAGTCTCTGATCCCTGATGTCTAACAGGATCTTTTCTAGAGATGTGTTGAGGGGGGGTGTAGGAGCGGAACTTACTCTCAGGCCTCCTGCTGGGTCGGCGATCGTGAGAGGCTTGATCGTCTGGCTTCTTGCTGGATGACCGAGGCTCTTCATTCCTCAGTCTCTTCTTCTTTGACGACTGCTCGACAACTTTGACATTCTTGTGGGAGTTGGAGAACTCCTTGGCTTTGGTGTATTTCTGAGCTCGACCAAAGTAGTCAACGGATTCTTCCTAATTTAGAAGATGAACTTCCCCTCCCTGAGTCCGCTAAACATGGAAAAAAGTGTCATCTTGTCATCATAGTCATCCACTAACAGCACCTCTTCATTAAAGTGGGCGATGAAGTCCATTAATGACTCCTTGTTCCCCTGCTTGAGGGTGAACAGATGAGTAGTCGGCTTTTGACTCTTCTCACCAGAGATGAACTGGGTAAGGTATAATCTGTTGAGCTTCGCAAAAGAGCCGATCGACTTTAGCTTAAGCTGCCGATACTAACTCCGAGCAGACCCAGAGAGAGTTATTTAGAAAGCCCTGCACATCATTGCATCTGTGGCTAACTAGATCTGCCCTCACGAATGGTAGGACTTTACATGTTCTAACGGGTCTCTAGACCCAAAGTATTGGATGACTAAAAGCATCCTGAACCTCTATGACATCACCTCATCCATGATTTCTGAGGTGAAGGGAGGCTCGGTCTCTTTCACCATTGCCCGGACTATAATCGGGATGAACGTGGACTGTTGGTTCTTTTGTAATGTCTTGATCTGATCATGGAGTTCCTTAAGCTGAGCCTCTCAAGGATTCTGAGTCTCAGCTACTGCTTCTTGGGGGGGCCTCTACCACCTTCTTAGGAAATTGACCGTACTTACCTCGAAGTTTGGGCAAATTACCTCGAATGCTACGACACTCCATATTTCCTTAAAGGGCCTTCTGACAGCTTTTAGACCTTGTTTCGGATGAAAATGCCCCTGACCTTGGTTCAGGAATTGTACGGTCCTGAAGTGAAGTGGAAGTCACCCGATGTTACAACCCCCGAGAAATGGACGGATCGGTTACTCCCCGGGACACCAGCTAATGGCTAGTGCTCGGCGCTCTGTGGGCCCCACCACCATGTACGTGTTTCATCCATGCCGTCCATATATTTCTCAAATCATTTTATGGTAAGAGACTGAAAACGAGGATAATTTAGTCACGATGGGTCCTAGGAGGATTTTAATGGTGGATATCCAATTATTATAATTTCCCCAAAGTGTGGTCCACTGGAGAGTTATACCACTCTCATTTTTCGGTTCAAGACATAAAATGATATTTTAAACTAGACGAACGGCGTGGACGAAGCACATACATCATGGTGGGGCCCATAGACAATCGATCACTTACACCACGAGCTTCGAAAGGGGCAAATGTCGCACTTTTGTACGTTTAAAAGACCCTCTCCTTCCTCTTCTATTATTTTCCTAGAGAAGCCAAGATCCAGGGACCAACAGCCAGAGAGCAATGTTGTTTCTCCTCATCGTTTCGCTCATCTGAAAGCCTCTTCCACTACGAGGTTAGTATTTTATTTTCTTTCAACTATAGGTAGGCATTTGCCAGGGTAAAGGAAGAACAGAGTCGAGAAGACAAGGTACTTTGGTGGTCACGTGAAAGGGAGTGTAACATAGGGCACACCTTAATCAAACCTCCACCATTGGATGGTAGACAACCATGACATCATGTTTGTGACAGTATTTGGATCGTGGCTGCCACTTGTCACAACCGTGGTTGTGATGTTATATGGATCGTGCTTGTTAGGGATATGACACTGGATACAACTACGACCCACTATTCTTCATTACCACGACCCAATGTGTAGGACAACCACGATCCAGTGTGCTTCATTACCATAAGATTACGACTCAGTGTGTTTCATTACTTTAAGATTACGATGACTGCATCAGTTAAATTGGATTTGATAATTAAAGTTGTGTACGGTGATGCAACTTAGAAGTGCATCACTGCACGGGGAATGATCGATGTAGTGAATCTAAGAGAAATGAAGTGTACAGCGGTCAGTTTACATGGTGCTTCACAAGACACAACGGGACATTTTAGACGAAGTGAAGGTTTCATGTGAGAATATGAAGCCCCCAGAAACTAGAAGATCTGATGGGAGACCCAAAAAGGTTCGAATTACATCCACTACAAGAAATCCCATTTTAGCGACGAAAATTTTCGTTGCTAAAAGTCAAATTTTCGCAGCTAAAAAGTTTTAGCGACGAAAATTTTCATCGCTAAATTCGTCACTAAAAGTTCAAAGCAGAAGGGTTTTATCGGCGAAAAATTTGAATCGTCGCCAAAGGCAAGCTTTTAGCGACGAAAATTTTCGTCGCTAAAAAAACTTTACAAGACTTTTAGCAGCTAAAATTTTCGCTGCTAAAAATATTCGACAATTTTTAGCGACGAAAATTTTCGTTGCTAAAAAAATTTTACAAGACTTTTAGCAGCGAAAATTTTCGCTGCTAAAAATATTCGACAACTTTTAGCGACGAAAATTTTCGTCTCTAAAAAAAATTTACAAGACTTTTAGCAGCGAAAATTTTCGCTGCTAAAAATATTCGTCCACTTTTAGCGACGAAAATTTTCGTTGCTAAAAAACTTTACAAGACTTTTAGCAGCGAAAATTTTCGTTGCTAAAAATATTTGTCCACTTTTAGTGACAAAAATATTCGTCGCTAAAAACTTTACAATTTTCACTGCTAAAAAATATTGTTCAACTTTTAGCAACGAAAGTATTCGCTGCTAAAAAATATTCCTTCAACTTTTAACGACGAAAATTTTCGTCGCTAAAAACTAATTGTTAAACTTTTCACAACTTTTACCTACGAAAATTTTCGTAGGTAAAAGTCTCTTTTAAAAAAAATATTCAAGCACAAAATTCTTAATATACACCTGTTACAATATATACACCTGTTATAATATATTTCATCATATTCTTCCTGATATACACCTGTTATATAATATATTTCATTATATTCACATTCGCATCCATATAAACCCAAACTAAAAAATCCATCCAAACTTAAAAGTACATTCATCCAAACATAAACAGTCTTATCCACATCACATTCATTCACACATAAATACATATAAGTTTAACATCATAAACAAAAATATAAAAAATCACAAAGATAAAGGCGGAGGTGGTGGGGCATCGGTGGGTAAGCATGCAGCGAGAGCCTGAAACGAACCGCTCCTTGATCATGTCGTCGATAGCCTGAGAGATGTGCAAAACACTCAAATTCAAGTCAAATTTATCCTGCAGTTTCGTAAATAATAGATTAAGCCAATAAACTTATTAAGAAAATAACTTAACCGTAAATAAACTTTTATAAAATAAATTAGGATTTAAAAGTATAGGTTTAAGTTTAGGTTAAGGTTAAGGTTTAGGTTATAACTTTAAGGAATTGAGAATAGGTTAAGGTTTATGTTTAGGAAATCGAGTTCGGGTTTGGGATCGGGTTTAGGTTTGGGTTTTCAAATCTAGGTTTAGGTTAAGTAGTTGAGATTAGGATTAGGTGTAGGTTTAGGTTTAAGGATTTGAGAATACAATTAAGTTTTAGGTTTAGGTTTAGGTTTTAGATTTAGGTTAAGATTAAGGTTATAAGTTTAGGTTTAGGTTATAGGTTATAGCTATAGGGAATTGAGAATAGGTTAAGGTTAAGGTTTAGGTTTAGGAAATCGGGTTCGGGTTTAGGTTTGGGTATTCAAGTTTAGGTGTAGATTTAGTAGTTGGGATTAGAATTAGGTGTAGGTTTAGGTTTAAGGATTTGAGAATACATTTAGGTTTTAGGTTTAGGTTTAGGTTTAGGTTAAGGTTATAGGTTTAGATTAGGTTTAGGTTTAGGTTAAGGTTATAGGTTTAGATTAGGTTTAGGTTTAGGTTATAGGTTATAGATATAGGGAATTGAGAATAGGTTAAGGTTTAAGTTTAGGAAATCGGGTTCGGGTTTAAGTTTGGGTTTTCAAGTTTAGGTTTAGGTTAGGTTAAGGAGTTGAGATTAGGATGTAGGTTTAGGTTTAGAGATTTGAGAATACATTTAAGTTTTAGGTTGAGGTTTAGGTTTAGGTTTTAGTTTATATGTTTAGGTTATAAGTTTAGGTTTTAGGTTTACGATTAAGGTTAGGTTATAGGTTATAAGTTTAGGTTATAGGTTAAGGTTTAGGTTATAGGTTTTGGTTTAGGTTAAGGTTACAGGTTTTGGTTTAGGTTTAGGTTTAGGTTTAGGTTTAGGTTTAGGTTTTAGGAGGTTAGGTTTAGGTTTAGGTTATAGGTTATAGGTTATAGGTTATAGGTTATAGCTTTAGGGAATTGAGAATAGGTTAAGGTTTAAGTTTAGGAAATCGAGTTCGGGCTCGGGATCGGTTTTGGGTTTAGGTTTTCAAGTTTAGGTTTCGGTTTAGGTTAGGGAGTTGAGATTAAGATTAGGTGTAGGTTTAGGTTTAGGGATTTGAGAATACATTTAGGTTTTAGATTTAGGTTAGGTTAAAGGTTATAAGTTTAGGTTATGGGTTATAGATTATAGGTTAAGGTTTAGGTCATAGGTTTTGATTTAAGTTAAGGTTATAGGTTAAGATTTAGGTTAAGGTTTAGGTTTAGGTTATAAGTTATAGCTTTAGGGAATTGAGAATAGGTTAAGGTTTAGGTTTAGAAAATTGGGCTCAGGTTCAGGATCGAGTTTAGGTTTGGGTTTTCAAGTTTAGGTTTAGGTTTAGGTTAGGGAGTTGAGATTAGGATTAGGTGTAGGTTTAGGTTTAGGGATTTGAGAATACGTTAAGGTTTAGGTTTAGGAAATCGAGTTCGGGTTCGAGATCGGGTTTACGTTTGGGTTTTAGGTTTAGGTTTAGGCTATAGGTTATAAGTGTAGGTTTAGGTTTAGGTTTTGGGTTATAAGTTTAGGTTTAGGTTATAGGTTTTGGGATTTGAGAATAGGTTTAGGTTATAAGTATAGGTTTAGGTTATAAGTATAGGTTTAGGTTTAGGTTTTATGTTTAGGTTAAGGTTATAGGTTTAGGTTTAGGTTACAAGTGTAGATTATAGGTTTAGGTTTAGGTTAGGTTATAGGTTAAGGTTTAGGTTCAAGGATTTTAGAATACGTTAAGGTTTAGGTTTAGGAAATCAGGTTTGAGTTCGAGATCGGGTTACGTTTGGGTTTTAGGTTTGGGTTATAGGTTATAAGTGTAGGTTTAGGTTTAGGTTTAGGTTTTAGGTTTAGGTTATAGGTTATAGCATTAGGTTATAGGTTTAGGTTTAGGTTAAGTTTAGGTTTATAGGTTTTGGGATTTGAGAATAAGTTTAGGTTATAAGTATAGGTTTAGGTTAGGGTGAGGGAATTGAGTTTAGGTTATAGGTTATAAGTTTTTGGTTAAGGTTTAGGTTATAGTTATAGGTTTTGGGATTTGAGAATAGCTTTAGGTTATAAGTATAGGTTTAGGTTAGGTTATAGGTTAAGGTTTAGGGGATTGGGTTTAGGTTATAGGTTCAGGTTATAGGTTATAGGTTTAGGTTAAGGTTTAGGTTTAAGTTATAGGTTTTAGGATTTGAGAATAGGTTTAGGTTATAAGTATAAGTTTAGGTTAGGGTGTAGGTTAAGGTTTAGGGAATTGAGTTTAGGTTATAGGTTATAGGCTTTTGGTTAAGGTTTATGTTATAGTTATAGGTTTTGGGATTTGAGAATAGGTTTAGGTTATAAGTATAGGTTTAGGTTAGGTTATAGGTTAAGGATTAGGGAATTGAGTTTAGGTTATAGGTTCAGGTTATAGGTTATAGGTTTAGGCTAAGGTTTAGGTTTAAGTAATAGGTTTTGGGATTTAAGAATAAGTTTAGGTTATAAGTATAGGTTTAGGTTAGGGTGTAGGTTAAGGTTTAGGGAATTGAGTTTAGGTTATAGGTTATAGGTTTTTGGTTAAGGTTTAGGTTATAGTTATAGGTTTTGGGATTTGAGAATAGGTTTAGGTTATAAGTTAAGGGTGTGGTCCCTGCAAGTACAGATATAAACACGGCCTGTTGAAATGGTCAGGCCACTCCAATGCTGTCCATAGGAAATGGACAGCTTCATCATGGTCATAACAGCAGTTTCCACCTTTTAGGGACCCCCGCTCAACATCCGGATAGCTCCGACGCACATCTGGATCTGTTCCATCAATTTCAAGCAAATACAGATAAAAACATGGCCTGTCCAAATGGTCAGGCCACTCCAATGCTGTCTATAAAAAATAGACAGCTTCATCATAGTCATAACAGCGGTTCCCACATTCCAGGGACCCCCGCTCAACATCCGGATAGCTCCGACGCACATCTGGGTCTGCTCATTTAAATAAAATGGATTATCAAGATCATTTAAATAAAATCAGGTCCAATCAACAATCTAACCTGGAGGATTCTGTTAGCATTGTTGACGGCACCTCAAATCTTGTTTTATGGTCTAAAAATTCAAAATTAGATACAAAAATTAGAAAAACCAAAGAAATTTAAGAAAGATAGTCAAAGTCCATGTGAATGAGCACAAGTATGCATCTACATATGAATTCTGAAAAGCTATTGCATATCACAACAATAATAATAATAATAATAATAATAATAATAATAATAATAATAATAATAAATAAATAAATAAATAAAAAATCCTTGCGTTTGGATATTCAACAAAATGAGTTAGAATGAATTCATTTGCCTAATTCATGGAAACCTTGCGTTTGGATATTCAACAAAATTGAATTGTAATAATTCAATTCAGTTTAATAAACTCAGATTTCTGAGAAGGATTTAATGGTTTTAAATCCATGGTTTTCTGGAAAAGGTCCATTTCCTGGATGTCAAATTCAACGGGGAAAGTAAGATGGTTAATATTACTTTTCACAGTGCAAAGTTTCAATTATGTCTCTTCTTTACCATCCATTTTCTTCTTAACAAGAAAATCCATATTTACTAATATTCCCATTTTTCTATTTTTCAAAAGAATGAGTCCGGACTCCAAAAGCGTCGGCTCTAGCACTCGTACTTTCAGCCCAAACCCTAACCAAGGACTCCAAAATTACCAAGTACTCATAAAAATTCATTGCAAGTATTTTTTGTCTATGTGCATGACGACCATACTGTTAAGATCAATCCTCTTATCTTCATTTACAAAAACTAGTGGATGACAAATTATGTATAACATACAGAGCTGGTTCAGCCACTTATGCAATTAGGGAAGGTTCAAAATGGCCAGATTTCCACATCAAGCATCAGTTGCATACATATGATACAGAAGGACAAAAGTATCACCTTCAACATGACTGTCAAACAAGTTTCCTCACCAAAAATTCAGATCACAAACCATCATGGCATGTGTCCAATTTTGGTTTAATTTTCATTTTTCTCTTTAATTTTGGTTCTTTCTGTTTTCTGGTTTTAGTGTTTTGATTGTTGGATAAGGAGGTGTGGGTCATAAATCCTTTCACAATTGAATGCATCAATTACATGTGCAAGAATGCACCAATTACAATAAGAAGTGTGTGAGTAGGATTCTAATTACTACCATCCGTACATGTATGCAAGATCCAATTTATCTGGTGGTTGCCACAGTGTATGTGCTGCGGCTAGAAAAATCAGGTTGGTTCTTTTTTTAAGATGAGCCACGTATGTATGGTAAGAATGGAAACCGAGTCAACTGGCAATCCAGATTTGATGCCCATGTATGGCCCAACTGAGAACCAGACATACCTGATGAAAGGCCTGGATTTACATTGAATATAAATGCTACCAGACATAAGAAGAGATCTCTGCAAAGACATGTCCATAAGATAGATGGTCACCAAGGATATCTAATAGGCCTATTGAACATATATAACAAGCATTTTATTTTGGTTACATCTCACATTGGTTGTGGGCAACACTGTCATACCAATGTAAGAAGCATTAATTAGATTTAACTTTTCATGTAGAAATAAGCTTTCTTACTTGTTCATAGATGCTTCTATCCTTAGTGTTGGCATTCACCAGCTATCGTTGCTTCTCATTTAAGGCAATCTAAGTGTCCGGTTCCTGTATGATGATATATCAACACTTGAACAACTTGGTGAGTTAGTTCAATATTAGATACATATTAGAGAAACAGGAACAGATACTGATTGTAACTTTGCAATAGAAAATGATGGTTAACATTAAGTAGATAAACCAGATGCAACTGATAACTATTATAGTTTCATTCATACAACCTAGATCACACATTGTTCCTAATATCCAAGCTTCATTCGAAATAAAATCTTTGAAACAATCAGTGTAATGACAGAAAGAATAAATAGAATTTATAATAGAAGCAAATGAAATAAGAACTACCAAAGGATAGAGCAAAATTCCTGCATATGAATAGGGAGGAACATCCATGAAAGAGAAAAACTAAGGACATAGCACTCCGGGAAAAGGAAAACAAACAAAGTGTGGAAAATTATTGTTCTTACAAGTTTCCTGCTGAGCATTGGGTTATATCAGACCTGGTAAAATTGTTGTAAGATAAGTCCGTGCAAGACAGCATCATGCAATGCTATGTTTATGCCTTTTCAGGAGTGGAAAAAATAATAACCCAGTAGGAATCTGAAAGGCCTAAAGTAATCTCACAAGAGAGTTTAACAAAACATTAATATGCATGGAAAAAGAAGCCATCAAATATACAGATCCTGTTGCCAGTGAAATGTAATTTGAGAATTACTGAGTAATACAAGTAATGGTTGCTACCTCGGACCCAAGAGGAGATGACCCCAGTCAGCATGTTGCTAGTAAGATACCTACATTAAAAACAATATATATCATGAGACGGATTTCTAATTTGTGACAAAAATATCACTGAAGCATTATTGAGGGTCCAAAAATTACAGAAGGATTGTCCATTTTCTTGAAGTATCTAGCAAGAGAATCAGTGAAATTTTGGTAATGAATGTCTATTTTCTTACATATAATCTAGAGCTGAGAGTCTTGAAAAGCTGCTTGGAATTTCTCCTGTCAAATTGTTAAAGGTAAGTTATCTGCAAGAGAAAATTATCATTAGAAAAAAACTGAGGAAGATTCTCTCTGAAATGAATTTGTAAGTTACATGTATTCAATGCGTGTTCTCATCCATAGCAGGCCATGAGATTGAAGACTATAGTATATTGTAAAGAACATGGAATGGACAAAAGGATGTTCCTTGTCCAGTAGCATGATGGATTAGCCAGTACACGGCAAAATAAACATAGAAATGAAAGTGAAAGGCCAAATCACCTTGAATTTGTCGTCGAATCACTTCAGTTTTGCACTTCCCTTCTTAATTTAACTTCTTTCAAACCATGAAACAGTTGGTTGGACAATGGTCGTGATTTGCATGTCAACTCATGGAGCTGAATCTTCAACTTTCATTTTATGTTTTCATCACTTAATTTAGAGTTGACCATCCAAACTTAAGAATATTGTGCATCTAACAATGCCTAGTCAGCACTCAATGGCATGGGAAAAGAAATACATAAAGGCCATGTGTATAAAAGATTTGTCCAAAGTAACTTACAAGGATTTCAGATTTGTCATTGTCCCAATATATTGTGGGATTTTGTCAGAAATCAAGCAATTTCTTAGTACCCTGCAGTATATGAGCAAGACAGACACTTCATGAACAAAAGAAGCAACGAACAATGATATATTTATGCCATCAGGGGTATATCCATTCAACTCACAATTTCTGCATTTTGGTCATATCCCCCAATGCAGGGAAAGGCATGCTCGATCCATTCAAATCCGATATCCTCCTGAAAATCAAAATATATTGGATTCAATAAAGTAATTCATTTCATACCACTTCCAAGGCTGGGTATGAATCCAAGAAAATTCCAAGTAATAAAGCAGCAAGGAAAGAACATGGAATGTGCCCTCACAGTTCAGTTAGATTCACCAAGAAAGAGATGTTAGAAGGAATAGGTCCCGTCATAGATGTGCCTTGCATATGCCTACAGTGGTTCAGAATCACGGTTCATATAGATGTTCTCATATAGAAGCAAGAAGCAATTTACACTGAAAACATATCAAATAAAGTTCTTACAGTCTCTTGAGTCGTGTCCAGTTCCCGATGAAATCAGGGATCTTACAGAAATAATATGAATGGAGTTTAATAATTTATAATTTCTAAATGGAAAAGACAACCCCAGTGACTAGTGAAGAATTGACAAGTCCGTCAAGTTTCTCCAGTTATTTCTCCTGTCAAGTTATTCGAACAAGCAAGGCTGCACCAGTAATATATTGGATTATGTTAGGAACAAAGTTTTTTTTTTTAAAAAAAACATCTATTGTTTATTATCACCATAGGCTGTATGCCAATCACTACCAACTAATCATGATCAGATGGTGGTGATAAGTGAGGCCCACACCTGCTACGCGGTGTGGACCCAGCGGGGCATTCCACTCCTTAAAATGGTCGTGGAGTCCTCTCAACACCACATATTGACCGTCAACTGATAGTGTTGAATAGCATAAACACTTCGCAATTGGTTGACCCTCAGCCATTCTGTTCACCAATGTAACCTAACAATGGCCAACGTATATTTACACATTAATCACATTTTCTATTTAATTAGGACATAGGAGGCAACCAGAACTAATAAATAAATAAATAACATTTAAATTTTAGAGATTCTGAATTCAGGTCACAAATCTCAGCAGCTGCTCAAATGTAATAAAGATAAGGGTGACACTATTTGCAACTGCCCTGATTGATAATGGCAACCTTCTTTCAACATTGGTAATACAACAGTACAAATTTGTACTCCTGAATTACCAAAAGTAGAAAGAAAAGGTGCCAATGGAAAATATCAATCAAGATGAGTAAAGATATGAATTCCTTGAAAGATAACCATGAAATGAGAATTAGGTAACAATTTTAAAAAAAGAAAAAAAAATTTGCAATGGCAGAACAGAGAATCTTACAATCTCTCCAAGCTGCGCAAATTACCAAGCTCTGGAGGAAGAGGTCCTTCGACCTCGTTAACTTCAATGACTCTGCAAACTCACGAATTGCATGAATAATAGTAGCTAAATGCAATTTCATCTGCCTAATCAAATGAAAGTTGTGAATCACATACAGTGACTTGAGTGTCATGATGTTTCCTAGCTGCTTTGGAATTGTTCCAGAAACGCGATTTCCCAAAAGCGACTTGCAATGTTCAAACAATTTTTTGGGTATGTCCCTCGGAGAGTGAGAGAGGAAGAGAGGGTTTTGTAGATTAGTTATAGAAGATTCCAGATGCTATTATGGAAGAGGACTTACAAATCGGTGAGAGGAGGGGAAGCCCATGCTGCAGGGATCGATCCATTGAGATAGTTGCGAGAAAGATCGTTGTTGGACAAAAGCAGAAATTACGATCTAAGACTCTGATATTTGCTACGAGGCAAAATAAAAGCGTGAGAGAGAGAGAGAGAGACTGAAATACCTCTCTTTGGGCGCGGCTCTGTTTTGAGCGCGCGCCCAAATTTGGGAGACGGATTGGCTACTGGTGGTGGGTGCTCTGTGGGCCCCACCATGATGTATGTGTGTCATCCATTCTGATCATCTATTTTTAGAGATCATTTTAGGGCTTCATACAAAAATTGATAGGTATATAAGTCTCAGGTGGACCACACCACAGGAAATCAATAATGATTGGATATCCACTATTAAAATCCTCCTAAGGCCCATTGTACTGTTTATTTGAAATCTAATATGTTGATTAGGTCATAAAGACCCGGATGAAGGGAAACAATAAATATCAGCTTGATCCAAAACTTTTATGGCCCCCATAACGTTTTTAATGGTCAATGTTCATCCAACACTTTTTCTTGTAATGTGGTCCACTTGAGATTTAGATATACCTCATTTTTTCTCTTATATCATAAAATGATCTATAAAAATAGATGGACGACATGGATTAAATACATACATCATGGCGGGGCCCACAGAGTACCAACCATAAGCCAGTGGATGGTGTCGGGGGAGTGGCCAATTTGTTCCCTTTTTTGTGGTGTTGTTCATTTTATTAATATTTGGATATGAATCATTTTTTAAATAGTTCTCTAAAATGATCTCGAAAAATGGATGAACAGTGTGGGTTAATCCCAAATTTTCGGTAAATCCAAAACTCAAGTGGACCATGCCACACGAAACAGTGTGGAATAATGATTTCCACCGTTGATACCTTCCTTGGGCGCATAATAATGTTTATTTGACATCCAACATGTTTATAATATCAAAAAGATATGAATGAAGAGAAAACATAATAAGATATGAATTGTTGTGCGCTAACTACGATGACAGTGTAAAATCTACTTCGTCCATCATTTTCTCCGAACCATGATAGAATGAGATTTTAAAAATGAGATAGATCCATTGTCCAAGTGGGCCATACTATGGGAAAACAGTGAGAACAAATACATTAACCATTGAAATCTTCCCGGGGATCATCATGATGTTTTATTATAAAATATTTTAAAATTTTTTTATATATAGATGAGCATGTTAGAGAAAGTATGTTTTTTTAGGATTTCCTAAAGGTTTTCAATCCTTGGCTGTAAATGAGCATGTTAAGAGATAAAAAGCTTTTCACTAATGGGTTTTATGCCAAATCTCTACTATGCAAAACCAGAGAGAAGACCTGATCTTGTCAGGTCCAAGTCCTTTTAGGTTCAGATCTTATTTTTGAAGACCTGGACCTAGATCTAATTGGTTTCGTGCACTTATCGAATCATTGGATCTAAGCTTTTAAGTCGGGTTTGAGATAGATAAGATTATTTACATGGTTGGGCTCACCCCAATTAGTTGGGATATGGTTTTAAATGATGATTTGTATTTCATTTGTATCAACGAGTTTGTGCAATGGATGTTTGTAGGAGCATAAGAGAGCACAGTAAAGTTGTGTTTGTGTTTCTATAGGGTTACACTAATCCCTGTTTAAATCATAAGGAAATTTTCTTGACAAATGTATTTGGACATTTCTTATTTTTTAATAGTATGTTATATGGTTTCAAATAAGGTCGGGATCACTTTGCATATATATATATACATATTTATACATATATATATATATATATATATATATATATATATATATATATATATATATATATATATATATATACATATGTATATATATATATATGTATATATATATATGTATGTATGTATGTATTTGAAAAGGTTCCATACGGTCAAGCTCATGAGAACTTCTCATACGGTCAAGCTATGTGGGCCCCACCGTGATGGGTGTCGAACATCTACCCCATCAGTCAGATGCACCATTCCATGGTGGGCCTGCGGCTTAAAAATCAATCTGTGACATGGGGCCCAAAACAGTTGCAAGGTTAGTTATGGTGGTACCAGCGCCACGGGTGCGCGCCTCATGTACACGCACATGGCCTGAGAGTCACATTTATATAAATATCCTGCAGACTACTGGATTATTTCCGTCGCCAAAACGCTCTAATCCCTCCAAAATGCCCAAAATGCCCAAACGCAATCTCCATCTCCCTCTCTTTCGATCTCCCTCTCCCGATCTCCCTCTCCCTCTCTCAATCTCCCTCTCTTTCAATCTCCCTCTCCTGATCTCAACCCTCTCCCTCGATCTCCCTCTCTTTTGATCTCCCTCTCCCGATCTCAACCCTCTCTCTCGATCTCCCTCTCACTCTCCCTCCCTCTCTCGATCTCCCTCTCCCTGCAACATCAACCATCCCATGACAGTCCCCACACATGGGGTATTTAATGTTGTAGAAGCAACAGTAGCAACTCCATATGGGGTGTGTGATTTGTCGTCCATGGTTGAATGGGGAAGACTGAAGGGAGGGAGTGAGTGTAGTAGCAGCAATAGAAGCATGCAGACAGGGACATCAATGTTTTCACCATTATTTGCATCTGCTCTATATCAGAAGATAAGCTTTTTTAACCTACCCTGCTCGGACTTGGGTTGAGCTTTGTGTATATGTCCTGGGCTGGACTCGGTCTAGAATATTTTGGCTTATCACGAGCATGGCTTAGGTTTAGAATTACAGGCTGGGCTTAAGCTTGGACAAAGCTCGACCCGGCGCTAACTCGGCCCATTGACAACCCTAAACCTGCCTCCTCCGGTAGAGGATCAAATGTTTTATGTGATAGTATTGTCCTCGCCTGAGGATCAGGTTTGTCGCCCTCCATCCAATAGGAAGCGGATTACGTACTGAGTAATTCAGTACGCTAAGCTTACTAAGTAAACTCTGTGGGCCTCACTGTCATTTGTGCATTGCATCCACTCTGTCCATTTGTTTTTAACACATTATTTTAGAGCTTTCTACCAAAAATAGAGTATATAAAAATCTCAATTGGATCACACCATCAAAAACAATGTGAATTGAACATCTACAGTTGAAAATTCTTGGGGGCAACCGAAGTTTTAGATCAAGCTAATGTTTGTTTTTTCCCTTCATCCATGTCCGTCTGATATTATGAACAGGTTGGATGTCAAATAAACATCACTGGGGGCCTCAGAAAGTTTTCAACGGTGGAAATCAATACTTCCACTTTTTCCTGTGGTATGATCCACCTGATCTTTGTATATGTATCAATTTTGGGTTGAACCCCTAAAATGATCTAAAAAAATGAATGGACGGCGTGGATAAACCACATGCATTCTCGGTGAGCCCAACAGAGTTTACTCTATACGATAAGAGCGTACTGAGTAACTCAGTACGCAATCCAATTTCCATCCAATATTAGCGCTGCCTGTGTCAATGCGACTCCTGGCCTTCTTCCAAACCAAACCCTAGGCTATACGGTCTGTGAAAATGCCGCAGCCACTACCAGCTCCGCAGCCACTTCCGGCTCCTTCAAAACCTCGTAAGCTTCTCTTTGAAAATCTCTCTCTCTCTCTCTCTCTCTCTCTCTCTCTCTCTCTCTCTCTCTCTCTCTCTCTCTCTCTCTCTCTCTCTCTTTCCCCTTGATTTCTTGAATTTTAATCCATGTAGTTTCGTTTTTCTCTTGCGGTAGTTGAATCATGTCAAAATATAGAAATTTCATTTCATAAATGCCGATGCGATCTTGTCACGTGTGCCATCTTCGCACACTTGTTGCGTGATATGGGCTACTCATCTGGTGGGGTTGGGGTGCCGCCGGGGGGTTTGCGGCTCCGTGACCACAAAATCGAGATTTCCCCTCATTTGGCGGGTCGCTGTCATTTTTCTCATATGTATGTGGCCCACTTGATCTTTTAGGCAAGGGTATGTTTACAGTTGACTCCACCTGATGAATTGATGGGGTCTTTGAGACGTGTTCTATGGTGGCTTGTGTGGTGGAATGGCTTGCATTTCTCCATGCATTTTGTGCTCAATGTGTTAATTTTCATTGAGGCAGCTTGTTTTATTTGATTTCAAGACCTGAATTCCTGATCAACCTCATTTTCAAATCCCTACGCTTTTTCTTGGTGGATTACATAGTCATTTTGGGCAGGACTGCAACTGGTACATCAGTGTGACTTGAACCTTGGTCTTTGCCAGTCTGGAGTGTTCACTGCCGGCTCAATCAACATGTTAGGATCTACTCTTTAAGTGTTTTAGGGTGTGGGTTTTCACTAATTGTATGATCCCTGTACAAGGATATGCACAATATGGTTTTTTGGTTTGTAATGGTGAACCCATTACCCACAGTTCAGCCATCTAGGCTGTTGGGTTATTGCGCATGCTCGTGTATGGACTATAACCCAAAATTTGCCTTGATGGGGCAATCCTACCCTTTGAATATGCTGACTAAGAATTAATTGTCAGTAAATGAAATACATCAATGGTTTGCGTTCAACTAAAAAAAGGGATCAAGCTTGGCGACCTAGATATTCCAATTGATGCTGGCACAATTACCCATAGGCAAGATTGCGTGAGTAGCTTAGTAGGAGTTGTTCTTGATGCACATGCCTTTTTTATGTTAATTTATTTTTAAAGGTGGTGGATCTTCAACAACATCTATGAGAAGTTGTCTGGAGTTTCGTGTGTTTGCAGACAATAGTGCTTGTACCTTGAGAAATGAGAGAAGTTGGTGAAGGGTTTTCAGAGTCTAGCACGGCAGAGATGGACATATATTGGCACATATTTCAGTGGACAACTATGTTGTGATGCCTTTGTCGTTTAAGAAATTTATTTTAATTTTCTTTTGGAGGGCAAGCTACAGTAGAGGACACCAAAGTTTTAAACGGTTTGCCAACGTGAAGAAGATTTTGCAACTCTCCTTTATTCTAGGACTTTTTTTTTTGCGTGTAATCATGCTTTCCTTTTGGGTTTAATCATGCTTTCCTTTTGGGTTTAATCATCCTTTTTCCATCATAAGAATAAAAGCAACTCATGACTGATCATACCTTCTGGGGGATTTCTTTTGATTTCTTCTATAATTGGTGTTTAATGGTGAATACTAAACTAGTCAAGAGGAAGGTGATTTCTGGATGGAAATTGCCACCAAGAGGGTGGTGGAAATTCAACTTCGACAACTCATGTCATGAGAATTTGGGTCCCAGTGGAATAGGAACCGTGGCAAGGAATGCTATTGGTGAGATCTTTTTAGTTCTCATCCTTCTCCATGCCAGCTATTGAGGGGGCCTCAACAAGAGTGGAGACTTTGGCTCTTTGGGAAAGTTTGCAATTGTTTTCTAGGAGAATTTACAGGTTGGTCATTATGAAAATGATTCCATGAATATTATTGTCTGATCTTGCCAAGAGCACTCCTAACCATTGCAACCTTTAGCTTTGATGAAACCCAGTTCCTCGCCTCCAACTTAAACATTTCTCTTACCTGTGTGTTAAGAGGGAAATCATTTGGCTGATGTTTTGACTAAATGCATCCTTCATTCTTCTTTAGTATTGGAACTCTTTCACTCTTTCTTGATGTGGTTTCTTCCATTGCTTGAATAAAATTCTGTTAACAAAACTCAGCAACTTGCCAAAAGTACGACTCCAAATGGGATTTGGCTTGAAGTTAACTAGGTGCATATTGACATGAACTTTATTCAATTCTAATAGTTCGTTGGTTTAGCTCACTTCTTGTTCGTAGAGACTAGCCTTCCTATCTGTTACATGCCATGACTAAGATTCCCGCATTTGTTGTGGATAGAGTTTAGAAGATACAAAGAGATTCCTACAACAAGGTAGGAAAAAAGTCAGAAATATCATCTCAATGAGGGGAAGCTATTGATGACTGATTATTGGCAACAGAAGGGAGAGGAATAAGCTCTTATTCAGTAGTGGCCTTGGAGATTTGGTGACGAACCCAATACACTTTTAACTTTTAAGAACATATTTTGGAAATATCGGTGTTTGGTAATGGGTTCTGAGAGGCAATTGTTTAAGTAGTTTAGTGTTCATAGACCCCAGTTATAAGAAGATAGGCTCTATAACCTACCCTGCTGGCAGCTCCTTGTGGGCCTTTTGGTTTGCAGTGCCCTAAATCTTTTAGTCTTCATTGTTTCATAAGCAGCTTATGGTTGTGCCGTTTCTCCATGTCATGTTTTTGAGATTTGCTGCCTCATTGGGCTTGGGACCAGCTAGAGTGTCACTAGTAGGCGGAGTTGCAATGCTTATCTGTAGTGTCTATCATATTATTGGATTCCAAATGGTCCCAATGCCTGTGAGCTTGAGCCCAAAACTTGAGTGTTGTTAAAGCATAAGGCACTATTCAGAATTTTGCTCAGGATGCAATGCCTCTGATTGTGTGTGTGTGTGTGTGTGTGTGTGTATAAACCCTAAAACTCATTTCGATCCCAGCCCTAACTCTCTCTCTCTCTCTCTCTCTCTCTCTCTCTCTCTCTCTGTTGATGTTGGCCCTTACTATATCTTTCATGTTCTTTATATTGCTTGAATGCCAAACTAAGTGAGTATTTTGAGATAAATATGAGATTTTCACTACTTATTCTAATAAGAAATGAAAATTGGAATTCATGTTTAAATAATTTAGTGATACAAGGCTTACCAATCCATGGATGTGGAGCTGAGCCTCATTGGGCTTGGGACCAGCTGGAGTGTCACTAGTGGGCGAAGTTGCAATGCTTATCTGTAGTGTCTATCATATTATTGGATTCCAAATGGTCCCAATGCCTGTGAGCTTGAGCTCAAAACTTGAGTGTTGTTAAAGCATAAGGCACTATTCAGAATTTTGCTCAGGATGCAATGCCTCTGTTTAAATAATTCAGTGATACAGGGCATTCATTCCCTGGTTTTTATGTTTCCTGGGAATGGTGGAATTGGTATTTCTCTCCACAAGTACCTTTACACACAGAGAAATTTATTTGCCTGAACAGCTGTTGGTAGGCTAAAATTTTCACTGTCATATGTCATTTTAATTTCATAGTTGTGGAGAACCTCTTTCTCATAGTTCCAGACCTGGAAATGTATGCCAAACGATTCAAATAAAAAAACGCATCAAATCTTAGAGAATATACACTCTAGAGGGTAAGCATACATATCAAATGCCCAAGGATTCAAATTCCATGATATGCTTAAATTATTGAGGCTGATACATATACAATAAAATCACATACATGCTACATTTTGACCAACTACATGCTGAATTTTTATGAGTACTAGGTAGCCTATTAATGAAAACAATGTCTCCGTCCACAATACGTCTGTTTATGATTTGACCAACTTTCAAATATGTATGTCCTTTTGAACCTTCCCTAATTGCACAAGTGGTTGAACCATCTCTGTATGTTACACATAATTTGTCATCCACCAGTTTCTGTAAATGACAATAAGAGGATTGATCTTAACAGTATGGTCGTCATGCACATAGATAGAAAATGCTTGCAATGAATGTTTATGAGTACTTGGTAATTTTAGAGTCCATGGTTAGGGTTTGGGCTGAAAGTATGAGTGCTAGAGCCGACGCTTTCGGAGTCCAAACTCATTCTTTTGAAAAATAGAAAAATGGGAATATTAGTAAATATAGATTTTCTTGTTAAGAAGAAAATGGAAGGTAAAGAAGAGACATAACTGAAACTTTACACCGTGAAAAGTAATATTAACCATCATACTTTCCCTGTTGAATTTGACGTCCAGGAAATGGACCTTTTCTAGAAAATCATGGATTTAAAACCATTAAATCCTTCTCAGAAATCTGAGTTTGTTGAACTGAATTGAATTATTACAATTCAATTTTTGTTGAATATCCAAATGCAAGGTTTCCATGAATTATTATTATTATTATTATTATTATTATTATTATTATTATTATTATTATTATTTGTAATATACAATAACTTTTCAGAATTCATATGTAGGTGTATACTTGTGCTCATTCACATGGACTTTGACTATCTTTCTTAAATTTCTTTGGTTTTCTAATTTTTGTATCTAATTTTGAATTTCTAGGCCCTAAAATAAGATTCGAGGTGCCGTCAACAATGCTAACGGAATCCTCCAGGTCAGATTGTTGATTGGACCTGATTTTATTTAAGTGATCTTGATAATCCATTTTATTTAAATGAGCAGACCCGGATGTGCGTCGGAGCTATCCGGATGTTGAGCGGGGGTCCTTGGAATGTGGGAACCACTGTTATGACCATGATGAAGCTGTCCATTTCCTATGGACAGCATTGGAGTGGCTTGGCCATTTAGACAGGCCGTGTTTATTTCTGTATTTGCTCGAAATTGATAGAGCAGATCCGGATGTGCGTCGGAGCTATCCGAATGTTGAGTGGGGGTCCCTAGAAGGTGGGAACCGCTGTTCTGACCATGATGAAGCTATCCATTTCCTATGTACAGTATTGGAGTGTTTTGACCATTTGGACAGGCCTTGTTTATATCTGTATTTTCTCGATATTGATGGAGCAGACCCGGATGTGCGTCGGAGCTATCCGGATGAGCGGGGGTCCCTGGAAGGTGAGAACCGCTGTTATGACCATGATGAAGCTGTCAATTTCCTATGGACAACATTGGAGGGGCCTGGCCATTTGGACAGGTCGTGTTTATGTATTTGCTTGAAATTAATGGAGCAGACCCGGATGTGCATCGGAGTTATCCGGATGAGCGGGGGTCTCTGGAAGGTGGGAACCGCTGTTATGACCATGATAAAGGTGTCCATTTCCTATGGACAGCTTTGTAGAGGCCTGACCATTTGGACAGGCCGTGTTTATGTATTTGCTTAAAATTAACGGAGTAGACCCGGATGTGTGTCGGAGCTATCCGGATGAGCGGGGGTCCCTGGAAGGTGGGAACCACTGTTATGACCATGATGAAGCTGTCTATTTCATATGGACAGCATTGTAGGGGCTTGGCCAATTGGAGCAGGTCGTGTTTATATCTGTATTTGCTCGAAATTAATGGAGTAGACCCGGATGTGCGTCGGAGCTATCCGGATGTTGAGCGAGGGTCCCTGGAAGATGGGAACTGCTGTTATGACCACGATGAAGTTGTCCATTTCTTATGGACAGCATTGGAGGGGCCTAGCCAATTGGAACAAGCCGTGTTTATATCTGTATTTGCAGGGACCACACCCGTAACCTAAACCACACCCTAAACCTATAACCTATAACATATTCTCAATTCCCAAAACCTATAACCTATAATCTAAACCTAACCTTAAACTAAAACCTATAACCTAAACCTTAACCTATAACCTATAACCTAAACTTATAACCTATAACCTAACCTATAACCTAAACCTAAAACCTAACCCCAACCCTAAACCTAAAACCTAAATGTATTCTCAAATCTCTAAACCTAAACCTACACCTAATCCTAATCTCAACTACTGAGCATAACCTAAACTCGAAAACCCAAACCAAAACCCGATGCCGAACCCGAACCCGATTTCCTAAACCTAAACCTTAACCTATTCTCAATTCCCTAAACTTTAACCTATAACCTAACTTAAAACTAAACCTATAACCCACACTTATAACCTAAACCTAAAACCTAAACTTAAACTAAAACCTAACTGTATTCTCAAATCCCTAAACCTAAACCTACACCTAGTCCTAATCTCAACTCCGTAACCTAAACCTACACCTGATCCTAATCTCAACTCCGTAACCTAAACCTAAACCTAAACTTGAAAACATAAATCTAAACCCAATCCCGAACCCTAACCCGATGTCCTAAACCTAAACCTTAACCTATTCTCAATTCCCTAAAGCTATAACCTAAACCTAAACCTAACCTAAACCTATAACATAAACCTTAAACCTAAAACCTAAACCTAAACCTAAACCAAAACCTATAACCTTAACCTAAACCAAAACCTACAACCTAAACCTTAACCTATAACTTATAACTTATAACCTAAACTTATAACCTATAACCTATAACCTAAACTTATAACCTATAACCTAACCTTAACCTAAACCTATAATCTAAACGTAAACCTATAATCCAAATGTATTCTCAAATCCCTAAACCTATTACCTATAACCTAAACCTAAACCTTAACCTATTCTCAATTCCCTAAACCTATAACCTTTAACCTATAACCTAAACCTAAACCTAACCTAAGCCTATAACTTAAACCTATATCGTTAACCTAAACCTAAAACCTATAAGCTAAACCTAAACCAAAACCTATAACTTTAACCTAAACCAAAACTTATTACCTAAACTTAAAACCTAAACCTCTAACCTATAACTTATAACCTAAACCAAAACTTATAACCTATACTTAAAACCTAAATGTATAACCTATAGCTTATAACCTAAACCTATAACCTAAACTTAAAGCTAAACCTAAACCTATAACCTAAACTTATAAACTAAAACCCTAACCCTAAACCTAAACCTAAAACCTAAATGTATTCTCAAATCTCTAAACATAAACCTACACCTAATCCTAATCTCAACTCCTTAGCATAAACCTAAACTTGAAAACCCAAACCTAAATCCGATCCCGAACCCGAACCCGATTTCCTAAACCTAAACCTTAACCTAGTCTCAATTCCCTAAACCTTAACCTATAATCTAACTTAAAACTAAACCTATAACCTACACTTATAACCTAAATCTAAAATCTAAACTTAAACCTAAAACCTAAATGTATTCTCAAATCCCTAAACCTAAACCTACACCTAGTCCTAATCTCAACTCCGTAACCTAAACCTACATCTAATCCTAATCTCAACTCCGTAACCTAAACCTAAACTTAAACTTGAAAACTCAAACCTAAACCCAATCCCGAACCCCAACCCGATGTCCTAAACCTAAACCTTAACCTATTCTCCATTCCCTAAAGCTATAAGCTATAAGCTATAACCTAAACCTAAACCTACCCTAAACCTATAACTTAAACCTATAACCTTAACATAAACCTAAAACCTAAACCTAAACCAAAACCAAAACCTATGACCTTAACCTAAACCAAAACCTACAATCTAAACCTTAACCGATAACCTATAACCTAAACTTATAACCTATAACCTAAACTTATAACCTATAACCTAACCTTAACCTAAACCTAAACTTATAACCTATAACCTAACCTTAACCTAAACCTAAACCTATAACCTAAATGTATTCTCAAATCCCTAAACCTATAACCTATAACCTAAACCTAAACCTTAACCTATTCTCAATTCCCTAAACCTATAACCTAAACCTAAACCTAACCTAAACCTATAACTTAAACCTATATCCTTAAGCTAAACCTAAAACTTATAACCTAAACCAAAACCTATAACCGTAACCGAAACCTAAACCTAAAACCCATAACCTATAACCTAAACCTAAACCTAAAACCTAAACCTATAACATATAACTTATAACCTATAACCTATAACCTAAACCTAAACTTAACCTAAACCTAAACCTAAACCAAAACCAAAACCTAAACCTATGGCCTAAACCTATAAACTAAAACATAAACCTAAACCTAAAACCTAAACCTATAACTTAAACCTATATCCTTAACCTAAACCTAAAACTTATAACCTAAACCAAAACTAATAACCTTAACCGAAACCTAAACCTAAAACCTAAACCTATAACTTAAACCTATATCCTTAACCTAAACCTGAAACTTATAACCTAAACCAAAACGTATAACCTTAACCAAAACCTAAACCTAAAACCTATAACCTAAACCTAAACCTAAAACCTAAACCTAAAACCTAAACCTATAACCTATAACTTATAACCTATAACCTATAACCTAAACCTAAATTTAACCTAAACCTAAACCAAAACCAAAACCTAAACCTATGGCCTAAACCTATAAACTAAAACCTAAACCTAAACCTAAACCTAAAACCTAAATGTATTCTCAAATCCCTAAACCTAAACCTACACCTAATCCCAATCTCAACTCCCTAACCTAAACCTAAACCTAAACTTGAAAACCTAAACCTAAACCCGATCCCGAACCCGAACCCGATTTCCTAAACCTAAACCTTAACCTATTCTCAATTCCCTAAAGCTATAACCTATAACATATAACCTATTACCTAAACCTAAACCTAAACCAAAACCAAAACCTATAACCTAAACCTTAACCGATAACTTATAACCTATAACTGAAACTTATAACCTATAACCTAACCTTAACCTAAACTTAAAACCTAAACCTAAACCTATAACCTAAACCTATAACCTAAAACCTAAACCTAAACCTAAAACCTAAATGTATTCTCAAATCCCTAAACTTAAACCTACACCTAATCCTAATCTCAACTCCCTAACCTAAACCTAAACCTAAACTTGAAAATCCAAACCTAAACCCGATCCCGAACCCGAACCCGATTTCCTAAACCTAAACCTTGACCTATTCTCAATTCCCTAA
The DNA here is from genome assembly GCF_029962835.1 of Magnolia sinica. Classification (NCBI taxonomy): domain Eukaryota; kingdom Viridiplantae; phylum Streptophyta; class Magnoliopsida; order Magnoliales; family Magnoliaceae; genus Magnolia; species Magnolia sinica. The sequence goes on from NC_080577.1 coordinate 92,307,642, forward strand.
AGCTATGACCTATAACCTAAACTTATAACCTATACCTTAACCTATAACCTATAACCTATAACCTAAGCTTATAACCTAACCTTAACTTAAACTTAAACCTAAAAACTAAAACCTAAACCTAAAACCTAAATGTATTCTCAAATCCCTAAACCTAAACCTACACCTAATCCCAATCTCAACTCCTTAGCCTAAACATAAACTTGAAAACCCAAACCTAAACATAAACTCGAACCCGATTTCCTAAACCTAAACCTTAACCTATTCTCAATTCCCTAAACCTTAACCTATAACCTAACTTAAACTAAAACCTATAACCTACACTTATAACCTAAAACCTAAATGTATTCTCAAATTCCTAAACCTAAACCTACACCTAATCCTAATCTCAACTACTTAACCTACACTTAAACTTGAAAACCCAAACCTAAACCCGATCTCGAACCCGAACCCGAATTCCTAAACCTAAACCTTAACCTATTCTCAATTCCTTAAAGCTATTGCCTATAACCATAACCTAAACCTAAACCCAACGAAAACCTATAACCTAAATCTATAACCTTAACCTAAACCTAAAACCTAAACCTAAACCAAAACCTATAACCTTAACCTAAACTAAAACCTATAACCCATAACCTATAACCCATAACCTAAACCTAAAACCAAAACCTAAACCTATAACCCATAACCTATAACCCATAACCTAAACCTAAAACCAAAACCTAAACCTATAACCTAAACCTATAAACTAAAACCTAAACCTAAACCTAAACATAAAACCTAAATGTATTCTCAAATCCCTAAACCTAATCCTAATCTCAACTCTCTAACCTAAACCTAAACCTAAACTTGAAAACCCAAACCTAAACCTGATCCTGAACCCGAACCCAATTTCCTAAACCTAAACCTTAACCTATTCTCAATTCCCTAAAGCTATAACCTAAACATAAACCTAAACCTATAAACTAAACCTAAACCTAAACTTATAACCTTAACTTAAACCAAAACCTATAACCTAAACCTAAACCTTAACCTATAACCTATAACCTATAACCCATAACCTATAACCTAAACTTATAATCTATAACGTAACCTTAATCTAAACCTAAAACTTAAACCTAAACCTATAACCTAAACCTATAAGTGTAGGTTATAGGTTTAAGTTTAGGTTAATGTTGTTTTTCTTTTCATTTGTTTGGCTCACCTCTCATATGTTCTCTCTCTTTTGATTTGTTTTTTTTTTCCATAAGATTGTTTGTGTTTGGATGGATGCAGATTATGTTTAGATGAATGTAGTTTATGTCTGGATGAATTTACGTAGTTCGGGTTTAGATAGATGTGAATGTGAATGTGATGAAATATATTATATAATAGGTGTATATCAGGAAGAATACGATGAATTATATTCTAATAGGCGTATATCAGGAAATTTGAGATGGAATTTTTGTTTTTTTAAAGGACCTTTACCTACGAAATATTTCGTAGGTAAAAGTCTCCTGAATGTTTTTTAGCCACGAAAATTTTGGTTGCTAAAAGTAATCAGATATCATTGTTTGCAGCCTTTAGCGATTTTGGTTGGTAAAAGTCTCATTAGGATTTTTAGCTACGAAAATTGTCATAGCTGAAAGTACTCCATTCCAAATATTTGAAAATTTGTTTGCAGCTTTTAGCGACGACAATATTCATCGCTAAAAGTCTCATACAGGATTTTTAGCTACAAAAATTTTCGTAGCTAAAAGTAATCCATTTCAATTTGTGGTAAACTTGTTTGCTGCCTTTGGCGATGAAAATATTCGTCGCTAAAAGTCTTATATAGCATTTTCAGCTACGAAAAGTTTCATAGCTAAAAGTAAACCATTAGTAAAATTGTTTGCAGTCTTTGGCGATGAAAATGTTCGTCGCTAAAAGTCTCATCAATGATTTTTAGCTACGAAAAGTTTCATAGCTAAAAGTAAACCATTTGTAAAATTGTTTACAGTCTTTGGCGACGAAAATGTTCGTCGCTAAAAGTCTCATCAGTGATTTTTAGCTACGAAAATATTCGTAGCTAAAAGTAATCAATTCCAAGTTTTTGAAAATTTGTTTGCTGCCTTTAGCGACAAAAATATACGTCGCTAAAAGTCTCATCCAGGGTTTTTAGCTACGAAAGGTTTCGTAGCTAAAAGTAATCCATTCAAAAAATTGTTTACAGCCTTTAGCAACGAAAATTTTCATCGCTAAAAGTCTCATCCATGAGTTTTAGCTGTGAAAATATTCGTCGCTAAAAGTTTTGTTGCTAAAAGTAAATTTTTAGCGACGAAAATTTATTTCGTCGCTAAAAGTCACTTTTAGGGACGAAAAGTTATTTCGTCGCTAAAAGTTTCGTTGCTAAAAACCTTCTTTCTTGTAGTGATCCCAGTGAGAAGATAGGCCAACACCCAGATGCTTGAGATGTAAATGAATAAGTCACAATCGGCATCGATGCACCTTCGTCCTTGCTGGCTGAGGATGAGGCCGAGGCTGGTGATGACTTTTTTTTTGCTTGTGATAATGTAATGTGATCTGTAATATATATATACTTATTATTTATTGATTCATCAACTTTAGTGCATGTTAACCACTTTCCAATGTGTATGCTAACCATGATTCATTGTGCATTTGAACCATGACCCATATATGAAAACGTGAACTTAAAATGGGTCGTGGTTGTCATGACAATTTGATCATGATTGAAATGTCAATGGGTCGTCTTTGTTATTAGGTCGCGGTTGTCAGCGCCGGATCAACAAGGATGACAACCACGATCCATTACAGCTGTGACCACGACCTATTTAACATTACAGCCATGTCCCATATCAACTACGACCAATGATTCACGTATACCATGACCCATATAACACGACAACAATGACCCACATATCATTCCAGTCAGGGTCCATGTATCATGACAACCACGACCTATACAACCTTACAACCCTTACCCATATACAATGATAGTGGGGACCCATCTATCATGACAAACATGACCCAAATGTAGATGATAATCAAGAGCTTTTATGCATATGAACCACGAACTCAAAGATCAGAATAGTGTACATAACATAGGTTGTGGTTTTCGTGATATATAGATCGTGGTTGTCATGATAATCAGTCATGCTTTACTCAACGCCGTGGTTGTCAACAACGATCCGGTACAGATGACAACCATGATCCATTACAAATATGACAACTACGATGCATGCGCATCGTCAACCACGATCCATGCAAGACGACAACTACGACCCTTATAACATGACAACCACGAATCCATATCAAATGACAACTATGATCAATGCTTCACATCAACCACGAACCATATAACATGACAACCAGGATCCATATTTCATTATAATCACGACCTATACAACATTACAACCACGATCCATATTCCAGTTTGAAGTGAAATGTCTTATTCTGGTTTCCAGGCAAACGAACTTGATATTTTGAAACATGACAATAGTGATCCATATAACATGACAACAACGATTCATAAAACATGAAATCCACGATCCATATAACATGACAATAACGATTCATAAAATACGACAACAACGATCCATAAAACATGAAGACCACGACCCATAGCAACCGACACCATGATCCATGTAACTTTGACAACCTATGATCCATATATCATAACAACCACAATCCATTTTACATGAAAACCATGATTAAAAAAAATAGAAAGAGTCAACAACGATTCTTTGCCTCGATCGTGTATTGACAACGTAAAGGATCGTGGTTGTCATCTATGAAGTGTCGTGGTTGTCATTGTGCAAGGTAGGGATGACTTTGATTAAGTTGTGACAATGAAAGCCCTCACCATATCCAGTTTGAAGCCCAAGTCTCTGGCCCACAACTCTGTATCATGGTTATAATGTTATATGGGTCGTGGTGTTAATGTTCAATGGGTTATAGTTGGCATGCCGATATATATCATGGTTGTCATTGTATATATATCGCGTAGTTAATCACACTGAAATTAATGGTTAAAAGGTGTCGGAACTATGTGGGCAGTACATCCACCTGATAAAACTTATTATTATTATTTTTATGATATGCAAATATACGTACATTACATATGATGGTTAGTTTATATGACATTTATATATAATATATCACTATGGACCCCATATATCTTTGTTTGTATGGAAGTAATATGTCGCATGTACATCCACTAAAGATGGCGTGCTAAAGGTGGGAATCTATTGGTTGAACTGTTGTGGTCCATTGGATTCCAATATTTTGACCATTCTTTGGGTTTCTTAATGTTACAAATAAAATGGACGGTGCAGATCAGAGAAAAGGCACTTTGATGTGACCTATGGAACACCGACTATAACTTGGACGCTTACGGATGCTTTTACGGACAAATACGATTACATCCCAAATGCAGAACATCAACGGACGCTTACAATTTCATTCCAAACGCAGAACATCAATGAACGCTTTTACGGACGCTTACGATTAGAAACGTATAACTTTAACCGCTTGTCCCCATATGGAACACCGACTATATATATACTGCTGCTTCTTCTCTAGGACCCCTTCACTTTTTATCTATCCCTAACCCTTTTCCTTTTTTTACTGGTTTTGAATCTTCTTCACTGGGCCCCTCCATCGCCACTCAACGAGTAAATCTACAAGTTTCGTGCAGCTTAGTTAATATAAATGGCAAAACAAGGTAATGGTTAACAGGGACGGTGTATGGTGGTTATTATGTTATGTGGGTTTGGGCTGTGAACCACGACCTAATGTATATGACCATAACGAGATGTATAGCATGACAATAACGATCGTTGTTGTGATCGGTGTTGATATGCCTAATGGATCTTGGTTGACAGGGTCAGTGTATCGTTGCCCACATGTTATGTGGGTCCTCGCTATGAACCACGACTTAACGCAGCTAACATCAACGATATGTATGGCATGACAACCACGATCATCAACGTGATCGTGGTTTGTTGTATAATGGGTCGTAGTTGATAGTTGAACTGGATCATGGATCACATTTTCTATGGGTCATGCCTGTGAACCACGATTCAATGTAGACGACAACAATGTCTGTATGCCATAACAACCATGATCGTTGTTGCGATCGTGATTGGTTTGCCTAATGGATCGTTGGTGATAGGCACATGGATGACTTCAACGAACCCTGTAGCACGACTCTCAACCACGACCCAACACAAATGACAACCATGATCCAGCGTAGATGACAACAATGAACCATGTAACATGATAACCAAATTCATTTAGAAGTCGTTATAAACACGACCCTTCGTGGATTTCAATCCCGATCCACTGTGAAGTACAATTACGACCCATGTTAGATTTTGTAAGACCATCCTATAATTATTATTAACAATCCACGACCATATTGGAATGCAGGTCGAAAGAAGCCAACCATGACCACATGCTTAGACTTTGAAAAGGCACAGGTCTCTCCCAAGTGCTCCGTCAGTTTTTTGAAAGTCTTGGTTGAAGATATGGAGAAGAAACCTGATAGAAAGCAACTATTTAAAGACAACTGTTTTGGATTTCTGCTGGACTTTCCACTGGCCGAGTGGACGGCACAGTCTCACATCATGCATTGCCTGATGCAAAGGCATGTTGGTGATTTGAAATTCGATGTTCAGGGCACTAAGATAAGATTTACAATGCTCAATTTTACGCTAATAATGGGTCTTAAGTTTAGACCACTTAGCATAGATGGTGGCGGTCATGCTGAGGCCGAAAGAGTAGAAGCAGGAAAAGGCATTAGGGAGACCTACCTGAGAGCTAGGGGTGTTATTGTCCGCCCCGAACTCGAAAACCAGGCTCACAAAATTCCCGATCACCGAAACCGGCACCGACAGCCTCCGTAGTACCCCATTCTCGGCTCCAGGCACCCATACACCAGGTTCCAATCTTGGGATCCTATAAGGAGGATTTTTAATATCAATTTGATTCATAATGAGCATAACCATAAACATAACCCACGAATAATAACCACAAGAACACCATTACAAAATCCATTATGATAAAAAACTTTAAGTACAATGCGTATGAAAGAAAAATACAATATAATGAAAGTAACAAAAACTCTAGAAGCTCGGCTGTACGCTCTTGCTACTACTATGCTACGGCTGCGACCTGGCGTCACCTGCACGCATCAATCGTGCATAAGCTTATAGAAAGCTTAGAGGGTGGTGTAAGTGTGTGCGCAGTATAAGCGTGCTCAGAATGCAAGGTCAGAGTAATGCAGAATTGTGCTAATGGGTATATGAATGCAATCAGCCGCACCAAGGCTATGCGGTGCAGAATATAAATGCTATCGGCCATATCAAGGCCATGTGATGCACGATGCAAGTCAAGCATGCCAATTCACATCCACATATCAATGCAACTCCTCACTAGAGCATCAAATCAGTATGATTCTCAATCTGGATAATCATCGGGGTCTAGTACACTCTACGCTAGCTTGCCGTCCCTATCCAAACGCACAATTGGAAGAGTGGAAGAGCCTTTACTATCCGCCTGCCAATATCAGGCCTGACTCGTCGATAGCGGACCAATTCCTCAAGCTGGTCAAACTCAACCTAGAAATTGCCCCCTCACTCAAGCGGGTAAAGTCACACCCCTTTCCAACTGACCACGACACAGTGGGAGACGCGGCCTACTGGTATACGGCCCTCGGGCACTCGTGTATCCACTCGGTCTCGACGTTGGAGTCATCCTCTGGTACCATCAAGTTCAAGAATTTTCACCCAGGGACATCTATATGCCCCGATGCTAGAAATAATATTTTCGGTATCCAATCCGGCCACCCACGATGTGTCTGTAGAGGCTATGCCCCTGATGTCACTAGGGCATACGGTAACCACAATCACACAAATGCAAGTGCATGAATCACACTACCAATCATGCAACAGTCCTGCGTGTACCATGCGCTCATGTAGGACAACTTCGCCTATCAGGGAGCTCATAAACAATCTGCCTGAGGGCATATGCTATGATCAGTCACTCCTCATATCAAGCATACATATGATGCATATGATCATGAATTATGGATCTATACTAAACATGTTATATAGTGATGGACTCCATTCATAACGAAGATGGGCCTAGACAGCCTACACGCTACAAGTATGGGCTTAATAATGGGCCTTAGGGAGAGTGACAATGCGGACATTTAACCAACATAATCTTACAATGTGGACGTCAAACCATCATTGCTCCCAAGGCATGGCCGCCAAAACATCATTACATAAACCATGGAAGAATCATATATTGCAATGGGCCTTAGGTACATCTCGTTGGGCCTCGACCCAAGGGCCTTAGATGCATCAAATGGGCCACATAGCATGGGCCCCATATATACATCAAGGTGGGCCTAATCCCATGGGCCTCGCATACATCACAATGGGCCTTATAACATGGGCCCCATATCTATTAAGGCGGGCCCCAACAACGGGCCTTATACAAATCAAGGTGGGCCTTAACAATGGGCCATAAGTAAGGTAAGTGGGCCACAACACATGGGCCACGTGAATATCAAATGGGTCACACCCAATTACAAGTGGTGATAAGGATGTCCACCATTAGAATTCCCAAGGGTTTAATGGTGGACGTTCAAACCCACTGGTTTCTTAAAATGTGGCCCACCTAATCCTAGATCTGCCTTATTTTTAATTTCAAGCCTTAAAAGGAGCTTTCAAATGGTTGGACGGGTTGGATGCAACACATGCGTCATGGTGGGTCCAATAGGGATAGATAACATAGATGTTACACACACGTCATGGTGGGGACCACACTGATGGAAGGTGTGGAGCAGACACATCAGTGGGTCCCGTGTGGGGCCCACCACAATGTTTATTTTCCACCCAATCCTATTGATAAGGTCATACAGACCTGGGGTCCCACCGTAATGTTTATTTACACCCAACCTATTGATGAGGTCACACGGACCAGGGGCCCATCATTATGTTTATTTTCCTCCAATCTGTTGATAAGGTCACGTGGACCTGGGGCCCACCGTAATATTTATCTGCCATCCAAACTGTTCATAAGGTCACGTGGACCTAGATTGAGGAGGAAAAAAAATAAATTTCATATTTGATCCGAAACTCGTGCAACCCACAAGAGTTTCAATGGTAGGCGTCAATCCTCACTGTTCCCTGTGATGTGGGCCACCTGAGCACCACATATGGCTGATTTTTGGGCAGCCCATAGCCCTGAGGGGGACCTATCAAATGGATGGAGTGGATGCTCATCACACATCATGGTGGGGCCCACGGCTGGGACCCACATCCCTGGTCGTCCACCCACGCAGCAGCGTAGGACGCTTCCGACGTCCTTTGTCAGCAACAGCAGCAACGCTGCTGTTGTTTTATTATTATTTTTTTGAAAAACATGTATTTTAGAGGTTTTTCATACGTGGGGCCTGCATCAGGGAAATTCGCCCCACCCATTGGTCTCTATGGCTCAAAACAAACCCATCAAGTCCAATATTCGATGGGTTTTAGTGTACCGCAACATCAGGGTGTATTTCAACAGTGAATATACTATTCTCCACACTGTGGCCCGCCAGAAAGTCGAATTGGGCTCAAATTTCTACTCAACGCCTACAATGGGCTAAGCAACGGAATGGGCGGTGTGGATTATCTGCATACATCAAGGTAGGGCCTGCATGAGTGGCCCACCCCCATGCTTAGTACACCCTAACGTCAATTTACACTTCACTGTTAGCCACGTCCCAAGCCAGTTCACACTTCTCTGTTGAGCCACGTCCCAAGCCAGTTCACACTTCTCTATTGAGCCACGTCCAGCATCTCTGAACGTTGGACAGTGTGAAATAACGCAAGCATCATGGTGGGTCCCACATGGACGTGGCCCACCATGGATGTATATATATATAATATAAATATATTACATATATTTAGATCTAGTGGGTGGGATTTCCCTGATATGTGGTGGGCCACTCCGTCTGATGGATGGAGTAGATCTAACACAATTCGGTGGGGCTCACAACATTCTAGGGAAAGAGAGAGAGAGAGAGAGAGAGAGAGAGAGAGAGAGATATGGTGATGGAGGGGCCCCGCCACTATAGGCCCCACATGATACAACTCATACTTCAAAATGGGTCCCACCAACAAGTAGGCCCTAAAAATAAGAATTTAACAGTGGATCACCCACCTCTAGGCCTTCTCCTTAGTCCCTTAGTCTCCTTAGCTCCTTACCTACACTTTTGATGGTGGTTGTTGGGGTTTTGATGGTGGGGATGAGAGATGAGAGGATGGGCCACACTTGTTGTTTAAGAGAGAGGGAGCTTGGACGTGGGATGTTGTTTGGGAGATTTTTAAGAAATGAGGGATGATGGGATGATAAGGATAGGTGATGGGTTGAGTGATGGGTTGTAAGAAAGGGATGGGTGAAGTGATAGATGAAGTGATGTATGGGTTGACTTTAGGTAGCTTGTGTAAGAGAGAGGTAAGGATAGGGTATGGGTTGCTTGTACTTGACTTGATGTGTGATGTGTACTTGATTGATGAGATTGATTGATTGATTGATGGGATAGGTAGTAGAGATTCTCTCTGAATTTGTACGCGCATCGTTTTCTTCAAACTGAACGCGGGCCCACATCTTCTGACTTGGGTATTGGATCAGTGCGCGAGTCGCGGCGTTGGAACCGCGGCGACGGCACGGTCGCTAAGATATAAATCTTGGTTCAAGCTGACTTCAGTATATGGGACCCGGCTTAAAATCGTGAGTAAATGTCTGATATGGGTTGAGAGTTGCTGAAATTTGACCAGGAGGACCGCGAAAGCATACGGAACGGTACGGTCTAGGATAACGATCTTACAGTTAGTAAACAAAAACTGAAAAAAGCCTACTTGTCACTTGCTGATAAAGACACAGTGAAGATGGCTTTAATAATTTGCATTGAGAGTCTATTGGTTGGATCTCCGCAAAAGAATAATTGTATTGATACGTTTATAAACATGGTTGATGTCTTAGAATATTTTAATAACTACCCTTGGGGTAGTGTGGGGTATGATTATTTGAAGAATGAGGTTAATGCTGCATCTAGCAATATTCAGGGGAAAAGGGCGACTGACCAGTACCCCAAATCATACAACATATGTGGATGCGTGTATGCCCTACAAGTACGTCATTCTTGTCCTGATTCATAATTTGAGTTCGAATTGTTCCCTTTCTCCTCCATACATGTCAACCAATATGTAATGCATGATAATTGTTCTTATACAGATTTGGGCCTACGAACGGTTCCCTCAACTCATTGGTGACCGTAGGTGGGCTGTTAGAAGACTGCCTATAAGGATTCCTCGAATCCTAAATTGGGATCAAAAGAAAACAGGAAGATATGAAACTATATCCATCATATTCACAGCTGTGCCGGTAAGATTTTTTCAATTGGTATTGTAATTTGAATCATGAGTATGTTTATAATTATTAAATCAATTTTGCTCCTTTAGGTGGTGCTAGCTCCAGAGCTTTGACCAACGATCAAAGAAGCAGAGACCGAGATTGTTAGGAGTATAACTGCCGATGATATTCATATGAAGGACAAGGCTCTGTGGTCAGCACTCACGGCAGAGACAATAGAGGATGATGAAAGAAATAAAGCTACGGCTAATCTTACAGCCTCCCTCTTGGAAATGAAAAAAATAACTGAGCTTGATGGGAAATCTGCCTATTTTGGGAATGTATTGAAATATAATAAAAAAACAAGATCCGCAATAAGGAAATCTAATAAGCAGATTGATTTCCTCGCCACTGAGGTGCAAGGAATAAAGAGTGAATTGAAGCGGATTAATGAGTTTGGAGTAGAAATAAAGCACCTTAAGGAGGATTATGCTTCTTTACGAGAAGTGACATCAATGAGAGATGATATGAATACAAAGCACGTACATGAAATCTCCTTGCTTCATCTAACCTATTTGTTAATAGTTCACTGTAAAGGAAAATGAAAAATGGATCATTGTTGTCATCCACACAAGATCGTTATTATCATATAGGAAGGGTCATGGTTTTCATGTTCCTAGGGTCCACAACCCAACATTGATGGCCTAGGGTCACGATTTCCGTGTAACGTGGTTAGTGGTTTAAATGAAATATGGATCACTCTTATCACACATAGTGGATCGTGGTTTTCATCCACGATGGTTCGTGTGGTTGAACTACGACCTAACATGGATGACAACCACGACCCATTGGTTGTAATAACCATGACCCTATTCTTGATCGTAGCTGTCACCCACATATCTTTCAACCACGATCCAATATGAATATTGTCACTTTGATCAGCCCTCTCAGTGCAGAAAATGCTTCACTGCATGAACGGGTGAAGCAACATAGAGAGGAGATCAATGCTTCACTGCAGGAGAAGGTGAAGCAGCATAGAGAGGAGATCAATGCTTCACTACAGGATTAGGTGAAGCAACTCAGGGAGGAGATCAATGCTTCACTGCAGGAGCAGGTGAAGAAAATTAGAGAGGATATCAATGATTCACTGCAGGAGCAGGTGAAGCAAATTAGAGAGGACATCAATTCTTCACTGCAGGAGCTAGTGAAGTAACTCAGAGAGGAGATCAAGGCAATGAAGGTATATGAAGTTAAATCTATCCTGAATCGTTGTTATCATACACCAGGGGTCGTGGTTGACATGCACACTGAATCGTGGATGAGTCGCGATCGATATAACATGATAGTCTTCTATCTAGACAATGGACGTAGTTTCTATGAGACGTAGATCGTGATTATCGTTCAGTGTAGATTGTTATTATCATCCGTTGTGATTGTTATTCCCATCTAATTTGGATTGTGATTATCATACATAGTGGATCATTTTTGACATCCATGAACCTCTATGGCTGTGAACCACGACCCACTATGGACGACAACAAGGCTCCAGTGGCCGTAATAACCATTTCTGATATAGGATTTCATTACAAGACAATGTTCTTTCAACCAACCCTCTGATCATAGAGAATGCTTCACTGCTGGAGCAGATGAGGCAGCTTGGGGAGGAAATACAATGAATAAAGGTATATAAATTTGAAATTTTCTCTCGTCATATTTTGTCGTTGTTGTGTTCCTTTCTAGGTAGTGGTCATGAACTCGTGAGGGTCACTGTTACATGCCCTTGCCCATTCAACGAGTCCTCTCAAGCATGACAATGCTTACTTGAATGAAGCTTAGAGAGGAGGTAGAAGCAATAACTGTATATGAAATAGAAATTTGGTCATTGTTGTGTTCCACCTTAGATCGTGGTTAATGTCAATGCTGGATCATTGTTATCATGTGTCATTGGTCATGGTTATCATCCAACATAAGTCGAGTAGACGCAGGACCCAAAGTGGACGAGATAGGATATACGTACAAAATATGTATGGGATTTGTCTCTATTTTAATAGTTAACAAGTCATTATGTATGTAATGTCTTCTACGATTTATAATAGGACAACGGCTCCAATTTTGAGGCTGGAATCAGCCAGGTCTCTAGTTTTAAAGCTGGGATGACCCATCTTAAAGATGAGAATGCTGCGCTACGGGCGCAAATGAAGTAGGAGATGAACCTGCTAAAGGATGAAGTTAATAAGACAATTTTACATGGAATTACATTTGGATCGTGGTTTAAATCAGACATTATGTTATAAACTCCATAGTTAATATGTCATTTTATTACGGCTCAACATCGTTACCCCGCAACTGAGTGAGGAAGGGAGACCACTTTTTGCAGACAGAGCTCTAACTGTAATAGAGCCTCGTCAGGGACTCAGTGAACTCCACTGGGCTCTGACCAATGCTGAAGAGGATGAGTTGAGAGTTGTCAGAGAGTCAGGTTCACTCGTCTGGTTAAAAAGTGTCTATGACCTAAATTCATGGGTCGACTCTGAGGTAAGTTTATACCCTTTCTCCTTCATTGTTTCATATCAATGTATGAATATTATAGTTACATGAGACATTTTCCTCGTTGCGTAGGCCATAGACCTATACCTAAGATACCTATCAATGTGTCAGGACCATCGACCATGAGGCAGATAAGACTGCGCATTCGTCTCATCGCTATTTACGATAATGTGAATTTGAGGACCATAATTGTCTTTAAAACGTCATTAATCATTTCTGTTTTTAACAATATTCAACATATCAATAGCAATACATGGAATGACAACCTGACCTACTGCAAACTTATGGCGCTGGGAACCATAAGGATCGTGGAATCATGAAGTCTGTAAGGTTGTGTGAATTACTTATAGAAATAGTCGACTGTAAACCAAAACCTCTATGGAAGTATGATGTGGTAAGATCTTAGTTTCTTGCACATGTACATGGACTTAAATGATTAGATCCATATTTGGAAGGGCAATGCTTTAATTGTTGTCATATTTCTTGTGCTTCATAGGTGTACATCCCTCTTAATGCGAGGGGGCAGGACTGGCTGATGGCTGCTGTTTATCCGAGGAAGAAAGAGGTCACTTTGTACGATAGCTTGAGTACCGAATTGGAAGAGAAAAATGAGCTGGTCATCACACAGGTAACGGACGAACTGACGTGATTATTCCATGTTCTTGATGATGGATTAGTTAAGTGGGAGAAGCCGTGGAACGTGAAGCCATCTGCTGACAGGCCTACGCAACCGAACTCGGACGATTAGGGCATATACATGCTGAAATATATAGACTTCTTGTGCAGTATGAGTGTAATTAAATTTACGCATGTAAGTATATCTTACATATATCTACATTCAATTTTAACTACTTTATACTTTGTTTTATGATTAGTTCGTTCTGATTCTATAGGAGAAAATTCTAAAATTTAGAAAAACAATTGCATATGACTGTCTGCAGCAGACAAGATTAGATGGTTTTGCATTCCCAAAAAAAAAGGAGAAAAGGCATCAGGTAGACCAGTGAAGAGAGCCAAACACTAATTTGATATTGAATGATGAATGGATTGGTGTATTTAATGTTTATTCTTCTTATTATAATCCATAATGGTTTGGTGAATGAGATGGGTAGTAATTGTCTGTGAACAATTCCAAGTTGTATTGCACTTTGGCTGTCAGCCACGTTGGTTGACATGAACAATGAATCATTGTTGTATGTGTGTGGTTGAAGGTGCATGCCAAACACGATCCATATACGGCGACAACCACAACTCTTGTAACACTAGAACCACGACACATATCATGTTACAACCACGATCCTTCTAACATCATAACCACGACCGGTCTAAAACTGTAATGTGATATGATCCCGTGGTTCACATGCATGTTAGATTGTGATTACTGTCCACGTTGGATCATGGTTGTCATGCATGTTTGTTCGTGGTTCACAGCCATGACCCTAATCCGGACCCTGAAAAGCCTACATGATATATCTACATTATGGGAAGTAATGGATCTGAGTGCAGTACCACGACCCCTAAGCATTAAAACCACGACTCATATTACACGAGAAAGACAATCCGTAACAGCCTTCAAGCCATGATCCATATACCGACACAACAACAGCCCATGTAACCGGACAACCATAGATTATGTACACAACATGACTCATAGACGGCTCGGTGCTTATGTGTTTCGTCCATGGTGTACATAATCCATTCCATGCTGTACACGTTGAAACAACAATAACGATCCAGGCAACATGACAAACATGATTCGTATAACATGACAAATACAACCCATATAACACATCAATGGGTGGAGAGTTGAGAAATTATCTTATGAGCTATAAGTGTATGGAAATCTGGCCATCCACATATATTGATCTGTTCTCGTTGAAGTGTATGGAGATCGGCCTATCAAAGTTAGGACATTGCATACGTAGATATTGAAAATCCCGTGTATATATATTATCGTGGTTATGAATATGTGGAGAACACGTTCGTCAGTGAATTTATTGTTACCGTGAGAGTAGTTTTTGAGAGATTTGCAAACAGAACAACTATATCATTGGTTGTGTTAATACTGGTCATTATTATGTGTTAATATATTCGTGGTTCATATATGTAATAGATCGTAGTTGTCATTCATGTTTGATTGTTGTTGACAAATGTTCCTAAGAGAACCACGATTCATACGTCATGGAAGCCATGATCTATATGTCATGGCAACTTCGAATCCCATGTCACGGCAATCATGACCCATTAAAGTGGTTATAAGGGCCGCATCTTCTTGTTATATTGTAAACTTTAGTGGAAGAAACTTGCAGAGTCTTGCGCATCACTGAGCTTCTCTTCTGGCAGTTTATGTGATATATGAATCATGGTTGTAATGTTATAAGGGCCAATGTTTTCATGTCACATTGTCGTGATTGTATATGGGTTGTAATTACCAAATTATACGGATTGTGGTTGTCACGTTGCTTGGATCATTAGTGTGTTGCGCAAGTCTTTGTAAGCTGAATGGGTCGTGGTTGTCTTCAACAATTGATCATGAACTTAACAATGGGTCGTGGTTCTCATGACATGTGGATCATGGTTTCCAGGTTGTATGGGACATGTTCCTCATACAGTCGTGGTTGTTGAATACGATTCAACATGGACGAGAACCACAATCCACAACAACTTGAGCCACGACAAATTTAACAAGTATATTGTTATTCAGGTTGTTATAATAGGTATATGGATCATGGTTCTGGTGTTATATGGATCGTGGTTCTCATGTTTTTATTCACGATCCAACGTGGATGAAAACCATGATCCACTGTGCATGTTAACCACGATCACACGATAGTGTTGTGGCTGTCATACACCCCGGGTCATGTTATATGGGTCCTCCTATCCACCATCCTTCTCGTCGGAATCAAAGCTACTCGTCAGAACTAGCGCCACACTCTTTTTCAGGAAATCACATTACGCTACTTCCCCGTAATCCCTTTGGAATCAGCACGACCCTTCGAAATGTTTGACCAGCCTATAAAAGTGGTGCTTGGGTTTGAAATTATTTTCACAAGCCAATCCGAAGCAGAATCCTATTGCAACACCTTAAGCATTGATGGATTTCTTTGCTCTTTCAGTCAAAGTAATGGAGCAGATACTCGAAGGAGCCATTGAGTTCTTCTCGTGTTCTTCCTTTATGGTGATCCCTTCCCTTTCCTCAGGGATGTTGACGATCTTCCTCAAGATCAATGGCCTCCACAGGAAATTCTGAAGATACCTTCTCAACCTAGTTTGTCAGCTCGCTGGGTGCCCGTTAAAGAGAACTGTTCTTCATATTATATTGTAATTACGGTCGTGTTTATCAGCAGCTTTAGCTTCTCTTTTGGCAATAACAAAAGTGAGAGTGCAACTTTAGCTTCTCTTCTGGCAGTGACTGTGTTATATAAGTCGTGGTTTAAATGGGTCATAGCTTTCATGTTTCATGGGTCGTGGTTGTTATGATATCTGGTCATATTTATCAGCAACTTCACCTTTTTCTTCTGGCAGTGACAGAAGTGAGATTGCAACGTTAGCTTCTCATCTGGCACTGATTATGTTTTATGGGTCGTTGTTTGCATGGGTTTTAGTTATCATGTTATATCGATCGTTGTTGTTACATTATATGGACGTGGTTGCCATGGATTGTGGTTGTAATGGGTCCTGGTTGTCATGTAATATGTGTCGTTGTTGTAATGTAATATTGGTCGTGATTGTTGTATGTTCACCACGACCCATATTGTATTGTAATTATGGTCATGGAGGACAACTCTGTACTTCTCATTGAAGTACTCAATGAAATTTATGATACATGGTGAAAATATGATTCTTTGTCATATGAATGGAATGGATCCTACATAAACATGTTCCCTCATTATCTTCCCCTTAATTCCAGGTGTCCTTATAAGTTACAATCACTATCCATGTAACACAATCACGACCCAATGTTTAAGCGAACCACGATCACACGGAAGGATCGTTCACTACGCCAATACTGGGAAAAAAGGACGGTTGAAAACCGTCTCAAAAGACAATAAAGGACAGTTTTGGACCATTGCAAGGGCCGTCCTATTTTGGGGCGTCGTATTACTTAAAGGACGGTCATGAACCGTCATTTCTATGGACATTTAAAGGACGGTTATGGACCGTCTGTAAAGAAGGACGGTCATGGACCGTCAATAAATATAGACGTTATAAGGTCTCTGATGAACCTTAAAAGGACGGTCATAGACCGTCCTTAAAAAGGACTGTTATGAGCAGTCTCTGATGAACCTTAAGAGGACGGTCATGGACCGTCCTTAAAAAGGATTGTTATGAGCAGTCTCTGATAACCTTAAAAGGACGGTTATAGACCGTCTCAAATTTGAATATTTAGAAAAATATGGATGGCCTAAAGCCGCCAGAAAATTTCTTGCATTAAAAATTTTAAAAAAAGAAAAAAATCAGCAACAATTTTCTTTTTGTCTTTCATCTAATAAAAAAATATTCAACGAACAAAACATTATAATTCAGAATCATGAAGAATTGCAAAAACTTCAAATAAAACTGATCATTAAAATAAAACTAATGCAAGCAAATAATGTAAAAAAATGTTTTAATTCAAGTTAATAGAAACAACAACAAAAATTAAAGCTTTGTAAAAAGGGGCATATGTTAAAGGGATACATCCTTGATTCCTATGCATGAGAGTCCAATGATGATGAGAACAAGAATCGCAACACAAGGGCCCATAAATACGGCAATGTTATCCTGCAAAGGAATAGGATATTATTAGATGTTAATGCACTTGATCAGATTGCACATAAAGTTCCAATTAGAGTTACAATTTATTAAAGGTTTGCAGTGTTATGCATGGATGATAAGGAAGCTTAAAAGAACTCAAAAACTAAGCCCTTTTTTTTTCCGTTGCAACAGATTATGTACAATCTTATTGAAACTAAGCAATGAATTAAAAGAGAGTTTTAAAAAATATAGAAACAACAATAGGTTAAGGTTAGGTTTAGGTTTAGGTTTTAGGTTTAGGTTGTAGGATATAAGTTTAGGTTATAGGTTATAGGTTAAAGGTTTAGGTTATCTGTTTTGGTTTAGGTTAAGGTTATAGGTTTAGGTTTAGGTTAAGGTTATAGGTTTAGGTTTAGGTTAAGGTTTAGGTTTAGGTCATAGGTTATAGCTTTCGGGAATTGAGAATAGGTTAAGGTTTAGGTTTAGGAAATTGGGTTCGGGTTCGGGATCGGGTTTAGGTTTGGGTTTTCAAGTTTAAGTTTAAGTTTAGGTTAAGGAGTTGAGATTAGGATTAGGTTGAGGTTTAGGTTTAGGGATTTAAGAATACATTTAGGTTTTAGGTTTAGGTTTAGGTTATAGGTTTAGGTTGTAGGTTTAGGTTTAGGTTGTAGGTTTAGGTTATAAGTGTAGCTTATAGGTTTAGGTTTAGGTTAAGTTATGGGTTAAGGTTTAGGGAATTGAGTTTAGGTTATAGGTTATAGGTTATACGTTATATGTTAAGGTTTAAGTTATAGGTTAAGGTTTAGGTTTAGGTTATAGGTTTAGGTTTAGGTTTAGGTTTAGGTTATAGGTTTTGGATTTGAGAATAGGTTTAAGTTAATGTTGTAGGTTATAGGTTTAGGTTATAAGTTTATGTTAATGTTGTAAGTTATAGGTTTAGGTTTAGGTTTATGTTTAGGGATTTGAGAATACAGTTAAGCTTTAGGTTTAGGTTCAAGTTTTACGTTTAGGTTATAGGTTTAGGTTTAGGTTATGAGTGTAGGTTATAGGTTTAGGTTTCAGTTAGGTTATAGGTTAAGGTTTAGGGAATTGAGAATAGGTTAACGTTTAGGTTTAGAAAATCAGGTTTGGGTTCGGGTTTAGGTTTGGGTTTTCAAGTTTAGATTTAGGTTAAGGAGTTGTGATTAGGATTAGGTATAGGTTTAGGTTTAGGGATTTGACAATACATTTAGGTTTTAGGTTTAGGTTAAGGTTATAGGTTTAGGTTTAGGTTTAAGTTTAGGTTTAAGTTATAGGTTATAGCTTTAGGGAATTGAGAATAGTTTAAGGTTTAAGTTTAGGAAATTGGGTTCGGGTTTGGGATTGGGTTTAGGTTATAGGTTTTAGGTTATAGGTTTAGGTTATAGGTTAAGGTTTAGGTTTAGGTTTAGGTTAAGGTTATAGGTTTAGGTTTCGGTTTAGGTTATAGGTTATAGGTTTAGGTTATAGGTTAAAGGTTTAGGTTTAGGTTATAGGTTTAGGGATTTGAGAATAGGTTTAGGTTTAGGTTAGGTTATAGGTTATAGGTTTAGTTTAAGGTTATAGGTTAAGGTTATAGGTTATAGGTTTAGGTTTAGGTTTAGGAATTCGGGTTCAGGTTCGGGTTCGGGTTATATGTTTGGGTTAAGGTGTAGGTTTAAGTTAAGTGAATTGAGTTTAGGTTATAGGTTTAGGTTTATGTTTAGGCTAAGGGTTTAGGGATTCAGATTCGGGTTTGGGACAGGGTTTAGGTTTGGGTTTTCAAGTTTAGGTTTAGGCTTAAGTTAGGGAGTTGAGATTAGGATTAGGTGTAAGTTTAGGTTTAGGGATTTAAGATTAGGATTAGGTGTAGGTTTAGGTTTAGGAATTTGAGAATACATTTAGGTTTTAGGTTTAGGTTTAGGTTATAGGTTATAGGTTATAGGTTATAGGTTTAGGTTAAGGCTTTGGTTTAGGTTTGGGTTTAGGTTATAGGTTATAGGTTTAGGTTATAAGTTAAAGGTTTAGGTTTAGGTTAATGGTTTTGGGATTTGAGAATAGCTTTAGGTTATAGGTTTAGGTTTAGGTTTAGGTTATAGGTTTAGGGATTTGAGAATAGGTTTAGGTTATAGGTTTAGGTTTAGGTTTAGGTTAGGTTATAGGTTATAGGTTTAGGTTAGGTTATAGGTTATAGGTTTAGGTTAAGGTTAAGGTTATAGGTTTAGGTTATAGGTTTAGGTTTAGGTTTACGAATTCAAGTTCAGGTTGGGGTTTGGGTTCGGGTTATATGTTTGGGTTAAGGTGTAGGTTTAAGTTAAGTGAATTAAGTTTAGGTTATAGGTTATAGGTTTAGGTTTAGGTTTAGGCTAAGGTTTTAGGGATTCAGATTTGGGTTCGGGATCGAGTTTAGGTTTGGGTTTTCAAGTTTAGGTTTAGGTTAGGGAGTTAAGATTATGATTAGGTGTAGGTTTAGATTTAAGGATTTGAGAATACATTTAGATTTTAGGTTTAGGTTATAGGTTATAGGTTATAGCTTTAGGGAATTGAAAATAGGTTAAGGTTTAGGTTTAAGAAATCGGGTTCGGGTTTGGGATAGGGTTTAGGTTTGGGTTTTCAAGTTTAGGTTTAGGTTTAGGTTAGAGAGTTGAGATTAGGATTATGTGTAGGTTTAGGTTTAGGAATTTGAGAATATGTTAAGGTTTAGGTTTAGGAAATCGGGTTCGGGTTCGGGATCGGGTTTACGTTTGGATTTTAGGCTTAGGTTTTAGGTTTAGATTATAGTTAGGTTATAAGTGTAGGTTATAGGTTGAGGTTTAGGTTAGGTTATGGTTTAAGGTTTAGGGAATTGAGTTTAGGTTATAGGTTATAGGTTTAGGTTATAGGTTATAGGTTATAGGTTAAGGTTTAGGGAATTGAGTTTAGGTTATAGGTTATAGGTTATAGGTTAAGGTTTAGGGAATTGAGTTTAGGTTATAGGTTATAGGTTATAGGTTAAGTTTTAGGTTTAGGTTATAGGTTTTGGGATTTGAGAATAGGTTTAGGTTAAGGTTAGAAGTTTAGGTTAAGGTTATAAGTATAGGTTTAGGTTATAGGTTAAGGTTTAGGTTATAAGTATAGGTTTTGGGATTTGAGAATAGGTTTAAGTTAAGGTTATAAGTTTAGGTTAAGGTTATAAGTATAGGTTTAGGTTATAGGTTAAGGTTTAGGTTTAGGTTATAAGTATAGGTTTTGGGATTTGAGAATAGGTTTAGGTTAAGGTTATAAGTTTAGTTAATAGGTTAAGGTTTAGGTTATAGGTTATATGTTAAGGTTTAGGTTAGGTTTTAAGTTTAGGTTAAGGTTATAGGTTTAGGTTATAAGTGTGGGTTATAGGTTTAAGTTTAGGTTAGGTTATAGGTTAAGGTTTAGGGAATTGAGAATAGGTGTAGGTTTAGGTTTAGGAAATCGGGTTCGGGTTTAGGTTTAGGTTATAGGTTTTGGGATTTGAGAATAGGTTTAGGTTACAAGTATAGGTTTAGGTTAGGGTGTAGGTTAAGGTTTAGGGAATTGAGTTTAGGTTATAGGTTTTTAGTTAAGGTTTAGGTTATAGTTATAGGTTTTGGGATTTGAGAATAGGTTTAGGTTATAGTTATAGGTTTTGGGATTTGAGAATAGGTTTAGGTTATAAGTATAGGTTTGGGTTTAGGAATTCGGGTTCGGGTTCGGGTTTATGTTCGGGTTTAGGTTATAGGTTTGTTTTAGGTTATAGGTTTCGGTTTAGGTTATAGGTTATAGGTTTAGGTTGTAGTTATAGGTTTTGGGATTTGAGAATAGGTTTAGGTTATAAGTATAGGTTTAGGTTAGGTTGTAGGTTAGAGTTTAGGGAATTGAGTTTAGGTTATAGGTTATAGGTTTAGGTTAAGGTTTAGGTTTTAGTTATAGGTTTTGGGATTTGAGAATAGGTTTAGATTATAAGTATAGGTTTAGGTTAGGGTGTAGGTTAAGGTTTAGGGAATTGAGTTTAGGTTATAGGTTTAGGTTTAGGTTATAGGTTTAGGTGAAGGTTTAGGTTATAGTTATAGGTTATGGGATTTGAGAATAGGTTTAGGTTATAAGTATAGGTTTAGGTTTAGGAATTCGGGTTCGGGTTCAGGTTTATGTTCTGGTTTAGGTTATAGGTTTCGGTTTAGGTTATAGGTTAAGGTTTAGGTTTAGGTTTAGGTTAAAAGAATAGGTTTTGGGATTTGAGAATAGGTTTAGGTTAAGGTTATAAGTTTAGGTTTAGGTTATAAGTATAGGTTTTGGGATTTGAGAATAGGTTTAGGGATTTGAGAATACCTTTAGGTTTTAGGTTTAGGTTTAGGTTATAGGTTTAAGTTTAGGTTATAGGTTATAGCTTTAGAGAATTGAAAATAGGTTAAGGTTTAGGTTTAGGAAATCGGGTTCAGATTTAGGTTTGGGTTTTCAAGTTTAGGTTTAGGTTTAGGTTAGGGAGTTGAGATTAGGATTAGGTGTAGGTTTAGGTTTAGGGATTTGAGATTAGAATTAGGTGTAGGTTTAGGTTTAGGGATTTGAGAATACGTTAAGGTTTAGGTTCAGGAAATCAGGTTCGGGTTTATGTTAAGGTGTAGGTTTAGGTTATAGGTTTAGGTCATAGGTTTAGGTTTAGGCTATAGGTTTAGGTTATAGGTTTAGGGAATCAGGTTCACTTTCGGGTTCGGATCGGGTTTAGGTATTCTCTAGTTTTCTACTATTGAACGTAGTATTATCTACTACATACTAGTAACATACAACCAATATTGAGGCACCATACCATAAGCTATAAGAATTTCATGTCCCCCTAAACAAGGTATCCTCCATTAATAACACACACACACACACACATATATATTATAAGTTCTTTATTTTCATTTACATTCACAAATACATTCATCATTCATCCAAGAAAATTGAAACAAGTATTGTCACTCTATGACTAACAGTTAAAAAGAAAAATCATGCATCTTATCTTACCGCCGCAATTGACGGCACGTCGGAATGGCTTGGGGAACCATAGGGAAGGTACATGATATTTCAGTGACAACTCACCTTAGCATTTATCTTCAAAAGAACATTTGTCAGGCATTGGTCATGGACTCTTTAAGGTGCAATGCATTGAGTGACAATACCAAATTCTGGCAGGTTCTCTTCCATGGACCTTCAAAAATAGCACAAACTCATACATTAAATGTAAAGTAGAACAAAAATAACAGTATTCATTACATCTGCTCCACTCTAACAGTAAGTGGAGAACGCCTCCACTGAGGACTCTCTTCAAAGTAATCAAATGGCTGATCAATGAACTGAAATATAACAAATTGTAAAGGTCCAAACAAAATAGCCGAAACAACTAAATTCATAGTAAGAAGAATACAGGGTATGAAAGAACATACATTTCCTTTTTGCTCGCCACATCTGCATTTCATTTACGGTTAAAATAAAAAACAAATAGGCCTTTAGGATTCAAACTATGAAAATATCAGGGTATAGTGCATGAATCTAAGTTCGGGTTTGGGTTCGGGTTTAGGTTGGGGTTGTAGGTTTAGGGATTTGAGAATACATTTAGGTTTATGGTTTAGGTTTAGGTTATAGGTTTAGGTTATAGGTTTAGGTTTAGGTTATAGGTTAAGGTTTAGGGAATTGAGAATAGGTTAAGGTTTAGGTTTAGGAAATCAGGTTCGGGTTTGGGTTCAGGTTTAGGTTTGGGTTATAGGTTTAGGGATTTAAGAATACATTTAGGTTTACGGTTTAGGTTTAGGTTTTAGGTTTAGGTTCTAGGTTTAGGTTTAGGTTTAGGTTATAGTTTATATCTTTCGGAAATTGAGAATAGGTTAAGGTTTAGGTTTAAGAAATCAGGTTCGGGTTAGGGATCGGGTTTAGGTTTGGGTTTAGGTTTTAGGTTATAGGTTATAGGTTAAGGTTTAGGTTTAGGTTTAGATTTAGGTTATAGGTTTGGTAAGTGCTATGGTTTTATGCTCCTTTGGTTGTCAAATTTTGTGGTGCCAAAACATCAATCTATGTCTTGTGTAGCTCATTGGTATATATGATTAAGACATTGCATCACTGCTCTAAACACTTTGCTTCAAGTCAAGAATGAAGAACTACTTCAATCCATTTCAAGAAATGCAAGTACAAGCTACAAAGAAGTGATCTAGTTCAAGACCCAAGTCAAGTGATATTCAAGGTACAAGAAGTACAACTTAAGATTAAGTGTAATATAAGCCCTAGAAGATCTTAAGCTCAATGTTACATCAAGAATAGATATCTCAAGCTTCACAATCTTCTAAGGTCATCCATCATCTGAAGAAATGGTATTTCAATGTCCACACTTCATATTCCAGGTATGAAATATCATAGATTGACCTTAGGGTAGGTCATTTTGAATACATAATTCAAATTGAATCACCTTATAAGTATTTGGTATGTTCTAAGACTAGCCCTGGACCTTGTTCGACTAGTCCTAGCACTGACTCGACTAGTCCTAGAAAATCGAGGACCAGTCCTAAGTTTGTTGCAATTGTTCAGAATTTTTTGTTCATCTACAACCAGTCCTGGACTTTGTTCGACTGGTCGTGTGAACAGTGTCAACTAGTCATTCGACCAGTCCTAGTTCTTCGACTCAAACTACAACAACCAATCTTTAAGTCCTACGACCAGTCGTGGGTATTCTACGACCAGTTGTAGAGGTAGTACGACCAGTCATAGACACCCTACGACCAGTCGTGTAACTGTCTGCTTCAATCCCGCTTAAAAAATTAAAAAATCCGTTTCATCTACGACCAGTCGAAGAGTTCCCAAGACCAGTCGTAGACATGATTTTTGTATCTATAAATAGACGACGAATTTCAGAGTTTAATAATTCAATTCAAGGAAAATCAAGGCATCACTCTGAGATAAGTTTGTGTTTATTTTAAGCTACATTGTGCATATTTAAAATTCTCTTTTTTTAGCTTATTTAATTTGATTTGTTTCTATATTCCAATCTAAATTGAAAAGAGGAATTGTTGTATTCCTTCTTCTTGGAATCAAAATCAAATATAGCTAGCCCAACTGGTTTAATTTAAAATTAATTAGAACCTAGAACCATTTTAAAGTGAGTATTGGACATTGAACTCTACATTTGAACTTCTACTTTGATTGGTTCTTCTAGGCTATTACAAAGGAGAAATCCAGGTATTTTACATTTATTATAAATTCCATTATTTGGGTTCTGTTTGAGGTTAAGCCAGAAAAATCTCATTGTGTTGGTTATCTGAGGAGAGCCAGAAAACTCAGAAAGTGGGGTTTTTGAATTGTGTAAGCCCAAGTTAAAAAGACACAATTGTGAAGGTTTTAATTGAACCTGTGAAACCTATTTTGATAGTGAATGCTGATATCTCCTGTGTGAGGATATTAGGAGTGGAGTAGCTGTGTGACTATTATTTAACAATTGGTGTACACATAAGCGAACAACTATAATTTCTTGTGTCTTGTGGTTTGAATGTTCTTTTAATTTTTCCTATCTTTTATCATTCAGAATTGTGAAGTGTTTGTGTGGATGTGAATGTTGTAATATTTACATTTCAAGTACAGTGGAGAATGTTGTAATAATTTAGATTTAAATTCTTACAATTTATTTCAATTCATTGTTGTTTATTCATTCCTTTTTTGTTTGAGTTCTTGATACAAAGAACATCCTAGAAATAAGGTTGTCTTACCATAAACTCTTGATTTTTATGGTGTAAGGTTGTCCTTAGAACAACATTTGTATCAACCTCTCAATTCTTGATTATTGAGGTTGCTTCGTTTTCAGCATTGTGAATTAATTTCTTTTAATTGGCTATCATATTCTTGTATTCCGCTGTTAAAGCTTAAATTTAGCATAGTCCTATTCACCCCCCCTCTAGGACATATAGCTTGGCCTTTTCAAGTGGTGTCAAAGCCTAATATCTCATTTTTAATTCTTTATTCTTGGATTCATTTCCTGAGCTAACAATCTAAGCTATATATAAGATGTCAAATTTTGATAGCCTTTCAGTCACTAGGCCTCCACCATTTGATGGCTCCAACTATGCCTATTGGAAAGCCAGGATGAGGATTTTTCTCAAATCAATGGATGAGAGTGTGTGGCAAGCCATAGTGACTGAATGGATCGCACCTACCACTGAAGTAACTGGTATTGATGGTTCAAAATCGATGAGAGTAATTACGTATTTCTCATGGACCACTCTTCAGAAAAATGAGAGTAGTGTCAATGCAAAAGCACTAAATGTAATCACTTGCGCACTATCATCGGATGAGTTCAAAAGAATTATATCCTGTGATACTGCAAAGCAAGCTTGGGATATTTTAGAAATGACACATGAGAGTACATCAATTGTCAAGAAATCTAAAGTCCAACTCCTCACAACCAAATTTGAGGAAATTCGTATGGAAGAAAATGAAATGTTTATGTACTTCTATACAAGATTGAATGACATTGTAAACTCTATGTGGGGTCTTGACAATAAAATCTCAAAAAGTAAAGTGTGTGCAAAGATACTATGGTCACTTCCTGAACGGTTCAACTCTAAGGTAACCGCGATCCAGGAACTTCGTGATATGGACAATATGAGGGTAAAAGTACTAGTTGGGTCTTTACAAACCTATGAGTTAAACTTTAAAGCTCCTAAAGGTAAACCTATTGCTTTTAAATCTTCTAAATATATTTCTTAAGAAAATTCTGATTTAGAAAATTCTGAAGACGATAGGCGCTTTTAGCAAAAAAGTTTTATAAGATCTTCAAAAGTAAAAAGAGGGTTGATTTTCAAAAATTAAATGATAAGAAAAGATCTAAAACTAAAACTGAAAATCTTTAAAAGATAGTCAATGTTACAACTGCCAAGAATATGGGCATTTGGCAAACAAGTGTCCGAAAAGGGACAAACCAAAAAAGAAAAGCATGTTGGCTACTTGGGATAAATCCTCTGATTCTTAAGCTACTTCTGAATCAGAAGATTCTGAAAACGAGTCGGGCAATGAAGTTAAAGCCCTTATGACTCTAGCCAAATTCACTTTTTTAGATAATGATTATTCAACAAGTGAAGAAAATTTGAATAGTGACTATGAAAATGAAGATGATCTTTAAGATGCCTATAATGCCTTATACAAGGAAAGTTGTAAAATTGCTATCATACTTAAACTACAAAAAGAAAAATTTTCAAAGCTTAAAGAAAATTTTGAGTCACTTGTTTTAGAAAAATCCCATATTTCAGATTGTTTTGAAAAGACTAAATGTGATTTAGAATTCAAAACCTCCTTGATTGAAAAACTTAAATCTGAAAATGATAAACTTAAGCTTGAAAACTCTTCACTTTTGAGTTTAAAGGATACATGGAGGTATGCCCAAGGAGATCCAAAGTTTGAAAAACTTCTATCCAGATCTAGAAAATGTGGCGACAGATCCGGGTTGGGCTATGATAAGAATATACCTTTTAAACAGAAGAATACTCCTCTTAAGTTTGTGAAATGAGAAACCTCTAACTCAAAAGGGAAAAGTATTAATCAAAATTTTTCTAAAAATACTAAAACTTTTCAAAAACCTAAAAGCAATTATGTCAACTATAAAACTCAAAACCAAAACCCTTTAGCTGAAAAAATAGTTGATTTACTTAAAGAGCTCTTAAAATCTAACTTAGTGGGTCACTCGTACATCAATTACAAATACAAGAAGACCAAAATACTCTTAAACCCAAAACAGTTATGAAATGGGTTCCTAAGGTTACTTGCTTGGTTACCCACATTGTTTTCAAAGCTACAAGCCATTCAAAGTGGTACCTTGATAGAGGGTGCTCCAGGCATATGACATGCGATAAGGCTTTATTCACCGACCTTAGTGATACGACTGATGGGTCAGTCACATTTGGTGATGGTAGCAATTGCAAGATTATTGGCCAAGGTACGGTTCAACTCTATAACCTTCCCTTATTTAAGAATGTTTTATATGTTGAGGGACTGAAACACAACCTGTTAAGCATATCTCAAATATGTGATAACAATCATAGCGTAAAATTTTCTAATAAAGGCTGTGAAATCTTAAAAAAAAAGGGTTCAGTAATATTAACTGGTCGCAGAACTTCTAAAAACTGCTATATTGTTAGTGAATCCAATTCATCTAGTCAAACGTGTTACATGGTCCACACCGATGAGACTGATTTGTGACAAAAACGTCTTGGACATGTACATTACCGTAATTTATATAGACTAAGCAAGAGAGAACTAATAAGAGGTCTACCTAAAATATAAAAAGTAGATAAAATATGTGGCGAATGCCAGATTGGCAAACAAACAAGGAGCTCTCACAAAAAGGTGAACTCTAATGCCACATCGAGACCACTCGAGCTTCTCCATATGGATCTTATAAGACCAACCAGGATGGAGAGTTGATGTGGGAAAAAATACATTCTGGTGATCGTGGATGATTATACCAGATTTACATGGGTAACCTTCTTAAAGGATAAATCAGAAACCCTTAATGAAGTAAAAAGAGTGCTCCAACGGATTCAAACTGAAAAAGGTTTTTAAGTTAGTAAAATCCATAGTAATCATGGATCTGAATTTGAGAATAGCAGTTTTGAAAAATTCTGTAGCGATCAGGGAATATCACATGAATTCTTTGCTCCCAAAACACCACAACAAAATGGAATTGTGGAGAGAAAAAATAAAGGGCTTTAAGAAATGGGAAATGTAATGTTGAATAGAATGAAGCTCCCTATAAATCTTTGGGCTGAAGCCATAAATACTGCGTGCTATATTATTAACCGAGTTTATACATGTAAATCTAATAATAAAACTGCTTATGAACTTTAGTTTGATAAGAAGCCTACTATCAAATACTTTCTAGTTTTTGGCAGCAAGTGTTATATTTTGCGTGACCGTGAAAATCTGAGAAAATTTGACACAAAAAGTGATGAAGGGATCTTTTTAGGATATTCTTTAAACAATCATGTATATTGTGTTCTGAACAATAGGACTGGTGTGATTCAAGAGTCAATTAATGTGGTCATTGATGATCACTTGAATACACTTGCCTCTAATTTAGATAATGATGAAGTTCTTTTGATTGACAAAACAAATACTTCATTAAGTCAAAATAATTCTGAACAGAGGACTATTAAAGATCATCCAACTACTCAAATTCTTGGAAACCCTCTCACTGGTGTGCACACTCGTAGACAACTAGAAGACATATGTAATTACGTGTGCTTCACATCCCAGATTGAACCGGTAAATATAAAAGAAGCTCTTTCTGACGAAAACTGGATAGTAGCTATGCAGGAAGAACTTAATCAGTTTATTCGAAATGATGTTTGGTACCTTGTTCCTAGACCTATAGATAAACATATCATTGGAACAAAGTGGATTTTCAAAAATAAGTCTAATGAACTTAGTAATATTATTCGAAACAAGGCAAGACTGGTTGTACAAGGGTACACTCAAATAGAAGGGATTGATTACGATGAAACTTTTGCCCCAGTTGCTCACCTTGAATCAATCAAACTTTTTATATCCATTGCATGCTTTAGAAAGTTTAAAATTTATTAAATGGATGTAAAGAGTACCTTTTTGAATGGCGATTTACATGAAGAAGTATATGTTGAACAACCTACAGGGTTTGAAGACCCTAAATTAACTGATCATGTATACTGTCTTAAAAAAGCTGTATATGGTCTAAAACATTCTCACAGGGCATGATACGAAAAATTGAATAAGTTTTTACTAAGTCATAATTTTCAAATGTGTAGTGTCGATAAGACACTCTTTGTTAAGAAACATAACGATGATATTTTAATGGTTCAGATCTATATTGATGATATTATTTATGGTTCAACATGTACTAACATGACTGTTGAGTTTGCAGATATAATGAAATCTAAGTTCAAAATAAGCATGGTTGGAGAATTAAATTATTTCCTAGGGTTGCAAGTAAAACAACAACCTGATGGTATTTTTATTTCTCAAATCAAGTATGCCTTGAACTTGATTAAAAGGTTCGGATTTGAGAATGGTAAGAATTTTGATACTCCTATGAGTACAACTTTAAGACTCTCAAAGGACTCTACAAGTAAAGATGTGGATCCTAAATTGTATACAAGTATGATTGGTAGTCTACTGTATTTAATTGCTAGTAGACCTGATATTGCTTTAAGTGTTGGTATTTGCGCTAGATATCAGTCTAACCCTAGAGAGTCACATCTAACTGCGGTTAAGCAGATTATTCGATATGTCACAAGTTTTGTAAATAGGTTTAGTAAATTGAAATTTGATCTTGGTATGTGCAATTTAAATTGAATATTCTTGCATACTTGTATTATAGTATATTTATATTTGATAATTTAATGGTTTAAATTTTAAATTTTTATAATAAATGCATATTTTTTTCCTGTACACGACTAGTCGTGGATGTGCTCGAACGGTCGTGGAGCGCGTTGGGTCTTTTAAAATTTAGAGAAATATCTCTTCCTCATTTCCTATTCCCTCTCCAACGAGCCGACACCCTACCAGTCGAAGCCACCGACCTAGATCTTCAAGGTTAGTGTGTCTTTGTATTTTTCTTATAGATTCTAGTCTATATCACTTCATTTTCACTCTTGGAGTAATCTATTTGACCTTTCATTGCAATTTTGGGATTTTCTTGTGAAAAATCTAATCTAACAAAACCCCACTTTACATCCTTTGCATCTTCTTGTTTCCTTGACTTTCTAGTTGCAAATGGACTCTAGAGGAAAAAACAAAACAACATGTGGTGCTTCCTCTTCTAGGTCGAATTTAACTTGGCACCATCTTCGGTCTCCTAAAGATGATCTCTCATATGTGCGGGATTTGCGTATGCGTAATGTCATTGTTGAACGTCCTGTTGATCTTAATCATATTGCTCATATTGGTATCCTACCTCTACTCCAAGCTGTAGGATGGGATAACATCTTACATTGGGGTGGGCCTGCATTCCAAGCTATTGCACAGGCCATGTTTGCATGTCTTTTTGACTTTTCTTCTAAGAATTTATCTTTTAAGATTGATGCTAGAGAAGGGCCATTTGATGTAAATCATCATTTGATACCTGGTCTAATGGATATTCCTGTTAATGATGAGGATATTTCTATTCATACTTTAACTAAAAAACCCTCTGAATCGGAGAAACGTATGCTAACGAGAGATCTTTGTAATTTGAATATGCAATGGACTCATAAAGGGAATGTGCTCCCCGCAAGGTATTTATTACCCAGATACAGGGTGCTCCATAGAATATTTATCTCAGATCTGTATTCACGTTCTGGTAATAAAACAGAGCTAACGTCTTTTATGGTTCGGGTCTTGCATTATGTTATTTCTGGTACTAAAGTTTGTCTGCCTTCCTCGATATGTCATTCCATTATTCAGTTTCGTCTCCATCCAGGTCATAGTGATATTCCATTTGCCTATCTTATGACTATTTTAACTAATCATATGCTAGTGGCTATGCCTGTTGGAGAGGCTCCTATCCATCATCTCATTTTCAATAATTCTAATATAAACAAGATGAAATTGGGATTGGCTCCTGGCCAAGTGGATGTTGGTGGAAGTGGAGCTGAAGCTGGGAATGAAGAAGATGCTGGTGATCTTTCTCCTGATGACATTAACATAGATGACATTTTTGATGAGATAGAATCTTACTCTGGAAATGATCCTGATTATGCGCCATCTGAGTTTGATGCACGCTTACGTGCTCTGGAAGAGAAGGTAGAAAATATGAATGTTGCCCACGATTTAAGGTTTAAATATATGCGCAAGTATCTTAGGCGTATAAATAAGGACTTTCATCAACTTGATCTTTCTATTCCTGCTCCTTCTTCAGGATCTGATTAAGTGATTATATTGGTTTGTATTAACTTTATTACTTTTTACTTTTGGTGTTGTGTGAACCTTAAGTTTTTGTTTGAACTAACTTATGTTGTGTGGACTTTTTAACTTACTTATATCTTGACTAGTTCATACATTTCTTACTCTCCTGATAATTATCCTTTTGATTTCTTCCTTTGTCATATTGTGACAAAAAGGGGGAGAAGATGTCAAGTATCGATTGGAATGGACTATGTATTGAAGGGTAGTAGCATTAAATTTTTTATATGTGCGCTACTCAGGGGGAGTAAATAAGTAAGGAAGAATTTATGCTAGTTAATGACAACTGGTGCATAATTCTTTATTAAGCATATTGTGCTTCTCTTATTTTTATTAGAGTGTGTTTTGTCATAAATTTGACAAAGGGGGAGATTGTAAGTGTTATGGTTTTATGCTCCTTTGGTTATTAAATTTTGTGGTGCCAAAATATCAATCTATGTCTTGTGTAGCTCATTGGTATATATGATCAAGACATTGCATCACTGCTCTAAACACTTTGCTTCAAGTCAAGAACGAAGAACTACTTCAATCCATTTCAAGAAATGCAAGTACAAGCTACAAAGAAGTGATCTTGTTCAAGACCCAAGTCAAGTGAAATTCAAGCTACAGGAAGTACAACTCAAGATTAAGTGTAATATAAGCCCTAGAAGATCTCAAGCTCAATGTTACATCAAGAATAGAGATCTCAAGCTTCACAATCTTCCAAGGTCATCTATCATCTGAAGAAATGGTATTTCAATGTCCATACTTCATGTTCCAGGTATGAAAGATCATAGATTGACCTTAGGGTAGGTCATTTTGAATACATAATTCAAATTGAATCACTTTATAAGTATTTAGTCTATTCTAAGACTAGTCCTGGACCTTGTTCGACTAGTCCTAGCACTGGCTCGACTAGTCCTAGAAAATTCAGGACCAATCCTAAGTTTGTTGCAATTGTTCAGAATTTTCTATTCATCTATGACCAGTCCTGGACTCTATTCGACCGGTCGTATGAACAGTGTCGACTAGTCATTCAACAAGTCCTAGTTCTTCAACTCAAACTACAGCAACCAATCTTTGAGTCCTATGACTAGTCGTGGGTATTCTACGACCAGTTGTAGAGGTCTTACGACCAGTCGTAGACACCCTATGACCGGTCGTGTAACTGTCTGATTCAATCCCGCTTAAAAATTTAAAAATTTATTTCATCTACGACCAGTCGAAGGGTTTCTAAGATCAGTCGTAGATGTGATTTTGTATCTCTAAATAGACGACGAATTTCAGAGTTTGATAATTTGATTCAAGAAAAATTAAGTCATCACTCTGAGATAAGTTTGTGTTTATTTTAAGCTACATTGTGCATATTTAAAATTCTCTTTTGTTAGCTTATTTAATTTGATTTTGTTTCTATATTCTAATCTAAATTGAAAAGAGGAATTGTTGTATTCCTTCTTCTTGGAATCAAAATCAAATATAGTTAGCCCAACTGGTTTAATTTAAAATCAATTAGAACCTAGAACCATTTCAAAGTGAGTATTGGACATTGAACTTCTACATTTGAACTTCTACTCTGATTGGTTCTTCTGGGTTGCTACAAAGGAGAAATCCATGTATTTTACATTTATTGTAAATTCCATTATTTTGGTTTTGTTTGAGGTTAAGCCAGAAAAATCTCATTATATTGGTTATCTGACGAGAGCCGGAAAACAAAGAAAGTGGGGTTTTTAGATTGTGTAAGCCCAAGTTAAAAAAATACAATTGTGAAGGTTTTAGGTGAACCTATGAAACCTATTTTGATAGTGAACGCTGATATCCCTTGTGTGAGGATATTAGGAGTGGAGTAGTTGTGTGGCTGTTGTTTAACAATTGGTGTACACATAAGCGAACCACTATAATTTCTTGTGTCTTGTGGTTTGAATGTTCGTTTAATTTTTCCTATCTTTTATCATTTAGAATTGTGGAATGTTTGTGTGGATGTGAATGTTGTAATATTTACATTTCAAGTACAGTGGGGAATGTTGTAAAAATTTAGATTTAAATTCTTGCAATTTATTTCAATTCATTGCTATTTATTCATTCATTTTCTGTTTGAGTTCTTGATACAACAAACGTTTTAGAAATAAGGTTGTCCTGCCATAAACCCTTGGTTTTATGGTGTAAGGTTGTCCTTAGAACAACATTTGTATCAACCTCTCAATTCTTAATTATTGAGGTTGCTTTTCATTTTCAGTATTGTGAATTGATTTCTTTTAATTGGCTAGCATATTCTTTTATTCCGTTGTTAAAGCTTAAATTTGGCATAGTCCTATTCACCCCTCCTCTAGGACATATAGCTTGGCCTTTTCAGGGTTAGGTTTAGGTTATAGGTTTAGGTTTGGGTTTAGGTTATAGGTTATAGGTTTAGGTTATAGGTTATAAGTTATAGGTTTAAGTTATAGGTTAAGGTTTAGGTTTAGGCTATAGGTTTAGGTTTGAGTTTGGGTTATAGGTTATATGTTTAGGGATTTGAGAATAGGTTTAGGTTATAGGTTTAGCTTTAGGTTATAAGTTATAGGTTTAGGTTAAGGTTATAGGTTATAGGGTTAGGTTTAGGTTTAGGTTTAGGAATTCGGGTTCGGGTTATATGTTCGGGTTTAGGTGTTGGTTTAAGCTAGGTGAATTAAGTTTAGGTTATAGGTTTAGGTTTAGGTTTAGGTTATAGGTTTAGGTTTTGGTTTTAGGTTATAGATCTTAACTCCTTAATCCTCACTACCACAATTTATGAATTATTCATAGTCTACATATGCATGGAATTGAAATTTATTTGCATTTAAAATTAAAACACAAGGAAATTTCCTTAGATATATTGAGTAAAAATTATATAGCTATATAATTTCGACAAAAAAAAAAAGCCACAGTTCCTGATCTTTATATTTACTCTTTGCTTTCCCAGATTAGGGGTAGTTCCCTCTAAAGTATTCTATAACCCTACAAAAAAAAGGCCAAACAACACCTTATAACATCTCTCTCTATATATGATGTAAAGATGCATGATCCATCCCTTCCTTGCTTTCTTCTTATAAGTACTATCATCTATTTCTCATACTACCCAATCCCCATCCAATTAATCAGTTCTCCTAGGAACACCAATTTACTTTTGTTACTGTTCTAGTCCATCAGTGTCATTTTCTGGATTCCAAGATAATTATGAAAAACTATGATGAATATTTTGAGAATCTTTGAAAAGAATAGTACTCAAACTTCAACTTTTAAGAAGCCAAAGCATAATGCATTAAAAGATCAATGCCATCAGTGTAATATGAGCCATAAAAATTTTAATCTACAAGCTACTAAGCCAACTGTCTGAGAATTGACAATAAACTTGGAATCGAAGAGAAGTTCATCAACCTAAGTTTCTTGATTTGTCAAGCAAGGTTAACCATTCACCTGCTAATCTAAAATATCCAACAAAATTAAATAAGTAAATAAAAAGAAAAGGAGAAATTGGGTGCAAGTAAAACAAAATACACAAAAACTCCTTGTTGAGCCATTTCATCAAACAGTTTGCGTGCATGAAATACAGGATGTATTACACAATGGGCTTTTTAGTTTTTACTAGTGGAGCCATTGTTCAGTGACCTAAAATGATGGTCCATGCACCAAAAATCTGAAAAGGGTGTTTGTAATTTTTATTTTTTTAAAAAAAAACTATTTTCCAAATCCATAAATTCCATACCAACAACAGCAACTTGCAAGATCAAAACACTAATTCCCAAATCCATTGATCTCGCAATAAAACCATCAATAAAAGAAATAAATCAAAACAAAATTCTTGTAATTCAATCTGACCTAATTCTTCTTCTTTACGAAGATCTCATCTGGCATAACCTTAAGGAGCTTCATCTGCTTTGACTTGGTAATCTTCTTCAACCTTGCCTCTTTCCATCTCCACCGCAATCAGCCCTTATCGCCAATACCCTTCTGACCTGGTCGTCTTCTCTGATCTGATGGAGATGGGCGCTGCCCTGTCTTGTGATGATGGTGGTTCCGCTGCCGAAGATGAGAAGAATAAGATAGAGAGAGAGAGAGATTCAGTTTTGGGAGGGGGTTTTAGGAGCAATGGGCGCGGTGAAAATAAAGATAAATTTTCATTCTCCTGGGCTATCAAAGAATGAGTGCGGATTGGGTAATACCCCATGCAGAGGCAAAAATGGATTGGCTAGTCCCCCTGCCACCAGTTCCATGGCTGGTGTTCGGTGTCTGTGGGCCCCACCATGATGTATGTATTTCATCCATTCCGTTTATCCATTTTTAAAGATCATTTTATGGCTTTGTACCAAAAATGAGATGGATATAAATCTAAGGTGGACCTCACCACATGAAAACAATAGTGATTGGATATCCACCATTAAAATCCTCCTAAGGCCCACCATACTATTTATTTGACCTCCAATCTGTTGATTAGGTCATACAATCCCAAATGAAGAGAAAAAATAGAGATCAGGTTGATCCAAAACTTTTATGGCCCCCCAAATGTTTTTAATGGTCGACCCTCATTCAACATTGTTTACTATAATGTGGTCCACTTGGGATTTGGATGGTGTGGAAAAACGATATGGGTTTAACCCTTAAAATGATCTGGAAAAACGAATGGACGGTGTGGATCAACCACATGCATTCACGGTGAGCCCACTTGCATTCACGCTTAGAGCTAGGCAACTGTACAGCTGTGTTGCTTGCCTAGATAAGCTTAAACAGGTTTCTTGCATCACACGTAATATAAATGAAAATTGAAAAGTTACATAGGTTGAGTAGCCACCAAGCCTCCTACTGAAGTCACGCCACCAGGTTATGTGGTACCCACCATGATGTATGTGTTGTATCCATACTGTCCATCAATTTTTAGAGATCATTTTAGGCAATGAGATAAAGAATGAGTAAGATTTAGATTTGGAGTGGACCCCACCACAGAAAATAGTGGGAAGAGTGACTCTACGGTTGAAACCTTCCTAAGGTCCACGATGATGTTTATCTAAGATCCAACGTGTTCACAATTTAAGACAGACATGAAAGAAGTGAAAACACAAATTTCAGTTTGATTAGAAACTTTTGTGGGCCTCAGAAAATTTTAATGGTGGGCGTCACTCTCTCCACTTTTTTATGGTGGGGTCCATTTGAGCTTTGGATCTGACTCATTCTTTTGCTCCTACCCTAAATTGATATCTCCAAATGAATGGACGGGGTGGATATAACACATATATCATATTAGTGGGTCCCACAGAACTTGGTCACATCACTTCATAAAACTTGGTCACTTCGACAGAGTCTAGCTACTAAACCTGTCAGTAGCTAATCCGCGTCCCACACGGCTAGTGGTTGGTGCTCTGTGGGCCCCACCATGATGTATGCTTTTCATCCATTCCGTTCATCCATTTTTAACTATAATATCATGGCTTGGTCCAAAAAATTGGAGGAATATAAATATCAGGTGGACCACACCACTTAAAAACAATAGAGATTGGATATCCACCATTAAAATCCTCATAAGGCCCACTATACTGTTTATTTGACATCCAATCTATTGATTAGGTCATACGGTCCCAGATGAATTGAAAAAACAAAGATCATCTTGATCCAAAACTTTTATTGGCCCCAAATATTTTTAACGATCGACCCTCATTCAACACTGTTTCCTATAATGTGGTCCACATGAATTTGGATATACTTCATTTTTAGACTCATATCGTAAAATGATCTGTAAAAATAGATGGACGGACTGAATTAAACACATACATTATGTTGGGGCCCACATAGCACCAACCACCAGCCATTGGCTTGTGACAGGGGGAGTAGACCAGCCAATCCGTTTCCCGCAGTCACACGCAAGGGGTTACAACCTGTTGTACATACATGTCGTGTGAAAACGAGCACG
The DNA here is from genome assembly GCF_029962835.1 of Magnolia sinica. NCBI lineage: Eukaryota > Viridiplantae > Streptophyta > Magnoliopsida > Magnoliales > Magnoliaceae > Magnolia > Magnolia sinica. Next base: position 92,345,113 of record NC_080577.1, read on the forward strand.
TACACGCCTAGAGCTCCGAGTTGTACGAACGGCTCAAATACAATCAAAGTTACATGGCCCCACCATAACGTTTATTTTCCATCTAATCCGTTAATAATTTTAAAAATACATAGATAAAGTTGAAAAACAAATTTCAAATTTATCTGAAACTTCTTTGATCTGAAAAGGGTTTCAATGGTAAACGATCAATCCCCCACTATTTTTTGCAGTGTGGTCCAACTGATCTTTAGATCTGTCTTATTTTTTTGTTCAAGCCTTGAGAGAAGCTCCCCAAATGGATGGATGATTTGGATATAACACATACCTCCACTACCAGCCACTTCTCTCTTCCGATTCGAACGGTACCCAACCCGAATCATTTTTCTGACCGAGTCGGACTCGGTTCAGGTTAGATTATCACTAAATCGGGTCAGATCAAGTCAGATGACCTGAACTCGGTCCCAGATCGGATCAAGTTCAGGTCAAACCATGTAGAAACCAGACCGAGTCGAGTTAGACCCAATCCAATCTGACTCGGTCCGATGCCCAGCCCTCCTAGTCAATCTGTTTCCCGCATAGACAGAGATGAATGGTCATATCAGGGACTCTGTGGGCCCATCGTGGTGTATTTGATTTATCCACTCGGTACATTTATTTTAAAAGTTAGTTTTATGGGACCATACCAAAAAGGATGCAGATTGAATGCTCAAGAGGATCCCACCATGATGGATTTGTTTCATCCATGCCGTCCATCCATTTCTCAACATAATTTTATCATCGATCTCAAAAAATGAGTGTGAACTAAAGCTTGGGTGGACCACACAATGCGAAAAGAATAGTGATTGGATGTCCACCATTAAAATTTTGGCTTTCCCCAATAATGATTTGAAAATACTAATGGATGGCATGGATGCGTAATACATGCATCAAGGTGGCCCCCACAATAACCCAGGTGAATGCATGTGGTTTATCCGCACCATCCATCCATTTTACCATATGAGTATGAGGCAAACTATGAGGCAGATCTAAAGTTTGAGTGAACCCCACCACATAAAACAATTGGGATTGAATGCCTACCATTAAAAACTTCTTTAGGCAATAGAAGTTTTCGATCAAGCTAATATTCATGTTTTCCCTTATTCCATGTCTATATTAACTTATAAACAGGTTGGATCTCAAATAAACATCATGCTCGGCCTTGAGAAGGTTTCAACAGTGGGTATCATTATCCCACTCTTTTCTATTGTGGGGTCCACTTAAACTTTGGATCTGCCCCATCAATCAGATGCACCATTCCATTGTGGCCATGGGTTTAAAAATAAAGTATGAAATTTATTTTTCCTATTCATCCAAATATTTGGACCACTCCACATGAAATGATGTTGATTGAATATATATCCAACATTAAAAACTTCTTGTGATTGAGCCAAAGTATGAGGCAGATTCAAAGTTCGAGTGGACCCCATTAAAAAAATAGTGGGGATTGAATGCCTACCATTAAAACTTTACTTTGAGCCGTAGAAGTTTTCAACCAAGCTAATATATATGTTTTCCCTTATTTCATGTCTGTATTAACTTATAAACAAGTTGGATCTCAAATAAGCATCACGGCGGGCCCTAAGAAGGTTTCAATAGTGGGTGTCACTATCCCACTCTTTTCTATAGTGGGTCCACTTGAACTTTAGATCTGCCCCATCAATTAGATGCACCATTCCATGGTGGGCCACGAGCTTAAAAATAAAGTCAATCCATGACTTGGGTGGGCCACACAACATTCTATAGTCGAGAGGGTTACCCTCCCATTAAAACATTCAAAACTCACTTATTGGGCCCACCTAGATGTGGTTCATAGATCCAGCCATTCATTATGTGTGTCCCACATGGATGAAGAGTCAGACCAAGTTTCATACACATTTCAAACTCATTTGGGCCCCACCAAATGCTTTTATATGTTTTAGGGATGTCTTCACATAGTTTTAGATGTTATGGCCCACCTGAGTTTCATATATGACTGATTTTTGGACTTAAAGGGGACACATCAAATGCATGGTGTTGATGTTCTACACACATCATGGTGGGGCGCACACAGATTAACCTCATGGGAAGTTCCCATGAGGTGACCTTATAGTACCATTTCACTATTTAAGTAACTCCTTCATGGGTGTTACTCTAACCGTGTAGGGCCCACCTTGATATATTTTATGTATATCGACACCATCCATATATTTTTCCATCATATTTTAGGATGTGATTTCAAATCATAAGAACTCAATAATTTCAGGTGGGCCATACCAATCAAAACTATGATAAATAACTGTTAAAAACCTTTTGAAGGCCACAAAAGTTTTGGATCAATTTGATCTTCGTAGTTTACCTTCATCTAGATCTTCTCTACATTATCAACAAGTTGGATTGCAAATAAACATTACAAAAACCTTACGATGGGCTCTTTATAATTTTTAATGGTGAGGTACTACATTATCATTCTTTCCAGTGATGTGGCCCACTTAAGATTTAAATCTACACAATTTTTTATACCCAGCCCAAAAATGGGTTGGAGAAACATAGGGGCGGCAAGGATATACAACACATCATCAAAATCTCACTTTTGTTATCTAACTTTTCAATTTTTCTTGTCAAAATACAAAATCTAGTTTTCTTTGTTAAAAAATATATTTTTTTACAATTTGTCAATTTTTTCACAATTTTGTTTAATTTTTTAAATTTTCTTTTTCAAAATATCATTTTTTTAATCTCACTTTTGTTATATAACTTTTAAATTTTTCTTATCAAAATACAAAATCTAGTTTTCTTTTTTAAAAAATATATTTTTTTATAGTTTCTCAATTTTTTTACAATTTTGTTTAATTTTTAAAATTTTCTTTTTCAAAATATCATTTTTTTATCAAAATCTTTTTTTGTTTTCAAAATTATCAACATCATTCAAAGTTCTTAATTTTTTTTTTCAAAATCTAGATTTCTAGAAAATCAAAGTTTTTTTTTTCAAAATCTAAATTTTTCTTAAACATTGTTAATTATTTTTCTAAGCTTCTCAACTATTTTTTTTCAAAATTCATAATTTTTTTGAACTTCGTAGTTTTTGACCTCAGCATTAGAGACGGTTTAAGACCGTCTCTAATGCAGAGGGTCTTTGACAGTCTCAAATGACTGCTATAAGACGGCTAAGGACCATCTCTAATGCAAACAATCTTTAACAGTCTCAAATGACCACTATAAGACAGTTAAGGCTGTCTCTAATACAAACGGTCTTTGACAGTCTCAGATTACTAGTAAAAGATGGCTAATGACCATCTCTAATCCAGACGGTCCTAGACGGTCTCAGATTATGAGTAAAAGACGGCTAATGACCATTTCTAATGCGGACGGTCTTTGACAATCTTAGATGACTGGATATAAGACGGTCAAAGATCGTCTTTTATTCTAGACGGTCGATAGCCGTCTTTTCTCCGCAGTTAACGACGGATTCTCACCGTCTTAAATGATTTGTGGACGTTCAACATTTTTAAGATAATATTAAGGACGGTCAAGAGCTGTCTAAAATTTTAGAGACAGTTTACGGCCGTCTCTAAACCATCTTTAAACCAAGGAATTTTGCAGACGGTCTACAACCATCTCAAAATCTGTCCTTTTTTTTCCATTTTTCATGTAGTGGTTGTTGTCATACAGATTGGGTTGTGATTCCCAACCACTATCAATGTGGAAGATAACAATGACCCTTTGTTCGTACCATCCACGACCATTCCCTTGGAATTCAACGCGACCCTCCGAAAATAGCGCCACATTTTTCTTCTTCACGCAATCACACCAAAGTCACTACTTCCCCATAATCCATTGGGCACCAAGTGTGACCCTTCGTTATCCATGCGATCGAACCGAATCAGCGCAACCCTTCAGAATCGGCGCCTTGACCATTAAATGACCAGCCCATCGACAACCATTCCCTTGGAACTCAGCGCGACCCTCTGGAAACAGTGCCACATTCTTCTTCTTCATGCAATCACACCAAAGTCACTACTTTCCCGTAATTCATTGGGCACCAAGCACGACCCTTCGTTATCCGTGCGACCGTACCGAATCAGCATGACCCTTCAGAATCGGCGCCTTGACCATTGAATGGCCAGCCTGTAAGAGTGGTGCTTTGGTGATACTTCCACAAGCCAAATCATGCATTTCTTTGCCATCTCATTCAAAATAATGGATAAGATATTTGAAGAAACAATAGAGCCCCTATCACGTTCTTCCTTCAATCGTGATCCCTTCTCCTTCCTCAGGGACGTTCACGATTTGCCTGAAGCTCAATGGCCTCCACTGGAAGTTCTGAAGACAACTTCTGAAATCCGCCAACTCTATAATTTCAACGGGTACCCAGCCAGTGAAAAAAGGTTAGGACATGGCATAAGTGGATATCAAAAATCCCATGTGTGTGTGTAGCTGTGCATAAATTTAGTTTTAGAAACGACGAGCAAGTAATTATGTAATTTGTTATGTGTCTCTAACAAAGGACAGCTTGTTCAAATTTACTAGAAAAAAAAACAGAGGAGAGGAGAAAATAAAAAAACTCATGGGGAACCTTTCCTTGCCTTGTAGGTTTTTAAAGAATAGATGTTCATTAGCAATGCATCAATTGGGATCAAAAGAATGGGGGAACTCGATGTAAAACCATTCAAGGTGGCATAAAACTTAGGTGGGCCACATAAAATGAAATACTCGGAATAGAAACATCCACCGTTAAAAGCTTATTGAGGCTGACAATGATGTTTATAGGAAATCTGAACCATTCATAGGGTTATTCCAATCATATAAACGGTAGGCATGTCTTTCAAAATGAATGGATGGAGTGGATTTATCATTACAAGGGGCAGTAATCCAATAGGAAAGTGGGCAATTGCTAGGAGGGCTGTGAAAGAAAGCTATGGTGCAGCCAAGCAGCAACACACTTTCACTGTAAGACTTATTGCACTGAGGCAAAGATATTGTCTTAAACCCATATTCATTTGGTTATCATTGTTTTTGTGATTGAGAATGTAGAAATAATGTGGAGCAAAGGAGTGAAGACATTGCCACCATTATTTCCTTTGATCGTGAAGGGTCATAACCTCTACAGATTGAAGACCTTCCGATAGGTAAGAATTGTTCATTTTCAGATGAGCTAGTAGTTTTGGCCTAGGCCTTATTATATGTCCTGCATTAAGGCGAATCAGAGCAATCAAGAAAGTAATATCTGCAAACAGAGGTTCGGTGCAAGATTACCAGCTGAAGCGAGATCTTCTTCTTACGATAAATCTCATCATGGTTGTAGTTGTCATGTTAAATTGGTCGTGGCATTTGTTCATATAGTAAAAATTAGAACAATTGGCTTATATTCCCTATTGTATGTTAAATGGGTCGTGGCTTGCATGCAACATGTGGCGCTTATTCAGGACGCTCGCTTTGAATCCGAAGGAAGGGTCGTGATTTTTAACCACCGAAGATGAGAGTGATTTTCAGTTAAATCGGTCGTGGCTGTTACAATGTTCATAGTTGTCAGGTTAAACAGGTCATGGTTGTTACATTATATGGTCGTGTCTGTCAGCAGCTGCCACGTCTCTTCTGGTAGTGACAGAAGTGAGAGTGCAACTTCATGTTCATGGGTCGTGGTTGTCATGTAATTTGTGTCGTTGTTATAATGTAATATGGGTCGTGGTTGTTGCATGTTCACCACGACCCATATTGTATTGTAATTATTGTCGTGGAGGACAACTCTATACTTCTCTTTGAAGTACTCAATGAAATTTATGATACATGGTGAAAACATGATTCCTTGTCAGATGGATGCAATGGATCCTGTATAAACATGTTCACTCATTATCTTCCACTTAATTTCAGGTTATCTTCTTACAATCACGATCCATGTAACACAATCACGACCCAATGTGCCAGATAACCACGATCACACAGAACGATCGTTGTTGCCATACACATTGGGTTGTGATTCCCAACCACTATTAATGTGGAAGACAACCACGACCCTTTGTTCGTCCTATCCACGACTATCCCTTGGAATTCAGCGCGACCGTCCGGAAATAGCGCCACGTTCTTCTTCTTCATGAAATCACAGTAAAGTTGCTACTTCCCTATAATCCATTGGGCACCGTGCTCGACCCTTCGTTATCCATGAGACCGCATCGAATCAGAGAGACCCTTTGGAATCGGCGCCTTGTCCATTGAATAGCCAGCCTATAAGAGTGGTACTTTGGTAATACTTCCATAATTAAATTCATGCATTTCTCTGCCCTTTCATTTAAAATCATGGAGCAGATATCCGAAGAAATAATAGAGCCCTTATCGCGCTCATTCTTCATTCGTGATCCCTTCTCTTTCATCAGGGACATTCATGATCTTCCTGAAGCTCAACGGCCTCCACTGGAAGTTCTGAAGACAACTTCCAAACTCCGCCAACTCGACAATTTCAACAGGCACCCAACCAACGAAAAAAACTTTAACTACTCCATTTCCTTCTGCTTCGTCTCTGGTAGCTCTTGCATTTCTTGCGAATCATCACATGACTCCTGTCATGCCCCATACAGTATAACAACCACGAACCCCGTGACATGACCACAAGACCATGACCAGTCTCTTCAAAGGGATCCAGGGAGATCCGCTGAAGAACACACGCGAGTTTGTCTTGTTTAACCCTGACCTTCTTAATATAGTTTTCTTCGGGCTAAACAAGTTATCGTCTACAAAGTTTTTCTACATCGCTGGTTGCCGCTGAATAGAGATCTTCTTCCTATTATAAATGTCATCATGGTCGTAGTTCTCATGGTAAATCGGTCGTGGCTTTTGTTTATGTAACAGAAATTAGAATATTGGAGCTCTTATTTATATAGCAGAAATAAGAACAGTGGAGTTATGTTCCCTACTGTATGTTAAATGGGTCATGGCTTGTATGCTACATGTGGCGCTTATTCCGGACGATCGCTCTTAATCCGAAGGAAAGGGTTGTAGTTTTTAACCACCGAAGATGAGAGTGATTTTCAGTTAAATCGGTCGTGGCTGTCTTATAATGGATCGTGATTTTCAATTTATATGGGTCATGGTTCGTAATGTAATATGGGATGTATTTGTCATGTTAGATCGGTCATGGCTGTCTTACCATAAACAATTCTCTTCAACGTTCACCTAGTGAGGTTTGGTCATGGTTTGCATGACAAATTGGTCGTGAAGATGACATGGGTCATGGTTCACATGAGGAATGAGCCATTAATGTCACATTATATTGGTCGTGGTTCTCATATGACGACAACGATCCAATATTCGTCATAACCATGACACAACGCAATGGACAATCACAACCTACTAATTATCAAAGTTTCATTGGTCGTGGTATCATTTGATATGGGCCGTTGTTGTAATGTTCTATATGTCTTGGCTGTTATGATATTTAGATCCTGCATGTAAGTATTAAAGGGTCGTCATTGTCTTCTTATACCAATCGTGGTTGTCCTGTAATATGGTTCGTTGTTGATGTGAAGTATTAATCAAAGTTGTCATTTTATATGGTAAGCTCATAGTTTTTTGCACTAATTTTTTGCACTACCGATATTTCTGTTAGTGGCTCAGATGCATAAAGGCTCGTGATTATAGTCCACGTTGGGTCGTGGTTGACATGAAACATGGGTCGTGACTGTCATTAAATAGGTCTTGTTTGTCAGGATTCATGGACCCTGAATGGATTGATACATAGGTCGTTGTTGTCATTTTATTTTGATCGTTGTCATTAACAATGGTCGTAGTTGATCTGGGTCATGGTTGTCACGTTAAATTGGTCGTGGTTCATAGTTGTTATGGTTCGTGGTTGTCGTCCATGTTGGATCGTCGCAAACAACTACGATATAATGTGTAACATGACCCATACAATGTGACAACCACGGTCCACCTGTCATGAGTGCCACCACCCGTTGTTAAGCTCATCATGTCCTCTATGGGTCGTGGTTCAAATGCTCAAGAATTCGTGGATCGTGGTCAACATGCACCAAGGTTCATGAATCAATAGGTATATATATTACAATGCCATGATCGGTTACGTTCACCATTTCCTCTATGGGTCGAGTTTCAAAAGCACAATAATTCATGGTTATTCTCCACATTGGATCATGGTTAACATGCACCAAGGTTCATGAAATAATAAGTGTGTGTGTTTGTGTGTGTATAACAGGTCAAATTACATTATTGTGGGTATTAAATTTTTTAAAAGTAAACCAACATATTAAGCCTCAGCCTCAACCTTAGTCAGCAGGGACGAAAGTGCATCGACGCCGATTGTGACCTATTTGCTTGCATCTAGAGCATCTGGGTGCTCTCTTATCTTCTCCCTGGGATGCAGTGCGAACCTTTTTCGGTCTCCCGGCGGATCTTCTCATTTTCGGAGGCTTCATATTCTCGCATAAAACCTTCACTTCCTCTGGAGTGTTCCATTGTGTTCTGTCAAGCACTGGGTAAACTGACTCTTGATATGTTTTACGATATATTTCATTAAAGTAGAATAGAGAGCAGTATTTATACATATCAAGCTCATACTTATCACATGCCGCCATCAGATGAACATAAGGTAGCAGCATTTTTCCAAACTCATTGCACGTACACTTCATTTCGCTTAGATTCACTACATTGGTCATTCCCTGTGCGATCACCTGGAACTCATCCGCTGAAATCGCAATACATTGTATCTTTCGCACCTCTGAGTGAAAAAGTTCGAACAGTCTTTTTTATGCCCAAAGAGTCAAATTTTTGTTATAATCCTAGGCCTCATCCCGTCGGCGGAGGAAGAAGTGTTGGATTTTACTCCTAATTGATTCGAGAAGTTTAGTGCATTTATGAACAATGCATTCATGCTTTCCACTATGTTGGTGGTGATGATGTTATACCGCATGCCAGGAAAGAAAGCGGTCGCCCATCTTTCTTTTTCTATACCATTGAGGAACTGATATGCCATGGGATTCAATATTTGAATGCATCGCATCATCTCCCAAAACGTTGATGTCCGATATGTTTTAACAGCACCCTAAAAGTATTTCCTCATAGAATCATCTGAACATGCCTTCTTCATGTTTTCAAGTATATGATGAGCATAATATCCATAAATCGCATGCGGGAACATGTTAGGGACTTCACTAACCAACCCTTTGTGATGATCTGACACTATCACTAGTCCTGGAAGATTCCCGATTGACTTGGATAAATTTCCAAGGAACCACCTCCAGCTACTATTGTTCTTAGATTCTTTGATCCCATACGCCACAGGGAGGGTGTGATTATTTCCATCCAATGCAATAGCCATGAAGAGAAAGCCCTTGTACCTTCCTGTCAAATGTGCGGCATCAACACACAACACCCTCCAAACATGTAAGATTAGGCTTCTGATGCACTGTCCAATTGCAATAAAGCATCATTTGAAACTATTTGTCCCCTCGTTCACCTGCAACTCTGTCATAGTCCCTAAATTGGTCTTTTTCAACTCATGAAGGTACATCGGGAGCTCATTATAAGAACCCTCGTAGGATCCCAAGACTTGTTTGGTTGCCATCTTTTTACCCGTCCATAATTTCTTATAACTGATCTCAACACCGTATATCTCACTCATATGATATTGAATTTCTTTTATCGTGCAGGTCAGCCCCAAACTCATACGACCGACGCCAAATTCACTACACATCAAACTGGTGGCTTGACAATGATCTCTCCCCTTCCTCTTTGAGGGCACTATATCAAAACGGTCACCCGCGATCGTGATCTCAGATTGGCGTATTACCTCAAACGACATAGTACAGGTATGGTTCGAGTTGTAAGTCTTGATCTTGAACGTCCCTGTGACGTTAAGTTTTGAAGCATGCATCATCCAACTACAATTTTCTATAATGCAACCAATCGTATATATCATCTTTTTATACTTCAATACCTTATACTGGAACTTGCAGCGCATAGCATATTTACATAGACAATATTATAGTTGACCTTTGTCTTTGAACACTTGCCCGACTAATATTTCATTCGGATCATCCATAAAATATGGGTATCCTTGACGATCTGAATTGACGAAAGCGTCATCGAATGGATCAACAGACGGATCATTGATGGGTGGGGTTTGGAGATTGCACCGGTTAGCTATTCCTCGGTCATGATATCTATCACTAGTTGACGGGCTAGGTATGTCACAGTCATCATTCTCCAAATCATGATGTGTATCATTGGCTGAAGGGCTGCCTATATCGCAATCATTGAGGACTCGATTGTGATATCTATCACTGCTGGATGGGCCAAGTATGTCGCAGTCATCATTCCCCAAACCATGTTGTGTATTGTTGGCTGAAGGGCCGCCTATATCACAATCATCGAGTTCCCGACCGTGATATCTATCACTACTTGATGGGCCAAGTATATCGCAATCATCATCATTTCCCAAATCATGATGTGTATCATCGTTATACAAAGGGCCGCTTATATCACAGTCGTTGACTCCTCGGTCTTGATATCTAACAAAGGGGTCAGGTATATCGGAATCATTGACTATCCGATCAATGCCTGAAGGTTGCTTATGAAGGGACGATGGGTTCGAATGTAAGGTATAATCTCTGTTGTAATCCTCAATAACAGGACAACGCCTCACTTTCTCCACATACAATGGTATTTATGTTGAAAGAGTCCGTCCACAAATTAACATGTATGCTTCGAGATCTTCATTGTCTTTGATTGTATATGGGCATAGGAATCCATGAATTGCATCACCGTACACAACTTGAATTATCAAATCAAATTCATCCGACGTAGTCTTCATAATCTGATGCATTTTATCGAGGAACTATCAATAGGTGATATCATCACTCACAACAAATCCCTTTGATTCTCCACCATCGTAGGTAAACATTCCCTTATCATACACACTCTCTCCATCATAAAAGCATAATATAGCCCTGCACCCCATACTCATTCCAATATTGGTTATTCTATTTTTTTTAAAAAAAACATGAATGGGTCCAACTTGTGAGTAATGCAGGATACTGGTTGTCAATTAAATGGGTCGTGGTTATCATCCACATTGGTTTGTGATTGTAATCCACAATGGGTCGTGGTTGACAACATCGGCCCACTGTGAATGACAACAATGAACCACTCAAAGGGTCGTGGTTTTGACCCAATGAGAACAACGAACCACTCAACTGGGTCAAGGTTGTGTTGTTATAAAGATCATCCCGTTCACTGGACTTGCAACGCCCAAATTGTTGGGGCGTGGTCATCATGTTATATGGCTCATGGTTTTTAAGCTGGAGAGGTCGTTGTTGTCAGCTGATAAGGATCGTGATTCTCACGTTACATGTATCGTGGTTGTCACGGTATATGGATCGTGGTTGTCAACCACATTCAACGACCCATTGTAACATCTTAATCATTCATGGATTTCATTGCTCTTACAGTCAAAATAATGGAGAAGATATTCGATGAAGGGTTCGAGTCCTCCCCACGTTCTTCCTTTATGTCAACCACGTTCAACGATCGATATACAACTACAATCCAATGTTTATCATAATCATGATCCTCATATGATAGCAACAACGGTCTATTGTGCATGTGAACCACGATCACACGTTAGAGGGGTCATGGTTGTCAGCTAATATGGGTCATGGTGCTCATGTTAGATAGGTCGTAGTTTTCACAGCTATTATATGAGTCAGGGCTAACATGTTATATGGGTCATGGTTCACAGTTATATAGGTGTCATGATTTACACTTAGGAATCACTCAAAGGGTCATGGTTTTTAACCAAAATGGATCGTGGCTCACAGGGTAGTGAAAAGCACGACCCTTATAACATGATGACCACCACCCACCTGGCATGAGCACCACAACCCATAACATCTGCCAACCACGACCTATGTATCATGATCTAATGTGCATGGGAACCCAATTTGGATAACAAACACGATCCAATGAGGACCGTTTTGTTATGGCCACATTTCGGGTCATTGTTATCGTCCATTGGTCGTGGTGATCGTGTAATAATTGGTTGTGGATATCGCCCAGTGTAGATCATGTATGAACAGCGACACAGTATGGATGACAGTCATGATTCACGAACCAGGTCAAATGTGAAGGTCGACCTTACGTGGACAACAACCACGATCCACGTCATTGCATGGATAATAGCATGACTTCACTACATGATGTGTTGAAATACATATAAATCAAATAATATGTGTTTGTTACAGGAGAAAATCACTTCGGTGCAAAGCAATGAAGAAGAAATTCTGATTCCGAAGGAGTTCCATGCTGCGTCGAGCCAGGATATGAATCTACTAAAGGATGAAGCTAATAAGACAATAGTACATGAAATTGCATTTGGATCATGGTTTTCAATGGACATTATGATGTGAATTGCATAGATAATATATCATTTTATTACAACTCAACATCGGTACTTTGCAAGTGTGTGAGGAAGGGAGACCACACCGCGATGCAGCGGCACCCCACCGAGCTCTACCTATAAAGGAGAGTCGTCAGGGGTACATGGATCCACACCGAGCTCTAACTAAAGCCAAAGATAACGAGTTGAGAGTTTTCAAGGCATCATCAGATGCACCTGTCTGGCTGAAGAGCATCTATAACCTAAAATCATGGGTCAACTCTGAGGTAAGTTTCTAAATCTTGACTCTATTTATTTATTTAATATATCGATGTATGAAAATTATATCACACGACTTCCTCGTTGTGTAGGCCATCGATAATTACCTACACTACCTATCAGTGCATCAGGAAAAGAGACCACGAGGTAGACAAGACTGTGCATTCGTCCCATCAATATTTACGGTAATGTGAATTTGAGGACCATAGTTATCTCTAAAACATCATTAATTATTTATGTGTCTGACCCTTGCCAATATATCAACAGCAAATCATGGAAGTCCAACTAAGTGATTTGCAAATTTATGGAGCTGGCAATCATAAGGATCAACAGGCCATCATCAAGAATGGCAAATTAAATGAAATGCTTATAGAAATAGTTGACGGTCGAGGTAGATCGAAGCCTCTATAGAAGTATAAAGTGGTAGGAGCTTATTTACTTGATATACATGGACTTAAATGATATTATTCATTTTGGAAAGGCGAGTCTTTTAACTATTGTCATATTTCTTGTGCTTGACAGTTATACATCCCACTAAACACGAGGGCCCAGCACTGGTTCTTAGCTGTTGTTAATCCGAAGAAGAGAGATGTCACTTTGTAGGACAGCCTGAGTACCGAGTTGAAAGAGAACAACGAGTTGATTGTCGTGCAAGTAACGGACAGACTGAGATGGCTATTCCATATTGTTGATAATGGATCAAAGTTTTGGGAGAAGCCATGGAGTTTGAAGATTATCAGTGACAGACCTGGGCAAGACAACTCAGATGATAGTGGCGTATTCATGCTGAAATATATAGACTTCTTGAGCAGCATGCGCAAAATTAACTTCACGAAGGTCAGTGTATATTTATATATTCGCCTACACTAAATCTTGATTGCTCTGTCCATTGATTTAATATTACTTCATTCTTTTTCTGTAGGAGGACGTTACTAAATTTCGAAAGACAATTGCATATGACTGTCTACAACTCAAGAAATCAGAAGATGAGGCTGGTAACCCAAAAAAACAGGATGAGACGATGTGTAGACCGCCAAAGAGGGTCAAATATTGATTAGTAACTTAAATGCTGAATGGATTGGTATATTTGATGTTTATTCTACATATTTTCTATTATGGTTTAGTGAATGAGATGGGTCGTGGATATGACGACCAATGTATTGTGATTAACATCCACAATGGATCGTGATTGGAAACCATCACCAAGTTTGTATGACAAGCACGACCTCGTTCTGTGATCGTGACTCAGATGCACAATGGATCGTGCTTGTCAACCAGGTTGGTTGACATCCACAATGGATCGTTGTTGTATACGGGTGGTTGAACGTGGATGCAAGCACGACCCATATATTGTGACAGCCACGACCCACGTAGCATTAGAACCGCGACCCATACCAACCACGATAAACTCGAACATTCGTGGATGTAATGAACATTAGATGATGATGTAATACATGATGGATAGTTGTTGGAACACACAATCCATTGTGTATGTCAACCACATCCCTGTCGCTGGATCGCATGGTACACAAGAACAACTACGACCATATAGTTGGATCTCGTGGTTGACAATCACAATGGATCATTGTGATGAATATATATGGGAAGTAGTTATTATCACATGGCGAGCTACCAAGTTAGTCCTGCTCTTTGGCGACATGTTATCCACTTGGATTGTGTTTGTCATCCAACATAGGATCGTGGATCTGAGTAAAGAGGAAAGGCAACCATGACGTATATAATACGAGAACCATGACCCATTTAAATGGGTCGTATTTCTTAAGTTCTATGGGTCGCTTTCTAGTGTTATATGGTAGGTGTTGTCATGTTATGTGGGTGGTGGTTGTTACGTTACATTTCCTTGGTTGTCGACAGATTTCCTGTGGTTTGACCAGCATATAAGGTGTAACACATCACATGAAATCAGCAGACAGTAACGACCCATGTAGGGTAACAAACCCGACCCACATAACATGACAAGCACGACCAATATAACACATCAACCACAACTCATATAGGCTGGTTGAACCACACGAAATAAGCAGATAACCACGACCCATGTCATCTTCATGACACTTCTGTCATTCAAACCACGAGCAATGTCGGATGACAACCATGATCCTTATAATTTCATAACATTGTTAGTGTATACTGCCATGTAAAATTACAAACATGGACCCATATAACATGAAAATCATGACCAGTATAGCATCAAAATAACATTTCATGACAAGTCCATATAATACAGTTACTACCAGAAAAGGAGCTCAGTGATGCACAAGATTCTTCCACTTAACCTTGGAAATGGGGATATTACCATCCTCCTCACTCTCATCATCACTAGTTAATAACTATGACCTTCCCTTCAGATTCAGCATGACCACTCCCTTCGTATTCACCACGACCCTTCGCAATAAATGCCACATGGAACATGCAAGCCACGACCCATTTAACATGACAACCACGTTAAATGAATCATCAGACTACTTCCTTTCAAGTATGACAACCACGACAGATTTAACATGACAACCATGACCATATTCATAGGGACAATCCGAAGAGCAGATCTCTTCAATGGGGACTCAGCCAGTAGAAAAAATTATGTCGAGAATGTCCTATTTTAGCCTGATCTAAAACTCTGTTGAGAAGGTCAGTCTTAAACAAGACATTATCGCTAGTATTTTTTCCAGCTCGCAGGGTCCCGTTGAAGAGATTGTCCTTCCTAATGTGTTGTGATTATGGTCCTAATTGTCATGTTGTAGCGATTGTGGTTGTCATGTTGTATGGCAAGCACTTATTATCATGGGGCGCGCTGATTACTAAGGGTCGAAAGAGCTGTGAAGATCGTCTTCAGAACTTCCTGTGGAGGTGGTGTGGCTGCAGAAAAATGGTCAAATCCCTGCGAAAAGAGACGAAATCACCATTAAAGGAAGGAGGTGATAGGGAATTGGTGGCTTCTTCGACTCTCCTCCATTATTTTGAATGAAAGAGCGAAGAAAATACATTAATGAGAAAGGTGTTACAATAAGGTTCGGATTGGTTTGTGGATGAAGTACCGCTCTTATAGGGTGGTCATTCAATGGTCAAGGTGCTAATTCAAAGGGCCACACTGATTCTAAATGGCCGTGCGGATTCCAAAGGATCATGCTCGGTGCCCAACGGATTGTCTAGGGAAGTAGCAGTCATTTAATGGTCAAGGCGCCGATTCTGAAGGGTCCTGCTGATTTTCAGCGGTAGCGAGAATTTCTAAGGATCGCGCTCAGTGCCAAACGGATTGCTGGGAAGTAGCGAGTTATTTTCGGAGGATCGCGCTCAATCTGAAGGGAATGGTCGTGGATGTGACCAATAAATGGTCATGGTTATCTTCCATAATGGATCTGGATTCACATGCACACTGGATCATATTTTTTATCCACGTTGGATCATGGTTGTCATCTAACACTGGGTCGTGGATCATTGAAAAAAAGGAATGACAATGACGACCCATAGGATATTCTAACCATGACCAATATAGCACGACAACCACGAACCATGTTACATGGGTCATGATTGTTACTTTATATGTGTCATGGTTTTATGTTATGACATGCCCACGCAATCCGTTGGTAACATAGCGTGACCCTTCGGAATGGCGCGACCGTTCAGATTTAGTGCGACCGTTCAGATTTAGTGCGACCCTTCGGAATTAGCGACTTGACCATTGAATGACCAGCCTATAAAAGTGGTACTTGTGCTTCATACTACTTCTACAAGCCAATCCGAACCAGAATCCTTATTTATTGCATCACCTTATGCGTTCATGGATTTCTTTGGTCTTTCATTCAAAATAATGGAGGAGATATTTAAAGAAGCCATTGAGTCCCTCTCTCATTCTTCCTTTATTAGTGATCCCTTATCTTTCCTCGGGGATGTTGACGATCATCCACAAGCTCAACGGCCTTCACAAACAGTTCTGAAGATAACTTCAGAACTCCGGCTACTCGACAATTTCGATGGGCACCCAGCCAGCAGAAAAACATTTTTGAAGAATAGTTCGGCGCAATGACATGGGACTGCTTACCCTTTCTTATACTTACCTTCAATTGCGCTACACTTTAGAATCGGCATGCCGCATGATAAATTTTATCATGGTGCCTTGAACATCGAGAGGGTTGTCGCTTGCATGCTGCATGTGGTGCCAATTCCAAAGGGTCACACTGAATCCGAAGTGGAAGGAATAAAATATAATAATATCCCCATTTACAAACTTAAGTGGAAGAAACGTGCAGAGTCTTGTGCATCATTGAGCTTCTCTTCTGGCAATTACTGTGTTAAATACGTCGTTGTTGCAATTCTATAAGGGTTACGGTTTTCATGTTATATGGGTTATGATTGTAATGCTATATGGTTCGTAGTTGTCATGTCATATGGATCGTGGTTGTCATGTTTTCTTGATCGTGGTTGTAGTTTTTAACGTGTTCTCTTTCGTTTTCTATCAAACCATTCATACCGATTCATCCACCTTGTGGTTTTTAATGTCATCTTCGCGCTCAATCTACACGTTGGACCATGTTTCACATGCACAATGGATTGCGGTTTTTATCCGCTTTGCGTCGTGGTTGTCATCCAACGCTGGATTGTGGACCGTTGGAAAGAGGAATAGCAACCATGACCCATATAACATTCTAACAGTGATCAATATAACACGATAAAAGATTTGAAGAGCTCAAATTCACTCACCTATAGCTCATCCAGCATCTAGCCACTATTCTTCTTCCTTGTCCTCTAATTCTTGTAATTAAATGAAAGTTCACTGGTTGAATTTATAGTCATCTTGCGGAGTTCACGAATAATGTGATTTTCGGGTGCAGTAGAATGTCATGTATGGACAACCAGGATCCATAAGGGTCGTGGTTTTTCGGGTTATATGGATCGTGATTGTAATGTTATGTGGTTTGTAGTTGCAATGTTAAAAACAGTATTTCTAACATCAGAAAACCAATAGTCGCACGACATCCTACTGACATTAACCACTCGATTGTCAAATTTGAGGTTGAACAAAGCGATAATGTGTATATATATATATATAATGCATAATTATGATTAAAAAATTTCCATAATTACATATTTACATTGTTCAAAATGACAATTTACAACTAATAACCTCCATAAGAGGAGTGCCTTCCTATATTGTCATCTGATCCATTGGAACTGCTATCTATTTTTTCATATACATATTGGTTCACTTCCTCTGAGTCAAAAGGCGAAGAGATATTTCCTTCGTGCTCTTTTACACTTTGAACTAGATTTTTCAAACTTTCTTTATGTGAAGAATTGTAGTAGTACCCAATGCCCTATAAAATTCACCGAGACGGGTCAGGAATTTGAATTTGTTACTCTTTTTCTTCTTGTTGTTGTACTCGATCTTGCTTCAACATCGTGTTGTCTTTGACTCGAATATCACTGAAGTCTAGAAACTTCTTCCATTCTGCGTTTTAAGGCGAGTTGGAATTATTCTTCTTCCAAAGCTTTTAATCTGGCATCCTCCTCTACATCTTTTATGGATGCCATTTGTGTACTAGATCCATAAGCAAATGGTTTGGATAGAGTGGAAGGTTTCCTATTCGAATCTAACAGGGCTTGAAAAAGATTTCGCACATCTTCAAGGGCACTGGGGCATGGTTTTGCATCACCACCTCAACATGACAAGTGTAACCGAAATCACTTTGCGCCACACAAACCACACTTAATCTTTATTTTTCCAAACCTTGGTGGTGATTCAACAAGGGAAGCGTAGACCCAAATGTCTGACGATGGGTAAGATGACGACACATCTACACTCAGTTTTTAACAATACAAAAAATCAGAATATTGATAAATAATTACAACAATGATATTGTGGTTGTTATTGTCATCTATGTTGGCGTAACCATGACCCATATAGCACTACTACCATGAATCACAGCCACGGCCCACAGAAGATGGGACAATACCCAAATGCTGTAAATGCAAACAAATAGGTCACAACCGGTGTCGATGATGTTTCGTCCCTGCTGGCTGATGATAACTTAATATGTTAGTTTATATTTTACATTGTTTGCGATAATATCATTTGAACTGTAATATATATACTTCATGATACATGAACCTTGGAGCGGGTTAACTACAATCCATGAATTATTGTGCATTTGAACCACGAGCCATAGAGGAAACGGTGAGCTTAACAACGGGTCGTGTCACTCGTGACAGGTGGACTGTGGTTGTCATGTTATATGGGTCGTGTTCTCAGAAGATCGTGGTTATTTGCGACGAAACATCATGGAGGGCAACCACAAACAATTACAACTGCCAACCACGACCAATTTAACATGACAACGACGACCCAAATCAACTACTACCATTGCTTCACATATAGCACAACCAATATAAAACGACAACAACGACCTATGTATCAATCTATTTCAGGATCCATATATCATGACAACTATGACCTATCTAATGACAGTCACGACCCATGTTTCATGTCAAACACGACCCAACATGGATGATAATCACAGGCCTTTCATGATATAATGACCGTGATTGTAAATGAATAGTGCAAAAAAAATCAGTGCAAGAGACTAAGATCTTACCATATCAAATGACAACTCGATCAATGTTTCACATCAACTACGAACCATATTACACGACAACCACGTTTGGTATAAGAAGACAACTACAACCATCTGATACTTACATTCAGGATCCAAATTTCATCACAACCAAGACATATACAACGTTACAGCAATGACCCATATCAAACATTACCAAGATCCATGAAACTTTGATTAATAGCGGATCGTGATTGTCCCTTACGCTGTGTCGTGGTTATGATGAATAGTGGATCATTGTTGTTGAATGAGAACAGCGACCAATATGTCATGACAATCACGACCCACTCTTCATGTGAAACATGACTCATATGGTCCTCCAATCTGCCATGCAAACCATGACCAAACCTAGCTGGATGCCCATTGAAGACATTTGTAAATGATTGTAATGTTATATGGGTTGTATTTGCCATGTTATACGAATCGTGTTTGTCATGTTGTCTGGTTCGCTATTGTTATTTCAACGTGTACGGCAAGGCATCGATTATGTACGCCATGGGTGAAATAGATAAGCATTGAGCCATCCATGAGCCATATCATGTACACATATCATGCAGGTTGTTCAGGGGACCGGACTAAGGCCGTGGTTGTGAACCAAGAACCAACATGGACAATAGCCACGATCCAACATGGACAATAACCATGATCTAACATGCATGTGAAGGATGGGATTAGATCATGTGACAGTTTCATGGTTGTCACACAGACTGTGTCGTTGTTGTTATGGACCGTGGTTTTCATTTTAGACAGGTTGTGGTTATGATGTTAGACAGATTGTGGTTGTAAGATGATATGTGTCGTGGTTCTAATGTTACAAGGGTCGTCGTTGTCATGATATATGGATCTTGTTTGCCATTCACATTCAACCACGCATATATAACAACAATCCATTGTGCATGTCAACTAACTTCAAATTGTTCACGAACAATTATGACCCTAAGTGTAATACAGCTTCGAATTGTTCACGAACAATTACGACCCATCTCATTCACCAACCCACTATAGACGATAATAAGCAGAAGAAACATCAAATGGACCAATTCATTCATCATTCAATGTCAAATCAGTGCAAGGCTTTCTTTGCTAGTGTACCCGACGCCTCTTCTATCAACAACAATCCATTATGCAATAAACCACGATCACGACCATGATCATGGTTTTCATACCATACATATCGTTGACGTCATCGACATTGAGGTGTGATTCACAGCCATGACCCACATAACATGTGGGCCACGATACACTGACCAGTGAGCATGTCAACCACGATCCATTGGGTGTTGATTGTCATGCTATACATTTCTTTATAGTCATATGCAGTGGGTCGTGGTTCACACCCACGACCCACATATCATAATAACCACCATACACTGACCCTGTTAACCATTACCTTACTTTGCACTGAGCTGCACTGAACTTGTAGATGTGCTCGCTGAGTGGCGATGAAGGGGCCCAACGAAGAAGATTAAAAACCAGTAAAAACAGAAAACAAGGATTAGGGATAAAAGGTAAAGGGGTAAAGTGAAGGGGTCCCAGAGAAGAAGCTTTAAGATATAGTCAGTGATCCGTATGGGGACAACTTATTGATGTTCTATGTTTGGAAATGTAAGCGTCCGTAAAAGTGTCCGTAAGCATCCAAGATATAGTCCGTGTTCCATAAGTCACATCGAACTGCAGATATTCTCTGATCCGCACCGTCCATTTAATTTGTAACATCAAGAAACCCAAACAATGTACAAAATATTCGAATCCAATGGACTATAACAGTTCAACCAATAGTTTTTATAAAAACCCATCATTCGTCATCTTTAGGCAGTGTGGGCCACTGATGGCTCAATACGTGTCACTAAAATTTTTTTTGAAGGAATCCATCATCCATGAACAACTCCAACGGATTAGATTCGGTTTATGATGGGCCATAGACTTAAACCAGATGATCGACGATTAATCTTTTGCGTTTGGAACCGTAAGCGAACTTCCCATCTTTAGCACGCATAATGTATGTACATGCGACATATTCGGTACGAACTAAAATATATGGGGTCCACAATGATGTATATGTCATCTAAACTAACCATCGTAAGTAATGAACGTATATAAAGGCATAGTATAAAAATAAGTTTGATCAGGCGGATGTACGGCCCACGTAGTTCTCAATGCCTTATAACCGTTTATTTCGGTGTGATCAACTACACCTGAAAGGTTCAAAATTTTGGATAACGATTAGTACATACTCTAACAACTAATAATCAGTGTAGATTGAAAATTTACATAAGATCTGTCCCATGTCCGAGAGATAACTAAAATTTTATGAGACATATAAGCACAACACAAATACGGCACCGACCTCACCTTTCATCATTACCTCTGTTTACATGCTAATGACACACTGGTCTATAAAATTCAAATACAATGATTCATAACTGCAGCGATCCATATACAATGAAAACCATGATATATATCGTCATGTCAACTACGACACATCGAACATTAACATAATAACCCGTATAACATAATAACCACGATATAGAGATGTGGGCCAAGGACTTGGACTTCAAATAGGATATGGTGAGGGCTTTGGTTGTTACTCAAAGTCATCTCTACCTTGCACAATGACAAACACGACCCTTGGTAGATGACAACCACGATCCTTCACGAGGGCAAGAAACGACTCAGGCACAGGATCGTTGTTGACTTTATTTTTTTCTCTTTTTTTTCATATTTTTTTATGTAAAATGGATTGTGGTTGTTATAATATATGGATCGTGGTTGTCAACATTACATTAGTCATGGTGTCGGTTGTTATGGGTCGTGGTTTTCATGTTTTATGGATAGTGGTTCTAATATTATACGGATCGTTGTTGTCATACTACAAAATAACGAGTTCTTTTATAGAGCTTTCACTTTAGGCTGGAACCCGGAAGAAGACAGATTACATCAGCCTGGAATCCTGAAGAAGCCATTACACATCAGGTCCGTCATTTCCAAATAGGTACTCATCGACAAAATATCAAGTTCTTTTGTAGGGCCTTTAAATCAGCGTGGAACTCAGAAAAGCTAGGACGGAAGGATTCAAATTATAAGGTCGTGCTCAGACAGAGACAAGCCCTATGATAGCACTCGAGAGGCAATACATAGGTCGTGACTGTCATTGTATATGGATCGTGGTGGTATGGGTCGTGCTTGTCATGAAATATGGATCCTGAATGTAATGATATATGGGTCAGGGTTATCGTCTAATAAAATTCGTGGTTGATGTCTTATATGGTTTTTGGTTGACGTGAAGCATTGGTCGTAGTTTTCTTTCGATATGAGTTCGTGGTTGTCATGTTATACGGGTCGTGGTTGTCACGATGATTGGGTCGTGATTTATTTTTTAAATGTTTAAGATGATGTAATTTGAATTGTAATATATATACTTATTGATTCATGAACCTTGGTGCATGTTTACCATGATGCATTGTGGATGATAACAACGAATTCTTATGCATTTGAACCATGACCCATAAAGAAAATAGTAAGCTTAGTGACTGGTCATGGCACCCATGACAGGTGGATCATGGATCTCATATTGCCTGGGTCTTGTTTCTTGTAAGATCGTCGTGTATGCTACAACCACAAACCATTACGATTGTGAAGCACGACCATTTTAACACGACAAACACGACCCAGATCAACTACGACCAATGCTTCATGTATATTTTAAAACTACAACAATGACCTATGTATCAATCCATTGCCGGTTCCATGTATCATGACAACCAATACCTATCCAATGTCAGTCACGACACATGTTTCATGACAACCATGACCCAAGGTGGATGATAATAATGAGCCTTTATGCATCTGAGCCACGAACATAGATGACAATCGTATACATACAATAAGTCGTGGTTTTCATGATATAATGATTGTGGTTGTCATGTAAATGGGTAGTGTAAAAAAATAGTGTCGTGGTTATCAACAACGACACATGAAATAAGGAAACAACGACATGCAAAACGATTAACATGAACCCATTTCAAAATGACACTTACGATCAATGCTTCACATCAACTACGAACCATGTTACACGAATATCATGGTCTGTATAACAAGACAACCATGACCCTTTAATAATTACATGAAGGATCCAAATTTCATCACAGCCAAGACTTATACAACATTACAACCACAACCCATATCAAAGGATACAACGACCCATGAAACGTCGATCAATAGTGGATCATGATTATGCATTGCGTTGTGTCGTGGTTACTATGAATAGTGGATCGTTGATGTTAAATTACAACCACGACCCATATGCTGTGACAAACACAACCCATTGTTCATGTGAACCACAACACATGTCATCTTCACAACCAACCTGCCGTGCAAACCACAACCAAACCTCGCTGGGGCCCATTCAAGAATATTGTTGTTATTCATATGACATGACAAATACATCCCATATTACATTACAAACCACAACCCCCCTTGGGATCGGAGATACTTTCACCCAGCTATCATATGTCTCTCCTAGTCGACTAGGCGGCAAATCAATCACCAATACTCTTACTCGCCTTCCCAATTCGTTCATCAATGAACAATGACTACGCCTCAATTTGTTGGCTCTGATTGTCAATTTATACTTTCTAACTCTTTTCTTTCTCAGGCACAGCCGATGTTTCTGTTGATTTGAGAGAGGCTAAAGGTGATGACTAAGATTGAAAGGAGAAGGCTAGGATAGAAGAGCTCCTGAAGACTTCTGATGAGGAACAGGAGAAGCTGAAGGGCCTAGTAGGAGAAGGCTAACTAAGGGACATGATGCTCTGATCAGGGTCAAATATTGCATATCAGACCCCAGTAATTACCAGATTTTACGTATATGATAATGCTTAATGGAGTATTTTAATTGTATTTTTGTTACAGGATGAAGTCAGGAGCGTTAATTGAAAATTGATGTTAAAGGCATGGATTTCATGATCCAAAGTCTCCAGAGCACGGGATGGACTCCAGAGAACCAATAATGAAGATTTTACACGCCTGAGATCTGAGGAAAGCAAGCCAAAGGGGCCCGAAAAGGGTCCAGAATGCAAGATCACATGGTTCCCGCTATCCAATCAGTTTGAAACTTCATACATGGGATGAGGGCCGTAAATTAACCGTACATATTAAATTTCAGCCATTGATAATCTCAGGAAGTGGTCTAACGGCCAGATCAGCCCCTTAATTCATTAAGTGGGGTCCGCTGGATATCTGGATATACATCAATTTTGGTCCTGACGGTTTAAAGAAGATGAGCAATAGGATGGACAGATTGGATTTCTCGAAATCATCACAGTGGACCCATATGTATAATGTATGTACATAGTGCACATGTGCACTATCGGAGCACCGAATGCACCTAAGTCGGTCAGCAGCGCTGACCCGACTTTCCTTTTCAAAAATGAAAAATTCCGTTTCCAGCGCGCGTAACGGACGGAAGTCCGTTTTTACGGACCGCTGTGGGCCCCACCGGTAGCACGTACGGTTGATCCAAGCCGTCCATCGTGTAGAGGGCTTTGACAACTACAAAATCATGTTTTCATCTTATGCCCATGCGTGCACACGTGCGTGATACAGAGGCCACAAACAGGCCGTCTTGTGACGTTCAAAACTGATTTTGTTCTGATTTCTTCTCTGAGCTGCGTCCACGCAAATTCAAAACCATCCATATTTGAACGAAATCTCGTCCTCTATCCAATGGACGGGGTGGATTTCTCCGAAAACGCTTATGTGGGGCCCACCGAGCATCACAGCGCCGGACGTGCGAAGGCTTACGCACGTCCGCGAAGAGCTGACTTCCGGGCGGTTGTGGCCCACCATCTTCGATCAGATGGAAGATCTGATCCGTCCATCGTGTAGAGGGCGTCGAGAGCTTCAAAACCATGTTGATATTCCTCGCCCATGCGTACACACGTGTGCGGTGCAGAGGCCAAAAGTAGACTGCCCCGGGACGTTCAAAACTGATCTTTTTGTATTTTCTTCTCTAGGCCGCACTAATGGACCTTCAAAACCACCTATTCTTGACTAAAATTTCATCCTGAATCCAATGGAGGGGGTAGATTTTCCAGAAAATGCCTCTGTGGGGCCCACCGATCACGGCTGCGAAAAATTGCACTTCGAGTCCTTCTACGACTCTGCCACCGACCCCAGCCATCCAGCAGCTATAGAAGGGGAGTTTTGGACGTGGGAAAGTCATTGAGAACCAGGGGATTCCAGATCTGGAGCAAGGAAGAGAAGAAAGAGAAGAAAGAGAAGAAAGAAGAGAGAGATCGATTGGTTTGGTGTTTAATTTTTATGAATTTTATTTAATATTTTTCATGAATTTTATGGGTCACTAATCTCTCAGCTAGGGCTGAGATGAAGCCCCTAATTTGATTAGCTCTTGTATTGGTTGATTTACTTTGAATTTCAATTAATTTATTTCTTTCTTTAAGTGGGCTTTATGGGTTTAAATTCTATACTTCTCCATCTATGAACTTGATTAAAGTATATATATGGATGTTGTTTGGATGCTTATTATAGGTACTTGTGTCTGATCAAGAACAAGTTTCCTATAGAGGAAGAAACAGGGTGCTTTAATGAATGTACATTCCATGTACCCGACCAAGGATAAGGGATATGTCATTCATGGCATTGCTTAAAGGAATTAGACAGTTTGTATGCCCGATTAAGGACACAGATTGTGCTTTCTCTGTTTAAGTGGTATCAATCTAGATCAAGGTGAATCAACAGACAAAACAAGGGTTAGGATAATTAGGGGTGGATTCGAAAGTCCTAGTGCCCTCTCTCTGATTGAATTTTCTTTCCTGTTCTTAATTAATTATTTTTCATAAAATTGTGCTTAGTAATTCATTCCATTATTTGTTGGATTAGTTAAGGAGAATCATAGATTTGAATTGTGACGACCAGTCCTCGTGGGAACGATCTCGTAATACGTACCGTATCTACATCTGATTCGTATACTTGCGAGTTTAAAAATCATTTAAATCATGTTGGTTTAAATAAAACATCATGCTCCAGGAGAAGGCCAATTCAGTCTTGTTTGGACTCGGATGAGTCCGAACTGACAACCACAAAGGCTCATCTTGAACGGGAAGAGGAGGACAATATGTGGGCGGCTAACCTAGGGCAAGCTACGCTTGACCCATATAACCTGAACATCACGATCCATTGTAAAGTTAAACAAACAATCCATGACAACTATAATCCATACAACATGACAATCATGACCCATATAATATAGTGACTTTCAGAAGAGAAGCTCGACATACAAGCCGAGACTCTACAAGTTTCTTTCACCTAAGTTTGCAAATGGGAAAATTATCATCCTACTCACTCTCATCTTCGGTGATTAAAAACTACGACCCCTTTCCTTCAAATTCAGAGCGACCGTCCGAAATAAGTGCCACATGCAGCATGCAAGCCACGACCCATTTAACATGATAAACACCATAATGCATCTTGGCCTCCTTTCCAGTAAGACACATGACAACTATGACCATAATGGCATTTACAGTAAGAAGAAGATCTCCCTTTAGCCGGCAACCACCGATGGTTGAAGAGACTGTTCTTCCTATTGTGTTGTAATTATGGTCTTAGATGTCATGTTACAGCGGTCGCGGTTATCATGTTGTATGGGAAGTATTTCAGCTCAACGGCGATGATTCACATATAGCAAGAGCTACGAAGGACAGGGCAAAAGGAAATGGAAGTCGTTAATGTTTTTCCACTGGCTGGGTGCCCATTGAGATTGTCGATTTGGTGAACTTTGAAAGTTGTCTTCAGAACTTCCAGTGGAGGCTGTTGAGCTTCAGGAAGATTGTGAATGTCTTTGAGGAAATAGAAGGGATCACGAATAAAGGAAGAACGTGATAGGGGCTCTATGGTTTCTTCAAATATCTACTCCATTATTTTAAATGAAAGAGCAAATAAATGCATGAATGTGGGTTGGCTTGTTTCACGTGACCACCAAAGTACCTCAGCTTCTTGACTCTGTCCTTCCTTCACCTTGACAAATGTCTACCTACAGTTGAAAGAAAATAAAATACTAACCTCGCAGTGAAAGAGGCTTTCAGACGAGCGAAACGACAGGGAGAAACAACGTCGCTCTTTGGCTATTGGTCCCTGGATCTTGGCTTCTCTAGGAAAACAAAAGAAGAGGAAGGAGAGGGTCTTTCAAATGTACATATGTGCGACATTTGCCCCTTCCGAAGCTCGTGGTGCAGGTGATCGGTGGTCTGTGGGCCCCACCATGATGTATGTGCTTCGTCCAGGCTGTTCATCCAATTTAAAATATCATTTTACGGCTTGAACCGAAAAAATGAGAGTGATATAACTCTCCGGTGGACCACACTGCAGGGAAATTATAATAATTGGATATCCACCATTAAAATCCTCCTAGGGCCCACCGTGATTGGATTATCCTCGTTTTTGGTCTCCTACCATAAAATGATCTGGAGAAATATGGACAGCATGGATGAAACATGTACGTGGTGGTGGGGCCCACAGAGCACCAAGCACCAACCATTGGCCGGTGTCCCGAGGAGTAGCCGATCCGTCCGTTTCTCGAGGGTTGCAACAGCGAGTAACTTCCGCTTCACTCCAGGACCGTACAATTCCTGAACCAAGGTCAGGGGCATTTTCGTCCGAAACAAGGTCTAAAAGCTGTCAGAAGGCCCTTTAGGGAATATATGGAGTGTCGTAGCGATCGAGGTAATTTGCCCAAACTTCGAGGCGAGTACGGTCAATTTCCCTTCTTTTTTCTATTTTGTCATCTTTTATCAATTTTTGCTTATCCACCACGTTCATCGCCATCAAAAACTTATCACTTTTTAATGTCATTGTCACTAGTTACTTGCTTCACCTGTAAATCTATTTAATTTATGGGGCACACTCCAGTGGTACAGATGCCACCTAAACTTATCGTGGTACCAACTAGATAAGCCCAGTGAGATTTTCATGGAATTTAACCCATCTGTAGATGCTCCAATTCAAAACACCCAGCCTCCAAAACTTAGCTCCATCCAAAGCTCGAGTGGGCCATAGCACATGGAATGTGCTAAGAGGGAACACCTACCATGTTGTATATAGAGAATCCAATCCGTTCAGACCCTTCATCTGGGCCATATGGTGGATTAGGCCAAAAATTATGCTGTTTTACAACTTAGGTGTCCCCTCTCAAATTCGAGGGCGGGCGCTTCCTCCCGGCTTGTTTCCTTTGCTGCAGCCCACTTCATTTCTGGATCGGGATGAGTATTTGCCTTAGGTGTTTTTTGAGGTGACACATGTGGAATGGGTTGGATGTTGTCGGATGTCTTCAATCTAACTGAAATCAAGGGTTTTTCGATGTTATCAAAAGACCACTTGATGTCATCGAGAAAATTCAAAAAAATTTCAGCTACTCATTGGACAATTTTGGAGTCGTTGCTTGATGACATTGAAGGTGGCTTCGATGTCATCAACCGGTCTTCGATGGTTGTCAATGCCATCGAAGGTCCCATCGACAATGCACGCGGAACTATGTAAGTGCACGTTTTGTTTCTAATTCCAGTTATGATAGTATATATATCAAGTGTAATTAGGATTAGGGTATTCTAAGTGAATGTTAAAACGTTCCTAAGTTATTCAAAAGAAAAGCAAGGGTTTTAAGAAGGGATTTTGGAGTTGTTTGAATCGGTAAGTCCATCCATCTCTTGTCATATCGTTTCATAGTGGATTGTTTGTCACTTTATGCGGTGGTTTTTTTACGCAAGGGATTTTTCACGTAAAATTCATGTGTTCTCTATGTGCTTTTGTTTGCATTTGATTTCACCTTGTTTGATTGGATTTGGGTGGCTTCCGCTCGATCCTTAACAAGTGATATTAGAGCTAATGTTAGGGGTTTTAACTTCTAATCTAAAACATGTTGACAAAAAATGTAATACAAAACAGAGAAGTTCACTGGTAGAAATAATTTTGAACTATAAAAAGTGAAGATGAGAAGCATTTTAGTTCAACAAGGATTGCAACATGATTTCTTTGACAAGGCGAAGCGTCCTACAATTATGAGTGATGAAGAGTGGGATGAACTTGATGAAAGGGCTATAACCTTGATCCAATTGTGTCTAGTGGACATCGTTCTCTACAATATCCTTCATTAAAAGACCACCATAGGGATATGGATGAAACTAAATATTTGTACATGAATAAATCTGAGCAGTCGTTTATATCTTAAGAAAAAATTCTATAATCTTAAGATGATAGTGAGGTCTGATATTAATGAACACATTAACACATTTAGCGAATTGCTCTATAAACTATCAAATGCGGAGGTTACGATCAGAGAAGAGTATGAAGCCTTAATTTAGTCAAATTTGCTTACACCATTTTATGAGAATCTCATAGGCACTCTAATCCATGGTAGGGATAACATGGATGTTGAAACTATCATTTTAACCATTCATAAGAAGTAGTTGAGAAGGAAAGACAATGGCAAGGGTACCTCTATAGATGTGTTGGTTGCCAAGGGAAGGAATTTTGAACAGGAGAAATGAAATTCTCAATCCATATCCAAATTAAAAGGGAAGGGCAAGATAAAGTGCCTGGATTTTAGGATGAAAGGACACATGAGGAATGATTGTCGAAATCTTAAAACACAAAATGAAGAGAAGTCTGATAATACGCCGAAGGAAGCCAACGCAGTGAAATCTGACGAGAAAGTTTATGGTGGTAATGTTCTAACTGCATCTAAATCCGGGTATCTCAACAACGAGTGAGTTTTGGATACAGAGGCCTCATACCACATGACTTTTCAACGAAATTGGTTCATGAGTTGCAATGAGTGTGATGGTGGACATTTTTTTATGTGCAATAACATTACATGTAAGGTTATTGGTGTTGGTTCAATATGCATCAGGATGTTTGATGAGGTGGAGCATATCAAATAGAGGTGAGACACGTTCTAGACCTTAAGAAGAACCTGATCTTTCTTAGGCATTAGAGGCACTTGGGTGCAAGTTCACAGGTTTTGATCGGGTCCTTAAAGTTTTTAAAGGGACGCTCGTAGTAATGAAAGCACAACGGAGCAGTAACCTTTATAAGTGGATCGAGAATACCATATCCGGTGGAGCTGCAGTGTCTGTAGCGGATTCCACATCAGTAGGTTTGTGACATACGCGTCTAGGTCACATGAGCGAGCGCGGTATGAAGGTACTTTCCGATTGTTCTTTAATTCCTGTATTTAAAAGCTTTGATTTTTACCTATGTCAGCATTATATATATGGTAAACAATCACGGCTAATTTTTAAAATTGGAAAGCATGTTTGTGAGGGTATACTAGAGTATGTGCATTCAAATGTATGGAGCCTATCACCCGTTATTTATACTGGAGGGTTATCATTTTTCATCTTATTCATAGATGACTACTTTACAAAAGTATGGGTTTATTTTAAAAAAATAAATCTGATATATTCGCCACACTCAAAGTGTGGAAGGCAATGGTTCAACTCAGTTAGCTCGCTCAACTCGATTCGAAAACGCTTGATTCGACTTGGTTCGAAACTAAGTTTGAGTTGAGTCGAGTTGATTTTTTGAGCCGAGTTCGAGCTTGCCTGACCTTAACTCTACTCAGATCAACCCTAACTCAAATGGAACTTGAATTGAACCAGTTCAGTGACTTGGTTGTTTTGATATTGATGTTGCTCAACAAGTGTTTGATGAAATGACTCAATGAAATGTTGGCTGGTGGCGAGGAGGGTATGGATATGACAAAAATACCCTTGTATCTTGATTTTTATGTTGCCTATTGAGTGTTTGATGAAATACCTATAAACCGATGTTGTTATTTTACATTTCGTGAGAAATTGAAGGTGCATTCCATGTGTTTGAGAAAATGCCACAAAGGCTCGATCTTGGCTTAAACTGGCTCGGGCTACTGACTGAACCAAGCCGAGTTGGCCAGTATGGCTCGAGGACCGAGCCGAGCCGAGTTCGAGCTAGAGTCATCTAATGGCCATACCGAGTTGAGCTGTGCCAAGCTCGACTCAGTTCAACTTGTGTACAACTTTAGTTCAAAGGAAAACATGACAAAAACTAAAAGTTTTTAGTACAAAAAATGAAGGCAAATTCACTTCAAAGGAATTCAACCATTTTTGTAAAGATAAGGGGATTATAAGGCACAATACAGTAAGGCACACACCTGAATAGAATGGTATAGTTGAACAAATAAATCAGACTCTCTTGGAGAAAGCCCGAAGCATGTTGAGTAATATTGGACTGGGTGAGGAGCTAGGAAATGAGGCCATTAACACAGCTTGTTACCTGGTGAATCAATCTCATCTACTCCAATAGACTATAAGATTCCAAAGAAGTGTAAAGTGATCATAATGTCGACTACTCATAGTTACGGGTTTTTAATTACAATGCTTACTCTCATGTACCATTAGTTGAGTAAGATAAGATAGACCAAAGGGCAAAAAACTATACTTTTATGAACTATGGTGATGGAGTGAAGGGATATAGGTTGTATAATCAGGTCACTTAGAAAATCATAATTAGTCGATATGTCAGGTTTAATGAGGATTTTGTGTTCCGTAAAGAAGAACATAAGGAACCGAAGAAATCGGTAGTCATTGATATTGAGATTGAAAAAGCTCATACGCAGACAGAGCTTGAGCTGCAAGTAAAGATACAAAAGTAGGTGGAGCAACCACCTCTTAGAAGGAATCCACCAGGATATTGTAGATTATCGGCCAGATACAGAGATGACTCAAATGTTACATTCACCCTCATTAAGAGTGAAGTGGATCCGTCTACCCTTCAAGAAGCACTGGATGACTCAGATGTTAAGAAGTGGATGGTGGCCATACATGACGAGATAAACTAGCTCTATAAAAGAATGAGACATGGGAGCTGGTGGAGCTTCTAGTGAGACATAAATCGATTGTATGTAAGTTGATTTATAGGGAAAAGCAAGATAGATACAAAGCGATATTGGTCATGAAAAGGTATGCGCAGAAGGAGGGTGTCAACCTTAGTGAGATTTTCACGCCTATGGTCAAGCAGGTGTCTATGTATTTGTGTTGGCGCTGGTTACCCAACACAACCTAAAATTGGAACAGATGGATGTGAAGACTTCTTATCTACATGTGGACTTGAAAGAGCAGATTTACATGAAGCAACTAAAAGGGCTATGTAAGACCCGTATCCTAGTCCATACTGTTTCATCGAGTCCCGCGATCCTTCCTGTCGAATTTTGACGACCTGTGACGTATAATCGACGTTGCGATCGACCCTAAGTCGTATGTTGTAGATTTGAGTCGGTTTAATTCGAGACTTGTACCTTTGCGACCGCACCGTCGTCACGGTTCTAATGCCGCGTCTCTTGTACCGATCCGATACCCTGGCAGGAAGATGTGAGCCGGTGTTTATTTCGAAGAAAACGCCGCGCGTTTGCAATCCCTAGAGAATCTCTATAATGTGTCAAATCAATCCCATCAATCAATCCCATCCATCACCTCATGTCAAGTACACATCACCTTTCTCCACAAGTAAAGCAACCCATGCTTTTTCTCACCAAAGTCAAACCACCTCTCACTTCACCCATCCCTCACCTCACATCACTCACCCATCACACCCATCACCTCTCCTTATCTCTCTCTCTCTCTTTCTCTTTTCTCACACCAATTCCAAGCAACCCATAAGCCTCACACGTCCACATTTTTCCAAGGAGAGAAAAAGAGAAGTGAGTAGTGTGGCCCACTTTCCATCCCAAAATCTTCCATCTTAGCCCTTGAATCTTCATCTCCCACCATCAAAGTGAAGCACAAGGAGGTCGGCTTTCCATCGGACCAAGAAGATCGGACGGTGGGTGCCTTATAGGATAGGTTTTTCATGTTTTGATGATGGACCAAGTGAGGCCTACCGATCAATGGTATGGATCTCACTTGGGACCTTAAGATGTGGTCGATGGCCCACCTTGATCTTCATGATCATTCCGTGATGGGGCCATTCTCTATGAACCCCATCATGATGTCTATTTTCTAGCTTGTAAAGGGTCATCTAGACCTTTCATTTTAGTGGAGAAGGGATCTCCACCGTTGATCCTTGATTTGGTGGGCCCACATGCAATGGGACCCACTCGATGTATGATAGCTTGTAAGGGAGGGCTCATAGTGGCGGAGCCCTCCATCATGCGTGTCCCATTTCTCTCTCTATCTCTCTCTCCCTCTCTTTTATTTATTTATTTATTTATCTTTGTGTGTGTTGGGGTGGCCATGTGACCCACTTGGATGGGCCCCACCTTAATGTATATTTTATCCTTACCATTCATCCATTTGGTGGCCCACAGGAGCAAGGCCCACCTTGTGCATGCACTATGCATAGGCCGTCCCTGTCCAGGGACGTCCCTGGACTGAAATGAAAGCACAAATATCAACTTGGTTCACACCCTATTGAGGTGGTCCACTTGTGTGGACCCCACATTGATGTATGAGATCAATCCATGCCGTCCATTCCATTCTTGAGTTCATTTTAGGCGTTGAGCTGAAAAATGAAGCAGATCCGAGTAACTGGTGGGCCATAGCATGAGAAACGGTGGTGGTTACCGTTAAAAATCCAACTGCTGTTTTTATTCACCAAAATATATTGAATATTGGGCTCATCCTTCTTGTCTTGAGCTATGGGGATCGATGGAGAGTTCGGATCTCCCTGATGCGGGCCCCACGTATGCAAAACCTTGAGAACAGAGGTTTTTCAAAAAAAATAAAAAAATAAAAAATATAAGGGCAGCAGCTTTCACTGCTGCTGCTGACAGCGCCAGAGACGCAGGCGCTGCGTGTAGGCGGGC
This sequence comes from Magnolia sinica, assembly GCF_029962835.1. Lineage (NCBI taxonomy): Eukaryota > Viridiplantae > Streptophyta > Magnoliopsida > Magnoliales > Magnoliaceae > Magnolia > Magnolia sinica. The sequence continues at coordinate 92,379,248 of NC_080577.1, forward strand.
GTCCGTGCAGGGACCCACGGCCCCTCATGTGGGCCCCACCATGATGTATATTTTGTATCCACGCCGTCCATGAGGTGGACCACCCCTTGAGGTGGGTCCCCTCCAAAAATCAGTCAGATCCAGACCTCAGGCAGCCCACACCACAAGAAAACAGCGGTGATTGAACTCTACCATTGAAACCCTTTTATGGGCCACAGAAGTTTCGGATCAAGCTGAAATTCATTTTTTTCCTCTTCTTCCAGGCCCGTGCGACCTTGTGAACAGGTTGGATGGAAGATAAACGTTATGGTGGGCCCCACATGGGACCCACAAGGATGTATGTGTTGCTGCCCACCGTCCAGACAGACGATGGGGCCTACCTTGCTGTATGTGTTCGTCCGCACCGTCCACCCTGGACGGTGGGACCCCCTGCTGTGCGCGTGTGTGCGTGCGTGTGGTGTGTGTGTGTGTGTGTGTGTATATATATATATATATATATATATATATATTATATTATATATGTTATATTGTATATATTATATATTATATTATATAATGTATATTTGTTGGTGGGCCTTAGGGATTTTAATGGTGGAAATCATCATCACTACTTGTATTTTGGTGTGGCCCACCTTGGTATACATGTAAGGCCCATGTGATGGGGCCCATTCAATGTATTTGAGGCCCATGTTACAAGGCCCATTGTGATGCATTCAAAGGCCCGTGGGATATGGCCCATTGCAATGTACATAAGGCCCCTTCGATGTGGCCCACTTGATTTATAAAAGGCTCATATGATGCGGCCCATTTGATGAATATAAGGCCCATGGGTCGAGGCCCAACAGGATGTCCTTAGGGTCCATTGCAATGAGGGATTCCCCCATAGTGTGTGTAATGACAGGTTATGCCTTGGGAGAAATGTTGGTTTGACGTCCACGTTGTAAGAATAATGTTGGTTAAATGTCCGCATTATAACTCTCCCTAGGGCCCATTAGTAGGCCCACATTTGTTGATAGTTCACCACTTTATAACATGCTTAGTATAGCCCCATGATTCATACCCATACGCATCATTTGTATGCTTGATATGAGGAATGTTTGATCATAGCATAAGCCGTTGGACTGAGACATTTACGGGACTCCTTATGAGACGGAGTGCCCCACATGATTGCGTGGTACGCGTGAGATTGCTGCATGATTGTACGGTGTGACTCATGCATCTTGCATATGTGTGACTTGATCACTGCACGCCTTAGCGACATCAGGGCCGTGGCTCCACAGACACATCGTGAATGGCCGTATCGGATACCGAAAATGCTTGGTTCTAGCACTATGGGCACTTAGGATGTCCTTGGGTGAAAGTCCCAGAACCTTTTTGGTACCAGGAGATGCTCCAACGTCTAGACCGAGTGGATACACGAGCGCCCGAGTGTCGAATACCAGTAGGCCGCGTCTCCCACTGTTTCGTGGTCGGTTGGAAGGGGGTGTGGCCTTATCCGCCCGAGTGAGGGGGCTATAAGCTAGGCTGAGTTTGACCAGCTCACAAATGAGTCCGCTATCGACGAGCCGGGTAAGTATTGGCAGACTACTGGTCAGGCGGATAGTGTGGTCTCTTCCACTTGCTTGGTTGTGTAACTCGGGAGGAGGCAGTCAGTGTGAGTGTATTAGACCCCGGTGATATCCAGAGAGGAACTGTACTGATATGTGTACTTGATGAGGACTGACATGCTTGCTTCGCATCTCGCATATGACATTTGGCTACATAGGCCTCGCATCGCATGGCCTTGGTATGGCCGATAGCATTCATGTCTTGCATCATATAGCGTTGGTACAGCTGATAGCATTCATGGACTTATCACATATTTCCGCATTACTCTGATATTGTACACTTGGCGTTGGCCTTGCACACACACTTACAGTACCCTCTAAGCTTTTGTAAGCTTATGCACGACCGTTGCGTGCAGGTAGTGTTGGACAGCAGCAGCGCTGAGGCAGGAGTGCACATCAGTTTATTTTGAAGCTTTTGATCACCCTGTATTTCCCTTTCTGCATTGTACTTAAAAGTTTTCGATATAGTGGATATGTGGTGATGTTGTTTTGTGACTTGGTTATGCTTATGGTTATGCTCTATTACAAAAAAATAAAATAAAAAAATAAAAAAATTCTACTGAAAATCCTCCTTGTAGGATCCCAGGATCGGAATCTGGCATGAGAGTGCCGGAATCCGAGAATGGGACACTACGGAGGCTGTCGGCACTAGATTCGGCGATCGGAAATTTTGTGAGCCCGTTTTCCGAGTTTGGGACGTGACAGGCTAGATAATAAAGTTTATAGGTTGAGGGGGTCGTTATATGACCTGAAACAGTCACCTAAGCAATGGTACAAAAGGTTTGATACTTTCATGTTGGGTTAATGATTTACTAAAAGTGAATATGCACATTATGTCTATTATAAGATATTAAATGATGGACAGTTCATCACACTGGAATTGTACATAGATGACATGTTTATTGGCAGCCATAACATGTCTAAGATCTTTATGTTGAAGACTTGTTTGTTAGGAACATTTGAAATAAAAGATTTGGGGCTACAAAAAATATTCTCAACATAAATATTCATAAAGATAAATAGAGGAGTAGGCTACGGTTATCACGAATAGAATACCTTGTGAAGGTATTGATAAAGTTCGTTATGGACAAGGCGAAACCAGTTAGCACACCTCATGCTTCTCACTTTACGCTTTCTTCTGAAATATATCTTACTACATATGAAGAAAAGCAAGTAATGTCTCATGTGCCCTATTCGAGTGTCGTTGGCAGTTTAATATATGTCGTGGTCTTTACAAGACCAGATATTTCATATACAGTGGGTGTTGTGAATAGATGCATGGTTAACCTTGGCAAGCAACACTAGGAAGCAATGAAATGGTTACTTCGATATATACAAGGTACAATGGAGTACGTCTTAACGTTTAAAAAGTTAGATGACAAATTGGTAAGCTATGTAGAGGCCAATTACGCAGGAAATATGGTAATAGAAGGTCGACTTCTAGTTACTTTTTTTTATATTAAATCAATGATAACCTTTGTATATATGAACAAAGGGAGTACAAACCAGAGCTATTAGGCAGGCTCCACAAAAACAAAATAGGCCTCACCTTACTTAATATAGATAAGTAAAAAGTAGAGGGGAATAGGGAGAGCCTACCCCACCCTGAATTATAAAAATCGGCACCTCCAGCAGACAAGAACAAAATCGCCCACTCCTCCCTGTTATGGAAATACAATCTACATCCACGCTAAATCAGAGGTGACATACCACGAGATATTCGATAGCTGCACCTACAAAGACCAAAGTCCCTAGGCTAGGGCATCAACCTGCAGCTACACAACTAGGCAAAGCTGGAGATCAGCTACAACCATCTCTCACCCAAAAACCAATCCCCATTCAATATGGCCTACTGAAAAAGCCCCCACGCTAGGCCAACTACAACAAATCAACAAAAATAGTGAGAAACATAAACTAGCAGACCCTGCACGAGATCATCTTCATCAATATAGTAGACCTTAATTCAACTAAGCAAGCAGCAACATCTCCTTTGGAGAAGGCAGGACTGGGCATCACATAGAGAGAGCAAGCACAGCTGACAGAACACCCACCGCTCCTTACCCCTGCCGAAGAAAGCCTACCACCAACCAAAGAAAAATTAAATCATTACCTTGCAAAGGAGGCCCCTACAAACTCTCCCTCTATAAACTCCTGAGAAATGTCACAAGGACCAGCCACCAACTACTTTCGATTTAAAATTTGAATCAGTGAGCTAGTCTCTGACTCAGCCAACTAAAAGAAGAAACTTCCTGCCACAACTTAGCATCAACTGGCTATAGCTACAACTAGAAAAGCCAAAAATAGCAGAAGGCCTAGTTAAAGTGAGCAGGAAAGACAAGCTAGGACTGAGCCAAACATATCAGAAACTGACCACAGTTTATCGACTCCAATAGGCCTTAACTAAGAGGCAAAGTACACCCCCCCCTCAACGCACATCAACCCACTCCCTTCTCGGGCGCGGACTTCCTTATCAATCCCATACCTGCCCTATCTAAAAGAAGGGAACCCCCCCCCCCCCCCCCCCTTACTTCTAGTTACTCGTTTGTGTTAACGGTTGGGGCAATCAGTTGGATGTCAAAGCTTCAGTCTATGGTTGCTCTTTCCACAACCGAAGTTGAGTATATGGTTGTGACAGAGGCATTCCACAAGGTATTTAGTTGAGAGAAATGATAAATCATCTTAGGCTTTAACAATAAGTCATGTCAGTTAATTATGACAACGAAAGTGCAATTAATTAATAAAGAATATTGTTTATTACTCTCATACTAAACATATTGATGTTTATCATCATTTTATCCGACAAGTGCTTGAAGAACGTAGTATGACTCTAGAGAATATCCATACAAGCATGAACCTAACAGACATACTTACGAAGGTGGTTCCTATAGGGAAGTTCAAGTTCTGTGCGACTTCTTTGGCTTAGTGAAGGCTCAATGAAGACAGAGTGTGCACGAGAAGCGACGATGAAGTTATGATAAAAGACGATTAGAGATAGTGATGACATGGTGGAGCAATAGAGCATGAAGATTGAATCTATGGTGGAGATTGTTATTAGATGTCTTCAATTTAACTGAGATCATCGACAAACTACTCAATGCCATCGAGAAAATCCAGAAAATTCCCAGTTGCTCGTTAGACAGTTTTGGAGTTTCTACTCGATGCCATCGAAGGCTGCTTCAATGTCATCGACCGGTCTTCGATGGTTGTCGATGTCATCGAAGGTCCCATTGACGGTGTGTGCAGAACCTTGTAAGCACGTAATTTGTTTCTAATTCTGGTTAAGATAGTATATGTATCAGGTGTAATTGGGATTAGAGTATTCTAAGTTAATGTTAAAAAGTTCCCAAGATATTTCAAATCAAAGCCAGGGTTTTGAAAAGGGATTTTGGGGTTGTTCGGATCGGTAAGTCCATCCATCTCTTATAATATTGTTTCATAGTGGATTGCTTGTCGCTTTGTACTATGATTTTTTTTGTGAGGGTTTTTTCATGTAAAATTCATGTGTTCTCTATATACTTTTGTTTATGGTTTAATTGAATGTAGATTTGTTTTTGTGCTATCCCCAACATTACATAGTGTAAATACATCATGTGGTCCACATCTAGACAGCAACTGGAAGGTTATGGTTGTACCAGTACTAGTGCATGCCCCTTAAATTTCTCACCAGTGAAAAAGTAGTCACAGTATGGCGACTGCCGGGCATGGGAGCTCATCAACCCAGCTATGATTAAGATTGACATAATTCTCATTTAGTTATATTTTAGTGGCTTTAAATTGTTATCAATTCCATTTGTTAACCATAACTTAACAGTTCATTATTTTTTCACATAAGTGCTTTATGGTCCAAAACATGCAGTTTCATAATATGTATGTGCCTAGGATGAGACATTTAAAGGCTCACACTGGACAATACTTGAACACACCCAACCCTATACATTCAAACTTGAACATCCGAGCATGCACACCATAACATGGCAAAAGGCAACTTTAAAGTCATTACGACTGCAAATGCATCTGATGCAGGATCATTCGATCCTTTCAAGTTGATGTTAGACCCCACTGCTGCTTGAATACAAATCAAACCACAATTTGTGGTTGCAATTGGACTTTTGAGACCTCAAATCCAATCAGATAGTCCATCTAATAGTCTGAATGGCATGTGGGCCTATGGAGTCGATAAGATAGTCTATCTAATAGTCTAATACATCATTCAACGCGTCTAAAAAAGATGATAGATTCTTGATTTTTCAATTTACTTTTCTTTTCTCGTCTTCTTCTTCTTTTGTAATTTTTTGTAATTTTTTTATTTTTCACCAAATGGGTCTTATATGATCATTAGCAAATAGTTCTACGCTGATATTCCTACATGATATCTCCTCTTACCTAATTAGACATATGAAGCATCTAATCAAAGAGATCATAAGACAAGGCATGAGGTTTGTGTTGAAAATTGTATGACATGCACTCCATATATCATTTGTAATCTGTGTCAAGGATATCAGCAAAAAAAAAGGTGGTTCAAAGAGTACTAGTGTGGCCACAAGGGAAAACGAGAGGATGGGTTGCCCATTGTTACCATCTCTCTTTATATGTAATAACCCCTGCATATAGCATCATGTTGCTCAACACGCTAACAACGCAGTGAACCGAGATCCAATCTCAAGTCTCACCCACAAACGATAAACAAGAAGAAATATAAACTAGAAAAAAGAATCAAAGCATTCCAAACAAACCACAAGACAAGATATACGTGAAAAAATCCCAACAAGGATAAAAAAACTACGGATGCAAACTTCCACTATGAAGAAAAATGAAGATTACAAGGCAATATACTAACCTCTCCTTTAGAAGTACATAGAAAATCCTTCACCCACACCTTAGAATTATTTTTCATACCATAGAAAAGCCCTAGGGATACATATATATAGTTTAGGCAACTTTTCTTTCACACCCTTACGAAAGCCAACTCAAAAATCCGCAGTTCACATTAAATTCGGAAACGAAACTACGTAACCTCGACTGGTCGAGCAGGCTGCACGACCGGTTGAGAGGACCCCTCGACCGATCAAGCATGGACCACAACCGGTCGAGCACCTCGGAACCCAAAATTGATGCTCGCTAGACTTTGAGTCGAGATAGTCCATGACTGGTCGTGTGGGTTCTACAACTGGTCGAGCAAGGGCCACGACCGGTCGTGTGGCCCCCAGATGTGGCTCCACATCTCAACAATCTCCCACTTGGAGACACATCACCATAAACCTTCGTCTTCTACATCCGGAGTGCACCATCTCCCCATCTTCAAGCCTGAAGACCGATCAAAGTTGAACAAAGCTTCAGCTTCTCCCGTGTGACCGCCTTGGTCAGCATATCCACAGGATTCTCACTTGTGTGAATCTTCTCCAGAGCAATTGGTCCATCTTCCAATAACGAACGTATGAAGTGATATCTGATGGCAATATGTTTGGTCCTTGAATGAAAGGCTAAATTTTTAGCAAGTATATTGCACTCTGACTGTCACTGTACAGCTTGCAATCTGCTTGCTTCTTACCCAACTCTTCCATGAAACCTTGCATCCATACCATCTCCTTGCACGCTTCTATAGCCGCAACATATTCTGCTTCTGTCGTACTGATAGATACTATCTTCTGTAACTGAGAGACCCAACTGACTGCAGCACTATCCAGAGAAAAAACATAAGCTGTAGTGCTTCTTCTGCTGTCGATATCTCCTACCAAATCTAAATCCACGTAGCCTTGTAACTTGATTTTCAATCCACCATAATACAACCCTACATCCTTAGTACTTACTAGGTATCTAAGGATCCACTCACGGCTTCCCAATGTTCCTTCCCGGGGTTGTTCATGAACCAGCTAACAACTCCCACTGCTTAAGCAATGTCTAGTCTCGTGCTCACCATAGCATACATGAGATTCCCTATAGCTGACGTATATGGGACTTTAGTCATGTAGTCCCGTTCCTCCTGCGTCTTTGCACCTTGCTCCTTAGATAGCTTGAAAGTGGTTAGCTAATAGAGTGTTAACTGGCTTAACACCTCCTATATTGAATCGATCAAGTACCTTGGCTATATATTCTGCCTGTGACAAAACCATTTTTCTTATTTTCCCTGTCACGCTTTATCCTCATGCCCAGGATTTTTTTCTACTCCTAAATCCTTCATAGAAAATTCTCTAGACAGTTGTCTTTTGAGATTTGAGATGTCCTTCATGCTTGAACCGGCCACAAGCATATCATCAACATACAGAAGAAGGATGATGTATAACGTATCAAACTTCTTCAAATAACAACAGTGGTCTGTATGACATCTCCTAAAACCGTTTCCTGATATAAAACTGACGAACTTCTTATACCACTGCCTCGGAGCATGCTTCAGGCCATATAGACTCTTTTTCAGTCTAAGCACCTTGTTCTCCTTTCCTGGTGCCACGTATCCTATCGGTTGATGCATATATATTTATTCTTCAAGGTCCCCATGAAGAAAGGCTATCTTAACATTTAGTTGCTCCAGATGTAAGTCCTCGCTGGCCACTATACTCAAGACCATATGAATCGTAGATATTTTCACCACAGGTAAAAATATTTCAGTGAAATCGATACCTACCTTTTGTTGAAACCCTTTCACAACCAATCTAGCCTTGTACTATTTCGAACTATCGTACTCCTCCTTCAGTCTATAAACCCACTTGTTATGAAGAGCTTTCTTACCCTTGGGTAGAGTGACTAGCTCCCATGTAAGATTAGACTCAAGAGAGTCCATCTCATCATCCATGGCCTGCTCCCACTTAACCCATGTATCCGACTGTAATGCCTCTTCAAAACACTCTAGTTCACCATTATCTGTCAGTAATAGATAATGTAAGGAGGGTGATTGTCGGACCGTGGGTCTCCTCTCTTGAGTAGACCTCCTCACAACCGGTGTATGCGGCTCTGCCTCATAATGCTTCTGTGCATGATCATCCTTTGCATTGTAACACCCGTGTCTAGTAACTCTTCCAACTCTACGAATTTCTTTTTCTCGGCCTTATTTTCCTGCACACTATCTTTATGAATCACTTTTTCATTGAAGAATACGTCCTTGCTTCTGATGATTTTCCTATTTTCCGCATCCCAAAACCTATAGCAAAATCATGCTGCCCGTAGCCTATAAATATGCACCTCCTGGACTTTGCATCCAGTTTGTTTTTATGCTCTACATCAATATGAACATATGAAGTGCAACCAAACACTCTAAGATGTGCAAGGTTCACTTCTTTCTCAGTCCATGTTTCTTCTAGTAGCCCACCATCCAATAGTGCTGAGGGACTTTTATTGATGAAATATGCTACAATATTCACAGCATCTACCCAAAAGGTCTTGGACAACCCTGCATGTAACCTCATGCTCCTGGCACGCTCAAGGACAGTACTGTTAATGCGCTCAGCCATACCATTCTGCTGCGATGTCCCTAGAATCATTTTCTAATGTTTGACTCCATTTGCTGCACAATACTCCTCAAATCTCTTATCACAGTACTCTCCCCAATTATCAGATCTAAGACATTTTACCGTTTTACCTGTCTCATTTTCTACCATAACTTTTCACTTCTTAAATACATCAAATACATCAGATTTATATTTCAAGAAATAAACCCACAGTTTACTACTAGCATTATCAATAAAGGAAACAAAATAACGTGAGCCACCAAGAGATAATACATGTGTCGATCTCCACACATCAGTGTGTACAAGCTCTAAGAGATGCGTCTTTGGAGCGTGTCTCGTCTTCTTGAAGCTTACCCTCTTCTACTTGTCATACACGCAATCCTCGCAGAATTTCAAGTCAACAGACCTCAGCCCTGGTAGCTTCCCTTTTGACAATAGAACTTTCATCCTTTTCTCACTCATATGTCCCAACCTCTAATGCTATAACTGCCCATTCACTCCAATTGATGTAACTGCAAGTGAACTATACGATCCTAAAGTCACTTACAAAGTACCTTCCTTCTTGCCTCGAGATATCACTAAGGCACCTTTTGTGATCTTACAGGAATTACTGGTGAATGTCGTCACATAACCGGTATCGGTCAACTGCCCCACTGAGATCAAGTTACGTTTCAAACTCGATACATGTCTGACATCCTTCAATTTCAAAACCGTTCCGTCAGTCTAATTTACATGAACATCCCCTCCAACAATACTGTACGGCTCATCATCACCTAAATAGACTCTCCCGAAGTCACCTGATACATAATTATGCAAAACTTTCTTACATGAAGTGCCATGAAACGAAGCACCCGAGTCTATAACCTAAGACTCATTCCTCACATCAAGAGACAAGATCAACGCCTCTGTGTCACTCTCCTCAGATAGATTCACTGAATTTTTACACCTTGAGAGCTTCCTTCTTGTTTCTTGAGCGCTCTGCAATCACGTTTCATGTGCCCCTTCTTGCTGCAATGCCAACACCCGTCTTTGTCTTTCGGTCCCTTGGACTTCTTCCTCGACTTAGAATGTCTGTGTTTATTGCCTCCTTTGTTTAGCAATCTTCCTCTTCCTTCAATGTTTAGAGCATTCCCTGAATCCCCTGAAACTCCTGATGCCTTTCTTATAGATTCTTCGCTGAGAATTAGACCGGCCACATCATCAAATTTCAGCTTTGTCGACCTTAAGAAATTGCTCACAGCAATCACCAAACCATCCCAACTGTCTGGCAGACTGGACAAGATCAATAACGTCCTAACCTCATCCTCAAAAACAATGCCAACGGATTCCAACTGGCTTGTGACTGTATTGAACTCGTTTAGATGTTCAACTACACTCCCACCATCTGACATCTTCATGTTGAATAGTTATTTCATAAGATGAACCTTGTTGGACGCTAAGGGTTTTTTATACATGGTGGCTAGGGCTTCCATTAATTCTTTTATGGTTTTCATCTTGGATATATTAAAGGCGATGCTCTTAGACAAAGAGAGTCGGATTGTTCCTAAAGCCTTCCGATCCAATAAAAATCATTCATCATCTGTCATCTTCTCTGGTTTCTTCTCTTTTCCTCCTAGAAGAATATAGAGGTCCTTCTGATACAGATAATCCTCCATCTGCATCTTCCAGAAGGCAAAGTTTGAACCATCAAACTTCTCAATTCTACTCTTCCCTTCTTCCATCATCGCTCCCAATAAAACTAAACCAATAGCTCTGATACCAGTTGTTGCGCAGCACGCCAACAACGCAGTGAACCGAGATCCAATCTCAAGTCTCACCCACAAACGATAAACAAGAAGAAATATAAACTAAAAAAAAAGAAGAATCAAAGCATTCCAAACAAACTATAAGACAAGATATACATGGAAAAACCCCAACAAGGGTAAAAAACCACAGATGCAAACTTCCACTATGAAGAAAAACGAAGATTACAAGACAATTAATATACTAACCTCTCCTTTGGAAGTATATAGAAAACTCTTTGCCTACACCTTAGAATTATTTCTCATACCCTAGAAAAGCCCTAGGGATACCTATATATAGTTTAGGCAACTTCCCTTTCGCACCCTTGTGAAAGCCGACTCAAAAATTCGCAGTCCGCATCAAATCCGAAAACGAAACTGCGTAACCTCGACTGGTCAAGTAGGCTGCACGACCGGTCGAGAGGACCCCTCCACCGATCGAGCATGGGCCACGACCGGTCGAGCACCTCGGAATCCAAAATTGATGCTCGCTGGACCTTAAGTTGAGACAGTCCATGACTGGTTGTGTGGGCTGCACGACCGGTTGAGTAGGGGCCACGACCAGTCATGCAGCCCCCAGATGTGGCTCCACATCTCAACACATCATGCACGCCATAACCTAGTAATCATAATTAATAGCCCAAACCTCTTCCATTAGCATAATGTATTATACGATATTACATTATTTTTATAATATATAATTGAGTCCATAATAAGCTATCCAAATGGGATCCCAGAGATCAAAGATCAAGATCAACACTGAAATATGGTCATTGGACCATATCTTATACGTGATAGAAATGAATATGCATGTAGGCAGTTCAAATCATTTGACAATTTCAGCATGTTGGCTCAGTAGGGACACACATGCTGGCCATTCAAAATCAACAAAATGAGTCTCTCCCTCTTCAGGAAGGACTTAAAATTATAAAAGATGGAAAAGAAACAGATTAGAGTGAAGAACACACTAAGAACAATGAATACATTTCCATTATTACTTTTTATTTGATATCAAAAATACAACCACAAAAAGAAGAAAAAAAAAAAGTAGAGCTACTGTAGACAGATCATGTTTTTATTAAGCAATGTTTCCTAGTTGAGGATTGCCATTTGCAGCTGAGACGTGCTGATGCCCTGGTGTGAGACAACAAGTACCTAAGCTGTGGTGACATAGACCATGTTGGTCAGGCAGGCCCTCAGTCTGTGTAGGCTAATAGCCAGATGAGTTGCAAATGCAGCTTCAGTGTGCACTTGGATGGCCTTTCATTTGACTGCTTGTCTTCTTATGCTTTTAACCCATCTATGGGTGGAGATGCATGACTATTGAGCTAGGGAACATTTATTGTGTGGTCAACCTGTTTAACTGGTCAGGGCTTATTTTATATACGTTTGTCACACCAGAACTTGTTTATTTTTTCTACGTCGGATGTGCTGATGCAAATGGCATTCCTCTTTCCTAAGCACCAGACACGATGCAGCAGCAACGGAGGCCAGTACTTGGAGGAAGATTAGGTACGCACAATGCTCCATGAGGATCAAAGTTCTGTTTGTCACACTTATTGCTGCAATCCGCCTTATCAGTGCATGGTCCGATGTAGTCGCAGTCGCCATCCTCTTCCAGGATTCCTGCATTTGCGTCCATGTGCTAATATTGTAAATACATGGTATCATCATCTAGTGCAAAATGCTAGTATCTAGTCATCAACAACCCAAAGTTGGGACTATTCTGTTGGGATATGGAGTTTGAAAAACGATTTAAACAAAATAAATTAAAATTAAGAATAAAAGAAAACTTATCGATTTATATAAGTCGAGGCGTGACGTGAGTCACTCGGCTTAAAATCGAATTTGCTCCCCTTGGACAGCGTCCCAAGTGCAACAGGTTTCCAGAGCAATCGACCTCCAAGATACAACGACTATGACCCGGTACCAGCGGTGCACTCACTGTACACAGGCTCGAACCACTTGTAGTCTTAACCCGAATTAGAAAATACTTAAAGAAAGCTTTTAAAGAGAAAACCAATTTTTTAATCCATCTTAAAACCAAAAAGTAGAAGTCTATTTATAGACTTTGAAAAGACACCCTTTCATAAAGGGTTGTGACTATTGGGTTTAAACCCAAGTAGTATGACCCTTAGGCTTCAAAAGACACAACTTTTCAAAATAAAATATGAAAGGATGCAATCTTTAGACTTAAATGAAAAGACACATCCATAGGGCACCTATGGCCACAGCCATAGCCTATCCCAATGGATATTTTGAAACACTAAATTATTTTAAAATAATTTAAAATACAACATATTCATCTATGGGCCCATCATTAATGGTCACACACTAAAAATAGGCCCCTTAATAAAGGGTTTAGATGTTATACTTAGGGACTAGCATGTGTTTTTTTAAAAGGAAGAATTATATTTAAAAAGGAGGAAGTTACGGACATTCGGGCAGGGCCTCACATTTAGGCAAGGGCCCCACCTATCATTTGCACTCAAATACAATACCCAGCCCAAACTCTAGAAGAAGGAACTCAAGGAGTAGCGTTAAGATTGCGAATTCTCTTTTTACCATGTTCTTAACATGTTTCCACCATTGTTGTTGAGCTCATATGCCGCGGTATATCATGGGAGGTAAGAGGGAATCTTAACATGCATTTTAATGAAATTCAGAAAATTTAAATTTTGAATTGTTGATAGATTAGTGAGGGTGACTCCTCTACAAAGAGTCATAAAATATGAATATCTTTCAAGTGCAAGGCATGGCCCATCTGATGGACCTAACCTGCTCAATAGGGTCACTCAACCATTAAGATTGGATGCCCCATAAATCAGGCTGATCCAACATTCATATGGGCCACCATGTAAATTTGAAGGTTTTTGAATGGTTGTCCATTATTTCCGATGGTAAGACCGAGTGTGTTGTGAAATACGCAGAACATAGCCTATTTTTATTTCAAATCACAAGCTCGATTGCATAAAAGCTTTTCTACGGATATGCCTTGATTGTGATTTGGAATTCACCCAAAAAGACCCTAAATAAAATGTCAAGCAAGGTTGAGGACAAACCAGTGGGTTGGGATCCAGTGAAAAGTAGTAGGCAGAGAAGAAATGCAGCAACAATTGGAAGCCGACAAGATGCCATTGCTATGATTTCTATACTAGTATGGGAGAGAAGGTGAATGAATAATGTACTCTCTCAGTCAAAATATGCCATGTATATATAAACAGTCCTCAAACAACGTACAACGTAAAATCTGAAGACTGAATTAAGGCACTTTACATTTCTGGAATGTCTTCATTTTGTATACGCATGGTTTCAGCCTCCCTTCATTGCATGGATTCGGCACGTTATCTTTATTTACGTCAATTCGCCTGTGCTCGGGCTTTGATTTAATGCTACATGAACTCTCGGCCTAACCCACACGGACGCGGATTAGCTACTGACAGGTTGAGTAGCGAGACTCGCCAGTGAAATGACGTCACCAAGGTCTGTGGGCCCATCATGATATATGTTCTGTATTCACACCGTACATCCATTTGGAGAGATCGTTTTAGGTTATGATCCAAACAATGAGACAGATCCAAAGCTGGAGTGGACCCCACCATAGAAAACAGTGGGGAGAGTGACATCCACCGTTGAAACTTTCCTAAGTTCCACCGTGATGTTTATTTGAGATCCAACCTGTTAATGTGTTAGCGCATACATGAAATAAGGGAAAACACAAATATCAGCTTGATCGAAAAGAAGTTTTTAATGGTGGGCGTCACTCTCCCCACTGTTTTCTGTGGTGGGGTCTACTCAAACTTTTGATCTGACTCATTCTTTAGACCATGTCCTAGTATGATCTCTACAAATGGATGGACGGTGTGGATACAAAACATACATCATGGTTGGGCCCACAGAACTTGGTGACGTCACTTCAGTAGCGAGTCACGCTACTCAACGTGTCGGTAGCTAATCCGCGTCCTACACACACCCTCAAATGTAACACTTACGGACGGTATGGACCGTTGATCAGGTAATGGACCCTGGTTTCACGGTACACTCGCCAAGTGAGCCACAGATATGGAAGCGGATTGCGTACTGAGTAACTCAGTACGGTAAGCGTACTGAGTAAACTCTCGTGGGCCCCTGTGTCATTCATGCATTGTATCCACTCCGTCCATCTCTTTTAACGCATAATTTGAGGGCTTTATACCAAAAATGAATTATATCAAATTTTCAAATGGACCACACCACTGGAAACTGTGTGAATTGAACATCTACCATTGAAAAATTCTTGGGGACAACAGAGGTTTTAGATCAAGCTGATATTTGTTTTTTCTCTTCATCCATGTCCTTCTGATCTTATGAACAGGTTGGATGACAAATAAACATCACCGGGGGCCTTAGAAAATTTTCAACGGTTGAAATCAATACTTCCACTTTTTCCAGTGATATGGCCCACTTGAGCGTTTTATATGCATCAATTTTGGGTTGAACTAATAAAATGATCTGGAAAAACGAATGGACGGCGTGGATAAACCACATGCATTCGCGGTGAGCCCAACTGAGTTTACTCAGTACGATAAGAGCGTACTGAGTAACTCAGTACGCAATCCGATATCCACAGATAAAGGTTGTACTTCAAACCGTTATACTTCTTTTTTTTTTTCAAACTGTACATATTTTTACGGTACAAGTGTGATCCATCAGGGACCAAATATTATTTTGTAACCCCTAAGAAGTTTTCAACCGTGGCTGCTCAATCCCCAACTGTTTTCTTTGGCGTGGTCCAGTTGAGCATTGAACTGCATTATTTTTCGGAATATCTGTTAAAATAGGCTGCCAAAACAGATGGACGGCACCGATAGAACACATACATTATGGTGAGGCCGATAAAACTTGAGCCACGTCGTGCCACAGGGATATCCTGAGGCGAGCAATCCGCTACAACGAAGTATTCGGACGCGGATTTCCTGTGAAAGCCTTTTCGCAGGAAGTTCCTGGGCTGGGATGCTAGATGGCGCCCAACGTGATGTTTCTGAAAAATCTACACCGTCCATCCATTTTGGGAGCTCATTTTAGTGCATGCCATGAAACATGAGGTGGATCCAAAACTCAAGTGGGCCGCACGAGTGGAAACAGTGTAGATTCAGTGACCACCGTTTGAAACATTCGTATAGTCACAAAGTTTCATATCAGGCGAAGGTTTTCGTGTTTTCACTTCATCCGAGTGGAAATAACCTTATAAACGGTTTGGATGGCATATAAACATCAAGTAGATCACAAGGCAATATAAACGGTAGGAAACTCTTTCCCCGATTTTCTCTCTAGTCCGGCCCACCTGAGCTTTGGATTCACCTCAATTTTGGTCGAATGTTCTAAAATGAGTTCAAAAAATGGCTGGACGGTGTAGATTTCCCACAAACTAGACCGCACTTAGCATCCCAGAACAGTAACTTGCTGCCAAAGGCTTTCGCAGCAAATCCGACTCCAACAAAATATTTTGCCCGGTACTCATCATTACACCGATTTCGCAGATTTGGAAATACAATTTTACTAAATATTTTGATTCGTTTCATTATAAGAATATTCGGTACACAGGCATCTCTCCACTACAATCAAAATATACGGGATATCGCATGCGTCTTTTTACATCACGCATATAATAGGGACTTGAATTTTGATTAGGGAAGAAGATTCGGTAAAATAATAATAATAATTATTATTATTATTAATTAGTTTTGAAAAGTGAATTTAAATGCCATGCACCTTCCTGATTCGTGGTCTATCGTACTACAATCCTGTTGGAGGCCTTACATAAAACCTTAAGATCTAACCTCTCAAAACAAACCAGAATTATGAGATAATAAAGCAATGAAATAAATCAAAGCATAAACCACACTACAAGAGATTTTTACGTGGAAAATCCTTAAAGAGGTAAAAACCACGGGACCTTATCCAGATCGACAATCCACTATGAATTAGAACGTTACAACTTTCTTCACTCACACAGGAGTGGATAAACAATAAGAGAATAAAAGAAAAACGGAGATATCTCACCGATCACGAGGACATGGAAGCGCTGAAATGTAGTAGATCACCTCTACGAACATAACCTCCCTTCCACAAGCTTCCTCTCTCTCTCTCTCTCTCTCTCTCTCTCTCTCTCTCACCTTTGATGGTCCTAAACCCTTTGATAAACCCTTGTAAAGCTTTAGGAAATCCTCTTACATCACCTCTTGCATACCCTAGAAAACCCTAGGGATCTCTTATTTATAGTGTAAGAAACTCTCTTTCGCACCCTTGAGAAAGCCGCCTCAAAATTCTGCATCCCGCACAAAATCGGACTCAAAACTGCGTAACCAGGACTGGTTGAGCAGGCTGCAGGGCTGGTCGAGCACTGTTCACTCGACTGGTCGAGCCAGCCCTCGGCTGGTTGAGCACTGTTCACTGAGCTCGCTGGACTTTGAGTCAAGTGACCCTCGACTGGTCGAGCACTGTTCACTCGATCGGTCGAGCAATGCTCTCGACTGGTCGAGCAGCGCGGTGATTCCACTGTTTGTGGCATCCGAACCACACCTCATCTCCTCTGACCTGAGGAGGAAAACCCCATCAAATCTCTCCCTTTCCGACTCAGGAGGAATTCACTTTCTTCAAGCCAGCCAGGTTTCTACAAACCTCAAACTTGCCCTTGAGTAAAGCCTTGGTCATCACGTCTGACCCATTATCGTCCATGTGGACTTTCTCAAGCTGTAACACCTTCTGTTCCAAAGTATTCCTAATCCAGCGATACCGAATCTCTATGTGCTTTGACTTGAAGTGCTGACTTGGATTCTTGCTCAAGTGTATAGCACTTTGACTACCGCAATAGACCATGTGTTGCTCCTACTTCAGGCTAAGTTCCTGTAGGAACCTTTTCATCCAAAGCATCTCTTTACATGCCTCTGTGACTGCAATGTACTCGGCCTTTGTCGTCGACAATACTACAACCTTCTGTGGCTTGCTCTGCCAAGAAATCACTCCCCCTACAAACGTGAACATGAACCCTGATATAGACTTCTTGGAGTCTATGTCGCCTGCCATATCTGCATCTGTGTAACCCTTTAACACAGGTTTACCGTCACCATAACATAAGTTCAACCTGGATGAGCATCTTAAATACCGCAGTTTTCACTTCACCGCTACCCAATGTTCTTTGTCAGGATTGGCAAGATACCAGCTGATAATACCAACCGCATATGCTATGTCTAGGCATGTACACACCATAGCATATATCAAACTTCTTACAGCTGACGATTAGGTTATCTTCTACATCTCTTCCACCCCTGCCTTCATCTTAGGACACTGCCTGTCGCTCAATCTAAAGTGAGCATCCAATGGAGTATTGACTGGCTTCACTGCTTTCATATTGAATCGCTCTAGGACTTTCTCAATCTACCGCTCTTGTGACAACCAAAGCTTCCTGCTACTTCTGTCATAGGTTATCTCCATTCCTACGATCTGTTTAGCCGGGCCCAAGTCTTTCATCGCAAACGAGTTGTCCAACTCCTGTTTCAGCCTATCAATCTTCTTGATATCTTTTCCCATGATGAGCATGTCATCAACGTATAACAACAGAACTAAGAAATCATCATCTGAGAACTTGCACGTGAACACACAGTGGTCCGACTCCGTTCTATCATACCCATGCTTCAACATAATACAGTCGAACTTCTTGTATCATTACCATGGAGCTTGTTTCAGTCCATACAAGTTCTTCCTCAGCCTACACACCATATGCTCTTTACCCTTGTCTTCGAGCTCCTCTGGTTGTTGTATGTAAATCTCTTCTTCCAGGTCACCATGGAGAAAGGCAGTTTTAACATCTAACTGCTCTATCTCCATATCCATGCTAGCCGCCAACCCAAGCAACACTCGTATGAATGTCATCTTCACCACTGGTGAGAATATCTTCTCGAAGGCTATGCCTTTCCTCTAACCAAACCCTTTCACCACAAGTCTGGCCTTGAACCTCGTCTATGAATTCTTCTGCTCAACCTTCTTTCTGAACACCCACTTGTTGCTCAAAGCTTTCTTACCCTTAGGCAATTTCACCATATCATAGGTGTGGTTCTTATGTAAGGATTTCATCTCCTCTTACATAGCTTTCAACCACTACCCCTTATGCTCGTCGGCTAGGGACTCAGAATAATCTTCTGGCTCTCCCCCATCAGTCAACATAATATACTCATGCGGCGAGTACCTCTTGAACGACTATCTATCCCTAGATGACCTCCTCACCTGTGGCTCAACAGGTGGATCAGATAGGGGTTGCTCCCCTGGTCCATCTTCTATAGAAACTCCCTTGTCCTCTGTACCTTACTGTACTCTCCCGTCATCAGGCACCACTGGAGGAATAACCGGATCCATGTCCTCTACCTCACTTGAACTAGGCTGGTTCTTCTCTGACTTACTAATATCTTATATACACTAATCTTTAAAGAAAACCACATCTCTGCTCCTAACGAGCTTCCTCTCAGTCAGATCCCACAATCTGTAACTGAATTTTTCATCATCGTACCACAAGAACACATACTGCCTGATCTTTATATCGAGGTTGGACCGCTCATCCTTTGATACGTGAAGGGATGCCCTGCATCCAAACACCCTGAGATGACTGTACGATGGATCTTGTCCAGTCCACACCTTCTCAGACACTTCTTCATTCAACGAGCTGATGGAGACCTATTTATTAAATACACCACTGTGTGCATTGCTTCTCCCCAGAATGTCTTGGGTAATTTTACATGGGATAATATGTATCTGATTCTCTCTACAATGGTGCGCTTCATTCGCTCAGCTACACCATTATGCCAGGGGATCTTACGAACCGTCTGTTCATGCCGTATACTCAGGGACTTACAATACTCATGAAAGTCGCCAATGTATTCACCACCATCGTCAGTGCGGATGCACTTCAATGATCTACCTATCTCTCTCTCGACCATAGCATGAAACAATTTAAACACACCAAAGACCTCGTCCTTGGATTTCACAGCATAAACCCAAACTCTCCTGGATGCATCATCTATAAAAGTAACAAAATACAATGCCCCACCCAAGGTTTTTGTCCTCATAGGACTACAAACATCAGAATAAACTAAATCTAATGCATACACTTTATTAACATGAAAAGCAGATTTAATAAATGAAACTTTATGTTATTTCCTTGATAAACGATCAATACAGGTTTTGAGAGGTATACCTGTCACGTTTAGAAGGAGCTGCTTCCTTGCTAATAATTGAAGCCCTTTTTCACTCATGTGGCCTAAATGTCTGTGTCACATATCAATAGCTGAATCTTCCACTGTGTTCAACCCACCCTTGCACACACTGACACTTGCCTTGTAAAGGGTGCAATACTTCTTTTCTCTGGCTGCGATCAACGAACCTTTGATGAGCTTCCAACGCCCACCAGCAAACCGACTTTCATAGCCATCATCATCCAATCTCCCCGTTGGCATCAAGTTGAGGCAAAGGTATAGGATATGCCTCACATCCCTGAGAACTAATGTGCAGCCCACATCAGTCTTCAAACAAATATCATCGACTCCTACGATCTTTGATACGCCAGAATTTTCCATCTTCACGGTCCCATAGTCACCTGACTTGTAGCTTGTGAAGAAGTCCCTATGTGGAGTCGCATGAAAAGAAGCTCCTAAGTCAATCACCCAGTCGGTGTCTTGACTCGTAGCTGTGAGACAAACATCATGATCTATTGAAAGAATAACTACAACGTCGCCATCTGAAGCGACCGTAATGGAATCTGATTCATCTTCCTTCTCCTTTCCTTTTCCTTTTTTGTCGTTCTTATTTTTATGACATTCATGCTTATAGTGCCCCTTCTTGCCACAATTCCAGCATTCAACATCCTTCACAGTACTTGACTTGCCTCTTGATTTATCTCGGGCCTTCCCGCCCTTCCTGTTTTTTCCTCTCCCCCGTTCCTGTGTCATAAAGGCCTCTTACTAAGTAGACCCCTAAGACTTCCTCCTTGTCTCCTCATTGAAGAGATAACTAGTTACCTGTTCCATGATATCTTTCCGTCTGGCGCAGAGTTACTTAGAGACACCACCAATGTCTTCCAACTGTCAGGCAATGAACTAAGCAATAACAAAGCCTGCAATTCATCATCCAGGACCATCTTCATAGCGGAGAGCTAGTTCACTATATTGCTGACCTAATTCGTGTGCTCGGCCACAGAACCACTATCTTTGAACTTGAGATTCATAAATCGTCATATCAAGAAAATCTTATTATCGGCTGTCTTCCTCTCATACAACCCTTGTAATTTCAGCCATATGCTAGCGGTTGAGGTCTCCATAGACACATGGTGGAATACGAAATCGTCCAACCATTGTCTAATAAACCCCACCACCTTTTGGTCCAATTTCTTCCAATCATCATTTGTCATATCCTTTAACGTTGCTAATATGCCTTAAATTGGAGAATACAAGTCCTTGCAATAAAGCAAGTCCTCCATCTTAGTCTTCCATATGGTCTAGTTAGAACCATTGAGGCTGATCATCCTTGATGAGCCACCTTCCATAATTCAGAACCAATCCTACCCGTTCAATGAACTTAGCTTTAATACTACTTTGTTGGGAGCCTTGCACAAAACCTTAAGATCTAGCCTCCCAAAACAAACTAGAATTATGGGATAATAAAGCAATGAAATAAATCAAAGCATAAACCACACTACACAAGAGATTTTCACGTGGAAAACCCTCAAAGAGGTAAAAACCATGGGACCTCGTTTAGATCAACAATCCACTATGAAGTAGAACGTTACAACCTTCTTCACTCACGCAGGAGTGGATAAACAATAAGAGAATAAAAGAAAAATGGAGAGATCTCACCGATCACGAGGACGTGGAAGTGTTGAGATATAATAGATCACCTCTACGAGCATAACCTCCCTTTTCACAAGCTTCCTCTCTCTCCTCTCTCTCTCTCTCTCACACACACACACACATTTGATAGCCCTAAACCCTTTGGCAAACCCTTGCAAAGCTTTAGGAAACCCTCTTGCATTACCTCTTGCATACCCTAGAAAACCCTAGGGACCTTCTATTTATAGTTTAGGAAACTCTCTTTCGTACCCTTGCGAAAGCCGCCTCAAAATTTTGCATCCCGCATAAAATCGGACTCAAAACTGCATAACCAGGACTAGTCAAGCATTGTTCACTCGACTGGTCGAGCCAGCCCTTAGCTGGTCGAGAACTGTTCACTGAGCTCGCTGGACTTTAAGTCGAGTGACCCTCAACTGGTCGAACAGCATGGTGATTCCACTGTTTGTGGCATCTGAACCACACCTCATCTCCTCTGACCTGAGGAGGAAAACTCCATCAAATCCAGTTTTATTTATTCCATCATTTAGCAAGACCAGTGACACCATTGCCATATAACATTCTTGTCAAAGATCCAGGCTGTTTATCAGGTTTTACGAACCAAAAATATAATACTGGTCTGCTGACCAAGTAGATGACAGACCCGAATTGGGTACTACCACTCGACTCGGATGTATGTGAACTGGAAAATACTTAGTGGGTACTGGAAAATATCTATCATCTTATAATGATGTTGTGTTTTATCAACGTCATTTATTCATGTTCACGAGAACGAGGTCAAAATGAGATAGAGGAGAGGCCAAAATGAAGTAAAGGAAGTAATAGGGATAGTGATGCCTCCGTTGAAACCTTCCCGCGACTCACCACAATGTTTATTTGTTGCAAAAAATATTGATTTTATAAATATATATTTTAAGATAAAAATAATATAATATATAAAAAGTCTTTGAAAAATACCTTTTTGCGGGTTTTGGGAATATTCCCACATTGGAAAAAGAAGAGAAGAAAAAGTGGTTTATATGAGAGTGGTGGAGTATTATAATACTTACCCACATGGTCCAAAGGAGAATGGAACTTGCGTGTTCCGATGCGTAGCACTAGAACACCCATGCACGCGCGCTCGCGCATAGGCACGGGCTCGGTGCGAGGGCATGGGCATGGGCATGTGAGGCAGTGTGGCTGTAGAGGCGTTAGTGGCCCACAGTATGAAAACGGCCATAAAATGGCTAGTTTTCTCCAACAGCTAGAAAACGGTCATGAGATTTATTTCCCTAGACTATAACCCCCAGCCACCACAACCTATATAAATAAGGCATGGATGGGTTTCCAATCCATCTCTCGACCCACTCCAGCAAACCTATACAAACTGAGACAGCCAACCACTCCTCTCCTATACTCCAGTGATTCCAGCAAGACAGCAAGGGTTAAACCTTTGCTTGAAGAACAGACCAGCGAAATGGTTCAATTAAACCAATAATTAAAGAACCAGAGGAATAGACCAATGCAGTGTTTACATACATCTTCTTCTCTCTTTTTCCTTTTGAGATTTTTTTCTCTTTTATTGTATTTCTGCCAGACTAAGTGTAATAGAGTTCCAGTTGGTGGGCTTTTGTGTTTGCTGAATGCAGACCCACATCAGGCTCGTCGTATCCTAGAAGTGGTTTGCCTGTAACCTATCAGCGTACTCAATTCACTTGAGTAGGGGTGAATAACACTTTAAGGACAGCGTCCCAGACGTGCTAGCTTCAACCTGTCCTTAGTTCAGATCATCTTCATTTTCAGTTTCTATATTTTACAGAAATATTTTTATTCTGTATTAAAAAAAACAACAATCTTAAAGTGTTATTTGTGATGGAAGCCGACAGTGTTTCATCCATCAAGTTGATGAATCAGGACTTGATACGTCTTGATCGGTTAGATAGAACCAATTTTACGAGATGGCAAGACAAGCTGAAATTTCTTCTGACGGCGCTAAAGATCTACTATATATTAGATCCAAATCTGCAAGCACTACCTGAAGCATCCGACAAACACACACCTAAACAGGTGGCTGCCCACACCAAACGAGCTGAAGACGAACTCTTGTGTCGAGGACACATTTCAAACGCGCTCTCTAACCGCCTGTATGATCTATACCAACAGAAGTCATCAGCAAAGAAGATTTGGGCCACTCTGGAGTTCAAATACAAAACTAAAAAAGAAGGTACCAACAAATTCCTCATCGTCAAGTATTTTGACTTCAACATGGTAGATAACAAACCGCTGCTGCCCCAAATCCAAGAACTGCAGTTAATAGTAAACAAAATTAAAGCTATCAAAATTGATCTTCCTGAATCATTCCAAGTCGAGGCTATAATAGCCAAATTGTCACCAATGTGGAAAGATTATAGAAAGAAGTTGTTGTATAAAACTGAGGACTACACATTGGAAAAAGTTCAGAAACACCTCAGAATTAAGGAAGAATCCCGTAACTATGATAGAAAGAATGATAACGGGAATGCCTCATCCAAGATACATATAGTAGAGAACACTAGTAATAAGAATCCTGAGAAGGACGATTCCCTGAAACTCAATAAAGGAAAATTCAAGAAAAACGCCCAAAAGAAGAACGGAAAGTTCAAAGGCTCATGCCATGTCTATGGAAAAATCGGGCACTATGCTCGAGTATGCAGATATCGCAAATCTAAAAAAGAGGCACGTGCAGTAGAAGAAGGCGATATTGTAGCTATGATCACTGAGGTGAATACCATCCAAGGTAAAGTTTTAGGTTGGTGGTATGATACTGCCGCTACAGTACATGTGTGCTACGATAAATCAACCTTCAAAACCTATGAGAAATTGACTGATGGTCAAGAAGTCCAAATGGGTAATGAAGTCCAATCGAAGGTCGTCGGCAAAGGAACTGTCGAACTGATATTCACCTCTAGGAAGAAAGTAATTCTGACTAATGTACTGCACGTCCCAGACATGAGGCGAAACTTAGTTTCTCAGGATCTTCTGGGTAAACCAGGCATAAGGGTGGTATACGAGTCAGGAAAACTGATTCTGTCCAAGAATGGAAATTTTGTCGAAAAGGGATAGTAACGGGATAGTTAAGTTTTCTCTAAATGAAAGTAGCACTTCTTCATATATGGTTGAATCCGCTGGACTGTGACATGATAGACTAGCCCATATAGGGTATAGTACCTTGAAGTTCATTGCTAAGAATGGTTTAATCTCATACACAGATAATGAAACTGATAAATTGAAGTGTGCATACGATCCAAAATAACGAAGAAACCTTTTTCAAGTGTTGAAAGATCATCTTAAGTATTGGATCTTGTGCACAGTGACACTTGTGAGTTAAATGGCATTCTTACTCGTGGAGGTAAACAGTACTTCATAACCTTTATAGATGATTACTCTAGATATGTATATGTTTTATCTATTAAAGAGCAAAGATGAAGTATTAAACATATTTAAAATATATAAAACAGAAGTAGAGAATCAACTAAATAAGAAAATAAAAATTCTCCGTAGCAATAGAGGAGGAGAATACTTTTCAAATGAATTCGATCACTTCTGTGAAGAACATGGACTAATATATCAATGTACTGCGCCATACACACCTCAACAAAATGGAATAGCTGAAAGAAAGAATAGAACATTGTAGAGATGGTCAATTCAATGCTGATAAGAGCAAATTTTTCACTAAGTCTATAGGGTGAGGCACTACTTGCAGCGTGTCATATACTAAACAGAATTCCGTCTAAAAATTATAAAATATTTTCATATGAAACATAGAGAGGTAGAAAACTTAACCTAGGATATCTAAAAGTGTGGGGGTGTCTTGCATATTGTAGAACCCCTGATCCAAAAAAAAACTAAGTTAGGACCAAGAGCTATTAAGTGCACCTTCGTAGGGTATGCACAAAATAGTAAAGCTTATAGACTTCTAGATATAGAGTCTAATACAATAATAGAATCAAAAGATATTGAGTTCTTTGAGAACTCACTATCCTTAGAGTCAAAGGATAATGAAATCCAAACTCTCAATAGAGAACCAGATAGTATAGCTCCACAAACAGTGAAAGTTCCTGTTGAACCTCATAAGAGTTAAAGAACAAGAATAGAGAAGAGTCTAGGAGATGACTACATAGACTCACAACGCTTCATTTTCCATCCTGAAGAAGGAGAGAGAAAATGTTATAAGAAAAATACCTATAATAATGACTATAGAAGATTATCCTAAAACATATAAAGAGGTTGTATCCTCTAGTGACTCAGCTTTCTGGAAAGTAGCTATAAACGATGAAATGGAATCCATTCTATCAAATCAAACATGTGAACTAGTAAACTTATCTCCAGGTTCTAGACCCATAGGTTGTAAGTGGGTATTTAAAAAAAATATCACACTAATTGGACTATCCAAACCTTTAAGGCTCGACTAGTAGCTAAGGGTTTTAGACAAAATGAAGGGATAGATTATTTTAACACATACTCTCATGTAGCTAGGATAACATCCATTAGGATATTATTTGCGCTATCTTTCATATATCATTTTCACATCCACCAAATGGATGTAAAGACCGCATTCCTGTATGGTGACCTCAATGAGGAGGTATACATGGAACAACTTAAAGGTTTCATTATACCAGGAAATGAAAACAAAGTATGTAGATTAGTCAAATCTTTACATAGATTAAAACAAGCACCAAAACAATGGCATAAGAAGTTTGATTCTAAAATACTATCTCATGGTTTCATGCATAATGTAGCTGACAAATGTATATATTTTAAAGTAAATGGTAGTTGTATCGTTATTATTTGTCTGTATGTTGATGACATATTAATAATAAGTAATAAAATGGAATGTGTGACTGAAATAAAGCGGTTTCTATCTTCCGTATTCAAAATGAAGGATCTTAGACAGGTTAATACCATCCTAGGTATCAATGTTAAAAAATATTGTGGGGGTTAAACTTTATGTCAATATCATTATATTAAGAAGATACTACACAAGTTTAACCATTTAAATATAAAAGAAGCAAAGACCCCATTAGATCCAAGTATCAAGCTAAAAGAAAATACCAAAAGAACAGTTGCACAATTAGAATATGTAAGTGTTATAGGGAGTCTTATGTATGCTTTGCAATACACTAGACCTAATATCGCATATGCTGTGAGTAAACTTAGTAGGTTTACTAGTAACCCTAGTACTGACACTGGAATGCAATTAGTAGAGTCCTTGCTTACTTAAAAGCAACGAAAGACTTAGGACTATTTTATTTAGAATTTCCTGCCGTATTGGAAGGATATACCGATGCGAGCTGAATATCGAGTGCAGGGGACAACAAGTCTTCTACAAGGTGGGAATTCATCCTAGGAGGTGGAGCTGCATCTTGGGGATCTAAGAAACAGACTTGCATTATACACTCGACTATGGAGTCTGAATTCATAGCCCTGGCTGCAACAGACAAAGAAGCTGAGTGGCTAACAGATCTTCTATTAGAAATTCATTTCTGTGTAAAGCCTATATCGGCTGTCACGCCCCAAACACGGGGACGGACAGCTTCCGTGATGCCCCAAATTCGGCACTCGACTTCCATAAACCAAGTCCCGAGTTCGGCGCACTAAAGGAAGATTTTTGACTGAATTTTTTTTATTTATATACATAGTAATACCTGAGCACAAAGATCCATGATCAAACTACCAAGCAACACTCTCCATCTTAAGTCCCGATGGTTATAAGTATAATGCTTTACAAAAGATACGTAACGTCAACATTGCCAAATCGAAGAATAGATGTAATGCATCGAGAAAGCTAAGTCTTCCAAGCTACTCCAACCCTGAAAAAAATAAAAAATAGGAGGCTTAGGCAAAATCCTAGTGAGTACACACGTGTGTGCAGTATGTCCTACATGCAGGCAAGATAAATATGGTACAAGGAAATCATACCACAGCCATAACCATATTATATGCATCCGTAACCACATCATCATCATCATATTGTCATGCCATAATTATACAATATCGAAAATACTGACAAGTCCATGAGTCATACAATATCAGAGTACGCAATATAAATCAGTATGTAAATGAGGAATTATAAAGAGCCAAATATCATATGTAGAGGATGCAATGCAATATGTGGTGCGAATGAAATGACTGTGCTGGAGTGAAGTCGGGATGGTAGTACGTAGTATCGCAGACTATGGGGTCTATCACAAGGGACTTCTATCCAAAATAGTCTCATACCTAATTTGGATAGTCAGACTCAATGTGGTAAACTCCTGATCTCAGGTTAGTCGCGCGCCCCAACCGAAATCCTGGCCATTACGAAGGTACACACAACAAATAGTTGCGCACCACCAGCCCGAGTGGATAGTGAATGAATGAATGAATAAGTATGCAAATCCTGCTCAATAAGTCCATATATCAGTACAGTTCATCTCTGGGATCATCACCGGGGTTTAGTACACTCCAAATGGCACTGTCTCTCTCCCAGCAGCACAGTCCAAGTGAGCGTAAGAAACCTCACTATCCGCCTGGCCAATAGTCTGCCAATACCTATCCGGCACGTCGATAGCAGACCCATTTACAAGCTGGTCAAACTCAGCCTAGTAATGTCCCCTACCCTCGGGCGGGTAAGGCCACACCCCCTCCCAACCGACCACGACATAGTGGGAGACGCGGCCTTCTGGTATTCGGCACTCAGGCGCTCATGTATCCACTCGGTCTCGACGTTGGGGCGTCTCCTGACCTCGGAGGTTTAGGGATTTTCACCCAGGGACATCTATGACGCCCATATGCTAGAACCAAATATTTCCGGTGTCCCATCTGGCCATCCACGATATGCTTGTGGAGGCTACGGCCCTGATGTCACTAGGGCACATAATGCAAGATGCATGAGTCATACAATACAGTCATGCATCAATCCTGCGCATACCGTGCACTCATGTGAGATAACCTCCGCCTATCAGGGAGTCTCATAACAATCTGTCCAACGACATATGCAATGGTCAACCACATCTCATAACAAACATGCAGATGATGCGTATGGGCATGTATGATATGCTGTGCTGTCACATACTCATAATCAGTATCAATAACCGGCCTCAACAATTGGCTTTGACAATGTGGACATTTAACCAACATTGTCCTCATGGAATGACCCACATAAATATCAATACATACATCATTGTGAAATCACACCACATCAGTCCTCAGATACATCGCTTCGGGTCTCACACAAGAGCCGCACATTCATCGCATTGGGCCTCACTCATGGGCCGCATATACATCACATTGGGCCGTATCATATGTGCACTACACATCGCAATGGGCCTTGGCTCATGGGCCATGAATACACCACATCAGGCTGCATGACCCATGGGCTTCAAAAACTCAAGATGTGAGCCCTACACATGGGCCTCAAATACATCACAATGAGCCACAACCCATGGGCCTAAAATATATCTCAATGAGCCACGCCCATGAGTCTCAAATACATCACATTGGGCTTCGCCCATGGGCCTCGAATATATTGCAAGTGGCCTCAAATCTATTTCACAGGTAGACCACATACCTAGGCCTAATACACATCACTATGGGCCGCATCACATGGGCCGAAAATACATCACAATGAGCTTCATCATATGGACCGGAAATATATCTCAATGGGCCTTGCCCATAGGCCACGAATACATGGCTACACCAATTATGATAAGTCTTATACTACAACCACTTCACACGTCACATAGATAATGACTCATATTCGGTGTCACCTGGTTAAGGGTCGAGAGCTACATTTCATCATACCAATTATAGTTTAAAGATCACATTGTATAAAAATCCAGGATCTTGATAGCATTAGCTTGGGTAATATAACCCTAAATTATATTCGGTTTAGTGTACAACTTGGTCATGTGTGATTCAAGTGGTGGTATCTATGTCGATAAGTACAAACCTACGTTGTTGAATGGTCATCAATGCCACTTGATTTCATAAGGTTAGGTGGCCTTGTACGTACTTCATATTCACACAGTTAGATGACTACATATACTACATGTTCTCCACCATTGCCTATGATTAGGTGGCTATACATACATCAAATACCCACATGATCAATGGGCTAAACAGGTAATATCACACCCTCACACCACTAGAGTTTATATATTTGTTATAATAAACATGTTTTTAAGGGTTTAAACACAAGTATCATGATCCTATTACTTGGGGCCGCACTCTAACCAAAGTGTCAAGTGATCAAGGGATGTCCACAATCAGCCCATTTAAAGGATTAATCATCATTACTTAGAAAATTATAATACCAGTTCATCATACATTCCACACATGAAAATTACAAACTCTTATCGAAGAGGCCCAATGGTTAGCCCAAACAGGGCTATCACTGATGGGCCCACATGGCGTTCACTCAAAATGGGCCTTAACATTCTTGGGCTCACATATCAATGGAATTCATAATGGGTCCTATGCAGTAGAGTCCATGGGGATTTCCCGTGAGGTTGAGTTGTGTGTGACCCACCTACGACTTAGGTCTGCTTTGATTTTAGTCCAAGTCCTAAAATGATATGAGGAAGTGGATGGTCTGCATGGATTAAATAGATACACCATGATGGCCTTAGGTTGGATTCAATAGTTAAGTCCTTATTCTCACAGCCTTGTATTGTGTGGTCCAATTCAGGTTGGATTGACTGATCTTTGGGACAATGCCCTAGAGGGGACCCGGTACATGGGCTAGATGGGTTGAATATTTAATGCATCATCAGGATGGCCCATAATAAATTTTTTGTGATGAGAGTTCAATTTACATTATTTCATAATGAACGGCTATCTAATCATTGGATGGGCCTGAGTCTTGGTAACATACCGTCAAAGGGGTTGATAAAATAAATAAACGATGAGGATCTTAAATATAAATCATGTCATAACCATGGTGGATTAAGTGGCATAACACCTACATTAAAGTGGGTCATACCATACATAAGTTGAGAGGGTTACCCTCTCTTAAATATTCATAATTATTTGTTGGGCCCGTAGAGGTATGGTTCATAAATCCAGCCCATCCATTATGTGTGTCCCACTTGGTTGAGGGGTCAGACCAAGTTTCAGATACGTCCAAATTTCAGGTGGACCTAACACATGATTTTACATGCTCGAGCTTCGAGTTGTACGAATGGTTCAAGGAGATCAAAGTTACATGTGTGCTACAGTGATGTATTTATTATACCTACACCGTTCATCTATTTTTAGAGATCATTTTAGAAAATTATCCAAAAATGAATCATAACCAAAAATTATCTGGAACTCTCCTCAATTAGCAATTAGGATAATGATTTCACCGTTAAACCATTCATCGGGCCCACCATAACATTTATTTCCCACCCAATCTGTTCATAAGGTCACAAAGACCTGAATTAAGGGGAAAAACAAATTTCATACTGCTCCAAAATTTCTGACCCAAAAAGGGTTCCAATGGTTTACGTTCAATCCCTGCCACTTTTGTAGTGTGGCCCACTTGATAGTTAGATCTATCTTCTTTTTTTTTTTTTTCCTTCTCAAGCCTTAAGACAAACTTGCCAAATGGATGGACGGTTTGGATATAACACATACCTCATGATCAGATTGATCCAGATCTTTTTTATTATTATTATTTATTATTAATATTTTTTTTATGGTGTGGGCCGCCTGAGTTATGTGTACGGCTGAAATTTGGAGGTGGCCCATTTTTAAATGGGACCCATCAAATGCATGGTACTGATGTTCGACATGCATCAACGTGGGGCCTGTGATGGGCCCACTTTCCTCCAGCGTCAGCAGCAGACGCTGCTTGCTGCAACGTCATTCAGACGCTGACGGCATATATATATTTTTTTTTGTTTTCAAATATGGGGCCCACAACAGGACGATCCAGTCCAACTGTTGTGTGTGTACCTCGTGTTTGATGGGTCAGTCCAAGTTTCAGATGCATCCAAATTTCAGGTGGGGCCCAAAAAGTGCTTTTATATGTTTTAACCATGTCTACACATTATTTTAGATGGTGTGGGCCACCTAAGTTCTTTGTACGGTTAATTTTTGGCGTGACCCATTTTTAAGAGGGGACCCACCAAATTCACGGTGCTGATGTTCGACATACATCAAGTTAGGGCCTGTGGTGGGGCCACCTCTTTCCAGCGTCAACAGAGACGCTGCATGCAACGTCAGATAGTTGTTTTGTTTTGTTTTTTTTTTTTTGTTCTCATATATGGGGCCCACAACAGGACGATCCAGTCCATCTGTTGTGTGTGTTCCACGTGGTGAAGCATCCAATCCAAGTTTCAAATGCATAAAAATTTCAATTGGGCCCCAGCAAGTACTTTTATATGTTTTAGTATGTCTTCACATGATTTTTGATGGTGTGACCTACCAGAGAAATGGATTGGCTTCATTTTTTTGGTTCAATGCCTAAAATGATCTGAAAAATTGAATGGACGGCGTGGATTTAATACATATATCATGGGTGGGGCCCATTATGGACCCACACCTCTTCCCTTCTTTTTCTTTCAAACGGCGAGACGCTGCCTTCTTTTTTTTTTTTTGGTGTGTATGCATGTGTGCATGTGTGAGCGTGTGGCTAACCAAATTGCCATACTTGAACAGTTTGGATGGCTACAAAATTCTGGTGGGGCCCACTATCGATGGGTCCCACATAAAGCCTATAATAAATTTTTATTATTTTTTTATTATTTTTTTTCCATACATCCATACCATTAATCACATCCTTATCATCATATCATCACAAGTATTAATTATTATTATTTATATGTACTCTCTTAAGTATCCACACCATTGATCACATCATTATTCTCAAATCATTTCTACTAATAATCATACAAATAATTAAAAAAAATAAACAAACCAAGAGTGGAGTGGGTGTACTCACCTTGATGAATTAGATGGATGGTTGAAATGTATGGAAGGGATGGAATTGATGGTTGAGATGGATGAAAGGTATGGGATTGATGGAGTTGATGGCCCACCAAGATCACTCCTCTCTCTCTCTCTCTCTCTCTCTCTCTCTCTCTCTCTTATGAAAAAAAATGGTGAAATGCTAAGGGATGGAGGGGTATTTATAAAAAAATGGATAAAATTTTGGTTAAGCTAATGTGATTAATATTAGCTTAGGCTAAGATTATGGTACTTAATTCATGCTTTGCAATTAATGGTGGATTAAAGGAGCATGGGATGGCATGGTGTGGTGATGTCATGTATAGTGTATGGCATGGAGAAAGGTTGACTTTTATGCACATGAGAGAGAAGAGGTATGGGTATGTGACATCACACACATGGGTAGAGATTCTCTCACCCATGTGTGGCATGTACATGTGTGCTTGACATGTGTTGTGCACATGTGTGGAATAAAATACATGGTGCCATGCGCACATGATACACTTATTATTCTTCACAGCGTATCTCACTAACGGAGTATCATACCGACGCACGGGTGGTACCTCCACGATCGCGGCGATGGGGCAATCGATATGAGATAGGTTTCAAGGTCTTGGGGTTTCGGTCAGTTGGGTGTGTACTATGAATGATCAATCCATGTCTAGCTAAGGGCTTCAATCATCATAAGCATGGAAAATAGTACCGAATGGACCAGGTGTTACATCGGCTGTGTCACTACATTGTGATAATGAAGCAACATTAACTAAAGCCTATAACAGCACATATAATGGTAAGTATAGACATATCAGTCTTTGACATGTTTATGTCAGATAATTAATTCGAGATGGAATCATTGTTATTTCCTATGTGAAATCAAGTAATAATCTGGCAGAGCCTTGCACTAATCCTCTACCGAGAGAGGTAGTAAATGCTACATCTAGAGGGATGGGGTTGAAATTCTTCAACCAAAGTTCCACTAGTGATGGTAACCCAACCTAAAGTCAGAAAATCTCTAATTTTGAGTTTAATGGGTAAAAACAAGTCACTGATATGTAAAAAGTTTTCAGCACTAAATTATAAGACCTCATCCATAACAGATAAGTGCTGAGCGTTACGAAAGAGGGTTGAGTCTTAGAACTTTTAATTAATTCCATCTAAAGGACAAGTGTCTTATAGTAACGAAGACACTGGAAGGATTTCACCTATATGAACGTAGAGATGGTGTCATCTCTCATGAGAGTTAGGAATTTTTTCTCAGGATCATTCACGAATTAGGATAAACACATGGCCATTAAATGTGTTAAGCAAGATTGTGAGAACTCTAACAAACACATAGCGAATATGTGTGTGATTTCTCCAACTCTATTATCTAGGAATAACTAGTTCAACGCTATGGCTACCAGTCATTTCGATAAAGTTTTGAGATACTTACACTAAGGGAAGATTAAAATCGAAATATATCTTTCTTTATGCATATAAGCTGATTATTCTGGCAGAAATATTTTATCGAGAAAATATATTTTTTTTAAAATCAAGTGGGGGATTGTTGCAAAAAATATTAATTTTATAAATATATATTTAAAATAAAAATAATATAATATATAAAAAGTGTTTGAAAAACACCTTTTTTTGGGTTTTGGGAATAGTCCCACATTAGAAAAAGTGGTTTATATAAGAGTAGTGAAGTATTATAATACTTTCCCACATGGTCTAAAGGAGAATGGAACTTGCGTGTTCCAGTGTGTAGCATTGGAACACCCGCGTGCATGCACTCGCACTCGGGCACAGGCACGAGCACAAGCACGGGCTCAGTCTCGATCACGAGCTCGATGCGAGGGCGTGAGCATGTGAAGCAGTATGGTTGTAGAGGCGCTATGTAATGCCCTGAAAATCGGGGGTCGAGCAAGAGCTCAACTCCCAAGTTCCAACGCGTCACTTATGCAACATAGATAATGATGGTTAAATGTTGTCTATATTAGCACATTAAACATAAATGAGATTAAGTCAAAACAGCATATCATACTCCAGTGACGATTAATTTAAGCAAGCGGAAGACTGTAATAGGTATATAAAACGTATAAGTAATCGTAGGTCTTCAGAGTATGATCATTTTACCAGGTCAATAATTACATGTAAATTCTCAAAATATACAAGATGGTAATGTGTAATGTTATCTAGTCCAAAATGCCGTAGCACCGCCAGCGCAACTCCAGGTCTACAGAGACCTGCTAGAGAGTTGCATATAGGAGAACTCCTCATCATCGAAATAGTCCAGCTCTACTTCATAAGCATTGTCATCACCTGCAGCTAAGACAAAGTCAAGTTGGTGTTTAAAACACCGTCCCAGAATGTGGGAGTGAGTGATCAACTCAGTGGAGCTATAAGGCAAAGGTTAACATGTTATCAATTCAATTACGCAGTAATGATAAAGCAATACAAACAAGCATCCCTAAGTACTCTGGTTAATGCAATCATGATATGTATTAATGATGCATGCCCTCGCCTGCACTCCCTCTGCGAACTTCGTCTAACGATCGCAGCATGCACCACTTCCTCTGTGCTCAACACCAACGCCAAAGGCACATGCAGTGCGATGTTAGGAGCGTGATTACCGAGTTCTTATTAGTCCTTTTTCATACAGTAAGGTTGGGAAGCTAAGGTACCACCCTTTATATCATATACCCAAACATTGATCTATCTAGGGTCGTCAATCCTAGCAGTCACATACAATAGGTAAGTTCAGGTCACTACCACCAACTCCCTACCAACTGGCAGTCAATTTTCGAAGGCTCATAACCAACCCGACTGGGGACCACAGCCAGGTTGCACCGAGGTAGGCCTATTTCATACTCGAGGTCACTCCACTAATGCCCTACCAACTGGCAGTTTATTTTCGAAGGCTCGTCACCAACCTGACCGGAGACCACAGCCAAGCTGCGCCAGTGTAGGCCGACAGCTCGAATACAGTGTCTCATACCACCGTATTTGGCTCACGAGTTTGGGTTGCTCACTGGTCACTACGAGGAGGGTCGTCGCCCCAGCGTAGGCCAACAGTACGACCACGGTGTCCCATACCACCATGCCCAGCTCATGAGTCTTAGTGGATCGAGGTACCAAGGTTAAACAGGTTTTGTACTGGTAAGTTGGTACCTTAGATTCAAACAATAGCGTCCATAAATGGTGAACATACATTGGGTCAACCGAATTACTTGACAAGCTCGACCATACGAGCATACGTCGAGCCGGTCGACATGGAGCACGTAAGCACTCCGCGTGGCCTAACCACTACCAACAAGCACCGTACGACTCAGATTCATCGGGTGTGTCTGTCGTGGATAAGTAGTACGGCCACCTATCATAAACCATAACCGATTGTCTGAACTACGTCGTAGCCCCAATCAAATTCCAAACAATAGCATTCACATTAAGCCAAATAGCATGTGACAACTGAACTCAGATATAAATCTTACTTGAGCAATTTAACAAACATATACTATACATATTATCATACACAGGCATTTCATCCATACAACACATAGTCGTAAGATAGGTTATATAAAGGATACTATAACCATAGTTAAGGGAATTGAGAATCCTATCTCAACACCCTTATTACATACATTTAAACAAACATTTCCTCATTCGAGCATTTTATCAAACACTTAGCCTACACATATTACACACATGTAATAGACTAGTTACAACATACGTCCCGGCAAGCCCCTTTTACAAAAGAGTTGCCACATGCACAACAAGCATATATCCATAGCTAATAATCATGGCAAGCACAAATTCAAATTTCATATTCATTCAGACATATCAACAAACATGTAGAATACACTATATTCAACATAGTTCATATATATGTGTAAAGTGCGGGAAACATCGTATCTAAGCACATGATAGCATTCAAGTCAGTCATAAATCATTAGACGACATTAAAAGTCTTGAAAACTGTAACCTAAACATTTATAGTCCACACCTTTTGCCGGTAAACTCGCAATGAACTCAGTTCGTTCTCTAATTTGTCGTCTACAGCACAACGGCATCCTAAAGTATGAAATAGGTTAGCTAATTCATCATTCACTCTATTTGAAACCCTAAAACAGATTAGGGTTAGGTTTTCTTACCCAAAAATGGCATCAAAATCACCGGTATAGCGATACAGATGTGGTGGTTAAGCATGTGGAGCGAGGGGATTGAGTCCCAGAAACAAACTCCAGCTTTCTCTCTCACTTTCTCTCTCTTTCCTTCTCTTACAGTTAGGAATTAATATGGAATGAGAGAGTGTTGGGTTGAGGCCTTTATATAGGCCCAGAACTGATGGGAATGGCCCTAGGGCCATGGTATACTTAGGTTATAGCCAAAAGTGGACTGTTCCGATCCAATAGAATAGCCAAAAGTGGACTGTTTCGATCCAATAGAGCTGTTCTGGAGGCCCCTTTTCCATATGCGATCAGACTTAAGCTTTCTGACATTGGATCTAGATCAGGCTAAGACATCAATCCGATCAGGGTTACAGATTTACCGCGGAGGATCAGTTTTAGTTCAACAGTCACCGGTACTCGATCAGGGCCATAAGTGCACTGACATGTGTTGAAAATTTTTCCTAATCCGAGGGTGTAATTGGGTCAGATTCTAACGGTCTGAATCCTTAGATTTAGCCTGCAAGCGAAATGACTCAATTCACTTAAGTCCCAGTTTATTTTCTAAAGATATTCACGTTTCTCACACACTTCGCTCTGGGCTCAAGTTGTGCATTTCTGGATACTATTAGGACTTAATTTCTGAGGTGGTTGTTAAGTCTAGGAATGCGGTCCTAACCATATGGTTTCACAGTAATCGGACTGTCGACGCGCGGTTCAGGTCCGATACGGAGTTTCAAGGTGCTCCCGAGAGCAAACGAGTTTACAGATTGATTCTAGATTTCAGGGTAAAGTAGCGTTCATGATTCTACAAGTTTTGGGTCTTACCGATCATATTTAACACGATTAGTGCTAATTTCATAAGAAATGTAGTTTAGTACTTAGCTATTTCTCTCTAATTTTTAAAGGAATTGGTCCTTAGTGATTTCTGCCTGAGGTGGTACTCGGGTCTTTGTACGGATTTTCTGAGATGTTACAATCTACCCCCCTTAAAGAAAAATTTTATCCTCCAAATTAGTACCTGTTCGTACTCCTCGAGAATCTGAGGGTAGTTCTTTCAAACCTCGGCTTCTGTCTCCCAAGTAGCCTCTTCTTCAGTGTGGTGTGTCCACAAAACCTTCACACATGGAATCACCTTACTACGCAACACCTGCTCCTTCCTATGTAGAATACACGTCGGTCGTAGTACATAAGTAGCATCCTCACTCAACTACACCTGCTCCCACTTGATAATGTGGGAAGGATCAGGAATGTATTTCTTCAGCATAGATATATGAAATACATTGTGCACGCCTATGAGTGGTGTGGGCAAAGCAAGACGGTACGCCACCACACCCACTCGATCGAGTATCTGGAATGGGTCAATGAATCTCGGTGTGAGTTTTCCCTTCTTCCCAAACCGAAGGACTCCCTTCATTGGGGAAACTTTCAAAAACACATAGTCTCCGACCTCGAACTCTAATTGTCGCCACCTCGTATCGGCGTAGCTCCTCTGCCTACTCTGCGCCGCTAGAAATCGACGCTTGATAATGTCGATCTTCTCGGAGGTCGCCTGTACTAACTTTGGGTCAATCAGACTCTTCTCACCACCTCTGCCCAGCAACGTCGTGCTCGACAGGGGCGTCCATACAAGGCCTTATAGGGAGCCATAACAATAGTCGCTTGAAAACTGTTGTTATATGCGAACTCTGCATAAAGAAAACAATCGTCCCAACTGTCCTTGAAATCCAGCACACAAGCTCACAACATATCTTCCAACACCTGGTTTACCCATTCCGTCTGCCCATCAGTCTGTGGGTGGAACGCAGTACTGAACTTCAATTCTACACCCATTGCTTCCTGGATACGAGTCAACCGGTCTACGATCACCCAAATGGAGTCATGACCCTTCCTCGTCTTCGGTAGCCCAAAGATGAAGTCTCATTTCCATTCTGCTATGGGCATGGGCTGAAGTAATCCAGGAGGTCGGCGATGCTCTGCCTTGACCTGCTGGGATGTGAGACAACAGGACACATACTCTACTATGTGGGCCTTCATGTTGTCCCACCAGTAGGACCTCTTCATGTCGCGGTACATCTTCGTACTGCCAGGATGCATTGCTAATTTTGAACTCTGTGCAGCCTCAAGAACCTCTGGTCTCAAGTCATGAAGATTTGGGCCACATAGGCGGACCACGGTAACGTAAGCCCCCATCCGTACCAACTCTCCACTCAGCGTCTTCATCATCGCTAGCCTGCTCTCAAAGCTCAGACAATCACCCATCATCTTTTTGGGCCTCAATAATCCTATCGTCAATAAGTGGTCGCACACGAATGTGCGCGACACTCTTAAACGGCTCCTCCACGGTGAGCTTCTGTTCGAAGTCTCGCACGAACTCTACCATACCCCATTCTGGCACCATCAGCGGAGCCGCAAACTCTATGGTCTTCTTGCGGCTCAACGCGTCAGCCACAAGGTTAGCCTTACCCGGATGGTAGGAAACCTCGAACTTGAAGTCCTTCAAGGTTTCCATCCATTGTCGTTGCCTCATATTCAGTTCCCGCTGAGTAAATATGTATCTGAGGCTCTTGTGGTCGCAAAAGAGCTCAAACTCCTCTCCATAGAGGTAATGTCTCCAGAGCTTCAGGGCAAAGATAACGACTGCCAACTCTAGGTCATGTGTAGGGTAGTTCTCCTCGTGTTTCCTCAACTACCTTGAGGTGTAAGCAATCACCCTGTCCTTCTGCATAAGGACACAACCCAAACCAATGCAAGATGCGTCAGTGTATATAGTATACTTAACCCCTTACTCTGGCAATACTAACACAGGGGCGGACGTTAGCTTGTCCTTCAGCTCCTGAAAAGCTGCTTCCGCGTTCTCATTCTAGGCGAACTTCAGATCCTTCCATGTCAACTGAGATAACGGTTTGGGGATCTTGGAGAAGTCTCAAATAAATTGATGGTAGTACCCTGCCAGACTAAGAAAGCTCCTCACCTCAGTAACCGAACCGGGCTGCTCCCAGTCCTGAACCGCGGCTACCTTAGCGAGGTCAACTGCTATCCCTTCCTTGGACACCACATGTCCCAGGAACTTGACTTTCTCTTTCCAGAAATCACACTTCTTGTACTGCGCGAACAACTGGTTCTTCTTCAGAGTATCCAAGACTTCTCGCAGGTGTTCCTCGTGTTCTTCCCTACTCTTAGAGTATATTAGAATGTCATCTATAAACACGATGACGAATCGAAATAGATACGACCAAAACACCCTGTTCATCAAGTCCATGAACACGGCCGGTGCATTCGTAAGGCTGAATGACATAACGAGAAACTCATAGTGCCCAAAATTGGTCTTGAAAGTCATCTTCTGCACGTCTTCCTCCCTGACGCGCAACTGATGATACCCCAACTGTAAGTCAACCTTCGAGAAATACTGTGCCCCCTTCAACTAATCAAACGGATCATTTATCCTAGGCAAAGGGTACTTGTTCTTCACCGTCACTTGGTTCAACCTACGATAATCAATACACAATCACAGATATCC
Source organism: Magnolia sinica (assembly GCF_029962835.1). Lineage (NCBI taxonomy): Eukaryota > Viridiplantae > Streptophyta > Magnoliopsida > Magnoliales > Magnoliaceae > Magnolia > Magnolia sinica. Next base: position 92,419,519 of record NC_080577.1, read on the forward strand.
ATCCTTCTTCACAAACAACACACGCTAGGTCGTATAAAACCCACATCCAACAAAATGTCAATCTGTCTCCTCAATTTCTCCATCTCACATGGAGGCATGTGATACGTGGGTGATGAGATGGGTGCCGCACCAGGCACAAGATTAATCGTAAAATTGATCTCGCACTGAGGAGGCAATCAAGGAATTGTCATGAACACATCCTCAAAATCCCAAACTACTGGTGTATTCCCTAACATAGGGCCCTCACCCTGCTCTAACAAGGTAGCATAACAACTCTCGCAGCAGGGCCAACTAACCTGAACTGGAAAAGTAAAGACCATGCCCTCAAGTCCATAGGCTGTCACTACTCAAGTATCGCAATCAATCTCCGCCTTCATCTCGGTGAGCCAATCTATACCAAGGACAACGTCGTAGTGCCATCAGGTCAACGAGCACCGTCCTACTACCCAAATCTATTGAGTAAGCCTCACAAATCCGGGTAACATCTGAAAAGGTCCTTGTAACAGTAGTGCTTCTCACTCCCTTCGTAGGAGCAGTATCCAGCGCTAGTCGCTTGACTGCCGCGCGTGAAATGATGGAGATAGTGGACCCAGTGTCCACCAATAAGAAAACGGTGGTACCTTGGATATGAGTCATGACTTCAAAAGCCAATGGTGCTGTAATTAATGCCTCAGGCGCTTCAGCTGCAAGCGTGTGTACTTGTGCCTGCTGAGGACAGTTCAGCTGAGGTACCATGGGTCGCTGAGGCAGCCTGAAATGAGTTGCAGGCGGCCGAAATGATGGATGTGCTGGTGCTGACCATATAGGTGGGGCTGTAATGGCCTAAGAAAGCTGTGGTTGATCCTCCGAGGTGGCGAGAAGTCGTTGTCCCTCATCTTGGTGAAGCAGTAGGTATCTACATGGCCCGCACGCTTGCAGTACATGCACCACAAGTCTAGTAGCCTCATAGGGGCTGGTGGAGCCGCGTTCCTGGGAGGCGAGTCTGTGCGAGGCCTCTTGCTGAGGAACGACCTGCTCGTCAACTCGGGTCGTGGCCTAGGAACCATAGGCCCACGAGTGCAGGATAATCTGTCCCCGTCCTGTTCCGCTTGCAAAGACATGTTCACTAGCTCAGCCTAAGTGGGTATGCTAATGGAGTATATCTTCGAGCGTATTTCGGGCTGTAGACCCTCAGAAAAGCACTGCATCTGCATTGGCTGATCACCTAAAATCAATGGAACATACCTGGCCAGCTCCGTAAACTTGTTCTCATATCCTACCACTGTCATCCCTCCCTGATGGAGGTGAAGAAACTCACTCTCCTTCTCATGTCGGTACGTGAGAGGAAAATACTTCTCGTGGAAGCGCGTCTCAAAGGCTTCCCATGTCCATACGTATCCATCGACAATCATCTGAAGGACACTGTCCCACCAAAAGCTGGCCTCCTTTTCGAACATGAAAGTGACTAACTCCACCTGCTCTGCCTCAGTGCAGTGCAGGGGCTTTAGCATCTTAGAGATGCGGTCAAGCCAATACTCGGCCTCCTCGGGTTGGTGAGTACCCGCGAAGGTGGGAGGCCGCAAGCACTGGAATCGCTCGAAGGTGCCGCTCGCACTTGCTCCGATTGCTCCACCTGGGGTGCACGTTGTACATGAAGATGTGGTGGAGTAGGCGGAAGTCGGTGGTCATATTGGATGTCAGGAGACTATTGTTTGAATTTCAGTGGGCTTGTTGGCCACAAAGAAATCGCGTGCAGCGATCTCTTTCACATGCACTCCGAAGATTCTTCTCGCTAGTATGGACCTCGCCAAGCGGCACTCCCATAAGTCGGGCTATCAAGCCAGCATTGACTGTGAGATCTCACCTTTTCACGGGAAATTTGAACTGCAAAGGCTCTAGCGTTGGCTCCCGAATGTGCGCGTAGAAGGCTCGAACAGTGTTTACATTGGCCTTTGTCTTACCCTCAAATACGGGACCCCACCCGACCTGACCAGGCGGTCCATCAATAGATATTCTCCAAAGAACTTCTCGTCCATGTGTGCTTTAAAAAGGACCCTACGGCCCTAGAATCTTCCATGAGACAACTCCGCCAGCAGAGCCCTTTCGAGGGGAGCCTAGGGATCGAGATCTCACTTCATCCGTATCTCTCGATCAATGCTCGTGCTTGCGGTGGTGCCCCTTTGCTTCCTTGAACGGGTAGGGCGACTAGGCCTGGCTTCATCCGTGGGAGATCTCTTCTTCCCCATGAGAGAAAGAAGCATGGAGATGGAGAAAATAGCCGTTACAAGCTCGAAAAGAGCCATGGGAGCGAAATAATGTAGAGGAGAGAATGGGTTGTAGGACTTGAAGGTATATGAGTCACAAATGGAAGGTTTATGCACTCAAATCGAAGAAAGTGAGAGAGATAGGAGGTGGTGTTGATGAAAACGGTGGAAGGGTGTATGAAATGAAGGAAAGAGGAAAAATATGAGGATGGAGGGGAGATTAAAGAGGGGAAAAAAGAGTTTTTAGGGAAAAAGGAAAGCTTGGGAGTGTGAAAGAGGGAGAGGGGAGAAAATGGGACAAAAAAGAGGGTCCCCACACATTTTGGTGGGCCCCACAGCCTTGTATGGGCGTCGGCCCGACCGGCCCGGTGCGTCCCAACAGGCCCAGACTGTCCGGGCGGCGGGGCCTCGCCGAACCGGCGATGCCATCACTGGCCTCGCCTCCTGGGCAATGGCATCCATCCCCCCCCCCCCCCCGGGGGGTGCTGAAAATATGCGGGGTCCACTGTGGGTCCCCCCGAATAGTACCGATTTGGCCCCGACTCCGTTTTGAGTCATTTCGGGCCCTATTTCATGTACAGTCGTGTTTTCCAGGTTGTTTGAGGTTGGAATGGGTTAAATCTCCATCTAAGCCCGTCAATTGATGGTCTAGAAGGATGTTGGGATCAGTTCACGTGATCACAAAAACTAAGGGTCCAATTTCTATGGTCAATTTCAGTCGATTTCGCCGTTCGACGAAATTAGGGATCCTAAGTCTGTTTCTGCATTTTCTATCACCCTTCTACATCGAAATGCGTCAACGTGCGTCATGTGACCTTAACCCAGGTCCAGTTTAATCCAAATAATGCTCTGATACCAACTTGTAACGCCCTGAAAATTGGGGGTCGAGCAGAAGCTCAACTCCCGAGTTCCAACGCGTCACTTATGCAACATGGATAATGATGGTTAAATGTTATCTGTATTATCACATTAAACATGAATGAGATTAATTCAAAACAGCATATCATACTCCAGAGACGATTAATTTAGGCAAGTGGAAGACTGTAATAGGTATATAAAATGTATAAGTAATCGTAGGTCTCCAGAATATGATCATTTTACTAGGTCAATAATTACATGTAAATTCTCAAAATATATAAGATAGTAATGTGTAATGTTATCTAGTCCAAAACGTCGTAGCCCCGCCAGCGCAACTCCAGGTCTACAGAGACCTGCTGGAGAGTTGCATATAGGAGAACTCCTCCTCGTCATTGAAATAGTCCGGCTCTACTTCATAAGCATCGCCATCACCTGCAACTAAAACAGAGTCAGGTTGGTGTTTAAAACACCGTCCCAGAACGTGGGAGTGAGTAATCAACTCAGTGGAGTTATAAGGCAAAGGTTAACATGATATCAGTTCAATCACGCAGTAATGATAAAGCAAAACAAACAAGCATCCCTAAGTACTCTGGTTAATGCAATCATGATATGTATTAATGATGCATGCCCTTGCCTGCACTCCCTCTGCGAACTTCGTCTAACGGTCGCGGCATGCACCCCTTCCTCTGTGCTCAACACCAACGCCAAAGGCACATGCAGTGCGATGTTATGAGTATGATTACTGAGTTCTTATTAGTCCTTTTTCATACAGCAGGGTTGGGAAGCTAAAGTACCACCCTTTATATTATATACCCAAACATTGATCCATCTAGGGTCGTCAATCCTAGCAGTCACTACAATAGGCAAGTTCAGGTCACTACCACCAACGCCCTACTAACTGGCAATCTATTTTCGAAGGCTCATCATCAACTCGATTGGGGACCACAGCCAGGCTGCACCGGGGTAGGCCTATTTCATACTCGAGGTCACTCCACTAACACCCTACTAACTGGCAGTCTATTTTCGAAGGCTCGTCACCAACCCGACTAGGGACCATAGCCAGGTTGCGCCAGTGTAGGCCGACAACTCGAATACAATGACTCATACCACCGTATTCGACTCACGAGTTTAGGTTGCTCACTGGTCACTACGGGAAGGGTCGTCGCTCCAGTATAGGCCAACAGCACGACCACGGTGTCCCATACTACCATGACCAGCTCATGAGTCTTAGTGGATCGAGGTACTAAGGTTAAACGGGTTTTACACTGGTAAGTTAGTACCTTAGATTCAAACAGTAGCGTCCATACATGGTGAACATACATCGAGTCAACCGGGTTACTTGACAAGCTCGACTGTACGAGCATACGTCAAGCCGGTCGACATGGAGCGCATAAGCACTCCGCGTGGCGTAACTACTACCGACAAGCAGCGTACGACTCGGATTCATCGGGCGTGTCTGTCGTGGCTAATTAGTACGGCCACCTATCATAAACCATTACCGATTACCTGGGCTACGTCGTAACCCTAATCACATTCTCAACAATAGCATTCACATTAAGCCAAACAGCATGTGACAAGTGAACTCAGATATAAATCTTACTTGAGCAATTTAACAAACACATACTATACATATTATCATACACAGATACAGCACATAGTTGTAAGATAGGTTATATAAAGGATACTATAACCGTAGTTAAGGGAATTGAGAATCCTATCTCAACACCCTTATTACATACATTTAAACAAACATTTCCTCATTCAGGCATTTTATTAAACACTTAGCCTACACATATTACACACATGTAATAGAGTAGTTACAACATACATCCCGGCAAGCCCCTTTTACAAAAGAGTTGCCACATGCACAACAAGCATATATCCATAGCTAATAATCATGGCAAGCACAAATTCAAATTCCATATTCATTCAGACATATCAATAAACACGTAGAATACACTATATTCAACATAGTTCATATATATATATGTAAAGTACAGGAAATATCGTATTTAAGCATGTGATAGCATTCAAGTCAGTCATAAATCATTAGCTGACATTGAAAGCCTTGAAAACCTAACCTAAACATTTATAGTCTGCACCTTTCACCGGTAAACTCGCAACGAACTCAGTTCGTTCTCTAATTTGTCATCTACAGCACAACAGCATCCTAAAGTATGAAATAGGTTAGCTAATTCATCATTCACTCTATTTGAAACCCTAAAACAGATTAGGGTTAGGTTTTCTTACCCAAAAATGGCTTCAAAATCACCGGTATAGCAATACAGATGTAGTGGTTAAGCACGTGGAGCGAGGGGAATAAGTCCCAGAAACAAACTCCAGCTTTCTCTCTCACTTTCTCTCTCTTTCCTTCTCTTAGGTTTAGAAATTCGTATGGAATGAGAGAGTGGTGGGTTTAGGCCTTTATATAGGCCCAGAACTGATGGGAATGGCCCCAGGGCCATGGTATACTTAGGTTATAGCCAAAAGTAGACTGTTCCGATCCAACGGAGCTATTCTGGAGGCCCCTTCTCCACTTGCGATCAGACTTAAGCTTCCTGACATTGAATCTAGGTCAGGCTAAGACTTCGGTCCGATTGGATTTACAAATCGACCGCAGAGGATCAGTTTTAGTTCAACGGTCACCGGTACTCGATCAGGGCCACAAGTGCACTGACATGTGTTGAAAATTTTTTCTAATCCGAGAGTGTAATTGGGTCAGATTCTGATGATCTGAATCCTTAGATTTGGCCTGCAAGCGAAACAACTCAATTCACTTAAGTCCCAGTTTATTTTCTAAAGATATTCACGTTTCTCACACACTTCACTCTGGGCTCAAGTTGTGCATTTCTGGATACTATTAGGACTTGATTTTCGAGGTGGTTGTCAAGTCCAGGAATGCGGTCCTAGCCGTATAGTTTCGCAGTAATCGGACTGACGAAGCGCGGTTCAAGTCCGATAAAGAGTTTCAAGGTGCTCCTGAGAGCAAACGGGTTTAGAGATTGATTCTAGATTTCAAGGTAAAGTAGCGTTCATGATTTTACAAGTTTTGAGTCTTACCGATCGTATTTAAAAGAAATCTAGTTTAGCACTTAGCTATTTCTCATCTAATTTCTAAAGGATTTGGTCCTTAGTGATTTCTGCCTGAGATGGTACTCGGGTTTTTGTACAAATTTTTTGATACGTTACACGCTAGTGACGCACTAGCCCAACAGATAGAAAACGGCTAGCTGCTGTCTCACAAGAGTCAACATGCAGCAGCTTAATGGCCCATGCACAACAGTTAGAAAACGGCCATAAAACGGCTAGTTTTCTCCAATAGCTAGAAACAGTCATGAGATTTATTTCCCTGGACCATAACCCCCAGCCACCACAACCTATATAAACAAGGCCTGGATGAGTTTCCAATCCATCTCTCAACCCACTCCAACAGACCCATACGAACTGAGACAGCTAATCACTCCAGCAGACCCATACAAACTGAGACAACCAACCACTCCTCTCCTATACTCCAGTGATTCCAGCAAGACAGCAAGGGTTGAACCTTTGCTTGAAGAACAGACCAGCGGTGTGATCTAGAATGGTTAATTGAACCAATAACTGAAGAACCAGAAGAATAGACCAGTGTAGTGTTTACATACATCTTCTTCTCTCTTTTTCCTTTTGGGATTTTTTCTCTTTTATTGTATTTCTGCCAGACTGAGTGTAACAGAGTTCCAGTTGGTAGGCCTTCGTGTTTGTTGAACGCAGACCCACATTAAGCTCGTCGTATCCTAAAAGTGGTTTGCCTGTAACCTATCAGCATACTCAACTCACTTGAGTAGGGGCGAATAACACTTTAAGGACAGCGTCCCAGACGTGCTTCAGCATGTCCTTAGTTCAGATCACCTTCATTTTCGGTTTCCATATTTTACAGAAATATTTTTATTCTGTATAAAATAAAAATAAAAATAATAATAATAAACAACATTATTTGTCATGCAACCTGTTTATAAAGTCACCAAAACCTTAATGAAAAGAAAATATAAAAATGAAAGCTAATTACATGTTGTGCCATGTTGATGTCAAGTTCGGTGGCACTACCATGATCTATGTTGTATATCCACACTGTCCATCCATTTGACTAGATAATTTTAGGTCATGAGCATAAAAATGAGACAGATCCGTAGCTCAATGGACTACACCAAAGGAAACAGTGGAGACAATGATTCCCACAGTTGAAACCTTTCTAACCTTTCTAGGGTCAACCATGATGTTTATCAGTCACCCTACCAGTTGATGAGATCACATAGACTTAGATGAATGGAAAAACAAAATATCAACTGATCCCCACAAAGTTTTCAATGGTAAATGTTCTATCTTGGTTCACTTGACCTTCAGATCTACCTCATTTTTGGGCCCATTTCCTAAAACTATATCATAAAATGGATGAGCAGTGTGATATAACACATACATCATGGTGGGGACCACAAAACTTGGTGGCATCAACACACCACGAAGATCAGAGAATCTTTTTCCCATGAAATTCAGCTTAATCCAAATGTGTGTTGCCTACTAGAAGTTTTCAATGGTAAGCATTCAATCACCACTACTTCTTGTGACATGGTTCACTTGAAAATTGAATCTACCTCATTTTTGAATGATGCCCTAAAATAAGATGTCAAAATGAATGATGCCCTAAAATAAGATGTCAAAATGAATACACAAAGTGGATAAAACACATATACTATGGTGGGACCATGGAGCTTTGATCAGACCAGCACCGATCTGGGTACTGGAGGGGTCATTATCAGAATCCATGTAAACTGCCCCACCTACCCTAAATGGGAACTGATAGGGGATTCGAGGGGTCACCGTGATGTATGGTTTTTATCCATGCCATCCATTCATTTTGCCATATCCTTTTATGGTACAAGCCTAAAGTGAGGAAGATCTAAGGTTCATATGGACCACACAAGTGGGGATAAAATAGATACAATAGAAACTTTTTTTAAGAGCCACATAAGTTTTTTATCGAGCTAATATTTTTGTTTTCCCTTTGTCCAGGTCATGAGACCTTATAAACAAGTTAGATGGGAATTAACCATCATGGTGAACCTTAAGAAAGTTTCAACAGTGGGTGTCATTATCATTGCTACTTCCTATGGTGTGGTCCACTTAAGCCTTGAATCTCTGCCTCTTTTTGGGCTTTTACCATAAAATGATATTGCAAAATAGATAGATGGTGTCACACCCCGAAATTTGGATACAGAGTGTGCACCCTCAGACCCAAGTTACGGCACGTGACTTGTACACCATGTGTACTAAAACCATTCCTTCATACCATTTTCTAGTGGCTTGTTAAAATATATACTAAGTTTTCTAACTCAAACATTTAACAAAACATCTCACATTCATTTATTTCAATCTTATACACATATATCCACCATCACGATCATTTATGGGTATTCAATCCATATATTGATAACATTCACAAAAGTTAAGCATGATACCACAACACACCTATTTGGGGCTCTATTAAACTATTTACTAACAAAAGCTTTAAATATTCGTAACTTTCAGTTACTTAACTTAAAATGTATTTAAAGACAATTAAAAGAATAACAACAGTTCAATTAGCTATGTTAGTGATTTAACATATTCAACTTGTCTTCATCAAGATAGGGTCATAGCCCTTGTGAATCGTCTACTGCTTCACCTTCCTACCCTGAAACTTAAGCAATTTTTTCATCGTTCACTAAATCTGTACGATTTTCCATCAATAAAACGTGAGTTAGCCAAGCCTAGTGAGTGAACACATCATGGTTCATGCACATCATAATTAAAATAGAAATGCATGAATTCCATGAGATGCATGTATGCGTGAATGCATCAAGTGGGTTGATGAGTCTACTTGCTTGAGTTAGATCCCATCAACCCACATCTTCCCCTTTTGGGGTAGGCTTCCACCATCTTGGTAGTCAGGCTTCCACATATTTTTGGCATCCAAGAATGGTCTAGCTCACCCGATACTATAACCACCTACAGGTCATCCAGGAAGTGCCCCCAAGTATACAACACAGTTATGTGATGCGTGAAAATGATTTATGCATCATATTAACAATTGTCATACACGGTGAACAGAGTATATTATCAAAGTGGGGTCCTCTTTGATAGTGTGACCAAATCAAACAAAACAATACACACACACACACACACACACACACACACACACACACACTCGCCACTGGTGCCCAATGAGCAAGCGGACGCCCACCTTGGGGTGTAGAAGTGGGCCCACACGTGGGACCCTACATGATGTATGTATCATATCCACTACGTTCATCTGTTTTTTCATATCATGTTAGGCCATAGGCCCAAAACTCAGGCAAATCCAGATCTCGGTTGGGCCACACCATAGGAAACTGTGGGGGGTGGATTTGGGACTCCTTAGATTCGGGATCCCTTGGATCTGGGGCTCTCTTGGACTTGGGATTCCTAGATTTATAGAATGTCTTGGCTATGTTTGGCACATAAGATTCAAAATCCATATAATCTTGGATTTTAAAGTGAGGTGGAATTGTAGGATTTAGAATTAATTACTAAATCAATTATATAATCCTTAAATAGTGTATGTGACCTTCTTTTTTTTTTTTTAATTACACACACACACACACCCCCCACACACTCATGCTGGTGGAATTTCACCACCTATGGATACTCGAACCCTTGACCGGGTGTTGAAACTCCCAAGAGTCTACCACCGGAGCAAGAGTAAGGATCCGTGTATGTGACATTAAGACTATGGTTATAATACACCCATTGAAGCATATACCTTGCTCGAATGATGAAATCTCAAGACTCGGATGGGCCATGAGCATAGGATCATATCCTAGTAACTAATCAATGATATGTAACCATCGATTTACATTAGCAATAATCAAACGGTGCAGATCACCCTATTAATGTAATTAAGTAATGTCCTTGATAATCTAATTGTTTTGGGACATCATCATTGAGCTATGTGCCCAAATAGACTAGTAGCCTAGTGGGACATATGTTGTACATGTAGGCATCTATCCGAGTCACTCCTAGTGGACCCCACCTCGTTAAATGTATTTTATTCATGCCTTACAGACTACATGAAGAGCCAATATTAATCTAACATGGGTCACACCACATAGACTTTTGTGTTTATGGTGCACTTTCTATGATGTGCCAATTAAAGCCGATCCTTGCTTCGGTGGTAGACTCTAAGGAGTTTTAACACCTAGTCAATGGTTCAAGTACTCATAGGAGGTGAAATCCCACCATTGCGTGTATGAGGGTGTGTGTGCGTGTGTTAAAAAAAAAAAAAAGTATGATAACCAGCTGATGTATTTAACTCGATAGGACACACTGATAACATGTCTAGTATAATAGATATCATGCCCATTTATATGCTCATACGCATCAATTGTGGATGAAAATTGATCATATCATATGCCTTTTAACTTGAGATACTTAGAGAACTAAACCCTTGTAGTACTAGTAGGATGCTTCAACGTCGAGACTGAATGGATATCCGAGTGCCAAATACCGATAGGCTGCGTCTCCTACTATGTCGTGATCGGTTGAAAATGAGTGTGAATGCTTAAGTATGAATATGACATGCCAAAGTGTGAATGCTTTATTCACATTTGATAGGTGGACCTAGTCAAGCCCAAGCATGGGTCGAACAAATCCCAAATGCTGGATTTGACGAAAAGCCACCGGCAGTCAACGTCCAAATCTCCAATTCGGCAGCTAGGATTGCTTACTTGGCTGGCTTCCAGACGATTGCCACATCCATGAAGGGGCTCCCACCTGTTAGATCACCCACACATGCCTCGTCTTGACGTTGGCCGCTTGCAAATTCCGCATGCAACAGTCCAATTCCTTTTAACAGTGCTCAAATCGTCAATGTAAAAGCCGATCAGCACTCCATTCCTATTTGAAAGGAGCCAATATTTCATAGGATTGAATTTCTGGGTTGAAATATGCACCCAGTTCTGCGGAAATGGCCACCCGCCTAATGCCGCCCACCTGTGCCAGATCAATCCTCGTATAATGCGGGCTGCACCACATAAATGCTTCTCCAAAAAAATAGCCTGATCGGGTTATCAGATGGGCGCGTGTGTACAAAAGAAACGGGCAGGAGAGAAAATTAACCACTTGACATGTATATGTGCGGCCCACCTCATGATCAGATCAGCATGAATTTTAAGAAAAAGGAATATACAGTGGGACTCATCTGAAGCCTGGTTTAATTTTTAAACACCCCAAAAATAGATGGTCAAACATAAAATATTTCATTTCAATTTGCCTTTTTCGTTGGTAACAATTTATTCATATATGCAGACAAGGGATACCAGAATCTGTTACAAATCCCTCATATCGCAGCACCCAGCTCTGTTGGATACAGACATGCTGACCTGTTGCCGATCGGTTTCAAGCAATAATAAAAACCATCATGGCAGAGAATCAAACCCACATTTGCTTGCCACATTCCAGAGCTGAACAGCACGCTTCTCCTTCGTGAATTTCCATCTCTCATTTTGATGGGTAATCTGATTGATATTCAATAGGATTCTGCTACTTCTTTGATTTCCGAGCAAGAAAGCGTTCCCGAGCAGCTTGTATTCTGCTGTCATGATCATCAGGAGATTTACTGATATCGACTTCTTTCTTTGGCGAGCCTAACTGTTCGTCCCCCTTAGGTCCATATTCCCCAGAAGCACTGGAACCGCCACTGCATAATAGTGCAAAACAACATCAATTTACATTAATCAAACTGGAACTCCATTATGAGAGAACATAAAGAAGAGAGCTTTAGCAAGGATATTAGCATCCATCCTCTTCAAAGAACATGTGCTAGCATGAAAACAATCTCCGGTCTGCTCATCAGGTGGACCACATGTGCATGATAGGAAATAGAGGATTAAACTAACTGTTCTCGCAGGCCTGACTGTAGCCCTTTTTTTTTACCGTGACATGATGGAAACACCAATTGGCTGTTATTAGATCATAACACCATTTTTTAGAACCCAGTCAACGTTCGACGCGTGGACTAACATGATTAGCAGGCCATCAACAATTTTAGACACGGGCATGTTCATGGGGTGGCCTGCTTGATGAAAGGGCTTGGATCTAGCACATTTGCCATGCTTGCATGTGTGCTGAAATGTGCATTCTCAATCTCCATGCAAAAAAAAAGATCCTGCCTTACCAAAAACATGAAAAAGAAAAAAGGTTCATCTCTGAAATGCTTAAAACTTCTGCTGGAATATTCAAATAAGACCAAATTCACAAAGATGGGATACGCTCTAAAATTGGGGATGCTGAAACCATATTGGCAAACCATTTTCTATACAATCAAATACCTGAGCTTGTTGACATCCATTTTTTCTAGTTTCCTTGAGATTGGGATGGCCCATGACATCTCGACCGCACACACGTTTCGCATAAAAGGGCGAGAGGTAGCAATCAATTCATGGTACACAACATAGTTGGGCATGTTTCCATCTTCATCCATTTCAAGCACTGAGGATGGATGCACCTGTAATCATAAAAGAAAATGAATTGTAATTTCAATATAATAAACACACACACGCACACAAACACACGCACGCACGCATGCACGCACACGCGCACACACACACACAAACAGATAGTAAGTAGAAACCACATTTCAAGATAATGAATGGAAAATAATAGCAAAGCTATCATCCTTTGAGAGATCATACTGAAGTGTTGTAATCTTCCAAATGAAAAATAAAAATAAAAAATCAGACAGGAGGAGACGGCAGTAGATAATTTAGTTAAACTTCACCTTTGTGGAACAGAATGTCCACAAGCTCATCATTAAAGATAAATGTGAAGCCAATACCACTGCCGCCATAATCATCATAGATAGCCCGGTCCCATCTATTTGGGGCCACCTTTCTAATCATTTTTTGTCAAAGATTTGCAACAATCCCTCATGATTGCTTGGCAAAACTTCGACAATCGGCTGCCCACCGGACATCAACCTTCCTCCATTACCCAGGCATGGGGTTGGCTTGTGCATCACTGGCAGGTGGAATCTACATGTAAAGTAGGGCTGCAACTTGGGTTTGGTCAACCCCAACCCAAGTTAAGGTCGAGTTGAGTCTGGCTGTCAGGGTCCTTAGGGTTGGAAAACTCAACCTGATTTCAAATCAGGTCGGGTTTGGGTGTTGGATTTTTATGAAATGCAGCGGAATTTAAAAATGCTTTTCAAAAATTCAGATTTTAATTAGCCCTACCATCCCTGCCTTTTATTATTTATCTATTTATTTATTTATTTTTGGAGAGAGAGAGAGAGAGAACTGAAAATTTATTGAGAAGCCGCCAAAGAGGGAAAGAATACAAAAATTAAGAACAAAAACAAGAAGAAAGGTCAGCGTGCAACCCAGATTTAACATATAAAGCCCATTCCGAAATTGCTGATTTGATCATATATACCACAGACCAGTCCTAGTTTTGGAAACAGGGCTATTTTGAGCTCTCCAAATATACCACGGGACCTACATCGCCACCAGTCTCCAAATAGCTTTCCTGGATTTACCCCCATACACCTCCATGCCAGGCCCACAAAAGTTGATCAACCGACTTGGGCATTACCCAAGAAATATGAAAAATATTAATGAAGTGTTCCCACACGTGGCGAGCAAAGGGACAATGGATAAAGAGTTGGTCAATAGACTCCTCATCTCTCATGCACATCAAATAGGTGTCTGGGAGAATAAGATATCTTCTTTAAGGTTTTCAATGGTTAGGACCCTTTTTCTTCCTACAAGCCACACCAAAGCTGCCATCCTTGGAGGCTCTCCATGGAACCATTGATGGAAAGGATAAGGATGGGGCCAAGATGGCTTAGAGGTCAGCTCATAGGAGGAGTGCACCGAAAAAAGATTAGAACTATGCACTTTCCAAACCAACAAGTCTTCGTTCGGAGGCAAAGGCGAGTAAAGCTTCAAAAAGTCAAGCATAGAAAGGAATTCTTCAGATTCATCGTCTGAAAGATTTTGCCAGCAAGGAGAAGATCAAATAGTAGATCCACCAATAAATGAATAACATCGGTCGACTGTGATGAATTGGTCAGTGGCAATACGAGCCAACCGCGGATAGAGATCTTTTAACGGTTATCTTCACACTAACTATCGAGCCAGAAGTGAATACGATTTCCCCTTCCCGAAGAAAAGGAAATTCGCATGCGGAATAAGTGCTTAGTGGCGGCAATAGCCTTCCAAACATTGGATGCCAGTAAAGGGACCATATTTGGAGGCAAGAAGTTCACAACTTACCTGCTTCAAAGCCAAACCTCCAATGCCATTTTCCAAGAAGAGAGTCGTTCATAAGAGCCAAACTTTTCAAACCTGATCCTCACCTCGAAAACAGGCTTGCACAAATCATCCCATTTAAGCAAATGAAATTTCATTTTATCTTTGGACCCTTTATATAAAAAGTCTCTCCTCATTTTATCAAGCCTAACCATAACCGATTTTGGGCATTTGAAGAGAAAAAATAGACTGGCATATTAGAAAATGCCGATTTGATAAGAGTCAACTGACCTCCCAAGGAAACATTGCAATGCTTCCAAGACAACAACTTTCTTTCAACTCTCAATAACCTTGTCCCACAAATGTTTCGCCGGTTTATCAAAACAACGAGGGAGGCCAAGTTAAGAAGATGGGAACGATCCACTCTTACAACCAAAGACATTTGCCAACTGTTGTAGATCACCACGAGAAATATGAATTCCTAGCATTTCTCTTTTGAAAACATTGACACTAAGGCCCGAAATTCTTCAAAGCAAACAACAATTTTCTGAAGGTTATCAACCGAAGAGAAATCTGCGTTGCAAAAGATGATCGTGTCATCCGCATATTGGAGATGACTAACCAAGTTCCCTTCCTTTGCCACCTTGAAGCCGTGTATCAGGCCGTTCTCCTCTGCCTTAAGAAGCATTATACTGAAAACTTCCCTAATAACTATGAAGAGATATGAAGATAAAGGATGGCCCTGTCTTATACCACGAGAGGCTTTGAAGTAACCAAAAGTCGAGCCAGTAATGAGGATAGAAAAAGACAGAGATTGAATGCAAGATTGGATCCAACCTCTAAATTTGGAGCTACAACCAAGTCTTTTGAGCATATAGTCCAGGAAACCCCAATCTACTTGGTCAATTCATAGGCCTTCTCGATATCTAACTTGCAAACTAATCCGCTCTTCCCTTTCTCTATGTCTAGAGTCAATGCATTCATGGGCTATGAGAGCCGATTCAAGTATTTGCCTACCTGTTATGAAAGCACCATGATTTTCTGAAATGACCGAGGATAAAACTCCACAAAATCTTAGGGCCAAAACTTTGGTAAGGATTTTGTTAGGGCTCCCAATTAGACTAATTGGTCTAAAACCTTTCAACGATTCCGTACCTTCAAGTTTTGGAATAAGGCCTACAAAGGAGGTTCCAAGATCCTTCGAAAGGCAACCTCGAGCATGAAATTATGTTAGGAAGGCCATGACATCACTAAAAAATGTAGACCAAAATTTCTGAAAAAGCAATATCGGAAAACCATCGAGGCCAGGAGCCTTATTGTCGCACATTGAGTCTAGGGCAATCTTAACCTCATCCTCTGTGAAAGCCTTTTCAAGAGAATCAAATTCATCAACTGAAAGGTGAGAGAAATGAAGATTGTCCAACCTTGGCCTCCTCCAATGCTCGCAAGATAGCAAATTCCAATAAAAACAAATAATGGCATCACAGATTTGATCCCTTTTCGTGGTCTGGAACCATTTACCACTAGGGTAGTAGGGTGTTGATTTTGTTTACCCGGGCTCGAGCACTAGCCATGCTATGAAAGAATCGTGTGTTTTTATTGTCGTCCTTTAATCACAATGCTCTAGATCATTTAAGCCATCTAATTTTCCCCTCGGAAAAAGATTTATACTTTGCATTCAGAGTTGTTCCATCGGTTCTTTCCTCTTTCGACAGAAGGCTCGGCATGAATTTTTGCTAAAATGGATTCAAACTCTACTTCTGTTGCGCCCAAAACCTCCTTTTTCCATAATTTAATTTTATCTTTTAACAACTTGACTTTCGACTTATGCGGACATCATGCACACGCCCCCTCTACGTATGTATTCGAAGAGGCGGGCCCTACTTTCAATTTGAATCGACGACGACATCTTTGGAGGGCCTCATAATTAGGAGGCTGCATTATGGAGCATTGGAGTCGACTCGATCATCACATAGATTCTTCCATTGGATCTCATGATCGTGGCCCACTACTTTAGATGATCTACGATTTTGAGTTTTAACTATTTTTGTTATTAGAAACATCATGAACGGCTTTAATTGTTTAAATTAGTTATTTTATTTGCTTTAGCTTTGATATTAGTGCGCGCACATTGCACAAGGGTAATTTTGTCTTTTTTGGGTTTAGGGTTTTCTTATAAATATAACAATCCCATGTAAGTATTGCAATGATATTTTATAAATAAAAAATCATGCATTCTCTCTCTCTCTCTCTCTCTCTCTCTCTCTCTCTGGTTTGAAGAATCGAATTGGGTGCGAAGCCCTCCCTTCCTCGAAGGGCTAACTACCGAAGTGCGAAGCCACATCTGCTCCAAATCATCTCCATCTTCTTACGCACTACATCCATCACCCTCTACACCCCTTCCACCTTCAGATTCACCCACTTTCGTATTCAAGTTTTCTCCTACAGCAGTGCACAAATAGATTTTCAGATTCTGGCCCATCTAATGGACTGAAACTTCGGCGGAGTACTACGCACGAACCTTGCATCGATCGACGTGAAATTTGGTATGGAAGCACCCCTTCCCTGGCCAATCCCAGCCTAGAAGGCAGTTTTCGACTTTGTGCGTCCCACGTACGTGCGGACGACCTGTCACGCACATGCGTCCAGGCCAATCTGTTGTCCAGCGCGCGTGGCTCATCCCAGGTTCTCTTTTTCCTCTATTTCCTTCCTTTTTGTCTAAACAAACCTCCCAACCCAAATCCCTAACCCTAAAGAGTCCCAAATGTCAATTATTCTCAATTTGCAAACCTTAGATTTTCTCCCAAATTGAAACTTAGTAAATCTCTTGAGTTGGGAATAATCCTTTGCAAGAATAGATGATTCTGACACTCCTTTGGGCTTGTTTGGCTTATAATTTTATTTGATCCAACCCTAAAGTTGTGTAGGCTTGGACCCCCATAGATTCCCCTTTTTGAATGTTTGATAGTATGTAGGATGTGAAATTTTGTGACTGTTTAATATTGGTATAATCACAAGCTTGATCTCTTGCACTCCATATTTAATTTCATATCCTGCATCATCGACCCAATCTGAAACCTGCATAACCATCAACTTCAAATGATGACCACCATCCCAAGATCAACTCTTTGAAACTATCTATTTCCAGCCATGTTGCCTTGAATCTGAATGGGTGAAGCCCCCAATTTTCATTCTTTACTTCCAAAATAATCAGTCTGTGATCAAAGATACTTCTTGGTAAGCCACGTTGAGAGACTAAAGGGAATTTGTTGATTCAATTTTGAGATACGAGAAATCTATCCAGCCATGAGAGAGCAGCTCTTGATTGGTTGTTAGAACAAGTGAATTTAGCACCGACAAGAGGGAGATCTATAAGATCATGATGCGTGACCAATCAAAGAATTTCTATATGTTGTTGGTCACTCGACCCCCTCTAGACTTTTCCTGAGAAAAACGCACTACATTGAAGTTGCCTCCAATACACCATGGGAAATCCCTTCTCTGCCTAACTAAAGAGAGCTTTGTCCAATCTCATCATGCAAATAAAGAGAGCATGGACCATATACAACAGTATAAGCCCAAGAAAAATCGGAAGAGTAGTTATGGAGGACCACCGACACGGAGTAAGAACCAACAAAGTTGTCGACCAGTTTCCAAACATCTATTTTCCAAGCAACGATAATTCCCCCGTAGCTCAGAAAGCATTCAAACCAACCCAATTGAAATTTGAAATGCACCAACATAATTTAACATACCTTTGTGTGTGTGTGTGTGTGACCCTTTTCATTGGCCACATGGTAACCTCATAGAGAGAGCCTAAGCACATATAATTAAGATCTTGACCTTCACACGTCCTCAAGTGTAAAGATTAATCAAGTTCCAATGCATCATGAAGTTTGATGATAGTCCAGGCAAATAAGACCCCTAGACTAGCCACTTGATCTCAATCCACCAATGCATGTGATCAAAAGGTCCAACAAAATCCTATATCCATGGTACACTCACACTCCTTTGCAGGGTAGGGCAAAGGCATACCAACACCAAGTCAGGCCCGATGGTGGAGCCTTTCCATCCTAATCCAAGTTAGTCCTCTCATATAGGATGACCGTACCTTTCATCATATGATAACCACATGCCTACCCTAAAACCTATGATGGTCATGGTATGTAAGGTAATGAGATCCATGGAGCACAACACTCCTTTAGTCAACAACTGTTGTGTCCAATCTCAAGTTTTCAAGAACAAATAGAGGAATCACTCCTCCACTTAACCCATGTTCATGTATATTTAAGATAACACCACATATTAACTAAGGCATAAAAAACTGTCCATGTAGGATGCTTGGTCATCATGATCTATGGCTAATATCATCACCGTCGCATGCACATGGCCAATGGATTGGGCTCATATTAGTTTTTAAGAGCACAACTTCAACAACTGGCTAAGCAAATTCAGGTGAAGTTAGAAAGGGTTGGGAATAATCACATGTACTTGGGTTAGGTTAGGTTGGGTCAGTCGAATGTCGAGTATAGAGAAATTCAAGTTAGGAACATTGGGTTGTTATTTGGGCCAGGTTGGTTGAGGGTTGAGTACGGAGGATGTCAGGTCGGGAACCTCCAGATGGAATTCAGACCGGGTAGGGTCAAGCTTGAGTTGATCCCCATGTAAAGTTAATACCACACATTGAAGTTTGCTTAGTTCCAAGTGCATAATCCAGCACATCCACATGCCTATGTGCGATCCAAACCATCCATTAGGTGGACCCTAATGTGTAGATACACTAGTCAAAAAGTCAGGTCAGTCCATTCATCAGGTCAGCTAGTGTACAGACAAATGACAGCTACAAGAACTTGTTTCAACTGTCCATCAGTTCCATACAATGGCACACCTGATGAGTGGAACGCTGCAATTATTTGAGCGAATGCATCGCACATCTGATGGACAGCTTGCATTTTTATTGCATGTGCCAGTGTTGATGGGCTGTGTGAAACATGAGCAGGGTTAGCAAAAGCCCTCAAAAATACAGGTTCAAGTTAGTTGGTGACTTGAGCAGAAGTGTTGGTACTGCAAACCATGGCAACCAAGTAAAACAGTAAAATCCATTAAAAAACCCCAAGCTTCTCCAAATAGAATGAAACTTGAGTTTTTTGATGATGATAAGATACTAATGGATAAGTTAGAAAACCTTAGGTTCACACAGTTTTCGAAATATTGGTATCGCATTACGTATCACATTCTTGGGATACGGATACGTATTAGTTATCGCATGGTATATATCGGTTGTATCGTGTAACGTATCACTATTGTTGGAAACATGGGGAAACACTAGGAAATTGGTTGAATTTTTCAATGAAACTTCGGTGATTATTAAAAAAGACATCAATACACATTTATAAATTAAAAAATTATAAATTAAAAAAAAAAAAAAAACAAGTACACATAATAGGTTTTCTTTGTATTGGGGACTTATTAATGTGTTGTCTAACTAAATTGATGCAAGTATATTCAATGTCCATTCATATAATTTATAAATGCAAGAAAACGTGTGGAAACACAAGCAATACACTCAAAAGCAAAAGAAGAATCACTGGATTAGGTTACATACATGTTTGATTTGATGTTTGGACACAGATTGCAAACAATTTGCAAGAAATTAGGAATTTTTTTTTTTCAATTTTCCACCAAATCTCGAAATCGAAGCTCCCAATCCATGATTTTTCATGCAAAACATAAAAAATCATAGATTTGTAACAATTTGACACTAATTTAGCATGATTTACAGAAAATAAAAGGACCGAAATTCGAAAATGCTCACCAGATCGAACATGTGGGATATATCGCACTACTTGTGCGTTTCGTATCGCACTAGTGGTATACAAGATATATCGCGTGATATATCGGCCGATATCGTCGATATTTAAAACACTGGGTTCACACCAATGACGTGAACACACTTTCTACAACCAACTATAATAGCCTTTGAATACAAGGGTCAGTTCAGCATGACTGAGACTTGAGCAATATATTTCTCTGTTTTGACCATTACTCATCAATTTTAAACTATGACTAAAGGAGAAATCAACTTCATTCATTTTCCCAAAAAAATTTAAAAAAGAAAAAAGAAAAAAGAGAGAAGAAAGAAAAAGAAAGAAAGGGAGAAAAAAAGTAAACGAGGAAAAAAGAAAAGAAAGAAAAAGAAAAAAATGTAAAGTAAACAATGGTGACAAAATAAAGTTATCAACTAATTTAAATTTAAATTGATAAGATTTAACGGTGGAAGAAGGTATAAATGCCAAATCATGTGCAATTGTTGTGCATGAGCAACATGTGCAGACATCCCTAGTGCTCAACGCACATATTGTAACCCACAGACGTAAACAATATAAATGTGCACTCAACATGTATCTGTGTTTCGGCAAGCATGACTCTTAGAGAGGTTGTCTAGTGTACATGCAGTTTACGATGACATGTGCATGTATGTGCATGCCAGCATGTATGATGTATGCAATGACCGATGAGTAGAGATGTATATTATGAATGACTGTTTACACATGCACACACACGTGCACTTGTGTTTTGGTGAATGGAAGTATGTGCTTACAGCCACACGTGCAAGACCCTGATACATGCATGTTAGTTGATGATGATAATGATGCGGGCTGGGGAGATAAAAGAGAAGAGTAGTAAGTATACATGAAAATAAGCTTTTACGAATTCCTGTGCATATACACACGTCCATGTGCTTCAAGTTAATGCAAATACATGCTCATGCACACATGCACAAGACATCGATGCAACATGCAGATTAGTGGATGATGTTGGTGCAGGCTGGGGAGAGAGAGTGGAGGGAGTGGTTGCCTGAACGAGTTGTGATTTGTAGCCTAGAGTTCGGTAGCCATTGTGATGGATTTTCCGCTCCGCAAGCTGATTTCCGTAGCCAGCACACAGGGCCCTCCTCAAGCTTTTGTAGTCATCTGTCTTTTCTTTTGACCTTCGATTTGATTGTACATCTAATGGTCCTGGTTTCAACCGAATAATATTAAAAGAAACAATGATAAATATAAAAAGGAAAAAAACTACAATCAGAATGTTGGATTCCCTATTTAGGAATATGATATGAAATTAACATTCTTAGCTGGCTCTTTGGACTAGAAAACAGATCTCAGAAAGTCATTTTATAAGCATATCCAATTTCCCCACCTTACGTCTTACAATGAAGGAAAAAAGTTCAATGGTCAACAATAGGACTTAAGTCTTGTGGATACAGAAATTATCTTCAAAGTTATTTGAAATGGCGATTATGTGTTGTGCTTGGAAGAATCATATTCATCCCTGGTATCAAGGGAATAAACTCCCACATACTTTTCCTTTGCATATGACCTAACAAACTGAAACAGGAGCTGGACATGCCGAATCCATGGTGCAGCCTCCCGCAGTGATGAATCCAAATCTAGCAAGCAGCTCTAGCACGCAAAATCAGAATCCTCCAAGATCAGGTAATCTGCAATGATCTCGAGCATTGTCAAACCCAATCTCAAAAAGAGAAAGAGGAATGTCCTTCCTCTCTTCTTCTCCTTCTTCTTCTTCTCTCTCTCTCTCTTCTTGAGAGAGAATGTAATTTTTTTTATTTGAAAGGTAACATTTTTTTTAGAAAGAACAACCAAAGATGGAAATCTAAGGCAAATTACAATAGAGAAGACCCAAATAAAAAAAATAAAAAAAATAAAAAATAAAAAAAAGAAGAAGAAGAGTTACACTCGTCAAGAGCCTTTATACTTGAGGCCTAACCCAATACATCCAACTTTGCCCTTCTAAAGACCTCTAACGCCAGCCCACTTCAATTACAGAAACATTGATCATTCCTTTTCCCCCATCAAGCGCAAATAACTGCCAAAAAGGAAAATCACCCTCCCTTACTTCCCAACTCCACCCCATGCCATGTTGGGTCCCTAGCGTACAAACGCAGTGGAATATATTAGAATACAATTTGATCATAAGACCCATCCCAAGAATCCCCATTTGCAATAACATCAAATCTCTACAATATAACAATATATATAAACTATGGAAATCATACTTACAATCAATGTGCACAATGAAGATGCCTATGACGTCGATCTATCGATGCTGATCTCATAAACCAAGGAGTCTCACCCTTATCTATCCTAGTATCGGAGAATCGAGATAGCCCAACGTCTAATCCTTTGGTAGGTGCCAAGGAAGACATATACCATCCACACAAGCGGACCACACACAAGGGCAATAGAAGAGGATGGAGTGGATTTCCACTCTCTCAGACTCTCTCTTTTTCCTCACACTCACATGTCCCATGGGGTGGGGACGTCCACAACTAGAGCTTCCTCTCCTCTGGGGTAGGATCATATAAATAAGGGTTAAGGTTTCAAGGATGCATCCAGTATGGTGCTCCACCACACTATGGACTTCAATGTAACCTACTGTGAAGGAAGCCCGTCAATCCACCTCATCCATGCATATACTCATGATTCAATCCCTCTACCGTCATGAAGTATCCACTAATGATCATATCCCATGCCAATTAGAAGTGGACCATCAAATATGGGCCATCAGGTTATCATCAAGTGCGTTCAAAGCAGTTTTAATAGTTAAAACAAAACTTCAACAATTAAAAACCTTTGAAAAACTAACAAAGCATTCAGAGTGTTGGGCTCAATGGAAAACTTACTTGATGAGTCCCTAATCTATCCAGATCAAAGCCATAAACATGTTCATAGGAAAACCAGTGGATCCCTTGTTGGCCCGTGCAAAAATCAACAGCTCTGAATAGAAGTACCTAGCTACGTCCACTTTATTAGCTCCTACATGGACCTCATAAGAAGAGCCAAAGCCGACCAATCAAATTGTGACCCTTAAACATCCTCAGGTCTAAGGATCAAACCATCTTTCATGCATCATCAAGTCCTTATCTCACGATCATGGTTCAAGCTAATGAGCCCCCAGACTGTTGACTTGATCTCGATCCACTAACGTGAGTAGCTGAAGGTCCAAACATGAATCCTTTGTACGTGACACGCTCACACTCTTGCGCAGGGTAAGGGCAAGGCTTAAACCGACACCAAGTCGACTCCCGATGATGGAAAGTGTCCATTTTGAGCCAAGTCAATCCCCTCATACAAGATGATTGTATATCTCATGAACTGATGTCCATAGGTGTGTCCCATGCACCTATGACAATCATGGTCTAACAAGGTACTGAGATCCATAGACCACAACTCTCCCAAGTCAATGATCGTCATGTCCAATCTCAAGTTCCCAAAGACTACCTAAGGAATCACTCCTTAACAAACCCAATGAATGATAGCAACATTAAATCTGTCTAAGGCATATCACATGTCCAATCTAGGACCCATGGTCACCACGATCAACGGCTAAGATACGCCCAGTCACATCCACATGGCTATGGGATAAGGGCACGAATGGTTTTATAGGGCACTAACTTCAACATGACATAAGAAGAGGTCTTCAATGGATCCCGACATTAAGACCCATGACACTTTAAAGGTATGAAAGAATCCCTCACACGCCTCTAGCAAAAGAGTGATGGACAAATAGGTGATCAACCAACTTCGCATTCTGCACACACATCACACACGTATTGCGCATCACCATCTTCCTCTTTTGAAGATAATCAATTATGGACACTTTGTTTCTTCCCACCAACCAAGCAAATGCCACTAGCTTAGGTGGGGCACTATAATACCAAATAAAACAAGTGTGACCTTTTTGCTCCCTAGAGAATGACCCACGTATCAACTTATAGAGAAAATGAACTGAGAAATAACCCGATTTTTCCTAGTTCCACCACACCATCACTTCCCTATCTCCCAAAGAAGGATGATGGTATCGAAGCTACACCAATAGCAAAATGAAGTTGTCTACTTTCCTACCCATCAAGCTTCGCCAGCATGGAGGAAACCAGACCATCACTTCACCCAAGACAAAAGCATCGAGCAATGAAGAACTATCAATGAATGTAATATGGGCCTACATAGGCCCCCTTAGGTTATTTTGGTCTAGAACATAGATGGGATTTTTTGCTTTTCTTATTCATGACATTTCTCTAATTATTAAACTTCCATAATTTATTTATTTTTTTTGGGGGGGGGACACACCTAACCTAACTTCAGCCCATTCTCTTCTCTCTTTCTTCTCCTGTATTTTTTTTTTTTTTTTAAGATTAAACTTTATTAAAGGGATCCAAAGGCATGCATGAAACAAATGGAACCAAAATGAAAAGGTAAAAAAAGAAACCAAAACTACAAAGAAGCAAAACAAAATAAGGAAAAACAAAACAAACCAAGACCTAACAAACTAGACAACTCGAGATAGAAAAACCACCCTTGGTTGACTCCAACAAGCTAGACCATTACAAACCAAGGAGAGAAGAAATAATACAACGATTAGAAATATGACAACAAAGCGACTAGTTCGCTACATCACAAAGGATCAAATCCACCACCCTAGAAGGACAAGAAAAAACAATTAATATTCCTCTCCAATCTTTCGTCTTCCGTATTCCGTCTCTCTTTCCACTATTTGGCATGGTATCATATCTACGTCGATTGTGATACTTCATTGCTTATTTCCAAATTTTCACAACTTTGTTCCCAAGTCATATGAAGAAGCTCTATTACATAAGGGGTGGAAGTAGGCTATGCAAGAAGAGATAGATGCACTTCATCAAAATGACACTTGGTAACTTACTATTCTAACTAATAAATGTGTTGTGGGTTGCAAATGAGTCTACACAATCAACTTTCATCCCGATGGTATGATTGAACGGTTGAAGGCTCACCTAGCCACCAAGGGATATACACAAACACTTAAGTGTTCATTACAATGAAACCTTATCTCATGTGGCTAAGTTGAATTCCATTTCGGTTATACTGTTATTAGTAGTTGATCGCAGTTGGCCCATCTTCCAACTTGATGTAAAAAAATGCACTCTTTCATGGTGAATCTTATAGAGGAAGTTTATATGGAGCAATCTCCCGGATTTGTTGCTCAAGGGGAGTTTGACAAAGTGTGTATACTGCGAAAGGCAATTTATAGGTTAAAACAGTCTCCATGTGCATGGTTTGGTAAGTTCAGCAAGGTTGTATTAAACTATGGCTTTGTTTGAAGTTATGCTGATCATTCCGTTTTTGCATGGAAAGGTAGCTCAGGTCTTATTGTGTTTGTAGTATATGTGGATAATGATATAATTGTTATTGGAAGCGACAACAAGAGGATTGAAGAACTAAAGAAGTATCTTCAACAACATTTTCTCATAAAAGATATGGGTCATCTTCGATTCCTTGGTATAAAGTAGCCAGATTCAAAGGAGTTAATCTATCTTTATGGAAATATGTTTTCAATTTACTCATGAAGACGGGTCTTCTTGGAACTGAACCAGTTTACACTCTAATGGATCTTAATTACAAGCTTGTGGGTAATCATGGAGATGCAGTGGAAGATTAGGGCAGGTATAGAAGATATTGCAAAACTTATTTATTTAACTATTACTCGACCAAACATATCTAAACAGGGAACGTGGTAAGTCAATTCATAACTTCTCCAAGAGTACCTCACACAGAAGCAGTAATTCAAATTTTGCGTACCTCAAAGAAGCACCAAGTCAATGAATTTTGTATAAATGAAATAGTCATCTTCAGGTCATAGGATATTAGATACAAACTGAGTAAGTTCCGAAAGACGATCCACTACTGAATATTGTACATTTGTGGGAGGAAATCTAGTCACATGGAAGAGTAAGAAGCAGAGTGTGGTGGCACAATTGAGTGTTAGAGCAGAGTATACAGCAATGGCTCATAGCTCCTATGAGTCGATGTGGATCTAGAAATTGTTGTAAGAAATGCGATTTATAGTGCACATACCTATGCAATTATTTTGTGACAATTAGGCTGCCTTGTGAATGTGTTAACCAAGGCTCGTCGTTACACTCAGGCTACACATATATTCCAAGATTAGCATAAATAATATATATTCTCCAGCTTGAGAGGGAGTGTTAATGAATGTAATATGACCCTACTAGACCCACTTAGATGGGATATTTTAGTCTAAGATAGAGAGGGAACTTTCGCTTTTGTTACTAATGGCATTTCTGTAATTATGAAACTTTCATAATATAGGGGGGGAGGTTGAACCCTAACTTCAACCTATTCTCTTCTCTCTCTCTCTTCTTCTCTATTCCATCTCTCTTTCCACTTTTTTACAGAAACATTCGCTTCCAGAGAGAATATTGCTAACCTTGAAAACTTATCACGAAGCGCCCCCTTTCTAATCCAAACATCCTCTAATGAGAAGTCGATCCCCTCAAACTTGGCCACCATCCTACTAATCACCATCCACAAGTTGCCCTATAGAAGGTTGAATCTTTTGTCCACTACCCCCCAACAATGTACTTTCTAGCCATCACTCATCTCCCTAAGCTACTTTCTTCCATTTTGAGCCTCCACGGCACTTGCCTAACAATGCGGAATTCATAAACTCCAGTTTTCTTATACCTACTCCCCCTTCCTCATATAGCTTACACACCTCTTCCCACTCCACCAGGTGAATTTTTTGTTTTTCTTCCGCACCATGCCACAAAAGGTCATCTTAATCTCTTTAATCCTATCCGAATAGCCTTTGGACACCTAAAAGAGGCATAAAGTATATTGGTAAATTCGACATGGCTGCTTTTATTAACATTAATCTACCACCTAATGAAAGGTGCTAACTTTTCCGCCTTGACAATTTCCTTGTACCTTTTTAATTACCTTATCCCAAAGATGATTTGTGGGTTTGCCGACACATAAAGGAAAACCAAGATACCAAGAGGGAAATTCCCGAGCATGATGCTCAAACACCTTGGCGAACCTCACCACCTCCTTAGATGCCAAGGCGGAGCATCTCACTTTTAGAATGTTTACCTTCAATTCCAACACTTCGATAATCTAACAATTTTTCTCAAGTCATCCACCTTATCTTCTTTTGCATCACAAAAAAAAATGGTGCCATCGGCAAGCTAGAGATGAGAAATGTGAAACTCTGCATTCTCCACCATGAACCTGCTAATGGGACTCACAAATAACTCGCTTTCCAACATCTTATCTTCTTTCGCGTTGCAAAATAAAATGGTGCCATCGGCAAACTAGAGTTGAGAGATTCGAAACCTCGTATTCTCCACCCTATACCCCCTAATGGGACTCATAGATAATCCTCTTTCCAACATCTTACTTCTGCTACCACCATGAACAATAAAGGAGAGAGCCAATCCCCCTGCCAAAGACCTCTCAAAGCCTTAAAGAAAACTTCAAGAGACCCATTGACCAACATGGAAAACTTGGACAACTGAATACACTCTTGAATCCACCTTCTCCATCTCTGCCCGCAACCCAAAAGCCCCTAGAGTGTAATTTCATTTCAAATTTCCAAAATAGAGATGATTGTGTATCACCCTTTTTCTCAATCTTGGCCCTAAAGAAAAGTGGCACCCACATGGTCTGCATCACTAATCAATCTAAGCTCAAGTTCTCACGTTATGTTATGGAGTTAAGCTTCTGGCGTAAGTACGGGAAGTTACATTGTTGATCAAGGTGCAAATACCAGAACATGAATCCGTGGAGTCCTTGGATTAATCTTCAGTGTTACCAGGAATAAGAGATTTCAAATAGCAATATTCCCCTTAATTTTAGGATTTACAATTGTTGTCTTTTTGCCAAAAATATAATGAACTTCATTTTTCTAAAGTACTTTAAATTCATGTGATTATTAGGTTCCTATACTTTTTCAGTAACACATTTCATGCAAACAAATAAAATAAAAAAAGATTTTGTAGAGCATTTCCATTATGAATAACATTTGTGGAACACTAGGCACTCTCACCAAAATGATCCCAATGTGAAGTAATCATCTGGTGAGAGGCCCCCTCACTGTATTCCATATAAAAAAGGAATGTGGGGTGCAACTCTGGCCAAGGCTGACCATTGGATCCACAGAGGCTGCCATGCATTGCACCTGGCCCAAAGGTCACCCTGATCACAAGGTGCGCCGCTACTGGATCAAGGTGATCACTGTTTTCTATGGAATTTATTTTTAACAATAGGGAAAATGAAGATCACTCTGATCCAATGGTAACCCACCTCCTGGTCGAGGTACCATGTGCGATGCATGGGCCCCAATTGTCCAAGGCTAAGCGTAACATATATACTGCCTATAACCATTTCATAATCATAGCCATAGGAGCTAATCTTCTTGATGGGTTTGAAAAGTAAAGATCCATATAGAAATGAAGAAATATGTGTTTACTTAAAATGAGATACCTGTCAACAATCAAAACTTGATAAATATTACATGATCGATGATACCAAGTATAATTACATAAGAATGTTTAATAAGAAATGCCATCCATAAGCCAACAACACAAGGCAATAAATGATCGTATAAAATAAGTTGTGAGGTATTTTTTGAGAGAAAATTTTGAAGTGAACATACTTGTTCGCAAATATAAAAGCACATGGAACATAAAGAATCCTGACCTTTCGCTATTTTCTGCAGTATCTGACATAACTGTTTTCTGACGTCCTTTGTAAACATCATACCTCGCACCTACAACCACAAAGGCCCACACATTTTGTAGAACCTAAAATCTTTTTACCAGTAAGGTCATACTAATGCGAGTGCAATGAAACAGTACACTATGCATAAATCTTGGCAGCAAAAATCAAGGGAACAATACAGCATAGGAGGAATGTCAAAAAATACAAAAATCACAAAAATCAAGGTTCAAATTATAGTATATTGTTGAGGGTCAAATATTGCATATCAAACCTCAGTTATTGTCTGGATTTACGAACATGATACTGTTTAATGGCACGATTTAATCGTGTTTGTGATGCAAGGTGTATTTATAAGCTTGGACTAAAACAGAGTGCTAAAAGCGTGGATTTAACGTTCAGGAATCACCAAGGCAAGGGACGGACTCCATGGGATCAAGATCGACGAATTTACAAGCCAGAGATCCGAGAAAATCGAGGAACTGAAGCTCAAGTGGCCCAAAATTGGTCTAGAATGCAAGATCACAGGGTTTCCACCATCTGTTCAGTATGAAACTTCTTACATGGACTGAGCACCATAAATTAACCGTACACAACGAATTTTAGCTCTTGGATCCCTGTGGAAGTATCCCAACGGATAGATCAGCCCATGAATTATCAAACTGGGGCCCACCTAATATCTGGATATGCTTCACTTTTGGTCTCAACGCCTTAAATGAGGCGACAAAACGGATGGACGGCAAGGATTTCACACACGCATCACAACGGACCCCAAATGCTCACGTGCGTGTACATAGCACATGCGCACGCCAGCCACACCAGACATGGAATCTGTTTGGGCTGACCAACTATTTCTTAAAAAAACTTCAAGACGCAACGTCTTTGCAGCGTCCGACCGTTTTTGGGTAGTGGGGCCCACCCATCATCCAAATCAATGATCTGAACCATCCACTCACTCCAAGGGGTGGTCACTACTCCAGTCATGTTGATATTTTGACCCCTTGCGCACGTACACACGTGTATTGTTAGAAATCGTAAGATGAACGGCGAATTGAGTTCATATAGTGGGCCACACAAGAACCTACCAAAACTACTCTTTCTCCACTGGTTTTTCGCCAGAATTTCAATGGATGGGGTGGATTTCTCCATAGACATCAAGGTGGGGCCCACCGATCGTCATAGCAGCGGTCCGTAAACTCTGTTTCGCAAACAGAGCCTGCGGATGAATCTTGTGGGCCACCACCGTGCTTCATTGGTCGGATCTGGACCGTCCATCAAAAGCCCACGCTCCCTATAATCCTAGCCTAAATGACAAAATTTGAAGAAACAATGAAGATTGGTTTTCAACCGTCTAAACGGAGGACGAATGGTGGAACAAAAAGTTATGTGGGCCACACCAAAATAGAAGAAAAACGGTCATGTCCGACCGGTTTTCCGTGCTGATCTCAATGAACGGAGTGGATTTTCTATCAGAACTCGTCTGTGAGGGTCACCAAACATCGGCTTAAAAGCTATACGCAGGGTAACTACGTAAGTGGCCTACCGCCTCTCCCTACGCCGACTCCAGCACGGACTCTACACCACTCAGGCTGTCTATAAAAAGGGAGAGAGAAAGAGAGGATGATTAATCTGGAACGGGGAGCAGCTTTCTTAACAGAGTTTTTTTCCTTTGCTTTTGTTTTATGTTTTTTTTAGAGATTAGCCTAATTATGTTTAGGTCAGGCTAAACAACTTAGCTAGGGCTAAGAGGTGAAGCTTGTAACGTGATGGGAGAACTCTTTGCTTGTGCTTTTTATTTACACTAAATTGAACTTGATATTAGTTTGATCATGGGAATGTTTTTAGATTTTAATGGTCTGTTGTGACTAAAATTACAATGGGTCTGCGATAGCTTTGAGCATGTTCCTTTCCTTTTTATGCTTATGACGTCAGGAAGCCTTATTGTTCACCATCGTCTCCTGGGCATGGTCGGATGACAGTACCCTTCCTAACCTTCATACATTGTTGAGTGGTTGGTAATTAGTTTAATTCTGTTGTTTACTTTGTCTCCTGGGCATGGTTTGGTGATGGAATCCATTCTAATTCATATACCTTTCATCTCTTGAAAACTATATCAAAGGAAGTTCAGTTTGATATTCATGGTTACACCCTTTAACTGGATGAAGAGGGGACTCTAAGTCCAGTTAAGTTCCTAAAACAGGCATAAGATCTCCCTGATCTCTATAAGTGGATCCTCTGAATCCCTAGTTTCATTTCCCTGAATTCTTTAAGTTTTAGATAATTATTTCACCATTATTCCTCAAATTACAATCGATTTAGATTTCATCTCAGTCTAATTCTAGTTCTACTTAGTTTCAGATTACGTACAGGTATCAGTCCCTTGGGATTCGACCTCGGTCTCACCGAGTTTATTACTACATCACAACCCTATACTTGGGGAGTAAACATATAGGTTAATGTAGAAGAGGATGAGGGGGTTGGTGGCAGTGTTTTAAATAGCGATAGCATGTTGCATAGCGTTCAGCCCTTTGTAGCATGTAGCGTAAGTAGCGTAAGCTACATGATAATTCTAGTTTTTAATTTAAAATTAGAAAATTATTATAAATTGTATGGAAAAAGAAAATATATAAAAATGCCTAAATGAATATTCATTTTTTCATGTATAAGCATGTTCAAACAAGTTATTAATTATTATTTATCAAAAGCCAATCCACATCTATAAATCAAATTATTATCACCAGCATCTTTCTTAGAAAACCACAAACCAAAAGTCACAAGAATGAAAAGAAATTAAAATGCCACTGGTTGAGAGTATTAAGAACCAAATGCAAAATACAATTATCATTTATAAGAATTTAATTTTAAAAATAAAAATAAAAAATAAAAAATAAAAAACATAGCGTATACTACATACGCTCCATTCCCTCTAGCGATTTATGCTATTTGCTAAAGCTACGTAGCGTCATAGCTACACTATGCTACGGTATGTACGCTATTCAAAACACTGGCTGGTAGTAGTGAGGCTGAAGAGAAGAGGATCAAGAGGTCAATTGGATCCTTTTTTCGGAAGACAGAGTGCAAGACAATACAATAAAGGATCTTAGCATAAAAAGTAAAGGAAATTATCTATCGTGCAATGGCATAGCTCTTTCATTATACTTGGATGCTGCCACTTGTTGCATTTATGGGGCATACTCTAATATAGTGGAGGCCATACAGAGGGGTGGGAAGGGGATTAAGGTGCCCACTTCCCATAAAACTTTTGTAAAGTTGTTAGATGGGTTAGTGAATGACCTAAAGGCCTAAACTCAGACCTTTAAGAGGACATTATAATGTAACCCCATAGGATGAAACTAGATCAAAGAACAAAAGAAATAAAGATTGTGGGAGAACCCTAGCAATCCATTGGCCACGTGCCAGTGATCACAACCCCCTCTATCCAATGGAACCGAAGAAAAAAACCCCAAATCTAATTTTTTATTCATAATATAATCATAATCGTCAATTACAAGCAAGGAGGTCTTTTATATAAATATGACAGCCAACTGTAATATAATAAAAAGGACTGAAATGCCCTTGAATCCTATCATAACCATATGGGCCTAAATTGGGCCTGTTTCGATAGGAGGAAACCAAAAGGTAGATGAGGAATGGAAAACGTCACATCTAAGAAAAAAAGTACTATAGAAAAGGAAATATGGGGAAAATAATCCTTAAATAACCTCATTGTTTTACCATAAATGATTTTAATGAAAATTTAGAATGGTCAATGGTTAAAAAGTGAGAGTCATCACCCAAAAAGGGCAGAAAGCTCCATTTCTTAGATTTTAGAGACGAAGAGGAAATGGCCCTTTTGTGCGGAAATTTGAGTAAAAGGAAATCGATTTCCTCAGTTCTCGTCTTTCACAAATGAGCAAAACGGTCACATAAGAAGAAATCAATTTCCTTTTCTCATTTACCTTTCCATTTCCACCAATCCAAACAGCCGTTGAGAAAATCGGTCATAGCTCACTGAAAGGACATCAGAATTGCATGATGTTGAGCTTGTTTAAAAGAAAACTCAATAGGTTACCAAAATGGGACTTT
The DNA here is from genome assembly GCF_029962835.1 of Magnolia sinica. Classification (NCBI taxonomy): domain Eukaryota; kingdom Viridiplantae; phylum Streptophyta; class Magnoliopsida; order Magnoliales; family Magnoliaceae; genus Magnolia; species Magnolia sinica. The sequence continues at coordinate 92,452,585 of NC_080577.1, forward strand.
CTCGTCATGCTAACATTATTTGAGCCGAAAAAGTGGCCCACAAAAAGTGATGAGAATAGAAAATGGAAACCTATTAAATAAATCATGACTCAATCTAACCGTAAAGACCAATTAAAGTAAATAAATCCAATGAAAATTATGACCATTCGATTGATCCCATGGGCCCCATAGTACCAGATGGCAATTGATCTCAACAGATTTATCATCAGACCATGGATTTGGTCTAGATAATCAATCAAGACATTCAAACGATTGGATTGGTTAGATCTTTGATCAACTAGCTCATTTGCCCATTTGGTTGCATACATTCCACTCAGCTTCAAAACAACTTGTCCTAGAGTTAAAAGTCAGCAGCAGCATCTTCTACAAAGATCCTTGTTTGTATCGCTTCTTTCTCTTTGATGGCAGTTAATGGTGAAGGCATCTGCATTTGAAAGGCACTTGTGCATGATACAATGCTGAAATACACACACTCTCTCTTTTTGCCTCCAAGTTGTCCCCCATGTTCAAGCCACAAAGTTCCACCTCTTTTACAATAGTGGACTCAATTGCGTATATTGTCATCCTTCACTGTTGGTTACATTTATCATCTAGACGGCTTGAAGTGGACAAATTGATCAATAGAAGGGTTCACAATGTAGGATTAATGTAATGGACTCTCATGGTTGATTTGTCATGGCATCTTAGAACATCCTAGCTAACATATACACGTGTGTGTGTCATTGTTACTACATTTATTTTTCAGCAAATATAAAAGATCAAAACATATTTGAAGAGGGTGCTAAAAGTAACAAGGGATGACGAATAGTATCTCCTTTGCAAGAACTGATGTAAAATTAAGTCTAAAGTCCTTCGTTAGCTAACTATCATTTGATATTTTCCAGTTGTGGGTTAGAATGAGCTACTTACCCATTTAGCCTAGAAATTATATGATGTGTATGCTTACCTAACAAAATTCAACAGTTAGCTAAGATACCATTTTAACTAAGGTACAATTACCTAGTGGTAAAACGATGTGGGGAAAGGTTGGGTGATTTTATTTTATTTTTTTTCAAGGAAGTTTGGGTGATTTGATATTACGGACCGACTTTCAATTATATGATAGATTATTCTTTTCTTCCAAGATAACTTTCCTTCTCATGCTTGTGCTTAAGACATAATCTTGGAAAAGATACCTGCAAGTTGTTATCAATGCACCATTGTGGATCATAATTAGCTCGATCCCATTTCTCATATATTTGGAGCAATTGGATGTGATCACCCCAGCCAGAACCATCTGGAAGGTCCGACGAAGAACGTTTCCTCTTCTTCTCACTGTTCTTACTGCAAGTGGCACATTTAAGAAGACCGAAAATTACAGAAAGGAATATAATCCACACCATGGACATATACGGGTTGAATCTAAACCACTCCAGTTCAAAGAATATATGCAAATGTACGATAACATTGTTACCTAAACATCAGTCACTAAAGATACATATTTATTACTTCCAGGTATCAGTTGAAGGTTGAAACACAAACAGCAATGCCTAGCTATGGTACTATATTATGAGAATAGAGTCATTAGACTAAAAATTGGAGAATAATGATAATATCATAACATTCATAAGTCATAACTACTGAACTTACCATAAGAAACAGTTGTCAGAGGGATAATAATCAAATCCATTCAGTAAGCACAAAAGGCCCAACAAACAAATCAAGCACTTCAAGTATGGTAAAAGAGAATGTTCCAAAGTAACATAGAATGCCATTTAAAGCGGCACCTTATATCGATTACAACAAACCAGGCATATTGGTAACCTCTCAAAAGGTTCCTCAGCAGTCAATACAAAGCAATTAATCAAAAACAAATAACTAGAATTTGTGAAAGTACTCAAAAGCTGCTGAAAATATCATATGAATCTATCAAATCATTAAGGTTGCAATTTGCCACAAAATATATTCAGATTTTTTACCATTGCAATACAGCCTATAGATTTAAAGTTAAAACCTCATTATTAATTATGGCCTAGAAGACAAGCAACACTCAAACATTAACCTCGACCTACACTGTAAGGGGCAAAAGAAAGAACATCATTGTACCTAGGGACATGCCATAATTTCAAAATAAAAGGGAATAGCTTGTTCTTTGATCTATGTAGTTTTTGCATGTAGGGAAAAGAGTGGTCACAAGGGGGGAGGAATGTTTGTGCGATCCACCCCGTTCATCAGGTGGATCTCTATGCAAATTGTCTACAGAAAAAAGAATAAATAATAGGGAAAACAAGAACAGTAGAACAAGAATTTATACAAGAGGTAAAAAAAATAGTATTGATCTCACACATGCAGAGATCTAGCTTAAATGATCAAATCATCCATTTCTTGAAAGAAATTTAAGAAAATAGAAAAAATCAGATACATGGCCAACCAAAAAAAAAAAATCTGCGAAGGGCCAAAAAAAATCAACTACTTTGTTTTTTGTTTAGTCTATAGATCTTGAGTACAAACAACTAATTCATGCATTATTTCAAAAAAAAAAAAAAAACTGATAGAAAACAGCACAATGGTTAAGACGTGAAAAATTGGGATATTCAACCAAGTAGATCCTAATCAAACACAAATCAAGCATGACTTGGTGGATTAGGACACACGTTGGAAAATAACAAAAAGAAGGGAAAAAGAAAAAAGAAAAACTGATCATTACCTGTTTTTCATATTTTCCCCAAAAATGGCCCACTCACCTGTGTTTGTTGACTCATGCTTGAGTGTTGTCTTTCATGTTCATAATATATTTAATCGAGAACCCCAATCTATTGTTTCTCCAAGCTTAAGGCCATGAAAAATGAGATAATAATAAAAAAGCAAAAAAATGATGCATTTATGCATTTTGTTGAATCTCATGAGTCATAACAGACGTGATTGTATTGGTACCAATACAGCCTTTATCAGCCAGTAAACCAAAGGCAGGTCTCTAGCTCAATATCAGAGAGAGAGAGAGAGAGAGGGAGGGAGGGAGGCCCAAACATGGGAATAATCACTTATATTCTTCCATAATCCATAATTAGCCCGAGAGATTACGAACAGAAATGACAACACTCTCCCTTTACACTGTATATAAACCTTGTACCATTACACTTTATGGCATATATACACATGCACACGGGATACACTTAAATGCTTCCCCATTAAGCTGGTGGGTTAATAAGTTTCAGTTTATCCACCAAGAAGACATGTCGGTTTGCAGTCAACACTTTGGTGAATATATCAGTACCTTGTATCGTGGTTGATACATGGGAAAGCAAGAAGATTCTGTTTTGATACTGTTCTTAAATGAAGTAACAATCCAACTCAATATGTTTGATGTATTAATGAAACACAAGGTGACCAATGGAAATTAGATTTATAGAAGGTTTAGGAACAATAAGGACATTGGAAATGGTAGAGCAGTTTGACTATGATAGAAGATCTATTCATCATATGTCCATTGCCCGGTAAATTGTGACATCATCACACCCACAGGCTTCCACTTAGGCTTTCCACCACCTACATTCTTCAAGGAATGAGCTAGGAGGACAACGCTCCCACAGCATTAGTACTCTCACCAAGTATGCTCAACCTGGTATTCTCACCCAGGTATGTAACAAGTATGCTTCTACATCTTTAAATTCAGTTTGTGAAATGGATGATCTCCCTCCCTATGTCTTTAAATTCAGTTTGTGAACTTGATGATCTCCCTCCCTCCCATAGGAACTTTGTTTTCTTTTTTTGTTCTTTTTTCTTAGACCTTCCAAACATTCCTAAAATCACCATGAAAAATCTTCAAAAAATAACGAAATATTTCTGAAAATCGAGATCTTTTAGGATTTGACTTCCTGTGATAGATTTTCACCTAAAATCACCATGAAAAATCTTCAAAAAATAACCAAATATTTCTGAAAATCGAGATCTTTTAGGATTTGACTTCCTGTGATAGATTTTCACCTTCACCTATCGAGGCCCACCATACAATCACGCGTGTATGAATTGGTCCCAAAACAGAAGAACTGATTGGTATGCAGTCCAGCCGCAGACATGTCTTAAGAACGTGCCTGTTAAGGCTGTCAATGGGCCAGACCCAGTGTTGTCTTCTGCCTGTTTTGCACTAATCAGGCTGGAACTGTCTTGCTGGCCTTATTCGAAATTTTGAGTCTGCTTGCCTTGGGATTTTCCCATTTGTAGTCCAAGTCTCTCTCAGTCAGATTCAACCTTCTTAGTCCTAATGTGCAGTGAAACTCAAGAACAGAAGTGACAGCCTCTTGGGGCTCTGAGACTAATAATCAAGATAATTTGGGAATGATTTCGCCATTCATCTACATTCCACAATTAGCTAAAAGGAGGTCATGAAATAAAAGAGAAATGACTAAAATAACTCCTACAAACATCGTATGTACACCTCTGACCATTTAAAGAGCATATACACAGATGGACATGCGAAACCATGCTTCTAACATCGATTGCAGCTGCAAAGTTCCAAAATGAAGCACAATTCGAACTGCATACGTTGAACCGAATGGACCAATGAGAATCCACTGAGTCTATGTTATCTCCTTATGGAATCGGGTCTAAAACCTACATGCCTCCATCAATGATAGGGAGTGGAGCAGTGTTCGAAGTATCGGTATCGCGCAATGTATCGCAACCTTGGGATATAGATACGTATCGATTATCACACGGGATATCGCATAATTTATCGCACTTTTTGGGAAACATAGGGAAACATTAGCAAAATGGTTGAATTTTTTTATGCAACTTCAGAGATTATTTAAAAAGACCTTAATACACACTTTTAAATCATAAAATATCAAAAAGAAGTGCACATAATAAATTTCCATTGTATAAGGTACTAAGTTATGCGTTATCTGTTTAAGCTAAGGTAAATATATTTAAATATAATGCATACCATTTATAAATGTATAAAGATATGTATGAAAATGAGTCATATCCAAACCTCAATTGAAATTCATTTTAACATATCATTTTAGGGCATGGTTTGAAAAATAAGGCAGATCCAAATCTGAGGAGGACCACACCACACAAAATAGTGGTCATTGAATGATCGCCATTAAACTTTTTTGGGGCTATAATTTTTTTGGATAAAGCTAATATTTATGTTTTCCCATCTAGGTTTGTCAAACCTCATGAACAAATTGGATGACAAATAAACATTACAGTGGGCCCTAAAAAGCTTCAATGGTGGACATCATTGCCATCACATTTTCTTGTGGTGTGGTACACTTGATCTTACATCTGTCTCCTTTTTGGGCTCATGCCTTAAAATTACTTATGAAATTGGATGGAGGGTGTGGATTGGCTGGTGTACCACACATCAATGAGGTATGGGTATGTGTCGTGTGAAGATGGGACACGGATTTCCTACAAAATCCTTTCACGGGAGTGGGGCACACCGTGATGTTTGTGAGAAATCTACTCCATCCATCAGTTTTGTGAGCTTATTTTAAGACTTAAGGCAAAAATTGAGCAGGATGCAAGACTCAAGCGAGCCGCAATAAAGAAAAAGGTGGGTAGGTAAATTCCTACAGTTGAAACCTTCCTGAGTCGACAGTGATGTCTACATTCCATCCATACCGTTCATAACGTCATTACTACTGGGATGAATTGAAAACCCAAATATTAGACTGATTCAAAACTTGTGGCCCCATGAATATTTCAACTATGGACCTTCAGTCCTCACGTTTTCGGCCCACTTGAGTCTTGGATCCAGCTCATTTTTCGGCCATGTCTTAAAATGTGCTCAAAAAACAGATGGACAGAGTGGATTTCTCACAAACATCGCGGTGGACCCCACCTAAGTTTCCAGCGCATGAACTTCATGCGAAGTAGCGCAGACGATCATCCACCTCCAGTTGTACAAACAGTTCAAAGGAGATCAGAGTTACATAGGCCCCACAATAATGTATTTATTATATCCACACCGTTCATCCATTTGGAGAGATCGTTCTAGATCATGAGCCCAAAAATGAGTCACATCCAAACCTCAATTGGACCACACCACAAATAGCAGTGAGGACAATGATTCTCACTGTTATAACATTCATACAGTCCACCATAACATTTTTTTTCCATCCAATCTGTTCATGAGGTCACAAAGACCTTGATGAAGAGGAAAAACAAATATCATACAATCCAAAACTTTTGTGACCCCCAAAAGGGTTTCACTGGTAGACGTTCAATATCCCGCTACTTTTTCCAGTTTGGGCCACCTGATCTTTGGATCTGTCTTATTTTTTGGCTCAACCCTTACGACGAGCTCGCCAAATGGACGAACGGTTTGGATATGACATATACCTCATGATGGGACCCACAGAACTTGGTGACGTCAACACATCATCCACGTCGGTGGTGTGCAGTAGGCCAACCCATCCGCATCCCGTAAAAAGGGCTCGGAGCCCTTTTTTTTCGAAGGAGAGAGGGTTCCGGCATTCCGAAACCCTAAAATCTCTACCAAATCTGTCATTTCGCCGAGAATATCTCCGGATTTCGTCGAGAATTTCTCTGGATTTCGACGGATTTCGCCCAAATCTCTCCCAAATCAGAGATTTTGTTGCTACGATTCGAATGGCCCTTCAAATACAGCTTCTGATTAGGGCGATCTCCTCTACAGGTACCGAAATCTACTTGTTGAAAGTTTTTTTTTTTCCCGAATAATGAGTCTGTTTGTTGATTTCCAACAATAATGGAGGAGGAATCGTGCGATATCGCACGATGTATCGGCGATATCGACGATATATCGTGCAATATCTGGATTTTGAGATTTTTTGTATCTTCCTAGCGTTATCGGACGGGTTTCATCTCGCTGGGGGCCGATAACGATAATATCAGCCGATATATCGGCCGATAGTATGGATATTTCGAACACTAGAGTGGAGGACACTCACTAAAATGAATAACATGAGTGAAGAATAAGGGTCAGCCACTTTTTGTGCTTGCATTCCAACATGTGGGACTACGATATATCATTTGCTTGGTTTTTGTAGGGTTCATTCTGCATATCCTCTACGAAACAAGTTCAAAAGTTGATATGTCGCAAATTGAATTCAAATGTATTTTTTATGACCACCTAGCAATACATTCCACTCCTGTGGAATTCATTTATAGTAGAAAATTAATAGGTGTTGTATGTTCATTAGGTTAAAAAACAATAAAAATAGAATTACCTCCGAGTAGAAATTAGAGTGGTTTCTGCGGATAACATTGCAGTAACAGTCAAAGCTTGGGATAAACATCCAAGCTCATTTGCCTCGATTAATGTCCTAGAAAGTGAAGGCTCCAACGGAAGCTCTGTATAGAATTCGAAAGGGTACCAGATTTTATGATGAGTATCCAAAACAATAAACAGCATACATGCTATATAAAAAAATGATGAAAAAGAGCAAACAGCATATGATATACTTTCATACATTAACCACAAACCAATCTAATTTGAAGTAGGACACTTTATGATTAGAGAATCTGAAATAGTTGCTTATAAATAAACAGACTAAGGTTACAGCCATGAAGAATTCCAACAGCTAGTGAGGAATTTTCTCAGGATTCTAGTATTGGTTCAAGAACAAGAAATGAAGTTTGTTCTACATTTCTAGAAATGTTTCCAACATTTAACACCAGTTGTTACTTTCAACAGAAGTTCTAACCACTTTTAAGAAGATATATTAAATGTTGAAACCATTGTTTAAAAAACAAACAATACATTCAGGAATACACCATAGATAACTTGCAAAAGTGACAGGAAGTTAAAACTGAAAATTGTCTTTTAGTTTCAATAAGGAATCAAACTATACATATCAATATCAGCTCCTCTACGCCTTAAGTGTCCAATAGATCCAGTCAAACATTTATTAACTTCCTCGGTAACTGTCCAACTAGGACTATGTTTTTGAAATCTGTGAATGGATTGGCCCATTCCCACACAGCCAAACATTTATTTAAATTATTAGATGGTGTAGTTGAAGAAATAAGAGAAAAATGTGTTGTCCAAGTTTATCACGGACAATGCAACCTCCTATGTAGCCGCCGGTCGCCTTCTTATGAAGAATAGATGTCGTTTATTTTGGACTCCATGCGCGACACATTGTTTAGATTTAATGTTAGAAGATGTAGATAGGTTATATATTAAAGTGATTGCTAGGGCTAGAAGAATAATTGTCTCCATGTATAAATATGCCCTTCTTCTCCATCACATGAGAAAACACATTATTTGTAATTTGCTTCGTCTGTCACCAGATTCGCAACAGCCTTTTTAATACTACAAAGGATGTATGCAAAAAAAAAAAAATCTGAGCTTAGAAGCTTTTTAGTGTCAGCCGATTGGAATGATGGGCCTTAGTCAAAGAAGACCAAAGGAAAGTTAGTCTAACAAACCATCCCTTCGCAATCGCTTTGGAGACAAATGCTAAAGGCATTAAAATCATTGGAACCCTTTGTAAGTGTGTTAAGATTGATGGGTTGCGAAGAAAAGCCACCAATGGGCTACATCTATGATGTGATGGAGGGGGCTAGCAACAAAATTATGGATCACTTTAATTATAGAGAATGTAATTATATGCCTATATTAGATGTTATAGATAAGAAATGGAGCAGCCAAATGTCATCTTCATCGTATTCAGTTGCCTACATCTTTAATATGGTCGTATTCTTCGCTTCCGCGGATTGGAGTAAGGCAGAAAAGATGCATATGGTATGCGTTCTTGATGTTTTGGAAAGAATGGTTCCAAATAAAGATGAACAAAACAGAATTCCCGCTCCGCTCTACTACACTTCTACATGAAAGGTGTGGGGATTTTCTTAGGAACTATGAAATGGCCAAGTATGAACATCACAGCGAGTTGCTCTAAGAAATAACTTCTTATAATCTATAAAATCTAACTTACTTTAACTGTTATTTGTACAGTTGGCTGGTGGTCAATGTATGGAGTGGACCCAAACAGAAAGGATCCAACACTAAACTGGCCATGAAAACACACAGCCTTATAAGTTTTGCTAGCGATTGCGAGTACATTCGAGTCGGTGAGCTTCTCAATTCACTCCTCAAATATTGAATTTAGACGTAAGAAGTGAATATTAAAACTATAAAGTAATTGGCCATCCCTAATTCACTTTCAGTTGGAATGTTATACAGATTCACACCAAAAAATGAATCATCTTGAACAAAAGGAAAATAACTTGATCTTCGTCCAATACAACCAAAAGTTGTGAGAACGATTCCAAGTTAGGCAAAAATAGCCTGGTTTCTGTGATCCCATTTGCCAAGATAAGTTGAAGGCAGGTGGTAAGTGGCTTGTAGAGACAGAGGACCCTGTCTTTACAGGCGAGGACCTAACATAGGCCTAAGTAAAAGATGTCACATTTGGATCAGCATCTGGAGAAAGTTCTTCAACTCAAAAGCAGAGAAGAGGGGTGAGCAGTAGCACGAAGCCTAATAGCAACCAAGGGCAAGAAGTAGACGAGATTGTAGAGATAAATGAAGAAGATGATCGAGATGATCAACCATTGGATGTAGATGAAACTAGTGTGAACCGATGATGAAGAAAAAGAAAATAATGAAGTATAAATCAAATAAGGAGATGAGTCCAATGACAATGATGGTGGTGATGAGGTCATGCCACAATAGGATTAGTATAGTAACCTATTTTCAATTTTTAAAAATTGAATTTATAGGTCACTAAGTTGTAACCAGTAAAAAATTTGTAGTTTGTATATTTTAATTTGTAATTGTATTTGTAACTTTGTAGTTTTTTCTTGTTTTAGTTTGTAGTTTGTACTATTTATACATCAACTCATCAAGTTATCAATAACATGTTTATGTTTGTAGTTCTTAATGAGTTTTTATTTGTTAGTTAATTTGTTGATTGTTATAGATGGTCTAATGTTCATTTAAATATAAATATAATCGTGAAATGTAACAAACTATAATGAAATAAGCCAAAAATAAAAATAAAAAATAAAAATCCAATCACTCGTAATAATTAGATAGTTTTTCATAGTTTTTTAGAAAAACAAAATCACATTTTTTTTTGCCATTTCTTTTTTTATTTTTTTTTTTCAAAACAAAGGGAAGGGTTTAGCAATTGCTTATGCAATTATGTAATCGCATAAGTGATCAGCCTAGCCCCATGGCTCAGGATCACTTATGCAATTTGACAACACTCTCCCCCATACATCAAAATGAACCAACAAAAAAAAATTATTTGACTTTTTTTTTTCGTAGATGCATAAACAGACCAATCAAGTTTAGCCAAATCACAAGCCTCACATTGAAAATTCTAGAAAACATTAGACTCAACTGATTGTCGCAACAAAGACGGTAGAACTGAATTAAAAGGACGAACAAAATAACAATGCCAAATATAAAGATCCTCCTTTTTAACAGTAAGACACTCACTAAACTGACCTAAAGAATTCAAATGAAAAATATATAACTGATCCTTCTCAAGTTCACCACCATGAAGCTTTTTCATCATTAGATCCTTAAAGACACAGTGATCAAGAAAAAATGCCACGCTGCAATTTGAATCCTTTGTAATCTAACTCACAGACAATATATTAAAAGCAGTGTTCGAAGTATCGGTATCGCTAAAAGTTTCGCTGGCCAGGGATACGGAAACAATATCAATATCGCTGATAATATTGCTGATAACCGGAAATGTGGAGAAACATGGGGAAAATGGTGGAATTTCTAATGAAACTTCAAGGGATGTTAAAATGTACGTATTTGCATATTTAGATATTTAAAAAAAAAAAATTTGCAAAAAGAATGCATACATAATAATTTTCATTTAATGGGGCCTTAAAAGCATGTGATGTTGTAAAAAATCAGTCCAACCATCCCATTCGGCCTATTTAACCATCCAACATTTCATCCAAACATCTATCGATATTGCAAAATATCAACAACACATGATATTTCACCAAGAAATCATCAACAATTGGAAAGGAAATGAAAGATTGTGATCTCAATATCGCGCATGTTGCGATATCAATAATATCGAGATATTATCAATATTATCAATGACAAATTGAACACTACATATAACCATGCACCCATAAAAAAATTAAAATAATTTTTTTTCTAATAAACAAAATTTTGATGATATCAATACATTGGCGATATTCTTAAAATATCGTCAATACACTTACAATACGAGCATTACCTAGAATTTACATAGTAAAAAATATTGGTGATATTGATGCATTGGCAATACAAGCGACACCTAGAATTTACAAAGTTGAAAATATTGGTGATTACATTAGCGATATTGATATGTTGGCGATACTTAGCTATACATTGCTAATACCTGGAATTTCCAATACTACCAACGTTATCGGTATTGCTGAGCTGGAGATAAAGATAATATCAGAGATAATTCGAACATTGATTAAAAGCAATATTAGGGGCAACACAAGACAAGGAGAACAATGGTGAAGCTAAAATATTAACCATTTTCCTTGGTAGGTGTCAAGGTACCATTTGCTAATTTCACACGATCTAAATGAGTATCTGAGGTATATGAAGAAAAAGTAATAACTATAAATGTCATACGAAAAATAGCCCTCCAATCAATTATTCAAGGATTGGACTAAGAAGCAGTGTGAACGAAAGTGAAGGTGATACCTTTTTTAGCAAAGATGTAGAGGAGAGGTCTTACTCTGTTGGCTTTCCTTAAAGCATCACACGCATTTTTTTAAGAGATGGACCACATCCCTAATTGGTTGAACCATGGGCGACACTGCCAATAGAGCCATTTCCCCAACAATACTTGGAAAGTCTTTATCACCTGTAGTTGTTGAATTAGCAAAACGGCCTTAAGTTGGTCTACCATAAACTACCTAGCAATAATTAACAGTACGGCCATATCGACCACATTGAGTACACAAACGGTCTGCACCACGGCCACAACCATGCCCACGACTTACATCTCGACCTCCTCATCCTATAGCTCCACCTCCTCCAATATCAATATTGTAAAATTTTCTAAGTAGATTTCTCAACCACAACAGGTCCCATAGTTGCACGATGTCTCTCAACTCTTAAGAGCAAAACATAAATACTATTTAAGACAAAGTAGGTGAACTAAGAATCTGAGCCCACACAAATTCAAAATCAGAAGTAAGACCCACTAATAACTCAAATATCCTCTTTTTCTTAGTACTTTGTTTATATGCCTGTACATCAGTGGTACAAATTGGAAATCATCCAGGAAAGATAATTCCTGCCACAAATTGGAAGTCATCTCCTAATAAATATCGTAAATCCAAGCCTTATTATTCTGATTAGGATACAATTCATAAGCAGTTAACCAAATCTCATGGGAAGTAGATAATACGAAAAGGCCTTCACTAACTTCTAGTTCCATAGAAGTCAAAAGTGAAGACATGACGAGTAGGTTCTAGTATCCACCCATTTATATAACCTAACTTCTATTTTCTTCCAATAAATATATCAACTGCTTTCAACCATTAAAGATGATTACTGGACTTAAGTTTATGGGTTATAATCTGCAACCCAAGATTTTCATAATGAGCAATAAATCTCTCCATCTTAGAGTTGATTGAATCAACTGTCTCAGATTTTGACAAAGATGCCATATTGAATCCACACAATATGGATCAAAATAAAGGTCAAAATAATAGTCAAATCTCAATTCAAAAGAGAGAGAGAAGAGAGAGACGATCTTACGGCTGGATTAACAAATATGAAAGATAAGGATTACCACACGCAGGTATGGGGTTCTCAATTCACAAAAGGCTCAATCAACCTGCAGAGATTCTGCTGAAAAATTTTCGAAACCTTGATTGGAGAAGATTATTCAGCAAAATCTTCCCTCAAATTATGAAAGGAAAGATCAACCTATAGAGGTTTTGCTCGAAAAATTCAGCACCTTGATTGGAGAAGATTGTCCAGCAAAATCTTTTCTCAGATCTTAAAAAACAAAAGAGTCACAGATCTCAAGCATCAAAGAGAACTTCAACCGCAATTCGAACTCCACCACAAACGAGGTATTCAAAATTGGTTATATAACGGTCGTTACGTAATGGAAACGGGCATAACCGTCACGTGTTATGGGGCCAAAACGAGCATAACGACCATTATACGAAGAAAAAAAAAAGGCCATAAAGGCCTTGTAACGGCCCTATAACAATTTTTTCAAAAATAAAAAAGGTTCGTAACAGCCGATACGGGGGTCGTAACAGCCGTTGCATCCCATATCATAACGGTAACGGTGGTGGCCGCTATGGTCACCATTACTGTTATGGAACACCTTGACCACAAATCCCAAAAACCTTTAACAATCTCCAACCGCAGATCTCCCCCTCTCGAATCAAATCAGATTAGTGAGTAAAAAAAGATCCAAAACCCTCAAAACAAGATGAAATATATGCATATAAAAAATAAGAACAGAAAATAAGCAAAGAGTAAAAAGAAATATGCTTTGAAGAAAGATCGAGAGAGGAAGGAACAAAGAAAGAAACCCAAAGAACAATCCCTAAGCTCTGATAACATGTAAAGAAGGAAAGGTTTGAAGGAAAGACCAATAAAATTGGACATCCAACCCCTATTGTATTCGTTGGTGTATGTGCATGTGGGCCTATTATTGGCCCCACAAGTACATACACTTAGGTCTTATATGTTACGAGCCCTTTGTCCTTAATTTTTCAACCTTTTATCTTATTTGACACTTAGCCTTCCTTTACTTTTTCCTTCATATAAGGGCTTGTGTATAATTTTACATTTTCTTCTATTATTATCAATAAGAGAGGGTTGGACATCCCAACCCTATATACTCTCCTTCTCTTAAATTCTCTTCTACTTCTTAACATGGTATTAGAGCCCAAGTGCTCCTAGGGTTTCTTCTTCTTCATTTTCCTCTTCTTCTTCTACTTCTACTTCTTCTTCTTCTAGGGTTTCCTCTTCTTCTTATGGGTTTCTTCTTCTTTTCCTTCTTTTCTTCTTCTAGGGTTTCTATTTCTTCTTCTTCTTCTTCCAAGGTTTCTTCCTCTTCTTCTTCCCCCTCTTTTCTTCTTTCTCCTTCACTTGTTTTCTTCTTCTTCTTCATTCTTTTTTTCCTTTTTGAGAGTCGTGAGGCCTTTTCCTCTCTAACTTGTTGTGATTCATGAGAAGAGGGTAGCTTGCACTGAAATTTTTTGGGGTTTTAAATGATGTGTTGTTGGATTTGAAGCCCTGACTTATTTTTCTGCTATCTAAGTGAAGATGTTGCTGGAAATTCTTCTTTGATTCCTTTTTGAAGATTTTATCTAAAGCACTAGCTGATTTTTGTTGAATGGTTGTGGGTATTGTCAAACATAAATGTTTGACAAATTTTTTCAATTTGTTTCTCCAGATTTTCAACATCTGGTTTGCAATCGTAAGAATTTGCTGGTTACTGTCCTTTCGCAAAATATTGGGCTTCTTTTCTGGTTTATTTGTCCAGCCATAAATCCCTTCCTCACCTCTTCAGCTCTCCTTTTTTTGGGGATCATAATGGCCTTTAAGTCAACTTTTGAAGTTGTTGGCCCTGTTACCACTAAATGAAATGGTTGATTGTTCATTCTGAAAATCCTAGTTTACAAATTACAATATATAAACTTAAGTCCAGCAATTACCTTCAATGATAAAAAGCCGTTACAATGTTTATTAGAGGAAAACAAAAGTTGGGGTATGTAAAAAATGGCAGTATCACAAAATCTCAACCATCTAATCCTTCATTTTTTTTATTTTTTGAAAGGCAACCGTCTGATCCTTCATATGCAGACTAGAAATCAAATAGCTTGCTTGCAATGTTGTCAAAGCTTTTTTTTAATTAAGAAATCAAAAAAAAAAAAAAAAAAATCATTAAAAATTCTAAAATTTTAAGAAAAACTATGTTTAATTACTACATGTGATTGGATTGGGCATATTTAACTATTTCATTTTAGTTTTACTATTAGGCCATTTATATGTTTAGTTATATTATATAATATTATATATAACAAAACAAATTTAAATAATTATCAAGTTACACTAGTAAGAATTAATTATTGAAAACTACAAACATAGAAATTTTATTGATTACTTGAATCTTGATGAGTTGATGCATACAATACAACTTACAACTTATTGTAATCTACAAGAAACTTGACCATTGGCCATTACGCCATGGCATCCTATTGTATGCCATGATTATGCAATTATGCCATCACATACTTTAGTATGCCATCGCATATTTCTGCATGGCATAAGTGACCATGGCATATGCGATATAAGCCAATGTATGTGATTAAGCGATCACATAATCACTTCTGCGATCGTACATGACAACATTGCTTGCTTGTCATGAACTGGCTTCTAAATTCGATGGAACCATAAGTTGGCGAAGGCCAGTTTTTGTTATCTACTACTTGTGAGATCTAGCATACTGCCCATGAATTGTATGCAGATCAGAATTATATGGCTCGGATTTATAATATTTATCAAAGAAATGGAAATCTATGACAGAGGGAGCAATCAGTGTCTAAATATTATGCCAAGATGCGTGGTTTGTGGCAGGAACTATCCTTTCTAGATGATCTTCATTTTGTGTGTACCACATATGCAGAGGCATATAAAAAGAGCATTGAGAAGATAATACTTTTTAATTATTGGCAGACCTTATACAAAGTTTGGACTAGTTTCCACCCAGATTCTTGGATCACCATCTTTACGTATCTTAATAGCGTATATGCACTATTGTTGCATGATGAAAAGCGTTGCGCTATTACAAGATTGACTATGGTTGCAAAATGGGCTCTAGTGACATGTTTTCAAAACATTGATAATGCTAAGTACTAGTCATGGTAGAGGATCAGCAAGCTAGACGACATGCTCTTGGCAAGCTGGGATGATTAATATCTACGCCTCAGCTTGAGGGGGAGTGTAGGTGTATGTGCATGTGAACCTATGACTGGGCGGACAGGCACATACACCTAGGTCTTATATGTTATGAGCCTTTGTCCTTAATTTTTTATCCTTTTATCTTTGTTTCATGACTTCTTTATTTGACCATTAGCCTCAATAGATCTAAATACCAGTATTGTAATCAGCCGATGCAGCCGTATCGTATTCATATCGGAACAAGACTACGCAATCTGAGGCCGTAGCGGCCTTATACAAAAAAATTGAGTTGTATCCAATGATACAGGACGTATCAACACTGATACGGACCGATATGCCCGTAAAAGTATTTTTTTATATTTTTTTTCAAAATTTCACTCGTATCTCCACTTCTTTTTTCATTTAAACTATGGAGGAAGCTTAAAAACTCATTTTAGGCTAGATCTAGACCTATTTTGGGATCAAAACAAATTATTCAAATGGGATTCAACAAATTCAAGAGAAGTGGACCATTATGGGAAAATCGGAAAGAATAATAAACCTCCACACTTTCTTTTTAATATTTTCATCTTCTTTTTGTTGCATTTCAATGTAATGGGACCCAATTCACAAAATCATGCTTGATTTGTGTTCAATTAGGGCCTATTTAATTGACCTTCAACAAGTCAAACCGACATACAACATTCTAATCAAAGAATGGTCCAATACACGTACACCATCATATACATGTCCAAAATACAAAGAAATTATAGATTCTTAAATATCTTATTATTCTTGTTTTTCCTTAATTCTTTGGCTTAATTTTTTTTCCGATATGGTCCGATACGAACCAATATCAATACACGACGCCCATATCGTATTGTTTTTTGTCAGGCAGATATGCCCCCCGATACCCATATTCAGAACCATGCTTAGCCTTCCTTTAGTTTTTCCTTCATATAAGGGTATATATGTAATTTTACCTTTTATTCCATTATTACAAACAAAAGAAAGATAGGCATCCCAACCATAACTCTTTTCTCTCAAATCCTCCCCTTTTTATTACCAACATTTATAAGACAAAATATGCCAAATTACATAAAACACCCCTAAAGGGCAAAATAGAGAACAGGAAAAAACCTTTTTTTTTTAAATAACATAAAATTAATAGGCCCAAAGGCCCACAGCAGGTCATATATACCATAACACACCAAATTTGCCTCCTCATCTCTGATCCAATCAAAGACCAGATTGTCCAACTTTGAACTAACTCACAAGAATGGAATAGAAATCCACAATGGCTTTGTATATTTTTTGTTTCTCATCTATGTTGTCTCCATTCATCTGGATAGTTGAGATTATGTTTCATCATCCCCCATCCTTGGCAATACTATGAAAAAAATCATGCTCTTGTCACATTACTTTAGCCATAAGCCATGAGAATGTTGATGCCACAGAATCTCCTCTTGTAACTTCCTTCTGTATTCGAACTTGAGAGCTTCCTAATTTTGTCTTTGCTCCTTCAAAAGGCTGAAACTTTCTTCCTTCCAATAGATGGCTTGGGTTTCCTAAAGAACTACCTATTTCCAATAGCTTTGAAATTGCTCCTTTTTTCCATTTTTTTAATTAGACTCTCAATTTACTTTAGCTTCATCATCAAGCAAAGATTTGCCCTTCATTATTGTGCACAACCACTAATTTATGTCCATTTTGACGAATCCTTCCTCTTCAAGCCACATTAACTCTTATGTGAAAATGGATTAGACCCCAAAATTCATCGTTTGTATCATGCACGACCAATAAGTGATACAATTCAAGGTGAGGAACGGAGATTTGAGGGGCATTGGAATGATGATCCCTCCATACACATTAGGACTCAAAAGGTTTCTACTATGATTTATTTGATACTTGTGCAATCTTGAAATGCAGGTACTAGGAATTGTACTTTCGCATGCACTAACTCAAACTAAACCATGCAAATTAGGTGCACCACTGTAAATAGGTCATCACCCAAAAACCGAACTAGTTTAACAACCCTAAATTTTGAATTCATATTTTCTATATTTGTGCAATTGGATACTTTTTCTTTCAACCATCCATTAAATGTCCACCAATCTGAAATTAAAGTAATTAATCCATTAAAATAATTATTCACTATCTAAATTATGGCCCACAATTTGGATGGTGTAATTTTAGCTACTGTATGCCATGTGTACAACCCCTATGAACGAAGTGTTGTGAATCAACCCTTGGTCCATCAAATTTTGCCATAGTAACATAGTTTTTCTCTTCTATTTTCCAATTTTCTTTTTGAGGCACTTGAGTGTGGAGTCCCTGGGATGTGTGTATGCCATCCAACCCATGCATCAACCAAGCCCCACCTTGAAGATCAGATGCCCCAAAAATCAGGACTATTCAATAACTAGGTGAGCCACACTATAGAAAACAATGTATAACTACCCAAAACTGCCAAATTCATGTGGCCTGCTTAATGGTTGGATTGGCCTGAACTTTGGGGTGCCCCAGATTAATGATGATACAACCCAACTGGTCAGATTCAATGGCATAGACATTGCACACACCACGGTCAATCCCACATGTAAAGTGTTGTAGAATAAGTTTATCCTACAACATTGTAGAACAAACAACCTCCTTTTATAGTTTTATCAATTAAAAAAAGTGCTAATTACTATTAATGGTTCATGATTGCAGACTATAAATTAATTAGAGTGCTGGATATGCATGACCATGTATTATACAAATATAACCATCTTCAGGCCAGGTTCAGGTATGGGCAGGATTTTACCCGCACCCATTTAGCTACGCATTGGGCCTACCCGACCCATTGACACCCCTAAATGTGTGGAAAGAATTTATGTTAATTGCCTGTGATTCATTGTTTGTACTTATGATATTGGAATGATATGAACTGATTCTAGCTATAATTGCATCAATTATGGACAATGCTGCATAGTTTTGTCCCCTACATAATGGAAAAGTATTATGCACATTTTTTTTCTAATGTTTTGACTTCTAAATGTGTAATCATGTGTCTCTCATCAAAACTTTCACTAAAAAGTTCCACCATCTTTCTAAAGTTTCCCCATGCTTCCCTCATATTGTGATACATTACACGATACATTGGATATTTCCCGATGTTCCCCACAATATTTCTGTATCCAAGGGTGTGATACCCATGCTTTGAATGCTGTCAAAACTTCTACCATTTTGTTGATGGGTTAACAATAACTAAACAGTGGCCTGGCCTTCCATTGGAGTAATATATCCATATGTCTATCCATTTGTATTCTTGGTTCAGCATTTGATATTTCTTTCGTCATCAATTGCAGACCAATAAAGCACATTCCTTTAATTATGTGATTGACAGAGACACGTCAACAATTGTACCTCTAAAACAAATATGAGGCTTCCCCTCTATCTGTAATGCATGAAATCTTCAAAACAACCAAATCCTTTCCCTTTTAGATGTAAAAATAGTTATAAATCCAAAGGGCTAAAAATGGAACAAATCCAGTACCAGACATTGTCCGTCCAATGTGTGTTATCAATCCATTTTCATCAATTGCATCAATGAGGTACAACTGCTTTAAAGCATCTTCTAGTGACTCACCTGCAGTAACAATGCGCTGCTTTAATCACCATATAGAAGTCTAACAGAAAACAAAACCATAAGAACTAGAAAATTTAGAAGTGAGGGAGTACACTACACCAGCTAGAAAATATCCAAGTGGATTAGATGTATGCAGCATGTGAAGCACAAAAGACCATCTCAGATAAATTAAGAACAAGAAGGCTGAAACATTCTCTTACTTGAAGGTTGATCAAGAAAATCAAATTTGAGAATATTGATATCTGGGAGGTCTAGTGATTTCAGATAGAGAACAGTTCCAGCAAGAGAAGACCGCTGTATCTCAGGGATTGTCGCATCAAGAAATTCCTCGTGGTAGACAGCAGAGGGGTAAAGTCGGTAGCACTTTCCAGGACAAGTTCGTCCAGCTCGTCCCGCACGCTGATCAGCTTGGACTCTGCAGTTGTGTAAACCAATAAAGAACAAAAAACTACAGCTTACTGGAAACACAGCAGGTAAAGTAATCTTTTAAAGGAAAAAAATGTAGATCATGTAAAATTTAGACATTTGGATGTCAGCAGTTTGTGATCAAGGATAATAATAAGAAATCAGAAATATGCAACAATAAAAAAAATGAAAGGCGGATATTATAACAACCTCAACCCATATCTCAACTGGTCCAAAAAATTGGATAAGGACCCAGTAAAATTGGATTGGGTCCATTAGGTACCACCCGTGGGTCTGGGTACCCATTGGCATCCCTACCAGCCAATCCCAAGCTTGGATAAAGGACTCAGGTTAATGTTAAGTGATCAAGTGTTAATAGAACTTCTGCAAAACAATCATGAGAATTCATGTTTTGAACATGATTGGAAAAATAGAATGTAAAGCAGAATACCACAAATAGCTGGAACAAGGCTATGATGACAATAAGAATGGAATCTGAATAACAAATTATGAAAGAACAGTAAGGTAGAAAATTCAATTATAAGAGAGTTTTCTACTCCGTGATTATATTCCCAGTTAACACTGCATATTTGAAAACGACTATTGATGTTTTACTTTTAAGTAGTAGCCTCATGTTGTTTCGTGACTCTTACTTAAACCTAGCCAATTCTTTATGAATCACCCTATGGTTTATTCATAAATTTGAGTCCACAACCAACTTATGGGAGCTCCTCTTTGTTAGAAATATTAAGCATATGATGGGCATTTCATGTTTGAAAGTGCACTCCATAATTTCTACATCAGCGGAATTCTTATACTGAACGCAAAACCTCATGCCTATACAATGAATGAGAGGATTTGAGCTTTTAATGTTCCCCATTGTGCTGAAGCAGTTCATCTGGAGGCAGTGATCATATTTTCTTGATCATCAAGGGATCCAAGGGTCCATTTAGTCAAATAAAGCTGTAAAAGCCAAAGAGAACATTTCCTGTTTCATCATTTTAAGGTGTTCCCCTTTCATCATTTTTTTTATTTTTTTTGCCTCTAAAACCATTGCAAAAAAATTTATCCCTCTTCATGAAAATCCTTCAAAATCCCCATATTCAACCTAGGACCAACCTGACATTAGATCCATTCTAATGTAATTGCAGACCCAATGCTAAATCATCAGCAGCATCTAAGCCTTATCACAATTAATTGGGGCCAGACCCAATCCTAAATGCTTCTCCAAAATCACCAATACAAATGCAACCAAAAGCCCAGATCCACTCCCACTCAACTCATTATTGAACCCAGATTTTTTGAACACCTTAATGAAGAAGCACCAAAATTTATGAGAATTTTTACTTCAAGCTACATAATAAGAGCAATTTATTTGAGGAAAAAATTGTCTTGTTGGAGACGCACATCAGACAAGTGAACCATGCCACTGAGAGAAAAAACTTTTAACTGTCTTTATCATTCTGTAGTGGGTTCTGGTGCTCAGATACATTCATCCACATGCATATATAGCAGTGTGAGTCAGTTCATGTTTCTGTATTTACTGCATGCATTACATCTATTAGATTCTTCTTAGATTATACTATGCACGTAATGTGTGTGTGTGTATTTAACGTACACCACATACACACGGATGCAGCAGCTGGGGTGGCATAGTTGAAATTTATGAGCGGCGCATTCTTTCTATATTCGCTATTAGTTTAGTAACATTTTCCTCGGTTGTTCCAAAAGAAAAAACAACAAATTTAAAACAAAACAAAAAAGAAAAGAAGTATGAATTGGATTGGGCCAGCCAAAGTCAGTTTGCACCTCGTATCACTTTTATCAATCATTAGATGCGGCTGTGTTCAAGTGAACTGCCCAACACTAAAGAGACACCAAAGAGAGCCCCAAATAATAAATAAGCAATAAGAAAGACATATTATAGCAAAAGGCCAAATAGATTCGCCAGCCAAGTTGAAACATAATCATCAGAAAATGCATACACAAAAAGCAAAATAACAAGCACATGTGCAAATTTTGGAGTAGCACCAGAAAAGCTTATATTATTTACCTACTGATCTGGACAACATCAAGTGAATACATGCCAGTTGATGGGTTGTATTGTCGTTGCTTCACATATCCAGAATCAATAACATACCTGCCATAAGTAGACAAAATAAGCAAGCTTATAGTCACAAACTCAAAAATGAACCTGAGATAAGGACTGACACATAAAACCCATGAGGTGTAATTGCAAATATATATATCACGTCACAAGGAACCTTAATTTCATAAATCCCACCAAAGATGAAAAAGGTTTGCAAGAATCTTAAAATTACATAACGGTGTTATTTAAATATGAAACCATATCACGTCAATTTTCTCACGCATGGTGACACCATTAATAGGAAATTGCCTCAGATTTTTAAGGTTTTTCAACACAACGTATTTTTCTTTTTTTAATCTCCAAATCAATTAGATGAAAACCCTTCATGATTTATATAAGATGGAACCCAAAAACTCCAACCTAGATAATTTGTCAAAAATCAAAAAGAAAAGTCCGAATTAAAATTGTTCAGAGGCCTCATGTAAGGTCCTTAAATAGGACCCTTAGATGTACAAATAAGGAAGGTTCATAATGCCATTGACAACTAATGAATTGCTACAAAAATGAAAAAGTGATTAAAAACATGCTCAAGGGATAAGAATAAATATAGGAAATTTTGGCTAATTGATTTTGCATAGTTAGTTGCCTAATTAGGAAGCCTGGGCCTCCTTATTGATGGGCCAGCTATGAGGCTTGGGCCTAGGCTTGGCCCATGAGTCTTAGGCCCAATTCAACCTGCATTGGTCCTCCTCAGCTTGAAAGAACTCGACTTCAGTGAGTTAATGACCTGATATTGCTCATAAAGGTTAGGATTCAGGCGTTGGAAGTCTGTAACAATGATCCGTGCAGCATCGGAGAGAGGTCATCCTTGCCAACAAACAAGAAACATCTGGCAACCACCTTGGCACGTAAAGACAACATGGTCATCAAGAACATCAATGATCATGTTTGTAGGTGCCAAAATGGTCAAAAGTGTGATAGCTTGTTCCTCGATACCATTATCAGTATTGTGCCAACGATAGATGGAAAGATCTTCCACATTCAAAGTAGGACTGATAGGTAAATCTAGAAGGGAGATCTAAAACATAAGCATTGGCACTAATTTTTGTTATAATTTTGAACAGTCCCACATTAAGGGAATGGAGCTTCTTCGAGATACGGAGGGTAACCATTCAGAACGAATACGGGCCATAATTATGTCACCTTCCACAATCAGCAAAATGGCATCTTGCTTCTACATGTTCCTTATAACTTTCATTACTTTGTAGCAATATTGCATCGAACTTTGTCATGTACCTGCTACATATGGCGGATGAACTCATTAGCTTCTATGCTTGGTCTCAACTCTATGAGTAAAGAAACCAAATCGACTAAAAGAAGCAATCACATACCACTCACCGCTTCAAAAGGTGGCATCACTGTGGACCTATTGGCGGAGTTATTATAGGAAAGTTCAGCCATGGGATTACTAGGCTCCTCGTAGCTATATGATCACATGTAAGACATCGAAATAACTTGCCCAAGCTACGGTTGACAACTTCCACCTAACCATCGCACTGGGGTGGTAGGCACTAGTGTACTAAAGTTTTTCTTCTTTGTCTTTCAAAGAGTCTTCCAAAAATAGCCCATGAACTTGGTATCACGATTTGATACAATCGTCTTCGAAAGGCCATGAAGACAAACAACCCATCGAAAAAAAAAAGAATTGATCAATCATGAGGGCGTTTGTTGTATTCAAACATAGTATGAAATGAGCCATCTTTGAAAATCGTTGAACCACCGCAAATCCTGAGTCAACTTTCCAAACGGTCTTTGGTAATCCCAAGACAAAGCCCTTGCTAAGATCTACCCACAAAGCATGTGGGATCGGCAGTGATTGATTGATACAATCCATTGTTTTTCTTTTGACCCTTGGTGAGTTGGAAAACCCTATATAACTGGCAAATCTTTGTAACATCTGACTTTAGATGTAGCCAAAAGTATCTATCTCCAACAAGGGTCGGGGTCTTATTACAGCCCAAGAGATCACTACACCCACCAACATGTAACACTCTCACAACATACTCATGGATAAACGTACCGGGTGGGCAAATTTGCATCCCTCAAAACAAGTAGCCATCTTGACTGTTGAAATGTAGGTGCCTCGCATACTCACCACTAAGAGCGTCTGCATAAATATGTCTGAATCCTTGTCAATAGCATACTCACGTTGTAACTCTTCGAATCCCAAAACAATACCAACCATGTGACATATGACAAAGGAGAACTCTAGAAGGTAAGCGCACCGCTTGAAACGGCGAGAGCTCATCTTCTACTAAGAGTTTAGATAGCTTGAGTGCTTCATGATTAGAGTATAGGACAAATTTCGTGCCAACCACATCGTGACACCAACGTCGTAGAGTCTGAACAACGACATAAAACTCTAAGTCATAAGTGGAGTACAATTGCTTCGCATCAAAGAGGTTCTCACTAAAGAATGTTATTGGATGGCCCCCCTGACTAAGAACCCCAACAATGCGATGTGCAAAGCATCGCAACTTACCCCAAATACCTTCTCAAAGTCTAAAAGGCATAAAACTGGAGCATCGATTATCTTACATCTGACCATATCAAACACTTTTGTTGCTACACTTGTCCATCAAAACATGTTGGCTCATGTAATCGGTGATTGAAGCCATGAAGCTGCTAAAGTTCTGCACAAACGTCTAAAAAATGTGGCAAGTCATGGAAACTACAAACTTCAAGATATTAGTAGGTGTCAGCTAATCAACAATGGCTTTCACCTTGTTACGGTCCACTTCTACATCTCGTGATGAGACAATGTACCCTAAGAAGACCACGGATGTACTCATAAAGGTACACTTTTCATGGTTGATGTAGAAGCGCTTGCAACAAAGTACTCCAAAGAAAAGACCCAAGTGATTGAGGTGCTCGTTCCTTGACTTACTGTAGATAAGAACGTCGTCAAAGTAGGCAACAACAAACTTGCCAATAAAAGGGCACAACAACCAAGTTATGACACACATGAAAGTGCCAAGCATGTTTGTGAGACCAAATAGCATAACCAACCACTCGTCGAGACCGTCCTTCATCTTAAATGTTGTTTTTCATTTGTCACCAAGTTGGATGCATATTTGGTGCTATCCGTTGCAAAGATCGATCTTGGAGAAAACGTCATCACTTGGCGTCAAGTCTAGCATATCATCAAGCCGGGGAATGAAAAAACAGTACTTCAACATGATTTTATTAATAGCCCATTTGTCCACACATATATGACAACTTCCATCCTTCTTAGAGGTAAGGAGGGCCGGCACAATACATGGGCTTAGGCTCTCTCGAATGTAGCCCTTTTTTATCAACTCATCAACTTGACGCTTCAACTCATCGCGCTCAGTTGGACTCATTCGGTATGCTGGTAAATTAGGTATGGATGCTACAATAACCAAATCTATGAATGTAGCCCTTTTTTAGCAACTCATCAACTTGACGCTTCAACTCATCGCGCTCAGTTGGACTCATTCAGTATGCTGGTAAATTAGGTATGGATGCTACTTGAACCAAATCTATGACATGTTGGATAACCCTCAGCGGAGGCAACTCCTCAGGCAGATCATCAGGGACCAAATCTTAGAAGTCATCAAGCATGGATTGAACTTCATTAAGAATAGGCTCATCCTGAATAATAATAATAGGCTCCAGCACCTGTTTTGTGATTAGAGTGAACATTATACATTTCTCCTTGCTCTCTTCCTCGAACTTCCGCATGGTGAGAACATAGGAGTTTAGGGCATGTTTGGCCGGACGAATCCCGTGGGATTAGGAGGGATGGGATGGTAAAATCCCGGGACATGCCAAACGAGCCAAACAGACCCGATGAACTTGTCCCAAGATAGCAAACCCATAGATCTTAAACCAATCCACTGACATCACCATCATTACCTTAAAATTGATCTCATCCCTCCTAATCCCGTTCAATCGTGCCTAGGGCGTGTTTGGTTGGACGGATTGGAAGGTAAAATCCCGAGATATGCCGGGCGTGCCAAACAGACTCGGTTAACTTGTCCCGGGATATAGCAACCCATGGATCTTAAACCAATCCACTGACACCACCATCATTACCTTAAAATCCATCCCATCCCTCCTAATCCCATGGGATCCGTCCGGCCACACAGGCCCTTAGGAGAGCAACCAATGTTAACAATGGGGGAGTAGATGAAGGAGGTGACATAGGCTATAATAGGTCTCCTGCACCTATTTTGTGACTAGAGTGAACATTATGCCTTTCTCCTTGTTCTCTACTTCAAATTTCCGCATGGTGAAAACACGAGAGTTAGGGGGAACAGCCAATCTCGACGATGGGAGATAGATAAGGAGGTGGCATAAACTACAATGAGTAAAGGTGGAGCCGATGAACTCACCATCGGAAAGCATGCGCGTTAGCCTATCGTCCTTTGTACCTTTCGATCAAAGAGCCAATGTCAACCAAGAAGAATGTGGATGACATTCATTGAAATAATTTCACACCAAATGCCATCCCCATAAATGCCAATTTTGAAGGACATTAAACACCGAGTCGAGTCACGAGGATGGCAATGTCATTGACCCACACAACCTAATATGGTTTTGGATGCCTTTCAGTCAACAATTTGGACTTATCGATTACCTCTTGTGAGACGATGTTATTGCATTTCCACCATTGATGATCATGTTTCATAACCCACTCGGGCATTTTACCCACATACGAAAAATAGTGGTCCGTTACTAGTCTTCCTCTTCTTCCTGGTTGTGGAAAGGAGGCGGTGTATGATAAGAGTGGGGCCTTCAACATCAACTTTGACCGTGGCTTCAACAAGGGAGTCCTTTAGCTATCATGTAGACTCTATATAGTGTTAATCCATCTCGATGTGCTCATCATAATACTCATGGCTATCTAAGTAGTGAAGGTCATCATCACTGCAGTAATGGAGGTTCTTGGCTTGTAGACACTCATTAGAAAAGTGTCTTACCTATCCACAACAATAACAGTCAACACCTTGCCACCCTCACCTAAGGGAAGGATTAGGATTAGGACCTCGCCCTCTGGTGTCATGTCCCTGCGACGTCAGTTGCCTTTAGCGTGAATTCTGCAATGAAGAGCATTGTAAACGTTGGGGTTGCCTTACAAGCAGAGTCTGCATCTGTGGGTGCGGCTAAAAAGGGTAGGGAGTACAAAAGTCTAAGGCGTACATGTATTACATGAGAGACATATTATGCCAATAGGAGTACACGAATAACACACACACAACACACCCCTTCAAACTAGAGCATGAATGTCTTGGCACATTTGAGTAGAGTTGTACAGGAACCGAGTTAGCTCGGTTAACTCGCTCGACTCGACTCGAAAAAGCTCAATTCAACTCAGTTTGAAACTGACTTCGAGCCAAGTCGAGCTGCTTTTGGAGCTCGAAAAAATTTTGAGCCGAGTTCAAGCTCGTCCGAGCTCGAATCGACTCCGATCAAACCTCAACTCGAATCAAAGTCGAATCGAACCAATTCGGTGACTCAATTATTTTGATATTGATGTTGCTCACCAACTGTTCGATGAAATGACTCAACGAAGTGTTGTTTCAGGTGCATACATTCTCTGCGGGATCGACAGGTGGCGAGGAAGGTATGGAAATGGAACAAATCACTAAAAAAACATTACATTATAAAATTACCATTGTATCTTGATTTTGATGCTGCCTACTGATTGTTTGATGAAATACCAGTAAATTGCTGGTATTGTTTTGCATACTGTGAGAAACTGAAGGTGCACTCCATGTGTTTGAGAAAATGCCACATAGGCTCGAACTTGGATCGAACTGACCCAAGCTACTGACCGAACCGAACCGAGCTAGCCAGTCAGGCTCGGTCCGAGTTCGAGCTGGGGTCAGCTAGTAGCCATGTCGAGTCGAGCTGTCCCAAGCTCGACTCGGTTCGACTCATGTACAGCTCTACATTTGAGCTCTCTCTGTCAAATCAAAGTTGGGAGCCATGAGTAGGAAAGGAGACAAAAGAATCGTCACATCGTGACCGTAACCAGAGCCAATGGTTGAAAACAACATTATCACTTGGAAGATTCAAAAGTTCTGTAATACAAAGAATTCTTTTATTATTCTCCTCCCCTTTTCTTTTTGATTGTCCTTTCCTTTCTGCAACTGTTTTTGTTTATGGCCCATAGGAGTTCTTAGGTAGAAGATGGAGTAGAGACTGAGAGAGAATAAAGCAAGGCCACGACGCCCCTCAAAAAAACCCACAAAGACGCACCCGACAGAGAACTCTGGCAGCCCCCAACCAAAAACAATTACGAGATTCCCATATTAAGAGAATTCTAATCCTTAGAGACATTAGAAAAGGAAGTTCCTCTAAAGGCAAGCTTGGACAAGGCTCGAGGGTAAAGGATCTTCCTCTTTCTCACCTCAGCAAGGAAATTTGACAAATTGCAAAGGGATTTCATGTGGTAAGGGAGTAAAGAGGACCATACATTCCACTAAGCCTGTTTAGATTCATGAAAAGCATGGGAAAGGAAGTAGTGCTTCTTAGGGAACCTTATTTCCAGGAAACTATAGGAAAGGAAACATTGTTTTCCTTCATTTGTTTTATAACAAGATTTTCTAGAATTTTGGGACGTATTTCGAAATGTGTTGTTTAGCAAGACCAATCCCTAGTTACTAGAATCTACTAGATTAGCACATGTAGCACATACAGGAAGCTTGAGGAAGGACAGTGGCATGTGTCACATGCAACATATGAGGGACGACTGAAGCTGAATTGTGGCACATGTCACATGTGAGGCGCTTGAAGTTATAGAGTCACACATGTGGCACAATAGACACATTGGCACATTTGACACGTGGGCACTCAAAGCTAGATGGTAACACTTGTGCACATTACCACAAGCACGTGTCGTAGATGTGGAGCAATTGACGATGGACAATGGCACACATAGCACATTGGCGCATGTGAGGCACTTTGCATGCATGGGGAATAAGAGGATATGGATGGTGGTATAGAGAATGCTAGTGTATTATGTATGTGGTTAGTGGCCCCTTTTAGTGTAAGTGCATGTGCACACTTCCCTCTTCTCCTGCGGTGTACTATATACTTTATTATAATAAAATATTGTGTGTTAGGGCAAGCAAGCCTAACACAACATCTCTCCCAAGCTCTCCTTCTTCTCTCTCAATATTCTCCTCCATTATTATCATCAAATCATTCTCTACTTGGTATCAGAGCCTACATCCAGGCATTCCGCATCCAACAGATTGAGAGGCGACACGTCACCTTGTTGACGTCAACAGTCGTACGGCTGACGTCAGCATTGTACGAACACATGGATTCCATTTGAGCTAAAATTTTAGGGGTTTGATGGATCTTGATTTTAGAAGATTTGTCATAATTTTTTCAGAATTTATTGGACCTCTTTTCATGGTATTTTGGGTGAAATAGAGAAATTCGAAAATCGAGCCTATCTTCCATTTTTCTTCGATCTACCTCAAATCGGTAAACTTTTCTTTGGTTTCTTTGCTCAAGATGGACCAAAATCTTCCTCCCAAGCTACCCATGGAGGGTTATTTACTTAAGATTAATGTTTAAGAGGTTTTTAACCTCAAACGGACGTGCGGCTGGGCCGTTTTTCACTCGATTAGGCCTTTTTTTACTATGTTTCATGGTATTTTGGATGATTGATATTTGTTTGAGGTTTATCTCTTATTATCTTGAAGGATTGAGTGAGATAAGAGTTGTTTGAATCAATCCTTCTCGGCATAGGGCCTCTCTTGGCATAAGTTTATTTCTCTTGGACTCCCCTATGGCTAACAAAGGGCC
Organism: Magnolia sinica; assembly: GCF_029962835.1. NCBI lineage: Eukaryota > Viridiplantae > Streptophyta > Magnoliopsida > Magnoliales > Magnoliaceae > Magnolia > Magnolia sinica. The sequence continues at coordinate 92,482,423 of NC_080577.1, forward strand.
CTCATCTCTTGGCATAGGGTCTCTTGAATCCAACCCCTTGTAGATTACCTCCACTAAGTTGAATGGTGACAACTATCTTCAATGGGCACAATCTGTAAAAGTATTTTTAGGAGCTCGTGACAAGTTGTATATTTTGGATAATCCCCCAAGCTCTACAGATGTTACTTACAAGTCTTGGACAAAGGAGAATTATCAAGTTATTGCATGGTTGTTGAATAGTATGGATTCCTCGATTAGCCACTCAGTGATGTTTTTATCCTCGGCTAAAGGCATTTGGGATATGCTTCATGATATGTTCTCGGAATCTCAGAAATTTTTCACGAGTATTCCAGCTTATTCAAGAAATTGGTCAGTTCCAACAAAACTCCAGATCCTTAAAAGATTACTATTCGACGCTTCGAGGTATGTGGGATGAGTTGGATATGTATCAGCCTCTTCCTTCCAAAAGTGAGGATCATGAACATGCTCATAAGCAGCGGGATGATACTCGTATCATGCAATTCCTAACTAGGTTGAATTCTGATTATCTTCATGTTCGAGATCAGGTTATGCAGTATCATCTTCCCCCATTGACGACAGTCTATGCCATGTGTCAGTGTGCTATTGTCTCTACTCTTCCTTCTCATTCATTTGTGCCACCCGAGCCTTCGGCACATCTTGCTGGCGATCAGTCCTCTTGTTCTTCAGATACCATCCTTGACTTCAGGGCGCATTTCTGGTTTTGGTGGTCGTGGTAGAGGCCGCGAGGGAGATCGCAGTCGTGGCGGCCATAGTCTTCGTGGTCGTGGTGGACGTGGACGAGGACGTGATGGTTCCCGCATTTGTTCACATTGCGGTAGAACTAATCACACTGTTGATTATTGCTAGTAGATACATGGTCGTCCTACGTATGTCGCTGCTTCTGTTGCATCCACAGTTGCTTCTAAGACAGTCTTCCACCCCAACAGTTGAGCAATCTACTTCAAGGGAGTCTCTTATCATTTCTCAGGCTGCATATGATGCCTTTATGCGGCTTCACATTCGTGATATTCCTGAGCCTTCTCACGCAGCTTCAGCCCAGTTGGGTACTACCCTTCTTGCGTCATCCTCTCCTACCTCCTAGGTCATCGACTCTGGAGCTTCCTCCCATATGACTGGTAAGTTTCAATTCTTTTCTTCTTATTCTCCTTCTCCTCACGCTCAGTATGTCACAGTCGCAGATGGAACCCAATCTCCCATCTCTGGGATTGGTTCCATCCCTCTTTCTTCTTCCTTATCTTTGTCCTCAATCTTGCATGTGCCTCGTTTTCCATTAAACTTATTGTCTGTTAGCTCTCCCACTAAATCATTCAATTGTTCCATTACCTTCTTCCCTTCTTATTGTTTGTCTCAGGACCTACAGACGAAGATAGTGATTAGTGGGGGACATGAGCGGGGAGGCGTTTATCTTCTCAATGATACACCTGTTGCCACTTCTAGTGCCCTTTCTCTAGATCGAGAGTCCATGACTCGCTGGCATTGCCGCTTAGGCCACCCATCCATAGCTAGATTGAGACTTTTGTTTCCCTCCTTATTTGTCACTAAACCATTATGTTGTGATATTTGTAAATTGTCTAAACATCATCGTGCTACGTTTCCTCCTAGCTCTTCTGGGAGGAAATCTCAACATTTTCTTCTGGTTCACTCGGATGTCTGGGGACCAGCTCTGGTTACATCCACTTTTGAATTTAGATATTTTGTTACCTTTATTGATGATTATTTACGCATGACTTGGATTTATCTTTTGAAATCTAAAAGTGAAGTGTTTGATGTGTTTAAAGTGTTTTATCATGAAGTGTGCACTCAATTTCATTATTCCATCAAATCCCTCCATTCTGATAATGGGGGGAATACATATCAACTGCCTTTCTGTCCTTCTTGCAGGAACATGGTATTTTGTCTAGGACGTCATGTGCTCGCACACCTCAACAAAATGGTATTGTAGAATGCAAGAATCGTCATCTTCTTGAAGTTGCTCGCAGCCTTTTGCTTGGTATGCATCTACCTAAACATTTTTGGGGTGATGCTCTTCTAACTGCTACTTTTCTTATTAATCGTATACCCTCACGTATCCTGTCTTACAAATCTTCATTTACTATATTGTATCCTCATGATAATCCATTTCCTCTACCACCTAAAGTTTTTGGCTATGCATGCTTTGTTCAAATTTTAGATGAGAGTAATGATAAACTTAGCCCCATGGCAATTAAATGTGTCTTTCTAGGGTATCCTCGGAGTCAAAAAGGGTATAAATGCTTTGACCCATTGACTCGCAAGAAATATGTCTCTGCTGATGTAACCTTCTTTGAGGATATTTCTTTTTTCTCCGCTCTAGGCCAATCCCTCTGTGATCCTCTTGCGAGTCGGGGGGAGTATAACTCTTCCTCTTTCTAATAGTGATCATGGGAAAACTCATCTCCCCTCTATTCAGCATCCTGTTGGTGATATGGGTGAGCCAAAGCCTTTGCAGGTGTATCATCGTCGAGATAAATCTTCACATGTTTAGCCATCCACCCTTCCGCTCACTTTGGATGTTGGCTCAGGTGACTCTCTTAGCTCGAGTTTAGATCTTCCCATTGCCTTGCGCAAAGGGTCACGATCTTGTACTCAACACCCCATTAGTAATTTCGTTTCATATGATTATCTTTCACCGTCTTTTCAATCGTTTGCAGCTTCCCTTTCATCACAGACTATTCCTAAATCTCTCTCACATGCTCTTCAGAGTCCTGATTGGACGAAGGCGATGATAGAAGAAATATCTGCTCTTGAGAAGAATCATACTTGGGACCTTATGCCACTTCCTTTAGGCTATAAACCTATTGGCTATCGATGGGTTTATACGATCAAGTTTCTTCCCGACGGCTCAATTAATCGCTATAAAGCCTATCTTGTTGCTAAGGATTACACACAGACTCATGATGTGGATTACTTCGAGACATTCTCTCCGGTGGCTAAGCTTAATTCGATTCGCGTTGTGCTCTCCTTGGCCATTAATTTATCATGGCCCTTGTTTCAGCTTGATGTTAAGAATGCATTTCTCCATGGGAATCTTGCAGAAGAAGTTTACATCCATCAACCTCCTGGCTTTGTTGCTTCACACAACCTTGCACTTGTATGCCGGTTGAAGAAGGCTCTTTATGTACTCAAACAATCCCCACGTGCATGGTTCGAAAAATTTAGTCAGTCTCTCTTGGAGTTTGGCTTTGTTTGTAGTTATGTCAATCATTGTCTCTTTATATGTCATCGATCGACGGGGATCATGGTTCTCACTGTCTATGTGGATGATATTATTCTGTCTGGTAGTGATTTTGTTGGAATTAGGAAGGTCAAAGATTTTTTGAAGACCAAGTTTGATATCATGGATCTTGGTCCTCTTCGCTACTTCCTCGGAATTGAAGTTGCTCGCTCATCATCCAGATTGGTCTTGTCACAACGAAAATATGCGCTCGATCTTCTCATGGAGACCGGCATGTTAGGGTGCAAGCATGCTCCCACTCCCATGAATACTTCACAGAAGCTTCGATCAAATGATGGTGCTCTCCTTACTGATCCAAAGATATATCGACGACTTGTAGGCCGACTTATTTACCTGACTATTACTCGCCCGGATCTCTCATTTACGGTGGGGGTTGTTAGCCAATTCATGCAAGCTCCCCGTACTTTCCATCTCACGGCTGTCTACCGCATACTTCGGTATTTAAAATCAACCCCGGGTCTTGGCCTCTTGATGAGGACATCGTGCACGCCGCCTACACACGCATGCACGCCACCCCCCCTACGCACGTACGTATGCAGGAGGGCCCCACCATCGATCTGGTTCGATGACGGCGTCCAGGGAAGGCCTCCTAGCTAGAAGACGAAGTTTTGGTTCAAAAAGGTGGGCCCGATACTCAAGAAAAGCCCATAATAAGACCTCATGATCATGGCCCACTCGTCGAATTGATGTCATATTTAAGGTTTTGCTTATTGTTATTATTTAGAACATCGTGAATGCTTTGGATTTCTTTGTTTGATTTTTATTTAAGTTTACTTCCTTGCCAAGTAATAGGTTGCGCGCATGGTGCGAGTTTTGGGGTATAGGATTTTCCCTATAAATAGGCACCCCTTGTAGTTCTTTTGATTCATTCAAGTTTTATAAAAAATTCCTACTTTATTTTTCTGTTCTTCATGAGTTATGAAAGAATTCAAAAGTGGGTACGAAGCCCTCCCTTTCGAAGGTCTAACTACCGTGGTGGGAGCCACATCGATCTTGATTCACCTCATCTTCCATCATCTCTTTTTTTCCATCTTCTACCACCATCCGTGCTTCGAATTTGTCCTTTGTTGCATCAGTTTTCTTCATTACAGCAAGTTTCCAGATTTTGGCTCGCAGAAGGGCTGAAACTTCGGCGGAGCACCACGCACAAGCCGTAGCTCGGATCGCCCAAAACTTCGGGGTTTTGGAGCATACCCCTGGCTGACCAGGGCCAAGGAGAGCTTTTCCGCAATCGACACCCCCTCGCACGTGCGGTCAGGTACCTGGGCACGTGCGAGAGCCCCAAGCCCGCTGTCCACACACAGGATCATCTTTTGGCTCAGGTTTTTATTCTCTTTTATCCTCTCATAACCGTTTTTCATGAATCCTAGCCCTAGATTACATTTTCCCTAAGTCATTTGCCAATTTTCTCACCCTAGGGCTCCTTGAATTGAGATTAGGGAATCCCTTGGATTAGAGACTGATTCTTATACATGTGTGGTTGATTTCTATTTCCCTTTGAGTATTGTTTGGTTCATAATTTTCATTGATCCAGGCCTAACGTGTGTAAGCCTGAGCCCGCATAGATTCCCCTTTAATTGAATGTTCGGATTTTCATGCGGGATGTGGAATTTGTGTGATTGTTTCTGAATTGGTATGATCTAAGCCTGAAATCTTGCATATCATATTTAAATTCATCTCCTACATCAAATTTGGTATCAAAGCCTAGGGTTCTTGTAGGGGAATTCACCACGTATTTAGGGTTTAGTTTGTTTGAGTCCTTCATGCATTCAGTCCATCATATATAGCTGAATTTTAGTAACGGTGTGTAGTCTCCTCCATATAGTCTCGTAAGGTCATTTAGTTTTTAAACGCATATAGTTGTCGTAGCAGGTCCTTAGGGTGAGCAAGTCAGTATATGCCCACACGTACGGGTCGTGGTTTCGGCTTGCACCCCACACTAAATATGGAGCAACTGCAAGAAACAGTGGCCAAGTTAGCCCAACAGGTTGAGTCCTTAAATAAGCACTTGGAACAACGCACAGATAAACGCCTGGAAGAAATAGAGGCCTCCTTCAGGGCAAACCCCACCACTGGGGAGGATGCCCAATCTCAGGCAGTTGGTCAGGAGGTTAGACCAAGGAATGGAGGCGGCCAAGGAGTTGGTCATGGGCGCGTACCTGTGCACCCACCCCATAAGGGACATAATGATCAATATGACCTAAATACACAACTCCTCAAGGGAGTTAAGGTAGATGCCCCTGCATTTGATGGCCACTTGGACCCTGAAGCCTTTCTAGATTGGCTGGCGGATATGGACCACTATTTTGAGTGGTATGATATGTCGGATGCTCGATGAGTCCGATTCGCCAAGATGAAGCTTGTGGGTCAAGCAAAGAAGTTTTGGGCGACAGTTGAGCGAAAGAAAGAAAGAGCGAGGGAACTCCCAATAGTTCATTGGGTAGAGATGAAAGAAACGCTTAAAGAAAAGTACCTCCCTTTCTCTTATTGCTTACGATTGATTGAGGAGTGGCAGTCTCTTCAACAGGGTTCCATGAGTGTTGCGGACTATATCGAGAAGTTAGAAGAATACTCGACCCGCTGTGAGGTTGATGAGGACCCAGTACTTACCCTTGCTCGTTTTAAAACGGGTCTCCGTCCTGACATCAGCAGAGAATTGCTCGCCAAAGAGATAGACACTATTGAACAATTGTACCAAGTAGTGTTAGATGTCGAGCAATACCTTAAAGCATCTGTGGGAAGGCGGTTTGACTTTCGCGAATCCGGTGCTAAGGCCAACCCCTTTAGGGCTAGACCTAACACGGGATTCCAAAACAAACCTTCCCCTAATGTTCAGCCCAGACCTAGGGATGATAAGGGTAAAGAGATTGTCGGGTCTAGCTCACGTGGAAGTGGGGCCACTAGGTGTTTTAGGTATAAGGGGTTTGGTCATTTTGCTCATCAGTGCGGCACGAGAGAGGGCACCAAAGTACTCCTTATTGATAGGCAAGTAGAAGTAGTGCCCCCAGAGAGTGATAGTGAGGAGGAATATGAGCCAGTCGAAACCCCTAGTGATGAGGAAGAGGGAGCACAAGAGTCTGTGACCCTCGCAATTGTGCATTGCACCCTGGCTCAAGCCAAGAACACTGATGATTGGCACAACAATACGATCTTCTACACTTATGCAAAATGTGGGGAAAAGAGCTGTAAGATGATCGTGAATAGTGGTAGTTGTGCCAACGTGGCATCGACTAGCACTGTGAGTCGCTTGGGCTTGAAGCTGGAAGCCCATCCTCAGCCCTATAGGGTCTCCTGGGTTGATGAAACATCTACTCCAGTCTCACACCGCTGTCTTGTCCCTATTCAGTTCGGATCATATAAAGACACAATTTGGTGTGATGTTGTTCCTATGGATATGGGCCAAATCATTCTGGATAAGCCGTGGCTCTATGACAGGGATGTTACCATATTTAGTCATTCAAATGTGTGTACATTCTGGTTTGAGGGCAAGGTCAAGCTAAATCCTCTGCCACCCAAGAATACAACTGGAAAAGAGTTCACCACACAGTGGTGTGAACGGCCCAAAAGAAGTGAAGGAGTCAAAGTCCCAAGTCCAAACCACTCCATATTTTGAATGCTAAAGACTTTGAGCGAGAGACGGAGGCGGACTCGACGGTACACGCCCTTGTGGCTAGGGAGATTGTACCAAAGACTAGCATAGAGTTACCCACTGAGGCCATTCAGGTAGTACATGAGTTTCGTGATGTCTTTCCTGATGATTTACCAAATAAGCTTCCCCCTATGAGGGATATACAGCATGTCATTGATTTAATCCCTGGGGCAACTCTACCAAACCTCCCACATTATAAAATGAACCCAAAGGAGCACGCTGAGTTGAAGAAGCAGATTGATGAACTCCTAGAGAAGGGTTTCATTCGAGAGAGCATGAGTCCGCGTGCCGTGCCCGCCCTTCTTACACATAAGAAGGATGGCACATGGAGGATGTGTGTTGATACTAGGGCCATTAACAAAATCACAGTCAAGTATCGGTTTCCAATACCGCGTCTTGATGACATGCTAGATATGATGGCCAATGCTACTATCTTCTCAAAAATTGACCTCAAAAGTGGGTATTACCAAATCCGTATACGCCCTTGTGATGAGTGGAAGACGGCCTTCAAGACGAAGGATGGGTTATATGAGTAGCTAGTTATGCCTTTTGGGTTAACTAATGCCCCAAGCACTTTCATGCATGTGATGACCCAAGTGTTAAGACCCTTCATGGGGAAGTTCCTGGTCGTATACTTTGATGATATCTTGATTTATAGCATGACTAAGGAGCAACACCTCAACCATTTGAGGCAGGTTTGTGGGATCCTTAGGGCTGAGAAGTTGTACACCAACCTAAAGAAGTGCGGGTTCTTGTCTAGTAGTGTGATCTTCTTAGGTTTTATTGTGTCAGCTGAGGGCGTATCGGCGGATCCCGAGAAGGTCAAGGCCATCGTTAATTGGCCTGAACCCCACAATATTCATGAGGTGCGCAGCTTTCATAGCTTAGCCACTTTTTATAGGCGGTTTATTCGAGGCTTCAATTCCATTGTGGCTCCCATCACGGACTGCATAAAAAAAGGAGATTTTCAATGGACAAAGGCCGCCTCGAAGGTCTTCAAGGAGATAAAGGTCAAGATAACCAAAGCTCCAGTCACGCGACTTTCAGATTTTTCAAAAGCTTTTGAAGTCACATGTGACGCGTCAGGAGTCGGCATAGGAGTACTTAGCCAGGAAGGGCACCCTGTCGTCTTTTTTAGTGAGAAATTGAATGAGGCGAAGCAAAGATATTCCACCTATGATAAGGAATTCTACACGGTAGTGCAATCACTACGCCATTAGCGACATTACCTGTTACCGCAAGAATTCGTCTTGTTCTCAGACCACGAGGCCCTAAGATACTTGAACTCTCAGAAGAAATTAAACCCCAAGCACCCTAAGTGGGTTCAATTCCTTTAAGAGTACACTTTTGTGCTTAAGCACAAGGCCAGTGTAGAGAATAAGCCTGCCGGGACGTTGAGTCATCAAGTCGCATTACTCAACTCCATGAGTGTTGAAGTTAGGGGCCTTGAGCGCATCAAAAAAGAGTATTCTGAGTGTCCAGATTTTGGGGTTATATATACGTCTTTATTAGAGAGTCCGTCAGGAGCTAACAGTGAATATTTGATTTTGGACGGATATTTGTTTAGGAGTAACCGCTTGTGCATACCACGCACCTCCCTTAGCAATGTTCTTGTTTGGGAGTTACATTCAGGGGGGGTTGCGGGTCATTTCGGTTGTGACAAGACCATTGCCCTAGTGGAGGATAAATTTCATTGGCCAAGCCTCAAGCGGGACGTGGCCAAAATTATAGGGCAATGTCATACTTGTCAACAGGCAAAGCAAAGGAAATAGAACACAGGATTATATACACCTTTGTCAATCCCATTCATCCCTTGGCAGGACATTAGTATGGACTTCGTGCTTGGACTTCCCAAGACTATTCGAAAGCATGACTCCATATTTGTTGTCGTGAACCGTTTCTCTAAAATGGCCCACTTCATTCCTTGTTCTAAGACCTCCAACGCATCTCATGTTGTCAAGCTGTTCTTTAGTGAGGTCGTCAAACTGCATGGGTTGCCAAAAACCAGTGTCTGACCGTGACGTAAGATTCATGAGTTACTTTTGGAAGACACTAAGGCACATGATGAATACTACGCTCCAATTTTCTTCTGCCTACCACCCTCAGACCGATGGCCAGACTGAGGTGGTTAATAGGAGCCTAAGGAGTTTACTTCGATGTTTAGTGGGGGAGCATACCAAGGCATGGGACACCGTACTACCCATAGCTGAGTTTGCATACAATAGTTTTGTCAATAGGTCCACAGGTCTAAGTCCTTTTAAAGTCGTTACTGGTTACAAGCCTAGGAAGCATATTGATCTTATCCCCATGTCATTGTCCCATAGGCCATCAGAGTCTGTAGAGTCTTTTGCGCATCACATACATTCATTGCATCAAGAAATCAGGCGAAAAATCACTACTAGTAATGAACATTACAAATTTTCTACAGACTGACATAGACGTTTCAAAGATTTCAATATTGGGGACTCTGTGATGGTCCGCATCAGGCCCGAGTGGTACCCTCTAGGGGTCGTTCGTAAGTTACACGCGCTTAGCGCTGGGCCCTTCAAAATTATAAAGCGAAACAATCTCAATACGTATGAGGTAGATCTTCCACCTTCCATTGGAATTAGTTCCACATTCAATGTAGAGGATCTAGTTGCTTTTAAGGGACCCACTGATACTTTGTCCGGCCCTTCGCCCACCCATCCTGATTCCCCAGACTTACCTTTTGATTCATGGCCTCTTCCCGACCTTTTATCCCAGCCTCTGCCTCCCATACCTGGCCTTTTCACACCCAGAGAGGAAATAGAGGATATCCTGGACCATGAGATAGTTTCCACGTCAGATGTCGTGTTTCAGAAGTACCTAATCAAATGGAAGTCACGCCCAGCTTTAGACAACACGTGGCTCACTGAGGAGGAGCTTAAGAGACTTGATACTGACATCCTGGAGCAGTTCAGGAGTTTTATTTCGCCAGTAGCGAAATCTTCGCAACCGAGGAGAGTTGATGAGGACATCGTGCGCACGCCGCCCACACACGCACCCACGCCACCCCTCCTACGCACGTACGTACGCAGGAGGGCCCCACCATCGATCTGGTTCGATGACAACGTCCAGGGAAGGCCTTCTAGCTAGAAGACGAAGTTTTGGTTCAAAAGGGTGGGCCTAATAGTCAAGAAAAGCCCATCATGGGACCTCATGATCGTGGCCCACTCGTCGAATTGATGTCATATTTTAGGTGTTGCTTATTGTTATTATTTAGAACATCGTGAACGCTTTGGATTTCTATGTTTGATTTTTATTTAGTTTACTTCACCGCCAAGTAATAAGTTGCGCACATGATGCGAGTTTTGGGGTATAGGATTTTTCCTATAAATAGGCACCCCTTGTAGTTCTTTTGATTCATTTAAATTTAATAAAAAAATTCCTACTTTATTTTTCTGCTCTCTTCGTGAGTTGTGGAAGAATTCAAAAGTGGGTGCGAAGCCCTCCCTTTTTGAAGGGCTAACTACCGTGATGGGAAACCACATCAATCCCGATTCACCCCATCTTCCATCATCTCTTTTTTTCCATCTTCTACCACCATCCGTGCTTCGAATTCGTCCTTTGTTGCATCAGTTTTCTTCATTACAGCAGGTTTCCAGATTTCGGCTTGCAAGAGGGCTGATACTTCGGCGGAGCACCACGCACAAGCCATAGCTCGGATCGACCCGAAACTTCAGGGTTTTGGAACATACCTCTGGCCGACCAGGGCCAAGGAGAGCTTTTCCGCAATCAATGCCCCCTCGCACGTGCGGCTAGGTACCTGCGCATGTGCGAGCGCCCCGGGCCCACTGTCCACATGCGAGATCGTCTTTTAGCTCAGGTTTTTATTCTCTTTTATCCTCTCATAGCCGTTTTTCATGAATCCTAGCCCTAGATTACGTTTTCCTTAAGTCATTTGCCAATTTTCTCACCCTAGGGCTCCTTGAATTGAGATTGGAGAATCCCTTGGATTAGGGACTGATTCTTATACATGTGTGGTTGATTTCTATTTCCCTTTTGAGTATTGTTTGGTTCATAATTTTCATTGATCTAGCCCTAACGTGTGTGGGCCTGGACCCGCATAGATTCCCCTTTAATTGAATGTTTGGATTTTCATGTGGGATGTGGAATTTGTGTGATTGTTTCTAAATTGGTATGATCTAAGCCTGAAATCTTGCATATCATATTTAAATTCATGTCCTGCATTAACTCCTCTTTCAGTTGCATGGTCATCTTCATCTTTCTGGCTATTCCGATGCTGATTGTGCCAGTAAAACTTTTGATTGCCGCTCTACATCTGGCTTCTGTACCTTCCTAGGTGGCAATCTTATAACCTGGAAGAGCAAAAGGCGGCCAGTTGTTGCCCGGTCCCCGGCTGAAGCAGAATATCATGCTATAGCTCATGCAACATGTGAACTCGTGTGGCTTCGCAACCTTCTTGAAGAGCTTGCCTCTCCTCCTTCGAATCCTGTTCCTCTTCACTGTGACAACCAAACAACCATCCATATTGCTCGTAACCCAGTTTTCCACGAGCAAACCAAGCATATTGAGGTCGACTGTCACTTTATTCGAGAGAAAGTAGCTTCTAAGGAAATCGTCACTCCTTTTGTTTGATCTGGGGATCAACTTGCTTATGTTCTTACAAAGTCCTTGAGTCAAGATGCTCTTCATCGTGTTCGTGACAAGTTGGGCATGTATCTGTGCTCCAACTTGAGGGGGAGTATAGAGAATGTTAGTGTATTGTGTATGTGGTTAGTGGCTCCATTTAGTGTAAGTGCATGTGCACACTTCCCTCTTCTCCTGCGGTGTACTATATGCTTTATTATAATAAAATATTATGTGTTAGGCAAGCAAGCCTAACACAACATCTCTCCCAAGCTCTCCTTCTCTCTCAATATTCTCCTCTATTATTATCATCAAATCATTCTCTACTGGCGGTACATGTGGCACATTATCACGAGGGGCGTAAGAGAAGATGGATGGTGGAAACTTTGGGATGCTTTGTACATGAGAAGATGGACATTGGCACATTGACACATGTGGGGCATAACAGAGGATAGATGATGGCTCATGTGGCATATGTGAGGCAATTAAAGATGGATGGTGGTGCATTTGGTTTACTCTTAGGAAACCCACTTTCCTTCAATTGTAAGGAAATGCATTCCTTACAGGTGGAGATGGGAAAATAATTTTTTTTTCCAACAAAAAGAGGAAGTATAAAATGGTGTTTCCCACAAATTCCTACAAAGAAAAGCCATGATATTTCCTTTCTTTTCCTTTCCATGAGTCCAAACAAACCCAAGGTGAACCAAAACGAATGCAAAAATCTAAGAATGGTGGAATTGGTATGGGTAGGGTACGAGAGTAAAATTGAGCTTACCTAGTGAAGTGGTGGTGGAGATTCGATGAAGAGCCAAATGCTTTGTGGATATCCATCACCCAAAGGAAATACAAGTAACCAACAGTGGTTCCTAGGCAACCCCCTAAGGAAAAGCAGCTTTGTTATTTAGATTGTCATTAGTATTGTTGGCAAAAATAGTGTTCCAAATATCAGGGATATCATTAGTATCACTGGGTCAGCAATACCGAAACCTTAAGTAATATAGAAAATGTTGAATATCACAACTAATTTCAATATTATTGTTGGTATTTGCCAATACCAACGATATTTCGGTCCCTAGACAGTATAGCAGTTCCTGGGCGTTAAACCACAAGAGACTACATTGCGGAAACTGTAGCTTACATCCCTCCCTCCCTCTACTAGCTCTTATTCACAAACCATTTTTCACAGTTGATAAACCCAATCAAAGATATTACCAATCATAAATACTACCAAATCTTAAAAGATGTACACCAACACATGGTGCATTACAGAGCATGAAGACATTGTGCACCCTCACATGTGCACCCTCACAAGTCTGTGTACTCTAACACTCCCCGACATGTTGGAGCATGTATAACATACATGCCAAGATCATCAATGATTCTGGAGACTACGGGAGAGGCTGACTGCAATTCCAATGACCGTGATGGATGGAATTCGAATCGAATGAATTTCTAGTCGCTTGAGGACATTCTGACAGCAATTCCCATGGTTGGATGACATTCTAGGAATACTTCCGATGGTTGGATAATGTTCCTGAATAATTTTCTGTGGCTAGCAACATGACGAGACCCTTTCTTTTTATCTCCGAGAAGATCTAAAGAGGCCATTAAAAACCTGCCATTGAGGGGAAGCCTTTAAAACTTCATGACAAGGTTGCATGACGAAGAAAAGGGGAAGAGGAAAAGCAATACAAATTGGAAAAAACAAAGGTATCATGGCTATGATACCATGTTAAACCACGAGATTACATTGTGGAAACTGTAACTTATTTCATTGACAATAACAAGAACATATATGGGAGGTGAGAGATTTATAGAGATCCTAACAGATAGACATGAATCCATGTAAATAGTTATCTATAGTATCTTAAACTCTAACACCTGGTATCGGTGATATCAGCGATGACATCGCCGATACCAGGGATACTTCTATAAAATGTCCGAAATTCTTGAGAAATCAGGAAAAAACCCAGAAATCAAACAAAACATCGTTTTTTATGGGATTTTTGGGGAGGGCTTTGTTCCACAAGTGACTTCACTACTACTTTTGATTTATTTTTTTTTAATCAACGCTTGGAACTGGAGGAGAAATCCCGACTCAAATTGGAGACAATATTTATGAATTGTTCTAATGCATTAACATGGATTTGTGGCAAATAAATAAACATTTGAGTGGGTGAATGGGGAAAATTAGGGATATCCTAATTTCCTCCATTTTTACCCCTCAAATTGAGAATGGGTGGCTTATTATTTGCATTGTACAGTATGTGAATGATATGAACTCATTTTGGATATAATTGTGCTGCTTTTTTTCGACACCACATGGTTTAGGCCCCTATAAAATGGAAAGTAATTATGTATAGTTGCTTTTTGCAATATTTTGATTCCTAAACGTATAAACATGTCTTTTAACATCTCCTGAAGTTTCACTGAAAAATTCCACCTTTTCCCAATGTTTCTCTCGGTTCAAATCTTAGCAATAATATGGCGTTATGCATACGTGTTTTTGTATCCCCAGTCATCGATAAATGAAACAATACCAATACTTTGAACATTGGCCAGAAGCTCCATCATAGAAAATAAAATTCTTGTTTTTAACGTTGACAAGGTATTTAAAGATGGTATCAAGTTTAAAGTCGGCTATTGAGATAGGGTGACCTTTTGGAATGTGTGGATGGATGAGGTTCCTTTATCATCCTCCTTTCCCTCTTTCTTTATTTTACTTGTCAAAAAAGAAACTAAAGGGATTATTTCACAGTCAATAGCAACTGAATGGAATGGAATGTGAAGCTTTGTTAGATAATGATGAGCTAATTTCCCCTATAGGTGAGGGTTCGATTCCCCTCCTTGCTTTACCCGATACACGTGATTGTGGGTGATTGCGTGTATCCGCGGGGATTAGTCTCACTTCAAAAAAGAGGTGGGGACACCCTGTGTCTTCAAAAAAAAAAAAAAATGATGAGCTAATTTCCTTTGCTTCTACCCTAGGAAAGTTGTATGAGTTGCCCATTGACGTCTAGGCTGAGGATGTAAAAGCTTGGAAAGGGTCTAAAGACGGGAGCTACTCCTCTCAATCTTCTTTTCATACATTATTAGCTAACAAGGGGTTTCCTTAATCATCAACCAAGGTGTCGAAAGCTCAGGTGCCCTCCATAGCCCAAATTCGTGAGATTAGCTATGTCAAATAAGAACTTTACTGTTGAGAAACTTATAAAACAAAAGGAATTTGGCCATGCCCAATATGTGTGCCATGTGCAAGAAGAGCGAGTTGAGCCATTTTTTCCATCATTACAATTACACCAAGGCTCTATGGGACCATATGATTAAGAATTGAGGGGAATCGAGGAAGATCCCTTCAATCAGCGCAGGAATATCTTGTAGAAAGTAATACTCTGTCGTCTTGTGGGGGCATGTGGAAAGGAACGAAACAGTAGAATTTCTGAAGATTGTGAGATTCTGTCAGAGGCAGCAGCTCGTAAGATTCAATCCTTCGGGATGAGGATATCACCTTATATACGCCTTTGCGTACATATCAGAGGCGGGCCGCACCGATTTTCCTGTGTTTAGGCAAGTACCCGTGATCCTGCTGAAGACCCCATGTACATGTGCGAGCATCTGGAAGAACCCATGCTGGGAAGATTCACATGGGTTGCTTTATGGAGTGATCCAGACCATTGGATTGGAGGAACGTGACGATCAGGCTATTGGATCACATGATCGGGTCATTGATCGTAGATCGTCCACACTAGTTTTCTTAGATTTTATCAACATTATAAGATTTAGTTTTGTTTATGTTATGTTTGGACATCATTATAAGTGTTTTACTTGATTTTAGTTAGACTAGGGTTATTTTCGTCAAATTTCACAAAACGAGGTGTTTATTGTAATTTTTCAACTTTGTTAGAGCTATAAAAAAAAAAAAAAAAAAAGGGGTGGGCGTCTAACCCTCTCCCTCATTAAGTTTTATAATTTAAAAAAAAAAAAAAATAGAGAAAAGCTCTTGCTTTCTTCTTCCATCTTCAAGAAATTTGAAGATACTTCATGTGATTTGGAAGGGAGATTAGTGTGAAGCTAATCTTCATCAATGAAGGTGCAAGGTCTCCATATATCCCCACGTAATCATCTCTTTTCCCCTCCATCCAAGTATTTTCTTTAAGTTCTTCATTCTCTCATCATAGATCTTCGTCTTCTTCTAAACCTAACTTTCCCATACCCATCAACAATTCAAATCCTAACCCTACTTCCTATATATCTCAATCTCTTTAACCCTAATTCACCCTAGGTTGTTTTAGGCCCTCTACTTTGAACTAGACGACACCCTATGCTAATTAGATATCCCTACATCCTCTAGATCCTAGTTTCCTTTTATTTAACAATCTTGTGTTACAATGTTGGTAACTTAGGCTAGGATCATGCATGATGTTCTTTTAGTTTTCTTCATGATATTTACGGTGTTTATGGCAATGTTTACATTTTTTGTTAAATATGTTAATTCTCCTACTTGTTCTCTCATATTATTTGGTTCATGCATCAATCCTGCATCACTTCGCCAACGAGTGAGCCATGATTAACCTAGATTTCAAAGGAATCCCACTTCCACAATCTCGAGTTATTGGCTTCTTTTTTACCTTAATCAGCCTTGCCTGCGTAGTGGCTTTTTGTATTGGGTTTGCCTTTGTTCATGTATCCAGTCTTGTTTTTTGGGTTTATGCTACAATGATTTCTCATCGTCTCTTCTCAACCACATTTTCTAGCTTCTTCTCTTTAATAAAAAGTTCTTTCATTCAAATTTTTTTCCTTCAAAAATAAAAGTACGAAAGGCCAAATTGATTTCCTACAAGACTATATCCCAATTTGTGTTGGCATTTAAAGGACCTCACAAAAACAACATGACTCCCTTACAAGAATTGAAAGAAAAATAATAAAATGAAATAAAATGAAGAAGAAGAAGACAAGAAAATGAAACAAAAAGACAGAGATATTCAACACTTTTGATGCATAGTAAGAGGTCAAAGAATCGATATTCCCACTCTCTTGTAATCCGTGGGAATTTCCATGGGATAGAGGTCCAATATTTTCTCCAAATTGAACAAGGACATTTACAATTTCTTTATATCCTTATTCCTACAAGAAATTACAGGGGGTTCACCTAGGTTCTAACTGTCATCTATGGGCCATGCTTGCAAAGTCAAAGGAATGGTTTCTAGGAGGAATTAAACGAATTGAGGTGCTCAAATCCACGGGTTGTTTGCAGGGGTATCAATGTTATTCGTTTCCATGCAAAAGGTGGGTGGCAGTAATATAACTTCAAGCAAGAGGGCGTTCTCATATTGGATAGACAGTGCAAGGTATCCCGTATCAATATCGATTGGCGTAACGGTGCCCTCCGATACCGATACAGATACGGGGATGTAACGGCGATACGGGGACGTAACGGCCCATAACGGTGCAATTTTTTTTTCTGCCAAAAAAATATGAAAAAATATGGATTAAATCCAGAACATTCTAAGCATTTCAAATATGCATTCATTTATAAATTGGAACATGTTTATGGTGGTGTAACGGTCCACTCTTTGGTGAGAAGTTGTATCGGATTGTCTAATGAATTTATGAACCAGATAACCTGAATTTGACTACAAAATTCATATATTTAATTTTCTAAATATCTAATTTATATAATCAACAATTTGATATCATTTCTCCCAATAGTTCTTTTTTAAATGAAATTAAATTCAAGTAGATCGCGTTGCCAATTCGGGGCTGACTTGGAGGACCAATCCATGCCCCAAATCAGCCTCAAATTCATGCAATTTATTGGCATTATCCCACTAGTGAATTGGTGGACATTTATTGGATAGTGAATCATGAAAAAAAAATCAAAAGGCCCTATTTTAAAAAATAAGCGTCCACAAATTAACAATAAAAACTATTCAAACAATTTGATTTTGGCATTTTGAGTTAGCAATTACAGTCCATAATTTAATTGGTAAATTTTAAGTTAATACATGTCTCGTGTACAATTTTTTAAGGGCCCGAATTAGGTAGGACTCGGATTGTGAAGTGTAGCACACGAGTGTCAAAGTTTTTTGGACCCCACTCGTGATGAATGTGTTATATCCACACCGTCCATCCATTTTGCCAAATAATTTTAGGGCATGAGCCCAAAAATGAGGCAGATCCAAAGCTCAGGTGGACCGCACCATAAGAAACAACAATAATTAAACGACTACCATTAAAAATTTATTGGAGCTACAAAAGTTTTAGATCAAGCTGACATGTGTGTTTTCCCTTCATCCACGTCAGTGTGACCCTATTAACAGGTTAGATGGAAAATAAACATTACAGTGGACCCTAAGAAATTTTTAATGGTGAGCATTCCATAACCACTGTTTCCTATGCTGTGGTCCACCTGAGATTTGGATCTTACTAATTTTTTTAATCACAACCTAAAATGATTTGGCAAAATGGATGGACGGCATGGATAAAATACATACATCATGGTGGGGCCCACGTGGCACGTGTATATTTTATTAACTTGTGCGACGTGCTGCGTTAACTCATACACAGTCCATTCATTTGACGTAAGCAAGTCTTGTGGGTCTGATCATGAGGTATGTGTTATATCTAAACCGTTCATTCATTTAACGAGCTCGTCTTAAGGCTTGACACAAAAAATAATGCAAATCTAATTATCAAGTGGACCACACTGCAAAAAGCAGTGGGGGATTGAACGTCTACCATTGAAACCCTTTTTGGGATCACAGAACTTTTGGATCAATATGAAATTTGTCTTTCCTCTTCATTCAAGTCTTTTTGACCTTTTGAACAGATTGGATGGAAAATAAACGTTATGGTGGGCCTACGAATTGTTTAACGGTGAAAATCATCAACTCCGCTGCTATTTCCGGTGTGGTCCAAACGATCTTTGGATATGATTCATTTTTTGGCTAATGCTCTAAAATGATATTTAAAAATAGATGAACGGTGTAGATATAATAAATACATCACTGTGGAGCCCATGTAACTTTGATCTCCTTTGAACCATTCCTGCAACTCAGAGCTCGAGGAGTGTCAGCGCTCATCTTAGCATGACACGTACCTACAGCAGCTATACTGGTGTGTGGTACACCAGTCAATTTGCTTCCGATTTCAAAAGAAAACGACGGGAGAGAGGGAAACCGAAAAAAAAAAAAAGAGGGAAAGAGGGGGGGGGGCAAGGAGGAGTTGGCCCGGGCCGCAGCCGCAGTAGGGCGAGAAGAAGAAGAAGGAGAAGGAGAGAAGAAGAAGAAGAAGAGAAAAAATAGGTACGCTTTTTTTTCTATTTTTTACCCTATTTTCTAGGCCCGTAACAGCCGTAACGGGCGTAACGATTGTTACGGTCACAGAATCAGGGGGGCGCCCGTTTCGACCCCGTATCGCGTAACGGTGTCGGCCAATACGGCTGCATCGTAACGGATACGGGACACCTTGAGACAGTGACAAGCTTGTTGATATCCCACTTGGGGGATGGTGGTACACATGGTCGAAACACCAAGCCTCAATCCATGTCGAGAATAGACAGATTCCTCATCTCATGAGAGTGAGAAGAACATTTTCTGGAGGTTTCACAATACAGTATTTTAAGACCAATGTCTGATCATTGTCCAATAAAGATCGAGTCAAATGAGAATCCCTAGTGATGCGGACATTAGTGGTGCACCCTTTAAAGTGTACCAGAGGAGGATGCGTCTCCAACAGAGTATCGGAGCGGAGGAGTTGATGAGGATGGACATTGAGTCCATCGAACCCATTTTCTGACGCGCTACGAGTGCTGGAGCGGCATGACCGCACCCTGACCATAGATCCATAGGTCGAATTTCACACCCTACCACACGGGTGTTTTAGTTTTACGCGCTTTTGTTGTTTTTCCTTGTTTCAGGGGTTTTATTGCACTTTCTTTATTTTTTCATCTTTTTATTATTTTTCTTGTTTTTAGTGCCTTTAGTGTACTTTTACTTTTTCCATAGCTTATATATACGTTGTGAGAAACCCTATTTTCATTATTATTAAATGAATATAAATTTGTATCTTTTCTTTCTCTTTATTCAAGAAATTAGGGTTTCAGGATTGGCCCTTAGGTGTTGAGGATTCCGCCCCGATTTCAGGTTTCCTTCTTTCTAGATCTTCGAGGTGCAGGAAAAAGTAAAAATCATCCTCCTTTTCTTTTGACGACAAAAGGACCTGTACTTTCTTCATCTCGAACCCTTCATTCTTCACCCTTTTCGTTCCTCTCTGGATATTCCCTTTCTAGTTTGAACGGAAAAGAGAGATAGTAGAATAAGATCCACACTTGACCATGGACTGCCTTATGCTAGATCTGGGATATCCTCATATCCCTAGGTCCTCCATTTTTACTGTTTCCGCGATTTATGCTAAGGGGCATGATCCTGACGAAATGACCTCATCTTTGTGTTGAAATTTAGCTAATCCCTTTGATTGGAAACGGTTAGTTGATTCCTGTATTTATTTGAACATTCTTTAATTTGATTATACATGCATCTAGGATTAGGTCATCACATGTCCCTGTATCACCTAGGGACCATAACTTTTCAAATATCAACTAGCTGGGCTTAAAGAAGAAGGATTTGCAGAAAAGGTGAGGGAATAGTAGAATGCAGCCGCAGTGGAGGATGTGTTGGCTTCAAACACATCTTGAAACTTTAAAATAATAATTATTATTATTATTATTATTTTATTTTATTTTTTAATAATAATAATAATTATTATTATTATTATTATAAAAATAACTGAATGAATCTATTAGGAGATGGAAACAGGAACATTCCGGTTCCCTGGAGAAGACAAAAGCTGATATTTTACAAGATATTACAATGTTGAAGATAAAAGGGGAATCATCCACTTAACACTCAAAAATTATTACAAGAGGAAAGTCCTTGAAGAAAAGATTATGTGAAAGCAACTATTGCCAGCAGTGTGGTTAAAAGAAGGTGATAGGAAAAGTATTTCCACATAACCACAAACACCAAGAAGGGACAGAATAGAATCCAAAGACTGGACGTGAATGGAAAAAGATTGGATGGTAACGAAGTTTTTGTATTGCAAAAAGTTAACTTCTACTCGTATCTCCTATGGGCAGAAGGGTGGGACCAGCCAAAATTAGTAATTTAGATTTTGATACCATTAATGACGAGGATGTGATGTGCGTGAAACACCAATTTACATAATAGCAAACAAAAGAGGTGGTGGATATGCTAGGCAAAGATAAGGCACCATGGCTAGACAGTTTTTCCCATAGCATTTTATGATGTCTTTTGGGATGTAGAAAGGAAAAGATAAGAAAGAGTTCATCACCGAAATCCATAACAGGGTAAGAGTATCAAAAGAGATGGGTGTTTCACTCATAGTCATTATCCCCAAAGAAGGGTGCCTCATGCTTAAACGATTACTGGATGATTAGCCTAATCAGAAGCCCATACGAGATTTTAGCCAAGATGATAGCAAAAAGGCTTAGAACGGTGTTTGGAGTCATTTCCATGGCACAGGGTGCTTCCATATTCTGGAGAAATATTATAGTTGGGGTATCGATGGCCAATGAATGCATGGATATGAATATCGGTATCGTATCGACCGATACGGCTGTATCGTATCCATATTGGCATAATTCAATACGCAATACAAGGTCATATTGGCCCAATAAAAAAATTTGAATTGTATCGGTCCATATCGGCCAATGCGTATCAATACCAATACAGGGCCAATATGGCTGATAGAGGCCGATATGCCCAAAAAATCCCAATTTTTATTTTTTTTCCTTTTTTTAATTCACACGTCTCCGCTTCTTCTTTTCATTTATACCATGGAAGAATTTAAAAACTCAATTTAGGCTAGATCTAGACCTATTTTGGGATAAAAACAAGTGATTTGAATGGGATTCGACAAATCGAAGAGAAGTAGACCATTATGGGAAAAATCGGAAAGAAAGGTAAACCCTTTCTTTTTTATATTTTCATCTTCTTTTTGTTGTATTTCCAATGTAAGGGGCCATTGTTTACCAAATCATGTTTGATTTCTGTTCAATTAGAGCCCATTCAGTTGACCTTCAACGAATCATATTGACAAACAGCATTCTCATCAAAGAATGGTCCTATACATCATTGAATACATGATCAAAACACATTTTAAAAAATGATAGATTCTTGGATATCTCATTTTTTCCTATTTTTATAATATTTTTCCTTTTTTCTTTTAAAAAAATTCTGACCAATAAGGCCCCGATACTGATACACAACGACATATTGTATCGTATCATTTTCCCACTAGGCCAATACGTCGACTGATACCAACATTTGAAACCATGAATGAATGCATCAATTCAAGACCTAGAGAAAGGGTCCCAGGTTGGAATGCAATTTATATATGGAGAAGGTATGTGATTTTGTGGATTGTGGGATTTTGTATGGTACATGTTGCAACCATTGAACTCCATCACAAAGTGGAAACAGTGGATGGCAATGCGCCTATCATTGGGAATGGGGCGCCTCATCTTTAGGGGATCTAGATGTATCAGGCATGGGGATCTGTAAATTTGTAGTTGTTGTGGTAACCTTAGCGGGATGATCACTAAAGCAGTAAGTGCTGGATTGATCAGTGGTTTTTCGCTAGGGAGAGAGAGTCTGCAGATTCCACACCTTCATTATGCAAACGATACGTATAGTTGTTATGTGGGGGATAAATAGCAGGCGGCGGATCTCCAATTCTCCATCATGTCCTTAGATGTTTCAAATTTATATCAGGTCAAAATGTTAATGCACAAAAAGTGAAATGTTGGGCATCCATTTCTTAGATGAGGGGATCGAAAATCACACTTTGGAGTTCGAATGCAAGAGAGTAGTTTTCCTACGACCTACCTTGGTTTGCAACTCTGTATTAGTAAACCTGCGAAACATTGGTGGGACTCGATGATCAAGAGGATCAAGAAGAAATTGTTGGCCTTGAAGAGAAATATCTATCACAAGGCAATTGCATCATTCTTATGAAAGTTGCATTATCAAACATGCTGATGTATTTCATGTCCTTGCTCAATGCCCAAAAAGTGTGATTTGAAAAAATTCGAAGAGACTTATTACGGAGGGGAATGGAGGAGAAAAGGAAGATTCATTTGGTAGGGTGGAACACAATGTGCTCACCATAGGATAGGAAAGATATGGGAATTAAGGACCTCGTCACGATGATTGAGCACTTCTGGAAATGTGGTTGTGGAGATTTAAAGTCAAAGACGGGCATTTCTAGAAGCCCGTTTAATCCAAATATGGTATGTCACAGGGCAGATGGTGTGACCCCAACTCTTTCTTATACAAATCATCATGCACATGGAAGGTGATAATGGGGGTTCGGTGTTCGAAGTATCAATATCTCTACAAGTTTCACTGGCCAGGGATATAGAAACAATATCGATATCACCGATAATATCATTGATAACTGAAAATGAGGGGAAACATGGAAAAAACAGTGGAAATTTCAGTGAAACTTCAGGAGATGTTAAATGTACATATTTGTATATTTAGAATTATTTTTTTTTTTTTTTAAAAAAAAAGAAGAGCAAAATGAATGCATGCATAACAAGTTTCCATTTAATGGGGCCTTAAAAGCATGTGTTGTTGTAAGAAATTGGTCCAACCATCCCATTCGGCCTATTTAACCATCCAAACATCCATCGATGTTGCAAAATATCAACAATACATGATATTTCACCAAGAAATCATCAACAATTGGAAAGGAAACAAAAGATTGTCGTCTCAATATAACACATGCTGTGATATCAATAATATCAAGATATTATCAATATTATCAATGACAAATTGAACATTACATACAACCATGTGCCCATGAAAAAAATTTGAAATAATTTTTTTTGTAATAAACAAAATTTTGATGATATCAAAACGTTGACAATATTATTGGAATATCGTCGATACACTTATGATACAAGCATTACCTAGAATTTACATAGTCAAAAATATTGACAATACATTGGCAATTTTAATGCATTGGCAATACAAGTGACACCTATAATTTACATAGTTGAAAATATTGGCGATTGCATTAGCGATATTGATACATTGGCAATACTTAGCGATACATTGTTAATACCTGGAATTTCCGATACTACAAGCGTTATTGGTATTGCTACCAATGTTATCGGTATTGCTGAGTTGGAGATAAAGATAATATCGGAGATATTTCGATAATATCAGAGATAATTCGAACACTGTGGGGGTTATCTAAAGAGATTATGGAAGGAATCACTTATGTGGTGAGCGACAGCTCTCAAATTAGATTTTTGGAGGATGTATGGATTGGCAAATCTCTTCTACAGCAGCATTTTCCAACCTCACAAAGCATTTACCAAAATAAAGAGAATTTCATAGCTAACGTTTTCGGTGGTGTGAGGAATGAGATCATATCGTCCCTTATTTTCTGCAGAAATATCAACAAAGAAACATCCGATTTCATAAGGCTCCAAGATGGAATACACAACACTGCCCCTATGCCCAGGAGAGGCAGATGTTTGGTGGTGGAAAGAGGACAGCTCAGGCACCTTTACAATAAAGTCTATCTTATGCTCGAGCACGAGAGAAGGTCAAGCCAGACTGCACCATTGGCCCATGTGTGGTGCTTTCCAAGGCTGCCCAAAGCAATTGGCTGTGGCTTGTTGTAGATGATAATATCCTAACAATAGACAACTTTAGGAAAGGAAACAAAGTCATCATAAATGGCTGCCCCTTTGCCTAAAACATGCAGAGTCAATGAATCACATTTTCATCCATTGAGATGTTGCATTCCTTCTATGGGAATTCTGCCAGCCATGTTCAATGTCAAATGGGTCACGAGAGGATCAACTGAAGCTTTATCCGTGCTTGGAAAGAGGATCCTTCACAAAAAGGAGAAAAGCATTATTGGGGTTGTCTCTTATCTTATCCAGCCTTTCAAGCCTTTTGAAAAGAACGCAACAACAGAATCATCAAAAACAAGATGGAAAGCACAAATGTTATCTTCCACAGGGGAAAAAGGATAGTATTCTTCTGGGCCTCAGGGGTTCAGGGGTGTAATATGGAGGAAATTTGGGTGTCATGGAGGATGCAACACTGGATGCATCGCAGGCTTGAGGTCTGATTCCTCATCATCCTTTTTTTCCTTCTGTTTTGTATCTTACTTTTTGCTATGGATTCTTAATATAAAAAAATTATTGCCATTAAAAGATGAAGGAAAAAAAAAAAAGTCAAAGCACTTTGTACAGAAAGTTCACTTCATGCAACTGCAAGAGGGCAAGATTCTCCAAGGATTATCAGAAAAAAAAATATATATATATATATATAAATTAAAAATTAAAAATGAACTCTGCTAAAAATTAATACTTTTTTACAAAGGAATACCACTGTCATCACAACGAACTTCTACAAAGTCAGAGCTTGATAACAGTATCAAAATAGCTGGTGAATACAAATTTCTTGATAAGAATTCGTTATATTGATTCTTGACAACAATTTTCTGTCAATGTTTGGCATTAAAGTTTTTTCTTGTCCATTTTCCCGGCAAATATGTCCCAGATGTAGTTGGACATGCAGATATCATCATCATCATTTAAGCCATTTCCCAACTAATTAGGGTCGACTACATTATCCTATTTTGCCATTCCACTATCAGGGACCATATACTCAACTATACCATAGGTCGTCAAGTCTTTTCTTACGACCTCCACCCACATCCTTTTGGGCTTCTCCTTGCCCTTTTAGTGCCTTGGACTTGAACCAACTCACTCCTAACCCTTGCAGTTCTTGGTCCCCATTGCACATGGCCAAAATAATGTCTACTTTCCCTCATCTCATTATTCATTGGCTCTACTCCTAGTCTCCTAAATTCCCGTGAAAACATTCATTTATAATTCTATCCTTCCTCATCTTGCCACTCATCCATCTCAACTTCCTCATTTCAGCATCTCAACATGTAGATAAAACAAGGAAATAACTTTCACAACAGCAGATAGTTAAAAAGAAAAAAGAAATGATAACAGATGAACAAACAAAGTGAAGTTAACAATATATACATATATCTCTAAAAGACAAACAGTTTGCATTCGGAAATTGAAAATGAAGTTTCCTTACACAACACCATCAACAGTCAAAGAAGTTTCAGCAATATTTGTGGCAACAATAAACCGCCTACAATTTGAAGGAGCTGGACTGAATACACGTACCTGTTAGGCAGGACAAAACATGAGGCATCAACCATAAAAAATCCACCAACCAGAATATTGTCTTTGAAGGAGCAAATAGTATGATGAATAAGCTATCAGAACTCAAAAACTGTCAATTCAAAACACAAAGCTACTCAGTAACTAGACCAAGACATATTGACTTTGGTCTGGTTGAACATAGATGAAATCAAAAAATATGAGGAAAAATTCACAGAATGCAAAGAAACTGAAAATCTTATCCAATTGATGTGACAACGTATGATGATGATAATGCAATATAATCTTATTACAGTTGTGACAATAATGGATGGTTTTTAGCAGTGACATCAATTGTTGGTATAAGCCTATGTGGGTAGTGCAATGCGTTTAACAATGGATACTTTATGACATCACTGTGTGTGCGAGGCGAGTGCAATTTTCAATTATGCTCGATCTATTGTTGAGTCAGTGATTTGGACAGTTAGATTGTTGTACAACAATGACACGTGTGAAATTTCATGAGCACATTTATCAACTCACGAATCTTGATGATGACGTGCATCAACTATCACACTCCACTAGATCGCCAGAGTCCCCTTCCCTTATCACAACAAAAACCTCCAAGGACACATGCATAGGCATACTGGGGCATGCTTACCACTGAAATAGGGGAAACGACATATATGCATGAGATCCATCCTATCTATAAGGTTTGTTGCCCAGGTTTGGCCCTGATCCCAAATATCAGACCAATCATAAAATCAAGTGGGCCAAACAATAGCGAACAGTGTAAAATCATGCCTAAAACCTCTAAATTCACATGGCAGGGCCTGCTTTATTTTTGGAATTGCCTCATTTTGGGGACATCTCTTCATCCTGGTAGGACGCCTCAGATGAATGGATTGGACAGCAACGGTGGGCCACACACAACTACTAATAACAAGCATTCCCAACCAACTGCTCTCCTATGTTATGGCCCACTTGAGGTTTGGATCAACCTAATTTTTGGGCTCCAGAGTGAATATAAGCAGTGAACCTAATGAACAATATGGATTTCATGCAGGTCCCTTCCCCCTACATGGCTAAATGGGTCACACTAGCACAGTTATCAAAATAGCTGAATTTCACCTTTTTCTTGGAATCCAGATATTTGGATAATATGTAATAGCATTATAGTACTATTTTCATCTGCTATGAACATAGCTTGTTAGCACAACAAGTTTGTGCAAACAATGGAATGATGCATGCCAGATGGGCCCTAGTGATGGTGGTAGTACCATGTGACTGCACCCAGCACCCTTGTGTGTGTGTGTGTGTGTCTGTGCATGTGGGCAGTTATCATATGGAATCAGCTACAGTGTGAGTTACCATGGACCCGAACCGTGTGGGGCCACCATATTGTGCATGGCATCCACTCTTCCCATCAAATGTGCCCCCTCATCTTCATCATGGAGAACAAAAACCAAGCCAATCTGAAACTTTGGAGGGCCACACCGAAGTAAACAATATAAAATCACACGTAAAACCTCCAAATAAATGTGGACTGGTCCCACCTATGTTTTGGATCGGCCTAACTTTGTGGGTGCCCCTTCATCTTGGTGGGGCACACTTGACGAATGGATTCAATGGTATACACACAATAATGGGCCCCATGAGAAAAACAGAAGGTTTTATTGTGGGCATCCCCCTCCCAATTGTTATTGTAGTGTGGCCCAACTGATTTTTGAATCGGATTAGTTTTTGGACTCAAGGCCAAACAAGGAAGCAAACCTAATGATCGATGTAAATGTCATACACAAATCACAGTGGGCCCCACATGGATCACCACCATGGTAACTATTACCAAGAAGATTTCATACACATGTTCTATGGGAAGTTGCCACATAGCCGAGGTTCTATGGGGCCCACCATGAAGTGCATGTGGAATCAAAACTGTGCATCAAGTGTACCTCATTTTTCCTGTAGATCCCAAAAAACAGCATCATCCAAAACTTTGGTGAGCCACCACCAAACCATAGGGAACAATGTGAAATCAAACCTAAAAACTCTAATTTTACATGGTGGAAGAACCATGTGGGGCCCACAGTGCATGAAGCTTTAATTATGAAAAGTAGAATACACAATCCTAAGAACAGTTTCATCCAGCACTCAAAAGGCCAGAAACAAAAGTGAGCAAATCTTGCCTGCATTTCAGGAGGTAAAGAACCATGAAGCGGAAGGATTAAGGCATCCATACAAGATCCTTCCTCTAGGCTTTGAACTTTCTCCTCCAACTTTGACACCATTTTTTCTATATCATCCTAAAATATATCATGCCCATGAATTTCGTAAGCAAAAATAAAAACTAGACTGTCAATTTTCAATGAAAAAGATCAATAACAAAATGTGGAATTCCTAAAAGTTGCAACTCATGAGCAAATCACCCACCTGTCCTGTCATAAATATCAGGACATCTCCTCGTGGTTCCCTGATGTGTATATCTATTAAGAGAAATTGCATTAGTAAACACAACCTATAAACATATGAATTCCAAAACTCAAAGAGGACCTCATGAACATAACTATGGAAGAGAATTTCTGAATTTCAAATTGGAAACAGTTTGAGGTCCAAAGTACAAAAAATTAAAGGTGATTTGTTTATTCTATGGTCACATTGGAGCCATCTTACGTTGACACAGCATATGGGAGTACAGATTGTAAACAAGTATCATTAAGCATACAAAAGATCGACTCACAGGGCCATTTAGCGGTGGCAGGAAAATAATGCCCCGATATAGACATGCTGCCATGTCATACTTAGCCAAATCAGCCTTCCCTTTGTCCTCTACCTATAAAACCATTAGAGTATTCAACGAAAAGATTTTCTTTTGTTCAGGAAGTCAATGTTTCAATGCTAAATGCCGAAGAGACATCCAACATTATTGTAATGATTCCATCAAGTCAGCATACATCTCTTGTCATGGTATTGTTTTCCTGCTACACCCAAACAGGTCAAAAGCATGGTATTGTTTTCCTGCTACACCCAAACAGGTCAAAAGAATGGTATTGTTTTCCCACTACACCTAAACAGGTCAAAAGCACATAGAAAGCTAAAGATAAGTATTGAGGCAAGCCAAGGGCAATCAACAGCATTAAAAGACTTCCCAATCTTTCAATGCTATAAGGTTTACTTGTTTCATTTGACTATCATGTTAAGGGAAGCTCAAACATTGGGGCTAGGGAGGGGGGGTGGTTGGGTTCTAACAATTTATGGCTGTTCGTTCAATGATACAGTTGCAAGGGCTCCTTCGGGTACCCATTCCGCCACGACTACTGATCCAACCAGTGAGACTAAGGGCCTGAATGGTTTTTGTAAAGTCATTACTAGCTCGGACTCTAGTGTCATTGTTGATTGCTCAACCATAAATGAAGCTGTGGAAGTATGTGTCTGTGTGTGTTTATTATATACCCAGCAGATTACTATAATTTTTCCCTTCAAGTAATATATATATATATATATATAGGTGTTTGTGTTGGTCTTAAGACCAACCATAACACAGCCAGTTGCCCTAGCAGTCGTCTCTCCTCTTCTCCCCTTTTCTCCTTCTCTCCCTCATTCAGATTTCTTTATTTTATATTTCTACTTAGTATCAAAGCGTCCGATCTGGGACCTGACCGCAACTTGCGGTAGTGGGGCCCATTGCTGACGTTGTGTGTACGCACAGATGATGTCAACAGTGTACAGCCATGAAGTCTTTTTGAAGCAGAAGTTTGGGATTTGTTAGATTTGGATTTTAGAGGAATGATGAAGAGTTTTTTGCATAGCTTGGGGTGATTTTTGTGGTGTTTCTGCAAGAAATGAAGAGGGAAAAGTTTATATTTCTTTTCTTCTGTTGTAGTGTTTTTCTAAAGGGTTTTTTAGCAGTTTTTCTCCAAGGGATAGGTTCGATTGATCAAGAGCAATCACCAGAAAAAATATTCATAAAGTTTCGTCAAGGTTTGGGAGTACTATGACACCCTTTGTGAGAGATAGGTGCCGTAATCTCTTATTTTGTGGGTTTTGTTGCTAGATTCTTCTTTCTTCTTCGTGATCTGATGTTGTGGGGTTGCAAATGACTTGTAAAATCATGTGGGTGGTGATTGCAATGTTGATCTTTTCATCACGGTGCTTAGAAGATTCAGCGCACACAAGGTGTTTGATGAAATGCTTTACCCAACTTTGCATGGGGGTTGTTTACAAATGGTGGCTCTTACCTTCACAGTTCATCTTCTCTTCCTTTCTTAGGCATGTTTATGGTGTGTCCCTCCACCATGACTTGTAAAATCATGTGGGTAGTGATTGCAATGTTGATATTTTCGTCACGATGCTTAGAAGATTCAGCACACACAAGGTGTTTGATGAAATGCTTCACCCAACTTTGCATGGGGATTGTTTACAAATGGTGGCTCTTACCTTCACAGTTCATCTTCGCTTCCTTTCTTAGGCATGTTTATGGTGTGAGTGTCCCTCTACCTTGTTGTTTGTTGTGAGTATAGTTGCACGTGATGCACTCTCACCTTGTATTTGTTCTCTCGAATGTTGCATGTGATGCACACTCATATTTGTGAGAGAATGTTATTGGCTCGATTGTTGTCGAGTTTTCTTATGGCCATGTACTTGAAGAGAAAATTTTACGGATGAAGGAAGTGCAAGCTTAAGTCTATATCTTGCCATGATGTATTTGGGGGGAGCAATGTTCCATACTCATTATTACCATATACTTTGTATGTATTCCAAGCCGAGCACAATCAATATACATGCTTCAACTTGAGGGGGAGTGTGGAAGTGTGTGTGTGTGTGTGTGTGTGTGTGTGTGTGTGTGTGTGTATATATACACACACATATATTTCCACAGAAGCAGCGGCGGCGTTTCAATGGAGTTTGGCAGTCAAATGTTGGAAAGGTGCCTTAATGGCCAACATCAAGGTTTGGCTGGAAGCTTTCGGTCTCAAGCCGCTAGGAGAGGACGAGCTACTCCTCAACCTCAAGCCATACGAGAATATCGACCACATCATCCTGGCAGGAGCCCTATTCAACAATGGCCCAGTGACCTCCCTCTATAGACAGGCAAACAACTCCATTTTCGGTTTAGTTGATGCCTAGTTTCCCCTTGGTGGCATTCCTTTAGAGTTGTGGAGCCAGGAGTTTCTGCTAGCCATTGGATCCTGTATTGGCGAAGTTCTATCATTTGATCCTGCAATGGAGAATGGGTGGGACCTCTACACAGCTCACCTCCTCATTAGAAAGAAGAGGCTCTTTTCGCTTCATCCAAGATCCCCAACTCGGTGGAGGAGTACCATCTAAAGATTAAAGTGTGGTCAAAGGTTCCAGGAGAGGAAGATTCTATGGTCAATCCTTCATCGGTAATTGGAGAGGCACCAGCTTGTCTGGTTTCGGTGGTTTGGTGATCATGGGAGACGATGGACCATCATCGCATTGATGCTCCCACAGAGTATCGTTCTTTCCACATGAGGTTGGTGGGGGCCACATGGCCCTTGCTCAATTGATCATACTTCGATCTTCGTTGTTGCCATCCACCCACCTGGCCTCTCCTTTGGTCGCGCAGATAACGCAATGAACGAAAGTAGATGGCAGATCTCCTACTCAAGTGATCTATACACGTGGCGCGATCATCGACCATCCAAATTCTAACAAGATCAGGCCCCTCCCTCCTCTGGCGGCACGTGGTATGGGAAGTACTCTCGATTGGGATTATCTACACTATATGCGAGGCCAACTTGGCTTTGGGTCTAGATGGTGCAGTTGGATCAGGGTCTGCATCTCGTCAACTAAATTCTACCCTGGTTAATGGTTCCCCAAAAGATTTTTTTAATTCTTTTGAAGGCGTGAGGCAGGGTGAGCAGCTTTCCTCTTTTCTCTTTGCCATTGTTGCTGAAGGCCTAAGCAGGATGTTGGGGAAAGGCAAGTCGGCTAATCACTTTAGTGGGTCCGAGATAGATTCGAGCACATCAGTTTCCCACATTCAATTCACGAACGACACGCACCTCTTTCATGATGTTGAGGAGGTTGTCAAAAATCTTCGAAAAATTGTTCCATGCTTGCCTATCTCGTCTTAACTCTTAAGATTAATCTCTCTAATCCATCCCAAAACTCCCCGACAAGTACATCAGCCCAATCCATCAACATTAGGTAGTTTACGTCCTCATCAGATCCACACTTGTAGAAACTAAAACCAAGTGCATTGTAGAAACCCTTTTCCTAACCATTGTACAATTCCTCTTTATTAAAAGGGATATTGTAGGATAGAATTATTAGAGACAGAATGTAGTGCCATGCCTCCACAATATGCACAGTAGAGTGACACATCGATGGGGGTGGTTTAGCTAGCGGTACCGATTGTGGGTGAAAGTGCTTCAAGATATACAAAGATCGGATGTCCTAGCCATTGATCAATGGTCTTTAAAAAGAGTAGAAAACTAAATCATTAATGGTGAACATTGAGTGCAGGAAAATGGAGAAAGATTATAGCATAAAGTTTCTAATAGATGTGATTTGAAACACAGTCCACCCATAATAGCGCTTGTTAGATGGCAAGCCTTAAGTCGAACGTAGAATCTCTTATGGGGGAGAGAGAGAGAGAGAGAGAGAGAGAGGCACTAGGGAATTTCATCATTTTCAATCACAAAGTTAATCACTGCATTCCCTAAATGGACATCATATGTGCCTTTGCAAATACCCAAAATTACAAAAAGGTGACTCGAGGTGGTTCTCCCCTCATCCACAGGCAGGTGGTGACAATACACAATCCCCTTCCCCCATCCACCTCCTCCCATTTTAAGAGATACAATCCATGTAATGCATGGCAAGCCATATATTTGACTACATCCATTAAAAGTTCCTTCTACCATGATTCGGTACATAATAAACAGCCAAGAACAACATGGTGCTTGACAAGACTAACTCACTTGCATACTCTCGCAAAATATCCATGTTAAATAATTTTGATGCATCTTAAAAGACAGTAAGATGGCAGTAAAACAATAGAAATATATAGGTCATTATCCTTTTTCCTATGAGAAAGCAATGCAGAATCAAGAATGACACTGAATTCAGCAACAAGCAAAGAAGCACCACGTCAAAAGGTTCATATATCATCAATTTGGGAATCAAAGTTGTGGCCATACCAAGAGCTGTTTTCAAAGAAGATTCAATATAGCTTTTAGGGCGCTCTCTGCTGTACAATACTTCCACAGGGAATAACTTCCCAGGGACGGTCAGTACAGGACAATTGGAGAAAAATCTTGATACCTTGCCACCATCCAAAGTTGCAGAAGTGATCAGAACCTTTAAACTTGAGGAATCCATCCTAACCAAGCGTTTCATCAGCCCCAACAATATGTCACTGCCAACGGAAAACGTTAGAAATCAGTTTACTTGATATGTTAGCGGCATGGACTGTTAAAATACTGAACAAATATAGAAAGAAACAATACAAGTGTAGAAAGAGAGAGAGAGAAGCATCTAGAAGATTAGCACCTATCCCAAAAATGAAGAAGTCAGATGTTCTTTGCCAGAATTCATGCCCAGGAAACAACAAAAAAAAAAAATGAAAGATGCACTAAAAGTAGTTGAACTCTAAAAAGGAAAACCAACAGAAGTGTTCTAGGACTGGGTGAATGCACCACCCCATAAAACTTGGAACTGCAAGCAGATCAGAAGGAAGAGAAGTATAATAGATTAACAGTAAGACTAATAATCAAACTCACTTCACCAACACACCACAGCTCCACATATAACAGAAATTATCTAATTAGTTTCATGTTCAAATCACAGCAAAGATGCAGTTGTACTAAAATGTGCCCAGCATAGTAGATAGACATGAAATTTAGTCAATTTAATGTGCCCAGCAGAGAGCTCATCCATCTTAACTGTAGTTCTATTATGTAGTCGACGTTAAGGGTGTGTTTGGATACTTGGAATCCAAGGAAAAGAAAGGAAAATATAATAACTAATGATGATTTCCATGGTCACTACTGAAACATATATTCCAATTTTAGAGTTCTTGTTTGGATAGCAAGTGAAAAAATCAGATTCCTCTCACAACAGTCACCTAGTTTATTGTGCCAAGAATGCAAATTATGGAGATATATAACAATTGTTTTGTGGAACCTATCTCTTTCTTTGCTATCCAAACAACAGAAATTTTCATATCAAAGTGTTTAAAAAAATCTCTTTTGTTGCAATTTCGACTCGTTTAGATTATCATATCAACAAGACAATATTTGCACCCAAAAATTCCTTCTGAAAAGTTTTTATTAATCTGAAAACAAACATACATTGCAGGCCATGAGCTGGCACAAGCCCTTAATTACTTTTCATAGGAGAAGAAAACCCTTCATTAAAAGGTAAAAATCAGTGTTCGAAATATCGGTATTGCACATTGTATCGCACCCTTGGGATACAGATATGTATCGGTTATCGCACGGGATATATCGTTTGTATCGCATAGTTTATCGCACTTTTTGGGAAACATGGGGAAACATTAGCAAAATGGTTGAATTTTTTATGAAACTTTGGGGATTATTTAAAAAGACCTCAATACACACTTTTAAATCATGAAATATCAAAAAAGAAGTGCACATAATAAATTTCCTTTGTATAAGGTACTAAGTTATGCGTTATCTAATTAAACTAAGGAAAATATATTTAAATATGATGCATACCATTTATAAATGTATAAAGATATGTATGAAAATGAGTCACATCCAAACATCAATTGGAATTCATTTTAACATGTCATTTTAGGGCATGGGCTGAAAAATAAGGCAGATCTAAATCTGAGGTGGACCACAACACAAAAAATAGTGTTCATTGAATGATTACCATTGAACTATTTTGGGCCTATAATTTTTTTTGGATAAAGCTAATATTTATGTTTTCCCATCCAGGTTTGTCAAACCTCATGGATAGATTGGATGGCAAATAAACATTACGGTGGACCCTTAAAAAGTTTCAATGGTGGACATCATTGCCACCACATTTTCTTGTAGTATGGTACACTTGATCTTTCATCCGTCTCCTTTTTGGGCTCATGCCTTAAAATTACTTATGAAAATGGATGGAGGGTGTGGATTGGCTGGTGTACCATACGAGGTATGGGCATGTGTCGTGCCAAGATGGGACGCGGATTTCCTACTAAATCCTTTCGTAGGAGTGGGGCACACCGCGATGTTTGTGAGAAATCAACTCCATCCATCAATTTTGTGAGATTATTTTAAGACTTGAGGCAAAAATTGAGCAGGATCCAAGACTCAAGTGGGCCGCACTAAAGAAAAAGGTGGGTAGGAAAATTCCTACCGTTGAAACCTTCCTGGGTCGAGAGTGATGTTTACATTCCATCCATACCGTTCATAACGTCATCACTACAGGGATGAATTGAATACTCAAATATTAGATTGATTCAAAACCTGTGGCCCCACGAATATTTCAACTGTGGACCATCAATCCTCATGTTTTCGGCCTACTTGAGTCTTGGATCCGGCTCATTTTTGGCACTATGTCTTAAAATGTGTTCAAAAAACGGATGGACGAAGTGGATTTCTCACAAACATCACGGTGGACCCTACCTAAGTTTTCAGCGCATGAACTTCATGCAAAGCCCAGACGTCCACGAAATCAGATTGCGTACTAAGTCACTCTGCGCTTTTATCGTACTGAGTAAACTCAGTTGGACCCACTGTGAATGTATGTGGTTTATCTACACCGTCCATCCACTTTTACTGCTAATTTTAGGGGTTTATACCAAACTTGAAGTAAATCCAAAGCTCAAGTGGACCATTACACAGGAAATAGTGTGGAATAATGATTTCCACCGTTGAAACCTTCCTAGGGTCCAAAGTAATTTTTATTTGTCATCCAACCTGTTCATAAGATGATAAAGACATGGATGAAGAGAAACCACAAACATCAGCTTGATCCAAAACTTCTTTGGCCTCCAAAAAATTTTCAATGGTAGAGGTTCAATCAAAATGTTTCCTGTGGTGTGGTCCAGTTGAGACTTTAATTTGCTTCATTTTTGAGATCAAGCCATAAAATTATCTTTTAACATGGATTAGCGGAGTGGATAAAATAAAAAAATAACAGTGGACCCCACACAGTTTACTCAGTACGCTAGGGGTACTGAGTTACTCAGTACGCAATCCGCTTCCGTAGTACACGTTGTACAAACAGTTCAAAGGAGATCAGAGTTACATGGCCCCACCAATAATGTATTTATTATATCCACACCGTTCATCCATTTGGAGAGATCATTTTAGATCACGAACCCAAAAATGAGTGACATCCAAACCTCAATTGGACCACACCACAAATAGCAGTGAGGACAATGATTCTCACCATTATAACATTCGTAGGGTCCACCATAACGTTTGTTTTCCATCCAATCTGTTCATGAGGTCACAAAGACCTTGATGAATAGGAAAAACAAATATCATACGATCCAAAACTTTTGCAACCCCAAAAGGGTTTCAATGGTGGACGTTCAATATCCCGCTGCTTTTTTCCAGTGTGGTCCACTTGATCTTTGGATCTGTCTTATTTTTCGGATAAAGCCTTACGAGGAGCTCGCCAAATGGACGAACGGTTTGGATATAATATATACCTCATGATGGGACCCACATAACTTGGTGACGTCAACACGTCGATGACGTGCGATGCACCAGCCCGTCCGCTTCTTCTGCATAAGGGCTTGGGGCCCTTTTTTTTCGAAGCAGAGAGGGTTCCGGCGTCCGGAACCCTAAAATCTCTCCCAAATGCCGATTATTTCAACGATTTCAGCGGATTTCGCGGCCAAATCTCTCCAAATCAGAGGCTTCGATTCAAATGGCCCATTAGACACAGCTTTCGATCAGGCGATCTTCTTTACAGGTACCGAAATCTACCGTTGAAAGTTTTTCTTTTTTCTTTTCTTTTTTTTTTTTCATTTTTTTCGGATAATGATGCTTTCCCAAGTGCGATATCGACGATAATATCGGCCAATATCTGAAGTTTTGGATTTTCGGTATCTTCCGGGGGTTATCGGAGGAGTTTCGTCTCGCTAGGGCCCGATACCGATAATATCGGCCAATATATCGGCCGATAGTATCGATATTTCGAACACTGGTAAAAATCAAGGAAACAAGATTGTTATATGATACGAAATAGCATATGCACATGATGCAAAAAATCGTAATCTATGTCCTTCGTCTTCAAAGTATCTAGATCATCAATCAAGGTGAAGCATCTTGGCGCTTCCTGAGTGTGATAGCCTCAAGCATTCAAGCATCTCATATAGCCATCCGTGCGCTGGGATACTGGTGTAGGTTGTGTATCTTGCATCATGAGAGGCATAGGCTTCTAGCCATGTAGCCTTGTAGTGTGCACTACTCGATCGAACAATTCCATACAACGTTGTCATGGTTGGGACTTAGGGTTGCAGCATTACCATGGGTCTCATATGCCAAATATGATGGAAAGTCTGTGTTGAGCAGCATGCAGGGCGGGAAGTGTGAGGCTGATCAAGGGAAGCACAACCCAATTCGCAAGGGGTGGGACCTGGTCAAGCTAGGGTCACATAATTTCAGGTATAGTTAGCAGAACATGGAGCCTAGTGCGCAATGTTGTCAAATCACACATCCAACCGCATGCAATCAGCATATGTTATTCGCATATGTGATCACATAATTCCATATGCGATCACTTTTTTTTCAAAAAATTAACAAAAGAAAAAAAATGAAAAAAAAAAATCTAAAAAATTAGGGAAAACTTGCCTACTTGCCTAAGTGATTAGATAACTTATACTTATTTCATTGTAGTTCAAGTGTTTCATTTAAGTTATATATTTAATTGCTTATATTATATTTATGTAAATTTTAACAAAATAATCAACAAGCTACTTTAAGAGAGAGAAACATTAACACTATATGCATTGATCCAATTGCCATTGTGGCCATGAGATTTCTTGGCCTTACGTGTTCTATTAGTGGTTGCGAGCACAACTGGAGTACATTCGAGTCAGTAAGTTCTACAATTCACTTTCAGTTCACTAGACATAGTAAACGACATCATTAGCTCAATGCTAATTCACTTTCAATTGAAAATTCCGAATGTTATACAGATCCGCGTGAAGGAAAAAAAAAAAGGTATCGTCTTTAACAAAAGAAGCTCAATGACTTGGTCTTCATCTAGTACAACTAAAAATGCGGGAACAATTCCATGCTAGGCAAAAAAAGCTCGGTTTCTATGATCCTATTTGCCTAAATGATTTAAAGGCAAATAGTGAGTGGCTTGTGGAGATAGAGGATTCAGCCTTTACAAGTGAAGACCTAACATGGGCCCAAGTCGAAAACGCCGCTTTCGGATTGGCACCTAGCAAAGGTTTTTCATCTCAAAGGTAGAGATGAGGAATAAGCAATAACATGAGGCCTAGTAACATTCAAGGCTAAAAATATGAGAATGAGATTTAATATCTACAAGAAGAAGATGATCGACCATTGGATGTGGATGAGCAACTTGTGCTAACCAATAATGAAGAAACAGAAGAAGATGAAGTATACATTGAAGAATGAGATGACTCCGACGAGGATGATGGCGGTGATGATGCTAGTGATGTGCCACAATGAGAGAGGAATCAATGTATATGGTAGTATAAGTTGTTAAGTATGTAAATTGTAATTTGCAAGTTTGTATTTTGTAGCTTATAGTTTGTATTTTGTAAATTGTAACTTGTAATTGTAAGTTGTATTATAACTCATCAAACTTCAAGATTTCATTTCTCAATTTAAAATAATAATAATAATAATAATTCTGAATAAGTTGTTGACTTGTTATTTGTTACTTGTTGAGTATTATAGCTTTAGGTACTAACTACTAATTACACAAACAATGAAATAGATTTATTAAATATAAAAAAAAAAAAAAAAATTAAAAACAAACAAACAAATTGGATTACTTCTAGTAATTAAATAAAGTTTATCTCAATTTCGTAGATTTTTTCCAATTTTTTCTTATTTTTTCCCAATTTTCCCTTTTTATTTTTCAAATTTTCAAAAAAAAAGCGTGCACATTCGCTTATGCGATTAAGCGATTACACATAGCCAATGCTCAGGATCACATATGCGATTTCACAACATTGAGTTGAAGTAATCCATGACTTTGCTTCTGGCCCTCTCCATCGCATAATGGATGTAACCCATTGGTGGCTTCTCATATTCGTTCACCAATCACAACATAGTCACTAAGGGTTCCAATGATTTTAGCACCTTTAGCACTTGTATCCAGTGTTCCCGATATTGATATTATCGGCCGATATTATCAGTATCACGCTCCAGCGATACGAAACTCTTCAGAAGATACTAAGAAATAAATAAATAAATCATGGAATACTTGGTATCGATCAATATATCGCACAATATCACTAAATATTGTTCGATATCGCTAAATATCATGCGATATCGATGAAATTATCACTTTTATCGGGATTTTTTCATGATATTTCGCTATATAACACCTACCTGGTCACGGCTAGGATGTCGGGAGACTCGGGATAGCGTAAATAACCAAAAAATTTCGAAAGAAAAAAATATATATATATATCAGAGAGACAAACTTTCAACAGGGTGAATTTGACACCTGTAGAAGACATTGCAAGCTTCATTTGGTGGGCCATTCGAATCGAAGTGTTGCGCCGTTCGTAGGTGAGTGCAAACAGAATCTCCGAGTCTGTCTCGAGCTAACCCAATCGAAACGCAAGTGATTTCGGTATTGCACTCGGAAAAAATCCAAAGAAATCCGAAAAAATCCCGAGGTTTAGGAGGGATTTTGGGGTTTTAGGGTTCCGGCCTTCTGGAACCCTCTCTGGCTTTCGAAATAAGCTTTTGAGCCCTTTTTACGGGCATGGATCAAATTAGCTCGAGACGAACCATCATATCAAGTGCTCTGTAGGGTCCACCATGATTTATGTGTTTTATCTACACCATCCATCCATTTTGATAGGTCATTTTAGGGCATGATCCCAAAAAGTAGGGAGATATAAACCACACCACAGGAAGCCGTGGTGGCAATGATGTCCACCATTGACGCTTTCCTAGGGCCCACTGTGATGTGGATTTGCCATCCAATCTGTTTACAAGGTCTAACAGACCTGGATGAAGGGAAAACATAAATATTAGCTTGATCCAAAATTTTTGTGGTCCCCAATTTTTTTAATGGTGGCCATTCAATGACCACTGTTTCATGTGGTGTGGTCCACCTCATATTTGGATTTGCCTCATTTTTCAACCCATTCCCTAAAATGATCTGTCAAAACGAGTTGACGGTGTGGATACACCGTATCACAACGAGGTGCCCTCACGATCAAGGTCCCACCCACAATAAACTGGTTGGCCCAACAATGTGGGTTTAGGGATGCGGATTGCATACGTAAGCCCACCTCAATATATGTACTATACATCCACGTCGTCTATCTATTTGGATTGCTTATTTTATAGCTTGGTCCAAAAAAATGAAGCATATACAAGTTTCAAGTGGACCACACTACAAGAAACAGTGGTCATTGATCTCCCACCATTAAAAACTTCCTAGGGTCCACCGTAACGATTATTGACCATCCAACATGTTGATAAGTTCGCACGGACTTAGATTGTCACACCTCAAACTCGGGAACCAGGCTCACAAAATTCTTGATCGCCGAATCCAGTGCTGACAGCCTCTGTAGTACCCCATTATTGGCTCCCAGTCCCCATATGCCAAATTCCGATCTTGGGATCCTACAAGGAGGATTTTCAGTATGATTTTTTTTTTTTTTTTTGTAAAGAAGCATAACCACAAGAGTACCCAAGTCACAAGAACAACATCATCACCACATCCACTAATATAAACATTAGATTACAGTACTAAAAGGGAAATACATAAATAACAAAATCTCCAAAGTAATCTGCCACAAGCTCCTGCCTCAATGCTGCTGCGACCTAACATCACCTTCACACAACGATCGTGCATAAGCTTACTAAGAAGCTCAGAGGGTGGTGCGTGTGTGCACAATGCATGTGCCAAGCATACCATATCAGAGTAAGCGAAAATACCATCAATCCATAAATCGTACAATATCAGAGTAAGCGAAAATACTGGCAAGTCCATAAATACCGTCAGCCTTATTCAAACTATGCGATGCAAAGACATAATAAGCCAGATGTCATATGCTGAGGATGCAATATGCAAATCCTGACGAGTCCACGAATACCAACAACCTTATCTAGGCCACGTAATGCAAAAACATAATAAATCAAATGTCATATGTTGAAGATGCAATGCATAAGAAACGACAAAGCTGGAGTGTGTAGTCGGGATGATAGTACGTGGTGTCGCAAGTTGTGGGATCCATCACAAGGGACTTCTATCCAAACCAGTCCCATACCTAAATTTAGATAGCCAGATCATTGTGGTAAGCTCCTAATCTCAGGTTGGTCGCGTACCCAACCGAAATCGTGGCCATTGCGAAGGTACACATAATGACTTAGTTGCGCACCACCAGCCCGAGTGGATAGTGAACGAATGAATGAATGAGTAAAATGTTGAGCACGCAACTCCTACTCAGTAAGTCCACATGACAGTACCACACATCTCTAGGATATCACCGGGGTATAGTGCACTCCACATTGGCTACCCCTCTCCCAGGTGTGCGACCAAGTGAGTGAAAGAGACCTCACTACCCGCCTAACCAGTAGTCAGCCAGTATCCACCCGGCTCGTCAGTAACGGGCCCATTTCTGAGCTAGTCAAACTCAGCCTAGCTTTGCCCACTACGCCTCGGGCGGATAAGGCCACACCCCCTTCCAACCGACCACGACACAGTGGGAGACGCGGCCTACTGGTATTCGACACTCGGGCGCTCATGTATCCACTCGGTCTAGACATTGGAGCATGCCCTGGCCACGGGGGTTTAGGGGGCTTTCACCTATGGACATCGAACGTGCCCATATGCTGAGTCACAAATATTTCCGGTGTCCCATCTAGGCATCCACGACATGCTTGTAGAGGCCACAGCCCTAATGTCGCTAGGGCATAAAGTGATCATGTCACACAAAATGCGAGATGCATAAGTCATACCATCCAGTCATGCATCAAACCTACACGTACTGCGCAATCAAGTGGGGCAACTCCGTCTCACCGGGAGTCCCATAAACATCTCAACCCAATGGCATATGTTATGATCAACCATTCCTCACAACATGCATACATATGATGCATATGGGCATATGCCATGATGTAATACTCAGCATGTTCTTGATGCGTCCTACTAGGCTAAGTATACTAGCATGATTATCAGATGTAAACAGACAATAACCAGTCTTACCCGGTATATTTTATACAAAGAGTAGGAGTG
The DNA here is from genome assembly GCF_029962835.1 of Magnolia sinica. Taxonomy (NCBI): domain Eukaryota; kingdom Viridiplantae; phylum Streptophyta; class Magnoliopsida; order Magnoliales; family Magnoliaceae; genus Magnolia; species Magnolia sinica. The sequence goes on from NC_080577.1 coordinate 92,524,588, forward strand.
GAACGATACACTCCACTAGGCATGAAACAGTCTATATGGTACGGCCCATGTTAGACTATCCTAACCTACTCAAGGTACCATGGATCGTGCATCCTAAGGCGGGGTCCACTGAAAGGACGGTGGATCTAACCCCCGAATCAATGATAAACTTCAAGAATGGATATACCAAATATGATACCACATATTCTTCCATCTACGGTAACGGATGATGATTTACTCTCCTATAGACAATGGGTGGCCTAGATGGCATACTTACATCAAGAATGGGCCTCATGGGTGAATCTAATTGGTATACAACAAGGTGAGTTTAGAGGATACATCTAAGTACAACAAGTGGGCTTTCTCACCCTCTCTATCATGCAGTAAACTGGGCTCCCAATGGGGCCCAATACGTATACAAAGTGGGCTTTGGTGGGGTCCATACACCTAGGACTGTGTCCTTACAAACGGATAGGGTAGCCCGGTCATCATCTCAGTGAGCCTTGGATATATTTACTAAACTTGGGCAAAACACATGCATCTAGGTGGGCCACATTCCCTATGGAAGGCCCGGTACGAACACAAGATGGGCTCCAAGGCTTGGGTAATCCTACAGGGTATTGTGGAAAGCATCATTATCAAATGGGGGCCCAACGGATTGGGATAGCCCAACAAGGTAAGCTGGAAATCGCTACGTCAATGTGGGCCCAACGTTTAAGATAGCCCAATAAGAGAAAGATGGGTATCACTAGCATCAATGGGGGCCCAATGGTTTGGGATAACCCAACAAGAGAAAATGGGTATCACTAACATTAATGGGGCCCAACGGTTTGGGTTAGCCTGGTAGGGTGAGATGGGTATCGTCAATGGGGGCCCAATGGATTGGAATAGCCTAATAAGGGAAGGTGGGTAATACAATCATCAATGGGGGCCCAACGGTTTGGGGTAAGCCCAATAAGAGGAGATGAGAATGTGCCTAACAATGGGCCTTGGGGAGATTACAACGTGGACATTTAACCATCATTACTCCCAAGGTAATGGGCTAAACAACGAGCCCTAGGGAGGATTACAACGGTGGACATTTAACCATTAGTGTCTCCTAGTGTGCAGTCCACTTGGGATTTGAATCTAACTCTATGGGGCCCACGACCCTTATACAAATCAAGGAAATGGATGGACATCGTGTATGTAACACATACATCATGATGGGCCTCATAAGGCAGCCCCATGGTGGGCATATAATCCATAAATCAAGGTGGGCCTCTCAAGGCAATGGGGCCCACGGCCTTAGAGAAATGGATAAATGGTGTGAATATAACACATACATCATGGTGGGCTTTACACATCACAATTGAGCCTCACATATACAATGGGCCTCACACATATAATGGGCCTTATACCATCACAATGGGCCTCACACAAGGGCCTCACATACATCTCAATGGGCCTCATCACATGGGCCTCATATACATCACAACGGGCCTCATCACATGGGCCGCACATACGGCCACAATGGACCTTATATACATCAAGTGGGCCATACATCAGTGAGTGGGCCCCACATCAGCAAGTGGGCCCTGCACCTGTAGCAGGTGGGCCTCACCAAACGGACAATGTAGATACAATACATACATCACGGAGGATCCCACCATTCCAGCTGGACGGTGTGGAATAAACAGATACATCAGTGGGTCCCACCGTCCACACTGGACGGTGTGGAGATAAAATACACACACCAAGGTGGATCCCACCGTTCCAGCATGCTGGACGATGAGGATTAAACACGTACATCAAGGCGAGTCCAGCACCATCACACGTGTTGAACGGTGCACGCACATCAGGTGGGTCCACACGTGTGGATATCACACATACATCACAGGTGGGACCCACTATTAAAAACACTTACATCAATGCGAGTCCCATGTCCAGATGGACGGTGAGGATAAAACACATCACGGTGGGTCCCACCGTCCCAACTGGACGGTGTGGACACCACACGTGCAGGATGGGTCCCACGTCTAGGGACGGTGTGGATTACAACACATTCATCCAGGTGGGTCCACGTGGTGGCCCACCGATCAGGCTAATATTTGTATTTTCCCTTCTTGCAGGTCTGTCCGTGAGCGGGCGGACAAGGAGGCTACTGGACAATGAGTCCAGCAGCAGGGTGGGCCCGTATCGCTGGACGGACGGCGTGGATGCATATACATGATGGTGGGGTCCACGGAAGGGTGGACCACCCCACTTCGATCAAGCCGGTATTGGTGTTTTCCCCTTCGTCCAGGTCGGTCCGAAATGGACAGCAAGGTGGGCCCCGCTTGGACAGCGGAGGTGTCCCACTAGATGGACGGCATGGGTGAATTACGTACATCATCAAGGTGGGCCATCATACAAGGGAGAGAGAGAGAGAGAGAGAGAGAGAGAGGGAGACGTGTGGAGGGGAGGGGCTCCGCCACTATGAGCCCTCCCTATAGGTGATACAAAGCATACATCAAATGGGTCCCACCACGTGGGCCCTTAAATCATCAAAATCAATGGTGGACGTCCCTTTCCCACCAACAAATTGCAAGGTCTAGATGACCTTCTTAGAATAAAAATAAACATCATGATGGGGTCCATGGAGAATGGCCCCATCATGGAATTCATATATGCATCATGGTAGGCCATTAGCCACACCTAGGGCCCAAAATGTGGTCCCTACCATTAACCGGTAGGCCCCACTTGCCCCGTGAACAAAATTCATATCTAAACCTAAGGTTCACCCACTGTTGGATCTTCTTCTTGGTCCCTAGAATGCTTAGCTCCTTAGTTTCTTCTTTGATGGAGGATAATTAAGGTTGAAGGGTTGGATTATGAGATTTGGGGGTAGGGAATGGGCCACACACTTGGCTATTTTTCTCTCTTGAAATGCTTGGACGTCCTCACCTCTCTTGGTTGCTTGGGATGGGTAGCGAAAAGGAGAGAGAGGGTAGTTGTAAGAGAGATGGGATGGAGTGATGGGTGGAGTGATGGGTGTAGGAGAAAGAAAGCATGGCTAGTGATGGGATGTGTACTTGATTGATTGATGTGATAGGTTGGGTAGAGATTCTCTCGGGATTCGCAACGCGCAGCGTTTCCTCGAAATATACGTGGGCCCACAACTCATGGCCTGGGTATCACATCGATGTGCAAGACGCAGCGACGGCGCAGTCGCTAGGGTACAAGTCTAAAGTCAAGTCGACTCAGATCTACGGGATGCAACTTAGAGTCGCGCACAAATGCTATCTACAGGTCGCAAGTCCCCGGAATTCGACGGGGAGGATCACGGGAGTCTAAGGAACGGTACGGACTAGGATACAGGCCTGAAATGGATGAAAGGAAAAACAATATTAACTTGATCCAAAATTTTTATAACCCAGAAAAGGTTTTTAATGGTCAATAACCATTGTTTCATGTGGAGTGGCCACAACCACTTAAAATTTGCATCTGCCTTATTTTTGGGACAAACCCCTAAAATTATGTAGAAAACGGATGGACGATGTGGATATACCGTGCATGCATCAAGGTGGGCCCTACTGTCAGGTCCCACCCGTTTCGCTAGTTCTGCGTCGCATGAGACCTGGATGCGTATTTCCTACCAAAGCCTTTCGCAGGAAGTTCAAGCGTTGGGATGCTAGGTGGGGCCCACCATGATGTTTGTGAGAAATCCACTCCGTCCTTCCGTTTTTCCAAATCATTTTAAGACATGATATTTATATGAGAGGGAAAACTAGGGAAAGAATTGCCTACCGTTGAAACCTTCCTGGGCTCCACCTTGATATTTATATGCCATCCAAACTGTTATAAGGTCATTCCTACTGGGATGAAGTGAAAACGACAAAAGCTTAGCCCGATACAAAATTTTTGTGGCCATACAAATGTTTCAATGGTGGTCACCTAATCCCCACTATTTCCTCTTGTATGGCCGCCTTGAGTTTTGGATCCACCGGATTTTTTACCTCATATCCTAAAATTATCAGGAAAAAACGGATGGACAGAGGATTTCTCACAAACATAACGTTGGGCCCCTCCTAGCATCCCTAGGAACTTAATGTGAATGCCTTTAGAGGAAATCCATGTCTATGAGACTCCGGCCTCACCCAAGACGGTGCGATGCGGCCCTTATTGTGCAGTTACCGTGGGGCCTACCTTCATGTATGTATTATGTATCCACGTTGTCCATCCATTTTTCCATATCATTTTAGGGCATTATTCCAAAAATGAATCAGATTCAATTATTAGGTGGACCATAAAAATTAGTGGTGATTGACCATTAATAATGGGGTACAAAAGTTTTGGATCAAGCTGAAATTTGTTTTTTCCCTTCATCTAGGCTCATGTGACCTAATCAACAAATTGAATGGTAAATAAACACTACGGAAACATTAAGGTGCGCCTGAAGAAGTTTTTAATGGTAGGACAATCAATCACCACTGTTTCTTATGGTGTGGTCCACCTGATAATTGGATCTGCTTCATTTTTTAGATAATGCCCTAAAATGATTTGGAAAAATAAATGGATGACATGGATACATATTACACACATTTATAAATGTTATGCATCATATTTGAATATAGTTGCGTTAGTTCAATCAAATAACCCATAGCTTAGGACCCTATACAGATGAAACCTATTATGTGCACCTCTTTTTTGAGATTTTTTTTATTTGAAAGTGCGTATTAAGGGCTTTTTTAATAATCCCTGAAGTTTCATTGAAAAATTCATCCATTTTCCTAATGTTTCCCGTGTTTCCCAAAAAATGAGATAAATTACACGATACAAACGATATATCCCGCGCGATAACTGATATGTATCTGTATCCCAAGGTTGCGATACATTGCGCAATACCGATATTTCGAACACTGCTTGTATCCAAAAATATTGTGAAATGAAAGTTTGTTGGACTAGCTTCACTTCAGCCTTCTTTCACCAAGGCCCATTATTCTAATCAGTCGACACTACAAAGCTTCTAATCTTGGCTTTCTTTGAATGCAACATTTGTAGTGTTAAGAAGGCTGTTGCAAAATGGGTGGCAGGTGGACGAAGCAAGTTACACCCAATGTATTTTCCCATTTGATGGAGAAGAATGATATGTTTGTACATAAAGACCGTAATTCTTCTAACCCTAGCACTCACTTTAATGTACAACTTACCTAAACATAAGATCTATCCAATGTATCGTATAAAGAATCTAAAATAAACGGCACATTTTCTTCCTAAGAAGATGATCGACAACCATATATGAGGCCTAACTGGGACAACATATTCCTCTCCAACTTCCCCAACTAAATGATCTAATAATTTGAACAAATGGTCAACCGTGTGGGAATGGGCCGATGCATACACTAACTTCAACAACATTGTCCCATTTAGACAATTCGCTAGAAAGTTTACCAGAGTCCAACCGGATAATCAGTCCATGTGTCGGCCATAAGAGTACAACCACATGCTTTCCATGCTTCTTTACATTCGACCATGAAGCTTCTAGTAAAATCAACATCTGTTTTGAGGCATGTTTCCCTCACTTCGTGATATGAATGGGCCTTAAGCCCAGGACTAAATTAACCTATTGCTTCCACCATAACCTTGAAGCGTTTTAACTTAATAGTATTAAAAGCAACACCGGCTTGGTACAACCACTTAGCGATATGTTGAATCGTGGTTTTCCTATCTTTTTACTTGTAACGGTATTCCATAGTGATTTGTGCAGGTCATTTGCCCTTACTCCTTTGCTCGACCACATCATTGAGAAGTGGTCTACGCCACCCATCTATAGGCCCATGCTCACGAACTCTTTTGGCGGTCGGTGGTCTAGATCACCCGATCTACGTGGGAGGTAGGACTAAGTTCGTCCGCATTATATATATATATATATATATATAATGCTCACACACAACTAGTTGGACATTACATTTTCATCCAACTATCCATGCATTTAATGAAAGCAATCCCTCTTAATTAATGAGAAAAGCTTCCACCGCATACTAATTTCATTATGGCATGGATAAGGGCCACGGCTTGGGTGGGCCCCATCATTGTGTTAATGTAAAATCAACCCCAACCATTGATTATGTCACCCCATATTAGATCAAGGTCTCAAATTTCATCCCCATCCTTAGTTCAAGTCAACCACACGATTGGAAGCATTGCACATGGAAAGGTTCACCCACTAAACTATTTCCTTTGGTGTGGCTCACATGAATCATGTACGGACCTGATTTTTGGAACCCTGGCTTAGTTTTGGTGTGACATCTAATGGATGGAATGGATTTCACAGTTTCGTTATGATGGGCCCTATAAAAATCGAGGGTGGATGTCTCCCTCCTCCATTGGTGTGGCCCATTTGAATCACGGGTTAGCCTAATTTCTTGGCTCTGTGTCTATAACTGGATTATACAAATAATGGTCGAAGCGAATCTCACATACATGTTAGAGTGGGCCCATAGAAAATCAGATACGAGAGTCCATGTGGTACATGTTCAGCTGTTCCCAACACACTACCGCTTGGCGTAATTTAAGATGATAATTAATGCTCATAATGCTTGGCAGAAAAGAGAAGTGGCATTATTTTGGTAATTAATCCTCGTAATGCTGGTAGAGAAGTGATTTAAACTAACTTTGGAAAAGAGTGGCCAGTTCAGGTCAGCCCACCATGGTGTTAATTTTAAATCTACTCCGAACATCAGGTGGGTGACCTCACCTTACACCTAAGGTTCAAAAAGCAGGTCCATCCTTGTTTCAGGTGGACCACGCAGCTGGAAATAGTTGATAAAGAAAAGCTCACCCTCCAAACTCTTTACGGTTGTGTGGCCTATTTGAAAGGTAGATGGACTTGAATTTTGGGCCCTACACCTAAGTTTTAGTGTGGCATCTATTGATTGGAGTGGATTTCATAAAATCTCTATGGTGGGCCCTGTAAAAATCAAGGGTGGACGTCTCAATTCCAACTATTTTCCTCGGTGCGGTCCACCTGAATCACAGGTGGGCTTGATTTTTAGGTTTTGTACCAGAAATAAGATTACACATCTAATGGTTGGAGTGGATCACACATTCACATCAAGGTGAGCCCCATAAAAAATTAAGATAGAGCATCCGCTGAAATTCTTTTTCCCTATAAAAGTCTAAGTTGGACTACCGTTTAATGTCCAGCCAGCACGCATCATCCAACCTTTTATGTAGATATGACATCCAACCTGTCTAATAGGTTGGTCCATTACAAGCATTACTTTTTGTAAAACACCACAACAACCATATATATAAGCCAGTAGGCTAAACACAATTTTATTGATTTTAATGGTGGGAATTTCTATCTTAACTATTTACCATGGTGTAGCCCAATCGAGTGTTGAATCTACCTTAGTTTTAAGCCCTTGTCCAAACATGAGGTGGCCCACATGATGGACGGGATAGATCTACTCCTCATGAATTCTTTCCTTCTCGATCTGCGAGAGCAATGCCCCATTACCCTTGGGAAGGTCATGCAAACTTTATACTAATATTTGGGAAGAGGAGACATGTGTGAAGGGAGAGTACATGTAGGATGGGCTGTATGCTATTATAGATTTGGACCATCCAACTCAAAATCAGATCCACGCGTTAGATAGATTACACGTCAACATGCCAGGGGCAAAAAGGAATTTGATGATATTATCATCAATCATGTCAAATACTTAGAAAAAGTGTTGCTTGTTAATAAAACAGTCCAACGATCCAGATTTAATGTGCATACGTACTTTCACTTGTACTTTCCTTACAAGTGTAGTTTCTTAGTTTTTGGTACATAATTTCTCTTTAATAAGTCTTAACTGATGAATGGCCTAGATCTTTGACACGTGTCACTTTACATTACTATGAAAGGCATTCTAAAATCCCTCCATGCAAGCATATGTATTATAAAAAAGAGGAAATTTTCTTATTAAATGCATAGCTAGCTGGACGAAAATGCAATGTCCAACTAGTTGTGTCTGAGCATTACTATATATATATATATATATATATATATATATATATAAAATTCTCATATGCTTCTTACTTCTTATTCCATATACTCTTCTCGAAGTACAACACTATCGTATTTTTTTCTTGATTGTTTGTTCATGTACTGCATGATTTCCTTTTAGATTTCCTAAGTAATGTTAGGACATGCTCTTGCATTTGATCCCAACGTGTGTGTAAGGTATTGCTTATGATGTGCAATGCCACCAGCACTTACAAACCCAAATAGCTCACACACTATGTGAGTCTTTTTTGTAGCACTACGACAGTGCTTGTACTTCTAATCTTGGTCATTCGACTTTGATTTCAAAGAAGAATATTAGGAAGAAGAAAACATAATCTTGTACACTTGTAGAGACTAGAGAGAGTTACACTTACACTTGTAGAGATGAGAGAGAGAGAGAGAGAGTAAAATACACTTACACTTGTAGGGAGAGAGAGAGAGAGAGAGAGAGAGAGAGATAGAGAGAGAAGAGTTCTAATTTTCTTGAATCTTGGTTCTTAAACCTTAAACTATATTGTTCTTGTAGTCTTGTACGCTTGTACTTGTAAGTTGTAAGTTCTAACGTATAACTTGTAGTTTGTACTTTATAGGCTTGCTTGTACACTTGTAGCTTGCAGCAATGATGTTTAATTACAACTAACTTATAACTTGCGAGTTGTAACTTGACTCCTCTCTTGAGTCTTGAAACCAATATATATATATATATATATATCAAACTTGAAAAAGGAAGTAAGAAAGAATGAATAAGAGCATGAGAATGTGAGAGAGAATGTAAGAAAGAGAGAATGAATGAGAGAATGTAAGAGAAAGAAAAAGAAAGATTGAACGAGTAAATGTGAGAGAGAAAAATAGAGAATGAATGAGAGAATGTGAGAGAGAGAGAGAGAGAGAGAGAGAGAGAGAGAGAGTAAGAGAGATGAGAATGAATAAATGAATGAATGAAAAATAAATGGAAAAGAACAAGAATAAATGAAGATTACTAAATGGATTGAACAAGAAATGAAACTATAAAAGAAATGGGAAGAACCGAAGAAGAAATGAAATGATCTTGAATGATGGTATTCTTGAATCTTAATCTTTGAACACTTCAACTTTCAACTATAAATTCGAAGTTCAAACTTGATGGTATTCTTGAATATTGATCTTGGATGGGAAATGAAAAGTAAATATGATAGAGAATGAGAAACTTGAAGTCTTGAAACTTGAAAGAGTAGTAGTCTTGCAAAGAGATTAGAGTAAGAGAGAGAGTGAGAGATTGTACGCTTTAGAGTAGAGAACAATGAAAATGGGGGGATTTGAGTGCCTATTTATAGGCAAAAGTTACTGAAATTGTAAAAATACAAAAAACTAAGTTTCAACAGTCATATTTCTAACCATTGGGAATTATGCGTTCGCATAATGCTTACATATAATGGCATGCAATCGCTCATGGCATATGCGATCTCTTCACATATATGTGCATATGCAATCGCATTTGACAACAATGCTAGTGTGAACCCTCAATGCCTTAGCATCAGAGGATGTAATCTAAGACCAGAAAGAGCAAGCTCAGAGGTTTGGCATGAAACCACCTTTGGACAACACAACCAGTGAGCACGAGGCACTACCGGTGCCCCAAGAAGGGTGCACAACCAATGTTGTCCAATCGCTATGTGATTGTGTGTGATGGGCATATGCGATCACACAATCGCATATGCGACTGCATATTTTTATTTAAAAAATTGAAGGGAAAAAAAACAAAACAAAACAAAACAAAAAATAAGGGAAATTTTTGAAATATATATATATATAAGAACTTAAGAGAAAACTTGCCTAAGTTAATATATAACCAATTGAGCAATTTTACATTATAAAATTCGTTTGTGAGAAATAAAATCAATTAAACAATGAATGAAGTACATCAACATTCAACAATATAGTTAACAAAACAATCAATAATATATTTATTGTACAAATACAATTTATAAGTTACATCTTAATGTTTATACACTACTAACAAAATAATACTAATACTCTAAATGTCTAATACTATATACATTGATCCAATTGCCATTGTGGCATTTGATCACCACCATCGCCATCATCAGAGTCATCTCCTTCATCCACTTATACTTCATCTTCTTCTGTTTATTCATCATATGTACGCACTAGTAGTTCATCAACATTCAATGGTTGATTTAAAACTTAATCATCTCCTTCTTCCATCTCCTCAATCTCTTCCACCGGCTAACTGCTATTGGTCCCCCCTCCCCCCAAAAAAGCAAGTACCTTCTTTAGGGGTCGATCCAAATGTAGCATCTTCAACGTAGGCCCATGTCAACTCCTTGCCAGCAAAGACCGAGTCCTCCGCCGCTACGAGCCACTCATTATCTGCATCCAGCTCATTTAAGCAAATAGGGTTATAGAAACCAAGCTTTTCTCGCCTAGCCTGGAATCATTCTCGCAACTTCTGATTGTATTGGACAAAAACCAAGTCATTGAGCTTATTTTGTTCAAGATAATTCCTTTCCTTGGTGTGAATCTGCATGAAAGAAAGTGCATTAGCTTACTTAAAGTTGAACTTATTTATAATTTATAACTTTTAACTCCTTAACTATAACGTTTTCCAAACCTACAACCTCGAATGTGCTCCAGTTGCGCTCGCAACTGCTAGCAGAACACCTGAGTCCAAGAATCCTCATAACTAGCTTCTTTACAGTTTGATCCTTACTGTTTAGGTCCGCTCTATAGGCAACCCATCAGTCAGCTGAGAAAAATAGTTTAAGTAGGTTAAATTTTAAATATTAGATTATTATAAAAAAAAATAATAATAAATAAAAAAATAAAAAAAAACTATTTGTAAGAGTCTTAGACATTCATACTTTGCAATTTCATTATCCTATGCTTGATGACTATATCTCTTAAGAATATGCCATCACTCTTCATATAGATGTTCATTAGAGTTGAGATCTTGTCTTGTTATTATTTATCTAAAATCATTCTTTCCAACACGTCAAGAAATCCAACAATATGCATCATCTGTGATTTTACCGGATCGGGGTAAATGAATAAACAAGCTAGATTAAGGATATAAGCAGTCGAATACAATGAAGATGACATTTGGTTGCTACATCTTCTATTTATAACATCTAAAATGAGCTTATAATCATGCTCCCTATTGTTAAAATGATCCATAATTTTATTTCTCGCCATCTCTATTGCATCATATATGTAACCCATTAGTGGCAGCTTCTCATCTTCATCCACCAATTTCAACACAGTGACCAAGGATTCAGACATTTTTAGTGCCTTTATCACTTCTATCAAAAAAACTTACAAAAAGATGGTTTGTTGAACTCGCTTCCCTTCAGTCTTCTTTGACCAAGGCCCATTTGTCCAAGGCTCCTAGCGACTGACACTACAAAGCTTCTAAGTTCAGATTTTTTTAATGTAATCTGTAGTGTTAAGAAGGTTGTAACGGAACGGTGACTGTTGGACATAGCAAGTTACACCCAATGTGTTTTCTCATTTGATGGAGAAGAATGGTATGTTTGTACAAAAAGATTGTGATTCTTCTAGCCCTTACAATTACAATCACTTTTAAATATAGCGTTTGCAATCACTTTTAAATATAACCTAACTATGCCTTCTAGCATAAAATCAACACAATGAGCCGTACAAGGGGTCTAAAATAAATGGCGTCTTTTCGCCATAAGAAGACAACCAGTGACTACATACGAGACTGCGTTGTCTGTGATTACCTAGACAATGTATTCCTCTCCTGCTTCCCCAACTACACTTAGTAATTCAAACAAATAATCTGCCATATAAGGATGCCTCGATGCATACACAAACTTCAAGAACATTGTCTCAGCTGAACAATTCACCAAAAAGTTTATTAGAGTCTAACCGGATTTATCGGTCCATCCGTCGGTCATGAGCGTACAACCATAATTTTTCTACGATTCCTTGCATTCGACTATGAAAGATTGTGTATAATCAACTTCGGTTTTGAGGCATGTTTCCCTCACTTCGTGATATGAAAGACGTTTAAGCCTAGGTCCAGTGTTGTCATGTGCGGTCGCAAATATGCGATCGCATATGCGCATATATGTGGGCTGATCGCATATGCGGCGGTGGCATATGCGATCGTATATGCCACATGTGCCAACATATGCGATCGTATAATGGCCAACGGTCAGATTTCTGACCTTTTTTTTTAATCCGGATTTTTATTCTATAAATATACATTCTAAGCATTCCTACATGCAAAAAAAGCTCAAACTCTCTGTCTATTCTCTATTTCTCTTACTACATCCTCTCTTACATATTTCCCATTCTAACTTCTAAGCACTTTACAATCTACATTCTACATCCACTCCTCTCCATCCATATTCCATTTCCATATTTCTTTTCTTTTCTTTCAACTTTCAAGAATCAAGAATCAAGAATCCAAGATCCATGATACATGATACATCATACCATTACATCCATATTCAAGAATCAAGATTCAAGAGTCAAGAGAGTCCTCACTCCTCTAGTCCTCTCCAATCTCCATCCACTAAGTTTTCTAAGTTCTAAGTTTCTAATTCTAAGTTTCTAACAACTTCTTTCTACCTTTTTTTTTATATTTTTTGTTTGTTAATTGATTTGTTACTTTGTTAATTGTTACTTGTTAGTCACTTAGTTGTTAGTTGTTACAACTTACAACTAACAACTTACAAGTTTGAAGTTACAACTTACAAGTTACATCTTACAAGTTACAACTTACAAGTTACAACAAGATTTCAAGATCAATACTCAAGTGAAGGGGCAAAGGTGAAGAAAAGACAAGTAGACAACTTATAGTCGAATTTGGAAGTTGAAAGTTGGAAGTTGGGAACCTCTTTTAGATTTGTTACATTTGTAATTTTACTTTTATTTGTGTAAATCTCTCTCTCTCTCTCTCTCTCTCTCTCTCTCTCTCTCTCTCTCTCTTCCCTTCTCTTTCTACAAGTGTAACTCAACTCTCTCTTTCTCATTTTCTTTTCCCTCTTCTTCTCCCTTTCTACAAATTTAAGTGTGTAACTCAACTCTCTCTCTCACTCTTCTTCTCCCTTTCTAGTTTCTACAAGTGTAAGTGTAATCTCTCTCTCTCTCTCTCTCTCTCTCTCTCTCTCTCTCTCTCTCTCTCTCCCCACAAGTCCCATCTCTTTAGGCTCTTTACTCTTTACTCTTACTTACTCTCTTAGATCTACTTCTTTCTTACTTCTTAGTTCTTCTTCTTAGTCTCTTACTTTAGTTTTCTTTTTATTTGTAGTTTACTTTCTAGTTTCTAATTAGTAGCTAGCTAGTTATTTTTTAGTACTAATACACACACCACCATCCCCCATCATAATGTCTTCTTCCCAATCTTCCTCTTTGAAGTCCAAGTCAAATGACCCGGGTTGAAAGTATGGGCACTACCGTAGTGCTACCGAAAAGACACATAATATGTGAGTTATGTGGGTTTGTGAGTTCCGGTGGCATTGCAAGGCACAAGCAACACCTTGCACATTTACCAGGGTCAAATGCAAAAGCATGCGACAAAATTACTCCAGAAATCCGAAGGGAGATCGTGGAGTATATGGAAAAGCAATCAAGAAAGAAATGCGATAGTGCCTTACATCAGGAGGAATATATGAAACAAAATGCATATGAAGATATAAATGTTATTAATGTAGATGAAGCTAGTCCCACTCCCCCTACTTCGATAGGCCGGCCTAGACCACAAGTACAACCATCGAAAAGAGCCCGAGGGCATGAACCCATAGATAGATGGTGTAGACCACACCCTGAGGATGTGGTCGACCAAAGGGGTAGAGGGAAAGGGTTGGCTCAATCAATTTTAGAGAACCGGTATAAACAAAAAGATAGAAAAACCACAATTCAATATATTGCTAAGTGGTTTTACCAAACCGGCGTTGCTTTCAACGCCGTTAAATCGAAAAGCTTCAAAGTAATGATTGAGGTTATAGGTCAATTTGGACCTGAGCTTAAACCTCCTTCATATCATGAAATGAGGGAGACATGCCTAAAAACTGAAGTTGAATATACACAATCCTTCATAGCTGAATATAGGAAATCATGGAAAATATATGGTTGTTCACTAATGGCCGATGGATGGACCGATAGATCCGGTCGGTCTCTCGTTAACTTTTTGGTAAATTGTCCAACTGGGGCAATATTGTTGAAGTCAGTGGATGCGTCAAGCCATTCACACACAGGAGAATATTTGTTTAACTTATTAGATAGTGTAGTTGAAGAAATAGGTGAGGACTACGTTGTACAAGTAATTACAGATAACTCAACATCGTATGTAATGGCCTGTCGTCTTCTTATGAAGAAAAGGCGACATTTATTTTGGACCCCCTGTGCGGCCCATTGTATTGATCTTATGTTAGAAGATATAAGTAGGTTATTCATAAATGTGATTGCAAGGGCTAGAAGAATCACGGTCTTTATGTACAAACACACCCTTCTTCTCAGTCGAATGAGAAAACACATTGGGGGTAACTTGCTACGTCCAGCAGTCACCCGTTTCGCTACAGCCTTTTTAACACTACAAAGGCTACATGCAAAGAAATCAAAACTTAGAAGCTTTGTAGTGTCGGCTGATTTTACAAGTGGGCCTTAGTCAAAGAAGGTTGAAGGGAAACGGGTTCAACAAACAATTCTTTCTCAAAGTTTTTGGACTCAAGTGGTAAAGGTGCTAAAATCATCCGAGCCCTTAGTCACTGTGTTGCGATTGGTGGACGGGGATGAGAAGCCCACAATGGGCTACATATATGATACGATGGAGAGGGCGAAAAATAAGATCATGGACCATTTTAACTATAAAGACCGTGATTACAGGCCAATTTTGGATATTATAGATAAAAGATGGGGCAGCCAAATGGCATCTTCATTGTATTCGGCTGCTTACATCCTTAACCCAGCCTGTTTATTCGCTTCTGCTGATCCAGCAGAAGCACTAACTATGCATATGGTTGGATTTATTGATGTCTTGGAAAAAATGATTCCAGATAGAGGAAAACAGGACAAGATCTCAACTTTGCTAGACTTCTGCACAAAAAGTGAATGGATATTCTCAAGGGATATCGTAATAAGACATTGGACAATGAAATTACCCAGTAAATACTTCTATGAATTAATGTTAGTGTACTGTCAACTATGTACTGAACTCTTACAAAAAGTTTTTCTACAAAGTGTCTCTAAGAGACTAAGACTCTAACCTATACTTAAACTGTTTTTCTCAGCCGACTGGTGGGCTGCCTATGGGTGGACCCGAACAGGAAAGATCCAACTTTAAAGAAGCTGGCTATGAAGATTCTTGGACTCATGTGTTCTGCCAGTGGTTGCGAACGCAATTGGAGCACGTTCGAGGCAGTAAGTTTACACCGTTTAGTAATTGTTTTGTTTTTTTGTAAACTTTAATTTTTTAGTGGCCTAAACTAAATTAATTACCTAAATAGCTAACGCCAAATGCACTTCCTTTCTTACAGATTCATACTAAGAAAAGGAATCGTCTTGAGCCAAAAAAGCTCAACGACTTGGTTTTCGTTCAATACAATCAAAAATTGCGAGAACGACTCCAAAGTAGGAAAGAAAAGCCCGGCTTCTTTGACCCTGTCTGCTTAGATGAGTTGGATGCAGATAACGAGTGGCTCGTAGAGACGGAGGACCCGGTATTTGCTGGAGAGGATCTGACATGGGCACAAGTTGAAGATGCCGCATATGGATCGACACCTGGTGAAGGTAGTAGTAGTACCACTCAAAGGCGAAGGACAGGGGGAGCCGGGGGGAGAATAGTAGCCGTCAACTCGATGAGATCGAGGAGATTGAAGAAGGAGAAGGTGATAATGATGATCAAATTGAAGATCATCCACCATTGGATGTTGATGAAGTATTAGTACGTACTGATGATGAAGAAATGGAAGAAGAAGGTGTATGTGGAAGAAGGAGATGACTCGAATGATGGTGGTGGTGGTGGTGGTGGACCTGGTGGTGATGTGTCACAATGGATGCTAGATCAATGTATATAATTAATGATTATTGATTAGATAAATAATAAATACATAACTTCTTAATTTTGTTTAATGTTTGTCTCATAAGTCTAAGTGTGTTGATGTTGATGTTGTTGATTGTTGATAACTTGATATATTATGTATTGTATCAACTATCATGTACATGTAGTGTTGAATGTTGAATATGGATATTTCATATTTGTTATTGTTAAATGTAACTAAAATGTTAATTGTTAAGATTTAAGAAGTTAACTATATTGTAATTTGTAAATTGTATATGTATGATGTATCATTATCATATTCATATGTATGTAATTGGTTGGTTTTATTTTTTTTTACTTAAATTAAATGTATTTCATGTCCGAATGACATATAATAATTTATTTTGATTTTTCTGATTTTTTTTTTTGAATTTTTTCTGATTTTTTTAATTTTTTGAAAAAATGCGAAAATAAAAAAAAATATGCAACCGCATATGCGATTGTGCGATGGCATATACAGGATCGCATATGCTATTTGACAACATGCTAGGTCTAAATTGACATATTGCCTCCACCATAACCTTGAAGCTTTTCAACTTAATAGTGTTGAAAGTAACACCGACTTGGCACAACCACCTAGTGATACATAGAATCGTGTTTTTTTATCTTTTTGTTTGTATCAGTTTTCTGATGTTGGTTTAAGTGGACATTTTGCCTCGACCCTTTTGGTCGAGTAGATCCTCGAGGTGTGGTCTAGAGTCTATCCATGGGCCCATGCCCACAAGCTCTTTTTAAGGCTGGTGGTCTAGACTGCCTTGTCGACGTAGGAGGGTGGAGCTAGGTTCATCTACATCAACTACATCTATATTCTCATATGCTTCTCGTTCTATAAATTCCTCTCGAAGTACAGCACTATCGCTTTCTTGTTTGTTTATCCATGTACTCCATGACTTCCCTTTGAAAAAATTGGATTTCTGGAGTAATATTGGGATATGCTCTTACATTTTATCCCGGTGTATGTGCAAGGTATTGCTTGTGCCATGCAATGCCACTAGCACTTGCAAACTTGCATACGTCGCACATTATGTGGGTCTTTTCAGTAGCACTACAATAATGCCCGTACTTCCAACCGGGTAAGTTGTAATGATTAGAGAATAAGTAGGAGGGACAAAGTTACTTACACACTTACATTGTAGAGTTGTAGTTGTAGACTAGAGAACAGAGAGAGAGAGAGAGAGAGAGAGAGAGAGAGAGAGAGAGAGAGAGAGAGTTACACACACTCACAGTTGTAGAAGAGAAGAAAAGAGGGAAAAAAAAAAAAAAGAGGGAGTTACACTTCTAGTTGTGGAAGAGAGAGAGAGGGAGGGAGGGAGAGAGTTACACAATTACAGAAGTACACAACACGAGTTTGAATCTAAATTCTTGTCTTGAGACTTTCTTCACTCTTGAGTATTGAGTCTTGTAGTTATAACTTTTAGGTTGTAGCTTATAGGCTATAGCCTGCACTTAAAATAAAAATGAGGGGGAGAGAGAGAGAGAGAGAGAGAGAGAGAGAGATGTAGAATGTATGTAGAAAATTATCGTCTTGAAGAGAGTGTGAGAGAGAATGAATGTAGAATGTATGTATGTAGATTCTACAATCTATACATTAGAATGAATGAAGGGAAATAAAATGCATCAATGATGAGAAATAGAATGTAAGAGAGACAAACAGAATGTAGAATGAAGATTGTGTGTATGTAGAATCATAAATTCTAGAACCTACAGAACGAATGAATAAAGATAAATAGAATGAATGAATGAAGAGATTTAGAATGAATGGATGAAGAAGAGAAATAGGATGTAAGAGAAAGAGAGAGAAATGTAGAATGAGAGTGCTTGGTTGATCTTCC
Organism: Magnolia sinica; assembly: GCF_029962835.1. Lineage (NCBI taxonomy): Eukaryota > Viridiplantae > Streptophyta > Magnoliopsida > Magnoliales > Magnoliaceae > Magnolia > Magnolia sinica. Next base: position 92,542,481 of record NC_080577.1, read on the forward strand.
TTGAATCTTGATTGATCTTCCAAGAGAGAGAAACTTCCCTTCTTGATTGATCTTCCTTGAATCTTGTAGAGATTAGGATTTAAGCTTGGAAGTTGGAACTTAGAACTTTGAAGTGGGAATGTAAGAGGGAGATTATGACGTTGGAACTAGGAAGTAGGAATGTAAAATAATGTGTCAACGGTCAGATTTGCAATAGAATAGACATTTGCATGCATGCATATGTGATCGCATATGCATGCTGATCACAAATGCCATCATGGTATATGCGATCTAGCCATGCCTATGCGCATGTGCGATCACATGTGACAACACTATGCACGACTCTTTTGGGGACTACACTATCAGTGAGCACAAGGCCACTGATGGCGCCCCAGAGAAGATGTGCAGGTCCTATCTGGAAAGCTCAAACAGTGAGTGCGAGGCGCCACTGCTGAGAGGGTGAGTCCTTAGACTCCTCCGTGCTCACCTTGTCTTAATCACACTTGATGAAGAGGATGCAAGAGCGTTCTCAGACAAGTTCTTGAACAATGCTTGAAAGGAGAGAGCTTGTGTTGGGATCATAGAATGGCCAAACAATAACAAAATGGGGTATTTATAGCCTTTAGGGGTCTTGGTTTTCCTCCAAAAGGTTGTTAAACAATTATTTCCCGCCAACAAAGTTGTTAGGCAGTTATTTCCCAATCAAAAGGTGGTTAGGCAGTTATTTCCCGCTCAAATGACGATTTGGCCAAACATCTCATGCCCTCCATGGAACTGCCCTCACACTACCTGCAAGCAGGGTTCGTGAGTCGTAGTTGGTCTTCTATAGAAAGTGGTATCGTGCTACCCTTGGGTAGTGTGCACAACCTAGCTTTTACTGTGAATCTATGCTAGTGCACGATTGGAGCACGACCTACTAAAATGGTGCGCAATTTGAGCGCAAATTGCTAGAATGATGTGCAACTACAGGGCAACCTATGAAAGCTGGAAAGCGAGGATTTAGGCATTTTCCAAAGGAAAACCCTTTTTCTTTTTTTTCTTTTTCGTTTCTCATCTCTTTCCATTTTTTTTTTCTTTTTTTATATCAGCTCATCGTTTTCCTTTTCCCATTGTTTGGCATGGAATCCTTGGTATCTAGACAAGAAAGGTGGAGAGTAGAAGGCTTTTAAAAATCCTTCAAAACTAATGTGAAACTGGCCATGAATCATCTCAGTGACCTGTATAAATTGTGGATAGAACACCAACAGTACATACGATTAGACAGGATATTTTCCTATAATTATAATGGCAATGGCATTTCATATTATCAGAATATCAGTTAAAGAAAAAAAAAATTGCATTATAAGATATGCATTGCGAAAACAAAGATGAACAAAATGTTGCATGAACACAATTGCAAGTGTGAATGCCTTTGACATGCATTGCCCAAAAATATGAGGAAGTAAACAGGAATGATAATATGACATTTGTAGTATATCAAGGATACAAGCTAAAAAAATCTTACGTGTTTAGACTTCTCTCATGAGCTTCATCCAATATAATTACTGAATATTGATTTAGCTCTGGATTAGAGAGGCTCTCACGAAGTAGACACCCATCAGTAAGGTATCTGGGCATTTTTCATAATGGCAGGTTAGACCTAAAAAGTTCCTAAAAATAAAAGAAAGTAAAGACAAAAAATGGTGACATGCTTCAATGGCTCAGTCTAATAAATATAGCATTACTTAATAATAGTTTTATCTGAAGTCCGATCTTCAAATCGAATGGCATAGCCCACTTCCTCTCCAAGCTGAACCCCAAGTTCATGTGCAACCCGCCTGTGCACAAAAACAAGAGAGAAAATTTATAATAATAATAATAATAAAAGTTCCACATGTAGACCTCAGTTTTTTCACCACATACTCTGCATAGTAGAATATATGCTCCCACAGCATGTGAACAATATAATAATAATACCACAAAATAAATATGTATATTAGTTTAAACCTGAAAACTCAACTTTTTGCTCAGGTTGGGTCAACTCGAAGACTCGACCCAACTTGACTTGATATTTAATAATTATAAATTATTATACTTGTACTTATAAATAGTTTGGCATGAGTATTGTGAAATAAGAGAATTAACAACAACCTACTATGTAGCCAAGTGGTGGGGATGTTGCCACTCTTGTAGAGGTCATGAGTTTGACTCCTCTTCCCTGCACATTATCACTTTTTTCTAAAATACCGTTTTCAACTCAACAAGTCTTCACGAGTCTGGGCCAAGTCAGTCTCAAGATCGAGTTTCCTAAAGACTTGGCTCAAAATCTCTCGCATTCGAGTTGACTCGGTCAAGTTTGGTGTCAACTCAGCGAGTTTTAGAACTATGGTTTAATCTCAATATGCTGCATATCGTGCAAGAAAAGAGGGATCTTATTTTCTGCAAGCAGTTTCCATGGCATGTGTGAATGCATAGATACTGACTTCAATAGATGCTGAATTCAATAAAGTCAACCATTACATTTTGTGTCTTCCTTGGAACAAAACCAGTGTTCTTAGAAGAGAAAAGCAGGCAGTTTGAGGCCCTGGATGCTAAAACCCCAAAGAGATCTAATGAAAAGAATTATGATTAACATCTTTTAGCGTTTTTTAAAGTACATAGACTAACTTAGGAAAACAAAATAAGTACAAAAGATAGAGAAGAAGAAGAAAGTGAAAAGACAATAACACAAAAATGCAGAAAGACTAGAGGAAGGTGCCAAAAGAAGCAAAGGAATCAGTGAAACACCAGTCTCCTAATAAAGATGGGAAAGTTGAAGAGAACCAAACAAGTCTAAAGGCCCGTTTGGAAGCACACTCTACACAGGTGTTTCATGCCTAAATGATGTTTTGAGCCAAACACCACTTCACAAAGTGCATTTGGATGCACATTCACAACGGCGTTTTGATCCCCTATTGGTCAAAACAAGTACTAAAATGCCCACTCACCACAAACCAATCAAATTGGTTTTCAAAGAGTTGACTGACAAAATTGCAGGAGAACTGCTTCACCAAGGACGCCCTTTCGCAGAGGTTGCATACAAACATGCCCTAATTATCTTTCAAGATCTCTATGGAGTCCAATTAAATTGTCACATGCCATAGATGGCCTCAATTCCTAAAGCACAAGAACAAATATTAACTTGTTAACTCATACAAGACCTAATGGGGACATCAAAGGACCTACTCGAGTGTACCAAAGACGGAGATAACCACCCACATCAGCACAGCTTTCTTTGTGGATGGGAGACGAGTTTCAAATGGGGGCCCACCGGGGCATTTTGAAAACCCCACATGCATTGGACGTGCATCAGGAAAACCCACCTCGGGATGATGCATGTGGGTTGCTTAGGAGATCATTTTAGTCATAGGATTTCTATTTCGTATCGATCCAACCATTGGATCTTGTCGATCAGGCCATCGGGCCAACAGATCTTTCAGATATGGGCCCCTTGTAATTTGATCTTGCTTTCTTTATGTTTTTTGTTATTTTTAGGAGTTGCTTGATTGTTGAGATTGATAATAAATGTTTTGGTTTTCTTATATTAGATTATAGGCCACTTTACTTAAGTGAGTGGCATAGTTGTAATTATGATGAATTTTTTTATTCTAAATTTTTAATTATAAAAGCACAGGGAGGGTGGAGTTTCAACCCTAGTGGAGATTTAAGAAGGAAAGAAAAAGCTCTCTTGTATGAAAGAATTTTCCTCCTTATTTTCTAGGATTTTTTTAGAAACCATCCCTTCCACTTAAATTGTGGAATGGTAGAAGCTTGTTTGGTGGTGGATTACCCAAGGTACATCATTCATCTTTCTCTTCTTCGAAAGGTATTCTTCTTCTTTTTATCTTATCTTCCTCTTTTCCCTTCCATTACAACCTTTTAAACCCTAGATTTGCAATTTCTTATTTTCCTCTATTTCTAAAAACCCTAATTCCAAAATCATCAATTCCTATGAACCCTAATTTTTCAAATTTCATATTTTCCCCTTCCTAACTCTAATCATAAATCCTACGAATATGTCCCTTGAGTGTAAAACGTGTCTATGCTAAATTGAAAGTTTTATCCTTCCATCGAGCCTAGTTTTATTTGATTTATGTGATTTCTTAGCATGCGGGCATGTGATTTAGGTTAAATCAAATTTTTATTTCTTATTGTTTACTCTTAATTGCTTGGTGGGTTAGCATCTTTTGTAATTGAATTACTTTATAGACTCTTTCATAATCTCCACGTTGCATGCTAGCATTAAATCATGTGTCCTACATCAGGACCCCTAAGAGACTAGATACAATCTGTACATGAGCAGCAGTGGATTTGATATATGAGCAAGAAAGAGTATGCTTCAAAAGGCTGCATATTGTCAATGTTTGAATAGCAAAAGTGGAAGCATGGTTGCAAAGTAGGAGCATCACTAATTGGAAATGAGGTAACCATTAACTACTTTATTATAATTAGTCTAACAAACATTGATCAGAAAAGTATTTCATCAATAAATTAATGAGCATTGACTAGGAAGAATCAAAATACCCAACTAACAAGTCTAGCTTTCCCAACACAAACTAATCATTTCAAAAACAGTAACTTGTAATATCGCACTCACTAAGAAAAGTGAGTCAGATCATATCAGGTATAGAAAAATTCATCAACGGTCCATTAATCTATACTTCCTATGAAGGAAATTAAAAAAAAATGAAGGTCTTAAAGAGAAAGGGCATGGAATCTTTTCTGAACTAAATGCATTGGAACCTAGAAACATGATTAGAGGCACTCTTCTTGAAGTTTAGGACCACCCAAATGTACAATCGTTTTAGTTATAAATGAATTGGATGGATGTTGTGATGTTGTGGCTACTTCTCTCTTGACACCAAAGTGGAGTATGTTTGGACCATGCTAATATCTAGACCATTGATCTGATGATCCCACCATGGATGGAGGAATAACTTAAAACCTCCCAAATTGGAAGGTCCAAAGCCCAACCCTTCTATAGGTTTCCTAAATATGGATGGTTAACAAAAAAGTAAAGGATTGATCATCATTCAGTGGGAAAAGGCAAAAGATTGGATTGCTACAACCTTCCGGTCTGTGAGATTTTTGATGATCCACATTCAGTAGAAAAAGGTAAAAGATTGTGTTGCTACAATCTTCCGGTCTGTGACATTTTTCAGGCATCGGCCATCTCCATTGCGCCCTACCAAATAAATGGTGTGAATCATCCAACCGTGGTCCCCACTCCCCACGTGTATGAGCTTGGACGCTTAGCATAATATACATGTGTTGTGGCTCAAAACCTAAAAGTTCGTCTCTAGTAATAAGACCATCTCCATTCAACAAGTCTCTTAATATCTCTACTCACAAATTCTAACTCGTGACAATCTTAATTTTTACAAAAACAAAAAGGAAAAAAATAAACATTAAATAGGTTATAATGTCTTCTCTCATAATTGCAAATATACATTTTAAATTATTCAAAAAGTCTGCCTAGTGGCGATGTGCCAGCTAGTCACAAGGTAAAGGAGGGTTGATGTCACATGGAGACTTTTGGATTAGGACCTAAAAGCTCCTCTCTAGTAATAAGAACAACTATACTTCAACAAACCTTTTAATATCTGTAATTATCACAATTCTAAATCGAGAGATTTTTTATTTCTACAAAACAATAGTCAGTAATAGGTCATTATATATACTCTTCGAACAAAAAATGCACATTTCAAATTATTCAAAACTCTGCCTCATGATGACGCGTGAGCTGGTCCCAAGACTGGGTGAAGGAGGTTTCATGCCATGTAGGCAAATGTTCTTGGTTATTGAATACTTGCCAAGCAATCGCAAGATTTTGTAAAGCTGGTACAAAATAGCTGGGGAAATTCTCTCTTGCCAGGGGTCAAGAATCTTAGATAGCTCATAATTTGGCACTTTATGTAGCAAAGGTACCACCAGTGATCCTTGCAATTGCACATCTTCTTCAGAATCAAGGTTGTGAAGTTCGCTTATATCTACTCTAACGTCAGAAAGCTAGCCAATCACCTAAATCTAATTGTATCCTTTCTATTCGAGGCAAATGTGATACCAATTCCCTTGCAAATGAGAGATCGATATGAGGGTCGCTGGTTGTCAGGTCATCCTCTCCCCCTTCCTAGTTGCTTGTGTTTTTGCTCTTTTGTTTTCTAGACACTCCCTTTATAACATGAGGACCATGCTGCTTCATTGTCCTACACCCAAACCACTCCCTCTCCCGTTTTGTTCAATTACATTGACAAGGACGGGTAAGACTGAAGATGTGTTCACATACAGCATGATCTATGGATTCTATGGTATTGTATCAAGCTGATGTGGAGGGCTCTCCTCAAACTATTTGGCGTAGTACATTTCCTTAACACGAATTTTAGTATATTGACCATCAGACCAAATGACCAATGCTAAAGTCTTGATTAGTTGCATCACAAATTGTAACTGCATAGATTAGGAAAGTCAAAGGAAATCAAAACTTAGCCATCGTGAATTGAAATGTAAAGACTTAAATGAACCTCAGCACGAGGATATGCACAACATACTCAAATTTTTAGTTTGTGCATGTAAAATCCATACTCAAGAGATCCAGATAGTAGTCTCATAAAATCCATCATGGATGGACCATTCCCCAAATTTCCATTTGGATGCCTGTAAAGTCCTTAAGTTGTAAAGGGATTACAAGTAATCTGATTACAGGGGCCGTTTGGATGCATGTATTTGCCTGTAAAGGCTTTACAGGCTGTAAACAGATTACAGCTTTTAGCTGTAATCTAAAACCTAGTAAAAAACCATGTTTCAGATTACAGGTAAAGTCTTTACAGCTAAAAAGGCATTATACATGTTAGAACACAATGGTTAATATACACTCATGAATATGTGGGGCCCACCATAATGTGTATGGTACATCCAATCTATACATCATGTACTTCCCTTGATGCTCCCATGTGGCCCTAAAAAAACAACTCGTCTATTATCAAATGGACCACACAAGGGAAGGATGGGACGTCCACCATTAAAAACTTCTAGATTGCATTTGGGGCCCACTGTGCTGGGTGGAAGACATCCAATCCATTTAGTGTGTGCATGCTTTAATGTCCTCTTAGGACCCTTAAAAAAAATCAAGTCTTTCTTAAGTGATTTTTGCAGATTTTGGAAGGTTCACCGCCCAAGCTCTCTGGTATGTATACCTACTTTATTCATTGTAAACACTTTACAAGCTAGCCAAACACACAATCTGTTTACCTATAAACAGATACCACTTAAAAGTCAAACGGAATAGCATGTAAACCGATTACACCTGGAATTCTTTTCAGGTGTAATGTGTTTACAACCAAAAAAAATTACAGGCATCCAAATGACTAATCCGAGCCACCAACCTAGGGACTTTCTCATTTGAAATTGGACCGTTGTTGTATTTCTCTTCTCATTTGTCTATTTACAGACTAGAAATTTTAAGGGCTAGGATCTTCCAATTTGGGAGATGTTTGGGGCATGGTCCTGCCACAGTTCAGCCCAGGTCGTAAAACGATGGGTGCTAGTGTTTAAAAACCTGGACTGAAATGAAAGGCTGGGCAGATTGGACCAGCCAACCAACCAAATGGATTGTGTCACTAGAAACACTTTTTGGGAAGCAAACCATTCAAACCGCCCAGTTCAACCAATCCAATCACCTGGGTTGGGCAGTGGTCTAATCCAAGAGCCCATGTCAACGGATCAAACCTTTGTTTGATATATTTTTTTAATTTATGATGCCTTGTCGAAATTAGAAGGTGGATCACTTGAACCGGAAGTTGTACTAATTTGGACAACTGGGCACAGATTGGGTCAGGATCATGTCTTGACTTTAAAACATTGATGGGCCCCACTTGTAAAAATTGAAAGCTCAAGTTTACTGTGCATATCCTCGTGTTGAGGATTATATCATTCATCAAAAACGAAATCCATATAAGTCTTTTTTTAACTTATAGCGACTTGCAAGTTCAAAATTACATGTCAGAATCAGAATGAATACTTCTACTTCCTCAAAACAAAAACAAAAATTTGCGAGACCATGTGTTGAGTTTGTCACTGTTTATTAAATGACAGTAAATCACCCAACGTACACGGGGCATGCACGCCATTCCGTCCAGAGAGTTCAAATCATGGCCTCATTGCAAACGGATCACAGCCCAAAAATCAAACTAATGAGACATCTTATCAATCTGACTACTGGTTTCACCAGGTGAATTTGAATAATAGACCACTAATTTTTTAACCATTTATTAATGGCCACAAATTGGACTTACAGATGGGACAAAAACTGCAATTTTCAAGCTATACTCCACCCATAACAGGGCACATGATTTGGACAATCTGGATTGATGTTTATGTACCGCCATGTACAACAGGCGAATTGTCATCATTTAATAAACATGTGACAAACTCACACCACAGTCTTATAGAGAGAGAGAGAGAGAGAGAGAGAGAAATTAATTGTGCTGTTTTTCAATTCATTTCAATTCATCGGATTTATAGGAGAGCGAGAGAGGATCAAAATACACGTGATCGCAGATGACAGATACAAAATCTGACATCTAAGAAACAAAAGGAAAGAAAATGAGAACTTCATCGAAAAATACCTTGCAACGGAGACAGCGGCAACTCGGCGGGGTTGAGTGACAGCAATGATACCGGATTTGGTGTAGCCACTCCTGTGGAGGATCTGAGACAGCTGGGTACTCTTTCCTGAACCGGTTTCTCCGATTACGACGACGACAGGGTTCTTCTCCACGGTTTCAACGATTTTCTCTTCGAATTTGAGGATCGGGAGATCAGCCATGGATGCTCGAAGGAGCGGTCAAAGGAATTACAGAAGAAAATGGTGAGAATTTCAAGGGAATTTGGAGGAGGAGAGAGATGGGTTTAGGGTTTTGAATTGGTTTTTTTTTTTCGGTTTTTGAAAATGAAGGGTTTTAAGGTCCTTCGAAACCTTCCCTCCCTAATGGCGAAACACTCCAGTACTCTGCAATAGTGATTATGATACGCAGGCACTTAAAAATTGCAAACATGGCATATAAATTATTCAAGTTAAACTGTCCAATTTGTGGATCCCATTTGAAGGTGTAAGTTTAACCAAAATTTGTGCTTATTTGATTTTCTGATTATCGGATTATGTACATTTATTGGACGGCTAATAATAAAAGATATCCAACATTTTCCACAAAACGTCCACAATTCGGAGGTTGGATTGTTCGATCAATCTAATTTTGGAATGCCACGCGCCAATGGGCTTCACAATCTATAATTGAAGTTGTCCCATGCGACGTGTACAATTCTGAGTGCATGTGTATGAAGAGTCGTACTCTATGAGAGTATCAAATACTCCCCAAATGGAACTTGAAACAGGTAAAAATACAGTTAGACGTTGCACACGCGTGAAAGATTAAGGCCGTTTGCGCGGTGCTTCTGCTCTCTAAACTTGGAGGCCTGAATATTTAGGCGGACTGCTCACCGGATGGGCCGCGCATCTATTTATTCTAATTTTTGAACGGTTGGTCAGTTTTTTTTTTTTTCTTTCTTTATGCACATGGCATGCAATCATCAGCAATAGATGGACAGGCCTGATTTTTTGGCCAGGGTGCATATAACGGTTTGGTCCAGCTAGTGCACCAGTGAATCGGCGCACGGATTCAGCTAGGTCACGACCTGACCAAGTTCGGTCAGGCCAGGATAAGTGAGGGCCACCTTAATGTGTGTTGTATATCCACGCCCTCCATCCGTTTTCCAACTCATTTTATGACGTGGGCGCAGAACTGAAGCAGATCCAAATCTTGGGTGGATGGGCAACTATCATTCTTAGGGCTCGGGTGCATGAAATGTTATATTTTGTTTTAAAATAGTATTAAAATTTGAATTTTTAAATTTTCGATAATTTTCCTCCATTTTTGAAAAGTTATAGTACTTTTGAGTTGTGGGTTTTATTCCACATAGGATTTGACATAGTAAACTATCTTGTATATAAGATAGTTTTTTTGCCTAGGGCTTGAGCCCCTTTCAGGGGGCATGTGAATTTGGTCCTATGGGGGGGCTATGCCAATAGCTCTAATCTATACCATTAACCACACACGCGCGCGCCGAGCCGAGCCGTGCAGTGCCGTGCCGAGCCGAGTCCGTGTGCGCGTGCGCGACGCGACGTGACGTGACGGCCTGGGTATGTGTATGAGTACTCGCAGGACTGTATGTGCGGGAATGTACTCGCATTTGTGCTTTTTAAAAGTCTATATAAAGACTACCGATTCCAGTTTTAAATATACAAAATTATTATCTCTCTTATAAAACTCTCTCTGATACAATTTTAAGAATTTTACTGAGTTCATCGTTGAGTCAACTCAACACTTTCGAATTAAACAGCAAGTGGTTTGAGCCCATGTACAGTAAGTGCACCGCTGGGACCGGGCCATAGTCGTTTTTATCCTGGAGGTCGATTGCTCTGGAAACCTGTTGCACTTGAGACGCTGTTCAAGGAGAGCAAATTCGATTTCAAGCCAAGTGACTCAGTCACGCCTCGACTCAATTCAATAAGTTCTTTTTTCTCAAAATTTATTTTCCTTTTTTTTAGTTCTCGATTTTTAATAGTCTATTTAATTCAACCAAATATTCCAACAATCTTGAAATCGAATTGTTGAATTACATAGACTATGGCTACAGTAACAGTAAATGCTTCTGTTGAGTTATCGAAAATCGAACCATTCGCTGGACAATCATTTAAACGGTGGAAACGGAAACTAATGTTCGCTCTTACCACCCAGAAAGTTTCATACATTTTATCTGAATCATTTACTATAAATCCAGCAAATCAAACTGAAGTAACATATGAAAATAATTGTAAAAATTATATTCTAAACTCTTTATCCAACGAACTATATGACGTGTATGCTTCTTACATGTCTGTTAAAGACATATGGACTACTTTGAAAAAGAAATACATATTAGAAGATGCAGGAGCTAAGAAACATGCAATTGTTAATTCCCTTCATTATGAAATGATTCACGAACTATCAATAAAATGAATTAAGTTGGATGAAGTATTGCTTTCAGGAGCACTAATAGAAAAGTTACCGCCCTCCTGAAAAGAATATAAAAATAGAATGAAACATAAAAAGAACAGTGTTTCTTTGAAAACCACTATCGTACACATACGAATAGAGGAGACCAATAGAATTAGGGACCAAAAAGAAAATAAAAATGAGAAAGATTCAAAGGCGAATCTTGTGGAATCAAGTTGGGCAAATAATAAGAAAAATGGCAACTATCATAACTGTGGCAAACCTGGACATTATGCAAATGAATGTAGGCTTAAAAAGAAGAATGCAAACAATCAATTCAAGAAAAAAGAAAACTGCTACAACTGTGGAAAGCCTGGGCATCATGTCAAAATCTGTAGGCTCAAGAAAAACAAAGATAAGCTGTAAGCTAATCTTACAGAAACAGACAATGAGTCTGACATAATAGTAGCTATGGTGTCAGAAGTCTTCCTTATAAACAACTTGGAGTAGGTGGTAGACACTGGTGCAACTAGGCACGTGTGCAAGGATCGTAGCATGTTTACCTCCTACCAAGTATCAGAAGATGATAAATATGTATTTATGGGTAATGCTAGAACGTCTCCAGTTGTAGAGAAATGGAAAGTACTTCTGAAACTCACTTCTGGAAAGACTCTAATGTTGAATGATGTCTTACATGTGCCTGACATTAGAAGAAACTTGGTCTTTGGTTCACTCCTCAATAAGGCTGGTGTTAAGTTAGTATTTGATTCAGATAGGCTTGTAATGACTAAGAATGGAACCTTTGTTGGTAAGGGGTACTGTAGCGATGGTTTATTCATTATAAATGTATCAAATGATAATAATAAGAAGACATTCAGTTCTGTTTGTATCGTTGAACCTTTTTATCTATGGCATAGTAGATTAGGTCATGTGAATATAGCATCTTTGAAGAAAATGAAAAGATTAGGTTTATTACCTAATATATCTAATGAAGAATTTGACAAATGTGAAACATATGTCGAATCAAAATTCATTAGAAAACCCTTTAAACAAATAGAAAGATCATCTGTTCTATTAGAGTTAATACACAGTGACTTAGGTGATTTTAGAAATCATATATCTAGAGGTGGAAAAAGATATTACATAACTTTTGTATATGATCACTCTAGGTTCACTAGAGTCTATCTGTTAAGGAACAAAGATGAAGCTTTAGATATTTTTTCTAAATACAAAATTGAAGTTGAAAATCAGTTAAATACAAAAATTAAAAGACTCAGAACAGATAGAGGAGGTGAATATGAATTTTCTCAATTTAGAGAATTATGTGAAAATAATGGAATAGTTCACGAAACTACAGCTCCTTATACACCAGAACAGAATGGAATAGCAGAACATAAGAATAGAACTCTAAAATAGATGGTGAATACTGTGTTAAATAGTTCAGGCTTACCCTCAAATATGTGGGGAGAAGCAATTCTATGTGCTTATTATATTCTAAATAAGATTCATTCTAAATCTTCTAAACAAACACCATGTGAACTTTGGAAGAATCATGTTCCTAGTTACAAATATATTAAAGTTGGGGGTGTCTTACTAAAGTAGGATTACCTGAAACTAAGAAAAGAAAGTTAGGTCCTAAAATGACCGACTGTGTATTTATAAGTTACGCACAAAACAGTGCGGCCTATAGGTTTTTAGTTTTAAAAACTAAAGATAATATTCTAGATCTTAATACAATTATAGAAGCTAGGGATGCAGAGTTCTTTGAGAACGTATTCCCTATGAAATCTAAATCTATAGGAATAGAGGAAGTCAAGAAATCAGATATTGCGTCTACTAGTAAAAATGCTTACGAGAAAGTAGTAGAAGAGATACAACTAAGAAAAAGTACTATGGTTAGAAGAGAAACTAACCTGGGAGATGGTTTTTTCACTTTCTTAGTAGAAGATAATCCTACAACCTATATAGAAGCAATTAACTCTCCAGATGCAACCTTCTGGAAGGAAGCAATAAATAATGAGTTAGAATCTATTATATCTAATAACACTTGAAAATTTGTAAACCTACCACCAGAAAATAAATCAATAGGTTGTAAATGGGTGTTTAGAAAGAAACTAAAACCAAATGGGACTATTGATAAGTTTAAGGCTAGGTTGGTAGCGAAAGGCTTTAAACAAAAAGAAGGAATAAATTACTTTGATACATAGTCTCCTGTAACTAGAATTAGAACTATCAGGGTCTTAATAGCGATAGCCTCCATATATAAACTGGTGGTACATCAGATGGACGTTAAGACAGTTTTCCTAAATGGAGACTTGGAAGAAGAAATATATATGGAACAACCTAGGGGTTATAAGATATCAGGAAAAGAAAATAAAATATGTAGATTAATTAAATCATTATATAATTTAAAACAGGCTCATAAACAATGGCATGAAAAATTAATGGTGTTTTAAAATCAAATGTTTATCATATAAATGATGTAGATAGATGTGTATATATTAAAATTTCAAGAAATGAATATGTTATTATATGTCTTTATGTTGATGACATGCTTATTTTTGAAACTAATATTAAATTAGTTAATACAACCAAGAAATTCTTGTCATCTAAGTTTGACATGAAAGACTTAAGAGAGGTTAGTGTAATCTTGGGTATTGAAGTAACAAAAAAAAATGGTGTTATTATATTATCTCAATCTCATTACATTGCGAAGATATTGAGAAAGTTTAACCATTTTGACTGTTTACCCGTCAGTACTCCTTATGATTATAGTGTAACTCTCATGAAGAATACAGAAAATAGTGTCTCAATTAGAGTATTTCAGAATAATTGGTAGCCTTATGTATCTAACAAACTGCACTAGACCAGACATAACTTTTGCAGTCGGAAGGCTAAGTAGATATACACATAACCCTGAAAAAGAGCATTGGAATACTTTGTCTAAGATTTTGAGATACCTAAAAGGCAGTATAGCCTATGGTTTATATTATAATGGTTTTTCTGCTGTATTAGAAGGATACAGTGATGCTAACTGGATTAATGATTCAGATGAGACAAAATCCACGAGTAGATATGTCTTCACGTTAGGTGGAGGAACAGTCTTTTGGAAGTCTACCAAACGGACATGTATCGCTCGGTCTACTATGGAATCCGAGTTTATTACCTTAGAAAAGGCTGGATCAGAAGCCGAGCGGCTTAGAAATCTCGTAGCTGATATACCATTGTGGCCAAAGCCTGTATCAGCCGTATCTATTCATTGTGACTGTCAAGTAGCTATAGCGAAAGCAAAAAATAAAATATATAACGGAAAGAGTGGGCATATTAGACTCAAACACAATATAGTGAAACATATGTTGCGTGATGGAGTCATATCTATTGACTTTGTGAGGTCAAAAAAGAATCTAGCAGATCCTCTGACCAAATGACTATCTAAAAGGTTAGTCAATGATACATCGAAGGGAATGGGGCTGAGCCTAATATATGAGCTGCCAGTGTCGACAACTCAACCTATACAAGTGGAGATCCCATGAAAAAGGTTCAATGGGTAAACAATAAGACATGAGGTAGACGATTGCACTGAGTTGTATGAGTCCCTTCTATGGTGTACAGTGCGAGCAGCAACGCAGAAGGATGAGTTGTTAAAACTCTTAATGAATTCATAGCCATATATTTGGTAGTGTATACAGTTGTTGCATACATTTGATGGAATTCACCTATATGGGTGTGGAGGTGGAGGCCGCTTTCTATGAGAATCTAGGTGAATTCTCTAGAGCACTCATGAAATTCAGGTAATGGTGTATGGCCGAAACACACCGAACCGCAGAATCACTTGCAGAGGAAGAGTTGTGTGAGTGGCATGTACTTGCGATTTACATTAAAAGGATTCAAGTTCAAGACTATGGTGTCACCTGATTCCTGTAGACTTGTCTTGCTTACTCTAATGTCGGTTCAAGTCTATGGTGACACCGGCACCATTGCATAACTATTACGCTTTAATCCGAAAGGGTTTTATTTTAAAACATGTAGGGGGATTGTTGTATTTTGTTTTAAAATAGTATTAAATTTGAATTTTCAAGATTTCGGTGATTTTTCTTTATTTTTGAAAAGTTGTAGTACTTTTAAGTTGTGGGTTTTATCCCATATCGGATTTGACATAGTAAACTATCTTGTATATAAGATAGTCTTTTTGCATAGGGCTTGAGCCCCTTTCAGGGGGCATGTGAATTTGGTCCTGTGGGGGGCTATGCCAATAGCTCTAATCTATGCCATTGACCACACACGCACGCGCCCGCCGAGCCGAGCCGTGCCGTGCCATGCCCTGCTGAGCCGAGCCGAGCTGAGTCCGAGTCCGTGTCCGTGTGTGTGTGCGTGTGCACATGAGCGTGCGTGACGCGACGCAACGTGACAGCGTGGGTGTGTGTATGGGTACTGGCAGGACTATATGTGTAGGAGTGTACTCGCATTTGCGCTTTTTCGTTTTAAACCAGAGAGATGCGTCCCTTCCGGTTGGTCACACCTGTTGAGTTTAAATCCAACGGACCTAACCTTTTATAAAGGGTGCTTATGCACCATTTTGGAGTCTATATAAAGACTACCGATTCCAGTTTTAAATATACGAAATTATTATCTCTCTTATAAAATTCTCTCTGATACAATTTTAAGAATTTTATTGAGTTCATCTCTGAGTCAACTCAGCACTTTCGGATTAAACTGCAAGTGGTTCGAGCCTGTGTACAGTGAGTGCACTGCTGGGACCGGGTCATAGTCGTTGTATCCTGGAGGTCGATTGCTCTGGAAACCTGTTGCACTTGGGACGTTGTCCAAGGGGAGCAAATTCGATTTCAAGTCGAGTGACTCGGTCACGCCTCGACTCAATTCAATAAGTTCTTTTTTCTCAAAATTTATTTTCCTTTTTTTTAGTTCTCGATTTTTAATAGTCTATTTAATTCAACCAAATATTCCAACATGTAACACTTCGTGGCAGATAAATGATGCTATTGGGAATTTGGAACCGGAGATTCATGGGCCATTCTACTAGGGCCCTCAACTTGAAATGGGAACATCCAGTGACACCACTGTACAATGTCGCACGGTCTAATAATGATCAAGACATTCATCCAATGTGTTTACACTCATTTTTTAGCGCCCGGACACAAGCCAATGTGAAAATGCTACGTAGTGGCACAGTCAAAATAGTACTCTCACCTCGATGACATTTGCATCTGATTTTCCTTTGGCATTAAGTATTCTATTAGCATTACGATCCTATCAAGTCCTATCAGGCACCGACGGAGAGACAAACCACCACACATCACATGGCCATGATAAGCGTGCCCATTAAATGAGGGACGTGATTGTCACCGCTATAAAAGACCCGTCAAATAAACGTATCATATATCATAACTAGATATGATATCATATAGAGAGCCGTCTCTTACAGTCCTTTCAAAATGAAAAAATTTTCCAGAGACATTCAGAAAGCCAACGGCAATCCAAAAAATCTCGAATGTCGAAAGGTCGAGTGGGTATGCAAGCCAACCTGGACCCGGCTTCAAACCAAGATCACAGAGGGATGGCTGAACTTGCATCGGGTCTCATTTTTCACGATGATTGGAATTA
Source organism: Magnolia sinica (assembly GCF_029962835.1). Lineage (NCBI taxonomy): Eukaryota > Viridiplantae > Streptophyta > Magnoliopsida > Magnoliales > Magnoliaceae > Magnolia > Magnolia sinica. The sequence goes on from NC_080577.1 coordinate 92,559,130, forward strand.
AAATAATGGAAAATCTGATCTATCCAAATGATAGATCAATATCGGGGTCAATTCCCTCCAACACTCAAAACCATCACATTTTATGTGATCGGATAAATGAGGGATTCGATCTGGATCGTCTAACACCTGAAAGTGGACAAAGTGGCCCACCAAGAGGTGTTTAGTGACTACGTTTGATAGAGATCGGCCCTTGAGGTTCTCGGATTTTGGCCTAATTGTTTCTGCTATAGGAACCTGATAGCGCCTAGGCAAATCTTTAGTGGGCCACGAAGACCTCAGGAAAAAAAAAAGTATGAAAAGAAGATCCAAGAAGCCAACGAATTTATGGCTCTTCCTTTTCTAAGCAGATCATGATCTACTAAGGGAGCTTGCGTATCCGGATAGCCTACGCGAAGAATCCCGAAGGATCCCAAAGCCCAATAAGGGGCTTCCATTGTCTCGATAAAGCTATAAAAGAAACGTCCAAAGAAGAGCTCAAGGCCCCACGACAAACATATTTATTTACATGCCTATTTTACTTTCACACATGTTTTATTTTTCCTACATTAGTTTGCTACTACCTAGCAGCTCTTGACGCAATACGTTTACCTTGAGAATATATTAAATATCTGCAACTTTAAGTTGTCAGATCCCTATGTCCGTTTAAGTTCCAATCCAGTTGTTCACACCCTAGTCATATCTTGTTGACCATTTACCTCGATCGCTTGTTCTGATAGGCACGTCAAGTATTTATCTTTCTTTTCTTTTTACTTTAATATTAAGAATGCGAGGCACGATGACTGTAATATGGTCAATATATTAATAAATATTGATTGTGTTTATGATAGTTTTTTACTCTATTATGCATGAATCTTTTACTTTGATTGAGAAATACTGTGTTAAAGCACTAGCAAATTTATTTATTTTAAAATTTTTTAAAAAAAGAAAAAAAATCATTAAATCGGTTGATTATGCAATCAATAGTGCAAGGAAAAAAGAACTCATTCGTAAGGGTTAACCAATTCCCTTGCTCAGATCGGCTGAGTATGTCATGTACTTATAAATCAGATAGTGGTCAGGAGGACTATGGGCTCTGATTTAGTTTTCAATATGTTCGTCTCGACACAGGGGTACCGACCAATTCAGTCAATGCATTTGAGTTGACTAAACTATGGCACGCCCGCCCAATCATACACGCACGCATACTTCTAATCCAGGCCCTTGGTCGTATGAGTGGCATTGACTAGTTGAATTGGGGGCAACACGTCCTTTACGACACACCCAGTGGGACCTAGTGGCGTGAGTATTTCTCAATTAAGACGAGATGCCACCAAAATCTAAAAATACTAAGTCTGCGGTCGATATTGTAGAGGAACAATAAGACCCCGCTTAACATTATGAGTTTGTGGTTGATGTTGACACAAGAATATCTTCCCAGCACACTATCATGCGACTTTGCTGCATTCCTCGAACAAATGACAAAGTGCATGTAACAAATTACTAGAAATGTTAAGTCACGAGTAGAAAGAAGTGAAAGGAGTGCTGAGAGTCATGTCTGAAGACTTGAAGCGCTCGAAAGGCGTTCTCCAATTCTCTATCCTGGTGGATACGAGTTAGAACCACCAATTGAGTTCTCAAATAAAGCCAACCAAAATTAGCCACAAGGTTAGCCTCTAAAACCCTCCTTGGCGGTAGATGAAGAGCAAAACGACCATGGCCTTAATTAACCAAAGAGCCCCAACTAACAAAATTACAACATTTATGAGAGTCACGCCCCTGTTGGATCAAGTAAGCTTGTCGAGCAGACGCCCATGTTAGAAAATTCACCTGTGGTGTAATGGGATTACCATAGTTGCACGTGTGGAAGCCCGACGAAGCTAAGGAATGAAGGCTATGTCCTATAGGGGGTTGATTGGGACTAATTAAAAATTTTCGCCTTTTAAATCACAATTACCTACATAAGCTAATGTGCAAATTAAGTTAAGCAGAATAATTAACTTTAGGGTTTCAAAGCCAATAAATGGTCCAATCACATAAACTGCAAATTATATGTCAATAAAACAACTAGTCTATAAACACGACAATGTATATGTATGTGTGGCATGTGTTAACTATCCATCCCTAGCATTCATCTAATCAAGTATACAAATAATTCAACATTCAATTAGATAAGTATAATCAAACAAGTACGCAAATGACAATCACAAACACAACCATGAGTAATGACTCGATTTCCCTACTTTACTCCCGATGGACGCATCTAACCCATGAGTGTACTGGACTTCACTGTCATAGGTTTTAAATCAGGTTAACCTCTAACATTTACAATCATACATATGGAAATTCATTTGCAAGTGACTTTATGTAGTTTTCTATAGGCTCACCACAAACATTTGCCTACACAAGAATCCACTGACATATACACTCTTATTGGAAGCTCCCATAATAGCCTTAGTTGGTTTTCTGTAGGCAAACCAACTACCACAGTCCCAGTCCAAGGACTTACCTACATAATAACTTGATTTAGGCCATGCACAAGAGTCAATGTCCTACACAAGAACCTGGAATTGGGCCCTACACAAGAACTTAAATTTAGGCTATACGCAAGAACCTAGTCGAATTTAGCTCACAAACTCTTACCCTCAATCCTACACGAGGAAAGAGAATATAGAAACTCTTACACGTGACAACTTGTCGGATTAAGACCCTTTTGTAGCGTCATCTCGGGTTGCTTGATCGATGCTCTCCTATGCTTCAATCAATTCTCCTTTGTTCCCCCGATCATGATGTTGATGTTTTCCCAAGGCTCTGGCTCTAAGATAAAATATTTTTGCATGTAGTGCTCATTTGATGTGACTAATGTGATGGGGGGTTGGTTGAATATTCTACAATTAATAGAAAGTTGTATTTCCTACTAGATCCACCTAGATGGGTCTTTTAGAAAATTTAAATAATGGTTTGCATGTAAAGGTTTAGTATAATCTCTATAAAGTAGAGGAGTTCAAGCACGTCTTCAAGGTAGATGTTGTAATCCTCATTAAAGTGCTAGTCTCAATGAAGTTGACTTAGAACTCTTTGGTTTATAGTCTTCGGATAAGGAATATGATCATGGATTCATCTAAGCTTTTATTGTACAAAAAAACTATTAGAATGCCCAATAACTGAATGTCCTCTATAAGAAGTTTGATTTATAATGGTCAGAAAACAGACGTATATCAGGTCTGTCGATGCCATTGAGGTAACCTTCGATGTCATCGAAGAGTTTCTCATGTCATCAAGAAAATTAGTTAATATGATATATTTTTTGCTGGACATATCTAAATTACTTTTTGATGTTGTTGAGTGATATTCGATGCCATCGAAGTGAAGCTTTGATGCCATCAAGAAAATCAGATCAAATGATCAATTGTCACTAGATATATTTGACTTCATGTTCGATGACATCAAAGACTAATCGAGGTCAGTTTGATGGGATCGAGTACCACTCGAAAACTGTTGTTTTGGGCATATTTTTTCGCAGCAGTTTCGTACTATATTATCACAAATAGCTCCACACCTCTTGTAGTTTTAATTATCATGTTCTAATTAGATTTCTAAGGCTAATGGATAACCAACAAGGTTTACTTATTAATCCAATGTCATCTAGAGGCTCAGAGATTGTTTTGGGTCAAAGGTTATGGCACAAAGACACCTTATTTTCCAATTCATTGCCCCTTGATGATCTTGTACCATTATGCATTCGGTCTTCGACTTTTAAAGACTCAACTGACTACATGACACAATGATTTACATGATATAAACAAGATGCATAAATCAATGCACTAACAAAAGTATCGGTGTTAAATGTCCTGGCGACTGACCCACCTCGGGAACAACCTTAGTATTGATTAGCATACTACAATGGAACCCAAAGGATTGTGCAACCCCGAGATCAACTCATAATACATATGTGTTTTATTAAGGACAAACTAGGGCGTAGGGGTTTGTAGGACAATATTCAGTCATGCCCCGACTATATGGAGGCTCATATAAATATGGTGTTAACCCAAACAGCTGAAGATTACCCCCAATTGACTTATAAAAAATAATATCCTGATTAGGTCAACTTATATTATGAATTTTTCTGAAGTTTTAAATTCATGGAGTTCACCTTATTTTTGGTTGATTAGGTCAACTTATATTATGATTTTTTCAAAAGTTTTAAATTCTCGGAGTTCACCTGATTTTCGGGAGATAATGAAACATCCATCATCGAACACGTAAGTCGGTTCACCATATAACATGGAGAAACATCTCAAAACAATTTCCTGAAATTCTGTTTGTTTGAAAATTCACTAACCGGGACCATGTTCACATTGTATATCAACCCTACCGATGAATTCAGTTCAGGCCTGGCCTGAGATTAAAGAAAAGTTTCACATGCAATTCCATCGAGTTGAGCTATAGGTTTTCATAGCTGACCTCTCTCTTATGAGGCAGGCATCAGAAGAGTCGGTCGAACAATTTATTGCCCGCTTAAAGGGTACAATGAACCATTGGCCAGTCATCCTACCTAAGGCCAAGTATGCTAGGTTGACCTTAGAATGTGTGTACTCTGAACTTCGTTATAAATATTTAATAATAATTAAAATAAGTAGATTAACTATAAAAATAATTAATTTAAATAAATTAAATAAATATTATTTTTTACATAAATACCCTTAAGAAATTATTTTTTTTACAATATAGTGCATATATTACACAGTGCAAAAACTATGTTGTCATAATTTAGTCTCTATAATTTCTACAAGGCTATCTTGTTTTCTATAATTGTCTACAATATTATACAGAACTTTCTGAATATTGTTGAAATTTTCGATTGTATATAAAAATAATAATTCTTGCATTATTGTACTCATAACTTAACGCATAATGATTGGATGACTCTAAAATTCAAGGGGATTGTGTAAAACTCTAATATGGTCTCCTGTAACATAACTATAAAACTATCTAGTAATATAATTAGTCAAATAACATCCTATAATTAAAACTTTAAGAAAGAAATAAATAAAAATTTGAATTTAAATGAATCAAAGAAAAACACTAACTCAGATAAAAATGAGTTTACGAAAAATGATGAGAGCCCCTATCATTTTGATAAGTAAAATTTAAAAATAAATAAATAAATAAATAAAGGTAATGGTCATGATCATTATGTGTTAAGTGTCGAGGTCATCATGTGTTAAGGGTTGAGGTTGGATGAGAGGTACAGAAGTTGAGGTTGTCATGTGTTAGCGGTCAAGGGTCGAGATTGGTATAGGGGTTAAGGGTCGAGGCTAATCAAGGGATTAAGAGTCAGGGTTGTCATATGCTAAGGGTCAAGGTTAACATCAAATGTTCAGCCAAGCTAATACATCAAAAGCCACTTTTATCTCTAGCATTGTCTTCAACATAACTATAACGATTATCCCTCTCCACATCAATCCTTCACATACATCTCAATCTTCCCACATAAATAATACAAAATGCATCCACACATGTCATGCCTCAAAATTCAAAACCCAAGTACAGTGACTTTGATCCTGATTTATAGGGCATAAACTTTATTATTTTTTGCCTTCATTAGTTACTTTTGCATTTAAATTACCATTAATCCAAACCATAGCATACTTAAACCATTCAAACCACAATAAACTAAACTTGAAATTCTAAAATAAATTTTCTAAATCCAATTTCAATTGATCCACCACTACTAATTCTCTCTCATATATTTTTAGTTTAAATTTATTACAATTTCTCAGATAAAGTAACCACTAAAGTCTAACGAAAACCCATAAGAACTGTCTTAACTTGGGTGAGCTAAAAGATCAAGGAGATCTATTCTTCATAATTGAAGTTTCAGTTGAAAAACAATACAATCCTATTTAATATTAAATATAGTTGACAATGTACTAACAAATATAATGTCATGGATTAGATTTCTTGCAAAGAGTTCATGGATGAAGTGTGATGATTATGATATCATGTATGCTATGGTGAATGTATGATAACTTTAAATTAATAAATGTCCATGAACTTAATGCCTCTAGACATTAATAATCTATGACAAATCAAGCATGTTCACTTAGCCTGTATAGCGAGGCGCGTACATAATTTCACATGTGTTGCGATCTTGGATGGCTCTAGACACTAGGAACCTATGTCAAATCAGTCATGCTCACTTAACGAACCAAATAAGATATATACATTAAAGGAACCTGCATGCCTTTGGACGTTGATAACTGAAATGGAGAGCTAGCGATGTCCTGGAGGGGGGTAAATAAGACAATGCCAAATAATCATAATAAATGCGGAATATGTAAAAATTATAAAAATTTCAATTGCTTGAGTATTGAAACCTTAATTTCAATTAATTCGTAGGACAACCTTCACCTAAAATATTAGGCAGGATAACTTTATTTCATGAATGTCTTTAAAATCAATCTTTTAAACTAGTAATAGAATATAAAATAATTACAATATTCACCACAAGAATGAAATAATTAATATATCCAATCACCAAAAAGAATAAAGCATTCACCATATGACACAAAAAGTTATAGTGGTTCAGTGCTTAAAACAGCTACGCCTACTCCACTCCCAAAATTACTACCCTCGTAATTTTGGCTTTCACTATAATAAGGTTTTCACAGGGTCACCTTAACAACTTGATACAGTTCCTTGTGATTTTCACGGGCTATCACAATAAAAACCCTTTGGTGATTTTTACAGGTTATCACAATAGAAACCCCATTAAGATTTTCACAGGCTATCTCAGAAAAACCTAAAAAGAAATATCGTAAATATACTTATCTTCAAATGTAGATTCAAAAGAAGCTTGTAGCAAAAGGACTTCTTTCTTAAACGTAGATGGCGCAGTTTTCAATCAGACAAAAAGAGTCTAGGGTTCTATATATTATAGAAAATGGAAAACCCATTTGCTACTTGATTCAATTCTCTTAGATCTCAAAGAAGAGTATAGATTGCTCTCTTATAATAAGACTTAAATGATATTGAGAAAAAAAGAATTGAATAAGTTATAAATTAAAATTTATAAATACCACATAAATAGCTTTGCGAGGACTTGAACTTCTCTCTCTTGCAGAAGAACTATAGTAATTTCTTGTTGTCATTTAAAATGAGAGAAAGACTCAATTTATAGAAAAAAATGTTAGAACTTCGGCTAGCATAAGATTGGATTCGGTTGGCCGGAGTCCACCGGATTCTGTCCAACGGCTCTCGGATTGTGTGGGATAAGGTTTATCCAAAATTCGGCTGGCCTGAGGACAAATTTAGTTGGCCAAACATTACAATTCAACTAGTCAAAATCCCGCAAATTTCAAAAGATTACATTGCTGGAATTTCACGTGAACTTTCTTGGGCTACCCAAATTTCAAGCTTAGGCTAGCCAAATTTTCAACAGAATTGAAGTTGGGCTGGCCAAACCAGAAGTTAGGCTGGCCGAATTCCATAGCAAAAATACTTATAAAAATCCAAGATAGAGAATTTTTTAAAGTAACTAATCCTAAGGTCTTTATAAGGTTATATCACCCGTGTTTTAGCAAATATATGAGTCACGTTGCCTTGAAAATTGACTTGACCTTGTTTTGAATACAGGCAGTGATTTCTTTGAGAAGATGTGCCGATCTTGACTCGATCATAATCTTTTCTTGAGTTGATCTCAAGGCATGTAGAGTAGTTGTGATTCCATACTTGTGATCTAATCTTTGAAATATTTTTGTCTTACGAAATTTGACAATCTATGTGTGCTTAACATAATAGTACTTATAAGAATCCGTCTCAAATCAAATATGCTTACCTAATCAGTACAGTAAGGGAGAAAATACACCATGCATGTCGGTGAGAAAATTAACTATGTTTCACCAATCCAACTGAGCTAATCAATCATGCTTAACGACCAAATCTCATATGCCTCTAGATATTACGAACCTGTCGCAAATCAATGATGCTCACCTAACTAATACAGTGAGGCAGCGAATCAATCATGTATGCCGGTGAGCAAATTTATCATGCATCGTCAATCAGTCATCCAATATAAATGTAAATTCAAATAAAATAAAAATATGAATGTTATGGAGATAGAAACACATCCTAAGCATACAATGCATTCTATAATTCAAATCCAAGTACATCATGTACATGAGGGATGCAATATATAAGTTTGGACAGTTCAACAACCAATCATTAAATTTAATATCAATTAAGGGAGGAATCATTTAATGATGTGGAGAAGTTATGAGTTATGTATAAATTATAATTTTTCTACAAAAGGGTTAGGAGCAAATAGAAACTATATTAATGTACATCTAAATTACAATTAAAAAAATAAATAAGAGACAAATCCCTTACCTAGGATCTTGATACGCGAGACTAAAAGGGAAACCAATAATGTATATCTAACTCAATTTAAATAAGAAATATAATATAGTGATAATATACATCTAATCCAATTTAAAGAAGAAATAGAAGACGGATCTCTTACTTTAGATCACGAAACAAAGGAGGATTTGAAATATGTAAAGTTGTAAATCAAGCTAAATTCAACGCTACATAATTTAAATAAATTGAAAAGAATATCAAAAAAGAAATTCATGTAATGAATCACTTACTAATTATGGCGCTGGACTACTCAAGCATTGTCGATAAGATCAACACGCACCGTGTGGTTGAGTATTACATTGCTACTGGCCTACCCACGACACCCACTGCACAACTACAATGCTATTCACGCAAGCCTTCACCCTTTAAATGAAAATTCATTGCCGAATCTAATTTATTGCATGTGTATTTCACACAAGTAAAGTGGATGTGGTGTCCCACCCTCAAAACGTTGTTGTTTAACGGAATTTTCTAGAGTAGCTGGAAGGTTCTCACGACCCTTTATGCTAGCACCTTTCTTGTTGGATTTTAAGCACCTGAGGTTGACATGGGGGCTGGGATAATCATTGATTAGATGCATGAGCCATGGGTCTACCTAATGCATGGTGCAGATCATTGGATTTAATGGAAGGTTTATTAATTTCATAATTAGATCAGGGCTAGTGCTCAAATGTTTTAAATCTATGGTCATTGTGCGTCGATCACATGACCCATATGAATTGGATGAAGTGGCATGCCTTTGCATGCTGGTTGATTGGTAGAGATGGGCATTGGTCCGCCCATTGGTCCGGATCTGATTGGATTGGGTTCAACTCGATCTGATCCAATATCTCAATGGCCTGACCCGAACTCGATTCGATCCGGGACCAAGTCCGGGTCACCTGACTCAAAACGATTCGATGCATGGTTAGGCTCACTTGAACCGAGTCCGAATTAGTTAGGGAAACCGAGTCAGATTGGGTTGGGTACGATTCGGATATATGAATTTAATCCAATCGTTTCATGTGGTGTGGTCCACTTCAGCCTGCAATATACCACCTTTTTGTGCTCAAGGCCTAAAATAAGATGTCAAAATGGATGAGCGGCTACATATACATCAAGGTGGGCCTCACATGGCTATGAAAGAACTGTCCGTCTACCGTATCCGCGCTTCTATCGCACATGCATCATGAGTAGTATTGACGTGCACTGCACCAAAGTGCAGTGATGTGCTTTTCACGCAAGTGCAGCTGTGCACAGTACATTGCCGACTTGTTGTATTGACGTTAGCAAGTTCTGCGGGTCTGATCATGGGGTATGTGTTATATCCAAACCGCCCATCCATTTGGCGAGCTCGTCTTAAGGCTTGAGACGAAAAATAAGATAGATCTAACTATCAAGTGGACCACACAAATTGTTTAATGGTGAAAATTATTCTTTGCTGCTATTTGTGGTGTGGTCCAGATGATCTTTGGATATTATTCATTTTTTGGATAATGCTTTATAATAATCTCTAAAAATATATGAACCGTGTAGACATAATAAATACATCACTATGGGGCCCATATAACTTTGATCTCCTTTGAACCGTTCGTACAACTCGGAGCTCGAGCAGCGCCAGTACTCATCTTCGCACACGACAGGTGCCCACAACAGCTATATAACTGGTGTGTGGTATACCAGCAAATCTGCTTCTAACTCTCTTTTATCGCACCGAGTAAACTTTGCTGGGGCCCACCGTGAAAATGCATGTGGTTTATCCACTCTGGATCGGGTTAGATCGAATCGGATCGGATCCAATTGGATAGGATTCCGGATCGGATCAGTTCGGATAGGTATGGATCAGAACTCGACCCGAAAAGCTTTCGGATCTGGACTTCCCTACTTGATCTGCACCGATCCAGGCCGTCGGATAGGGTCGGATCCACCGGTTTGGGCAAGATTGCCCAGCTCTATTGATTGGTGGTTAAACAGCGTGACTCTTTATGAAGATTTTTGTGAAAACTAGTTGCAAGAATCCCTATATGATGGGAGATTTATGCTCGTAGGAAATCCACTCCAACCATCTAATTTTCCATATAATGTTGGGGCATTGGCCCAATGATGAGGCAGATTCCAATATTAGGTGGACCACATGACATGATAAAGAGTGGGTTTCCATAATCCATATTTGTTAAATGGCTTGGATCGCATGGATTGTTGGGATAGTCAGATGGATGGTTTAGAATCATGGAGGGTTGTGTGGAAGGTCGTGATATATTTAATCAAATCCCATTCAAGGTTGAACGGTTGGGTGAATCTCGTTTCAAATTGGCTGCAAGTAGTTTTAGAAGCTTTCACGCCACTGAACGAAACAAATTTTGTTTGGGCGATGAGTTTTACACCCTTAACACATTGAAAGTACATGACTTGGAGTGGGGCATCTTGTCCATCGGATGCACGGTTAATGAATGATGTGGTTGTGTAGGATGCTACCCGGAATGGAATTTCCTAATCCTGATGAAACATCGTTCCTCATAGAAGAAGCTAGAAGAAAGATGGCTTGGTTACAACACATTACTTGCATAGAGGACTTACATGTATGCGACATCTACAGATGCGTATTCAAGAGGAGACATCAAAACACATCATATGTTACTCTGTAAGTTGTGTAATCTTACAGATGGGCTGATTAGATCGCCCAAAAGAGCACCTATAGACGATGTTTTTGTTGGACGCTTATGATTTTTCGTTGGTTTCCATCCATAGTACCGACGATTTCTTGATTGTTGAATGATGATTGGATGGGTGATTACTTAGTTAATGTTGAATGCACGGTTCAGATTTATGTGTGGTCCAGTCTAATAGGTCCCATATTGTGTAATGCCTAATTACATCATCGATTCATAACGAGATTTTGTCGTGGCCCACTATTTATTGTACTTTGTCTAACAAGTTTAATTCGGGCCTTGTAACAGTGATCAAAATGCATTTTTAATAGTTTATACCAGTATGTGGTCCAAATCAATATATATGTACATCCTATGTAAAAACTAACCAATGAATTTAAAGTATAGCCCTTAAGCTTCGAAATTGGTAATTTACTTTGGTGTTTAAGTTGTGCAGTTAGAAGATACAAGTGTGATGGACAGTAAAGCTTGGGTGATTCCTACACGCAATTAGGTACATGTAATTTGTACATTATGTAAGGTCTTTAGATTGTAATTTCGACGGTAGATTAAATATATGCATAAGTGATGAATAAGATGAATAGATCAAAATCTTGATTAGATGTGTGTATCAGTGAATACAAAGATCTCAGAGTTGATTCACTACGATCGAGTGCTTTGAAATTAAAGTAGATGGTCGGATATCTTAACCCATAGATGTTATGTTGTTTGAACAATTAATTTGAAGAATGATTGAGTATATTATGATATATAAGGACTAAATATTCATAATAGTTTCTATGTAAGTCTAAGGGTGTGCATATATGCGTTCATCTATACATCTTTACTAACAGAAAATTTGAAGTACTAATATACACACGTGAGAAATCACTCATGTGTGCAAATTTTCGAATTATTATATTTTACCACCCTTGCAAGAGAATGTATTGTATTTTACCACTCTTATAAGAATTTCGTAATTGAAATTTAACCACACATACTAAGCTAATGAACAAAGATACGATTTTACAATGTGTTTAAGTATATACTATGTTCCACAAGTCATAGGTTTGTGTGCCATAAGTATATATACTTGCGCTACACGAATTCGTGCTCTTACATTATAGGCTTTCATTCCACCCACGACCAAATTGGATGTTATGTTGTTAAAAACCAAAAAAAAATTATTTGAAATATCTTTGACATACTAGTGGCTTCAATCTGTTAGAAGTGTGGTCCTAAGCAAACATAACAATCAATTTTATTTTATTTTTTTGCGCTGGATAAGTTGGTTCTGCTGGTTGTATGCCATAAAATGGAGTCGTACGGGGATGGTGGTAGGTCCTATTGAAGAAGCTTTGAAATGAAAAAAAAAAGGAATTTATATATATAAAAAAAAAACGAAAAAGAAGGAAAGGAAAATGGGGTCTTCAAATGGCTTTAGGCCCTACCTACGGGAGCTTCGGGTACCGTCTGTGGAGCTCACCGTGGGGTATGTGTCGAATCTGCCCTGTTTATTTAAGTTAGAATTTCATGGAAGGCCATGGGTCGAAAAATTAACCACATTCAACAATCAAGTGAACCACACTACAAGGAAACAATTAGCGGTGAATGGCCACTATTATTGGTCATTAGCTTTTGTGGGTGACAGAGAGCTTGTGTCAGCCCGAGGTTAGTGTTGTCCCATAGAAATGGTAGGGCGTGAAGACAATAAACGGATTGGATCTACCTTACAGTGCGTCAATCATTATGTGATGGCCACATCATGCGTCAGAATGGAGGCTAAGAAGCTTCTCCCACACTTCACAATTGCACGAGTGCAAAGATTGAAGTTGGGGCATTTTTATCTCTTTGTTATTATTTTTAAAATAACTATCACAGGGGAAAAAAAATTGCCTAGAAGATGGCTAAATAAACATGCTTACGACCATTTTGGTAAAAAGTCCTATTTCTCTTTTTATCCGTCTTTTTAAGGGAAATTGATTGTACTAGCCTAGATGTATGGTCAAATTCCCTAATGAGATTCAGCCTTTCAAACATTCTGAGGGTGACCTTCTGACAAGCTTCCGTAAATTACTTGGACCAAAATGCCCTTTCCCTTGTTTTAGTAGTTGTACGGTTTTTTAGGGAATAAGAAGTTACATCATATTTAATGCCAAGAAAGTGATGTGTATGGCGCGTGGGCAAGGACCAAACTAGTGGAGCCCACATTGATGTATGTGTATTATCTATGCCGCCCATCCTTTTTGCCATGTCATTTTAGGGCTAGGGCCCAAATATCAGCCTTATCCAGAGCTCGTGTGGGCCACATAATAGAAAATAATGGTGATAATGAAACCCACTATTAAACTTTCAAGGCTCACTGTGATGTTTGTTAGAAATGGACACTACCCAAGTCAGGACTTTTGGGGCCCACGGTGAGCTGGCAGACAAGGTAGACGGAACGGATCACCCCATTGTAGGCCTTAGGCTATTGTACCAATGACTATCCTTTTATCTGATAATAAATTAAGTGAACATGTAAAAACTGCGACCCATATCATATGAGAACCATGACCCATATAACATGATAACTACGACCCATGACAACCACGACCCATATAACATGACAACCACGACTCATATAACATAACAACCACGACCTATAATAACTACGACTCTTACTACATTACAACCACGACCCATATAACATGACAATCACAAACCATATAGCTTGCATTTTTTGCTCCCGTAGTCTATCAATAGTCATCTTATATTCGAAAAACGGTAGGCTAGCTTTGGTACGGATGGGCATGTTACTTTTCTAACTTTGTACGATATAACTTCATGAGGATAAGATCCACACCGTCTGTTAGATGCCCCACCTTGTATTTAGATTGAGACCCAAATATGAGAATGATTCAACCGTCAGGTGGGCTATTCTATGGGAAACAATTGAGATTGTAAATTTTACTCAGAATTCTACTTCATTCTCTACGTTATGGTCCACTTAAGATTTATATTTGAGTGAAATGTAGTATCCACGGTGCAAATAGATCACTTCATCTGATGGACAGTAAGGAACTTATGTATGTTTATCCCATGTAGTCACCAAGTTAGTGCAAATCACGTCATAGTCGTGCAAATGATATCTGTATAGTAGCATAGGTCACATCAAGTGGTTATAATACAGCAAGGTTCGTGATTGTAATGTTGTAAGGGTCGTAGTTGTCATGGGTCATGGTTGTCATGATATATGGGTTGTGGTTATTATGAGGTAAGGGTTGTGGTTGTCATGCTATATGGGTCGTGGTCTTCATTTTATAGGCCTTGGCCTAAAATGAGAACCACGGACCCATGTAATATGAGAACCACAACCCATATAGCATGATAACTACAATCCATGACAACCACAATCCATATAACGTGACAACCATAACCCATATAACATAACAATCACGACTCATGAAAACTACGACCCTTACCACATCACAACCACGACCCGTATTGCATTACAACCACGACTTAGGAATTTGACCATACATCGAGGCCCACATTGACGTATGTGTATAATCCATGCCGCCCATCTTTTTTTTGCTGTGTTATTTCAGGGTTAGGGATCAAATATTAGCCTGATCTACTGCTCGTGTGGGCCACATAATAGAAAATAATGGTGATAGTGGCACTCACTCTTGAAAATTTTCAAGCTCACTGTGATGTTTGTTAGAAGTGGACATTGCCTAAGTCAGGCTCATGGCGAGTTGGCTGACAAGGTGGATGGATTAGATCACCCAATTGTAAGCCTTAGGCTATGGTACCAATGACTATCATTTCATTTGGCAATAAAGGAAGCGAATATGTAATAACCGCAACTTATATCACATGAGAACCACTACTTATATAACATGATAGCTACGACTCATGACAACCATGACCCATATAACATGACATCCACAACTGATATAACATGACAAGTACGACCTATGAGAACTACAACCCTTATCCCATTACAACCACGACCTATATAACATGACAACCATAATCCATTCACTTCGCGATCAATTTCATTTAATTCATTCACTTCACCGTCAATTTCAATGGCTATGGTTATAATCCGTCGCCATAGGGAACAACAGGCAGGGGCATTTTGGTTCAGTAAATGTGCGTTCATACAATAAGAGAGTTGTCAGGGAAGGTAAGTTTGGAAGGACTTAATAAGGTACATGGCTTAAAAGTAAGGAGTACATTAGGAAAAAACTAAAAAAAAAAAAAAAGAAGCTATTATAATGAAAAAAAAAGTCCAAACGAGCATGCCGTGGGACTATTTACTACTAAGGCAAAAAACCCTCTCTCTTTTGCTCCGTCGTTTTAACTGTCCTGGATTTGCTTCTTCTAGTCGTGCTACTTGACTCCGAAGCATGCCATCCGGTGATGAATGGCCCCACTCTGTGATTATCCGTGACCTTTTCCACTTGAAATTGTACAACGGTAGTCTCAACTCATTGTCCTTTGAAATGAACGGCCCAAATCTCCTATTGGGAATTACGAAAGGTCCATACCAATGCCAGGCATGGACTCAGGCCTCGCAATGGGCCGACTGCGGCCTGGATTTGAACAGTGGTCTGAGTTTGCAGGCAAGGCCTATTCAAAATTTTATTTCGGCCTGGCCCATTGCCAGCCTCGGATGATTTTGAGTATACACTCCACCGTGCCCTTCGTAATTAAATCCAAACCGTCTATATGCATCACGAAGAGTTTGTTCAGTAGTGATTGCTGTTGCCATTGCCAACATACGCCATTTCCAACATACCAATCCCACCACGAGGCCAACCTGATGCACGGCTTTGATGTTTACTGGGCGTGCCGCCCAGGTAGATGTGGCTCGAATGTCCTGTGCCCCGCAACAGGAAGTTACTGTAGTTTTAAGCTACGTGGGGCCCACTTCTGTGTCCATGAGAAATCCATTCCGTCCATCAGTTTCAAAAAATTACAATGAGACACCATCCAAAAATGAGACAAATCGAAAACTCAGGTGGGCCACACAACAAGAAGCAGTGAGAATTGAAACCCAAGTATGTCATTCAGAGTTCATTTATATGTCATCTAAACCGTTCACAAGGTTTATCTCACTGGGATGAACTGATAACAGAAGTATTAGACTGATCGAAATCTCTCATGACCCCTGCAAAGGTTTAAGTAGTGAGCGTTTCCATTCTCAGTGTTTCCTGTTCCGTGGCTCACCTGAGTCTGGATCTGACTCATTTTTGGGCTCCTGTACTACTGTGAGATTGAAAAACTGAAGGACGGACTGGATTTCTAAGAGACATCGCGTTGGGCTCCACATAGCTTCCACCTACCGGAACTTCCCACTAGCTCGAATTGCATGGATGGCCATTTGCAACCAAGAAGGTGTTCTGTGGGCCCCAAAATGATGTATGTATTTTATCCACGCCATCCAACCATTTTTATAGCTCATTTTAGGTCTTGATCCCAACAATAAGGCAGATCTAAATCTCAGGTGGACCACACCACGCAAAACGGTGGTGATTGAGCCCCACCGTTAAAAACTTCAGGGGGCAACAAAAGTTTTCGATCAAGCTGAAAAATACATTTATTATTTAATTTCATCCAGGTCGTGAAACCTAATCAACAGGTTTGATGGCAAATAAACAGTACAATGGGCTGTAGGAAGTTTTTAATGGTAGGTATTCCATCCACCTGAGATTTTTATCCATATCATTTTAGATTTCATCCAATAAAATGAGCTGTAAAAATGGATAGACGGCGTGGATAAAACACATACATCATGGTGGGGCCCACAGAGTAACTACCAGTACCAACGTCGCACTGGAGGGGTCACTACCGAATCCGAGTCACGTCCGGGTGGCTATGCACGCGCGCCGGGATTTTCGGCGAACTCTCACTCTCTTGCAGTCCCTCCATGAAAAATCCGCAGTGAGAGAGACTGAGCGAGTAGAAACCCTAAAAATGGCGATTCCTCTAAGACGAGCACTCTCTTCTAGAAACCTTTTCTCCCTCCTTCGAAACCCTAGCCAGGCCAGCACCAAGCTCTCCTACCTCTCTTCTCTCAGCTCCTGCAGCTCTCTCTCTGAAACTCCATTTCCCCAAAACCAACACGATTTCAGTCGCCCAGGACCCGATTTCATGAGAGAAGCTCGAAGAGGTTTCGCCAAAGGAAGGAAATCAAGTAAGTCTCCTATCTCTTTTTACATTTCTTTGCTTATTCAGTTCTTCAACATTTCAAGTCTTTTCATTTTTATTTTTCCCTTTGGATCTTCTTTCAGAAACAATCATGAAAATCAAAATTTTCGCTTTTATATTCTCTCTGTAATTTGGGTGTGATCGTCATGAATATTTTTATTTCTAGTTATTTATTTTCATGCGGAACTGATATCTACAGCTGCGCTGATTGGAAAATATTCTCCTCGTTCTAATCTTGGAAATACAATGGTACAACGTATGCTCTTGTATTTCCAAAAGTATGAAGGGTGGGGCGTAAGTAGTGGCCCTCTTTTACTTCTGCAATTTGATGAAAATTTCAGACGGGGACACCCGCGTTCAGAAATTCGGTAATATGGTTTCTAAGACAATCTATAAACTGAATGAAATTTGGGTATGTACATGCAATCCTTCTTTTATTATTATGTTATGGATGGTGAAGGTGATAACTTGTTGACTGTAATCAACTTATGTAAGAGACCATTAGATAGCGGTTGATTGCAATCATCCTATGTAATAGTAATAACATAGTTCTTATGGAGTTCTGTGCTCTCATTGCTGGTCCTAAGCTTATAATAGGTGTGAAAGGAATCATGTAGCTGGCCCAGTTTGTTGGTAAATAAGGCTTAGATGATGATGATGATATTGTTATAGCTCAATGGTCATCAGCTTGCGTTTCAACATTGAGGTCTCCAGTTTGAGCCCTGCTTACCTTCCCCTCCCCCGCAAAAAAAAAGAAGATGATGATGTTATGGATGTTGATGAGTATGGGAAATGGGGTTCAAACAGATAAATTGTTTGCGATCAGGAGCCCATCCAAGTGATGGAAAATCTCAATCCATTTAAGTTCAATGGAAACACAGTGGAGTGAAAATGTTGTGGGATGACACTCAGTGTAATCTTCTGTAAAGTCGTGAATCTTGTTATGCTTAATGGATTTATAGATTTATGCAGATTGATGTGAACTAGTTATTGGGACAGCTTGGTGGACTAACCAATATTGGGTCTTAGTGGAGCACTTTCCTAAGAAATAAAGGTTGTACCACAAGGGCGGCAAATGGCTTGCAGGACCAGGGTTGCATCTTGCCTAAAGGCTGGCCAAACAAACAGGCTAGGCTAGGCCGGCTGGGCTTGCACTTAGGTCCTCAATTCATGGGCTGACTTGGATATACTTTGGTCCTCGCATGAAATATTGTGCAGGTGCTTCCATCATAGATCCATTGAGTAATATCCTTAGTTTAAGACTTAGTTTACCATTCAAGTTGGTAAACTTTCACACCCTTATGCTCAGTGAAGGTTTTAATCTGCAGACATGAATCTAGCTACACTGTTTGCAGGATACTCACTTTCTAAAGTTTCTTTAGTCTTTACATTTTGGAACTGGTAGGGATAATTGGTTTTTTTAGTTTCATACTCAAATTTATACTTGTGATAGATAGGTCACAGGTATTGTTTTTACAAAAGGCTTTGAGTTGCCTTTTTTCCTTCTCAAAATAAAATGATCATGCATTTGTCAGGTATTATTTCACTTGGGAAGTGGGAGATATTCTTACCTTAATCGCTTGGGGGTGCATGAGGAAAAAAGGCATAAAAATTAAGCTTTGTTAGGTAAATGGTTGTGGAGGTTGATAGTGTGGCTAGTTTGTAGAAGCAGGTCATGAGAAAGAAATGTAGAGTTTGTGATGGAGGATGGTTCACCGGGGAGTAGCACAAAGCTTCAAGTATTTGGAAAGTTGCGTTTAAGGGAGTGGAGGATTTCTTAAAAGGGTGTTCTTCAAGGTTAGGGATGGTACTTGCGTGGTTTCCAAGAAGATGTCTGGTGTGGTAATAATAGACTGCTAAGTCAGGAGTCTACATTGCATTATTCATTGGTCATGTTGAGAGAGGCTAAGTCAGTGGTACAAAATGTTAGGGTGAGGGTGGTTTGGGAGCCACATTTTTTTTTAATGTAACTTCACGGCCCATGAATTATGGAATTTCAGGCGATGTCATCTCTGCTAATTTTTTGTTCTATGCCCTCTTGTCGAGCGGTGGCATGGTTTGAAATGTCCAATAGGACTTGTTATTGTCCGAGTGGTATCAGTTTAGTCAGAATCAGTCCAAGTTGGACCCCCTGTGCATGCAACTTGTTACCAAAAGCATGCAACTCAGTGTGACTCATCCAATAATGAGACGAGTCACATTGACTTACGACGAGTTGGATGGATTCATGAATGAGTTGCCTAAATACATACTTGGTTCTAACAAAAAGTTATAAAACTTAGTTTAGGGCCAAGTATGTCCTTGGCCTAATAGAAGTTATAAACCCTAACATTTTCATTCTCCTCGTCCTTCCTCTTGCACTCTCTCTTTCCATTGGTGAAGAAAAACCCTTGATCTCTCTCACATTTCTCGACCTCTTGGTCTCCTTCATGTCTTTCTGATCTCTTTTGTCTCTCTCATCTCTCTTGGTCTAATGAAGAAGTAGAAGAAGAACAAGAAGACAAAGAAGGACGAGAAAGAGAGGTACGGAACCCTCTCTCTCTCTCTCTCTCTCTCTCTCTCTGTTTCATGGGCATGTTGATTTTGATTTTTTGGGCCTTTTTTGTTTTTCATTTTCAGCCCCACATTTTCAATGGTCTTGATGGGGCCCTTTTTTATTTTTACTATGTATTATTATTTTGTCTATCTTTTGACTTTAATTTCCTTTTTTTTTTTAAAAAAATAAAAATAAAAAGTTAACTTGTGTAGTGACCTTGTGAGTCCTAAATTAGATGAGTTGTATCTGTATTAGGAGTCATAACTGTTCCTGAATCGGAGGAGTCTCAATCAAAAACCTATATTTATAACCACGGTACTTGGTCTCTTGAGATGGATGGGTGTGGCATCGGCTAGAAAGTTATAACAAAAAATGGTCATTGGTGTAAATTCAACTAACAAATGCCCATCAATCAAAGGACAAGATCATAATTTCAATATGATTACATATCTGCTCTTTTTGTCTTTTTTTTTTCTTGTTGTACTTAGTCGGAAGAGATCTATGAGCGGCTTCACGATGCATGTGTCCATGTGGCACACCTAATGAACAACCTTTAGCTTGCATGAAGAAGAGAATGGCTTTGGCCTGTCTTGGGCCCAGATTAGGCTAAGGTGTAGATTTTACTTTGTAGGCCAAGCTTAAATAGACCTCGGCCCAATCCATTGACAGTTCTATTGACGAGTCTTCAACATCATCGTCTTCATTGTCATCCTAGTATTGAAGCTTTTGCTAGCAATTTGGGTTTGGCTTTTAGAAGTTTGTGTGGTGAAAGTCGTAGAAGAAGCAACAATAATAACAACATTAGTCATAGGTCCTGAAATTGTTTGGCATTGCTACTAGCAAGGGTAAGATTTCTGGAATTGTCTACTGAGCATTTCCTATGTAAAATTGATTCCCAAAAAAATATGATTAGTAAGTGATTAGTTGGTCGGTCACTTGAGTGATTAGTGGTCAACACCTGACTACCCTAGCTCTACAACAAGTATAGTACGAGGTACAAGACTGAGCTCTGTAGGCCCACCATGCTGTGTTTGCCATCCACCACATGCATTAGGTGTTTTTTTTTTTTTTTTTTGAGAAATCGTGATTGTATAATATAAAAAAGGGGGGGAAGAAACAACAGGAAGAGAGAGAGGGGGAGGGAAGGCCAAAATGGACTGCCAAGGCGGCAATCGAATTACACGCCTAGAAAGAGAAAATGAAAACCCTTCAAAGCAGGCACCAGGGCCGCCCAGTCAACAATGAAACCCTTAGCCTTAGAGGCCACCATGGAGGAGGGGAGAGCAATATCCCGAAAGCATCTGCCATTCCTCTCATTCCACACCGCCCACCACACAGCAAGGATCGCCAGTCTGCACAAACGAGATTCGCCTTTGCCAATCTGAACTCCATGCCAAGCCTTGAGAAGGAGGTCCACCGAAGAAGGAAAACACCAACTAACATTAAAGCGAGAACAAAACTCGGCACAAATTGGGAAAACGAAGGGGCAATGAATGAGAAGATGATCGACAGACTTTGCATTACTCATGCAGCATAGGCAAATATTAGGTAGGAAGATCCCTCTTTTGCACAGATTATTAACGGTCAGAATTTTCTTGTTTCCCGCCAGCCAGCCGAAGACGTTGATCTTGGGGGGAGCCGAATACTTCCAAATGTGATTAAAAGAAGACCCGAGAGCGGGAGCTTGGGTCTCCATGGCCATGTAAAGGGATTTCACCGAGAAAACGCTCGTTTTATCCAGATTCCACAGCAAGTAGTTTGCGGCTAGGGGATCCGGGGTTGCTCTTTGAATGCAGGCCAGGAGATTGGCATATTCCTGAATTTCTCAATCATGCAGATTGCGTCTACACTCCATGTGCCAGATAGTTTGACCAGTAGCGATCGAATAACAATCAACAATGAGAACGTTTTTGTTGGGAGCTAGCAGAAACATATTCGGGAAACTAACCTTCAGGGGAGCATCCTCCAGCCACTGGTCCTCCCAAAATCTGATCTCGTCACCTTTACCAATCTGAAACCTGATCGCGGAAAGGACCTTTTCCTTCATAGAGAGGATCCCTCTCCACATGGCTGAGGAGCGATAACGAGAGGACTCCTTTGTCCACCAACCGCAGACAGCCCTGCCGTATTTGCCCTTGATCAGGGAGTTCCACAAGCTTCTGTCTTCTGCTCCTAACCTCCAAGACCATTTCCCCAACAACGCCTGATTCATCAGTGAAGATTTTTGATCCCCGCACCACTGTGACGAAGTTGTTTGCAGACAGTCTTCCAGTCCATCAGATGAAACTTGACACTCTTGGATTTCCCATGCCAGAGAAAATCTCTTCTCAGCTTGTCCATAGATTTGACGATTGAGGAGGGACAACGGAAAAGGGACATCATGTACAGGGGGAGATTGGAGAGGGCTGCTTTTATCAGGGTGAGCCGACCCCCCAGCGAGAGGAATCTACACTTCCATTTGGCCAGGTAGGCCCCCATTCTGAGCAAAACCTTCTCCCATGCAAACTTAGGGGGGACACCAATACATAACGGGAGGCCGACGAAGGAGGGGAGAGCAGCTGCCGCACATTGGAGAGAGGAGGCCCAACAATCGGATTCTTCACGCTTGATGTTAATCCCTATCAGTTTTGACTTGGATAGATTGATCGATTGGCCTGATACTGCCTCGAAGCAACGAAGAGTCGTGCGCAGATACTCCTGAGAGGTGACGCTGAAAACCAGAGTATCATCGCGTACTGAATATGCGATATCGGATCAGGGAGGCCATTCACGTTAATGCCTTTAACGATATCTAAGCGCTGACCCCGATTAAGCATCCTAGAAAGGGCTTCCTCGACCAGCAGAAATAGAAACGGGGACAGAGGGTCCCCTTGCCTTAGCCCTCTAGAACTACGGAAAAACCCCCTCGGCGAGCTATTGAGAAGGACTGACAGACGCGCAGATCCTATGCATTCCATATACATTGTCTCCATTTTGCACTGAACCCCATTCTATTCATCAGATACTGCAGGAAGCCCCATTCCACATGGTCATAAGCTTTTTCCGCATCTAGCTTGCAGAAAAGATGTTTCATACTAGATAGATGGCTAGAATGCAGTTGGCGATTAGAGCACAATCGATGATCTGTATTCCAGGAATGAAGGCATTCTGATTGGCTGAAATGAGCTTGTCCATCACCTTGATTAGACGGGCCGAGAGGATCTTAACAAGAATTTTATAGGGGGTCCCGAGGAGACATATCGGCCAAAAGTCTTTAAATGTTGCAGCTCTCGGGAATTTGAGAATAAGGGTAAGGAATCCTGAACCTAGGCCTTTAAAGATCTGACCCCTCGCGTGGAATTCGTTTATAAAAGCCAGGACGTCCTCTTACAGCATCTACTAGAATGAACGGAAAAAAAGAATCGGGAACCCGTCCGGCCCGGGAGCTTTATCTCCACCCAGGCCGGCAACAGCTTCTTTCACCTCCTTCACTGAGAACGGAGCTTCGAGCAACAACGCCTCTTCTTCAGAGATTGAATCAAACGAAAGATTGTCCAGTTGCGGTCTAATCCAGCCATCTGTCTGAAGGACAGACTGGAAGTGAGCTGCAGCTTCTCCAGCTATTGCTTCCCTGTCTTCAATTTTGATTCCTTCCACCACTATACTACTGATCTTGTTGGCTTTGGCATTCATACTTGCAATGCTATGGAAGAATTTGGTATTTTTATCTCCCTCCCTTAGCCATTTAGTCCGAGATTTTTGCTTCCAAGAGATCTCGTCTTTGAGCACCCTGTAAGATAAAGATTGGATCAGGTGGATGCGCTTGGAGAGGATGTCCAGAGAGATTCTCCCATCTTCAATGCCTGAGTCAATGTCTGAAATTTGGGACACTAGCCCCTCAAGCTCTAACTGTCTTTTGCTCAGGGTCTCTGATTTCCACTGCTTTAGCTTGTCTTTAAGCATCCTGAGTTTAGAGCCGAGTCTGAACCCGACAAATCCTTCGACTTTGAAGCTGGCCCACCATTCAGTAACAATGAGCTGAAACCCTTCAATGTTTAGCCAAGAGGTCAAACCGAAAAGGTTTCGGACCCCAGTTTGTTTCCTCCGCAGACAGGAGAATGGGGCAATGATCGGAAATCGTGCGAGACAGGGCCGATTGGGACGCAAACAGGAATGATTCGAGCCATTCCGGGGACAACGAAAATCTTTCTAGTCTAGATAAGCAAGGGGAAGCTCTCCTGTTGGTCCAAGTGAAAAGGGCACCCAGGAGCGGCAGGTCGAGAAGTTCCTGATCATCTATCCAGGCAGAGAAAACCTTCATTGAAGCCGTTGTAGAATTGCTGTGAGATTTTTCCTCACAGGATTTGATCAAATTGAAATCGCCTGCAAAACACAGAGGGCCTGAAAAATTCTGTCTGATCTCCCTGAGCATGGCTAAGAAGTCTTGTTTTTTGGCTTCCACAGTGGGGACGTAGACCGACTCAATGAGGCAGTGGAGATTGGAAGAAGCTTGTTGCAGGATGACAGATGCAGAGAAGGATCCTGCCCTGCTATTAATCAGTGACCATCTGGCCGGATTCCAGGCAACTAGAACTCCTCCGGAACTTCCCAAAGCATCCAGGGCTGCCCATTTTGCATATCTAACCTTCCATAGAGTCCCCAAAAGGGCATCAGAGAATTGGCTGACTTTGGTTTCCTGTAAGCAAATAACTTTTGGGTTGCATTTACCGCAGGAGAATTTAATCATCCTCCTCTTCTGCTTTGACCCTACTCCTCTAACATTTCAGGAAAGAACCTTCATTGGGAAATCGATCTGCCCCGTTTGCCCTGATGTCTGACCATTGGATGAAGATCTTGTATCCTTACGGGGATGTCGCTGTTGCTTGCAGACTTGACTTTCCGCTGGATGGGGGACCTCGAAAACGGGAGCAGACGACCGCGGGATTCGACGCACTGGAACAACGTGGTAAAATCTTATGGGTTGTCCCTAAAGGATAGGCCCACCGATCTCCCAACATGACCCAGCGCATCACGAATCCATTTTTTTAAAAATTGTAAATGGAGTCGATCAGTTTAGCCCTGCCCAGATCGTCTCTAGCTTCCGTAGCGCTGACTTCCTCCTGCGGCAAAGAATGGCCCCTTTGCATCTGCAATGGCTCTGCTACTATGACTTCTTCTCTCGATCCGTCCTAAAATAGAGAAACAAGCGAGAGATCTTGCCATTCCTGGTTAGAAAGAACGGAAGCAGAGGGAGAAGTGGGGGAAGGAGGGTTCTCCGAAGACCAGGACTGGTCCTCCATGGCAAAGGCAGAGAAACCTACAGAAGGAGAGGGGAGCGAAAGAGCTGTCTCGAAGCCATCTCTTTGTCGAGTGGGAGGCAGTAAGATCGAGTTGGGATGGAAATACTAAGAGACGGTTCGGTGAAAGTGTCCGAGCCTAAGACATCCGAACCAACGTACGTGTCGCCAGTAGAGATGAAAACAACATCGGCCGCACGTGTCTTGGATAAGTAAGGACTCGAACCCAGCTCGTCTGAACCAACACGTGCAGAATGGGGCATGCCACATGCTTGCAGCGATGTATCGCAGATGGTGCCTCTAGGATCATTCGCACTGGGTGAAAGCGGAAGGGATCGGTTCACGTTGACACACGTCGAGAACTGACACTCGAGACGAGCGTTGGGTTCGAGGAGAGTCGACATGTCTGCAAGGGATATCATCAGCGGGCCGAGAACGGTCGAGGATGGCCGTCTAGCCTTGAGACAAGAAGCGTCTCAACACTCGATGAGATTTCGGGGCTCGAGCAAAGGCGACGTGTCCTCTGGAGCTGCGTTCTGAGCGGCGGAACCTGATGTGGCAATAGCGATTGGGGTCGTAACAGCCGGGATAGCGACCTGCGTCTCTCTAAATGGCTTGGATGTGGCGTCTATCTCGTGGCATGATCTAGGCTGACGCGAGACCACTGAAGGTGGTCTGCGTGAGCATATTCCTGGTATACCTTCTTCCACATTCGGAGTCGAAATCGATGCCGTAGGACAGGGGTGTGGTTCCTTGATTCGCCAGTAATCTCCCCATCTGGGGAGCGGATCTCTAGCAGGCTCCAATTGGACTGGGAGATGGATCAACTTGCCGTCAACCGAGACAGTGATCTGGGAGGGGAGGGGGTCCCCTTTTGATCTTCGCACTCGTGCCCTGATAATAGCCATTTCTACACCTAATTTCGTCTTTAAATCCAGTTCGTTTAGTGATCCGAGTTTTGCTGTGACGTTGATGAAGAATTCATCAAACTATAGGTCAAGAGGGATGCCCCAGATAAGGACCCAGATGTTCTCCTTGCCGAAAATGGAGAAATCCTCCCACTTCTGTATTTTGAGTACTGTCCCGTCTAGGTGTAGAACACCTGCTATAAGTAACATGTTCGGAAGAACACCCAGACTTAGCTTGATCCATAGGTCGTTATATCCGATTGGCTTGATGTTATACAAAGCCGGACTAATCCCACAACACTCCAGGATTCATTGATGAACCTGAGAAATAGAGGATCCTTCTCTGGTTGATATCACCAACGAATCTTTCAAATCGTTGCGAGACCGCTCCAGAAGATCTTGTTTAACCTGAATTATTTCGGCTTCTTGCTGCTCCACCGGGACATCTTCCTTCACTACGTCCCGGATCTTGTCAGTATTCCGGCTGGTGCAAGGGGCTTGAGAAGGGTCCTGCATCTCTGGGAGGCCTCTGGAATTGATAAGGACTTCCTTGAAGGAGGGTCCCTTACTCTGGGGTGGTCGGGCCTGCGAGGTCGACGGGGCCCTGCCAGTTGCAGAAGGGGAACCTGATTGGGCATTAGATTTACGTTTGTGATCCGGATCGAACCTCGCTCTTTGGACGATCATCTTCTTCCCTCCGAAACTCTGGCCATGGAGCATCTCTACCGCCCTCTATAGTTCTTCCTCCAAACTCATCCTCACGAGGGCGAAGCCCCTATAGTGGCCATTGAGACGATCTCGTGGCATTATAACCTCCATTACAGCACCTGCTCTTCCAAACACCCTGGATACGTTAATGGGGAGCCATCCTGGGGGGTAGCCTCTAACAAATAGTGTGGGCAAAGTTGCGATTTCCTTCCTCCTCTTTGCGATTGCCATTTTCCTATTCCTAGGGCGAATACGGACCCAAGCTCCATCATTGTTGCTATGGACCTGAGAATCGGAGCCCGGATGAGGTCCTAGAATGCCTTCATCACCCTCGGGATCGGCCCCAGGGAGATCGTCTTCCCCGTCGCCTATGCCTTCCATTACCAAGCTACCGTCCTGACCATTATCTAGTGCAAACGTTTCACCTTGATTGGGAGATTTCACTCAGCATGTTCACCCATTATCAAGAATCAGATTGATCCATAACCCAGCCACAATTGGATAATGTAAAATCATGCATAACACCTATAAGTTCATGTAGTGTGGCCCACATGAGTTTTGGATTAGGTTGATTTTTGGCGTTACCCAGTTGGATGGAATATACATATCATGGTGGGTCGCACACAAACCTAAAGTTTGCACACCTTATTCATTGTTCCTTGTGGTGTGACCCACTTGAGTTGTGCAATAGGCTGATTTTTGGCCCCAAGGCCTAACATAGGGTGGTCCGCATAATTGATGTGGTGGATGTCAAACACTTGTTATAAGAGAGCTGTGTTGTACAGCTATACATCGTTGACTTGAAACCTCTCAAACCCACTGTATGCAATGGGTAAAACACCCCAGCTTGTGGGCCCATAGTATTGTATGTGGGGCATAATTAAATTGTCCAAATTATGGTCTAGTTTTGATGTATCATGAACTGAAAGTTATGCTTATTTCATTATCATTTTACTGGATTGATTGACATTTTTTGGATGGTTTAAAATGAAAAATATCCAGTAGTCCTATTTCAACAAACAAGTGACCATGAATCGGGGGTGAGGATTGATTAACCAATATGCATGGGGGCATATTTTTATGTAGGAATGGGGCGTGTCAGAGAATGGGCAGACAACAGCCTTGTTAGACATTCGTGCCATTCATTAGGCAGGGTACACTGTTAACGTGCATGAACCAAAAATAATGTTGGCCGCTGATGAAGGCTTCAAGCATATCAAACTTGTATGAGAAAGGTGGTCTGCCAGAAAAAGTCCAACGGTCTAGATCCAGCGTACATGTAGGGCTCGCTTGAGGAGTGTCTTACCCTATGTTCATAGTTGCTTTTTAATAAGCAATTAATTTGGAAACCTAACCAAATACAATTAACTTAAATAAAAGTGATCTTTTGAATTACAATTGCCCAAGAACGCTTAAAAAAATCAATGCCCAACAGGCCCCTTAGCCATCTCCATTAATTTGGGGTTGGCTTTAAGAAAGTAGATTGGCATAATTTTTTGATTTACTTGGCAAATGGTGGTGGCACTTTGGTGAGGAAGGGGATGCGCTTTGGAATACCGTGATTAAAAGCAAATACGGTTATTCGGAGGGGGGAGTGGTGGACGAGGGATTCTGTCTTATAGAGCTTCCGCTCTTTGGAAAGGGGTCTTGTTGGTTAAGGACAAGGGATCCTTCTATGACATTACTTGCAACAGGGAGGCCCCTCTCGACGCGGATCAAACCGGTGCTGTATGACACTACAATGCACCTCCCAAATATGCGTCCTTTGGTTGGCTTGTTGGGAGGAATAAACTCCTTACTATTGATAACCTCCGAAAAAGAAGCATATTTTTCCTTGCGTATGTATCTTATGTAGCCAAGACGAGGAGACGGTGGATCATTTGTTCCTCCACTGTTTTTTTGCGAGATTGATTTGGGATGACCTTTCTCGCCTTTGTATTTCTTGGCCCTTCCCAAGTACCTTCAAATCTCTATTATTGGCTTGGCATGGGGAGCGGATTGGCAAGGTCAAGACTGTTATTTGGAGGATGGCTTTGATTGCGGTTTGGTGGGCCATATGGGAAGAAAGGAATGCTAGATGCTTTGATAACTCTTCCAGATTGGCAGTTGGGGTCTCTGCTAGGGCCAGATCGCTTGTCATCGATTGGGTCTCCTCTTTCAATCTAGTGGGCGATTGTTGTATTGATTTTCTTGCTTAGCTTTGGGTCGCCTCCTTGGCATCCCTCCCTTGTTTCCTTTTCAGTTTCTAATAAATTGCAGTTATTTCTCAAAAAGAAAAGAAAAGAATGTTTGATTTTCAAGTAGAAGATGTGGGTTCAAACTTTTGACTGATGCAGTTGCATTTTCCATTTCTTGAAGAAAAGAAAAAGAAAACGTTTTCTGATTGGCTGCTCACCAGTCATTATCATTGTTGTTTCGTTGTGGTCTTCATCATCTTAATATAAATGTAGCCTTCTCCCAGCACTTTAGGTGTTGGATTTAAAAGGTAAATTGGCAAAAATTTTACGATTGGCTGCCCACTATTACATCAACCTTCCTCTTTTACCCTGGCTCTTTCAAAGTGGCCATGGCAAAGGCTCACATTTGTAACACTTGCATGCTAACATGGTTTCTCCCATGACTAACCCCCAACCCAACTATTATTGCATGCACACCCCAGGGGGCAAACATGCATATGAGGGTCAGGGAGGGGTATTTTCCATGCATTATGTCACTGAGCAAAAGTTCCCCACTCATATGGAGATTCATGCTTAAGCGTTTGGCTACAGAGAATAGCTAGGAACTCAACAATCCATGTTTGCCGAACACCAGTTACATGCCAATTTAGTCATGCTCCACGCTGCATGTTAGGGCAACTATATCTTTCCTAAACAATTGGAGAGAACAATTTTTCATGAGGTGAAATTTTATATTTCTATAATATGAATGTTTCTGTTTTCTATTCTATTAGAGTTTTTGCATTTCTGAGCATGCATATGTTTCATAATCACAGATTCCTTCTTTGCCATTTAAAACATTATAGCTACAACATTCTCTATCAAGGCTTGAATCTTATGGTTCTCCAGCTGCAATTTTGTAGGGGATGAAAATGATACAATAGAAGTTGTGCCAGATATTGGTCCAACTGTGAAGGCAGCTGCTGTCTCACAGATGGATGCTGCAATCGTTGCTTTATCTCGAGAGCTTAGTAAGCTACGGACAGGAAGGGCATCGGCAGGTATCCTGATGGGCACTTTCTTATAAAAGCAGTTGTGACTTTGGTGATCCAACTCATTGACATGGTCATTTTTGAATGTTTCTGCAGGAATGCTTGATCATATCATTGTAGAGACAAATGGTTTAAAGATGCCTTTGAGTCGTGTTGCTGTTGTTTCCGTCATAGACTCACAGACCCTCTCCGTGACACCTTATGATCCAAATGTAATAAAACATCTTGTCTTGCTAAAGTTATTTTGTTGCCTAAGATGTGTACAGGTTGACAGGAAAATATATCTGGATTGCTTTCAAAAGATCCCTATGTGTACTACTCAGATCTTTTGGTAGTTAAAACTGCACTAAATGAGAGATCTATTAGTACACATGTGCACCTCTCTGCATTTATGCGCAGAACACCTGCCAACCTAGCAAGTGTGTAGGTCATCCAAGTGGAGCATAAGGTGGCCTCTACTGTGAAAATGGCCATACAGAAGAAACGGGCAGGCCACACTCATACATTCAATGTGGACTATTGGTTTTTTCTTTTCTTTTCTTTTCTTTTGTTTTGGCTTGTGTGTGTTAAAATGTATATTCTTTTCATAGAGAGGTGATCAACCTGGTGTATAGACCAGCCTATTTTTGTGTTATGCTCATCTTCATGGCAGGTTCCGTCTATTCACTGCTCCAAGGTCCTACACACTCGCTCAGTTGGAGTAATTGCGTGTAAAGGTGTGTTTTGAGAGGGCATGTCTGATGTGAGCAACCTAAGTAAGAAAGCTACCTTTGATGCTTGAAATGTGGGTACTTATTCAAGCCATCAAGAAAGGCCTATCATCTGACATGTGAGGAAATGTAGAAAGGATCTTCGTAATATATTGATTATGTAAGAAACACATACTGTAATGGAGAGTGCCTGCGTAGAACTTATTAATACAAATGGAGGAGTCAGAGCCTTTATTCTTTTGTACCTATTGCTTTTAGATGCTTTACACATGTATTAGCGAGGACATCTATTCAAATTTTTTTCCATCATTGGAAATTGTTATTTATACTATGAAGATACGCAGATTCTGAATCATATACCTGCAACTAATTGGCTTCTTATATGATTATATCTCATAATTTTGAACTTCTATTCACTTCCAGGTGGATGCATTTTTTCTTTAGTGGTATGGATGCACACACAAATGCATGTTTTCACGTGGACGAATACACATTTCCAGCTATTTTTGCTCTAGGCATTATTAGTGCTTTATGTTTATAGTCTGTAAATGAAAAGCATTTCCCGGGGACATCCTCCCCTCTTAAATTTTCTGTGGTTGATAGTTTTAATAAAAGAAGTGGAAGAAGTAAAGGGCCTTGAATGGACAAATGCAATAGCCAACAACAGTTGTGAAGCACAGTCTCCAAAAGAAGAAGAAGAAGAAGAAATCAGTGGTGATTGGTGAAGGACTCCATCAGATTCATTAGATTGCTTGCTTGGTCTAATTGAAAACTCAGTGTGAAGGAGAATGAGTGCTAACCTCCCATAACCCCTTGACTGACTCTGATTCATTAGATTGCTTGCTTGGTCTAATTCAAAACTCAATGCAAAGGAGAATTAGTGCTAACCTACCATAACCCCTTTTCTACAGTCTGGTGCCATTTAACTCTTAATAATATGCGCAAAGAAAGCCCCGAAAGAAAAGAGGTTCTTGATTGGTTGCAAATGCCCCCTGAATTGGAAGAGTGCATCTTCCTGCTACACCAAACTCGCATGTGTTAATTCATGGAAGAGGAGAGAGAGATAAACAAACTTAGCTGCCTCTCCCTTTTACCCGTTTTCACTCCGCAATCAATAGTTTTGAGCATCTCTTTACTAACTCTCAAAGTATGAACTCCTCATCCCATTTGCCATCATATCAAAGATTCTGATGCTTCAAAATAGTGGAGCCTGAATTTGTTCACGCCCTCCAATTGGTGATTCCGTCTTTTAAAAAAAAAAAAAAAAAAAAATCCTTTTTGAGGTTGGATCTTTTTCTTCTTGTTGGTTTAGTACTCTACAATTAGTCAACGAAAACAATGAGCCAAACTCCAATAAAGTTAACTTAAGATACATTCGAAACACAACTATGAAACTAGTTTCTCCACATCTTGGTTGATCCATGCCACCTATGCTTTTCCCATAGAAGATCTAGTTAACGCATGGTAGCAAGTCATTGTAGAAAGTAGAACTGTTTATGTGACTTCTCTGGTTTATCCAACATCATCACTACTGATTTTGAGCAACTTACCTTCATAAACTCTCCTGCTCCTCCCAACTACAAATTATCCCTGTACTAGCCCTTCTTTAGACTCTAGCATACCCATGTTAAAAATAAATTAACTGACAATGGAGCCAAAAATAACTGACACACCAACTGGAGTGCTAACTCAACATTGCCTGACCTCCTACCCACTTAAACCCAGGATTGCATGTGCCTTGGCCCAGGTCCTTCAGGGACACCCTAGTGGTGGTAGAACAAATTATGGGGGTGATACACGCTTTGGAAGATTTTGCCCAAAAATTTCAGGATCCAAATGATAGAATGATGCCTTGGGAGAATGTTAGGGCTGCATTAGAACATTGGCTTTGGCTGGATAAAGTCTTGGTGTGTGAGGTCAATTACAAAAAAGTTGACATCTCTATCCACCACCACCTTTAATTCTGGTTCCAATAAACAAATAATGACCGACATATAAAGAGACCCACTAACAATGAAGTAATTAGTGGTTGTTTGAGAGATTTCCAAGGTTTAGCCAAGGCTTAACTCTGGACTCTTGATGCTGGACAACTAACCACTTGCTCTAAAAGCTCAAACTGATAGAGCATGGTGAATCAATTCCTTTATCTCATAGCCCATGCCCCACATCCCATGCGTTATGACCTTGACTGAACTCCCTTCGTGGGCCCCACTTCACATTGGTTCCGCTTCACACGAGCTACCCACCTCGCCTGCCTCACACGGGCCGCCAACCCCGGGTGTGCCCCTGCATCCCACCGGCCACCCCACTCGAGCTAGGTGTGAAAATGCCCCAGCATTAACTACCCCAGGTTAGGAGTCTTGAACACGAGACCTCCCATTATGATACCACTTTGATGCAAGACAACTAACCACTTGCTCTAAAAACTTGAACTGACAGAGCATGGCAAATTAATCTCTTTATTTCATAGCCCAAGCTCCACATCCCATGGGTTAGGACCTTGGCCGAACCTCGTGGGCCCCACCTCACATGGTTTTCGCTTCACACAAATCACCCGCCTTACACAGGCCGCTCAACTCGAGTCTATTCCTATATCCCACAGGCCACCCCACTCGGAGCCCGGTGTGAAAATGGCCTTGCATTAACTCTCCTAGGACTTTCGAGGGATTTTGAAGGTTTAACCAAAGCTCAACTCAAGATCCCACTAGTTGTATTTGGTTCTGGTATTGCTACATCACATGACTTCAACAATTATGATGATGCAATGGGTTCCGCTTCACATGAGCCACCTGCCTCACACGGGCTGCCCACCCCGAGTCTGCCCCTGCATCCCACAGGCCACCTCACTCGAGCCTGGTGTGAAAATGGCCTTGCATTAACTCTCCTAGGACTTTTGAGGGATTTTGAAGGTTTAGCCAAGGCTCAACTCAGGACCCCACTAGTTGTATTTGGTTCTGGTATTGCTACATCACATGACTTCAACAATTATGATGATGCTACTGCAGTCTTTACTAGAACATTTTTGCTTCTCACTTTAAGCAATCAGCAAAAATCTCTCTGCCTGGATTACTGATAGGATATGGATATTTAAAACCGTGTTCTCTGGAATTCTAGAAATCTGTTTCATGTAGCTTGGCAAGATTGAGTCATGGGCACAAACCCTTTACATTTTTCGTTGCATGATTCTTCTATCTAGGTGTCACTCCTGTTTCCAATAACACTCTGACTTACACCCATGGTCCTACTTCATAGCTGTTCATGCTTGCTAACATTTTGAAACAGGCTTTTCCCTACTTCTGCACCCAAATCTATTGCTGCTTTGCTTCATGCTCGTTTAATTAATCCTCATTTTGGTCAATCAGCTGCAGAAGCCTTTACTCGAGGGGGTGCTCTTGGCCCACCGAATATCGCTTTAGTGTTTATCGGTGGTGGTATATAATCAGATTATTTACCAATGAAGATCATTAGTGATCTTGAGCAACCCTTGAAAAAAAAAATAGTGATCTTGAGCAATGGGCAAATGTTGAATGGAAGGGCAGTTCTACGATATCAGTCCAAAGGGCTGCTGGTAAGACTGCAATTTTATTTGCTCTACTGTTGATGAAGCTAAGGAAATATTCATCTATTGAGAAAAAAAGCCAAGGAAACATTCTTCTATCATGGTGGAAGGATGAGGCTAGGTGCAAGTCAGGGAAGCATGGACCAGGGTGGAAGGTGCTCCTACGCATGCTTGGTGTTGGCAAATTTCTTTTGGAGGTGGTTTTCCTGGTAGGACAAGTTGTTGAAATTGACCTGCAATCCATTGAGGGAATTGATATTCAATGTCTCCGCTTGTTGAAAGCTCTAATCATCTTTTCTGTTTTCATTTTGTTTCTTCTTTTGCTTTCTTTTCTTTGCATCTTTTCGACTCTTGCCGCTTCGAATAAAGTTGGCATCTTAAAAAAGAAGAAGCTCTAATTATATATTGAGGCTCACCCCCCTGTAGGTATTGGGAAATAATTTTGAATGTTTCAGTGCATAAGGAAGATGGTTTCTTTTTTTTTTTTTGGCCCCCAAATCAGTGTGAGTTACAAACCTATCAATTGGCTCTTGATTGGGTTCAAGATGTCAGAATCAATGGTGATTCCTGCTTGCAGGGTGTCTTGCAAGTTCGCAGCCATTGAGCAATGGCTTTGATAGGGGCTAGACAGGTGGCCATCTGTGTGGTTGCATGAGAAATGGTTGAGGCTATGACATGGCAAAGAGGTAGGACCTTCTTGTAGCTTTAGGTACAGACCATGGTCTCATCAGGGCTAAAGGTTTAGGAGGGCATGTGGTGCCAGGGTTCTAAAAGAGAAGGTGATGATGGGATAGGTGGTATGGATTCCAAATTTGAATATGAGAGAATTGTATCCTGAAAGTCTTGAATATATCACGAGTTCTCCTTTGTAACTTCTGGATGAGATCCCACACTTAAAACAGAATCTACTCAGGAAGAAGTGGACCCCCTTTTGACCTGAGTTTTTTTTTTTTTTCCTGATGGGAAGCCCTCTCCCCATTCACATCCCTGCAATTTCAACGACTTGGAATGCTTCTTCAACGTGGCACAATTAGGAGAGCCGGCTGTGGTCTTCAATCTTATGGTGTGCAGCATGTTTGCGAAGAATGCTAGAACTATGGCTGACGATCGTACCATGCTTGAGAGATGGTCAAATCTAAGTTCCCAGGCTGGGAGTTCTGCGTGGTGAGGTTGCTGAAGGCTAAAATCAACTAAACCTGGACTTGACATCATTTCTCCCTAAAGTAGATGAGCATGCTGCTCTGAGTCCAGAGAGATGGTCAATTCTAAGTTCCCAGGCTGGGAGTTCTGCGTGGTGAGGTTGCTGAAGGCTAAAATCAACTAAACTTGGACTTGACATCAGTTCTCCCTAAAGGAGATGAGCATGCTGCTCTGAGTCCAGGCTAAGAGCCAGCATGTGAATCTGAGCTGAAACATGGTGCAACAGAGAATATAGGGAATAGAAATCACACTAAAAGTATCTTTGACCAAAGAGGTAAAGAGGATGCAAATGTGCTCAATCCAATAGAACTGGGGCTGAAAATGGATCTGTCATACAAAGGGTCACCGAAGTCCCTAAGGTCTTTATTTGGGGAATTGGAGGACAGAGGTACAAATTGATCAAAGGAAGTTACACAAGTGAAAGGAAGACATGGTAAGAAGTCTATTTTCCTCAATTATGACAGCAAGAGAGGCAGACGGGTGAACACATGAAGTATCCAAATGAAGATAATGTCTTAGAACATTAGGGTCTGGGATTGCTTGAAAAAGGCTTGTAATCTGGAATCTTGTGATGAAAAAGGAAATTGACATTTTGCTCATCCAGGAAATTGAAGCAGATATCATCTATAACAGCTGGATTGGGAGTGTGAGGTAAGAACCTCTTGTTGGTGGTCTACAATACCTGCTACTGACACATGCGGGGGCATCATTACAATTTGGAATGATGACCATGCTGTATCTCTCTAATATAATATTATCATCTCAGGTACCTGATGGGTATCTGACTTGATCTAATTTTAATTGGGTCACCAATGGATCCAAACCTGACCCGGCAATTAATCAGGCCCAATTTTTGGATCAAGAGTCAAGACCTGTTTAAATGAGGTTGGTCATTAAAAGCCTAATTTAGGGTCTGTTTGTATGGGGATGAACCTTCAGTCTTCAGGTAATTTCGTTGTCCAAAAGCATTTGAATTTGAAAAGGCAGGACGGCATCCAGTTTCTCCAAATATCCAGAGTGGGGACAGAAGGAAAGGGTGCCATTTTCAAATACCCTTTAGTTTTGGGTGTTTGTCACCAGCATCTAGTTTCTCCAAATATCTGGAGTGGGAACAGAAGGAATGGGTACCATTTTCAAATAGCCTTTAGTTTTGGGTGTTTGTCACATAAATGAAATTAACAGGGACTTCCTTTCCAATTCGATTGGAGCCACCCTCATCCATAACTCACAAGCTTGTTGAGCAATTTGAGCATGCACTTAAGACAAAGACCAACAAAAATAAGCTTGCTTAGATACCATGTTAAGTGTTTCGACTGTTTAATGCAATGTTACCTAAACCCCCCACATTCGGTTCTGGATGGGTCATTGCGATCCAGATCGTTCTTTTGAGCGACCTGAAATTATGGCTCTTTATTCTTACTATTGATTTAAGTTAATGCAAATTTCTTTACAATGTATATATTTATGCTTTCATTTATATAGTTATAATATAACACCAAACATGTGAGGTCTGTAATAATAATAATATTTGTTATTTCATATATAAAACTATATTATGTGCACTGTACAAATTGGAATGACACACATATCCTACCTCTTCTGCACCACACATTGGAGGAGGTAGCGTGCCCGTTCCTGTACCACGCACCAAAGTGACCCACAGTCCACATAATCGTAGTTTAATGATTACATTTTCAACCGTTTTAGAAGCATGCTTCACCTTTTTTATTTCTTTTTTCTTTTTCGATTCTGATTAGTACCACCAAAAGGTAGCGTTTGTGGATTGGTTCATCTACCATCTGGATGCAGCTCTGGACACTTGAATGAGTTGGAAAGACTATGTGACTCATTTGAGGCCTAGGTTTCACGTATCAACCTTAATTGCTAGAGTTTCTATTGATTTGTTAGACTACAAGTATAAACGATTTAGGGAGGTATGCAGACTGAACAATTTTGTGGGGGTGTGGTAAAGATTGCTAAAAATTGTTAAACATGACATTGCTAGGAAAGTGGCTTTGGAGATTCAGGATCAAAAGAGGATAGCAAGTGGAAATGGGTGATTGGGAGTGAATATCGGATGAGAGCAACGATGGTTCACCAAAGCAACATCCCAATACAGTGGTTCTAGCTTTATTTATTTATTTGTTTATGCTGCTTGCCCCAAGAGCTTCTAGCTTCTGAAAGGCAGTATTCAAGGTAGAAGAGAATTCCTCCAAGGCAATTGTTTACAGATAGGTGATTGAGAGGGTACGCCTTTATGGGAGAATGTGGTGCGGTGATGGAGTTCATGCCATGTGTTCCATTGTTTTACTGTTTGTAGCTTGCAAAGGAGGTTGTGGTGTCCCAATGTTACAACATTTTTGGAGATTAGGTGGTGTGGATGGTTGTATTCAGGAGAACCTCTATGAGGTCAAAGTTGGGGAGTTTATTAGCCTCATGGACCATTTGAGCAGTTGGCACCTGCAGCCTGGGAGATGAATGCTTGATAATGGAAGTATGAGAGCAGGAGAACTTCTCAGTGAAGTTTTTTTTTTCCTCCATGATGATGGGGAATGGGAGTACATACTCATGGAATTATTTGTGACCTGCTTGGGTCATTGCCTTTTATTGGTTGTGATTAACCACTTGAGGAGAAAGACTGATCATCACAACTGTTTGCATCCTCTGCCTTCACAATGAAGAAATGGTGGATTGTCTGTTCATGCACTGCAATTTTGCGGTAGCAATATTGCAGAGGTTCCTGTCCATCATTAATAAACACATGTTACCTTTAATACTTTTAACTGATCTTCTTTTTATAAAGCAGCTAGTTGCGTAAAAAAAAAGGGTCGTAAGGGTAGCCATCAACTATTTTCTTACTGAAATTTTTGAAAAGAAGTGTTTTATTTTTCCTGATCTAAAATGCTGAGTAATCCGTTTTATGTGAAAGGGTGCCATAAGAGTTCTGCTGCAATACATCAGCTATTAAATTTCAATAGGTTGATTGTTATTATTATTATTATTTCATGTGAAATGGTAAATGGCCAAATAATGATTTTCCCCCTGCAGGGCTTGAAGGAGTTGGAGCATGCCATTGTATCATCACCATTGGGTTTAAATCCAACATTGGATGGGCAACGACTGATTGCAGCTATACCTCCGTACGTATCAGCCACTTTTCCAGCTTGCTAGCTTATTCATTTGTGAAAATCAAGAGAAGATAATGCAGGGGCATTTTCACAATGGGCTTGAGTGGGGTTGCCTATGGGATGCAGGGGCACAATCGCGGTGGGTAGGGCCCATGGGGGAGGTCTCGTGTTCGAGACTCCTCACTGGGGGTGATTAATGCGCATTTCACACCGGGCTCGAGTGGGGTAGCCTGTGGGATGCGGAGACACTCGGGGTGGGCGGCCCGTGTGAGGCGGTACCCATGTGATTTGGGGCCTCTAATGGTTATGACAAATGTGATGGAAGCTTTGTGAACATTTTAGTTTTTGAGACTACTTTTGAGCAGTTTAAAAGTTTTCATTTTCGTGGTTTTCATGTGTACTTCAACATGTTTGATATGTTTATGGATTTACTTTGGTACTAAGCTTATATTAATACGGGAATGATTTATTCACTGATCAAATTGTTTTCTGTTTTGCCAGATTAACAAAGGAGCATATACAGGTGAGCTTGTGCTATAGTTTATTGGCTTTTATAATCGTCTCCAAGGCTGGGAATGGACCAGGCCTGGGCCCAGAAGAATGAAATTGTTGAATAGTGCTGGCCCAATTAATTCAAAATCCAGGCCTGGGCCTGGCCCATTGCCAGGCACCGATGACCTGTTCATCTTGCAACTTATTTTTTCCTTCTTTTTTTCAAGGCTATGTGCAAAGTCGTTGCAAAATCTTCCGAAGATGTTAAGCAAAGCATCAGAAGAGCACGTCAGAAGGTGCGGGAAACCAAATCACTCCTTGATCCTTTTACTGTCATTCAAATAAAAACCTTACAACCCTAGCTTGAGCAAACTCTCAACACATCATTGGGCCATTTCTGTTAGGGCTATCAATGGGAAATATCAAAAATTTGAATGGGCCTGGCTCGAACAGTTCAAAATCTGGCTGAAGCCAACCCCAAGCATGGCCCATTGGTGGCCCTAATTCCAGTAAGAAGTATTTGTGTGCCTTGCATTGTAAGTTGTTTTTGGGTATGAACGGAAACTGCCATTTGGATCACTCAGGCACTGGACACGATAAAGAAGGCATCGTCGAGTATTGGCAAGGATGATGCCAAGAGACTCGAAAAGGAGGTAGGTCATCTTTTTTCCTTCTTATTTATTTATTTGAAAGGAAGTGGGTCATGGTGCCACTAATAAAGTTGGAAAGTTTTTTATTCTTGATGACTAAGCTAATGCTTTCTACTTTAATTTTCTCCAGGTCGATGAGCTGACAAAGAAATTTGTGAAATCAGCTGACGAAATGTGCAAGGCGAAAGAGAAGGAGATTAGTGGGAGCTGAGGTGGCAGTTTTGGTATTTTTCTTCTAACCATGCAACCACCGATTGGTTTGCTGTTGTTTAGTTTTTTTGTGAGGATGCTGCATCATTGTATGGTTGAATGAGTTTTGATGGATCCCACCTTGCTTGATCAGAGGTTGGAATTTTGATAGCTTTCTTAGAAATCCTTCATGGGAGTTGGGTATATGATATAAAAGCCATGATAGAGTTAGGTGGCGCATTTTGGAATGGCACGGATTGACTAGAAGATAAGAGGTAGCGTCCCTGGAATTTCTTGAGTTTGGTAACGGTTTTGAATCCTTTTGTTTTTTCAAATAAAGCTTGTTACTTAGAGAAGCAGGTCTGGCATCATTTTTAATGGGACGACTGGTTTTCTTTACCTTGGATGTATTCCATGTCACACCTCACCATTTGCTTTGGCTTCCACACCACGTCATCTCCTCCCAGTTGGGTTTATTTTCACTGTGGGACCCACCTTCATTTGAAGCCTCCACCCCGTCGCTTGGGCCTCTCTCTTGGGTAGGTATTTAGAATCGATTTGATTTCCCACCGATGGATGGATAATATCTACGGGTTGGGCTCCCGTGGTGCTGTACCATCCTAAGCTTATGGTGGTGGTACTGGGCTGATGTGAGGCCTATTTGATGTCTGAATGATATCCAACCGTCCAGATGCATCACCTCAATTTTACCTCCATGGGCCAAAAATCAGGACGATCAATTTATCAGGTGGGCCATATCACAGGAAGCAAGTTGGTAGGGGGACGCCCACCCTTCTTTTCACCTCACCGAGACCTACCTGAGTTGTGAAAATGCCTGATTTTTTGTCTAACGCTTTGTCCAGGCAAAATGAAAGGTACGAATGGGCATGAAACCTACGCATTATGTACAGATGGGGGTTCTTCCCACAAGCATCAATATTGGCTATGAAACCTACTCTTTATGTACGCGACAGCGTGGCTAGTCCTACAAAAATCAATGTTGGCTATTCTTGTTGCACCTGGTGTCTTAGAAAACCGTCAATGCGCTAATCTACTTGCCAAGTGAATATGACTGGTGGATCTCAGTCGTTGATCATTGTAAGTGCCAATGTTTCAAGCATACGAGTAAATTGTCAAATTTCGTAGACAAAACATATATTATATGTAACCTCAGCTCAATTCAACATTTCAAGACTTGAGTGGCTTAACATCTCAAGATCAGAAGGCTTGGAAATTTTTTAAGAAAAGAATTAATTGTATGCCAAACTGAATGACTTTAGGTTAAGGTACATTTTAGTGGATTTTTTAAATTGCAGCTTATTGTATTATTGTGTTAGATTTTAGGGTAGTTTGGCTAGCTTAATCTTGTCTTTAGCTAGCCGAAACATCTCAGGTCAGCCCGACAACAACATAAGGTCTTCAGTCCAGTTTTCAGCAATATGTTGTTTTAATATTCATGGGTGTTTGGCCAGCCAAACCCTGTCTCAGGCTAGCTGAATGAATCTCAGGCCAGTTGAATTGTGTCCGGCTAGCCTAAGATTGATTCAAATCATATTTCGTGAAATCTGCTAGCCGTTGAAACAAAATCGTGAAACTCTGGCCAGCCCAAGGGATTCTTAGGCTGACTTGAGCTCTAATCCGTTTGCTATAAATATGACTCATTTATCATAGTTTTAAAAAATAGAAAAAATATAGGAAACAAAAACGAAAAATCTTCTTCTTTTTAAACTATTTGCATTGTTTTTCATATATTATATTTTAGCTTATTCAATTCTCTTCTCAAGCCTTGTTAAATTTAAATATAGAGCGGCATGTACTCAATATGAGAATAGATGATTAAATCTGCAGCTTATAGGGATTTTCTGTTTGAAAAATTATCTATTCCTAGATCATTTTTTGTTTTGTATACATTGATTTATCTTCATCTGATAAAAGAAGGGATTGTTGTGTTAAGTCTTATTCACCCACCCTCTAGGACATCGATAGTTTCACTTACAATCATGGTGACCATGGGGTCCTAAATTGGACATGCTATATACCTTGGACAAATTTAGTGTTACTCTCATTTTATGTTTGTTGAATTTGTTGAGGAGTGATTCTTTTAATAATCTTTGAGAACTTAAGACTGGACATGACGGTCGTTAACCTGGGAGAGTTATGATCCATGTATTTCAGTACCTTGTTAGATCATGATCGTCACAGATGCATGGGGCACACCTGTGGACGTCAATTCATGAGATGTATGGTCATCTTGTATGAGAGAATTAGCTTGAGTCAGGATGGACAATCTCCACCATCGGGAGCTGACTTAGTGTTGGTTTATGCCTTACCCCTACCTTGCACAAGAGTGTGAGTGTTCCTTGAACAAATGATCTAGGTTCGGACTTTTGGTCATTCACATTGGTGGATTGAAATGAAGTTAATCGTTTGAGGGCTCATTAGCTCAGATTGTGATCGTGAGATCATGACTTGATGATACATGAAAGATAGTTTGATCCTTAGATCTGAGGACGAGTAATGATCATGATCTTGATTGGTCGATTTTGTCTCTTCCTACTGTTCACACCCCAAGTATAGGGTTGTGATATAGTAATAAACTCAGTAAGACCGAGGTCGAATCCACAGGGACTGAAACCTGTACTGTCACGCCCCGAACTCGGGAACCGGGCTCACAAAATTCCCGATCGCCGAATCCGGCGCCGACAGCCTCCATAGAACCCCATTCTCGGACCCCGGCACCCATTCACCAGGTTCCGATCCTGGGAAACTACAAGGAGGGTTTCAAATAATCAGTCTGAATCATAATGAGCATAACAAAAAGCATAACCCACAACAATAACCACAAGAACACCACCACAAAATCCACTATGATCAAAAACTTTTTAGTACAATGCGGCTGAAAGGGGAAAATACAATGTAATAAAAGAAACAAAACTCCAGAAGCTCTACGGCACGCTGCTCCTACTAAGCTACGGTTGTGTCTTGGCGTCACTGCACGCATCAATCGTGCATAAGCTTAATAGAAAGCTTAGAGGTGGTGTGAGTGTGTGCGCAATACAAACGTGCTCAAAATGCAAGGTCGAGTGATGCGGAATCATGGTGATGAGCACATGAATACAATCACCGTACAAGGCTATGCGGTGCAAGATATGAATGCTTATCGGCCATAACACGCCATGCGATGCGAGATGCAACTCAAGCATGCTAATCCTCATCATGTATCAGCACAGTTCTATTCTGGATAATCACCGGGTTCAATACACTCCAAATGGCACTGCCGCTTTCCTAGCACACAGTCCAAGTGAGCGTAACAAACCTCACTATCCGCCGACCAATAGTCCGCTAATACCTATCCGATATACGCCGATAGCGGACCCATTCGCGAGCCGGTCAACTCAACCTAGTATTGCCCCCTACCCTGGGCGAGTAAGGCTACACTCCTTTCCAACCGACCACGACACGTGGGAGACGCGGCCTCCCGGTATTCGGCCCTCATGCGCTCGTATATCCACTCTGTCTCGACGTT
Organism: Magnolia sinica; assembly: GCF_029962835.1. Taxonomy (NCBI): domain Eukaryota; kingdom Viridiplantae; phylum Streptophyta; class Magnoliopsida; order Magnoliales; family Magnoliaceae; genus Magnolia; species Magnolia sinica. The sequence goes on from NC_080577.1 coordinate 92,602,445, forward strand.
GGAGTAATCCTCCTGTACCATCGGGTTTAGGGATTTTCACCCAGAGACATCTATGGTGCCCGTATGCTGGAACTAAATTTTTGGTATCCAATCCCGCCATCCACGATGTATCTGTGGAGGCTATGGCCCCGATGTCGCTAGGGCATACAAGAACTACAATCACACAAATGCAAGTGCATGAATCATACCATCAACCATGCAACAGCCCTGTATATACCATGCACTTATATGAGGCAACTCCGCCTATCCGGGAGCCCATAAACAGTCTATCCAAAGGTATATGCTATGATCGGTCATTCCTCACATCAGGCATACATATGGTGCGAATGATCATGAATCATGCATCTATACTAAACATGTTATGTGGTGATGGGCTCTGATCAACATGAAGATGAGCCCAAACAGCTGATATACTATAGACATGGGCCTATTAATGGGCCTTAGGGAGGATCGTAATGCGGACATTTAACCAACATTAACCTTACAATGTGGACATCAAACCATCATTGCTCCCAAGGTACTGCCGCTATAAGAGTCGACACATAAATCATGGTATGGGCCTCATGCACATCCCATTGGGCCTCTAAATCAAATAGGCCTCATGCATGGGTCTCGTAAACATATATCAAGGTAGGCTTCATTGACGGCCACCAATGCATCCACGTGGGCCTAGTCACATGGGCCTTACATATATCACAATGGGCCTCATAAAATGGGCCTTGACCCGTGGGCCTCCACAATGGGCTTTAAATTATCTCCAACACAGTTGGACAGTTGGATGAAACACATACATCATGATGGAGCTCACACTAACAGAGGGCGTGGTTTATAATACATACGTAGGTGGGTTCTAAGTAGGACTCACCATAACGCTTATTCTCCACCCAACCTAAGGCCCAATATCATGTTTATTTTCTACCCAACTTTGGGCCCAACATAATGTTTATTTTCCACCCAACTTAGGGCCCAACAAATGTTTATTTTCCATCCATCTTAGAACCCATTATAATGTTTATTTTCCATCCAACTGTTCATAAGGTTATGTGGACCAGGGTAGAGCCCACAGTAGTTTTTATTTGTCATCTAATATATTCATAAGGTCACGTGGGCCTGGATAGGCCCACTGTAATATTTATTTTTCATACAACCTGTTGATGGGGTCGTGTGGACCAAGGGCCCACTGAAATGTTTATTTTTCATGCAACCTATCCACAGGGCCACGTGGTGAAGGGGCCCACCGTAATGTTTATTGTCATCTAACCTGTTGACAGGTTACGTGGGCAGGACACTCGTAATATATATATATATATATATTTATATATATATATATATATATATATATATATATATATATATATATTTTTAGGGCCATGTGGACGGTGGATGTGGGGCCCACCGAAGTGTGGTTCACGAATCCAGCCCGTCCATTATGTGGGTCCCATCTGGCTAACGGTCCAGTTCAAGTTTCAGAACCATCCAAAACTCAGGTAGGCCCCGCCAAACGATTTTATATGTTTTGGCATGTCTTCACATGATTTTAAATGATGTGGCCCACCGGAGTTCCATATACAGCTAAATTTTAGGGTGGACGGCGGAACTGTGGGAACCCAACAAATGCACGGTTTGGATGGCCTAAACGCGTCAAAGTGGGGCCCACAGCTGGGCCGTGAGCCCAGCCCGACCGTCCGTCCGTCCGCCCGCGGCTGGCGTGATGGCAGCAGCAGCGTCAGCGCTGCTGCCTCCCTTGTCTCTCTTTTGTTTTTTTTTTTTTTTTTGAAAATTTGATTTTCTGCAGATTTTCATAGACGGGGCCCACATCCGCAAGATCCACTCCAGCCATGGGTCCCTATGGCTTGATACAAGCCCATAGAGTCCAATATCGGGCTATTTTTGATATGCAGGAGCCTTAGGGAGTAAACCGAAGGTAGGAACACTGTTTCCTATATCACGGCCCGCCAGAAAACCAAATCAATCTCATTTTTCGGTTCAACGCCTTAAGTGACCTGAGGAAGAGAATGGACGGTTTGGATTGTATAAAAACATCAAGGTGGGGCCTGCATGAGTGGCCCACATCTCCCTTCCTTTTTTTTTTTTTTTATAAAGTCCACTGTTGCAACGTCCAGCGTCCAGGGACGCTGGACGGTTTATATATTCACAAAATTGTGGTGGGTCCCATGTGGATGTGGCCCACCAATATATATATATACATATACATTTAATATTTATCTTATATTGTATATATATATAAATACATATTATATTATATATTATATACATATATTATATAAAATATAACATACATATATATATGTATACATATAAAAGGATGCATTGGACCCATCCCAACAGTGGAGGGTGCGGATCATCACCTATAATAAAGTGGGCCACACCGTCTGATGTAGATGGACGGGGGAGATGTAACACATATCGGTGGGATCCACACCATTACAAAGAAAGAATGAGAGAGATATAGAAAGAGAGATACACGGTGAGATAGAGGAACCCCGCCACTATGGGCCCTCTTGATTAAATCACATACATCCAAATGGGTCCCACCAACAAGTGGGCCCTAAAATTTAAATTAATGGAAAAATCACCCACCTTATCTTCATTCTCCTTGCTCCCTTGGACTCCTTAGCTCCTTACCTTCACTTTTAATGGAGGTTGATGAAAGATGAATGGTTGAGATTGGAGATGAGAGGGTGGGCCACACTTGAAGTTGAGAGGGAGTGTTGGATGAGTGAAATTTCTCATGGGATTTGGAAAAGTTGCTAGAGAATGAGAGGGAGAGATAGAAATAATGGGTGGAGGGATGGGTGGAGTGATGGTTGTAAGAAAGGAGTGATGAGGGGTATGGTTTAGTTTGAAATTGGTGGAGAAGAGGGATGGTTGAGGTTGAAAATGAGAAAAAGAGGAATGGTGAGGTGGAAAGATGGTGGACTTTTGGAAAAAGAGGGAATGGGTGAAGTACTTTGAGGTATGGTTGCATTTATGGTTAATTAGTGGGACTAATTGTGTAGAGATTCCCTCGAAATCTGCAACGCGCGGTGTTTCTTCGGAATAAACGCTGATCGGCATCTTCTTACCTGGGTATCGGTTTGGTGCGCAAGTCACGGCGTTGGAACCGCGGCGACGACGCGATTACTAAGACATAAGTTTCGGATCGAGCCGACGTCGGTGTGCGGGACCTGGCTTAGGATCGTGCGCAAACACCGAATACGGTGCGAAGGTTGCCGGAATTTGACCGGAAGGACCGCGGAAGCTAACGGAACAGTACGGATTAGGACACGGGTCTTACATGTACGTTATCTGAAAATAACCAGAACTAGAACTAGAATAAGATGTAATCTAAATCAAGTGAATATGAGGAAAGAATGGTGAAAATTTTAATCTAAAATTTGTAGAAATCAAAGGTAGGAAACTAGGGTGCCAAGGATCCACTTATAGAGACCAGGGAGATCTACACTTTATTCATGAACTCAACTGGACTTCGAGTCCCATCTTCATCCAGTTGGAAGATATATCACTAAAACTCAATCTAAACTTCCTTCAATTTAGTTTTCAAAGAAATGAAAGGTATGAGAATTAGAGTTGATTCCATCACAAAACTATGCCCATGAGACAAAGTAAACAACAGAATTAAACCAATCAACAGCCGATCAGACAGATGTATGAATGTTAGTAAGGATTCCATCATCCAACCATGCCCAGGAGATGATGGTGAACAACAGGGTTCCCAAATTAACAAACCCTATAATGCTAAGAACATGCTCAAAGCTATCGCAAATCCATTATAATTTAAGTCACAACAAATCATTAAAAACTGAAAGCATTCCTATTAATCAAACTATAATCAAAGAAAGTTTAAGTAACATGAATCAAAGCAGTAAAGCCAATCCCATCACACTACAAGCTTCACCTCTTAGCCCTAGCTAAGAGGTTTAGCCCAACATAATGAGGCTAGAACTCTCCAAAATTAAGAAAAGAAAAAGAAAATTCAAAACTACCCTCTCTTGGGCTCACGTCCAAAGAATGGATCCCCCTTCTCTCTTCTCTCTTTATAACATGCCAGGGCCGGTGGAGAGCGTAACTGGAGTCGGTGGAATGTTACGCACACCCTTTATGCAGCTGAGAACTCCCCTGCGAAAGCTCTGTTACACAGTTAAGAAGACAGTCCAAGAAAACGCCCTTTTTCCTCGCTTCTGTCCAAAAGAACACCGACCCCTGGGGCGTTTTGGACAGGCCTACACGATGGACGGTCCAGATCGGTCGTTCGATCATCACCATGGTCGTACAATAACCCCAAAAACAGTCAGCGCCGGACGCAGAAATAGGGCCTGCGCGAAACGCTTTACGCTATGACATTGATGGGGCCCATGATTAGTGTCGGTTGACAAATCCACACTGTCCATTGCACTCTCCTCGAAAAACCGTTCAGGTATGACGCGTTATGGCTCGAATTTGGTGTGGCCTATGGACTCTTCATATCACCGTCTGTCGTACGTTTGAACGGCTGGAATCTGTGTATGTTTGCAAGAGACAAAACAGACACCTAGGCGAAGGTCTTGCCCCCCTATAGACGCAATGTACGGTCCCGATCAGTGATCTGAGCAATGAGTGGGGCCCACTGGCCAAAACCGGACGGATGCTATCCGTCCGCTGGTTCCAGCGCGAAAAGGGTCGGGTCAAAGTCGGTTTGACCCAACCTGACGTCCAGTGCACCTCTAGTGCACGTGTGCTGAGCACACTCACTCCATGTAAGTGGGTCCTACCGTGACGTTTTGAGAAATCTAATCCGTCCATCTGTTCTTTCAGCTAATTTAAGGGGTCGAGCCCAAGTTTGAAGCATATCCAGAGATCTAGTGGGCCCCAGGATGATGATTCATGGGCTGATATGACCGTTGGGGCATATCCACAGGGATCCAATGGCCGAAATTCGATGTGTACGGTTAATTTATGGTCCTTAGGCCAGATGTTAAGTTTCGAACTGAACAAATGGCGGAAACCCTGTGATCTTGCATTCTGGATGATTTTTGGGCCCGTTTAACGTGCGTGGCCTGATTTTCTTGGATCTTTGGCATGTAAATTCTTCGATCTCAGTCTCGTGGAGTCTGTCTCTTGCCTTGGTGATTTATGAGCGTCAAATCCAAGCTTTTAGTACCCTTTTTTAGTCCAAGCTCCTAAATATACCTTGCATCACAAACACGATTAAAATAGGACGTTAAGCATTATCATGTACGTAAAATCAGGTAATAACTGGGGTCTAATATGCAATATTCGACCCTCAACACCTATGAGGTCCATACAAGGACTAACAGAGTGGACATGGCTGTGTACTTCCATTAGGAGTCGTTGAATGTATATCATGGTCGGAGAGGGTCCTTACTCTTGCCCGGGTGGTACACTCTCGGGAGTTTCAACTCTCGGTCAAGGGTTCGAGTACCCATAGGTGGTGAAATTCCACCAGCGTGAGTGTGTGGGGTGTGTGTGCGTGTGTAAAAAAAATAAAAAATAAAATATCATGGTCGGAGAAAAGGAAAGTAAATTGATTTGTCATTTATCATCCCCAGCAGATCTAAATTCCAAACTCAACCACCTGACCATGGGAAGACAGATCGGTCCTTTACATGTTTTCAATAAAAACCAGTTCATTGAAAATCCCATAGGCATCATTAATGGAGATAATCACGTGGGCTGGATCATATTTACAATAAAAATGTTTACAATAAAAACCCTACGGAGCATCACTCCCTAGTGTGGGGCGACTTTATCAGAAAACTTTAAAAATAGCGTTAGGCTTCCAAGTCATTAAGAGATCTTCTATATCTCCGGGTGGAGGCTAGCGTAAAAGTAAATAAGATCTAACGATTCTCGGTTTTTCTGGAACTGTTGGATCCGCATGCGCATAGAGTACAGTCAGTCTAAACTTAGAGTGGCAGAATGGTCGTACTAAATGTTAATGTTATAAATGGATGATAGGCTAAGTCCTAATAAGAAGAAACAATTCAAAAAGGTAGAAAAGACAAATTGTAACGAAGTATCAAAATGAACAAACTACATGAAAAAAGATTACCTGCACATACTTAGTCTTGGATATTTGCATACCTTGATCGAGTCCATGTCGGCGTAGTGAGATCCCCATAAGGCCGTAAAAAGCTCATAATAAGCTAAAAACTTTGATGATCAAACGAAACAAGTACTGTTGGGGTGATCTAGGAAGCAACGGACATTCCAGTTCCAGATGGTATCCTCATAAGGCCGTAGAAAGCGCATGTGCTCTATTGTAATAGGTTCTTCTGATGTTAGTACTGATCAGGAGCGAAAATGTTGTGATTGGTTGCTCGCAAAAGATGCAGAAAATAAGGGTGCACACGGGTCAGTTTGGTCCAGTTCTGGGGTGAAATAGGAACCGAACCATTCCTAACGGTCCTAGGATATTCGGAAGCGGAACCGGACCATTAGCACCCTAGAACCGAATCGGAACCGGACTGTTAAAACTAGTTTGGTTCTGGATCGGTTCCACGGTTTTGGGCTTTTTATAATCCAACCCAATTATATGTTTTATTTTATAATCTAGCCCATGTACATTTGTGTTGTGATCCATTTGATGAATGGTTTAGATATTGTATAAGGTGTGCAAAAATTCATTTATGGAAGCACTCAAATGGTGCATTGTAAACCATAAATCATGAGTCAAATATGGAAACAATCAAAGGGTTCCTAGTTCGTTTCCAGGTTCGGATCCACGGTTCGGTTATGTGGTTCGAATCCATGGTTGGGTTCACGGTTCGGTTCGGTTTTACATACCCCCAAACCGAGAATCGAATCGATGTAATGGGTTCTTTGATTTTTGGAACTGAAACCGGAACCGGTGCACTCTAGAACCGGACCGTTTGGTCGGTTCCGATCTGGTTCCACGGTTCTACCGGTTTGATGTGCACCCCTAACAGAAAGTGTAGGACAATTGCAATGTTTTCCCTGAACCCCCATGATATGTGTAAGTCATCCACTTTTGAATAATGAAGTTACTCAGATACAAAGGCAGGCAACAAGTCTAGACCGTACTTTAATCTGACTATGGAGGGTGGGGTGTCCTTTTGCTTTGGCATTCGGTTGCACACAACTTTTGCCAAAGAGGGACATCTGTAGACACCCCTCCTCGGGCCTATAATTTGATTGAATAGAAACCCTAATTCATACCCTTAACCTTGATCCATACCCTTAATCCTAAGCTAAAACCCAATCCATATCCTAAACCAAACCCTAAAACCTACTTAACCCAGTCACAATAACCCGACAGAACCCTAAACCTAGTCCCAAACCCAAACTCCAAGAAAAGCCTAACTTATAGAGTCAGCCCTTTAGTCAACCCATTAGGTTAACTCACACGATCAGTTGACATAGCCTACCCAGTTAACTCACATTGTCAAACTAAGTTTATAAACCCATTTTGCCCAAGCCCATTCTAAAACCCAATTCGGAGGAAAAGAGAGCCAGCAAGGCAGCCTTGAAGGACCAAACCTGTCCATGTGTGTAAGAGGAACCTCCCTTCGAAGTTGAAGTAGAAAGGACAAGTGGCACCTAGGGTGTTACTCATCACGTGACACTGGCCGTACTTTGGCCAGCTGCCCACTTGTGTGTTGTTGTCCTCTCTGCCCATTTCACGCATGTGCAGAACTTGACAATTACTCTAATGCATATCCTTTGAGCCAAAATTACACCTTATGCCACCCAAACCAACACATTAGATCTTGATACATGACAATCTCAAATCTCAACCATCCAAACCCTTATAAACCTCAAGCTTTGCAGAAATTACCAGAAAACTGAGCTGGATGGCTATAAATACCCCATTTCCTTCATATTTCAAGCAACCCTCAATCCCATAATCATACACAATAATCCCTACCCATCCAGAATCGAGCATCCTTCCCATCGAGGAGAGCGAGAGTGAAGAAGAGAGCCTAGCCTAGGTCCAACCCTAACACTAGCCTTTGAGCCTGATCTAAGTTCGATCCAAGCCACTTGATACGATCCTTGCGAGACTACCATCCACCCAATTGTTTTTAACCAAGCTTCATCTACCCATAACATTTGCATAGAGCAACATTCATATTATCAATCAATATACTCTGCATCAAATTGGCTCAGAAGTTTGCTATAAAGCTTGCTAATTTAATCAGATCCTACCCAACAGAAACTCTGCTAATTATTTCACATTTTGTTACAAGTATTACACACATTCATATACGAGAACTGAATTATAACCCTCAAAACAGTCAGATCCTATGAAGTAGAGATTATACATCTGTACGGGTAGGGTGGATGCCTAACACCTTCCCTCTTTGTAACCGCGATCCCTTAAAATATCTGACCACAAAACCAAAGAGTCGTCTTAGGGCATAAAATCTTTGGATCTCTACCCTAACATTTCTATAGGGTCTAGCCGATTGTAGAGATGAAGAAATTGGCTAGTGACGACTTTGGTCAAACATAACCAATCAATCACAACATAAAACTCTCGAAAGAGGTAACTCGTGGAGAAAGCGGCCTCGAGTTGATTCTAACCCGAGATTTCAGCGTCTAGAGATTCTAAGTATATTAATAACCTAGCACATGTTACAGAAAAGAACGCATGCTAGCATTTACATTCAAGAAGATTATACATGAATTTCGCATGTAAGCATGTGTTAGAGAGTTATAGAAAATTTTAAGATAATACTACAATGCATATATGAAACAAAAATCGAACCAAAATGTCGAGAAAAGCTTGAAGGGTAGATCCTCACTTTTCGAATTGGGATTCATAGGTTTTCGAGTGCTCCAACCCGAATGTGCTTCGATAGCTGAAAATTGGAAAAAAAAAAAAAAACCGAGTTATGACTTCGATTCGGATCAAACACTCTAACTCAACCCAAATTAAGGTTCTTAAAGGAGGTTTAATTGCTAACTCACCTTGTCTCGATGATTTGACCCCAAATTTGGGCACAATCGGAACAGTCTGATGAAGCCACTCCCGAATATGGCTCACGCATGCAGTTGAATGCTCCAATTGTCAGTCAGGATTTCGAAACCCGACATGCATAATCCCTCGAGGTGTTGGGAGCTTGCAGAACTACATGTATGCGCTAGTTAGAGGAAGTGCAACATGCACACATTGATTGTCTCAACCCAACAACCCGCTTAACACTATCTTTTTTTTTTTTTTTTTCTCATTGACTCATAGTAAAATCTAGACTCCTCCCAACCTAGCAATACTCAGCTCGGGACATCCTGAAGTGGCAAAACCGACTTCCTCTCCTCCTCCTCCTCCACCTCCTCCTCCTCTCTCTCTCTCTCTCTCTCTCTCTCTCTCTCTCAGGCTGAAAATAAGGAGAAAATGGCGAAAGGTCTTTTTATAGCCCCAAGTTCTAGGTTTAGTGGTTTTAAGTGCACAACAATTTGGAGTCTGCCTGTTAGACCAATGGGGGCTGTTGGTCGAACTGACAGAGGCCAAATCCCACAGGTCTTCAGGTTGCACAGTCGGTCGGAACGATAGAGCACTATCACCTCACATAAATTGATTTTTTCATTATTTTAGGGTTCTAATGTTTGATTTATGTGTGCTATTAGTTAACCTATAGTTCGAATGTTAGATTTGAGGTATTTGTCATGAGTTCTATCTAATCAAACCTTTGGATCCTAATAGACCGGGGATTTGAGGATCCAGGTCCCACTAGGGTCATTGCATGATTTGGTCTGCTAACGCACAAGGTTTAATTGAATTGTGGGTTTCCATATTTAAGTTTTGACTCATAATCCCTAAGTCTTCGAGTTTTAAACATGTATGTGCATGTGCGACTGCACGGGTTAATCGAAAATTTTACAATGACGCCCGAGGACATCCAATACTCGAGTACTGGAGAGTTCAAGACGTCAAAGTTATTCTCGGTTTAAAAATTGTTACTATGTTTTCTTGGCATGTATGTGTGTAATAATTATATGACATGTTCTATCTCATCTGAATATGAACAATATATGACAAGATAGTTATATGTATCACCCGAGTCTATATCACTTGTGCATTTTCTGCATATGTGATTGAATTTGAGATGTTACTCAAATGATTCTAATCAATCGTATAATTAAGAGATCTAGACCATTGGGGTTGTTCTCGTCTACTCATTAGATTCACTTATTTAACCATCTTGCTCATGTTGTGACTTTAGATAAGTGTCTTAGTAAGCAGGAGGAAATGAACACACCGATGGACTCTTGTATGGTGGTTGATATATTTCCTTGTGGATGGATGCGCTTCTTGTGATTGTATCTCAAATATCGTGTGTTATGTCACTTTTATGGTAGCACTGCACTGCCAACTTGGCATGTGATATTTTTATAGTTCCATGATGATCCTAGTGTACGATGTGCATAATATCTAGCGTCTATTAAACTATCAATTAAGTTCGCAAGTGAACTATGGTTGTCAGGTAATCTAATCTTCGATCACAAAGGTAAATGACACAAGAGGTGGTAAAATAGCCATAGGAATCAGATGCACTTGGTTGAGTGTCAGATAATAGGAGCTACCATTAGATAGACCGATTGGACTTTATTGAAGATTGGTATGACTCCTTAATCCTCTGATTAAGAAGTCTTGTTCATCATGTATGCTTGTTTAGTACAAACACGTATTAGTTTTAGGGAAAGTGGATGGTTGTTGGATTCAGTGCCCTAGAAAATCATACGTGCCCTATTCCACCAACTACGTGGATGTGATTGGGTAAATCTTAGATGTTGATCATGGTGACCATATGTCTTAGATTGGACATGCGATATGCCTAAAAAAATATTTAGTGTTGCTCTCATGTTATGTTCATTGGGTTAGTTGAAAAGTAATTCCTCTGGTAGTGCTTGAGAACTTGAGATTAGACATGATGGTCATTGACCTTAGAGAGTCGTGGTCTATATATCTTAGTATCTCGTTAGACAATGATTGTCATAGGTGTAATGATTGTCATAGGTGCATGGGGTACACTTGTGGACATCAGTTCATGAGATGTATAGTCATCTTGTGCGAGGGGACTGACTTGGGTTAGAATGGATGGTCTTCACTATTAGAAGTTGACTTAGTGTCAGTTTATGCCTTACATCCACCTGGAACAAGACTGTGAGTGTTCCATGAACAAATTATTCAGGTTCAGACCTTGAGTCACCTACATTAATGAATTGATATTAAATCAACAGTCTAGGGGCTCATTAGCTTGGACTTGTTAATGCATGAAAGATTGTTTGATCCTTGAACCTGAGCACCTACAAAGGTCACAATTTTAACTAGTTGGTTTTGGCTCTTCCTACGAGGTCTATGTAGGGACCAATAAAGTGGATGTGCTAGGTACTTCTATCAGGAGCTGTTTATTCTCGCATGGGCTAATATGGGATTTATTGGTTTTCTTAACATGTTTATAGCTTTAATATATATAGATCAAGTCTCATTGAGTGATTTTTTCGCTAGGCCATGTACTTTGAATGTTTTAATTGAAAATTTAAAGGTTTTTAATTGTTGAAATTTTGTTTTAACCGTTAAAAGTGCTTTAATCAGGCTTAATAATAACACGATGACTTAGATTTAATGGTTCACTTATGATTGTCATATGATATGATCATTAGTGAATATATTATGATAGTGGAGAGATTGAATTAGAAGTATATGCATGGATGAGACGGATTGACGAGCTGTCTTCACTGCATGTTACATTAAAATTCGTAAGGTGGTGGACTACTATATTGAGTGAACTCATGAAACTAGGGGTGTTAATAGGCTGGGCTCATCCCAAAATAGCTCAAAATATGGGCCAACACATACCCCAAGCCCAGTACATCGACAACCCTACTCCAAACCTCCACCCTTCCCGGCAAACAATAATTTTTTATTCCCTACATTTTAATTGGGCCACATCACCATTAATGCCATCATCATGACATCACCATTGCTGACATTGCAAGGAACAGAAAATTCATGTTTGCTAAGAACAAACGTCCGAACTCTTTATTTACATGATCATATATTAGAGAAGAACAAACGTCCGAACTCTTTATTTACATGATCATATATTAGAGAAGAAAAGAACCAACCCCGAACGCCCTCACCTAGGGGGACACTCAAGTGTGAGGAAAAAGGAAAAAAAGTTGGGAGAGAAGATCCACTCTATTATCTTCTATCATCCACACATATAGTTTATTTTTTGTAAACCAACTAGATAATTGGATATTAAGCTATTTTGATTCTCCATTATTGAAATAGATTAGGGAGAGACTCCTTGATTCAGGAGATTAACATTGACAGATCAGCATTACAAATATCCATTATTTATATATTGTTAAGATTATTGTAAAAATTTAATGCTACTGTAAACGAAGATATATGAAATGATGTCCATAGCAATTGTATTCCACTGCATCCATCTGTTAGCTAGGGACCCATCAATCCCCTCTCAAATTGTTGTGTTATGGCTTACCATAGTCTGATTTTTGGATCGCAAGGGTAAAATGATGTGACGTGTCAGATGGCAGTCTGGATGTTGCGCATACACCATGTGGACCCCACCGCATCTAGAGACCAATGGAGCTCACTCATCTCTCTGCCGCGGTTGGGTTTTCGTTTTTGACATTTGAACCAAACAATCAATTTTTCAAAACGAGGTTTTCCCAACAAATGACGAGATTGTGGCTCAACGAACAAGTGCCTATTTAGCTTCTCAAAGTAACCCAAGCCTTGAGGCCAAAAAAAAAAAAAAACAGAGAAAAAAACAAAAAACTACACCCCCACTTCCCAACAACGGTTTTACACCTCTCTACAGTCAAGCTTTACATCCACATAGCCAGGTAAAAATAAAAACCAAAAAAAAAAAAAAAAAAAACACGAGACTTCGAGATGAAGTACTCCACACTCTCTCTCTCTCTCTCCCAAACTTCTCTTTACATTCTAAGTTTTCTCCATGTATCCATCATCGCTCATATAACATATCTTAACATTTTTTTCCCTTCCCAAAAATCTCTCTTGTGACCAGCTTAATCCCCCTCACCCACAGCTCTGCCATTTCCACCCCTCCCTCGCAAACGAAATGAAACTCCCTGTTCTTTGTCGTCACAACCCGGAACACCCCCGGCTCGTGCGCGTCCCCTTTCTTCCATCGGTTCTTCTGGAATGCCGAACTCGGTCCCACCTCCGCCTCCCTGCACATCACGTTCCTCCTACTGGATTTCCCCCACCGCAACACCCCTGCAGCCCCCACCATCCTCATCTCCTTCCTGTGCGGTGCTCCCTTTCCGCACTTAGTGTGCTTCAATACTCGACCACCACTCAACACCAGCTTCCGAGCTAACTCGTCCAATATCACACGCTCTGCATCGCTGTTGATGCTGCAGTTCTTCCTGGCAAGCGAGAGCGCTGTCTCACCTCTTGCAGTTTTGATCTCACACAGGGCCCCACATGAAATCAACAGCTCGCAGAGGGACCCATGGCCTTCCCTTGCTGCTAACATGAGTGGGGTGTACCCATCTCCGTCAGGGATGTTGACGTCGTAGCCCCGGCTCGTCAACAGTCGCACTGCTGCTGCATCTCCCCGTCGGGCTGCGCAGTGCAATGCATAGAATCCTCCAGCACCACGGTTGCCCTTTTCAAGGGCAAATTCAAGCATCACCTTCTCGAAGAGATCACGGTTGTTGTTCATTTCAGACAGCGAGATGGCTGTCTCACCAGATCTGTTGCAAAGCCTTACGTCGGCACCTGCAAAAACCAGCAAGCGGAAGGCTTCGACATGGCCCTCCATCGCAGCAACCATGACTGGCGAGATTCCATTCTCGTCTTGCTCATCAAGGTTTATCCCTGGCCACTCAAGAAGCGCTGTCAGAGCCTCAACATTTCCTGAACGAGACACGAACATCAACGGCGAGAAGACAGATTCATTGCTTGAATGGATGATCTTGCCAGCACGAACAACATCAAGAACCGATTGCTGGAATCCAAGAGCCCATTTGTTTGATCCGGCAATCGACCCAACAGACTGGCCGGTCAAGTTAACCAGACCAAAATCAGCACCAGCTGCGGCGAGAAGACGGAGGCAGTCATCTCGCCTGTATCTAGCACAGAGCATCATGGCTGTGTCACCAGATTCAGTTCGAGAATCAAGGTTGCAGCCAGCACTGATCAGGGACTGGAGGATGGTGGTCAATCCAAGGCGGGCAGCCATGTGTATCGGCCGGAACTCAGTTTTTCTAGTTGTCTTAACTGGGAACTCGGCATCAGCACCACATTCCAACAGGACGGCGAGCGCTCCAGCATTAGCACAGAGGATGGCATGGTGGATGAGGGTCCTTCCGAAGTGCAGTGCATTGGGTGAATGGTGCTGCAGGAGCATGCGCAGGATATAGCCGGAGGCTTCAAAGTATTCTACTGCACACCAGGTGACGCTATAGGGCTCTGCAAGTCCTGCACCCACCCGGAATTCTTCACCTGAAGCAGTGTCCCATGACCAGGCTCCCAGACTGACTTTGGTGTCCGTTCTTACACCAGCCTTCTCAGATGTGAAGGAAAACATGCAAAAAAAAAAACAAAAAACGATTAGATTCTAGAGTTTTAAGGCTATGGAGAAAAATAATAATCCAGTAGTTCAAAGAAAAACAATGGTCGGGACGAGTTCAGTATCATTCACCACTAATACCACTGCACATTGCCCCTATATTGGGCGATATGGGCTGATACAACTTTCATCTTCCATATAGGATACCAGTACGTATCGGGCAAAACATACAGGTTTTAGACTATACTTTAAACCTTGGTGTAATACAATATTGAGAAAATTCAGCTGTGGCTGATATATGGTGGGGCTCAGTACCCGAACAGTAGTATCTTTTACTGGACTGGCTCTACCAGAGTGATTTTCAGTTGGTATTTAAACATTTGGAGCAATGACCCACAAGGGTGAAAAGAATATAATGGGAGAGATAATTGTCTAATTTATATAAAATTCTGGGCTCGTGGTTCGTCCCCATGGAGCCCACCAGATGAATAGTCTGGATCTTGCATGTGGATTGGGTTAGTTGATGGAGACCATAAATGACAAGAAGGGTTTGCTAGAATGCACTCCAAAGAGTAATATGGTCCTTTTCAGCCACCCAAACCGTTTGTATGACGGGCCACACAGTGGATAGAGGATGCCACGGAGACTTTAAAACTATTCAGCCCTTAACTAGTTCATCCATGTTCAGGAAAAGTGTCAAATGATCAAAGGGTTGAGATATTTCAATTTAAGAGTTTTTACTCTTATCTATTCCCCCATCCAAGGTTAAGGCCCATCATTGAACGGTTTGAATCATTGAAAGATGACCCCAAAATCCAGAGTCTATAGTCGGATAACAATGCGTCAGAATGTATTCTAGCCAAGAAGAGATTCCTTCAATACATTTATGAAAACAGAAAGGCTTTGCCACCAGAGGACAAAGGAAGCTTATGAGAGAGCATAAGATGCATTTAAGGCATTATAAATTGTGATTTAAAGAATCACGTGATGAGAAGGGGGAGACAGTTCATTTATGCTGCACCTGTAATAACTGCCGCACCACAGAGACCTGCCTGCTTACAATTGCTGAGATGAGTGCCGTGCAGTCCGTATTCGTGTGTAGGGACGGCTTTGATGAACGGAGCAGCATGCGGTCCGTGGCATCCGCATTCACCCCACACTGCAATAAAAATAAAAACAAAAGCAGAAGAATGGTGAAATAAGTAAAAAGACATTGATATTAAGCACAACCACCTGTCCTAGATTCATTCCACCTACAAACGTACGTTGCGCTGCCTATAACCAAGTAGAAAGAGAACGCATAAGCTCTAAAACTTGGTGAGATCATGCTGAATCACTAGGAAACCTAATTGCAACTAGGTTGCTCTCGCTCATGTCAAATCACTCACCTGGTTAATTCAGTGAGATTGAATCTCAGCCTCTTTTGTTTGCGTTGAATATTTTATACGCCTTCATCAGTTAGCGGATAAGTTGCAATCCAACTCACCTGGTTAACTCAGTGAGATTGAATCTCAGCCTCTTTTGTTTGCATTGAACATTATTTCTACACTCATCAGTGGGCCAAAAGATAGAAATAATGCATATCCACAAATATAATGGACAATACAGGTGTGGCCCACTTGTCGAGGTGCATGTTCAGGTCAGTTTTTGGATATGGTGATACTCATGGAGTCCATCCATCATGGGTGGGATGTTGGACATGATATGATGGAAATTATTCATTGGTTGGACGGTATATTATCAGTCAGACTAGTTGGACATGCACCTCATTTTATTAACCAAAGAGATCCATTTCTAATATTTATTTCAACTGTAAAGATTTCTAATTTCATTAAGTCGAGTAAAGATCCAATCGTAGACCCAACCCAGCCAGACACTGAGCCGAGTTTGAGATTTTCCGCTGTAGGTGCAACCAGTGAATCCCGATCAAAGATGTGCATGTATCAATCTAGCAGGCATAAAGATTCACTTCCCTTCCTACCATGGTCTTATGCTTTGAATTACAGATAAATGACTGAAAAATCCCTTATTTTGATTTAAAGAGAAGGAAAAGGGTTTAGATCCAACAAAGCAAAAATATTTCTTCCTTAAGGACTGATCTACCCTCAGCATCTCTCTTTAAACGAGAGTTAGTGGGAATTGATATATGTTTGGACGATAATGACAGAACTGCAATGTCAATGAACATTGTCGCACTCGACTGAGATCAGATAGATGGGGCCATCTGGGTCCATTCCCAATCATGACCCATTGTTTGGCATTTCACTATCAGAACCAAACACCAGGCCACTTCCCATTGTAGGATCAAAACAAGGCACGCTCAGGACTAGTCTCCATGAATGCACATGTTAGAATTTCGAGTAAGCATTTACCTTAATGAGCGCATGGACCACATCGACGAACCCTCTACAGCTAGCCGTCACGAGCGCGTGCACAGCAACATGGTGCCTGATCATGTCAGATCCCATCAACAGCTCGGCAAGCCTCGCACGGCCATGACAGCTCGCCTCCAACAAAGCTTCTTCGCAGGCTGGCTGTGATGCACCTGCCTTGAGGAGGATCTCCAAGATCTCGAGGAGATCCTCCCTCACCGCTGCCGTCGTCGCGAATCCTCTGAAAAGCTTCTGATTGACGTCTGCACCGACACTCTGTCACATTATTGGACATCAGATACATTCCAAAAGAGTGCATTGGATACATCCACATTATTGCACATCAGATACATTAATGGTGCATCTTTCATTTCTTGTTCTTTTGGGGTTTTGTTTTGATGTGGCAAGGAAGAGGGGGTGTGTTTGGACTGATGCTCAGGGATGCATAAGATATGGTCATGCAAAGACAAGGTAGATAGTAAATGATGTAACACCAATGGGGCATGGGCAGAAGATGCTTTGTGTGTGAGAAAGAGGATATGAGGATACGCTCAATAAAAGAGACAAATGGGAGGTGTATGTTCGCATGTAAATGAAATGGAGCCAAGCACATGCTAAGTACACTTGGGTCTTTTGTTTGGCCAAGCGGTACCTGCACATGAACGGTCGGACATTGACCTGGTGGGCCCCTCCTAGAGGACCATGAGCTGGGCATGTCCTAAATGGGGCAGCACTAATCTTTTGATTTGTTCCCACACATGGACGGTTAAGACATGAGGTGCAGTGGCTAGAATCTCTCAATTCAAGAAATTTCACGGCATGGTCCATCCAATATTGGCTGAGCAGACCAGTGTTCTGGATCACTGATCCATGGGTCCCACTTGTAAGACAAAAATATGCTATTGCTGCATTTCCTCAGGTTAACATCATATAATTCTTGCAATTAATATTTAGGCCATACACGGAAAAATCAAACCAAGCAAATAATCCTAATCCCTTGATTGGAATGGGGCCCAAGAATTTGCAGTGCTCATACTTTCTATACTAAATCATGGTTTTCTATACTAAATCATGTGGTTAGGATTTTCCCAGCCGGACTATTTTTTCGATGGCCCACCGCTTGATGTCTCTGGATCTTGTGCGCATGTGTGCCATGCCACATGCTCCCCATGGGCACGGATAAATCAATGCAATCAGTATCCCAAATGAAAACCAGGATCAAAACATCTCTTTAAATCCTCATTCCACAATCAGTTTGCATGATCACTGATCTAGACCATCCAAATGGTGAGTATTATTCAGAAGAAACTTGATTTGACTCGGCAAAGTAGACTCCACTCAATCAAATTTCACCAAGACTAAAAAAAAAACGGAAAATAAACCTTTGACTTCACCACTTAGTTTAAGAGTCAAACGAGGGTTGATCTTCAACCACTGAAGTATAATCTAATACATGCAGTTCCTACATCGGTCTGATTTGGGGACACGATCCGCTTTCAGTGCAACTGATGCCGCACGCGTGAAACTGATTTTCGATCCTAGACTCGGAGACAAGGCCCAGACAAACTCAACTCACTCATCAAGACTCACCCCATTTACATATTATTATTTTCAATATTAAATATTACAAAATACTTGGATTATAAAAGGGAAACAAACTCCAGTAAGTGGCCCGCCTTTTGGACGGTGAGCAAAAGTCATAGGCAAAGTGATCTCCTGATCATTGGTGCATCATAGGATTTTTAGTCAGTTGGAGGGTCCTGATCAACGATGGGCATGCCCACTTTCTGGAAAATGGAGAAGGTTTTTTAAACTATACTGAGGTACGGATTTTACTTTTTACATGGCCATGCTTCCATCGACACAGAAATCAGCAACAACACGCAACAAAGAGCGCAGAGAATAGTGACAAAACATTTTTAAAAAAAAAGGACAGCCAAAGGCCAGGAGAAACAGCGACCCTTTAGCGAATCCTGTCAAGTCAGAAAAAATAAAATAAAATGAAGGCATATTTAATTTACCATGATTATTATGAGGACGGATATTACACAAATCCTTCCCAGTCACCTTATTCTACACGGGTTGCATGTGGGGCCCACCTTAGGGTGTGTGTATGGTATCCAAGCCGTCTGGCAGGGCCCACCCTGCCATGAAAATTGGATTCCACATAAATCAGACTAATCCAACCATCATCTTCGTGAATTTGGAGGGTTTTTTTTTTTCTCTAATGGAGTGACCCACTTAATTATTGGACAGTCCAGATTTTGTGGAATCCCATAGTCGCAGCGGGATTCAATGAGTGGGTTGGATGGTATCTGCACAATAGGGTGGTGGACCACACAGGCAATGGTATATATTCAGGTGACAGATGAAGAACTTCCACACGCGGGTGAATAAAATATTATTGAAAACCACGCCTACACTCCGTGGCTTCTAGACCCGCCTATTGCTGCACGTTACCCAACATATTTCACTGATAAGACGATCCAAGACGTCCGATCAACAGATCTTTTTGTGGACCATTGGAATACATTCTGCATTTCTCAGGTTTCTGTCAGTCATTTATCATCTTCACACGAGAAATGCGTGGCCTCGCCCGAGCAGCACTTCGCCTCACATGAGTAAGCGATACACATACGTGCATCAGGCGATCCCCATTGTCAATGATAAAATCAGGTGGGAGAGAAACCGGCCTGCGAAGATGTTAAACGTGTAGTTCACACCTGACAATCGGATCGCCTTGATTCTTGTGATAGGGCTCCCACAAACTGGGAATCAGCTGATGAACGGCTCCGATGTGTCACACATGTAGCCCTTTCTATGTGTGAGGCGAGTGCACTTTCAAAGTGCATTATTAGCATTTCTCATCTTCACACACATGACAGACAGTATGACACAACACATCAGCAAATTTCCCATTTTAAAGGCTACTGACAGTGGAAGTAAATGGAATAGCTATGATTTCACTCGGCAATTTATCAGCGACAGCTTCAGATTTCAGGCAGATAAAATCTCGTCATGAAAAAGGAAATTTCAAAAAAAAAAAAAGGGGGTGGTCCATATTTACATTATAAACCCACCTTGATTCATTACAATCCCAACCCTTTCTACTTTTGGCAATACAATAGTAAAACGTTGTACTATTCTATCAAAAACAAGAAAGGAAAAGGGATTATTTATCATATAGATGGGTGTAATATAATAAAAAAGGAGGCCCCATAAAACAACAGAAACCCTCTGTACCAAGCAGGGCTACTTTCTCTAACGTGCATGATATCCACACCGTCCATCAGGCACAACATCCCTTGTTTGGCCGTGATCCCAAAACTCAGGTGGGCCACCCCTGAAAAATAATCCCTAAAGTCTCTAAAATTCACGTAGAATGGCCCAGCTGAGTTTTGAAATGCTGTGATTTTTTGTTTCTTTCATTCACGGTGGGCCATACACAGCTAAAGATGACCGTACTATCCCAAATGTTTCCTATGGTGTGGCCCACTCGAGTGTTGGATCATCATACTTTTTGGGTTCCACGGCGAACATGAGGCATGGTCCCTGATGGACGGTCTGGATCTTATTAACGTTCCACCCACATGGATCTTGGTTAGCGATAGTTACATAAATGGTTTTGCTACAGGCACGGCTACTTGTCTGCTTAGAAAAGGGATGTGTGCAGAGAGAGAGAGAGAGAGAGAGAGAGAGGGGGGCGCGACAAGGAATGAGTACGGAAAATGCAGGTAACTCGAGGGAGTAACGCAAATGGTGGTTCGCAAGCCACTATCGATGAATGACATAATCATGTGGGCCCCGCAATGGCTGGCCCATAATGCATGAAAAACCCACCCCGATTGACTTGCTGGAACCCATTTTGGATAGCCAGCAAGGCAGCAAACTCAAAGATCCCACCGATTGGACAGTCATAAGGACCATGGCTATGAAATCAGAGGGTTAAAACGGGAAAAAGAACAGTTCAACCAATCAGCAGAAAGTCCATTGCTTCGACGGTTAGGATCATCCAATCAAATCAATGCGAACGTTGCATCATGACTCTCCCTTAGTGCGTACCATTGGATGAACAGCTCAGATTGCATTTTGTGGCATCGGAAGCCCGATGAACTACTAAAACTCTCTTTTAAAAAAACGCATCAAACTCCAAAAATCCAAAAAAAAAAAAAAAAAACCCCGTAAAATTCAAGAAATCGAGAGATCGAGGGAGAGATCAAGCAATCCAAACAAAAATACATCAGACTCCCAAAAAAAAACAAAGAAAGGCAATCTTCAACAATCCAGAGAGAGAGAGAGAGTAGACAGTCCGAAGAAGAAAAAAAAACACATCAAACGCCCAAAAATTTAAAAAAATACGCAAATTTCAAATAATCGAAAGAGAGAGCAAGCGATCCGAAGGAAAAAAACACATCATACTCCCAAAAAATACCCAAAAAAAACGCAAATTTCAACAATCGAGAGAAAGCGAGAGCGCAAGCGATCCGAAGAAAAGAAGGAATGAGAATGAAAGGAATACCAGGAGTTTCCGTACGAGCGTCAGATTTCCGGCGTGAACAGCGAGGAAGAGCGGCGAAACGTCGGTCTTGAACTCCTCATACACGACCCGGACTTCATCGGCCGACTCGTCGTGCAGCAACACCTCCGCCTTCCTCGACCTAAGGCACACGGCGCCGACGCAGTTTACGTCCACGAACGGATCGGCGATGCATTCCAAAGCCGACTTCAGATCGCCGCAATGCGACGCTTCCACGAGCCGGTGCGAGACATCCGACTCGTAATCCACCGGAAAAACTTGCTTCCCGGTGAGGAATCCGCCCCCGGAGTGCCCGAAGACCGTCATTTCCCGGCAAAGTGGATCGGCTTTCCGGCGAGAGTTTTAGCAAGCTCAAGCGCTAGAAATGGAGGAAAATCGCATGAATCCCTCTCTCTCTCTGTCTGAGAGAAACTTGAAAATAGTGAGCGGCAGAGAGAGAGAGAGGGAAAGCGGGTATTATTTAAAGGGAAGGAATTAACCATGGTTAAAAAAGATAACTAACCTGGGGCTGGGTTTACTGCTCCAGTCAAGGGAGTTCAAGGTGGGCCCCACGTCCATCCGGGAGGAGGACTGTGCTACTCCGTACAACACCTGCTTCACGCGGTCTGTACAACAACCGAAGTCCGTGGGGCCCATCATTTTGTATATCTAAAATCAAATCCGTCTATCAGACTTTTTCCTAGATTTTAGACCGTAAAATAAAAATAATCTAGATAAGAAACTAAGGTGGGCCATATCATGTGATCTTTATCTCTCGTGGAGCACTTTCTAAAAGTTTCTCGTTGGTGTGGCCCATATGAGTGTTTAATCAAGATTATATTCTTCATGTACGTTAAAAATCATTTTTTTCACCAGATGAACGGAGTGGATTATATATATATATATATACAAACACACACACACATTAAGGTGGACCCCACAGAGCTTGGGTGTTTCACGCGCTGCGTAAAACAGGCGTTGTATACGCTTCCGGTCGAATGTAGGATAGAGTACGGCCCTTTTAACTTTCTCCCAGCTTCTGGACTACCGTGATAGTTCACAGTCACTTTTGTTTAAGTTGTGGTGTCTGATCTACTGCGCATGTGAGACATATTAAAGATATCCCGGCCGTCCAGATATTGGGACCATGTCTTATGTATAATATTCCAAAATTATTGATGATCCAGTGGTAGTAATGATCTGAATTTTTATTGTTGAATTTGGGGCAGTAATCATTATACTTGATTCAAAAATGGATGGAGGTGAATGTTTGATCAGTTTGATTTTTGGGACATGTTCTATTATATAAGGACCGTACAATTTGAAGGTCTGGATTGACTTACACGTGTCCCACGTGTACGATGGATGAAACACTACAAGTTAGAAATTTGGGGGCCGTCCCTTATACTGTAGAAGACTACGCAGTTAACGCCGGAGCGCGGAATCGGCTTGGCTTGATGTGGTTGGATAGAATCGGCTTGGCCCGGCACGGTTGGGCCGGATCTGAGGAATACAACACGATTGTCACACGTGACACTCGCACGATCGAGTCCGTTGATACAGTAAGTAGGCCATTTCTTCTGATCTGGGCCTAATATAAGCCATTTTATTGAAAAGATGGTCGAATTCTACCCATGTCATAAATCATAGATTGGCTGATGAATGGTGCGGATCTTGCACACGCTAGGCAGTCCGACCGAGTAGTACAAAGAGGTCTCATGCGTGGATTTCTTGGTCCCACTGCCCACGGTGCGGATCTTGCGTGTGTGTGTGTAGACGTCACCAAGTTCTGTAGGCCCCACCATGATGTATGTGTTATATCCAAACCATCCGTCCATCTGGTGAGATCTTTTAAGGACTTGATGCCAAAAATGAGACAGATCAAAGGCTCAAGTGGACCACACCACATAAACCAGTAGGGATTGAGCGGTTACCGTTGAAAACTTCCTGGGATGATAGAAGTTTTGAATCAATCTTACGTTTGTTTTTTTTTTTTTTTTTTTTTCATCCAGGTCTGTGTGAATTTACGAAAGGATGGATGGCAAATAAACATAACGGTGGCCATAGAAAGATTTTCACGGTGAGATCATTCTCTACTACTTTCTTTGGTGCGGTCCACCTGAACTTTGAATCTGCCTATTTTTTGCAAGTACAATAAAATGATTGCACAAAATGAATGGACGGTGCGGATATAACCCATATATTATGTTGGGTCCACGGAACTTGGTGATGTCATTACACCACCAAGGACAGTAGTGTGTGGCGCACCCCCACAATCCACTTCAAAAAAGGGTAGTGGATTGGCTGGTGCACCGCATACCACCCATCTCGCGGGTGTGTTGACGTCACCAGGTTATGTGGGTACCATCACGAGGTATGTGTTACGTCCATACCACTTTTCCATCCGACGAGCTCGCTGGAATTCCTCATCCGAGAAATAAGATAAATCCAAAGATCAAGTGGACCACAATTCAAATTGAAGGTTTACCATTGAAACACTTTTAGGGGTCATTGGAGTTTTGGATTAATATGATATTTGTTTTTCTTCCTCATCCGGGTCCTTGTGACCTTAAAACAGATTGGATGAAAAATAAAAATTATTGTGGGCCCTTTGAATGTTTTAATGTTGAGAATTATTGTTCCCATTTCTACTTGTGGTGTGGTCCACTCGAGGTTTGGATATGACTCATTTTTGAGCTCATGAACTAAAATGATCTCGCAAAATGGATGAACCAAGTGGATATAACAAATACATTATTGTGGGACCATTTAACTTTGATATCCTCGAAACCCTTCCCACGACTCAGAGCTTTAAGAGTGTCAGAGCTTGTCACCAGCAAGTAAGTGGTGTGTGGTACACCAGCCAATCCACTTCATGTACGAAGACGATGAGTGTTGGCACTCCTCAAGCTTTGAGTTGTAGAGTCGTACACGAGCAGAACCTAAGTCAAGCTTGGCGCAGCTTCAGATCAACTTGGCTAATAACTAACCCTAGCTCAAACTCAACTCGACTTGGCTCGTCTCAGTCCTTGAGCCTATCTAGTCAGCTCCGCTCAATTGGATTAGTGGCTTGGGTCAATTCGAGACGAGTTTGAGTGCATGTGACATTTTCTCAAACACATAAAATAGTAACAACTCTTTACAGATATTTTATCAGACACTTGATGAACAAAATCAAAATCAAGATATAAGGACGGTTTTATACTATATATATTGGTAGTGATTTGTTTTGTAACCATTCCTTCCTCGCCACCCATTGATCCCATGGAGAATGTACGCACCTCAAAACAACACTTCATTGATTCATTTAATTAGATACTCGGCGAGCAACATCAAATCAAAATCATTGAGTCACCGAGTTGATTCGATATGAGTTGATTTGAGTTGAGGTTCGATCCGAGTCGACTTGAGCTCAGGCAAGCTCGTACTCGGTTCGAAATTTTTTTGAGCTCGAAAAACCAGCTCGACTCGATCCGAATCCAATTTCGAGATGAGGCGAGTCAAGCTTTTCTAAGTTGAGCCGAGCGAGTTGGTTGTGCTAGCTCGACTTATGTACAGCTCTACCGAGTTGTACCAACGATTCAAAGTACATTAAAGTAACAAGAACCCTACAATGATGTATTTACTATATCCAGATTGTTTATCCATTTGACGGGATCATTTTAGAGGACAAGCCTAAAAATGAGTCATATCCAAATCTCAACTGGACCACACCACAAATAGCAACGGGGACAATGATTCTCACCGTAAAAAGATTCATAGGACCCACCATAATGTTTATTTTCCATTCAATCTATTCATAAGGTCACAAAGAGCTAGATGAAGATGAAAAACAAATATCATGTTGATCCAAACCTTTTGTAACCCTCGAAAGGGTTTCAATGGTAGACGTTCAATCCCCAATTGCTTTTTACAAGGTGGTCCACTTGATCTTTGGATCTATCTTATTTTTCCTATCAAGACTTATGATGAGCTCGAAAAATGGATGAATGGTTTGGATATAAGACATACCTGGTGATGGGACCCACATAACTTGGTCACGTAAACACACCAGCTAGGTTGGTGGTATGTGGTACACCAACTAATCTGCTCCTTTTTCTTTAGCTTATTACGCTTTCTTGGCACTCAACTTTCACACGTGGCAATGTGAAACACATCTGCAAGATCTGAGCCAAGCAACAAGCTGGCTGAGTTGAGGGTATGATTAGATGAATCACACATGTACAACAGATCAACGATTAAGAAAAACCGATGTACATCTATGTATTGGATCATGTAAAGACCAATCTGTTTTTTTACGCATGTAGTCTACATGATGGGTCCCATCGTCTACTCGGGTCTCTTGGCAATTTCCACATATGCCACCTTCACATGTTTGAGAACCGGATGTAAATGTTCTAGTCACTCGAGTGCACTTTAAC
Organism: Magnolia sinica; assembly: GCF_029962835.1. Lineage (NCBI taxonomy): Eukaryota > Viridiplantae > Streptophyta > Magnoliopsida > Magnoliales > Magnoliaceae > Magnolia > Magnolia sinica. The sequence continues at coordinate 92,628,315 of NC_080577.1, forward strand.
CAACTCAGTGAACTACAAGACACGGTGGTTTTTGGTGAACCTGAAAGTTTGCGATGGCCCACTCTAATTTTAAAACTTTCCAACAATAGCTAAAAGGGAGTGTGGATTGCATACTATTGCTGCTTGGTTTTCGACAGCTAGAATGTGGGCGTGTCAGAATTCAATTTGCTGCTCAATTCAAACGAATAACTATGACCCCAAGCGTCGAAATAGGTAGACACGTAATTTATGACCAAGATCGGATAATACCGGTCGCCTATTCAGTGGCTCACTCAATGTGTAAACAGGATTAGGTAACATTTAGAGGGCATAGTTTATTCTCTGATGATGGGTTACACATTTATCTTCCGTATGAAAGGACTTTTCAGTATAGATTAAGTGAAATGAGAAGGGAATTCTCATAATCAGTCGTGAAGAAAAGCTGTAAAACACCTTTTCGAGTGAATAACTGAATCTTTCTATAAGAATAGACTCAACTCACAGTATAATTACTAGCTACTTGATTAATGCTACGGATTACACTACGTAATGTAAACAACATGCAAAAAGTAAATGATTACACTAAGAAATGTAGTTTACTTGGCAGGAAAGTTAAATAATTACATTAGAAAATGTAATAAGACTTAATAATTGAAAGATAATGTTTAGTTTGATTGGGTTGATATAAGATCAATTCTTTATGTTGAATTCCTTTGCTATTTATAACCTTAATCCGTTTATCTAAATACTTCTCATGTTTTGACGGTTACTATAACAATTCAATAATACTTGCTTTCCTCTGTCATCTATCGTCTAATCTTTCCTTCACGATTGATCGCGTACATAATGACATAATGTAACGTCCTAAATTTTCGTTACTTTGGATTGCTAAAAATCCTTTTATATATATATATATATATATATATATATATATAAACTAGCTTACATCGTCATTACTGACCCTTGACGCTTGAGGTGAACCTATACGTAGGTGATACCAATAAAGAACTGCACGAATTCGATTAATCAACCATAGGAAGCCAACGAATTCACCCAATCACTTAAATATCAAGTCTAGCCTCGTGATTTATTCATGTAGGGCACAAATCTAGCCAACCTATCACTGACCAATTGAGACAATCATAACTAAATAAAGACTTACCTAAAGCCGAGACAACTGTGGGTTAGATCTTAATTAATAAACCAAATCAACTCAGTTACTCATTTAACCTAAGAACTAATGGTCTAGAGCGATCATGACTAAATTGCTATTTTTGCTAATTGTGAATATGCCACACTATGAACATAGTTAATCCAAACATTAATAATTGCGCACAAGAAATCTTAATGCCTAATTCATTACAGAAATGCCTTGATTATCTAAATGATCTCTAGATCATTCGTTAGTGGGCCACTAGTTCCAAAGCTATAGAATAATATTCGTCTCACTGGGCTTGACGCCCATCACGGGTGAAAAACCAAGAAAGTGTTCAGAATTGCTCAACTTTGGCCAAAAGCTAAGTGCTTGAAATGCGCAAATCCACCGGACTGAAATATGAAACTTAAGTAAAACTAGTCACTTTGTTCTTTCAATAAGTTGTACCTTTCGGACTGTCGATTCATGGCCAAAGTCAGAGTACCGACTAAAGATATTTTCTCACACATATCCGTATAGCCGTGGCCTCGATTGACCATCGGTGACTGTCAAACAAACTTTCGATCATACTCGTCGATCGGTGCATTCAAATGGCGGGCCGATCATATCCATACGTAGATGATTATTAGGGCTAATTATCCTATGATATATATCAACTCCTACACCCCATAGTGGGCCTCAAAGGTTAAAAAACTCTCCTATAGGGCTAGTATAATAAAAACCTAGCCCTTAGGGCCATTTGCAAAACTTCTGGAACTAGATGAGACCTTCATTTGGGCACCCCTTCTCTTAGACGAATTTCATGCCTTAGCTTGGGTGAAAGAGAAGAGAAAGAAAAAGAGAAGGGAGTGTTTGTGTGTGAGAAAAATCTTGGTGCTTGTAAAGTTGATATTTCTTCAACCAAACCTTTAGCTACTACCAAACCTTTACCAAATCCACTCATGCCAAGGATCAGAGGTAAGAATTATATATTACCCTTCAATTAAGCAACGCAGTATAGATTTCTAATAATTAATGGTGTTTTTTTTATTTTGATTTAGGAACTGATGATTTTTCCCTAAATCCCTAACCCTAGAAGCTTAAAATTAGAGATTCCTTCTTAGAGGTGCGGATCATTATCTCTAGATTGCGTTTTATCGAGTCTTATGCTTCAGTTAATGATTTATGCTTGTGATTGTATATGTATATTTTGATTTCTTTTTCATAAATTGCTATTGTCAATATGGTGAGGCTTGCATGTTCAATGAAATGCCCGAATGAGTAAATTGATAGATTTATTGCTCATGTTTCATTCTTGTAAATTACTATTGTGGGTTAACTAGTTCTATCGAATGATTAGGACTACTTGAGTAGTCAGGTTAGTCGTCAAATCGCAGAACATGAGGGTGGCCCAGGTTTAGTTGGCCACCCTAATTTCTTTCAATTGATCCAGGCCAAATACGGATGACCGACATTAGCTAGGCTACGAGAGATGCTTGTACCCAAATGCCGGTTGTGCCGATGTTTGATCGAGTTAATTGAATTTCATTTAACAACCGACTAACTGCAAGGATCATAGTAAGTCTATAACTAGTTGGTATGTGGTCTTAAAAGCTCAAAAAAGATTGAACTGGAATGTTGATGCTTACGAAGATTTGTTAATTTTTGCTGTAAGGTTGAATGAAGACCCTTTAACATCATCATTACGAGAAGATGTCACAAAAAATAATGATGAAATGTAATATATTGTGTTAAATGAGTTATAGGATTTAAACAAAAGATAAATACAAATATAGAAATGAGTTACAGTAACCTGATCCTATCACAGTGATAAATACATAGGTAACTCACACACCCACGCATACATATATGCATTATATATATAGTATATATATATATATATATATATATATATATATATATATATATATATATATATATATATAAACCATTACTACTTGAATGATTGGATTAATTCAAGTATTATTGTTGTGAATACCTGTTTTATCTACTTTCCCTTATTGCCTCCACATAAAATGATTCTAACAATTTTTGTTTTGTTTCAAACAATTATTTGGCAAGGGTATCGTTGAAGAAAAAAAATTCAAAGAAGTCAATATCCTTATCTTCTGTTCACTTGTACTTTATTAAAATTTTCTTACATAAAATTATATTTATTTGTGGTTCATGTTACGATGATTCAAATCACTAACAACATAATATGGTTGTTTATTGTTAGGGTTGAGAAGATCGAAATACAATGTATATCATTTGCAACTGGTTTCACTCAATTAGTCGCTGAAAGATTGATGTATGGCATCTTCAAGTTCGCTGGACCTTAACAAATGAATATTGATCCATATAGATGAACTGAAGATGGTTACGAAAAAATACCATGCACATGTACTGCCTGTAAGTGACGCAGGGATGAACGTGATGAGGATAACTACTCCGAATCCACGGAGCTTCTCTGGACTCCTCACAGAGACTTCTCGAATCCACGAGGAAAGAAAGCAGAAAATAGAAATAAATTCTAATAAATTCGAAATTGATTAATTGTTTCATAAAAATGAATTTACAACCCTTTAAATAGGGGTACCAAGCAATGAGAAAGAAATTAGAATCAAACTACAACTCAAACTCTTAGAATCCGTGACTTACTATAAATAGTAAACTTACTATTTATAAACGGTTGTGATGTCTACTAGTGCGCAAGGTTTTCGGCCAAAAATAGTAAGTGTCCTATTTGGCTTCACCAAACCGTTCTCCTAATTATTCTAAGCTCTTTTCACGTTGGGCGCAACTCTTGAAGCCCGACGGATGAAGAGTTATAATCAAACTAAAACTTACTATTTATAGTAAAAACAAAATTAAAATAGGGAAGCGACCGTCGATCTAGGGGTTTTTCCCAATTTCAGGCTGCGCAACCCGGCATAGCGGGGTTGGTTGGCTTCAGTAGCTCGTTCTACCCCAAAATCATATATTTTACGTCAGATAACTCATTCCGGATTGCAAGATACGCCCGATTTAAGGTTCGATGGTCTGGATCACTTCTGTCGTCGACCGGGCCTTTTCTGATCCATCTTGGCCATGTAACTGTCCGTGACCCGCTCTACATCAGTAAGTCATTGGAAGAAAAAGAATCTATCATAACTTTGATATTATTTAATTATATTATATTTTATTTTATTTGAAAAAGGAAAAAATAGTGGATTATAATAATTTTAAATTATATAAAATGTGTTTATTAGGTGTTAGGTGGATTATAGATTGATGAATTTATAATTAAATATATTTGGATTTTTTCTTTCTTTTCTACCATCCGTGTCTTTGAATTTCAAGTCGTCATTTTGAAGCAGGGTACAATTTATTTTGATGGTAAATGTACGGTTGATAACGTTAATCATCTTCCGCTAATGGCTTGAATGATAATAGTGCTTATTATTACTGAAAGATCGTCGATATCGTATTAACTCAATTCAGCTTTGAAACGGTAATTAAAAAAACTTAGAGGCACGTCTGTAAAAGAGAAAGACGAATTACAGTGACCTAATCTTATCACGTTAATAAGTATGTAGGTTGTTTCTCTCATTGGTTACGGAGAGTCCAGTTAAAAAAAATTAAACTTTAAACCATCACTATAAACTAGTTATAAACCATCACCGGGTTTTCAATAGTAGGCATTCCACCCCCATTGTTTTTTGAGCCTTAGATTTATTTCTTTTTTAAGCTCATATGCTAAAATGATTAGTCAAAATGGATGGACAGTTTAGATAAAACACATAGATCAGATTAGTCATCACAAAGCCCTTATTAAGATTGTCCATTTATAGCTAGGTCTCGGTGGGGTAGTACCCAATATCGTCCAATGCAAGAGTAGTGGGCCATTTCAAATTAGTGGCTTGCAAGTAGATGTTTAATAGAGGACTGGCATCCTCCCCAACACATGTCAGGCACAAGTATGTAAAATGCATGAGGTTGACAAGTTGTGTATAAATTTCACTCCATTCATTAACTTTCATACATGATTATAGGGTGGGGAATAAAATTCAGCTAGATTAAAACCTTAGGTGGGATATACCTTTGTTTTCATGTTCATATTAATAAGAAAAATGATATAAGATACCAAACATAGGCTTGCACGTGCGGTCATCATCATGTATTTCCCTAATGAAAACTATTTATTAGGTATGATTCATTAGAATGAAGTGAAGATACAAAATTATTGGTCTCCCTAATGAAAACTATTTATTAGGCGTGACTTATTAGAACGAAGTAAAGATACAAAATTAGTGTGATCCAAAACTTTAACAATCAATTAAGATCATATATATTACATTCATTGAAAAAGGTGATATATTTCGTCTAAAAATTTGAGATTTTTCTCTTCATTTTGGAGTCATTACTCTATTAGCTCCACATAATATGTGTATTATATTCACATTATCTATTCATTTTCTCGTATTATTTTGATGCAGTCTGCTTAAAACTTTGGATCTACTTTATTTTTGGGCTCTTTACTTAAAATGATCTAACAAGTTGAATGGACGGTGACAATGTCACAAATATCATAGTGGTACCCATACATTTTTGCAATGTAGAGACCATACCATTATCACCCCAGCTTACCTATCAACATCATGTCATGTCACAAAAATTAGCAAAATAAATAATTATTACTTGGTCAAACCAAGTTCCTATAATTATTGCAAATCAAACATGCATTAGTGTATCTGATATGATTTGGACCTAACCAATTAATATCCATTCACACCAATTATGACTGATTATATGTTCTTATTTTCTCTATATATATATTTTTTCCATTGGTGTGGTTCATGTAAATATTTTCTCACGCTGATATTTTGTACGTAGGATTCAAAGAAGCATTCCCACACCTGATGATTGGTGTAGATTCACGTGAACAACAAAGGACCCCACAAAGCAAGACATGGACCCCACACCTGATGCTTGGAGTAGATTCACGTGAACAACAAAGCACCCCACAGAGCAAGACAAAGGACCCCACACCTGCTGATTGGAGAGAGAGAGAGAGAGAGAGAGAGAGAGACGGATTGGCTACTCACCTGGCAGGCTGCCACCAGCCAATGGCTGATGGTCTCTGCTCTGTGGGCCCCACCATGATGTATGTGTTTCATCCATGCCGTGCATCTATTTTTCTACATCATTTTAGTATATGAGACCAAAAATGCATTATATCCCAATATCAATGGACCACATTACAGGAAACAGTGTTGAATGAACGTCGACCATTAAAAACTTTTTGGGGGCCATAAAAGTTTTGGATCAAGCTGATCTTTGCTTTTTCCTTTCATCTGGGTTTTTAGGACCTAATCAACAGATTGGATGTCAAATAAACAGTACAGTGGGCCTTAAGTAGGATTTTAATGGTGGATATCCAATCACTATTGTTTTCCTGTGGTGTGGTCCACCTGAGATTTATATCCCTCTTATTTTTGGGATCAAGCCCTAAAATGATCTGTAAAAATGGATGAACGTGCATGGATGAAACACATACATCATGGTGGGGCCCACCGAGCACTACCACCAGCCACCGGGCTAGTGGCAGGGGGAGTAGCCAATCCGTTCCTTGGGGAGAGGCCTATAATTTAGAAGGCAAAAGTTACACTGATCAGACGGTTAAGATCTTCCGATCACCGCTTAGTTGGCCTATCCATGTCGTGTCACGTCGATCACTGACACGATGACAGTGCAAGCTGTGCTACGATCTACGCCGTTCATTTTGTGACACTTAACCTGCCATATATCACCAAACAACCTAGAAAGGCGAGGCAATCTTAACTGTCAGATTGATGGCCTGAAAACTGCCAAAGACTTCTTGTACGGGTTACAACTTGGGTTTGTTTGGATCGCCTCCCCATCACCCGGATACGTTAGCTGTGATCCGTCCGTGGTGGGGCCCAAGGGATCGGCGATCCGGATGACGATATCCACTGTCGATCGCTGTCCGCGACCAAGGGACGGCTGCTATAGCCGAGCCGATGGGGACGCGGATTGCAGGAAGTTCCTGGCAGGGATGCTGGGTGGGGGCCATCTCTATCTACGTGGCGAATCTAACCCGTTCATCCATTTTTAGAGGTAATTTTAGGACATTAGACCAAAAGTCATGTGATAAAAAACTCAATTGAACCACACGAGAGGAAACATTCTGGTGGATATAAAAGCTTTGTTTCAGGCTAAATTTTTTGTATTTTCAATTCATCCTGATGCTAATGACCTTATAAACGGTTTGGATGGCATATAAACATCCAGGTGGATCCCAGAAAAGTTTCAACGGTAGATATTTCTTTCCCCAATTTTCCCTCACGTGTGGCCGACTTTATTCTTGGATCCAACTGATTTTTGCTCGATTGTACTAAAATGATCTCTCCAAACGGATGAACGGGGTAGATTTTTCTACAAACATGGCAGTGGCTCCCACCAGCATCCTTGCGCAGGAACTTCCTGCGAAAGGACAGTAAATTCGCGTCCAGCCGACGGCGACAAACTCATCGCCACGTCAGATATACACGTGGCCGACAACCAGCAGCTATCCTCATCGCACGAGTGCATCTGCCGTACTGCCACGTGTAATCGATGCCACCGATAACTGCCGGTTTGCGCCCGCAGACTTCCCAAGTAAAAGACGTGTCTAAAATCGCAATTCACCCAGTGAATAACTTCTAACTTGTTACGTTGATGCAAAATCCACTCCGTCCAATAGATTGGCCCGACTATGAGGATTAATTTTAAGAGAATCAGTATCATCCGTTCATCTGAAGGAGCCCACTTGAATTTTATTACTTATAAGCGACTGTATGTTATTTCATCTTCCATGGTCCACTTGATAATTGGATGATAATTTTTATTATATATTCTAATCAAAATAGTGGGCCCAACCCATTGGACGGGTTGGATTTCATTATGATAATCTGTCCACAGGTTGGACAACAACTTATCTTCCAACCGGTTGGATGTAAGCATTTCTCGAAAAGTAAAGAAGGAAATGCAATTATTTTTAAGGGAGCTATTTGATACTCTAGCAGCAAATGATATTTGATGCACATGCACTCAGATATTTTAGATGTCCTGCATATCTTAAGTCAAAATAAACCGTTTAAATTATAGAAGTCGTTATAAACAAATATAATGGCTGAAAAACCTAACCTATGAATTCTGATTCGTGGAAACTTGTTTGCTGAAATATGTCCGTTAGATATTCTTCGTTTCAACCGTCCAATTAATGTCCATCACTCACATATTTCTATAATCGAACAAGTGTAACTTTTGGTTTCTACGAAACTAAACTTGGACCAGTTCAATTTGAATATCTTGTGCGCCAAATGTAGGACTTCTTAGTGCCTGCGCATCATCAATACCATTCTGCCAGAGTATCGAAGTTTTCCTCTTCCACCCAGAAATTTACGACTGTAAACCCTACCTTTTACCCACCGTCTATTCTAATCGCTCCCAAACTTTTTTTTTCCAGACTAACCATTCAGTACGGACGCATTATTTTTTAGAGTAAAATACACCAGTGGCTACGGATTAGATAAACATGATATTCAACGGATTCGCTTCGTTGAATTTCATATTTTCCAATAGCTACGGACGCTGCCCCTACGCTGCGAGGTATTTTCGTCCGCAGATATATGTCCGTACAAACTGGTTTAGTTTGAAGAAGTAAAGGTTGGAAGCGTGTGGAAAAAGACGGTGGGTAAAAGGTGGGATTTACCGTAGTCAATAGACGCTGGACGTGAATTGGCTATGCCCACCTACAGGCAGAAGCTATGTGGGATCCATCAAGGTGTCCGTGAGAAATCTACTCGGTTCATCAGTTCCAAAAGCTCACAATAATAAAGGACTCCCAAAATGAGGTATATCCAAAACTCATGCAGGCAACGCGAAAGGAAAGAGTAAGAATGGAAATACTCACCGCTGAAACCTTCTGAGATGTTTATATGCAATCCAAACCGTTCATAAGGTTATTCCTACCGGGATGAACTGCTCGTAAAAATCCTATCCTGATCCAAAACTTCTATGGCTCCAGTGAAGTTTCCAGTGGTGGGCATTCAATTCCCACCGTTTGAGTGGCATGGCCCACTTTGACTTTTGGATCTACCTAATTCTTGGAATCCTATATCAATGTGAGCTTGGAAAAATGAAGGACGGAATGATTTACCATAGGCATTGCGATCCCAACATGGCTTCCGCCTGCATGAACTTCCGAGTGGCCAGGGGATGCAGCTCCGCGGTATCCGGGTTAGGGATGGGGCCACTGTGATTTATGTTACTTATATCCATGCCGTCCATCCGTTTTGAAAGCTCATTTCAAGGCATGATCCAAAAAATGAAGAAGATATCATGTGGACCACACCACAGAAAGAGTGGTGATTGAATCCCACCATTAAAAACATCTCGGGACCACCATAATGCTTGTTTGCCATCCAACCTGTTGAGAAAGTCAAACCTATCGGAATTAAGGTCCCGCATGATTCAAAGCTTTTGTGGCCTCCAAGAAGTTTTTAAAATGATGGGCATTTAATCATCATTTTTTCCTTTAGTGTGGTCCACCTGAGACTTGTACCTTGTTCAATTTTGGGATCATGAACTAAAGTGATCTGCCGAAATGGATGGACGGCCTGGATATAATAAAAATATATTAAGGTGGGCCCGGATCCACCACTGAGGTTGGCGGATCCACCTAAGCCGCGTCCTCCCTGTCGGGCGCGCATTAAGTACTAAGTACTAACCCCGCCTTCCCGGACAGGTATAGGGTTCGAGGGGCCACCGAGGTTCCACCATGAAGTTTGAATTTCATCTACACTGTCCATCCATTTTTTCATATCAATTTAGATCAATACGCAAAAAATAAGGGATATCTAATGTTCAAGTGGACCACACCACAGGAAGAAGCAGTTCTAAGGATGCCTACCATTGAAAACTTCTCAGGGCCCACCATGTTATATATTTGCCATCCAACATGTTGAAGTAGTCTTATACACATGAATGAAGTCAAAAAACAAATATCATCTTAATTCAAAACTTTTGGAGTCCTTAATAATTTTTCAACGGTAGAAATTTAATCCCAATGAAGTTTGAATTTTATCTACACTGTCCATCCATTCTTCCATATCAATTTATATCAATACCCAAAATATTAAGGGATATCTATTGTTCAAGTGGACCACACTACAGGAAGAAGCGGTTCTAAGGACGCCTACCATTGAAAACTTCTCAGGGCCCACCATGTTATATATTTTCCATCCAGCATGTTGAAGTAGTCTTGTACACATGAATGAAGTCAAAAAAACAATTATCATCTTAATTCGAAACTTTTGTGGTCCTTAATAATTTTTCAACGGTAGAAATTTAATCCCTTATGTGTGGTCCACCTGGATCGTTAGATGTTTTTTTTTTTTGCCGTATAATATTCTATAGTCATTTGGAAAAATGGATGGACGGTGTGGATGAAATCCATACATCAGGCCGGACCCTCGGAGCCCAGCCTGTCCCGAGCTCGGAACAGGCACGGGTAACACCTAATCCGCGCCCCTCGCTGTCTAGTGTCTACTTCCCCATGTTTCGTTTTCCGCGGTCAATCTCATCCAGCATTCGTCGCTCAATGTGGTCCACAAGCAGAGGTGGACGGATGAACCGAACCGTCCATATTGTTAGCACTGAATAGATATCTCATATTGACGGCCGAGATCATTGTTTCTAAATATTGGTAGCACTCAATAGATATCCCATATTGACGGCCGAGATCATTGTTTCTATGGGATGTTCTGATCGTAACGCTGAGATAAGCCTTTCTTCCTGATTATCCGATTGCGGCTCATCTACATTATCACCGAGAAAAAAATCATGTTCGACTTCACAAATCAGTGGCTCAGATGACTTTTGCTGCACGATTATCCAATCGTGGTCCACTCCAGTTCTGACCATCTCACCGTATCTCTGTTCTTGGGACCCATGTGCGCGCCACATACGCTCGTAGGTCTAAGTCCGCACAAAGCAAAAACAGGGACTACTTTTGATAGTAAGATAGTACCAATTTGTATTCAGGCATTACCAAAAGTAGAAAAAAGGGTGCACTATCAAGAATAATGGGTGTAAATATCCATCTTTTATATTTAATAAAAAATAGCAAATATCCGACGTGTCCGTCAACTTATCGTAGATCCCCCATTCAACAAAGCATAAAAGGAGAAAACCCAAAGAAAAGGCATCGGAGACTTCGCTCGCCAGCCTTCTTTATTATTTTAATTGCCTTGAGACAAAGAGATCCATCCACACATACTTCCAAAGATCTCAACCATTGATTTTTTTATTTAATAAAAATAATGAAAGGATATACCGTAATAAAAAGACAAACCCGTCCCTCACAAACAAACGCGGAGATTTGCCAGTCCAATTAGTAATATTGTGTTATTATTATGATAATAATCAAGGGTCATGATCGTTCAATAGGTGCCTATGGCCCACCAATAAGATGATATTGGGTTTTGGGCACATCCAAATCGTGCATTTTTTAAAGCCATGGCTGATCACTGTTGGACGGTCGAGACTGTTTACAAGTTGAGGTTTGGTGTGTGAGAGTGAGATCGAGTCACATACAATGCTACTTTATTTCCAACGACGTGTCACGTGAAGAGAGTCTGATTAGTGAAAATGATATCACTTGAGAAGGAGGCCAGATTGGTCCACTCATCACGTAGGCTGCACCATTGAAATTGATCGTGAATGGAATATAGGATGAACGGATTTGGTGAGGCTGTGACTGTGTGGCCCACCTTGATGCATGTGTTGTATATCCACCCGGTTCATCCGTTTTTCCAGCTCATTTTAGGATATGGGTCAAAAAAAGGAAGCTAATCCAAATCTCAAGTGGACCACACCAGAGGAACAGTGGTGACTGAATAATCACCGTTAAAAAAGTTTTGGATTAGGCTGATACTGTTTTCCTTTCTGTGTGACCTTATTACTGTCGGCCCTAGGAAGTTTTTGATGGTGGGCGTTCAAACACCACTGTTTCTTGTGATGTGTCCCATCTGAAATTTGGATAGGCTTCATTCTCGGGTCAGCCCTAAAACGATATGGGTAAATAGATGAATGGCATGGATTTAAGACAAATACATTACGGTGGGCCACACGGTCAGGGATACATCTGCGTGGGACTATAAAATTTCCCTCGCCCTCACAAAATCCCGTTCGCATAGGATGCCCTTCGCCCTGACGTGGCCCACTGAAAATTCCACATGCAGAACTCAGGAGGGAAATGGGAAAAATCGTCCAATCACGTAGGGAATCTGCAAAGTGATTTGCGGGCCCGCGACACATGCACAAGACGTACTTTCATTTGGCCACATCAGGCAAGTTGCATCAACCCAATAGTTTAACTAAAATGCATGGTCTTGCTGATCCACCCAGTCCAATTTTCGCCCCACTAGATCTCTATGGTGTGGCCCACCTTTTATATTCACCACACAACTGACCGTATTGATCTGATCATTATAGTAAAACACACCACATTAGACGGGTTGGATGTCATACACGGAGCCGATTACCTGTTAGCCGGTGTTACCCTGGCCATGTGGGGCCCACGTTGAGATGTATATATATATAGAGGTAGATCATCTGTTTTTTCATCTTATTTTAAAATGCCATCTCAAACCTTAAGAAGATTCCAATCTCACGTGGATCATACCATTAGAATGATCTTAGTATTTTTGCTTCGTATAAGTCTTCTTATCGTGGATGGAAAATAAACATTACGAAAATATTATGATGGGCCCATTGGAATATTCATTGGTGAGGCGCTCAATAACTATTGTTTCCTATGGTGTGATCCACCTGTGGTTTGGATCTACTTAAAATTTTTCATTGAGTCCTAAAATGGTCTGGAAAAACATTTGGACGGTGTGGATATACAACACATCATCAAGATGAACTCCCCGTCTCACTCAATTTTTATTTTTATTTTAAAAAGGGGAGAGCATTTTGATAATTTTAACCATCAAGAAGCACGCCATTTGGACAGTTAACTAGTGACCACCAGCCGGTCAGCCAGCTATCGTCAAGCTCTGCAGCCTGCCATGATGTATGTGTTTTATCTGCCTGCCAAGATGTATGTGTTTTATCTGGCGCTCATCCATTTTCTATCCTCATTGCAGGGAATGAGCCAAAAAGAAAAGGAGGAAGATCCGGATCCTAAGTGGACCACCCTATAAAAAAAATAATAGGGAGAATTGAATGTCCAGCATTAAAAACTTCCTACTGCTCAGTGTAATGTTTATTTGCCATCCAACTTCTTATTAACTAGCTTACAAACCTAAATAAAACGAAAACACAAATACAACTTTTATAGCCCTAAAAAAGTTTTCAACAAGAAGCATTCAATCCCCAATGTTTCCTGTGATGTAGTCCACCTAAGATTTGAATCTACGTTAGGTTTGGGTTCATTCCCAAAAATGAGCTGAAAGAAAAAAGGATAAATGGATGGGATAAAATGCATATATCATGGTGGGGTCCACAAAGCTTTTCCTTTTCCTTTTTAATTTATCCTACTACCTATGACTAAAAAAAAACACTTCTTTCTTCTTTTTTCCTTTTTTTTTTTCCTAACTTTAAAGGCCACTGGTCAAACGGATAAGATTATCCGATCAATATGTATTTTGCATCATTTTCCATCCAAAAAAGGCAATAAGATGGACGGTCACAAAATGATAAATTACCTTTCCACATGCTTCGCGAAAGAGACAACATATTAGACATTTGGCCATGGCACTGAAATGCAAACCATATCATGTTCGACAAGAAGAAACATTACTTGAATTCCATGTAATTATTTTGTTTTCCATATTACATGCTATGATGCCAGGCAGGCTAGTTGAGACCACAACCTCGGCATTGTAACCGTTGCATCCTAACGACCGAGTCCTGACACATGTAGACTTGCACGTGTGCTACGACTGGGTCGGCACGTAGATCATTAACTTATGATTTTAAGGCCCATTTCATGTCTTACAATCTTATAATAATAGACGGTGAGAAATGATCCATTGAACTAAAGTACATGGAAACCTTTCCATCCACCTAGTTGCATTTTGGACTTATCAGTGTCCGCATCTTTGATCTGGACCGTGTATTATGTCTAGTTCACTTGCCACAGGCTGCATCTAAAAAATCATATTGATTGGGTGATCTAAACCGTCTATACATTGGAATTGAAAATTGGATGATATGTCCAGCTATGGACATTCAGGACCATCAGTTTCGTGCATTTTTGCATGATAGCGGAGGAAGGTGGTCTGAACATGATGGACGGTCTAGATTGGTAATATGGATGCCAAGAAGTCCAAATGCAACTAGGTGGATGGGAAGGATTTTGTACCGTTAGCTCACTGGACCATTTCTCATAGATGATTATTATATATCAAGTAGGAAGACATTAATTGAGGGAGTGCGATACGCACATCCCGAGCCCAGGTGGGATGTGCCCCGCACGTGATCCTCCGTGTAGGTTTCTCGTTTGCACTGGAATTCTACACTCCTCGATTTGTCCAAGTGGGACCCACGTTTGGGTGATCCAAACTGTTGATTTGATGGACCAACTAGTATATAGCTATTGCGACAAAAATCTCCTCAATGAGACCACTTTAGCCCTTTGATTGGGTGGCCCACAAATACATGGTCAAGAAAGAAGTAGGTAGAGCGGTACATGAGTCGAATCTGGCCGAACATGGCACAACCCGGCTTGTCTCGGCCAGTGGCTAACCCCAGTTCGAACACAACTTAGCTTGGCTCCTCAGCTCAATTCAACTTGGGCTAATTTGAGTCATGTTTGAGTTTTCACAGCATTTCATCGAACATGTAAAATACATTTTTAATTTTTCATAAAATGCAAAATGATAATAATACTTTACAGATATTTCATTAAATTCTCATCAAGCAGTATAATAATAAAGATACAAGGGCAATCATACATCGTCGAGTCATTTCAAAAAATACTCAATGAGCAACATCAATATTAACATAACGGAGTACTGAATTGATTCGATCTTAAGTCAACTTGCGTTGAAGTCCTATTCCACTTGAATTGATCTTGAGCAAAGTTCGAATTCTACTTGAAATATTCTCAAACTCCAAAAATCAGCTCGGCATAGATCGAATTCAGTTTCAAGCCAAGGTGGGTCGAGCTTTTCCAAGTCGAGTCAAAGCAAGCTGGCCGAGTTAACTCAATCGGTGTACAACTCCTGAAGAGGGTAGGGCGTTGAGATTAATGCGTGGCCCATCGATTTTCTCATTTGCATGGGAATTCTAGTCCCCTCAATTTGTAAAAGAGGGACCCACGGTTGGGTGATCCAAACGGTTGATCTGATGGACCAACTAGTGGATGGCTAGTGCGAAGAAAATCTCCTCAATGGGACCATCTTGGTCGTTTGATTGGGAGGCCCACAAATACACGGTTAAGGTAAGAAGTACGGTAATGCCTTCATTCAACTGAAGGAAAGGCCAAATATTGGAAGGTTAAGATTTTAGTGCATGGCCCATCGACGCGTCCGGGTTATTGCCTATCACTTCAACTGTCTGACATGGGCGCCAGTTATAAAAACTCGAGTGGCCCATCCATGGTGGATGGCATCAGATCAACGGTCTCGATCACAAAATCATGGACCCCACCTGTAGAAACTCAACACCCGAGCAAAACACACCGCCCATCGTCGAGTCGAGGATCCTACAATTGACCATTGATTAGAATAAAAATCCGATAGAAGCATGCGGCACCAGTCACGTGACCCCATTCCTCCCATTCCCTCTTCCTTGTTGCTTCTTAATTCTTATCTAAAATCTCCACCTCGAAAGAAAGTACATCCCCTCTTCTTACTTAGGGATCTACTCCTTCCTGTTGTGGGGCCCACCCAAAACCTCTGAATCTGTGGTTGACTTGGCCTTTATAGGGCCCTACCCTGCCCAGGTTCTTCATCTTGGTGGGGCCTATTTCAAGATGTGGCCTTTAAATGGACGATCTTGGTGGGGGTTGTCCTCTGACAGGTGGCAGTATGTTTGCATGTGCACGGCCCACCCATACACATCTGACCACGTATCCATTTTGCATGGTCCTTTAAAATGAAGAGGATAAAAAACTCAAGTATGTCACGTGAGTGAAAAAAAATGAATTGAACTACTACCACCGTTGAAATATTCATATGGAGCCACGAGGGTTTTGTATCACAGCCAAGCTTTCTGTGTTTTCAGTTCATCCAAGTGGGAATGAACTTATAAACCGTTTGGATGACCTACTTGAGTTTTGAATCCTTTTCTATGCTTGTCCTGTCTTAAAATGAGCTATTAAAATGGATGGACAGGATTGGTTTCTCATAAACATACAGTGGGCCACGTAGCTTCTGAGCACAGAAGGCTGAAATCCGCATCCCTTGTACTCCTTCAGTTGGTGCCAAGTGCCATTGGTGGTCCACTCGTGCCACGTGCCATTGGTGGTCTCCGTCCTTTGAGTGCTGCCATGTGTTATGGCACGTGAGCCTATGTTTGCAGGACGCGGATTGGGTGCTGCACCTGCGTTGACCGAGCCTGCTCGGATTCGGCAATGATCATTTCAGTACCAACGTCCGTGCTAGAGGCCCACCAAGATGATGTTTGCAGTTTATTTATTTTGGCATATTATCTTGGAGGTATGATAGCCTATAATTCAGACATCTAAATCTCAAGTGAAGCACAGGGTTAGGATAGGATGCTCACCCTTGAAAACTTCTTGAAAGATGCAAAAGTTTTGGGCCAGCTGATATTTGTGTTTGATTAGATAGAAATAAACATCGTGGTAGCCCCGAGGTCTCGATGGTGGGCATCATTATCATCACAGCTTCCTGTAGTGTGGTCTACTTGTGTTTGAGCACAATTATCCCCACAGCTTCCTGTGGTGTGGTCCACCCGTGTCTTCAATTTGCCGTATTTTTTACCTCATGTTCTAAAATATTCTAATAAAATTGATAAACTATGCAGATAAAACTAGGGGTGTACACGAACCGAGCTACCTCGGTTGGCTCGCACGACTCGACTCGAAAAAGCTCAACTCGACTTGGTTCAAAGCTGAGTTCGAACCGAGTCGAGCTGGTTTTTGGAGCTTGAAAACGAGTTCGAGGCAGAGTTTGAGCTTACCCCTGCTCGACTCGACTTGGATCGAATCCAGCTCGAACTCGGCTTGACTCGGTTTGACTCGGCTCAATTCGGTGCAGGGGTATATATACCCTTAAAAAAAAAAGAAAAAAAAAACCTACTTACCTTTACTCATTTTTCCTCACCGGGCCGCACGAACCCTAACCCCTTTGGCCCTTTCCCTTATTGGGCCCCCGTAAACCCTAACCCGAGCTCGAGCTCCCCTCTTCCGATCTTCCTCCCTCCCTCTCTCTAGTCACTCCCTCCTCTCTCAGGCGTTCACCTCGGTCTTCCTCCCTTTGATATTGACGTTGCTCACCAAGTGTTTGATGAAATGACCCAATGAAGTGTGGCTGGTGGCAAGGAAGGTATGTACATCAAACAAATACCCATTTTTCTTGATTTTTATGTTGTTCAGAAGGTGTTTGATAAAATACCTATAAACTCATTACTGCTGTTTTACAAATAGTGGGATTTTGAAGGTGCAGTCCAAGTGTTTGTGGAAATGTTGCACTCAGCTTGAATTGGACCGAGCTACTAACCAAATCGAGCCGAGCTAGCCAGTCAGGCTCGAGGACCGAGCCGAGCCGAGTTCAAGTTGAGGTCAGCTAGTGGCCGAGCCAAGTCAAGCTGAGGCCAGCTCGACTCAGTTTGACTTGATGTACATCCCTAGATAAAACATATACATCTTGGTGGGGCCATGAAGCTTTTCAACATTAAGGTGAGATGAGGGATCACTAATTTCACACTAGTGGTAGCATTTCCTGCTCCCAAGTCCCTAACATGGCATAATGTGATTGGATGATAGATAGCTACTTGAGAGAAGGTCATCCAAAGCATGTTTGAAATTAGAGTAGATTCACGAACCCCCTCATTGAGTTGATTTGACAAGATTTGATTGAGCCACGAGCCATGATCAAAGATGAGGGCAACACAAAACATGTTTGAAATTAGAGTGGATTCATGAGCCCCCCTTGTTGAACTGATATGATGAGATTTGATTGGGACACAAGACACAATCAAAGATTGGGCAACACAAAATATGTATGAAAGTGGTTATGTCACATGACAAGACCAATCAAATTTGGCCATGTTAGGGATTCTCCAAATCTACTCACATTTCAAACATGCTACTTGACCTAGCCATTTCTAACAACGGCCTGCCATCTAATCAAATCCCTCCACGTGAGGGTGGGGGAAGGTCAGTCCAAGCGGGGCAGTACCCAATCTCAAGACCAAGTTTGTACTTGTGATGACTATGGCTAATGGTAGATATGGGGACCATAATTAGCTATGACATTTGTTGTACGAGGGAGTGTCTAATACCCAAGAGTTGTGAGGCCCTCCTTCATGTGTGTGAAATCCATTACATCCATCTGTTAAACCACCACATGTTTGCTATAAATAAAAATTGATTTGCTCGAGCTAAAACTCAGGTATGCCATATATAGTAACAATGTAAAATCATGACTTAATCCTTTGAGTTCACTTGGTGCAGCCCGTTTTGGATCGGGCTGATTTTTGGGTTGTGTCTTTACTCTGGTGAGACTCGCCTGATGAATGGGTTGGATGTCATATAACAAAATGATGGTGGCCTGTGGAAGTTTTCAATGGTGGGCATCCCATCCACATTGTTCCATGTGGTGTGGCCTATATGATCTTTAGACAAGCCTGATTTTTTTTTTTTTTTTTAACTCCATTACTAAGATGAGGTTTCACAATAGATGAATGGAGTGGTTGTCATATAGACATCACAACAGGCCCACAAAGCTCACATGATGCATGCTCTTTTTACAACGGGTGAGTAGAGAATTACATTCATTGATTAGTTCAAAGGTCTGGATCCTAATGGTGGGCCAGATCTAGGATTAGGATATCACAATTTGGATGATATTGGGGGCATTTCCTTTTTATGGTGGGCGGATTAGATCTACAATATGGATCCATGGATCATGGCCCCCATATGTTTGGAATCTTGCCACCTTCGCAATCCGCTAAAGTATGTGTTAAGTTATTTCTTAATTAATTTTTTTAACGTTTTTTTTTTTTTTTTGAAATTTGTTTTAGTCCTACATTGGAAGTGAAGTAGTGTGGGCAGTGTTGCTTGGAACCATTGTGGTGCACGACGTGGTGGGATGGGCCAGGCTACTCGGCCTCTATCGTGACTCGACTTTTTTTTTTCAAATTATTATTATTATTATTATTATTATTACATGGACCTATCCTGTAACGTCTCGGATTTTCACTGTTTTGGATTTTCAAAAAAATCCTTGAAAACCTTCAATATGACTAGCCTACGTTATCGCTTATTGACCCTTGACGCTCGAAATGAGCTTATACGCAAATGGTACCAATAAAAAACCACACAAATTTGATTAATCAACTGTAGAAAGCCAACGAATTTGTCTGATCACTTAAGCATCGAGTATAATCTCGTAATTTGTTCATGTAGGGCCCAAATCTAGCCGACTTATTATTGACTAATCGAGACAATCATAGCTAAATAAAGACATGCCAAAAGTTGAGACAACTACAACTCAGATATTAATTAACAAACCAAATCAATCCAGTTACACTTTTAGCCTCAGAATCAACTGCTTAGATTGACTTTAATCGAATCACCATTTTGTTAATTGCGAATAAGCTACATTATAAACTTAGCATATCCAAACCCTAATCATTGAGCATAAAAAATCTAGATACCCAATTCATTCCAAAAATGCCTTGATTATCCAAACAAGCTTTAGACCGCTCGTTAGTGATCCACTAAACTTGATGCTATAGAAATACGTTCGTCTTAGTGGGCTTGACGTCCATCGCAAGTCATCCAGTCGAGATCGTGACTCGAATCGCTCAACTTGAACTTACAAGGTCGGTGCATGAGTTGTGCAAATATTCTTAAAATTAACCAAGAACTTTAGTCACTTATCTGTGTTCGGTCTTTGCCCAAGTTGTGACATTCGGCCCTTTAGATCACGACCAAATTTGGGGTAACAACCTAGAGTAATGTCCTACACAGATCCGTATAGTCGAGGGCTCGATCGATAGTCGGTGACCATCGAACAGACTTCTGATCATACCCATTGATCGACGCATCCAAATGGCAGGTTGATTGTGTTTATGGGTAGATTAACATTAGGGCCAACTATCCAACAGTGGGTGTCGACTCCTACACCCCATAGTGGCCCCTAAAGGGTAGAAAAACACTCCCCTAGGGCTAGTATAGTAAAAACCCAGCCCTTAGGGCCATTTACACCAAATCTGGCACTATATAAAGCCTTCGTTTGGGCACCCCCTCCTCCCATACGAATTTTATGCCCTAAAACAAGAGAAAAATGGAAAAAGGGATAAGAGAAAGAGGAGAAAGGAGAAGAGAAAGAGCTTGGGGTGTAACATCCCAGATTTCCACAGCCCGAGTTCGTACTCATGCTTAAGGGAATCGGGTGTTATCAACATAGGAAGTGGGCGTCACGAGGACTACCCTGGGGTTTCCTCCCATCTAAATCATATCCAATTACACACGCAATGGCATCCATTCACAAGAATAAAATTAACTTGTCTTTCTTCTTCCATAAATTAAATAAATAGTCAATGCTCACACAATGGGAGCTTATAACAAAATCTAGTTGCAGCGGAAGCATAGATGGAACTAAATCATATTCTTTTATTCGGCATAGTCTTCCTCAGAAGGGTGATTCTCTGGGTCTTCACTCTGTTCATCACCTACATCATCTATACGGTTGGAGAGGGTCAATGTCCTACTCATAGTGATGATTATCTTTTAAGATTAACAGTAATTAAAGAGATTCATAAAAGCAAGGTAAGGGTTCTGATACATCCCATACTCCACAATTACAAAAGGTGTCAATATACACAAACAATCTACATGAGATGCATGCCTAGCAAAGTATACGTGGTTTATCACACTTAATGATCGCCACAATGTGAAATATGATTAGAGTTATCCGACTTGCCCTGCATCTCATACTATGGAAATTTGCCAGCTTGTCCTACGTTTAACATGATTTTATGCAGTTACCCCAAGACAAACACAACACATGACTGGATGAATTACGTGACATGATTTGTTCATGGAGCAACTATTTGTGACATCCAATCCTGGAAGTACTGTAACACGCATTGTGAATTACTTACATTGATTTGTACACCACTACCCATGAAACATGGAATTACGAGTCGCCCCAGGGGCTGCTAGCGAAAACGCAATATGTCCACAATATATATTCGATCACTAGAAGAGGGATTCCCTTACACTTATAGAGGATAAAAACTAAATCATGGAGGTTCTGGAGTATTAAGACACATGTCCAAGCTCTTTAAAGATAGATAACACAAGGCCAACATAGAGGAGAGTGACAACAGTTAACTCAAATAGTGGCAATGACCAACATAACAAATAGGAGAGCGGCAACGGCCGATTCCATAATAAGGAGAGTGGCAATGGCCAACTCATTAAATAGAAGAGCGGCAACAGTCGATTCTTTAATAAGGAGAGGCAAGGGCAAGGCATGCATCTATGGCCCCACATAAATTCAGAAAGATCACTTGTAAGCAATATTATATTATAATCTCAAGGCAAATAATTGATAGCAAAACATGTAATTGCAGAAGGAATTCAAAGTAATATGGAGACATGTAAAAGGGCAAGTTAAAATAATCACGAAGACAGGAAAAAGGCAAGATGAAATAACAGGAAGGCATATAAAAAGGCAGGATAAATATAACAATTTAAATTAGTGTAAGCTTAAAGGATAAAACCCTCACCTTAAGTGTTGTTATTCTGTTTTGTCTGTCAATAGTGTTGAACCCAACACCACCTTATCCTAATTCCATTATTTATAACGTCGTCAGTGTTAGGCTAAGTTCCTACTCATACTAATATTATTCCTAATTAAATCGAGTGGAATTCTTGGTTGAGGTTTGACTTGTGTTATACTTGACTCGGCCTTGTTGTCTTTGTGGAAAATCTTCATCACCATTGCAAGGAAATAAAACAAAAATCAGAAAGTTTCGAAGGGAAGATTGGATTTGAACCTGACGTGAACCTCCTTCTTCCTTGTTGTCGGTGGCAGCTGGAATCGCTGAACCTGGATTCAGCAGAACTTCAGCAGGGCCGACCGTTCTTCCCCTACTTTACGGATCTTTCTCTCATTCCTTCTTTCTCTCTCTCTCTCTCTCTCTCTCTCTCTCTCTCTCCTTTCTTCTTGCAGTATCTCCTCTAGACGCTGAACAGAGCGCCTATTTATAGGGTGTCACGCCCCAAACTCGGAAACCGGGCTTACAAAATCCCCGATCGCCGAATCCAGTGCCGACAGCCTCCGTAGTACCCCATTCTCGGCTCCTAGTGCTCATACGCCAGGTTCTGATCTTGGGATCCTACAAGGAGGATTTTCAGTATGATTTAAAAAAATATATATATAATGGAGCATAACCACAAGCATAACCAAGTCACAAAACAACATCACCACATATCCACTATATCAAAAACTTTAAGTACAATGCGTATGAAAGAGAAATACAATATAATGAAAGTAAAAGAAACTCCAGAAGCTCGGCCGCACGCTCCAAGCTCAACGCTGCTGCAACCTAACGCCACCTGCATGCATCTATCGTGCATAGGCTTATAGAAAGCTTAGAGGGTGGTGAAAGTGTGTGTAAGGTGAGTGCCAAATATACAGTATCAGAGTAATACGAAAATATGCGGGTAAGTCCATGAATGCCATCAGCTATACTAAAACTATGTAATGCAAGGCATGAATGCTATCGGCCATACTAAGGCCATGCGATGCGAGGCCTATGTAGCCAAATGTCATATGCGAGATGCAAAGCAAGCGTGTCAGTACTCATCAAGTACACATATCAGTATAGTTCCTCTCTGGATATCACCGGGGTCTAGTACACTCACACTGACCACCTCCTCCCTAACTGCACAGCCAAGCAAGTGGAAGAGACCACACTATCCGCCTGACCAATAGTCTGCAATACATACCCGGCTCATCGATAGCGGACTCATTTACGAGCTGGTCAAACTCAACTTAGTTTATAGCCCCCTCACTCGGGCAGATAAGGCCACACCCTCTTCCAACCTACCATGACACAGTGGGAGACACGGCTTACAGGTATTCGGCACCCGGGTGCTCGTGTATCCACTCGGTTTAGACGTTGGAGCAACTCCTGGTACCAAAAAGGTTCTGAGATTTTCACCCAAGGACATCCTAAGTGCCCACAATGCTAGAGCCAATATTTTCGGTATCCAAGACAACCATCCACGATGTGCCTGTGGAGGCCACGACTTGATGTTGCTAGGGTGTACAGTGAATCATGACACACAATGCAAAATGCATGAGTCAAAGCGTCAGTCATGCAGCAATCTCGCGCGTACCACGCGCTCATATGGGGCACTCCGTCTCATAAGGAGCTCGTAAATGTCTCAGCCTAACGGCTAATGCTATGATCAAACATTCCTCATATCAAGCATACATATGATGTGTATGCGCATGAATCATGGGAGTTTACTAAGCATGTTATAAAGTAATGAACTATCCTTACACCGAAGATGGACCTAGATGGCCTACACATAACCAGTATAGGCCTATTAATGGGCCCAAGGGAGAGTCATAATGCAGACATTTAACCAACATTATTATAATGTGGACGTCAAACCGACATTGCTCCCAAGGCATGGCCTGCCATAAAACATCATTACACAAACCATGGAGGAATCACACATTGCAATGGACCTTAAGGACATCCCATCGGGCCTTAAATACATAAAATGGGCCATATCACATGGGCCTTATATTCATCAAGTGGGCCACATCAATGGGCTGCACCAATGGGCCATATATACATTGCAATGGGCCATAACCCATGGGCCTTGAATATATCACAATGAGCCTTATAACATGGGCCTTACATTCATATTAAGGTGGGCCTCAACAACGGCCTCATACACATTAAGGTGGGCCTCAACAACGGGCCATAAATATGACAAGATGGGCCTGATCACTTGGGCCTTATATATATACCAAGGTAGGGTCCACTTGAACTATAGATCTGTCTTATTTTTAGCCTCAAGCCCTAAAACAAGTTTTCAAAATGGTTGAACAGATTGGAGGCAACACATGCATTAGGGTGGGGGTCCACATAAAGGCCCACCATCATGAATATATTATATATAATATAATATATAATCTATATATAATATATACAATATTATATAATACACACACACACACACGCGCGCGCCCGCGCACACACTGCAGTCCCACCCGTGGGGTGGGTCCCATCGTCCAGTGTGGACGGTGCAGATAGAACACATAAATTAGGGTGGGTGCCACCGTCCACGGTCAGTGGACGGTGTGAATGAAACACATACATCATTGTGGGTCCCAGGTGGGGCCCACCATCATGTCTATATGCCATCCAATCCGTTGATAAGGTCACACGTACCTGGCTGAAAGGGAAAAATAAATTTCATCTTGATCCAAAACTTTTGTGGCCCAGAAAAGGGTTTCAAAGGTAGCCATTCAATCTCACTGTTTCCTATGATGTGGGCCACCTGAGCCTCAGATAGGGCTAATTTTTGGGGATGGCCCACAGCCTTAAAGGTCCCATAGAATGGACGGAGTGGATATACAACAAACATCATGGTGGGGCCCACGGCTGGGACCGTGGGTTCCTGTTGTCTGCTCGCCCGCCAACACTAGTGCTGCCTGCGCCTTTGACAGCAGCAGCGTCAACTGCTACTAGTAAGTTTTTTTTTTGAAATTCATTTTTTGAGGTTTTTTGTACATGGGGCCCGCTCCAAGTGAATCCACTCCAGCCATTGGTTCTACAGCTCATAACAGATCCAACGAGCCCAATATTGAGTATTTTTTGATGTATAGAAATATCAGGGAAGATTTCAACGGTGAAAACCACCATTTGCTATGCTATGGCCCGCCAGAACCTCGGATTGACTCCATTTTCCGGTTCAACGCCTAAAATGAGGTAGGAAAGGGGATGGACGGCTTGGATGAGATTGATACATCAAGGTGGGGCCTACACAAGTGGTTCGCCCCAAAGGCTTGTTGAACCAAGCTAATATTTGTATTTTATTTCCACATCCAGTGTCCCTGAACGCTGGACGGTCTTGGTGTAACACATGCATAAGGTGGGCCTTGCTCCGGTGGGCCACCAAATGGATGAATGGTATGGGTAAAACATACATTAAGGTGGGATCTATCCAAGTGGGCCACACCACTACATCATTACATATAAGAATAAAAGAAAGAGAGGGAAAGAGAGAGAGAGAGAGAAGGAGAGAGGGACACGTGTGATGGAGGGACCTCGGCACTATGGGCCCTCCCTTGCATAATTTAAAACATACATCAAGTGGGTCCTAATACATATGGGCCCACCAAATCAAGGATCAACGGTGAAGATCACTTCTCCACCAAAATGAAAGGTCTAGATGACCCTATTTTTGTAAGAAAAATAAACATCATGATGGGGTCCATGGAGGATGGCCCCATCATAGAATGATTATGGAATTTAAAGTGAGCCATCGGCCACATCTAGGGTCTAAAGTGAGATCCATACCATCAATCGGTAGGCCTCACTTGGCCCATCATCAAAATAATGAAATCTAACCTATGGAAGCACCCACCGTTTGGTCTTCTCGGTCCATTGGAAAGGCAATCTCCTTATGCTTCACTTTGATGGAGGGTGATGAGGTTCGAATGGCTAAGATGATGGTTTTTGGGGTGGGAAAGGTGGGCCATACGAAGTCACTTTCTCCTTCACATGGAATGCTTGGACGTGAGTTCTCTTGCTTGCTTGGGATAGAGTGTTGAGAAAGAGAGAGAAGAGGTTGTAAGGAGAGAGAGTGATGGATGTGAGTGATGGGTGAGGTGATGTTGTACTTGACATGTATGGGTGTGTAAGGGATAGGGTGAGAAAGAGTTGACTTTAGGGTTGCTTCACTTGAGGAGAAAGAAAGCATTGATTGATTGATTGATGGGACATGTTGTAGAGATTCTCTTGGGATTGCAAACGTGTGGTGTTTCTTCAAAATAAACGTCGGCGCACATCTTCCTATTAGGGTATCGGATCAGTGCGTAAGATGTGGCGACGGTGCGGTCGCGATAGTACAAGTCTCGGATTAAGCCAACTCAATTTTATAGGATACGACTTAGGGTCGTGTGTAAATGTCGATTACCGGTCGCGGATTGCCAGAATTCGCCGGGAAGGATTCGCGGGAGTTGACGGAATAGTATGGGCTAGGATACGGGTCTTACAGTAGGGTGATGTGCATCTTCCAGACCGTCTTTCCCAGGCTTGATTTCTTTTACGCAGCCCTGTTCTTGGGCGGTGAAAGTGCGGAGAAAGCTTGCGTTCGATCTAGGTTTGGAGTGGATGACTGTTCAGTCCCACCAATCTGACTTATTGGGAATGGTTAAATTTTACTTTGCAAGGGTTTGGATGGTCTTGATCAGTATTTTGATCCATGGGTGGTTCGTCCATCATGCTGGAGTGTCTGGGTTACTCGAACTACCGTTTCTTGCGTATTGATGCGGACAATCCAGTTTTGCGTTATCAGTGGGGTCTGTATTCTCTGGTGCTTAAGGAATGCACTCCTTCCATCAGCTTTGTGGCGAGATCTAGGTTTGGGATGGGATATTTTGGTTTACAGTCGGTGCAGCCCACCTGGTTGATCACACGGTGATGGTTCAGGAGTCCAGCAAGGTAGAGGGTGATCTCTGGCGCATCCCTGACCAAGCTTGCATGGGTCTTGATCGAACCCTTTGTCCATTCAAATGGACGGTTCAGATTGAGCTTCCAAGAGGAGAAGGTGGCCCACAGAAGCCTCTTGCAACCCTCTATTTAACTCTTTCGCTGCAGGAGTGTCGGTGAACATCCACCCTCTCATCCTCTCTCTAGTCGCCTCATCGTAACCGGAGCCATTGTCGGAGCTTTCCTGCTAACGATTGGGGGTAAGTGTTGAATCCCACTTGTAATCTAGGGTTTCAATAGTTATTTGTCCCTAATCTTACAAGCTTGTATGCTTGTTTAGGTCTTTCAATAATTTTCTCAAAACTCTAACCCTAGGAGAGCCGTGAATTAGGCGAAACATCAGAAGATGCGGACCATAAATGTTTAGGTTACCGTTTATTAATTCTACTATTCAGTGAATGATTTATGATTACCTACTTGGAATTTGCATGATAACCTATGTGTATTTTCATTTTAGTCCATGATTTACAAATCTTAAGATAGTGACACCTACGTGTTCGATGAAATGCCTGAATGAGTTGATTATTAATTTTGATGATTGAATGTGAATCCAATCATCTTTAATGCTCGTTGTTCACAACCCCAAGTGTAGAGCCGCGATGCAGTAATAATCTCGGTGAGATCGAGGTCAAATCTATAAGGACTAATCTCATGTATATTCTGAAAGCAACTAGAACTAGAATTAGAAATTGATATGAATCTAAATCTGAAATTAAAGAGAGTAATTGTGAAGTGTGTAATTAAAAACTTAAGAATTCAAAGGTGGGAACTAAGGTTTCCAAGCATCCACTTGTAGCAATTAGGGTGATTCCTTACTTGATTCAAATAACATAATTGGAATTGGAGTCCTATCCTATCCAATTAGAATATATAACAATTAAGATTAAATTTGAACTTCCTTTGACCTAATTCTCAAAAGAGACTAAACCATGCCCGTGAGACGATGACAAACAATGGGATTTACTAATACCATAATCTCAAAACAAGAAAAGAAGATACTCAAAGCTATTGTAGATTTACTGTAATTTAAGTCACAATAAATCATTAAAAACTGAAAGTATTCCTTAAATATCAAATTAGAATCAAAGTAAGTTCAACATAAACATGAATTAAAACAATAAAAACATCCCATCACACTACAAGCTTCACCTCTTAGCCCTATCTAAGAGGTTTAGCCAATCAAAAACATGATTGGACCAAAGTATCTTAAGAAAAACATAAAAACAACTAAGGAAGAAGAAGAAAAACTCTTGGCGACAGCTTCTCCACCCCTTTGCTCCACTCATTAAACCTTAGAAGATGCCTAGGAACATCCTAGGTAGTCCTATTTATAGTTGTGGAACTCCAACTTTCACACCTAGTTAGAAAACTCTAGAAACGCTTCAAATTTATGCAGTTTGCTAAAATAAACTTCGCTTTGCGTAGTTTTCCAAAATAAACTTCACTCTGCGCAATTTCACAGAATGACCCAGAGTTTCAGAATATGCTTTTTCAGGATGATTTTAGGATTCATTTTCTTTACTTCAAATCTTTAATTCTCTTCATTGCTTGATTTTCTTAGATCTTTGGCATGTAAATTTTTCAATCTTGGTCTCCTAAGATTCATCCCTTGCCTTGGTGATTCTTGAGCATCAAATCTATGCTTTTAACACCTTTTTTAAATCGAGCTCTTAAAAATTCACCTTGCAACACAAACATGAGTAAAATAGAACATTAAGCATTATTATGTTCATAAAATCAAGATATAAATGGGGGATAATATGCCATATTTGACCCTCAACACTTGTTAACTTGATTAGATTAAGAAGTAGGCACTACTAAAAAATCGAGTAAAGGCTATGAACTTTGGAAGTTTTTAACTACGGATAAAAACCGTAGCTAAAATGCTACGAATTTAATCCGTAGCTAAAACCTCCTTATTCTGTAGCTAAAGCCTAGCTACCACTGGGATATTATTAGAGATGGATGGTGCTTAAGGGGCTCATTGGAATATATGTATTTTATCTAAGCCGCTCATAAATTTTAATATATAATTTCAGTGGATGAGCCCAAAAAGTAGGTAGATTGAAGGTCTAATTGGACCACATCATAAGAAATAAAAAATAAATAAATTTCTATTGTTAATTTTTTATGTGGTCTGCTTACAGCTTCGATATAACTCATTTTTTGGATCAACCCTTAAAATGATTTTTTAAAATGAATGGACGGATTAGATAAATAACATACATCATGGTGGGCCCCACATGACCTAAAACTAAGCACTTAAAAGTGCCGTCCGTCACCGCCCCCAAAACACAATCCCCAAATCCCTCTCAAATCTCTCTCGCGCGCCCGCCCCTCTCCCAAAACCCAAACCCAAACCCTCTCCCTCTCTCTCTCTCTCATGTCGCCGTTAGGATTTTCCAGTCATCCCTCCGTATCTGTCTCTCACCGGAATACACAGACGGGTCATCCCTCCATATCTGTCTCTCGCTGGAATACGCAGACGGTCGCCAGATTTTTCCAGCCATCCCTCTCGGCGTCGATCTCTGATGCATCAACCACTACAGAGGTTGTTCCGGCCAATATACGAGGAGTTTCCCCATCCCTCCTTTCCTATTACGTATCCAGCTCCACTGCAGAAACGAGGTATCATCTCCACTTTCAACCTTTTAAAAAATAAAAAAATAAAAAAATTTAGCTGAGATCGTGATGACAAGTGGGTTAGTGATTTAATTTTGCTACTTGAATGCATGATTCGTGCTTTTAGTTGAATTTTTGTCTTTGACAGTGTGAGTTGTATTCAGTTTCCTTCATGCTTGAAAATATTGGATTGCCCATTGCTGTTTCCCATTTTGCCCTTTTTATTATTATTATATATGATTAGTGCGTTTACTGGGATTTTGTTATTGCTAGTTATGAACTATACCATTTGGTTTTTGAGTTATCTCTCTCTTAAAAAAAAAACTAGTGTTTGTGGTCATAGGGGCTTTTTTATTATTTTATATTTTGAGTTCTGTTTGCTTTTTTATGAATTTTTATTTTCCTCTATTTGTTTAGTAAGGAAGGTTACATTTATATATGATTTTTTTTTTTTTGAAATTTATGGAATTTTATCTACCACATTAAAAGATCAATTGGGGATTAGACATTTTTGGCTTTTTTTAAATATATATATATATATATATATATATATATATAATGGGATTTTTCATTTCTTTGAAAAATAAACAAGAATACCCATTTTCCTCCTTGTTTTTTCATGAAATGGTGTCTTAATGTAGGACACATTTGGGTTATTTTCCTCTTCAAAGACTGAACTAAAATATCCATTTGCTTACATCCATTGCATGAATGTATGTATGTATGAATATGTGGATTTGGCACTTTAGGTGGTGTTAGACACATTTGGGTTATTTCTCCCTTCAAAGACTCAAACAATCCCTTTTTGTTGCATACATGCATGCATGTGTCATGTATGCATGTATTGTTGTGGCATTGTATTCTTTTTCCTTTTCATATAGTGATGTCCTAATGTAGGATATTTTGGGTTATTTCTCCCTTGAATGACTGAAGTAAATGCATTTAGCCAACCTGTATGTATGTATGTTTGTATTGGTATCTTTTGCTTTTTCATACAATGGTGTTCTAATCTAGAATATTTTTGGGTTATTTCTACCTTGGGAAAGGCATTTTGTATGCTCTTTCACAGAGGGTTGCCCTTAATTTAGATCAGTCTGAAGAATCATGGATCTTCTTTTGGAGGGGCCTCTTTTTTCAACACCAATTTCATCTTCTTATATTTCACAAGATTTATAGATGTATGAAATTATTATAGTTCTCTGATTTCATATGAAAATGATGATCTATACGCTGAGCTTTGGCATGCATCACGGAGGGGCCCAACCTAATATGTATATTAAAAATTTTCAATTATGAGAGGCAAAAGAATTGACATGTGCTTTATGGGAGGCAGAAGAATTGACAAATATCCATTGTGTGGCATTTGAAGGTGTGTGGAAATTTCTTTTTTAAGGCTCTTCTATTTTGTTTGGTTCTCTTGTCACTTGATTGCTGAATTGCATGTGGTATGGACGTGCAGCGCTTTTTTTTTTTATTATCATGGAGATGTGGTCTTGGAAGATGCTTTCTTTTATTGTATTTTGGTGAATCTGGAATGAAAGATGTTGTAGAATCTTTGCAAGCAAGTCTTGGCAGATTGACATGCTGTGTTGGAGAATCCTTTTCATGGCTACAGGATGGGCAATGTCTTCCCTTACTTCTAGGATGTCTCTTTCCTTGAATCTATTCCACCTTGGAGTCCTTTTATGCAGGTTGATCTTTTTTCCCCCCTTCCTTTTTGCCTGGCTTTTTGGTCATGTTTTGGATTTTTTCTTGTACTTGCAATGGAGGCCTTCTCATCATCTTCTATTCTTCTTCTTCTTTTTCTTTAATATGAGATCTTTCAAAAAATAATAATAATATAAGTTGAGCAGCCTTCCAGAAAATGCTCCTTGGAGTTGAGATAGTAATTTCTTTTTTAAAAAAAAGAGTCAAGGATCTAGGACACAATGCTTTTGAGAACTTTAATATCAACTAAGAGTTTTACCTCTTTCTATCTGCATGATGTAGAAGTTGAATGGATTTTGATGTTATTCCTACATTTCCACAGGTATGGGATTAGATTCATCAAGCGGGTTATTATGTTGATGTTGATACAACAGACATGAGGATCCAAAAGAAGGTACATGTACTATTCTATTAAAGACTGTTTGTGCAATACTTAATTTTTCAGTACATATTTGAATGGTAACTATATTTTTATTGATAAGTTATGCTTTTGTGGATCAATGAATAAATAAAATACTTCAAAATAATGTACTTTGTTATTTTTCTATTATAAGTGGAAATGATGTTATATAAACTAGTAAATCAGCTTCAGCATGATAATTATGAGGTTCACCCCTTGTTCTTCATGTATGTTGACTGCAGAACATTGGTCATATTTGTCCTATCATCCATTTCTCTCAGGCACATCTGGCCTAAGCTTTGGCCCAAGTCATGCTCATAGTGGAGCCAACCAATATGTTGAAAATGTGGGGCCCACCTGAGTATATGCATGGGCAGCTGCACATTCAGGATTTTCAGCGCATGGACCATCCATGTTGAGACCCAACATTGTATAATTGGATCACCAATGCATGGGCCTCACCTATTCATGCTGAAAACCCAAGCTCACTAGACAAGCTCTTGGCCCAAGCATTTTCCTTGTTGGCCACCATCATTGCCATTGTCATAACTTTCCACCAGCTATTTGAGATTGCCTTTGATCTTTTCCTTGTTCTTCTGGGAAAAAAGGAAAAGAAAAGTGAGAAAGGATTAAATCAGTTAGTTGAAATTTGTGAACATATGGATAAAATACATGCATGCTTGTTGGTGCTTCCTGGTGAAAGGGAGACAGTTACATTGCCTTAACATGTAAGCATTGGCACATGTATCATTCAATTATATGATAATTAACTGGCATTCACCTGCCTCTGTTTAGTAGTTGACTACGATTGGACTATTCCAATTATCTTATCAATTTGATGCCACTGGATGAATTAATCTTTCGATGAGTAGAATGACCTGACTCTAGGACCAAGTCATCTATGTGGTGAGCCCATATGAAAGATGGCTAGGATGTCATGTCACATAGTTTTCATAGTCATGGTTCAGTTCAGTTCAGGTTCAGTTTGTAGTTTCGATTCTTGAGGTGCTTAATGAATCTAATTCTTCTAAAAATGTCAACAGTGGCCAGATTTAGTGTTATCTATTAATACCTTTAAAGTATATGGATCTCTAATAACTTCAACTTCCAAGAAGCATTTAATTTGGCAGGGTGTTATTTGCTTTAAAGTATAGGTATTCATCTCCATATGGTCTGAACAGCTAGTTTCTGAAGACTTTATCCAATTCATATCATCCTGTACTGTTTCAAAATTTCACCAAGCAATCATGAGAGTTCCTGTTTTTGATCTGGGCCTTAGATAGGAATGATTGGTGAAATAGGACTCCAAAAGCCAACAAAAATTGTTGGGACAAGGTGGTGGTTGTGATGATGATGATGACTCTTCACTACTAACTCCCAAAGAACAATAACAGGAGAATTCAAAGGTGATGATGATGAGGTACATGATATATGTTCTTGTTTGGTTTAGATGCTGCCAGTCTCTGTTGGCTAAGTGGCTGTTTTTTATCCAGAGTTTCATATGTCTACATGTTCTAAGGGGATGAGGATATATACTCTGTTTTACTTAACTTTTTTTTTTAAAATTTGTGATTCTGTTTTGTTTTGAACAAACTTTTTATGGGATTTATGCTTTTTAGGAAGGAATGTTGTTTTTATAAATCCTGCTTATGAAATGTTGCTTTTGTTATTTGCTTTTGAAAATTTCTCCACTTGTTTTAGGCTTACAATAATAGGAGGAAAATACCCTGTGCTTGCGGAAACAAGTCTTCTCGTGCTATGTAGTTGATTTATACTTGTTTTAAATATAGGTCTTGTCCATCAGGTGGGCCTTGCAGTGAACGTGTGAATTCAGGTTGGTTGTCATTAGCTAAAGGATAACTAGGTTTCTACTTGCCCATAATCTGTATCTGGGTAGCTAAAGCTAATGTAGTTGTCGTTATAATGTTAATTGAACATGTGTTGTGTGCATTTTGAACTAATTTTGAACTTGTTGCGTGCATTTTGAACTAATTTTGAACTAATTTGACACTTATTTTTTTATTTTTTTAATATTGAATGAATTTTGTACTCTATATTTGAACATATTTATAGTCTTAGGCTTCATTTGGTCATCATATTAGTATTTATGAAAATATATATTTTTTTTAAAAAACTAAATGGAGCTTAAGCCATTTTTTAACTTCGCCAATGCAACTCTTTGCATTGCCGGTCCCAAGCCCGGGTAAAGGAGGAGGGAGAAGGGCTTTAGAATAAATCGTCAACTATGGAGGAGATTCTGAAAATGCAGTGAATATCTTTAGTTTTATGGTTTTACTTGTACATTCCTGTATTGATTACTCAAGCATGACGGTTATGTGCATTCTTTCAGGTGGATGTTGCATGTGGGAGGGTTGGAGCTGCATATTTCAGATTCAAGCATCTG
Organism: Magnolia sinica; assembly: GCF_029962835.1. NCBI lineage: Eukaryota > Viridiplantae > Streptophyta > Magnoliopsida > Magnoliales > Magnoliaceae > Magnolia > Magnolia sinica. The sequence goes on from NC_080577.1 coordinate 92,662,557, forward strand.
GTACGTCTCTTGTCAAGAATGCACATGTGTGGTTCATCAAACAATACATTATATGATATCGTGTGCATGATATTTATATTGTAATTTCCCTCATGTATTTTGCTTAAAATCCATGTTTATGCATGATTCTCATGCATTGACATGGATTTGGGCAAAAAAAGATCAAAATGAAAAATTTGAGAAAATAAGAGAAATTTTCTTTTATAAAGTAAGTATTTGGGGCCAAGTGGTTATGTATTTGCTCTATTAAATTTGCTCAAAATTAATGAAGCAGACCCGGATGTCCGTCGGAGCTATCCGGATAAGCGGGGGTCCCTGGAAGGTGGGAACCACTGTTATGACCATGATGAAGCTGTCCATTTCCTATGGACAGCATTGGAGGGGCCTGACCATTTGGACAGGTCGAGTTTATGTATTTGCTCGAAATCAATGGAGCAGACCCGGATCTGCGTCGGAGCTATTTGGATGAGCAGGGGTCCCTGGAAGGAGGGAACTGTTGTTATGACCATGATGAAGCTATCCATTTTTTATGGACATCATTGGAAGGGCCTGACCATTTATGCCGGATGGCCGTGTTTATATCTGTATTTGCAGGGACCATACCCTTAACCTAAACCAAAACCTATATCTTAAATCCTAAACCCGAACACATTCTCAAATCCTATAACCTATAACCTAAACGTAAAACCTATAACCTAAACCAAAACCTATAACCTAAACCAAAACCAAAACCTATAGCCTAAACCTGAACCCATTCTCAAATCCAAAAACCTAAAACCTAAACCTAAACCTTAACCTAAACCGTTAACCTATAACCTAAACCAAAACCAAAACCAAAACCTATAACCTAAACTCGAACCCATTATCAAATCCCAAAACCTATAACCAAAACCAAAACCAAAACCTATAACCTAAACCTGAACCCTTTCTCAAATCCCTAAACCTTAACCTATAACCTAACCTAAACTTATACTTATAACCTAAAACTATTCCCAAATCCCAAAACCTATAACCTAAACCTAACCTTTCCCTAAACCTATAAGCTAAACTCAATTCCCTAAAGCTAAACCTACACCTAATCCTAATCTCAACTCCCTAACCTAAACCTAAACATAAACTTAAAAACCCAAACTTAAATCCAATCCCGAACCTGAACCCGATTTCCTAAACCTAAACCATAACCCATTCTCAAATCCAAAAACCTATAACCTAAACCTAAAATAAAACCAAAACTTATAACCTAAACCCGAACCCATTCTCAAATCCCAAAACCTATAACCTAAACCATAACCAAAACCTATAACCTAAACCCGAACCCATTCTAAAATCCCAAAACCTTTAACCTAAACCTAAACCTAAACCTAAACCTTAACCTAAACCTATAACCTATAACCTAAGTCAAAACCAAAACCTAAACCTAAAACCTAAACTTAGAACCTATAACCTAAATCAAAACCAAAACCAAAACCTAAAATCTAAACCGATAACCTATAACCTAAATCAAAACATATAACCAAAACTAAAACCAAAACCTATATCCTAAACCCCAACACATTCTCAAATCCTATAACCTATAATCTAAACCTAACCTTACCCTAAACCTATAATCTAAACTCAATTCCCTAAACCTAAACCATAGACCTAAACCTAAACCTATAGCCTAAACTCAAATCCCTAAACCTTAACCTATAACCTAATCTAAACCTATACTTATAACCTAAAACTATTCCCAAATCCCAAAACCTATAACCTAAACCTAACCTTTCCCTAAACCTATAAGCTAAACTCAATTCCCTAAAGATAAACCTACACCTAATCCTAATCTCAACTCCCTAACCTAAACCTAAACCTAAACTTGAAAACCCAAACTTAAACCCAATCCCGAACCTGAACTCGATTTCCTAAACCTAAACTATAACCCATTCTCAAATCCAAAAACCTATAACCTAAACCAAAACCAAAACCAAAACTTATAACCTAAACCCAAACCCATTCTCAAATCCTAAAACCTATAACCAAAACCAAAACCAAAACCTATAACCTAAACTCGAACCCATTCTCAAATCCCAAAACCTATAACCTAAACCTAAACCTTAACCTAAACCTATAACCTATCACTAAAACCTATAACCTATAACCTATAACCAAAACCTATAACCTAAACCCGAACCCATTCTCAAATCCCAAAACCTATAACCTAAACCTAAACTTAAACCTAAACCTATAACCTATAACCTAAATCAAAACCAAAACCAAAACCTAAAACCTAAACCTATAGCCTAAAACCAAAATCAAAACCTATTACCTTTCCCTAAACCTTAACCTAAACCTATAACCTATAACCTATATCAAAACCAAAACCAAAACCTAAAACCTAAACCTATAACCTATAACCTAAATTAAAACATATAACCTAAACCAAAACCAAAACCTATATCCTAAACCCGAACCCATTCTCAAATCCTATAACCTAAACCTAAACTTAAACCTAAACCTAAAACCTATAACCTTAACCAAAACCTATAACCTAAACCAAAGCCAAAACCTATAGCCTAAACCCGAATCCATTCTCAAATCCAAAAACCTATAACCTAAACCTAAACCTTAACCTAAACCGTTAACCTATAACCTAAATCAAAACCTATAACCTAAACCAAAACCAAAACCTATAACCTAAACCCGAACCCATTATCAAATCCCAAAACCTATAACCAAAACCAAAACCAAAACCTATAACCTAAACCCGAACCCATTCACAAGTCCCTAAACCTAAAACCTAAACCTAAACCTATAACCTAAACTCAAATCCCTAAACCTAAACCTAAACCTAATCCTATAACCTAAACTCAAATCCCTAAACCTTAACTTATAACCTAACCTAAACCTATACTTATAACCTAAAACTATTCTCAAATCCCAAAACCTATAACCTAAACCTAACCTTTCCCTAAACCTATAACCTAAACTCAATTCCCTAAACCTAAACCTAGACCTAAACCTAAACTTATAGCCTAAACTCAAATCCCTAAACCTTAACCTATAACCTAACCTAAACCCATACTTATAACCTAAAACTATTCTCAAATCTCAAAACCTATAACCTAAACCTAACATTTTCCTAAACTTATAAGCTAAACTCAATTTCCTAAAGCTAAACCTACACCTAATCCTAATCTCAACTCCCTAACTTAAACCTAAACATAAACTTAAAAACCCAAACTTAAATCCAATCTTGAACCTGAACCCGATTTCCTAAACCTAAACCATAACCCATTCTCAAATCCAAAAACCTATAACCTAAACCTAAACCAAAACCAAAACTTATAACCTAAACCCAAACCCATTCTCAAATCCCAAAACCTATAAGCTAATCCAAAACCAAAACCTATAACCTAAACCCGAACCCAATCTCAAATCCCAAAACCTATAACCTAAACCTAAACCTATAACCTATAACCAAAACCTATAACCTAAACCCGAACCCATTCTCAAATCCCAAAACCTATAACCTAAACATTAACCTAAACCTATAACCTATAACCTAAATCAAAACTAAAACCTAAACCTAAACCTATAGCATAAATCAAAACCTATTACCTTTCCCTAAACCTTAACCTAAACTTATAACCTATAACCTAAATCAAAACCAAAACCAAAACCTAAAACCTAAACTTATAACCTATAACCTAAATCAAAATATATAACCAAAACCAAAACCAAAATCTATATCCTAAACCCGAACACAGTCTCAAATCCTATAACCTATAACCTAAACCTAAAACCTATAACCTAAACCAAAACTTATAGCCTAAACCCGAATCCATTCTCAAATCCAAAAAATCTATAACCTAAACTTAAACCTTAACCTAAACCGTTAACCTATAACCTAAATCAAAACTTATAACCTAAACTAAAACCAAAACCTATAACCTATAACATAAACTGAACCCATTATCAAATCCCAAAACCTATAACCTAAACCGAAACCAAAACCTATAATCTAAACACGAACCCATTCTCAAATCCTAAAACCCAAACCTAAACCTAAACCTAAAACCTAAACCTAAACTTATAACCTAAACTCAAATCCCTAAACCTAGACCTAAACCTAAACCTATAGCCTAAACTCACATCCCTAAACCTTAACCTATAACCTAACCTAAACCTATACTTATAACCTAAAACTATTCCCAAATCCCAAAACCTATAACTTAAACCTAACCTTTCTCTAAACCTAAAACTTAAACTTAATTCCCTAAACCTAAACCTAGACCTAAACCTAAACCTATAGCCTAAACTCAAATCCCTAAACCTTAACCTATAACCTAACCTAAACCTATACTTATAACCTAAAACTATTTTCAAATCCCAAAACCTATAACCTAAACCTAACCTTTCCCTAAACCTATAAGCTAAACTTAATTCCCTAAAGCTAAACCTACACCTAATCCTAATCTCAACTCCTTAACCTAAACATAAACCTAAACTTGAAAACTCAAACTTAAACCCAATCCCGAACCTGAACCCGATTTTCTAAACCTAAACCATAACCCATTCTCAAATCCAAAAACCTATAACCTAAACCTAAAACAAAATCAAAACTTATAACCTAAACCCAAACCCATTCTCAAATCCCAAAACCTATAACCAAAACCAAAACCAAAACCTATAACCTAAACCTGAACCCATTTTCAAATCCCAAAAACTATAACCTAAACCTAAACCTTAACCTAAACCTATAACCTATCACCTAAATCAAAACCTATAACCTAAACCAAAACCAAAACCTATAACCTAAGCCCGAACCCATTCTCAAATCCCAAAACCTATAACCTAAACTAAAACTTATAACCTAAACCAAAACCAAAACCTATAACCTAAACTTGAACTCATTCTCAAATCTCAAAACCAATAACCTAAACCTAAACCTTAATATAAACCTATAATCTATAACCTAAATCAAAACCCATAACCTAAGCCAAAACCAAAACCTATAACCTAAACCCGAACCCATTCTCAAATCCAAAAACCTATAACTTAAACCAAAACCTATAACCAAAACCAAAACCAAAACCTATAATCTAAACTCGAACCCATTCTCAAATCCCAAAACCTATAACCTAAACCTAAACCATAACCTAATCCTATAACCTAAACTCAAATCCATAAGCCTTAACCTATAACCTAACCTAAACCTATACTTATAACCTAAAACTATTCCCAAATCCCAAAACCTATAACCTAAACCTAACCTCTCCCTAAACCTATAACCTAAACTCAATTCCCTAAACCTAAACTTACACCTAATCCTAATCTCAACTCCCTAACCTAAACCTAAACCTAAACTTGAAAACCCAAACTTAAACCCAATCCTGAACCTGAACCCGATTTCCTAAACCTAAACCATAACCCATTCTCAATTCCCTAAAGCTATAACCTATAACATAAACTTAAACCTAAACCTAAACCTAATCTAAACTTATAACCTTTCCCTAAACCTTTAACTTAAACTTAAACTTAAAACCTAAATGTATTCTCAAATCCTTAAACCCAAACCTACACCTAATCCTAATCTCAACTCCTTAACCTAAACCTAAACTTGAAAACACAAACCTAAACCCGATCTCGAACCCGAACCGGATTTCCTAAACTTAAACCTTAACCTATAATTAAGTTTCCAAAAACTATAACCTATAACCTAAACCTAAACCTATAACCTAAGCCTAAACCTTAACCTAAACCTAAACCAAAACCTATAACCTAAACCTTAACCTATAACCTAAACTTAATTATAACCTATAACCTAAACCTATAACCTAAACCTAAACCAAAACCTATAATCATATGGTGAGACCATTTCTTTTGTGTCAATTTCATTCCTCTTTGAGTTTTTTTTTTTAATTCATTAAGAAAAAAAAGTGGTTATACGTGATGCACTTCTTTCACTGTCTTTCTTTTTCCCAATGGGCATTCTAATTTATGAATGACATGACTGTTTGTAAGATGATGGAATATACGAAGCTGTTGAAATTTAAGGGTGAAGTCGAGCACATTTCTCTAATGAAGCCAAAGATTTGTATTTTTAGCATTATTGTAATTGTAACTGTAATTGATTGTAATTGTAATTGATTGAATGAAGGATTGTAATTGAATGAATGAATGATGTAATTGATTGAATGAAGGATTGTAATTGAATGAATGAATGATTGTAATTGAATGAATTAATGATTGTCTAGGTGGTAATTGAATGAACAAAGGATTTAATTTTTCAGTGTACAATATAGCTACGGATATTGACCGTAACCACTAATCAGACAGGTGTAGCCTTTTCAATTTTGGCATATTGCTACGGACTTTTAGCTACAAATAATATCCGTAGCTGTTTGAAGTTTTCGCTACAGATATAATTGCTATGGATTATATCTGTAGCTGTTTAACCTATAACTACGGATTAAATTCGTAGCCATAGGTTCCAGACCTATTGTTACAGCACCTACGACGACGGTCGTGATACAGACTAGCTATGGACTAAAACCGTAGCCATAGGTCTATGGCTACGGATTTTATCCGTAGCCTTTACCTCTTTTTTTGGTAGTGAGGACTACAAAAGTAGTCTGGTTAGTCAAAAAATTTCTGGATATGGGTTGACCAAATTAGGTTGGCCACCCCAAACATGTTCGATTGATCCAGCTGGGCCACGCAGGGTACTTACACACTCCATGCCGGTTATATCGATGTTTGCTCGTATCAACCGAAATTGTCTAAAGAATTGACTAACCCTATGTATGTTCACTATGTATGATAACAACTGTTTGAATTTGGGACACCCCCCTTACCAATTGCAAAGGTCTACTATTAACTATTACCATCGCGATCCTTAAGACTCGTTAGCCGGGCATGGTGGTATGGGACACCGTGTCCGTGCTGTTGGCCTATGCTGGGGTGACGAGCCTCCCCGTAGTGACAGCGAGCATTACTTTTACAACTTACCTTTCGTATGTATTCAGCTGGGAGTGACGAACCCAGACGGATCAGGGATTTAGGCGTAGGACCGTTGTGGTCATCCCACGTCTAGTAATTCAGTTGAGACTAATGACTAAAAGGGAGGTATCCTAGCATCCCTAAACTGCTGAATGAATAAGTATAATTAATCACTCGGCTAACATAATCATTCGTCGCATTGCATTAGCTTAGAATATGACAAAACAGGCGTTGGAGTCGCGTGTTGAGGAAATGTTGTCATTTGTGAACTAGGTGGTTGGAGTCGCGTATTGAGAGAGTGTTGTATGGTGAGGGCATGCATCATTTCATAAACCCCATTATTTGCATTAATAAGAATAATTAGGAAGTGATTATTATACATTGCTTTATCATTCTTGTGCTGATAGACTTGATAACATATGTAACCCATGCTTTATGGAACCACTGAGTTGATCACTCACTCCCACTCTGGGACAGTATTTTAAAACACCAACCAGACGCTGATATAGATGCAAGGATCACTAAGACTGATACATTGGACCAAGCGGGCATGGATGAGGAGGAGTTCTCTTACTTTCAGCTTTCTGATGGGCTGACGTAGGCTGCGCACTTCTCGACGGGGAGAGTCGAGCGATTGAACTTAGCTAAACGGCACCTTTCCATATTTTTGTTGATTTTGGAATTGTATATTGGACTCAATTGGACCTATACTCTAGATAATCATATTACATGCATTTCAATTTAATCTTCTACTTTAATCGTGCTTATTCCGGAGTATGATACATTGTTTAGTATAATCCTATACATGCTTAATTGCTTAATGTAGAAGTAACCGAGAAACTAGCTTCTGCAAAGCATAAGAGATGTCCGGAATCTCGGGAGTCGAGCTTTGCTCGACCCTCGAAATTCGGGATGTCACATATCCTTTGAGCCTTAAGCCTAACAATGTGGATGATAGGTCATAAAGTTTCAAAGTCCACTTAGAGAGCTAAAAGGTCTCTTGACTTCGAAGCATCCTGCAATTCCTATTGTAACACCCTGAATTTGTTTGCACTTATATCGGTATACAAGTACTTATCGTAATTTGCATCCCAACTTGAATCCATACATTTAAGAAAATGCACTTAGGCTTGTACTCATGTACACACATTTAGACCCTCGTACAACTCGTGATGATCTTTGAAACCTAATGTACCTTCGTATAGTCGATCAGTCAATTAACCAACCATTAAAATAGTTACTCATTACTAGGGAAAGTCATCCGCCCATCCACCTTGCGTTTGGATCGCCCGATCATTATAAATCAACTTCAGGACCATCACATCCATTCATGTACATACTCAACCAAGATTATGACCCATTCATCTTATCTGTTACTCAAGTTTAAGCTTAACCTACCATTGAGATCACGATCTAATGATCTCACTTACAAGTACACAAACACATCCACCCTTCTATGCTTCTCGAGCCTACCATTCATAACACACTTGATCTTTTATCAATCTAAATAAATGAGATTACTTTTCATGGCTCAAGTAGGCTATCCAAATGTTTAATTTCAATCTGAATTATCACGTCATCATAAAAACTCATCTGAACTATATATATATATATATATATATGATAATTTTCGAGTCTAAACCTTTTATCATGATCCTAATACATCGACGAACATTCTACACCGTCAAAATTTAATTTCAATGGTTGCAAATACATTTATGATCATCTAAAGTTTTCTATTGGTGAACATGATCCTACCCTGCACCTTTCATTAGAAATCCCATTTATTTAAGTCCAACTGTCATGAAAATTTAACTAATGATTGATCAATCCAATTGAACAATACATCATCAATCTTGACATCCAATTCACGTCATCTACCGTCCATCGGAATTTACATCATATCTGCTGGATGACCCTCCCGAAAATTAGGTAAAGACTATAATCTTAATCTACAATCGATCCCCAAAAAATCTATCAACTTACATTTCATAGCTGATCATGTATAGAGCCAGATTTAGAATTCTCAGATCCTTCGAAAAGAATCCCCCATAATCTACAATTCCCAACACACAAAAGACATGATAATTGTACATACCCTTAATATTGCGCACCTTCCTTTTGTAATTCTCAATCCAACAACCAATTGGTAAAAACTAAGCATAAATATATGTCTTGAGACTTCAAAGGACATTGTGGCAACCTTGAACTGAGATTTTAGAAGAGATATAACCATTACTTTTGAAATCAACCCTGTATCATCGTCTGATTGAAAAACAACTGATTATAATTGTTTTTAATGATTTAAACCGCACATCGGGTGGCCTATTAGGCACCTTGACTCGAGATCGATTTTCTAACTAGTTCCAAGCTTTCTACATGTGGGAAGTATCCCCGAATTACACCACATGTGGTGCATGTTAAGGCTTGAAAACCATGCACATTTTGTAACCACCACTGAACATAAACATGTCCATTTCTTCTACAAGTAAAATCCATGCAAGCATGATCCATGGGGTCTTCTTATGTGATTTGAACTCTTCATCGTAGTAATCTCAGTCGTCCATCCTTGAATGCCTGAGAGCTCCTCATCATTCTCTGGCCAAGAAAATCCTTTCATAATCTTCTCCACGAAGCATCCTTCCATTTCCTTTTAAAACAACAAGAGAACACTCACTGCAACCTTCAATCCAGACTGTTGAGATCTGTGAAACCCATTATCATCCTTGCACATGAAACCTCGACCTAAAGAACTAGTTTGAGTGTGTTGTTTTTCTGAATTCTTAGAATATCATAAGCGGCGGCCAAAATCTTACAAACGTGAACCCACCAAGTTAAGTTCCTCAGAACTTCGAATCTTTATGACACTAAGCCATATAGAATTAATCTAGATCATTTAAAGCCTTGTGAATGGTGAAAGGACTCAATGGATGTAATTCCGCCATTCTCACCTCCTTCATTCTTGCCAGGAACCCTCCAACAAAATTGTCAATGAAAGGCCATCTAATAGCACCGAAGTATTATTTATGACTATGATTAAATGCCATCATTAGTAAAACTTTAACCAATAATCAGTTCACAAGATAAACAATCTCATTGCCCTTTTCAATCGTAAGCCTTCCACAAACAGAGTTTTGAAATTCGAAACTATGTGATAGTGAGAGAGTGATATTATAAGAGTTATAAGAATCCTTTGATGCTCGAGAACCAACCCTGAGTGCCTTTAACGAGAGAGAGAGAGAGAGAGAGAGAGAGAGAGAGAGAGAGAGAGAGAGAGATTAGAAGTGAGAAAAGAAGAGGAAGAAATTGAAAGAGATCAAGAGAGAGAGTGCGAATCGTGGCTTGTCGAGTACATTGTAAGTGGTCAGGTCTAGCGTCCATTATTAGACGTTCTTGAAGGGAAGAAATAAGAGGGGAGAGAGAGAGAGAGAGAGAGAGAGAGAGAAGAAGAAGAAGAAGAAGAAGAAGAAGAAGAAGAAAGAGGGAGGAGAAAGAAGAAGAGAAGAAGAGAAGGAATCATTGACTGAGTCAATCCATTAAGTGTTAGAAATCCGAAGTGATTTCGGGCTTGAGTCAAGCCCCTGCATTCATTATTAATCAAGTCTTCCTTCCAACACTTTTAATATAAAATAGAACCCTAGTTGCCATTTTTTACATTACAACTCACTAAGTCGATTCACTGAGTTAAGGTGTTAATTAGTTAAGATTTTGGGTCCAAGAGATGAAAAACCCTAGAATAAGATTTAATGAATTTATGGATGTGATTTCACATAGAAACCTCGCCGATTCACTTTCAAACCTACTGAGTCACACTGGATCACATTAAGTATAATTGAGTTCAATTGAGTTTAAGTAGATTTGAAACATGATTTCATGCATGTACCATCTCGTACATATTCAGGTAGGTAATCATCCCTATACTTGTTATTTTTTGTTTACATTATTAAGTTGAATTTATTTTCCATTATATGTAATGTTAATATGAATGGTTTACGAATTATATATTAGTAATGGATATCCCATATGAATCTTTTGTACTTTTTTAAATTTCAAATGTTTATGGTTTAAGTGTGGATTGATGATGAATTGGGTAAAATGATGAATTAGATAAGATGATGAATTAGTTACGTGATTACGTTGTGTTGAAAAGGAAGAAAGTTTATTTTAGTTGAATTGATCATTCATGACAATTGGAAATAGCATGTGTTGTGCTACCCTAGGATAAAAAAATAAACATGGTGCTCTACCTTAGACTTTTTAAAAGTATATGCATGAGTGCTCTACCTTGGAGGATCCAAAAATGAATATGGTACGCTACTATGGATTCCTTATAAGCCACGATACACTTTTTTTTTGTATAAAAAATATATTGAGCACTACATGCATGATATATATATATATATATATATATTCTAAGTTTCAGGTGTCGAGTTAGTGCACTTTGAGCGTGTAGATATCTTCCATTGACACTTTGGATGCATCAGGCCTAGTTTAATTTTCAGTTACCAATGTAATAGAAAAGTTATTAATCCATCCAGTGTATTATGATAGTTTAATTTTCAACTCTTAATGTATTAGAAATCATGATACTTGATTAGCGAATATTATTTTGGATTGTGATTTAATTCATTAGAAGTTCTCTTTATTTTATTCTTATTTGCTTTTGGATTGGGATAATTGTGTTTATTGAGTTAATATCTGATTACTTTAGTTCACCAGCTTGGAATTCAGGTCTCGAGTCACTCTACTTGTGTACCTGTATTTCGGGGTGTGACATTTATATCATAGTAAACTTTGCATTTCATTAACTTTAGAGTTAATATCCTTCTTGTTTATATTGGGCCTGACACAAATAGGCCAAACGGCTTAAAAGACACCACGTCACAATAATATACTGCATGTGATGAAGATAAAACTCTGGGCCAAGAATGTTGTTTTTTGAAGTCTTAAATCATTCAGAAATAGGGCCTGTCGATGATATCGATAGACTGTTTGATGACATCGACAGACTATTCGATGCCATTGTCAATGACATCGAACAGTGCTTGATCCCATCGAGAATTTTTGAATCTCCTCTGTTGGTTGCTGGACATATTGGTGTCATTTTTCGATGACATGGAGGAGTGTTCGATGACATAGAAGTTAAGTTCGATGCCATCGAATCTGGGTTGATGCAATCAAAGGAATCCGAAATTCCATGTGTTGTCTCTGAACAGTTTTGGCATTCGTTCGATACCATTGAAGTGACTTTGATGTCATCGAAGGTTAAGTGTCGATGACATCGAACGATTTCACACAGAATTACGCAGATTTGTTGGATTTGTGGAATTTGTTTCCGATTTCGTTTGAGATTCTTCCCAGGGCTATATATATGGGTGTAAACAAGATTGGGTGGTAATTACTAGGGTTTCAAATTCGTCCAAGGGGTTTCAAGGGTATAGCAAAGGTTTGATTCTAGGTTGTTCGAATCGGGTAAGCTCTCATCTCTTGTAATTTTTATTTTTCATAACGATCATTTATCACTTTTTGCCATGGTTTTTTTTCAAAGGGGTTTTTCCACGTTAAATCGTTGTGTTCTCTTTGTGTTTGCTTGGTGCGATTGGATTACTTCTTTAGATTCATTTTTGTGTGCTTCCGTGGTCTTCCAACAAGTGGTATTAGAGCTAACGTTGGGGCACAGGCTTAGATATAAGAGTGAGTAACAATGAATAGAAATCCTAAGTATGATATTGAGAAGTACTCAGGCAAAAAAAACTTTGAGTTATGGAAGGTTAAGATGATTAGTCAATTAACTCAGCAAGGGTTAGATGAGGCTTTTGAGGAGCGACGTGCATCTATGGATGACGATGAATGAACGATTCTAAATAAGAAAGTCAAATCCTCAATCCGATTGTGTCTAATGGATGAGGTTCTTTACAATGTCATGAGGGAGAAAACTGCAGTAAAGTTGTGGAGAAAATTAAAGGATGTTTATGCGAAAAAGTCTCTTAAAAGTTGCCTCCACTTGAAGTTGCAGTCATTCAACTTCAGGATGACAGAGGGTAGAGATGTGGGGGCCAATATCAGTAATTTTAACAAGTTGATTTGCAAGTTGTTGAACATGAAGGAGGTGGTCAAAGATAAAGATCAGGAATGTATTTTGCTTAATTCTCTTCCGGCATCGTATGAGTCTTTCAGGGATTCTTTGTGCACCAGTAATATATCCCTGAGTGTGGATACCGTTATCTCATCCCTTCAAGGAAAGACCATGAGAAAAAAAAAGGTAGCATGGGGGGCACCTGCTGATGCACTTCTTACAAGGGGCAGGAATACTGAGCGAGATGCAAGATCCACTCGGTCGACATCCAAATCTAAGGGCAATGACAAGTTAGAGTGTTAGAACTATGGGATGACTCGACACATGAAGAAGGATTGTACAAATTTTAAATTGAAGAAAGAAAACTCAGAGGCTTCTTACAGGGAGGTCAACACTGCCACGTCTGATGAAGAGACAAGTGGAGGTGATGTGTTGTCAATGTCTATGATCAAACACTTGTACGAAGATCGCAGAGACGAGTGGATCCTTGACACAGGGGCTTCATATCACATGACTCCTCATCGGAGTTGGTTTGCCAGTTACATAAAGTGTGATGGTGGATAAGTATTTATGGGCAATGACAATGCCTATAATGTTGTGGTTGTTGGTACGATGCACATTAAGATGTTTGATGGGATGGAGAGTACCTTAACTGAGGTTAGGCACATTTTTTTATATAAAGAAGAGTTTGATTTTTCTCGGTGCACTCGAAGCAATAGGGTGCAAGTTCACCTGTTTTAATTGTCCTTAAAGTTTTAAAGGGGGCACTCGTGGTTATGAGAGCGCAGAGGCATGATAATCTTTACATGTTGATTGGGAGCACTTCAATAGGTGGAGCTGCATGAGTTATAGTGTATTCCATGTTTGCACGTATGTGACGTCTATGTCTGGGCCACATGAGTGAGAGGGGCATGAAGGTACTCTCTGATCGTTATTTAATTTTAAAATTTAAAAGTTATGATTTAAATATATGTGAGCATTGTATATATGGTAAACAATCTAAGTTATCTTTTAAATCTGAAAAACATGTATGTAAGGCTGTGCTTGACTATGTGCATTCTGTTGTATGGGGGCCATTGCTCATGGTTTTTGCTGGAGAGTCGTCATGGTTTGTCACATTCATTGAAGACTACTCCCAGAAAGTTTGGGTTTATTTAATGAAACATAAATATGAGGTTTTCACCAATTTCAAACAATGGAAGGCCATGATTGAAAAACAGATAGGGCGAAATGTGAAAGTTTTAAGGACTGATAATGATTGTGAATTTACTTTCAATGAATTTAATGAGTATTGCAAAGATGAAAAGATCATTAAGCACAACACGGTGCACCACACACCCGAGCAAAACAGTGTGGCTGAGCGAATAAATTAAAATCTTCTAGAGAGGGCCCGATGCATGATTAATAATGCCGCATTAGGCAAAGACCTATGGACTGAGGCCGTTAACATGACCTACTATTTGGTGAATTGTTCTCCTTTTACAACAATTGACTGCAAGATTCCAGAGGAAGTATAGAGTAGCCATAAGGTTGACTACTCATATTTGCGTATATTTACTTGTAAGGCTTACTCTTGTGTAATGTCAGTTGAGAGAGATAAGCTAGACCAAAGATCCAAAAAGTATATCTTTGTTGGTTATGGTGGCGGTGTGAAGGGATACAGGCTATATTACCGGGTCGCATGGAAGATCATCATTAGCATGGACGTTAAATTCGACAAAGGGTCCTTATTCAGCAAGAATGAGCAGAATGAGCAGGAGGAACTAGAAAAGTTGATTGTAGATGTTCAGGTTGACACAGATGTTACTTACGCTGTGACAGATCCGTAGACAGAGGTACGGGAGCAGGTGGAACAACCACCTGTGAGAAAAAAATCTACTGCGAGATCGTAGGTTATTGACAAGGTACAGGGACAACTCTAATATCGCATATGCCCTTATTACAGATGAGGGGGACCCATATACTATTCAGAAGGCTCTTGAAGAGCCTGATGCTGAAAAGTGGAAGGCGACAATGGACGATGAGATAGACTCTTTGTACAAGAACAACGCATGGGAGCTGGTGGAGCTTCCACTGGGCTGAAAAGCTATCATATGCAAGTGGTTATTCAAACGGAAACATGATAGATACAAAGCGAGGCTGGTAGCGAAGGGTTACGCTGAGAGAGAATGAATTGACTTCACAGAGATATTCGCTCCGGTGGTTAAGCATGTGTCTATCAGATTCATGTTGCCACTGATTGCCCAATACGATCTCGAGCTGGAACATATGGACGTGAAGACTGCATTCCTGCATGGGGAGTTGGAAGAGAAGATCTATATGAAGCAACCAGATGGATATGAAATTAAGGGGGCAGAGAACAAGGTTTGCAGGTTAATGAGGTCATTGTATGGCATAAAACAGTCACCTAGGCAGTGGTATAAAAAATTTAATTCTTTCATGCTGAATAAAAAATTTACTATGAGTGAATACGATTACCGTATTTATTACAAGACACTGAGTGATGTCAAGTTCATTATCCTAGTATTATATGTTGATGACATGTTAATCGTCAGTCATGATATGTCTAAAATTGACATGCTGAAGATTCAGTTATTAGGGACATTCGAAATGAAAGATCTGGGGCCTGTAAAGAGGGTTCTCGGCACAGATATACACAGAGACAGGAAGAGGAGTAAGCTTTGGTTATCTCGGGTAGAGTACCTTAAGAAGTGCTGATTAAGCATATGATAGACAAAGCAAAGCTGGTTAGAGTTTCTCAAGCAGCTCACTTCAAGCTTTCCTGAGAGCAATGTTCTAAATCTAATGAGGGAAGCAAGATATGTCTCGTGTGCCTTATTCGAACCTAGAGGACAGTTTAATGTATGCCATGGTCTGTACGAGACCAGATATTTCACATGTAGTTGGTGTTATGAGTAGATACATGTCAAACCCTGACAAGCAACATTAAGAAGGTGAAATGGTGACTTCGATACATTCGAGGTGCAAAAGACTATGTCTTAACTTTTAAAAAGACATGGACAAAATTGGTAGGGTATGTGGATTCAGACTACGCGGGCATTGATGATTCCAGAAAGTCAACTTCAGGTTAATCATTTGTGTTAGCTGGTGGAGCAATCAGTTGGATGTCTAAGCTTCAGTCTATGGTAGCTCTTTCCACAACCGAAGATGAGTATATGGCACTGACAGAAGCTTTAAAAGAAGGTGTTTGGTAGAGAGGCATAATAAATCAGTTGGGGCTTCAACAGGAAGTCGTGTCGGTTAATTGTGACAATGAGAGCGCTATTAATTTAGCTAAAAACTCTGTTCATCGTTCATGTACAAAACAGATTGATGTTCGTCACCATTTTATCCGATAGGTGCTTAAGGAAGGAGGTATAAATCTTAAGAAGATTCACACCAGCATGAATCCGGTGGACATGCTGACCAAGGTAGTTCTTATAGTGAAGTTTAAGTTCTATGTGACTTCTTTAGGCTTGGCGATGACATAAAAGCAAGACGGAGTGGGCATGAGAAGCATTGATGGAGCCATGATGCAATGCAGAGATAAGAGAAGAGGACAAGAAGCTATGCGTTTGATGATTGAAGACATGGTGGAGATTATTATTTTTTTACGTCTTAAATCATTGAGAAACAGGGCCTGTCGATGACATCGACAAACTGTTCAATGACATTGAACAGTGCTCGATCCCATCGAGAATTTTTTGATTACCTTTGTTGGTTGCTGAACATATTGGTGTCATTTTTCGATGACATCGAGGAGTGTTCGATGACATTGAAGTCAAGTTCGATGCCATTGAAGTTGGGTCGATGCAATCGAAGGATTTCATAATTCCATTTGTTCTCTCTAGAATATTTTGGCATTAGTTTGATGCCATTGAAGTGGCTTCGATGTCATCAAAGGTCAAGTATCGATGACATCGAGGGGTGTTCGATGACATCGAATGGTTTCGCGTAGAATTACGCAGATCCGCCAAATCTATGGAATTTGTTTCTGATTTCATTTGAGATTCTTCCCAGGGTTATATATGTGGGTGTAAACGGGATTGGGAGGTAATTACTAGGGTTTCAAATTCGTCCAAGGGGTTTCAAGGGTGTAACAAAGGTTTGATTCGAGGATATTCGAATCGGATAAGATCTCGTCTCTTGTAATTTTTGTTTTTCATAGGGATCATCTGTTGCTTTATACCGTGGTTTTTTTCCTAAAAGGGTTTTTCCACGTTAAATCACTATGTTCTCTTTCTGCTTGCTTGGTGCGATTGGATTACTTCTTTAGATTCATCTCTGTGTGCTTCGATCGTCCCTCGAAAAAGAAGCCAGAGACGTATCCATATTAGGATGCATTAAGGGCCTGTTTGATTTCTATTTTACTATGTAAATGCATTGTAAATAGTCATCATTATTTACACTACTATTTCCTTCTCTTATCCTAAAGTTGACAATGACTAGTTAAAAGTTTTGATGCAAAACAAAGGCAGGAAAATTTTTGGCGCAAAAAGTATGGGCCACCATGATATATAGATCATATCCATGTTATCCATCTATTCTGCTAGCTCATTTTAGGGCATAAGCCCAAAAATGAGGCAAATCTAAAGCTCAAGTGAACCACACCAGACTAAAAAGTGGAAATTGAACTCTTATCATTAATAATTGTTGGGGGTACAGAAATTTTGGATCTAGCTGACCTTTCCGTTTTCCCTTTATCCATGTTTATATAATTTTATCAACAAGTTGGATGACAAATAAACATTAGTGTGGGCCCTAGGAAGGCATTAAATTTCAACGGTTGAGGTCTGTTATAACCAATGTTTCATGTGTTGTGGTTCATTTGAGTTGTAGATGTGTCTCATGTTTTAACACATGCTCCAAAATGGGCTTGTGGAGCGTTGAATGATGTGGATATAACATATTCATCACGGTGGGCCCCACATTTACAAATACATAAATTTAATTTAAATTATCACAATTTTAAGGAAATAATTTCTCAAAAAACAAACGACAGTAAAATGTAAAAATGACCCATTTACATTGCATTTACAGATAATTAAAAAAATAATAATCAAACAAGCCCTAAAAGCAAGTCGAGCAAACCATTAAGGGCAAAGAGATTACTATCCACACATGGCAAATTGTGAATAGCCATAATTAAAATAATGATCTAGGAGAGTGCACAATTACTTGTTAGAAAATACATTCTTTGTAGCTTGAAATAGTATGCATAATCTTTGTAACTGAAGATTATTCTTTCTTGTAGTTGTGGCTTAATGTGAAAGATTATAACTATATGGAGGCCCATGAAGATTTACATGAGATCACACGGCCAACTAATTCAATCTCTCGTGATGTCAAAGATAGCTCTCCAACAACTGCTTCTCAAGACTATAAATTGAGAGAAGAATGAAGAGCTCAAGGCCCTCATCAATCTAAATACACAAATCTCTTATTCAACACAACACTTTCAATCTTACCTTAGTCTAACTTAGTTTGTCTCACATGGACACTTACTTTAGTCTAACTTAGTTTCTCCTCTCCACTTCTATCTAGCATGATGTTGTAGCAAGTCTGGATTAATTATTATAGTTTTAGTTAGTTTTCATCAACTTGTCTAGTGCATCGTTGTAGGAAGTTTGAATTAGTTTAACTCTTCATTGACAACCGTGTCATCGGATCTCAAATTTCTAAGTTCTTATTTAACAATTTCACAAAGGCACGATCTGTTGGCAAAACTATGATTGTGTCACAATTGTTAAGGTTCGGACAACCATCAATCATTCACAGCCACTTCACCCACTTGGATTGTTGTTGGTAATTTTTCTTCTCTTCTTTATTTATTTTACATGCCGATTGTACCATATTTCTCATCAATTTAATAAAATCGGCACTTGGCGTTATTTTTTGCTTTCGAGTATTGTGTAGTTGTTAAACAATATAAGGTATCATTGTTGCAATAAAAATTCCTTACTTCTAAGGCAAAAAGATATTAATACCCCATCTTCTTTTGCAAATTGCATCATTCCTTATAATTCGTGAATGGATAGACCACCTATCCTCTTATATCCCGTCCTAATCGGCCTATTTTGATGCCTAGGGTTAAAAGGTGTTTGGTTTAATTTGAGTCATATTCAACTCTAACACTTTTGACATATAAATATAAGCAGCACGTGCGATCGAATCTAGGCCAAATACTATATGGGCAACCGCCGTGTGTCCGAATTGAAGCCAATACTTCTATAAAATAATATAGAGACGAGTGTAGGAACCACTTCAACTTTTATTTATTTCTTATCCACATATTTTGGACATCAAGATTAGAAGTCACTTATTATGTCTACACCGAGTAGTACAAGCTCATTGGGTAGTGGACGCAATGTGGCTGAATCCCTTTCACATTTGGAAACTTTGATTATCTTCAATGACTATACAATAGTATGTATCTTTAAGCAACTCTCAAGATTTTGTAAGTGCAATGACGTTTTTCATATTTTATTTCATGATGTTAATTAGTTCAGTTGGGTTTTCAGTGGATAAGTGGGGCCATGGTTCAGTGACTGGTGATATAACGGACTGGTTAATAGATCCTGGCAGTATAATGTTCAGTGTTTTTAGGTTTATATATATAATTTCTTAACTTTTATGTGTTCTTAACTGTCTATCATTGGGCCAGCTATTGATTGATTAGGATTTTCACTCCTGAATGCACCATGCATGGTAAAACCCATCATATCAATCGGTAGGATTAATGAACCATGGCCCCATCTACTACAAAATAAAGCCTTACCTGTAATGTACAAACATTCAGCAGAGCATTATATGATCCTTGAAATGAGGATGAAGCAGCATAGATTCAGAGATCCACTTCTTTAGTTCGTTGGACCCCACTGTAGATGGGCCACATCTGCAAAATCTTCACAATAGTACAATCTCAACCTTTCCATTTCTATCCTGCAAATGGACGGTTAAAACGAGAATGCAGCAACGACCCAGATTCACCCCCCAGATAATTGTTTAGGAGATTCCAATCTATAAGATATTTGGGGCCTGGTCAACTCATGGTCCGGAAGAATGGGTCAGGGTTCACCAGACCATGGGCCCCACACCCACCTACTGAAAACCCGAGTAAACTCTCCTCATCATCAGTTCAAGGATTCCATTATTCTTCCCACAAGTGGGCCACCACCATTACAGTGTATCCATTATTTCCAGCGACACAAGACCCCCCACAAACAGGGAAACGGATTGGATACTTCCCCTGCCACCAGCCAATGGCTGATGGTCGGCACTCTGTGGGCCCTACCATGATGTATGTTTTTCATCCATTCCGTCCATCTATATTTCTATATCATTTTAGTGTATGAGGCCAAAAATTAGATATATCCTAATCTCAAGTGGACCACATTACAGGAAACAGTGTTGAATGAACATCGTTAAAAACTTTTTGAGGCCCATAAAAGTTTTGGATCAATCTGATATATTTTTTTTTCCCTTCATATGAGTTTGTATGAGCTAATCAACAGATTGGATGTCAAATAAACAGTACAATGGGCCTTGGGAGGATTTTAATGGTGGATATCCAATCACTATTGTTTTCCTGTGGTGTGTTCCACCTGACATTTATATCCCTCTAAGTTTTGGAATCCACACCTAAAATGATCTGTAAAAATGGATGAACGGCATGGATGAAACACATACATCATGGTGGGGCCCACATAGCACTGACCACTGGAGTAGCCGATCCGTTTCCCACAAACAGACCCGACACCAACCAGTGGGCCCCACTCTCGGGGCCCACTTCCAATCACGGAAATTGTTAGTGGACAAATCAGAATCATTGTCGGCACAAATCTCATCAATCCAAATGGCGACGTTAGCCTCATTTTAAATCTGGCTGCCGCCATTTGTACCTTTCGATCCCTCTCAGCAAGAGCATACACCTACTTGTATTGTCTTGTTTGGTTACATACCCGTGCACACGCTTGAAAATGACACGTTTGGAGCCTTGCCTTCGTAATTACCTTACTCCGTCCTCCAGGTGTTATATGATCCTCAACCCGAGGACGACATGCATGTTATCCTCCGATCTTGGTTTTTATAAATGGTGAATATATATAAGATTTTGAGCATCGTTAGTGGTAAATCTGGATAACGAGATCAACGGTCTGGATGAATGAGATATGTCCTCCACTTGTAGAAACTAAAGAGCCAAGGATAGTGTGCAAGTCCTCTGGTCATGGGAAATGTAATAACTCCCGAATCTTCGACTTGGAAATATGGTAGTTGTTACATATGATACTCAGGTAAAGTATGTCACTTGATACACAGGCACTCAAAAATGATAAACGTGGCATATATTAACTCAAATTAAACCGACTAAATTGTAAAAATCTACGTTTTGAAGTCACAACCCGAAAGCAAGATTCTTTAAAAGATCCTAACCGCTGATTCGCATATATTTGTTTGTAGAAATAAGACCATTAGATATTCTTCATTTTTAACCGTCCAATAAAAGTTCACCAATCTAATTATCAGATAATCAAATAAGCTTAATGTTTGGTACATAATGCATCTAAATAAGAAAACATGATTTGGACAGTTTAATTCAACTCACTTATGCCACGTGTGCAATTTCTAAGTTCCTGTGTATAATCCATCTCACTCTGACAGAGTATCAAAGTTTTTTCTTCTCCTTTTAAAATTCAAAAGAGGGCTAGGTAGAGGTGGGCCATGGGCATTTGAATGATGGACAGCAACTACCCCACTTATGTTGCTTGTGTTTCAAGAGTTCCTCAGATCAAGCAAATATCATTCCAAGTAAGCTACTGCCCTTAGTCTAACATGGTCCATCATTTCAAACAAAACCAGCCCTTTATTGCCTCCATCTTTTTGAGATTAGTGGACCTCCTTGCCTCTCCCTTTTGAAGCTACTGAAAGCAATGTGTTGAATGGATGGCCCAAACTGGTACCATTATTTCCTTAAATGAGGGAAAGTGGGCCACTATTTTTTTTTTTCTTTCTAAAGAAGAGGAAATGTACGGTCCTCATTTATCATAACATGATGAATTAGATTGTACATTATAGGATCCATAGTTCATCGATCCAAACCGTTGATTTGAAGGAGCCCACGGTGGATGGCTAGTGTCCAATAGATATCCCAGATTAGATTATTATGACACTTGCATTAGTGCAAAAGGAAAATAACTGTTTGAAATGATACCCTTAGCGAGGATGGATGGGATTATCAATCTGGTAGTTTTTTGGGCATGATCCATCCATGGTGGGTCTAATGATATGAACGGTCTGGATCATTGAATACGGTGCCTACGTGTGCAAATAGATGCATCTTATCCTTCAAAATTGACCAAACCTGCAAGAAAACATGAAGACACGAAGATTACTAGAGAATGAAAATCTGGATTTGAAGCAGGTTTGGTGTGTTTGTTTATTTACAGACACATATATTATTGTGGAATGGGATTATTGAAGGAAACATTCGCATGCATGCATGAGGTTTGCTAAGCTCACACGTGTATGGATAACTCAACCGTCCAAATCGTGGGACCTACTCTGATATCCTTAATTAGTACATTGATGGACAACGGTCCACTAATCAGACGTTAGAGCCGTTCGATTATGACCTATCATAACAGATCCCATGATTTGGAGGGTTCAATTTGTGTGCAACTTAGGTGTATGAATCATCATGAACTGCCGGAGTATCAAATAAATGTTACAAAGAAAAGGAACGGCTGTGACGTCCGTGTGGACCGTCTTACACTGCCGGAGTATGCTATTGTCACACGTGTGGCATACGTGGTCCACATCAGAACTGTTCATTCATAGGTCCAGTGGTGAATGGCCCACGGTCCAAAAATTGCACTGTTTTGGATGATCCTAACCCGTTAATAGGTGACATAGAAAGAGGAATTCTCACATGCGTACCTTCTTACGTAAGAACCCGTGTGCACCTTTTCATACGTGTCTTAGGCTAAAAATCTGAACCGTCCACGTGATGTAGAACCCCATGAAACCTCAATACTCCAACTTTCAGCCCAATACAAGACTCCTATAGGCCATAGAAAAGGAAACATTTTCCTCCCTTGATTTTCATTTATCTTTTTTATGGCCCACTAGAGTCTTGGATCAGGATGAAAATTGGTTAAATATATTTTCAAGGGGTTCCACATCACGTGGACCGTTCAGATTTTGTTCCCATGACACGTGTGCAAAGGTACCCACGGGCCGGCATTCCTAGGCATAGAAATATACACTAAAGGGAAAAAACCCAGCAACAGCTCATCATTAGTAAAAAGGATCCATTTACGGATTGGGTTAGAGTAGCCTAATCAAGGGATTTCTTTGTCAGTGGTCAATCAATGGTGGGGTCCACTGGATATACGGTTCGGATCATCCTCCACATGTGTGGTACATGATATGGAGGCACGGAAATCCGGTGCTGCCTTTGGGTCTGGTTCGGGCCTGATCTGGGGCCAAGAGTAAATGGGCCCGGTTGACACATAAATAGTAACATTTGTATTAAACGGGGGGGGCCCGAGCCCAATACATGGTTTTAAGACTCAACCGAGTTGGGTGTGACCCGGACGACTCGACTCAGATTTGGCACTACCTGATCCGGTTGGATACCATGAGTCGACCGTGAGTCACCGCCAACTCGGGTGAGTCATGCTGGTGCACCCTGACTCAGCTGAGTTACGAGTCAACTCAAGACCGAATGAGTGGTTTGGAGTCAAAGCTGTACACAAGTTGAGTTATCTCGATCAACTCGGAAAAATATTGGACCAAGTCGAGCTGATCTTTGGAGCTCGAAAAAATTACAAGCCGAGTTTGGGCTTGCCCGAGCTCGACTCAACTTGAATTGAACCTGAACTCGAATCAACTTGGATCGAATCAGCCCAGTAACTTGGTTATTTTGATATGAATGATGCTCGCCGATTGCTCGATGAAATGAATCAATCAAGTGTTGGTGAGGAGGGAATGGATAAGTTGGTTATTTGATTTTAATGCTACTCGCCTGGGTGTTTAATTTTGATGCTGCTCTCAAGGTGTTTGATAAAATACCTGTAAAATATTATTATTGTTTTACATTTTGTGAAAAATTAAAGATGCATTCTACCTGTTTCAGAAAATGCCAAACAAGCTCGAACTTGACTCGAACTGTCCGAGCTATTGACCGAACCAATCCAAGTTAGCAAGATAGGCTCGAGGACCGAGCCAAGTCGAGTTTGAGCCGGAGTTCTCGTGTACAGCTCTAATTGGAGTATTAAGTCTAAAAACCATGCGGAAAATCTTTTCGGAAATAAAATACTTGAAAAATACTTATTATAAATTAATAAATAATTTAAAAAATATAACAGGATTTTTACTACAAAGTCCCTCTTTTCTTTTTAACTTTACTGAAGAAGTCCTTTGTCCTTTTAAAGTACCCAAGTGTACTTTTGGGTGTGTGAAAAAAACAACAAAATGCCCTAATTTATTAAAAAGTGATGAAGATGGCTTGATGTATTTATGACATCTAGTATTGTTCATTGCATCTGTAACCTTACATGTATTGATGCGGGAATGCATGAACATGCATTGATATCACTGCACGGAGAAATATCATTGATAAAACTTCACGGATGTTAAAAGAGACATGTTTATACCTATCAAGGAATCATATATATATATATATATATATATATATATATATATATATATATATATATATATATATATATATATATATATATGCACCAATAACAGGAAAATTAGACAGCCATGCAAGAAAGACTCATCATCAGTGATGTCAGTCCATGAGATGTAACACCCCGTGAAACCCCAAAGCGGAATTTTTTGCTTCGATTCAAAACTTTGGTGGGCCATGAAAACAGAAAACAATTTCCTCCCTTGATTTGGATCTCTCTTTACTATGGCCCATAAGAGTTTTAGATCACGGTGAAAGTTGGTCTCTTTGGGTTTCATGGGATGCCGCATCACATGGATTGTTCGGATTAGACGCCCATGACATGTGTACGTAGGTGCGCATTCTTTTATATATATAGAGAGAGAGAGAGAGAGAGGCATGCTCACATGAGTGTCTTAGGCACAGAATTTGAACAATTCAGGTGATGTGACACCCCTTGTTACCTCACAAGCTTGACTTTCAGCTCAATACAAAACTCTAGTTGGCGATGGCAAAAGGAAACAATTTCCTCCCTTGATATGCATTTTTCATTGCTATGGCCCACTAGAGTTTTGGATTAACCTAAAAATTGAGCCCATAAAGTTTCAAGGGGTGTTGCATCACCGGAATGAAACGCAAATATACGTATCCAACTATACCTTAAACCCATCTCGCAACTATGAGGCATATTATGATGGTGCCCACCGAAAATCAAGGGTTGCCTTCTTCTCCATTTCAAAAACAAATCTATTATATATATATATATATATATATATATATATATATATATATATATATATATATATATATATATAAACCAATGATCTAAATATACATCCATTTATACATCAAAATTTTGTATGTATGAATAACAATTTTTTATAATTTCTATATGATTGAAAAAGTCATATTTTTCTTTAAAAAATGAAAGATATCAGTCACCAATGTCCATCTATAAATAAAAATAGTTAATAAGTAATTTGTATTGAAATAAAATATATATTTTTAATTTATTTTCATTATTTTTAAAAATTATATTTTTCTGAAGAACCAAAAAATTTGATTGAAGAAATAAATCGGCTAACTCTCATCAATATATTAAAATTTCAATATTCAATTACTAATTTTAGAAAAAAAAATGGAATAATATAGCTTTTTAATATATTTTTTTCTATTTATACAACCAAATGTTGATGTTTTAAACTCAAATTTATGTCAATATATGAGAGTCATGCATTGATATGAATTGAGTTGAAATCTATGGTAAATTTTGAAGAAAAAATGAGTATTTAAACAAAATTTCTCACTTTTGAGGTTTTGACCTACTTTTGCGCTTGTTATATCAAAATTTCTCCCGATCCAAGTTTAAAAAAGAACTCAAAAGCTCATATCTACCTTACTTCTAAGGGATTTGACTATAAAATGCCTTCATGATCCAAACTTTACCAAATAGTGCCTTCGGGAGCCTATATTCACCGGTAATGCTTTTTCAAAGGTGAAATTACATTATTGCTCTCTTTTTTATTTGCTTTAAAAAGTGCAGAATCCGAATTTTTTTAGCCCATGTGTTATATGTCTGACATTTATCCCATACAACAAGTGCACACCAACATGATTATTAGGTGAACTAGAAGAATTGAAGATCCAATCACAAGGTGGGCCAATCTATAAAAAATAATATACACCACTTAAAATATCGAAATTTAAGTGCGGCCCATTTGATTATTTAATTGGCCTGTTTTTTTAGTTTATGTGATCACCATGGTGGGGTGCATGTGTTAGATGGCTTGGATGTTATGCACATTCCATGTGCATCCCATAAGTCTCGACTTTTGCATTTTTTGTAAATTCCTTCCTAAAAATGCATATCTTTAGAATTTTTAATTGCCAGGGCATTATGTGGTAATATGTTATGTACCGAGGAATTTTGTAGTAAAAATTCATACTTTTAATTTATAAAAAAGAACTCTAAAAAATAGGTATATTTATATATAAAAAAATCTTTTTCTATTTTTTCCTAATTTCTCACTTTTTTCTTAAACATTCTTAGTGTTAGTGATAGTATCATATGTATCAATGATGTTAAAATATTTCAAATAAAAATAGTAAAAAAAGAAACCTTTGCCTTTTATAATTTTGGCTTGTAGGGTTTTTGTGTCTAATCTCCATAGCCATTATGAATGTGCTAAGTTATGTTCAGGCTCGTATGCATGCTCAGTCTTGGCCTGATGGGGAAATCTAGCCTGAATACCTTTAACTAAGTATGTCTGCTTCGTTGAGCCTATTGCACTAATCGCACTAACTGAGAGGTGTGAATTATTTCAAAAAAAAAGAAAAAAAAGAAAAGAAAAAGACTAATCCATGCATCGCCTCAACAAGAAATTTCAATAATTCTTCTTCCTTAAGTTTTAATATTAAGGTGCGAGATTTTTTATTTTTATTTTTTTTGTTTATTCAAGTTCATATCCCGAATTTTTCCAACAGTCGACATATGAAAGATTTATGCTGGTGATGTGGTTAATAATATTGATTTATCGATATATCAACGACACAAACAATAATATTGCCAATATAAGAAAATTCTCGCATTTTCCCCATTTTTTGCATCGCCATCCTAGAGATACCAATAATATCGGCATTATTATTAATATTATTGTCGATATTTTGAATAATGACGATATTTAACTCATCCAATAGGTTCATCGCACCATGATGCACATACAAATTAATTAATAATAAGGGTAGTTTAATCATCAGGTAACTCACACGTAAATTTGGAGGGGACTGGTGTATATTGTTCTATATAATGGGAACTGTTATGGGAAAATGTGAGCAGACTTGATAAGGACCGACTCAAGCAAACCGAATTGATCAGTAGGGCCTCGGAGGGTCCCCTGGTTGAGCTAGGGTCTCCTTTGTTAACCACTTTGTGCAGGACCAGGGTGCAATGGAAGGTGATCCAGATTCTTGCAACAACAGGGCCCATAATGCATAGACACTAGCACCTTTCAAAGAAAAATAATAATTGAGAGCACTCTAGTCATTTCTACTCACTAGAGTGCTCTTAATTTTGAAAGTGGAGGTGTCATTTGGTAAATCATAGTTTGTGAAGAATACTTCAGTAAAAATTCATTTATAAATTCTAGATGTAAGATGACCTATTTATATGATTAAGTTAATGAGATTTTTACTACAAAATTCCTAAAAATTTTGAATTTTACCAAACAGTGCCTTGACTTATATGAAATTTATGAAAAAGGGGCTTTTCTAGGGATAAAATAATCAAAATGCATTTAAGAAGTGGCGAAGTCGTGAATTGTGAGGCTCATATGATATGTGTATAACATCTACCCAACCCCCAGATGCAAACTACCATGATAATCAGATTTTTCAAAAATATGTACAATCTATTCATAAGATGAACTCCCCAAAAATATCCATTAAATGTTTTGCCCATCGGATGATTTGATCAGCTAAATGTTTGGCTTATTTGATCATCATGGTAAGGTGCATATGTTGGACGGGTTAGACATCAAAACACATGGCATGTTGATCCTATAATTTTGGATTACACTTTTTTTTAAAGGAAAAAACTAATCAAGTGTATTTTGATCATTTCTTTCGACTTGAAGCATTGCGAAATAATTATGAGGCAATACTTGATAAAATGAAAACTCTCGAAGAAAGAAGTATGTAGCTGTCACGCCCCAAACTCGAAAACCGGGCTCACAACCCGATTGCTGAGTCCGGCGCCGACAACCTCCGTAGTGCCCATTCTCGGCTCCCAGCGCCGACAACCCCCGTAGTGCCCCATTCTCAGCTCCCAACACCCATACACTGGATTCCGATTCTGGGACCCTACAAGGAGGATTTAGATCATAAACTGGTTTCATAATTAGCATAACCATAAGCATAACCCACGAATAAATAACCAGAACTCCATCACAAAATCCACTATGATAAAAAACTTTAAAGTACAATGTGCATAAAGGAAAATGCAATGATAATAATAACAACTCTCCAGAAGCTCGACTGCACGCTCCTGCTCCTGCAAAGCTACAGCTGCGTCCTGGTGTCACTTGCACGCATCAATCGTGCATAAGCTTATAGAAAGCTTAGAGGGTGGTGAAAGTGTGTGCGCAAGGTAGCAATGTAAGAATATAGTATCAGAGTAGTACGGAAACATGCTGATAAGTCCATGAATGCAATCAGTCATACCAAGGCTATGCGATACAAAACATGAATGCTATCAGCCATACCAAGGCCATGCGATGCAAGGTATAAATGTTATCGTTCATACTAAGGCTATGCGATGCAAGACCTACATGACCAAGGTCATATGCGAGATGCAACTCTAGCATACCAGTCCGCCTTAGGGACCACATATCAGTACGACTCATCTCTGAAATATCACCGGGGTATGGTGCACTTCACATTGGTTCCTCCCTAGCCGCGCAACTAAGTAGGTGAAGGAGACCTCACTACCTACCTACTAATATCGGCTTGGCTCATCAATAGCAGACCCATTTGTGAGTTGGTCAGACTTGGCCTAGCTTAAAGCCCCTCACTCGAGCGAATAAGGCAACACCCCTTTCCAACCGACCACGATACAGTGGGAGACGCGGCCTACTGATATACGACACTTGTGCGCTCATACATCCACTCGGTCTCGATGTTGGAGCATCTTCCAGTACCGTCAAGTTTAGGGACTTTCACTTAGGGACATCCTTTGCTCCCCATGTAAAGAGAAGATTTTCAGTGTACAAACCTGCCATCCACGATATGCCTGTGGAGGCTATGGCCTTGATGTCGCTAGGGCATACAACAATCACAACACATAATGTAAGATGCATGAGTCACACAGTCCAATCATACATCAATCCTACGCATATCGTGCGCTCATGTGGGACGACTTCGCTTATCAAGGAGTCCCATAAACAACCTACCCCATGGCATATGTAATAGTTAATCGCATCTCATAACAGTCATACAAATGATGCGTATGGGCATGAATCATGATGCTAAGCTATCGCATACTCATAATCGGCATCGATAATCAACCTATATGCAAGGCAGGGTCCATAGGTGAGCAGCCGATCAACCCTCGACTGTGGATATACCAAATCCGATAGCACGGATCCATCTGTCTGTGACGATGATGGACCATGCAACAACAATAGAGACCAATGATTTGGGTTAACCCACTAGAGAACGATGAGAACGAGCCTAATGAGGCCTAAGAAAAAGTCACAATGTGAACATTTAACCATCGTTGCCCATCAATGTGGACATTTAACCAACATTGCTCCCAAGGAGTGACCTACATAGAACCTAACATATAGTGGGCCCATGACCTCACATAAGGGCTCAATACGCATCCCATTGGGCCACACATACACCATATCGGGCCTCACTCATGGGCCATATACACATCGTAATGGGTCTCATCAAATGGGCCGCATATACATCACATTGGGGCCTGATATCTAGGCCTCAAATACATCACAATGGGCCTCTCACCTGAGCCTCAAATACATCTCATTAGGACTCATGCCTAGGCCCCAATTACATCACATCGGGCCTCATCAAATGGGCCACTAATACATCACAATGGGCCACATCTCATGGGCCTCAAATTCATCACAATGGGCCTCATACCTAGGCCTCAACATCGTAATGGGCCTTACCCAATGGGCCTTAAATACATCATATTGGGCCTCACATAAGGGCCTCACTTACATCTCATTGGGCCTCAAACAAGGGTCACACACACACACACACACACACACACAAGGTAGGCCCCATGATCTAGACGGTCTGGCTATCCCAGATGGCTAGACGGTTTGGATATAACGTATACCTCAAGGTGGGCCCTATCGTCAAAAGGGCTAGACGACAAGAATATAACATATACATCGCATGGGTCCCTCCATATCTGGACGGTGGACAACATGGATGAACACATGCATCATGATAGGACCCACCCTCTAGATCATGGTAGGCCACGTCCAAAAAGAGAAATGGATGGACGGCTTGGAATAAAACACATATATCATGGCTGGCCACACACATCAGCAGATAAACGGCATTGATATAATAGATAAATCATGGTGGGTCCCTACAGCACCGTCCATGTACGGACGGTGTGGATACAAAACACTTACATCAAGGTGGGTCCCACCCCCACACATGCCACACATGTGGGGTGGACCCACATCCAAAATGGTTGGACGGTGTGTATAAAATACATACTTTCAAGGGGGTCCCATCGTCCTGGATAGATGGACGGTGTGGATATAGAATGAATACATCAAGGTGGGTCTCATGGAACTTGCTGATGTCAATTATAGTGGAGCCCACCATCCCAGCTTTACTGGATGAACAGCTACGATAAAACCCACACATCACATAGGCCCCACATGGATGGGTGCATACATCAGAGGTGGGTCGACACGTGTCGCCCACCTCATCTTTGAATAAAGCTGATATTTATGTTGTCCCTTCTCCCATCCAGGCGTCTTGGACGTCCAGTGGATGGATGACTTGGATGGAACACATCATCAAGGCGGGTCCACTCCTTGCCCTGTATGGATGGCCTGGGTGACGTACTACAAGGTGGGTCCCACGTGAGTGGCCCACCAAGGCTTTGATCAGTTTGATATTTGTAATTTTCCCTCAATCCGAGCTGACTCGAAATAGACAACAAGTGGGCCTCATTTGTTGGATGTCAAAAAAAAATCGGGACAGTCCAGATTTGCAGATCATATTAAGTGGGCCACACACACATATCATTATCAACATAAGAAGAAGAAGAAGAAGAAGAAGAAGAAGAAGAGAGAGAGAGAGAGAGAGAGAGAGAGAGAGAGAGAGAGAGAGAGAGAGAGAGGTGTGATGGAGGGGCTCAAAATAGGTGGGACATACATCAAAAAAATCTGGTGGGGGAAATCTTATTCCCACCACATAAATCAGGTCCAGGTGGCCTTCATGCACTAGAAAATCAAATCAAACATCATGGTGGGGTCCATGGAAAATGACCCCACCATGGATTCATGCATGCAAGCTAAGGTGGGCCATTGGCCACACCTAGAGGTCAAGGTAGATCCTCACCATTGATTGGTAGGTCCTAGTTGCCTCATGCTAGAAAAATTAGAAAATCCATGCAAGAAAACACAAATCCAATCCTAAAAAAGCACCCACCTTCAAATCTTCTTGTCCTTCTTCCACCAATGGCTTTCAATGCTCTAAGGGGTGAGATTAAAGGGTTGAGATTGATTTTTGAGGGTTAGATTTGGGGGTGGAGAGTTTGCAAAGGGCTGAAATTTTTGGGGAACTTGGGACGGTTAGAGGTTCCTAATGGAGAAAATGAAGAATGAGAAAGAGAAAGGGAGAGATAAGAGAGAGAGAGAGAGAGAGAGAGAGAGAGAGAGAGAGAGAGAGAGAGAGTGTTACGTCTTGAAAATCGGGGGTCGAGCAAATCTCAACTCCCGAGGTTCAGAACATCACTTATGCAACATAGATAATGATGTTTGAATATTGTCCATATTAATGCATTTAATCATGAGTGAGATTATACTAAAACAGCATGTCATACTCCAGAGTTAATGTAATTTGGCAAGCAGAAGACTGAGATAGATATATAAAGTATATAAGTGTTTCATAATCTCCAGAGTATGAGTATGTTACCGGGCTGAATATATATTGGTTCAAAATAGAGAAATTATCAAATGTAAGGTGTTTGACTAAATCATAAGTGTAACAACCCTAAATTTTGGTACATTATTAAAAAACTAAATTAAATATTTAAAGATTTTATTTTTAAATAAAAAATAAAAACAAGTCAATAGTTGAGTTGGTAGTGAAATTCTTAATTGAGAGAGAGGTTTAGGGATCGATTCTTAAAGTAGTAATAATAAATTTTTTTTATTAAATATCATAAAAAAATTCAAATTCAGGTTAAGGAAGGATATGCTCATCCTATTTTATGAGAATTTTCTTTAAAAAGGGATACGAAAGGTTTTTGCATTAAAAAAAAGGAGATAAGAAGCCCTAAAGTAAAAAGGAAGAGGAATTCTAAGAAGGCTCGATCAGATAAGTTCTTATCATTAGATCTTTTTAACTTTTTATTATGTTGTTAATTTCTTCTTGATCTATACAATGGATGGCGTAGATCATCCACACCATCATTGTATAGGTGTGTAGAGTCAATTTTAATAAAGTGATGTTTTTATGATTTTGGTCTAATTGGTAATATTTTAGGAATAAATTAAATGGATGGAATCTGATTGTGCTAAGATAGATCTGTACGGATCATATGATCCTTAAGGCCAAAATATACAAGGGTCATAATTTTTAGATCAATCTAACAATCAGAGAGGCCACATTAGTCAGATCTAAAAGTGTTTAATAAAGGAATCTTATATTTTTGCGCAAGTGTTGGTATCACTTGGCGTAGAAGGTCGAGATGGGTCATCGGTGTATGTGTAGTTAGATCCACACCATCCATTTAATGTGTAGAGGCAAAGCATGATAATACCTCAAGAATCTGGATGATCCAATCATCCAGTGGGCCATCCCGATTAATTATTTGACATTCAATTTCAGGATCTTAA
This sequence comes from Magnolia sinica, assembly GCF_029962835.1. Taxonomy (NCBI): domain Eukaryota; kingdom Viridiplantae; phylum Streptophyta; class Magnoliopsida; order Magnoliales; family Magnoliaceae; genus Magnolia; species Magnolia sinica. The sequence goes on from NC_080577.1 coordinate 92,695,900, forward strand.
AAAGAAAATTTAAATCTTAATAATTAAATTTACATAAACATATAATTTTAATTATTTGATTATTTTAGATTTGGCCACTTAGAATGTTAATCAAAGGTGGACCCTACCATGTAATACAAATAAATGAATAATAATATCGTTAATATATTGATAGGACTCCGGAATTCAAATCAATCTAATTACATTGCAGAGTCAATACTACCAAACTCAGGTGAGTAACCCAACTTGTCTCATAATTCATTAAAATTAAAATAAATCATTGTGATTGTTTGACTGATTTACTGATTTGAATATTTTGATATGATAATTGTACGATAAATTTATATGTGAATATTTTAATCGAAACAACTATGCCAAATATGAAAAATATGCATTTACATATCATCCCTCATTCATTACATTGCATAATGTATGGTCGATCCTAGGGGCCCTTCCTGGAAGAAGTGTCGATCCTGGTAGAGCGTTACCAGATGCGGGCTATGCCCAAGCCTACCGAAAGGTGGAAGCCTACCCAACGGGTGGATGTGGGTTGACGACCTCTAACCCAAGTAGATGGACGATCATCCCATTTGATGCATTGATCATACATCATTTTACATTCATATCATTGTACATATATTTATGTATTATTTTAATTACTATGATTATGAACCATGCTGGGTTATATCACTAAGCCTGGACAGCTTACATTTTTATTGATGGAAAAACCGTACAGAGGAGCTATTAGCAGATGATGTGATGTAAGAACCGGAAGGATCTACTGTACCTGAACACGACCCACCTGAAACCTGGGCATACTTATCTGAAGATGAAGTGGTGGCATTAGACAATTTTTGATTATATGTTTTATTTTGTTGGCATAGTTTGATAATGCATACTAGTATTTATTTTAAGATTTTAAGCAATTGTTTAGATTTATTTCTTTGAAATAATGTTAGCAAAGAATAAATATCATTATAGTATAATGGTATAATAAGTGAATGATTTTAAGGTTCATTTTATTTTAAGGGTCGCCAAGATTTATATATATTAAGTTGATTGGTGCTAAGTATTATGTATGTGTGATTGAGATTATGGTGGACCTTATATTGAATATAGTTATCATCTCTGATTAAACCGATTAAGGAATTAAATTAGTACATTTTGTGTACAAGTTATAAACTGAAACTCGGGTCTAAGGGTGCACACTCTGTATCCGAATTTTGGGGCGTGATAATAAGTCCCTGTAAACCCGTCGAATCAGCACGGGGTCTACATAGGCCCGCTTGAGAGCTGAATGTAGGAGAACTCTTCCTCCTCACCTATGAAGTCCATTTCAGCTGCATAGATTCCACCATTACCTGCATCTAAACAAGAGTTTGGGTGGTGTTTTAAAACACCGTCTCAGGTGGGAATGAGTAGCTAATTCATTGGAACTATAAAGCAAATGTTAACATGTTATTAATTCAGTCAAACAGTAATGATAAACAATACATCAAACAATCCTATCTATTCTTATTAATGCAGGGATGATATGTATTAATGATGCATGCCCTCGCCTGCACTCCCTCTGCAACATCATCTCACGATCGCGGCATGCACCCCTTCCTCTGAGCTCAACTCCAACGCCAAAGGCACATGCAAATGTGGTGCATGTACGTGATTAGTCAAGTTTTTAAATGGACTTATTCATACAGCAGGTTTGGAAAGCTAAGGTACCTCCTTTTATATCGTTTACCCAAACAATTATCCATCTAGGGTCGTCAGTCCTAGTTAATCACATACGATAGGCAAATTTGTAAGTTTATACTATAGGTTGTTACGGGAGGTTCGTCACCTCAATGTAGGCTTAATTCACACTCGAGGTCACTACCACCAACGCCTTACCAACTGACGGTATATTTTCGAAAGCTTGTCACCAATTCGACTAGGGACCACAGCCAGGCTGCGCTGGGGTAGGCCTATTTTGTACTCAAGATTACTCTACCAATGCCCTACCAACTGACAGTCTATTTTCGAAGGCTTGTCATCAACCCGACTGGGGACCACAACCAAGCTACGCCAATGGAGGCCGATAGCTCGAATACAGTGTCCCATACCACCGTATTCGGCTCACGAGTTTGGGTTGCTCATTGGTCACTACAGGGAGGCTCGTCGCCCCAGAGTAGGCCGACAGCTCGACTACGGTGTCTCATACCATTATGCCCGACTCATGAGTCTTAGCGGATCATCGTACTATAGTTGAAGCGGGTTTTACATTGGTAAGTGGTACTTTATATTCAAGCAGTAGCGCCATACATGATAAACACATAATATGCCAATCGGTTTATTAGACAGGTTCAACTGGTACGAGCGTACGCTAAATTAATCGACATGGTACCACTGTCGACAATTATCGTACGACTCGGATTCATTGAACACATCAAATGTGGCGAGACTAATTCGGCCACAAAACAGGAATTGTTACTGATTGCCTGGACTACGTAGTAGTCCTAATCATACTCCAAGTAATAAATTCGCATGTAGTAGTCATAACAGGATTTAGCAACCAACTCATGCATTTCAATCATTTGAGCATTCTATAAACACATAGTGAGCATGATATCACACATGTACATTTCATACATAAATCATTAAGCCTAATGTAAATTACATGGAAAAATCTATTCGAATCACTAAGGTAATTGAGGATCTCATCCCAACACATTTAATAAATACATTTCATCGAACAATTACTCATTCAGGCATTTTATCAAACACCTAGACTACACACTACAACATACATGTAATATATTGGTTATAACCTATATTATGGCGGATCCTTTCACAAAAGAGTTGCCACACATACAACGATCATGTATTTTTGAATAACAAGCATGACAAGCACAAATCATAATTCCATATTCATTCAGACATTTTAACAAACATATGGAAAGCATTATATTCTACATAATTCATATTAATGTGTAAGACGCTGAAAACGTCGTATCTAGGCACATGTGATAGCAAGCAAGTCAATTATAAACCATTACTGACATTGAAAGCCTTGAAAACCATAACCTAAATATTTATAGTCCACACCTTTCGCTGGTAGACTCGTATTGAACTCAGTACGAACACTATGCCTTCATCTACGGCACACCTGCTACCTGAATCACGAAATAGGTTAGCTATTTCGTCAATTCACCTACTTGGATACCTAAAACAGATTAGGGTTATGATTTCTTACCCAAGAACGGAATCAGAATCGCTTGTGTAGATAGGTTTATGGATGATTCGATGTGTGGAGTAACATGGAAGAATCGCTGCAGCAAACTCCAAGGATCTCTCACACTTCTCCTCACTTTCTCCTTCTCTTTCCTCTCTTCTCTCTCCTAGGGTTTGAAATTCGTATGGAATGAGAGAGGGGTGGGTTAGGTCCTTATATAGGCCCAGAACTGGTCTCAATGGCCCTAGGGCCATGGTATACTTAGGTTATAGCCAAAGGCAGCTGTTTCGGTCCAAAGGAGCTCATCTGGAGGCCCATTTTCTGCATACGGTCCAGAGAAAATTCCTTGACATTGGATTTAGCTCAGGTTAAGTTTTCGGTCCGATCGAATTTACGGATTGACCGCAGAGGACCAATTTCAATTCAACGGTCACCGGTACTCGATTAGGGCCACAAGTGCACTGACATGTGTTGGGAAATCTCCCTGATCCGAGGGTATAGTTGAGTCAGAATCTGACGGTCTGAAACCTTAATTTTGGCCTGCAAGCGAACGGCCCAAATCACTTAAGTTTGAGTTTATTTTCTAAAGATATTCGCGTTTCTCACACACTTTACTCAGGACTCTAGTTGTGCGTTTCTGGATACCATTTAGGCTCGATTCCTGTGATGGTCGTCAAGCCCAGTAAAGTGGTCATAACCGTATAGTTTCGCGGTTATCGGACTTTCGACGCGCGATCCAGGTCTGATACGGAGTTTCAATGTGCTCCTGAGAGCAACTGGGTTTTGAGATTTCTCCTAGGTTTTTAGTTAATGTAGAGTTAGCGATTCTAATGGTTTTGGGTCTTGCAGTTCGTATAGAAAGTAGTTCAAGCTAATTTTACTGATTATTTAGTTTAGTACTTAATTAATTTTTGTCTAATTTCTATATAATTTGACCCTTGATGATTTCTGCCTGAAGTAGTACTCGGGTCTTTGTACGGATTTTTTCGGGACGTTACAGAGAGAGAGAGAGAGAGAGAGAGAGAGAGCTAGGTAGGTTCTCTCTCATAGGTAGGTATGATTGGTTTAGGGAAGACAGTTGGCTAGCGTAATTATTAGTTGTAAGAAATAGACTATAGGTAGGGTGGTTATGAAGTATGGTAGTAGGGTGGCTAGGCATAGGGGTGATATCATCCTCATAATGACCTAGGGGAATGTGTTATGGGTTAGGTGGGTCCCACAATATGCGGGCCACTGCCATGATCATGTGCGGCCCACATCTCATGATCTAGACATCGGATTGGCGCATGAGACGCGGCGTCGGAACTCCGACCACGGCGCGGTCGCAATGGTGCAGGTCTCGGGCTGAGTCGACTTGGGTTTACAGGATATGACTTAGGGTCGGGCACAAATGTAATCTATGGGTCGTGGGTCATCGGAATTCAACTGGGAGGACCGCGAGATCCTACGGAATGGAATAGACACTAGAACACGGGTCTGACAGTAAAAATTCCCAAGGGCCTATTTGGATTCATGGAGAGGAAAGGAAACATATTTTTTCATGTGAAACTCATTTTTTGTTGTTTGTTAATTCTTTCTTTGTAAGAATTCATGGAAAATACCATTTAGTACTTTTTATTTTTGTTGGAAAATAAATAAATTATATTCCCACTTCCATCCTTAAAAAACATATTTTTCTATGGTGAAAGGAAAATGAGTTTCTCAGGGTTAAGCCCAAATGTGCTATCATCCATCACATGTGCCACACGAGTCAATATGCCAAATGAGCCATTATCCATCTTCACCCTACATGTGTAAAGCATCCCACATATGATAATGTGCCGCATGTACTACCGTTCATCTTCTCTTGTGTCCCACATATGAAAATCCCTCCATACGTGCTACTATGCCATCATCCATCTTGTTCCAAATATGCCATGTGTGCTAATGGTGCCAACGTGTGCAAGTATTGCCTTCTAACTTCAAGGCTCATATGTCCAATGTTAGAATGTGTAACTTGTGCTACATGTGCCACTGTATAACTTCAAGCACCTCATGTGTACCGCGTGTGCCACAATTTAGCTTCGAGTGCCCACATGTGCTACGTGCTAATTTAGCACATGCTAGTGACTGCATAGAATTTTTTTCTTAAGATATTTATTTATTTATTTCACTAAACAACAAATTTAAAAATAAATTCTAAATTTTTTTAAGAACTTGTTGAAAGACCAACAACAAAAACACTCTCTTTTCCTATAATTTTCTAGAAATAAGGTTTTTTAAGAAATACTATTTCCTTTTCTATGCTTTCTACAAATTCAAACAAGCCCTAAATGCCATTTAATCAAAATTTCAGGAAAATATTATGAGCTTTTAAAGATCTCGGTGATATTTGTCATTAGAGTTGTACACGAGCCCAACTGAGTTGAGCTTGGCACATCTCGGCTCGGTTCAGCCAGCAGCCTATTCTAGCTTAAGTTCGGCTTGACTTGGTTCGGTTAACAACTCGGGTCAGCTCAATTCGAGTTCAAGCCAAGTTCGAGCTTGAGCTTTCAAGCTGAATTCGAGTTTGAGCTTTCGAGTCGAGCATTCTCTTTCCAACTTACCATTTTTTATATATTATATATAATATAAAATATAAAATATTAATTAAGTTATATATATAAATATAATATTATATAATTAAGTTATAACTTGAGCCGAGCCAAGTCAAGTCAAACTTAGGCCAGCTCAGCTCAAAATCCTTTCAAGATAAAAAATAAAAATAAATAAATAAATAAATAAACCAGCTCGGCTGGGCCTGAACCCATCTTCGAGTCAAGCTTACCTGAGTCAAACCGAGTTAACTGAGCTAGCTCGGTTCATGTTCAGCTCTATTTGTCACAATGAAATCAACCATGATGGGTCACCCATACGTGTTGTAATTTCAAGGCACAACAACTCTTAGGGGAGAGTTGGGGTCCAAAGCAGATAGAGAAACACTATGCATACATGAAGACTGGACAAATAAATGGTCCCATTTCTACATTATGCAGATAGGAGGAACTATACATTCCATTATTTTGGGGCCATCTTTCCTATTTGAGTTCGTCTTTTTCTCTCTACATTTTCAAGGAAGGATTTTCACTGTAGAATGCCTTGGGAATTCAATTTTATCAAATTCTGCCTCTAGGAACCGAATGGGGAGCTATTCTAAAGGAAATTATTGAAATTTCCTTTTAAAAGTGACAAATTTTCAAATTGTGAGGTTAATGTAGTATATGTGACATGAACGTGTTTACATGAATCTAACCTATCAAATCTAGAGATGGTCTACATGTGAATTTTAATGTCTTGGGTAGACCATATGTGCCGACACGGAAGATTTATACTAGTGATATGGTCGACATACTGATATATCTGTGATATAATATCAACGATATTATTAATAATATGGCTGATATTTTGAAAAACTAATGATATTGAAATTCATCCTACCATGATGCACAATATAAACCAATAATCAGACTTATGTAATGACCAGGCAAGCCGCTTATAAATTTGGAGGTTTTGGGTGGTGTACATTGTTCTTTATAATGTGGCCCACCTTATAATTGGATTGTCTTTATTTTTTATTGTCCGATTGTAATTGTCAGATGCACTATTTGGAAAGGTTGGATGTAATGCAAACCATGTGGGCCCATAATGCATAGACTCTAGCACCATTAAAAGAAAAATAATAATTGAGAGGACGCATGATGCTGATTAGGTCGATCACTATCTACCTCAAGAATAACTGCTTCAAATCCACAACGCTTCTTTGGATTCCTTATAAAGACTTCTCCAATATACGAGGAAAGATAAAAACTAAAAATACTTTTACAAATAAATATGTTGATAATTGATAGATTGATAGATAATAACAACGAATTTACAATCCTTTAAATAAGCATATCAAGCTTTAGAAGAAGTTTCGGAATTAAACTACAACTAAAACTCTTTAAAATTCATAACTTACTATAAATAGTAAATTTACTATTTATAGTAAGGGTCCTATGTGACTTAACCATGTTATTCTCTTAATATTTCTAAACACAAGTTGGACACAACTCCTAAAGCCCAACGGATGAAGAGTTATAATCAAATTAAAACTTACTATAAATAGTAAAAATGGAAATAAAATTGATTTTTGACCATCGATCTAATGGAATCTCACAAATTCAGCATGGATAACCCGGCATTTCTGGGTAGGTTGGCTAAAGTAGTTCGTCCTACCCCAAAATCATATATGGTACGTCGAGTAACTCATTCCGGTTTACAAGATATGCCTGTTTTAAGGTTATAACGGTCTTGATGACTTCTACCTCCGATCAAGCCTTCTTTGATCCATGTTAGACATGAAAGTGTCTATGATCCGTTCAACATCAGTCCCTTACACTTCAAAAGAACTCATCCTGCTTCAGTTCTTGATACTCAGTCAAGTGCATCATAATGAAATCCGGATAAAAAGTTACGATCAATTTACGGTCTACCTTCTTTTGGTCTAACCATGCTAAGAGTATATCTATGACATATTCTATATCAACTCAGTATATGGAAAATGACTTATTTATATTATTAAATTAAATATATTTTTACTGTAGAATTATTTTGCTAAATATTGCCTTAACTAATTCAACATTTATGGAGGTAAAATGATCAAAATACTTTTTATAATTTTTTTTTCTTTAAAAAGTGACAAAGTCAAGAATTGTGGGCCGGCTCACATGGTATGTGTATAACATCCAATCCATCCCTCAAGTGCAAATGAGCATGATGATCAAATGAACAAAAAATCTGGACAATCTAGTTGTAAGATGGGTCAAAACATAAATCAAGGTAGGCCCCTAAAATTTATCTCAATTTAATGTTTTGACGATCAAATGATTCAACTAGCAAGATTTTTGCCTTATTCGATAATTATGGTGAGGTATATACATTCGACAGATTAGACATCAAACACATGGCATGTGAATCATACAATTCCGGACCACACTTTTTAAAAGGACAAAAAAAGGAAGCTAATCAAGGGTATTTTTGTAATTTCCTTCCCATAAGACACCATAGAGTAAAATGAAAACTTCCAAAGAATCATGCAGTAAAAATCTCTAAAAACCATTTAATCAAATTTCCATGAAAATATTGTGAGATTTTGGTGATATTTGTCACAATTGAATCAGTCATGCCTGTTGTAACCCTTAGTCACAACAGCTTTCACAGGAGAATTGGGGCCCAAAATACAAATAGAGAAACCGTACACATCCATCAAGACCGGACAAATGAATGGCCCCATTCCTTCCTGCATATTGCAGATAGGAAGAACTGTACATTTCATCATGTGGGGCCCATTTTTCCTGTTTTGATTAGTTTTTTTTTTTTTTCTTTATATTTTCAAGGAAGGATTTTTACCACAAAACTCCTTTGGGAATTCAATTTTATCAAATTCTGCCTCGAGGAATCAATTCAGTGAGGTACTTAATGAAGAGGGATATTACCAAAATGTCCTTTTAAAAGTTGAAATTGTGGGACCCATGTGGCATGAACATGTTTTATGTGAATCTGGATTTGATATCAAATCATCAGATAGGCTACATTGGGTTCGTCCATATTAATCTATTATGTGGTTTGCCCACTTTATTATTGGATCCTTCAGATTTTTGGGTGGTTTGATTATTATGATGAGGTGCATCCGTTGGACGGTTTGGATACTACATGCATATACCTAGTGGGCCCCACAATTCTCAACTTCACTTCTTGAAAAATAAAAATTAAAAATTAAAAAATTAAAATGATGACATTTAGGTAATTGCCCCTGTGGAAAGCATCCAATGCATAAATGCCATGGCCCAAATATCATATCAGGTGGGCCACAAATTATTAAATAATGGACTACTTGAAAGAACTTGGGCAAGTCTATTTTATCCTTCCATTTGCTTATTTCACATGGTCCACCTGATAAATGGACCATCCTGATTTTTTTTATTTTTAATTTTTTGTTGGGTCAGGGCATCCATTTCTCACCTGATGGGCAAATGAAGAATGCATTGATGGGTCCCATCTAAGTAGAGATTTGAAGGCAAAACAAAATCAAACATCCACATTTTAGCTTTCTCAAAAGGGACCATGATTCCAAATTTCTTCTACACTCCTGTCCTGTCCTTTCAAGTCTCAACCACAAGCAATTTGATGTGGCATCATTAAAACAAGATCAGGAATATCTAGGGCATTCTTAGGCATTTCTCTGCACGTGCCAACTTCACATGTGTGTAAGACCCAAGCTGTCCGTGCAGATCGCTGGCCCACACAACATGCTTGCCTACGGACGTGGATTGCCTGAGAAAAAAGCCTTTCCTGGGCCCACCGTGATGTTTATATGCCATCCATACTGTTCAGCCATCCATACTGTTCATAAGGTCATTCAGACGGGGATGGACTGAAAACACACAAAATATTACCCTATCCAAAACTTCTGTGGCCCCATGAATGTTTCAACGGTGGATGTTCAATCTTCAATGTTTCCTGTCGTGCGGCCCATTTGAGTTCTGGATCTGCCTCATTTTTGGGCCCATGTCCTAGCATGATCTCAGAAAAATGGATGCCACAAACATCACAGTGGACCCCACCTAGCTTCTGGTTGCAGGCAATCTGTGTCCCTAGCCCACTTGTCACCTGATCTACAGCGTTGGAAACAGATGAAGGACTTAGGGAAAGCTGGGCCTTATTTTTTCTCAGCTGTGCATAAATTTCAATAAACCAAGGCCCGCCTGATCAACAGGAATGGTTGATTTTTATTTTAGCAAGGTGGCGCCACCTGATGGACGGCTTTGATCTTACAATGGTGGGAAACCAATATCCATTTGCTGTCAGGGACTCGAACGTCAACCCCAGATGGGCCCATAACTTGAGTACTTGTGTTTGTGTTTTTCAATCCTTTCTGGACGGAACTAAGAAGATAGCAGTCTCAAAGCCATAAAAAAGAAATTACGTGATCCTCTCTCAACTGAGGGAGTAGTCTAATTAGTTTTCTTTTAAAAAAAAAAAAAAAGAGTTGGTGGGGTCCGCGTTTCAGCAAACATGGACCATTCATCTGTCTATGGACAATGTCCAAGAAATCTCCTCAACAGTATAATCACAAACCCTTCCAATTTGTGACCTCCAAATAGACGGACAACAAGAGGAGAAACAGCAGACGGATAGATTTGGAGGATTTCGGTGAACCATCCAACGGATTGATCCAGACCTTCCATTTAGTCTAGCATACGTTTCATGGGCCTACAATGCAAAATTCACAACAATAGGATTATTCTAAACATCATATCAACCACCTATAAAATGATCTGTCAATATCATTAACATATAAAAACTGGTCCAATCAACCAACTCAATAATATATTATTCTCTTTGTCGCCAGTGGTGGGGCTATTACATTTACTTCTCATGCATACACCCTGTGTATTAGTCAATGCTATCAAGTGGGCTGCACCAGAAGCGGATTGGATGCATGCTAAACTCTTGAGGCCCACCGTAATCTATGTATTTTATCCACTCCGTCCATCCATTTTAACAGATCATTTCATGGCTTGAACCCAAAAACAACAAAACATATACAAAGCTCAACTGGACCACACCATAGAAAACTGGAAGCATATACAAAGCTCAAGTGGACCACAACACAGGAAACTATGTGAATTGAATGAACGTCTACGGTTGAAAAATTCTTGGGAGCCTCAGAAGTTTTGGATTAAGCTGATATTTTTGTTTTCCCTTCATCCATGTCTATGTGATCTTATAAACAGGTTGGATGACAAATAAATATCATTGTGGGCACTAGGAAGGTTTCAAAAGTAGAAATCATTATTCCTACTGTTTCCTGTGGCGTGGCCCACTTTAGAAATCATTATTCAACAGCTTTAGATATGCCTCAATTTTGGGTTCAACCCCTAAAATGGGCCCAACATAGTTTACTCAGTAGCATAAAAGCACACCGAGTTACTCAGTATGCAATCCAATTTCAGCTGCACCATGGAAAACAATCAAAAATGGGCCAAAAACCTACAAATGGTGGGGCCCACCAGACCATTGGATTGGGCTGATCGTAAGATGCACCTGATGCACGGTTGGTTGGTATACACCAATGTTTTAAATAGAGAATATAGTGTGTAGTGTAGCATTCACCCATCAGAGGGCATCATGGATCACTTGGTTAAGCATCATTTTCATCAAGTCTATGGTTACCATTCCAATCCATGGCTGGGAAAACAGATTGGCTATGAAAAATAAGGCTACAGATGGATTTATTCATCTGACTACTCATCAGATGGCTATAAAAAGAATGCTACAGATGCATGTGTGGGTGTGTAGAATAATAGAACAAACCTAAAGAACCTCATGACAGCCATCAGAAATGACCAAATTCACAAATAAATGAAAACAACAAGGCAAACACATATAGCTAAGAAACTATAGGATTGAATCTACCAAAACATAAATAGTAAAACATATTGATTAAATTATAAAACTCCATCCAAGATTCCGGAAAAATGCAACAAAGAGTAACCATTGCACCAAGCAGGCCACAACAAAAGATCTCGGAACAAAAAACTCACAAAACTTACTCATCGTCTCCACTTTTTGCCTTCTTTTTCTTCTTCACCTTGCTCGCCGTTTGGAGCTCATCTCCATTAGCAGCCTCTTCGCCGCCCTTCTTCTTTTTCTTCTTCTTAGCCGTGCCATTCTGTTCAGAATCCAATCCATTTGTGCCATTAGGAATTTCAGGAACCAGCTCCTCTGCCAACTTGCGCTTCTCTTTCTTCTTCTTCTTCTTCTCAGTCTCAGGCTCAATGGGAGCATCTCCATCTGCAACCTCGGCCAGTTTATCCTCTGCCACAGATACTCCATCTGCACCCTTGCTTTTGGCTTTCTTTTTCTTACTTTTCTTTGCCGAAACTTCTGCAGGTCCATCATCTGTATCCATCTTGTTTTCTTCTCCATCTGCATGCATTTTATATCAAATACTGGAAAAATCAAACCACCATATACATACATGCTTCACCTAAATTTGAAGAGAGGACCTTAACTTAAAAGAAAATAAAAGAAGGGTAGGCAAGAAAAATCTTCAAAAATTAAGCATGCACCGCTTTCTGTAGTGGCTGCTCAGTATTCTTTAGTAACTGATTATCAGGGGACTTTAATATCCCCAGATTTTTGGTTTTTACAAATGGTAGGCCCATGGTTTGGTGATTTATAATGTCGATCTGATAGGCCTCAAAAGTGGATGGGCTATGGACCAAATAGCTCCTCGAGGACAACCCTAACACTGATATTGGTGGCCTGAACATCATCATCATCATCATCTAAGTCTTTTCCCAACTAATTGGGTTCAGCTACATGAATCCTTTTCCAGTAATCCACAGTATCAAGGGCGTAACTTTAGTTAGATCACATCTGTCTAAAAGAATACAGCACCGGTCCACATCCATCTAAAGAAAGGCCAAAATTGTTCAGCTAGGATCTTTCTAATCTTTAAGGGATTTTCGGTCAGGGTCAATACCACTTATTGGTGGGGCCCATCAGGTCAAAAGACACCCCCTGAACCATGGGCTCAAACCTGAGGACACTGCATCTTCTAGGGATGAGATCATACAAGGCCCCCATTAATGCTATGAACCAGACAGCAAATAATGAATCTAAACAGAAGCATAGAAAGATGGTAACTAGTGGGAGCCAAGTAGAATCCATATTATGTCGACAAGAATCTTGTTTTCATGTGAACAAATCAGGATATGGATAGGCAATGTTTGTAACATCGATAATATCGGCGGATATTATTGGTATCACACGTCAACAGTGCAAAACCTGTGGAGTATAGAAAATCCTGTGTATCGCAATGAATCGCTAAGTATTGCTGATATTGTAAAACATTGTGAAATTCGGCAATTTCTCCTTTGAAAAATTCTTTGGTATCGCGACAGTATCTGTCGATATCAACAGATATTGTCGACACCGACAGAAACTCAGCCACCTCTTGTGAAAAACTCCCCAAAATTAATTCATCATTTTCCTTGATTCTAAACACATTGTGGGTGAATTTCAATCCATCCTTTAGATCTTTTGGGAGAAAGCAGAGATTTCAAACCGGAATCAAGATTTTTGCAAATTTGGAGCCAGTTTTCATTCGGTGAGTGATTTTGAATTTCCATCCATTTGTTTTTTAATTTAAATCATACAAAATCAGTGCCAAAATGTTAAAAAATCTTGATTCTCCATGTTTTGCATGGAAAATTAAGGATTTCAACTTTTGATTTCAAGGTTTAAAGGTAGGGAGTCCGATTTGGGAGAAATTGAAAATTTTCAAAATTTCCCCAATTTCTCTCAAATTGGTTACAATCTTACACTCCAAACACAAATCAAATATGTATGAAGCCTAATCTACTGATTCATGCAGTGTTTGTAATTTTTCAAAAAAAAAAAAATTGAATTAAAAATAAATAAAAATTATTAAAATATAATTATTTTTTTCGAAATTCCACTTCTAGTAGCAGTCAATTGAGTCCAATTTCATAGTATGCGGGAGTGTATGATGAAATCATCATCACATACACTCTAATTTCGAATTTTAAATGTAAGTGGTCAGATTTGGAGAAAATTAGGAAAAATTCAAATTTTTTCCAATTTCTCCCAAACAATGTTTTAAATATTGACGATATCAGCCGATATATCCCAAGATATATCTTGTATCCCACCTGTGCGATACGAAACGCACAGGTAGTGCCAATATACCCCACATGTTCACTCCAGTGAGCATTTCCAATTTCCGATCTGGTTTTTTTTTTTTTTTTTGTAATTATGTGAGTTTGGAATGGTACAGCATTCAAGTGATTTACAGGTGGTCTACATTTCTGAACATAGTAGCAAGCTATTTAATCCACGTGAGACAAATGCAACAGAAGTGGCATTGGGGAAAAAAGTCATTACCTTGATTCTCTTGCGAGTCTTTGTTTGATGCACTATCAATAGCCAGTTTCATCACATCCAAGTTCTTCCGTGGGGCAACGCCCTTGTCATAAAAATCCAGCCTCTCTTCCACCTGTTCACGAAGCTTTTCCCCAAAAATGGTGGTATTCGTCTCTACACACAAGAAAATATTACCAGTCAGACGGGAAGAAACTTTTATTTTTTTTGAGAGAGAGAGATCACCAGACAGTAACAATAGTACAAGGAATAACCCATGATGAAATAGTTAGACAGAGGAAAATCTAACCTGAGAAACAGTCGATGCGAGATGCAATGGAACACTTATTTGCAAGGTAACGAGCTAAACGGCCCTTGTTCCGTGCAGATGCTCGGCCAATAAAAGAAGAATGAAAAATAAGGCCATATTTTGGGGTGTTCCCTCGGGTTTTCAACGCCCTGAAGACAAATGATATCAACAACTCAAATTGTCAATATTCTAATAATAAAAATGGCCATAAGCTGTCACAACAGGCAATTCATTGAAAAAACAAATGTTTGTAGTTGTAATAGGGCCAAATATCACAACATCTCATTTAAACAACATGATTATAGGGCCCATACTGATTTAAAAAAGAAAAAAAGAGAAAGCATGTAGAAATAAAATGAGAGTGACTTTTTTTTGAAAGGCAAAATGTGAGCGAACATTGTCCAATTTTTATTTTCAATTGGTACTTAAATAAGCAAACCTGTAAGTTTGCCAAAAAACAGTTTTAAAAATGAGCTAATTTAGTCATTGTGCAGCTATGAATTCAAACATATACTGAACACTAGAAAAATAACCATGGCTTTACAAATTAATATTTTGAACTGACCATGACTTCGTAAAATAATTAAACTGCAGAAACTGAAAAAAAAAAAAAAAGAAGAAGAAAAAAAGAAGAAGAAGAAGAAGAAGAAGAAGAAAACCCTCTAATTTCAGTTTCTTCTGCTTCTGGGTCCATTTGGGGAGGCAATCCTGCAAAATTGGGATTGTAACATAATCATAGGCTCCAAACCCTCCTTGTCAAATTTATTTTTTCGTTTTTCTTATAACCTTTGTGATGGGTTCCAAACCCTCCTCTCGTCGGACACATATGCCTAACTGCAATCTACCTTACTGATGTTCAAAACTTTAAAACAAAAATGATTTAGTGGGGAAAGGTGTGCATGGAGGGCATGAGACATCTAAAATCCGGATGAAGCTAATCCTGATTTTGTAGGATCCCCTACCCAAAATGGACCCTGTTTGAAGGGGAAAATGACAACTTTTCAAGAGAAAACCATTTCAAACTAGAAATGTCATTTTTTCCATTCTATAAACTATGTTAATATATTCCAAAATGACCATTTCAAGGTAGAAGTGTCATTTCGCCATACTAAAACCACCGCCACCATCAATAGCAACAGTGACAACAAACCAACAATACCACCAGCACCAGCACCACTACCAATAGCAACAGCAGCAGCAACAATAATTGTAGAAGCATGTGTTTGTGCATGTACACAAGGGTGTGTACACCCATGTGTACCTTTAGCCTTTTGAGTTAAGTGTAAGCATTGGGAATTTAAAAGGAAAGTGGAATGTCAAGGAAAGATGTTATGCGGAATAAGATGGTTGAGTGCATTAGGGTGTGTTTGGTTTTCCAATGTTCTATGTAATGCAAAGTTAATGAACCATCATTATCATTTCTAAGTGTTTGTTTAAACAAATTGCAGCTCGTAAATCGAGAGTTAAATACACTCAGAATGAAAACAAGTAAAGGAAATTATAATCATTTCATTTTTACAATTATAAAACTACCATTTTATAATGACTTTTGGATGAAACAAACAAATGGTAGCAAACTCATCATTGCAGTCAAATGTAGGTGATGTTACCATACAATTACAGGAGTAAGTAATCATTTACCCATTTCCAACCATTTGCCGTTGTAATTGGAAAACCAAACAGGGCCTCAGGGAAGTGGCAAAAGATGTTTTATGAGTATCTAAAAGGAAAAGCCAATCATATAAGGAAACTTTGGTGGAATGACGATATACCAAAAACTATTAATGAGAAGTTTTAATGTTCCAAAGCCTGACAACGGACTAGAAACAACGAAAATATTGAGTAATATAGAAATGACAAAAGATTGCTAAGAAAGAGTGAGTGAGGCAAAACTTATGGCTCATAATGATCTTTATAATAGATTGAGGATAATAAATGGTGAGAAAGATGTTTTCGAACTTACAAAAATGAGAAAAAGGAAGAGTAGGAACCTAGATCATGTTAGATGCATTAAGAGCGATGAACAAAGGGTATTAGTCAAGAACACTGAGATCAATGAAAGGTGGAAAAGCTATTCTTAGAACTTCTTAAATGAAAATCACTTTGAGAGACTAAAGATAGAAGGAACCATAAACTCAAATGGCGTTAGAGTCAATAAATATTTTCATAGGAATAGTATATTTGAAGTGAAAGAAAATTTGAAAAAGATGAAAAGGGCCCTTGGAGCAGATGGTATACCAATAGAGGTTTGGAAGTGTATGGGAGCTATAGGGTTATTTTAGTTGACAAAGTTGTTTAACAAGATTGTAAGATTAAAGAAAATGCCAAAAGAGAGGAGAAGAATTGTGGTACCTATTTAAAGGAGACATGTTGAGCTGCACTAACTATCATTGTATTAAATTTATGAGCCATACTATGAAACTTTAGGAAAGTGTGATTGAACAAAGACTGAGGGCATGAGACAAATGTATCAAACAATCAGTTTGGGTTTCATGCGAAGGAGTTCTACCATTGAAGCTATCTTCCTACTTAGACAACTGATTGAGAAATATAGGGAGAGGAAGGATCACCCCATGCTTTTTCTTGACTTAGAGAAAGCTCACAATAGGGCCCCAAGAAAATTGATTTGGTGGGTGTTGCGAAAGAAAGGAGTTTCAAGAGGATATATTAACATGATGAAGGATAAATATATGATGGAGTAGTAACAAATGGGAAGACCACTAGTGCAGAGACGAGTGACTTCTCAATTACTATAGGCTTGTACTAGTGGGTGTATTGAGCCTGTACCTTTTTGCATTTGGTTATGGACAAGTTAACGAGCCATTTGCAAGGAGATCCCATGATGCATGTTGTTTGCAGATGACACAATTTTGATTGGCAAGACGAGGGAGGGCGTAAATACAAATCTCGACTTATAGAGATGTGCTTTAGAATCTGAAGGATTTAACATCGGTCAGACTAAAACAAAATATATGGTGTGCAATTTTAGTAACAATAGGAGTGAAAACAAAGGATTGGTAAAGATTGTTGATCAAGAAGTTTCCCAAAAATGACCACTTCCGATATCTTGGGTCGAAATTCATGAGTGGATAGATTGAGAAGAATGTTGTCCATAGAATTCAAGCTAGGTGAAAGAAATGGAGATGTGCCTCTAGAGTTTTATGTGATCATCGTGAACCATTTAAATTGAAAGAAAATTTTTATAGGATGGCTATTAGACCGGTGATGCAGGACAATTAACCACTTGCTCTAAAAGCTCGAACTGATAGAGCATGGTGAATCAATCCATTTATCTCATCGCCCAGGCCCCACATCTCATGGGTTAGGACCTTGGTCGAAACCCTCTTGTGGGCCTCACTTCACATGAGCCACCCGCCTCACACGGGCCGCCCACCTTGAGTGTGCCCCTACATCCCACAAGCCACCCCACTCGAGGCTGGTGTGAAAATGCCCCTGCATTAATCACCCCCGGTGAGGAGTCTCGAACACGAGACCTCCTGCTCTGATACCACTTTGATGCGGGACAATTAATCACTTGCTCTAAAAGCTCGAATTGATAGAGCATCGAGAATCAATCCCTTTATCTCGTAACCCAGGCCCCACATCCCATGGATTAGGATCTCGGTCAAACCCCCCTCGTGGGCCCCACTTCACATGGGTTCCGCGTCAACGAGCCACCCACCTCACACCAATGGGCCCCGCCTGACATGGGCCGCCCACCCTGGGTGTGCCCCTGCAACCCACAAGCCACCCCACTCGAGCCCAATGTGAAAATGCGCCTACATTAACCATCCATGCTTTATGGCACAGAATGTTGGGTGATTAAGGGACATGTTCATAGTATCAATGTAGCTTAAATGAGGATGTTGAGATGGATGAGTGGCAAGACAAGGATAGAATTAGAAATGAACGCATTTGAAGGAACTTACGGGTAGCACTGATGGGTAATAAGATGAGAGAAAGTAGACTTAGATGTTTTGGTTGTGCAACAGAGACCAAGAATTGTGCTGGCCAGAAAGAGTGAGTTGGTACAAGTTGAAGGCTCTGAAAGGGCAAGGGGAAGGACCAAAAGGACGTGAGTGGATGTAGTAAGAAAAGACTTGACAACCTATGTGGGTGTAACTGAAGTTATTGTCCTTGATAGAGTGGAATGGTGTAAAAGGATTCATGTAGCCGACCCCAATTAGTTGGGATAAGGCTTATAAGATGATGATGATGATGATGATGATGATGATGATGTGTAAGAATGATTTCAAAAATTGTCCCATATGACTAGATATTTTTGGAGTTGTATCGGTTTCGATATAAAAAGAAACGATTCACCACACCAATGAGAATCAAGTCAGACCAAATCAGGGCGAGTGATGCAGCTGATCTGGGCCACAATCCATGGGCCAAGCCCATGCCCATTAAATCCAAGCCCAATAGTTGGCCCGTCAATAAGGAGGCCCAAACCTCCTATTTAGTTAGCTAGACTATTTAAGTAGGTAGTTAGCGAAATAAATCAGCTAGCTAAGAACAATCCAGTAGTCAAATGTTTTTAATGCATTCTTATTTCTTTAATCTCTTTTTCATATTGTAATAAGTCATTAGTTGTTAATGACATTATGTTTTTCCTAGTATGTACGTTTTAAAAGCCTATAAAGTAGTGTGGAGGCATCTGGAAATTGAAACAAAGCTGTTCTCTTCTATTTGTTTGTGTTCTTGTGCTTAAGGTTGAAGGTGCCTACATTTGGGTGGATTCTTCCCATCAGCTGGCTGCGCCAGCGAGTCATATTGGCTTCGGTCCCTAGGCGAGTCACACTTTGAAATTGCTACTTAAATCCATGTGTTAGGGCTTAATCATAAACCTTTCTAGAACAATATGAATAAAGCAAGAGGGACGTCTCATACGACTCTCACTCCCATTTGTTTTTTCTCCTCTCTATTCTCTATTTCTCTACCAAGAAAAACAACAACAATGAGAATGACAACAACAATGATGATGATGAATGATAAGGCATAAGTAGATGCTGAAGCATGCACCTGAAAAGTGCTTTTTCGGCACCAAGGATCTGAAGTGTAGAAGCAGGGCACTTAGCTAGATTTGTAAGGCTGCCAGCATGAGAAATCAAACGGGCACCAACAACTTCACCAATCAAAGAAGCCAAATTTGGTGCAATGTCATTCATTTTTGTGACAAGATATTCGTAGAGCTTCTTCCTGTATTCAGAGAGGTCCATTACCCTCTGAGCAAATTGCTGGACATTAATCAAGTCAATTGGAGACAAATCCTGACCTGTAAAAGCAACATAAAAAGATCAATAAAACATTGAATAGAGCTAGCAAAAGAAATTAGTTTCATGAACTCTACCCATAGATGCTTTAGCTGCTTCAACAATCTCCTTCGCTTTCTCCTCATCACCAAGAATGTCTTCTAACCCTGGAAGCTTGTCCTCAGTTAACTCTGACTTGTTCTCCACAAATTTTGCAACTTTCGCATAGAGATAGTTATCATTGACAATCTTTGCTAGTTCAGGGAAGTGCCAAGAGTACCATTCTCTGCACAAGGTGTTAAAACAAAGAGAGTTTCAAACATGGATTTTTCAAAAATAAATAAATTATGGCAGTATCAAAGACAGACATTAAATACAACATTCTATTGCAGAAGGTTGCTGTCTCTCATAACCTACTACCCTGACTAGGGGCATTAGATCCTAATTACAGCATTGCAGTCATGGGTTCACAGCATAACCTGAAACCATCTCAACTAAAGTTTAACAACTAGTATACTAGTTTCTACATTGACGCAAAGTGTTTTCTTCTTCTTCTTTTTTGAAGATATAAAATGCTTTCTCCTGTGTAAACAGGACATGATTGAAGAAGATGTGAATATCAAAAAATTTGTTTTAATAAAAAAATTGTTTTCACTAGTTCCACTCCAACATTAACAACATAAAAATCCAACTCATAGTGTATAAACAGGCTACATTATTGATGAGAAAATTATGGTCCAGCAAATGATTAAAATGTTTCCTTTTCTCTAGCGAAATGAAAGTTAGACCAAAATAATGCTTTGATATAATATAAGAAAAAAGAATCAAATGTAGCTTTCAAAAAAGAATGTCAACAAACCTGACTCTCATGGAGAAGGAATTGATATCTTTGTCAAGAGTATCAAGAAGGAAAATGGCCTGAATAACCATATTGTCAACTCGGTTAACATTGAACTTGACCTTTGCTCGACTGTAACTATGCCCCAAACCCAGCTGAGCCTTTTCTAAGTCTGCTTGCTATAAACAGATAGGGAAAAAAAAAAACATTAGTTACTTTAGAAGAACACATGGATAATCCCTTCCACAAACAAACTCAAATGCAACTATGCAAACCTTAAGGTCCTTGATAAACCTCTCGAAATGCAACCGAACACCACGGAGGATTTCCAGGACAAACTCATTGCTTTGGCAAGGGATCTTGGTCAGTTCAGAAATCTGAGATCCAATTTTAGGCTCTGCGACACCTAGACTGAACTTAGGCTTCTTTCCTTCCTTGATTTTTGGAAGATTCAGCTCCAAGAAGTTCCTCAATTCATCAGTCAAAAGTCCTGTAACTCCAAAGAATAAGAACTCTTGAATCATATTTAAGCTCCCAAACCAATTAATCACCTCTGAATAGCATAAAAAACTCTTGAAAGAATAATTTATACAAATCCAATCATTGAGTTCATAAAACATAGTCTATCTACATTTCAATTCAAAAGATGATTAACAAACAAAATAGGACACTCAAATTTTGGAGGAAAAAGAGGAATGATGTAAGTTAGCATTGCATATATGTCCCATGATCGGCAACATACTGCAGGGCCCACCAGCATGACATCAGCCACTCTTTTTTCCTTTTCAGGCAGGCCCCATTTACCTTGCCAATCATGAACTTAGCACCTGAGTGTATCATTCCCCAAGCAGACATTGATCAGTTCCAAAATGATTCTAGAATGCATTTTCCCAAAATACAGAAATCCCTGAAAAGGCCTAGTATACAATCATCCCACATCAATAAATAAATGTTGCTTCATCAGGAATACGCAAGAAAAGCACTTTGAATTGTTGATTCATCGCCAAAGATGGCCTAGTACCAATAGTTCATTATCTAATGGATGTTTCCTTTCTAATTTTCTAATGGATCTTTCTGTTCATTATCTAATGATTCTAGAATGTATTTTCCTAAAATGCCAAAACTCCTAACAAATGAAAAAGCACATGATTCAACTCCATGCATTCCCCAAATCACTGGTAAAGGAGTGGAAACCTAACCTGAAAAACCTTTTTAAAAAAAATAAAAATAAAAAATAAAAAAAAATAAAAAATCAAAGCACCAACAAGCTTGCCAATAACATCCATCATAACTTCAGTCACTGCAAAAGCATGAAAGAAGACCTAAAATACATATTGGCTTCCAAAAAATTGCCTGTCAAAACCACAAACAGGGAAACCAATAAGGAACACCTAGTAAATTCATGATTAAGCTCAAAAGACTTCCTTTCACATTGCTGGGAATCCCAAAAAACGAAAACTAAAAAATGCATAAAAAGAACACCACTTAGCTCCAAACCTTTATGGTTTTACATCAAAAGTAACTAAGGAGGCATCAGTCCTCAGCCCATTCAAGCAGTACCGATTGCTTACGCTAGTGTTCTCATTCAGGTAGGGAACTCATCCTCCATCAATCCATACAGTTCATCTGTGGGCCCTACCATAGACCTTTTTTTCTATGAACCGTGCTAGCGTACCTCGCATATGCACCTAATGGTAACCTCGCTTCGCTACCTACTACTTGAGCATGACATGGGCGGAACTTTTGCGAGATCCAAACCGTCCATCAGGTACACTGCCTCAATTTCACCTTACAATCCAAAAAATCACGATGACCCATAACTCAGTAGGCCACACCATAAGAAACAGTTGGTATGGGACGTTTGCCATTAGTTGTATAGGGCCCTCCATGGTGTTTATATGCCATCAAATCCATTCATCTGTTGTACCTCATTGGGATGAAAGGATTGACACGAATGGATTACCCCCAAAATCCCAGTACTAAAAAAATCAGGTGGGCCATATTAAAGGTTTTTGTATAATTTTGAACCAGGTGAGTGTTAAATCAGCCTGATCTTTGGCATCAAGACCAAATGAGGGGTGGTCTAACTGATAGAAGGGGTGGATTTCATGGACACCAAACCATTTCCCCATGTTAGAGAAAGTTACCCCCCGTAGGTACCCAGGCAAGGTAGGCAAGCATTTTCCTTTTCGAGAAAAAACTTTGATACTCTGGTAGTGTGTGGTGGATGGATGATACGCGGGCCCCTAGAAATTACTTAGGAATTGCAAACACGCCATACAATACAAGTAGTCAAATTGAACCATCCAAATTATAGTACCCATTGTATATGGATCATAAAACAAAATTAAGCTTATTTAATTACCTGACTATTGGATTGGTGGACATTTATTGGAAGGTTAAAAATGAAAAACATCCAATGGTCCTATTTCCACAAACATCTGTCCAAGAATCAAAGGTGAGGATTGTTCAACCAATCTGAACTAGGTATTCTGAGTTGGCAACAGCGGGCAGCACAATCTAGCCAGTTTTAGTTGAGCTTAGCTTATGAGCCACGTATACCATTTCTAAGTGCATGCGTATCAAGCGGCATACGTAGCCTGAGTATCATTTAACTCTTCCTTTTTTCTATAATCACGTGAGCCTAAGCTATCAGACAATACTAGCTATCCGATTGTTCGGTATGCAAATGAACCATTGAAGCAAAATACATAGCCAGCAGTAAATACGCAATGGATCACCTACAGAGATGGTGTTGCAGTATAAAAAGAATTAAAAAACCCTAGAAATGCCATTATCAAAACTGTAGTAATGTCACCTTCGGAGACCGCGTTGCATTGGTTGAGAGCGTCGAGAGCGGAGGAGAAGGGCTGAAACGCGGCGAGTTTCACGACTTTCCCGAACCGGGTGAGGTCGAGGACCGAGTTACGGACGGCTTCCGTGTTCTGCCCGATCTCGTCGATGCCATGAACGTGGAAGAGAGAGAAACCAGATGCCGATTCGAAGAGGAGGTACAGAGCCATCGAACTAGGCTGGGATCGAGATCGAGAAGCGACGAAAATCAGAAAATTCTGGGAGGAGAGTTCATGCAAATTGGTATTTTATTAGGGTTTTGCTAGGGTTTTTCTCTCTCCCTAGGGTGTCGAGGGTTTTGAGGGGAAGAAAGGAGGGAGTTCGGAATATAAAATGATTTATGAGAAATTTACAACTGTAGACAAAACCTTTTATCCAGCAGTTTTTATGGAGCAATACAAACTTAAGTGACCAACTTAGACTAACACGTGCGGACAGCGAAGTTGAGGACGAAACGACCCCTCCTTTTCACTGCTGTTGCGTTTCCTCTCCCTCACTTCCTGCATTGCTTCGGTTGCTTGGATGGCACCATCCTCTAGCTGGATCCCACCCTCTCCATTTATCAGCATTCTCTCGTTTTTCTGAAAATGACCCCTCTAGGGAAGAAAGCACACACCACAGGTATAATATAGTATATTTACCTAAATGGTGTAAATTTTTTGTGGGCCATTGAACTAATGGATGAAGCTCGCATCTTGGTTTTCAGTTAATCCATGTAAAAATCATTCTATGAACATGATGGATTACAAATAAAACATCATTATGGGGCCATAACAAGGTTTCTACGGTGGAACCACTGTTTCCTGTGGTATGATCCACTTGATATTTCAATATGCTACCATTTTCGGCTAAAACCCTTACTTTAGATGGAAAAATGGATGAACGTTGTGGATAGTCCACATACATTCAAGGCAAGCGCAACTCAGTTAACTCAGTACTATAAGAGTGTATTGAGGGCCTGTTTGGGAGCGTGGATTTGGAACCCCCTGGATTCGCAACCCCCAGGATTGGAAACCCCCTGGATTGGCAATCCTCTGGGTGTGTTTGGTACCCTTGAGTGTGAATCAACTTTAATTCAAAAATACTTATACATGGTATATTCACGGGGGTATGAATTTAATTACTAAATCAACTTTAATATCCCCAATTAGTGAGATATATAATTTTTGACACTATGGTTGTGATAAGCCCGCTAAAATATATGTTTTGTCTAAAAGTGATGAAATTCCAAGTCTTAGATGGACCGCAAGCACAAGATCATGTCTGAGTGACTAACCAACGATTTTTAATCGTTGATTGATATGGACAATGTTTGGACGGTGCTGATCATCGTTAGTGGGTCATGTGCCCAGTAGAATGATAGTGTACGATCATCATTAGTGGGCCATGTGCCCAGTAGAACGATAGTGTACAGTGACATACATTTATACATGCAACTATTCAAATGATTTTAGGTGTAATCCAAGCTCTCACCTTGGATTACAAACCCCCTCAAAGAGGGGATTGGAAACCCCCTGGATTGGCAATCCCCAGTTGCTTTATGTTGCCAAACAACCATGGGGATTTGAAACCCCCTCTAATCCTCTCCAATCCCCTCCAATCCAAGGTGCCAAACGACCCCTGAGCAAACTGTAAATCCAATTTGTGAGAGGTTTTGGTCCATTTGACCTACTTCTCAGTTCATGATTTGTGAAATTCCCCGAGCAATTCATAAATTTGACAGAGATATCACAAAAATATGATGGGGAACTTCACGATTCTTGTAATGTAACAAAAAATTTTATGAACCACTTGGTCAATTTCATTAATTGCTCGGTCAAATTCACCGAAGAGAATTTCATGTAAAGCTCGGTCAAATTCACCAAAGAGAAAATTGTTAGGCTAGTTCAATTACATTTAAAGTTCATTCTAATTCATGTTAGCCTCGCTGAATTTCATGTTCGCCTCGTTGAATTTCAAGTTAGCCTCACCCAATTTCAAGCTTGCCTCGCTCAAATTCATGTTTCCCTTGCTCAATTTCTAGGTTGCCTCATTCAATTTCCAGCTTGCCTCACTCAATTTTTATCTTGCCTTGGTCAATTTTCACCTTGCCTCGCCTAATTTCTTGTTTGCCTCGCTCAATATCTAGTTTGCCTCACTTAATTACTAGGTTGCCTCGCTAAATTCTTAGTTTCCCTCGCTGAATTTCTAGTTTCCCTTGCTCAAATTCTGGATTGCCTCACTCAATTTCTACATTGCCTCGCTGAATTTCTAGGTTTCGTCGCTCAATTTCTAGGTTGCCTCGTTCAATTTCTACGTTGCCTCGCGCAATTTTTATGTTGCCTCGCTGAATTTCTAGGTTGCCTTGCTCAAATTCTAGGTTAACGTCGCTGAATTTCTAGGTTGCCTCACTCAATTTCTATAGGTTGCCTCACTAAATTTCTACGTTGCCTCGTGCAATTTTTAAGTTGCCTCGCCCAATTTCTAGGTTTTGTCATGCTTTAAATTGCCTCACTCAATTTCTAGGTTCATTTACTCAATTTTTAGGTTCCCTCACTCAATTTCTACGTTGCCTCAGGCAATTCCTAGGTTCCATCACTGAATTTCTACGTTGCCTCGCTGAATTTCTAGGTTCCCTCACTCAACTCCTAGGTTGCCTCGCTCAATTTGTATGTTGCCTCGCTTAATTCCTAGGTTGCCTTGCTCAATTCCTAGGTTGCCGCGCTCAAATTATAGGTTGCCGTGCTAAATTTCTAACTTCTCTTGCTCAATTTCTAGCTTCCCTTGGTCAATTCCTAAGTTGCCTCGCTCAATTCCTAGGTTCCCTCGCTCAATTCCTAGGTTGCCTTGCTGAAATCCTAGGTTGCCTTGCTGAATTTCTAGGTTCCCTCGCTCAATTTCTAGCTTCCCTCGCTCAATTCCTAGGTTACCTCACTGAATTTCTACGTTGCCTCGCTTAATTCTTAGGTTCCCTTGCTCAATTTCTAGCTTCCCTCACTCAATTCAGAAGACTTTTTTTTACTGCATAAATCTTATCTTTCAGAACCCCAGTCGAGGAATGAGGATAATCTCATTTGGCAACTCAATCCTCGTGGTCATAATTATATTAATTCTGCCTAAAAATCTCTTCAGGTGATCAAGAGGGCCCCCTTTTTCAGTAGATGAGATTAGGATGAAAGGTATTATCTCAATGCTTCTTTTCTCTATCTTGCTCTTAAAAATCGTTGAATCCAAAGCCCTCGGAGAAGAGAGATCTCTCTCCTGATAAAAAAAATGAGAGGGATCTCTCTTCTATATTATATCTATGAGAAAAGATATAGAGATCTTCTCTCTTCTATCTATTCCTCTATCTATGAGAGGATAGATAGTCTCTCAACAAAAGTTGTTCTCATCTTTGTTGATAATTTCCTAGGGGTATATTTTATTTTTATTTTTTAAAAAGAAAGATTCTCTATTCCACAAGCAATGACGAAAAGCCTAACAAATGAAGGAGCAAGTGAAGGCAGTAAGAAAACAGCTGCAGCTTCAAAGCCGATGCATCTTCAAAGCCGTTGCTTGTTGCTAGCGCTCAATCCGTTGGTTGCCTCGCTGAATTTCTACGTTACCTCGCTAAATTTCTAGGTTCCCTCGCTCAATTTCTAGCTTCCCTCGCTCAATTCCTAGGTTGCCTCGCTCAATTTTTAGCTTCCCTTGCTCAATTCCTAGGTTGCCTTGTTCAATTTATAGGTTGCCTCGCTGAATTTCTAGCTTCCCTCGCTCAATTCCTAGGTTTCCTCGCTGAATTTCTACGTTGTCTCGCTCAATTCCTAGGTTGCCTCGCTCAATTTATAGGTTGCCTTGCTGAATTTCTAGGTTCCCTCACTCAAATTTTAGCTTCCCTCGCTCAATTTCTAACTTTTCTCGCTCAATTCCTAGGTTGCCTCGCTCAAATCCTAGGTTTCCTCGCTGAATTTGTAGGTTCCCTCGCTCAATTCCTAGGTTGTCTCGCTCAATTTCTAGTTCCCTCGATCAATTTCTAGCTTCCCTCACTCAATTCCTAGGTTGCCTTATTGAATTTCTACTTTGCCTCGCTTATTTTCTAGGTTCCCTCACTCAATTCTTAAGTTGCCTCGCTCAATTGATAGGTTGCCTCGCTCAATTTTTAGGTTGCATCGCTCAAATCCCAAGTTGCCTCACTTAAATCCTAAGTTGCTTCGCTCAATTCCTAGGTTGCATCGCTCAATTCCTTGGTTGCCTCACTCAATTCCTAGATTCCCTCGCTCAATTTATAGGTTGCCTTGCTCAATTTCTAGCTTCCCTCGCTCAATTCCTAGGTTCCCTGGCTTAAATCCTAGGTTCCCTCGCTCAATTCCTAGGTTGCCTCGCTGAATTTCTACGTTACCTCGCTCAATTCTTAGGTTGTCTCGCTCAATTTGCTTGATTCTCCATCGTTCACTTTGCTTGATTTGACACTTACACTCTGTAACTTAACATCAATCTGAGTTCTTTTGCAAACTATCTTAATAAAGAACTTGGAACCCACCCTACGAGAATGGGAAACGGATGTCGTTCGCTTGCTTCGTGATAGTTTTTAGGTGGGATATCATGAACGTTTAATTAAAATGGAATGTTGTTTAATTCATCATTAAAAGTTTCTGACTCTTATATGTGCATTGATACATTTTGTAGGTCATTGAACCCAGGAATTGAGTGATGAGGGTAACGAGAATGATGACGAGGGTGAGAAGGGATCAGCGGAAAGTGATGAAAAGGCATGCCTTAAAACTAGTATGCTGACTCTAATAGGCATCCTTCAAACTAGTATGCCGACTCTAAAAGCATATCGGGACTCGAAGTCTGCTTCGGAACATGCAAATTTGGTAGGCAAGATGAACAATGTCATCACAATTGGCAAGCAACGGGGTAAATCACATGCCAAGGAGATTTAGTATAGTGAATGGGTAATGCATTGTCACA
Source organism: Magnolia sinica (assembly GCF_029962835.1). Classification (NCBI taxonomy): domain Eukaryota; kingdom Viridiplantae; phylum Streptophyta; class Magnoliopsida; order Magnoliales; family Magnoliaceae; genus Magnolia; species Magnolia sinica. The sequence continues at coordinate 92,724,225 of NC_080577.1, forward strand.
TAGCATCAAGCCTGGTTGTAATGTGTTCTTTGATCATATTTTTTTAATGATAGCCTACTTCTTAAACATGGACAGGTTTATGTACCCGTAAACCATGATAACTCTCATTAGTTCTTGATGGTCCTATATCCAAGACAACGGGAGATCGTTATTATTGACAGCTTAGTATCAAATGCTCTCCTAAAGTATAAGCAGAAGATCAAATTGATGACGGAGGCCCTCCCGATTCTCTTCCACGCCACCGAAGACGTCACCGCGCTTGAAGGGAAGACATGGACCGCCAAAGAAGAGAAATCTGTGCCGAAGCATTGCAATGGTTTTGACTGTGGCATATTTGTAATGAAATTCATCGATATACTGTGCAGCGGTCGCACCTTGGAGGGAATAGACATGCAAAAATTCACTATACATTGGAGGAAGTCGATAGTGTATGATTGTTTGTCTGTAACCTATAAATGATACTTGTCTCAGGCATGAGATGAAGAGGAAAATTCCGTGGAATGTTATATTATATATAGTGTTGTATATACCCCGCACAATTTGTATTTCAGGAAGATTTATAATGAATTAAATTTCATAACGTGTAAATGTTTCCGTCGCTTAACTTTCATGTTTGCTTTGTTCAACTTCTAGTTTGCCCCACCTAATTTCAAGTTTCCCTAGCTCACCTTATACTTTCCCTCGCTCAATTCCTAACTTCCCTCGCTCAATTCCTAGCTTGCCTCGCTGAATTTCTAGCTTCTCTCACTCAATTCCTAGGTTGCCTTGCTCAATTTTTAGCTTGCCTCGCTCAATTCTTAGGTTGCCTCACTCAATTCTAGTTCATTAAAGCCATGACATTTTTATGCGAGTAATACAAGCCATTAAGGCAACACACACTGTTAAATTGATGGAGAAGCTGGTAGATGGTGCCGTTAAGCCTACCCATGGGCTACAACCATGAGTGAAATGATCATATTGACTTAATGAAAGATAATTAGATCATCTAATGGGAGACCACAAGGAGTACCATTTCCAAGCAATTAAAGATTAAGCCCATATGAGGGTCTAGACTAAAGATCAAACCATCCAAGCTGAATATATGAATAATGAATTAAGATCCAACCATCCAGGTTGAAGACCTGAACCAACCAACCATCTGGGTTAGAGATTAAGACCATATCATAAACGAAACTTACTTATCTAAAGTAAGTTACTTATCTACTGCTGCAAGTAGAAAAAGTAACTTATTTAGTGGTATCCAAATGGGGTTGATCGGGTAAGTGAACAAATATTCGGGGTCGACCGGGTCCACTGATTTTTTTGATAGGTGGGTCGATCGGGTCCATTAAGTTTTGATTATGTGAGTTTTAATTGTGTGAGGCTTGTACCAAGCTGGCCAACATTGGGATACTCTGGCTTGAGAGGAAGTGCTGATTTTTTTATCCTTAAGATGTGGTTGCCTAAAAAAGAAGGCAATGAAACTATGTTATATTTAGTTAAACAGTCTTTGAACTAGACCAGAGAAAGAATTTTTATTTCCTCTTATTGTAACTTCTGACACATGTAGGAAGTTCTATTAAGCTGGTTCTCTTCCCTTGATATGTTCATCTTCTTTGAACAATGACCATATCCTTTTATTGCTGTTGAATATGTTTTAAGAGCTTGTTTGCCGTTCTACATGAGGATATTTTTGCATGTGTACAAAAGAAAGGATATAAGCCATATTATGCTTGACTGATTGTTGAATACAGATGCTTCCTTGGGAGAATCTTCCGATATTACGAAAACTGGAGGTTTATCGGATGCCATCTGTTGGTAGCATCTCTGCAGCACTGAACAGAAGCCACAGCCGTCAAGCTCAAGTTGGGAGAGTTGTTGCGACATATCCATCAATAGACCCAATGGATGCATACTATTTGTTGAATCCTAGTGGGGGCCTTAGTTTCACACAAGTTGAATTTGAGGATTAGTTTCAAAATCATAACTTGAAGGTAATTCTTTGATCCTTTCAACCAAATGAAAACAGTGAAATGATCCTTTATTGGTAGGAGAACCAGTATGGACATTGTTCTTAGAAGCATGTGAAGAAAAAATGAGGCCATTTCTAAATAAAAATTAAGGGGTCCTTGTTGCCTTGTTGGCTTTAATCGACAAGAATAACCTGTAAATCAAAACCATTATATTCCAATCTTTCAACGTAATGCCACTCTTGCTATTGGTGTTGTCAGTCAACCAAGGTGAAGTTTTGGTTTCATAACAAAATATGTTATAAGAGGGAGATAAATTGACTGAGATGTTCATTTTGGGATATTTCCCTTCATGTATTATTCGGATATTCCGATCTTTGCCCCGTTCAATTTCCAGTTTGCCCCGCTTAATTTCATGTTTGCCCCGCTCAAATTCCAGTTTGCCCCACTTAAATTCCGGTTTGCCCCGCTGAATTCTATTTTGCCCCGCTCAATTTCTAGTTTGCCCCACTCAAATTTCAGTTTGCCTCACTGAATTTCTAGTTTGCCCTGCTCAATTTCTAGTTTGCCCCGCTTAATTTTTAGTTTCCCCTGCTGAATTTCATGTTTGCCCCGCTGAATTTCTAGTTTACCCCACTGAATTTTAAGTTTGCCCCGCTGAAATTCAAGTTTACCCCGCTCAAATTCATGTTTGCCCCGCTCAAATTCCAGTTTGCCCCGCTCAATTTCTAGTTTGCCTTGCTCAAATTCCAGTTTCCCCCGTTGAATTTCATGTTTGCCCTGCTGAATTTCATGTTTGCCCCACTCAATTTCATGTTTTCCCCGCTCAATTTCATGCTTGCCCCACTCAAATTTCAGTTTGCCCTGCTGAATTACATGTTTAGCCCCACTCAATTTAACTAGTGTGAGTTTTCAAGAAACTTGCTTAAGTTTTTTGTTTTAGTTGACTCAACTCGACAAGGTTCGAGTCGAATCTGTATTTTAAAAGTATGATCTCAATATACTTTTATTGCGAAATAGAAAATTGAAGAATCCAAGATTTTCTACAAAAGTGGTTAAATTCTCTTTCGATTTTTGCAAAAACTCCATTTTCGATATCATTTAGCACATGGGTTTTGTTTATGATAATCCAATAGAAATGATGACTCGAGAACGTACTAATAAACAATAAATAATAGCCTAGATATAATGTTTATATTTGAAAATTGAAGAATTTTTGCTCGGAATTGTTTGGTAAGAAATGAAAAGATTCTTATCTCACCACCAACCAATAAGCAATTCCTCGGTTAGATAAATAGAGTGGTTAGTTAGTTCATGCATGCTCCTCAAATTACAATTAGATATTCAAGATATCACAATGACATTAAAACATACAATTAAACTGAGTTTTCTTGAGCAAATTAGTCTTGATCGTTAAGGTTGCAGGACAGGCCATTAACCAATCTAACATGTTCGATAAAGATGTGACTTTTTGTATCAATATCTCATGTATAGAGAAAGGACAAAACACATTGAGATGGATCATCAACCTGCATCCATATCTTAGTTGTAGAATAAGGACAAAACACATCGAGATGGACCATCATTTTATCCGGGTAAAAGGTGCTAGTACAAATGCATTCAATACAAAATGTTGCAATCATCCACCTTAATCACCAACTACATGTCAACATTGCTTGTGTACTCATGGGTTATTAGGGATGTAGATTTTTCAGTATATCCACTCCAAAATGAGACAACCAACATAAGAATTTGATAGCTACATAATGTATGCAGAATTGCTGATGAAGCATAACCCAAAAATCGCATTGAGATGGTGATATTAATAGTCGGATTTTGGACCACTGGCTATTTTACTATAACCCTCCATTTAATTTCCAACAATTAGATGGTTAGGATTATATGATCAATCTGAATTTAGATACATGGAACCAAACTAGTTTTCTCATTCTAAAATCAAAGAAAATGGCTAATTACAAATAAAAATAAAAATACATGAGTGGTGCATGGATAATTGATTATAGAGAATAATTCAAAAATTACATTGAGAAGATGATGCTAACCATCTGATTTTGCCTTAAAAAGCCACATCCCACTGACTCGGTCAACCCCGATTCAATGTCCTGTCCCACTGTTGGGGTCAGCTACTAGATCGGCCATGGTACCTATGGCTATGGTTATAATCCATAGCCATAGAGGGCTGCCAAATCCGTAGCCATAGACCAGCTTACTTAAAAAGCAGGGGTATTTTCATCTTCAAATTTGCTGTCCGCACGTGCTAGTCTAAGTTGGTAACTTAAGTTTGTATTCCATTGTAAAAACTGCTAGGTAAAAGGTATTGTCTATAGTGGTAAATTTCTCATGATTTATACGGTTTTGAAAGAAAAACTTTGATACTTTAGCAGAATGTGATGGATGATACACAGACACTTAGAAATTGGATACATTGCATATAAGTGCTCAGTTTAAGCCGTCCAAATTGCAGTACGAAGTCTAGGTGTATGATGATCCAAAAAATGAATTTTTTAAAAAAAATAATTTGACTGTTAGATTAGTGGACAGTTATTAAATGGTTAAAAGTGAAAATATCCAATGGTCCACTTTTCACGAACAAGTGTCCGTGAATCAGAAAGTTAATATTGTTCAACTAATATGATCTTGTGATTGTGACCTAGAGATTGTGGGATGCACAATCATTTGAGTTAATATATGCTACGTGTACAAGTCCTTTTCATCCCTGCACATCAAGCGTCATATGCAGCCTGAGTACATTTAACTCTCGGGGTTTTAAGGGGAGAAATTTGCCAATGTACGACCCATTTATGGCCCATTTACCGGTTGAAGCCCACCGCTTTTTACCTCACTAGAATAAGCCCCAGATGTACGGGCGACTTGCCAAATGGCGAAAATGCCCCTGCTTTTTCCTTCAACCGGATCGCCTGGTGCTCGAAGACGAGTGCTGACGCTCCTCGAACTTTGAGTTGTACGAACGATTTAAAAGAGGTCAAAGTTACATGGCCCCACAGTTATGTATTTATTATATCCACAACGTTCATCCATGTTTCGAGATCATTATCCAAAAAAAAAAAAAAATCATATCCAAAGATCAAATGGACAACACCATAAAGAGCAGTGGAAAATTGATTTTCACTGTTGAAACTTTTGTAGGGCCCACCATAACATTTATTTTCCATCCAATCTATTCATAAGGTCATAAAGACTTGGATGAAGAGGAACAACAAATTTCATAATGATCCAAAACTTTTGTGACCCCTAAAAGGGTTTCAATGGTAGACGTTCGATCCTCTACTGCCTTTTACAGTGTGGTCCTCGCTCAATTTCTAGGTTGCCTTGCTGAATTTCTAGGTTCCCTCGCTCAATTTCTAGCTTCCCTCGCTCAATTCCTAGGTTGTCTCACTGAATTTCTATGTTGCCTCGCTCAATTCCTAAGTTCCCTTACTCAATTTCTAGCTTCCCTCACTCAATTCAGAAGACTTTTTTTTACTGCATAAATCTTATCTTTCAAAACCCCAGTCGAGGAATGAGGATAATCTCATTTGGCAGCTCAATCCTCGCGGTCATAATTATGTTAATTTTGCCTAAAAATCTCTTCAGGTGATCAAGAGGGCCCCCTTTTTCAATAGATGAGATTAGGATGAAAGGTATTATCTCAATGCTTCTTTTCTCTATCTTGCTCTTAAAAATCGTTGAATCCAAAGCCCTCGGAGAAGAGAGATCTCTCTCCTGATAAAAAAATGAGAGGGATCTCTCTTCTATATTATATCTATGAGAAAAGATATAGAGATCTTCTCACTTCTATCTATTCCTCTATCTATGAGAGGATAGATAGTCTCTCAACAAAAGTTGTTCTCATCTTTGTTGATGATTTCCTAGGGGTATATTTTATTTTTTTTAAAAAAGAAGGATTCTCTATTCCGCAAGCAACGACGAAAAGCCCAACAAATGGAGGAGCAAGTGAAGGCAGTAAGAAAACAGCTGCAGCTTCAAAGCCGATGCATCTTTAAAGCCGTTGCTTGTTGCTAGCGCTCAATCCGTTGGTTGCCTCACTGAATTTCTACGTTACCTCGCTAAATTTCTAGGTTCCCTCACTCAATTTCTAGCTTCCCTCGCTCAATTCCTAGGTTGTCTTGCTGAATATCTACGTTGCCTCGCTTAATTCCTAGGTTCCCTTACTCAATTCCTAGGTTGCCTCGCTCAATTTTTAGCTTCCCTTGCTCAATTCCTAGGTTGCCTCGTTCAATTTATAGGTTGCCTCGCTGAATTTCTAGCTTCCCTCGCTCAATTCCTAGGTTTCCTCGCTAAATTTCTACGTTGCCTCGCTCAATTCCTAGGTTGCCTCGCTCAATTTATAGGTTGCCTCGCTGAATTTCTAGGTTCCCTCGCTCAAATTCTAGCTCCCTCGCTCAATTTCTAACTTTTCTCGCTCAATTCCTAGGTTGCCTCGCTCAAATCCTAGGTTTCCTCGCTGAATTTGTAGGTTCCCTTGCTCAATTCCTAGGTTGTCTCGCTCAATTTCTAGTTCCCTTGCTCAATTTCTAGCTTCCCTCACTCAATTCCTAGGTTGCCTCGCTGAATTTCTACTTTGCCTCGCTTATTTTCTAGGTTCCCTCACTCAATTCTTAAGTTGCCTCGCTCAATTGATAGGTTGCCTCGCTCAAATTTTAGGTTACATCGCTCAAATCCCAAGTTGCCTCACTTAAATCCTAAGTTGCCTCGCTCAATTCCTAGGTTGCATCGCTCAATTCCTAGGTTGCCTCACTCAATTCCTAGATTCCCTTGCGCAATTGCCAGGTTGCCTCACTCAATTTATAAGTTGCCTCGCTCAATTTCTAGCTTCCCTCGCTCAATTCCTAGGTTCCCTGGCTTAAATCCTAGGTTCCCTCGCTCAATTCCTAGGTTGCCTCGCTGAATTTCTACGTTGCCTCGCTCAATTCCTAGGTTGTCTCGCTCAATTTGCTTGATTCTCCATCGTTCACTTTGCTTGATTTGACACTTACACTTTGTAACTTAACATCAATCTGAGTTCTTTTGCAAACTATCTTAATAAACAACTTGGAACCCACCCTACGAGAATGGGAAACGGACGTTGTTTGCTTGCTTCGTGATAGTTTTTAGGTGAGATATCATGAACGTTTAATTAAAATAGAATGTTGTTTAATTCATCATTTAAAGTTTCCGACTCTTATATGTGCATTGATACATTTTGTAGGTCATTGAAACCCAGGAATTGAGTGATGAGGGTAACGAGAATGATGACGAGGGTGAGAAGGGATTAGCGGAAAGTGATGAAAAGGCATGCCTTAAAACTAGTATGTTGACTCTAATAGGCATCTTTCAAACTAGTATGCCGACTCTAAAAGCGTATCGGGACTCGAAGTCTGCTTCGGAACATGCAAATTTGGTAGGCAAGATGAACAATGTCATCGCAATTGGCAAGCAACGGGGTAAATCACATGCCAAGGAGATTTAGTATAGTGAATGGGTAATGCATTGTCACATAACATCAAGCCTAGTTGTAATGTGTTCTTTGATCATATTTTTTTACTGATTGCCTACTTCTTAAACATGGACAGGTTTATGTACCCGTCAACCATGATAACTCTCATTAGTTCTTAATGGTCCTATATCCAAGACAACGGGAGATCGTTATTATTGATAGCTTAGTATTAAATGCTCTCCTAAAGTATAAGCAGAAGATCAAATTGATGACGGAGGCCCTCCCGATTCTCTTCCACGCCACCAAAGACGTCACCGCGCTTGAAGGGAAGACATGGACCGCCAAAGAAGAGAAATCTGTGTCGAAGCAATGCAATGGTTTTGACTGTGGCATATTTGTAATGAAATTCATTGATATACTGTGCAGCAGTCGCACCTTGGAGGGAATAGACATACAAAAATTCACTATACATTGGAGGAAGTCGATAGCGTATGATTGTTTGTCTGTAATCTATAAATGATACTTGTTGTAGGCATGAGATAAAGAGAAAAATTTTGTGGAATGCTGTATTATATATAGTGTTGTATATACCCCGCACAATTTGTACTTCAGGAAAATTTATAATGAATTAAATTTCATAACGTGTAAATATTTCCGTTGCTCAACTTTCATGCTTGCTCTGTTCAACTTCTAGTTTGCCCCACCTAATTTCAAGTTTCCCTAGCTTACCTTACACTTTCCCTCGCTCAATTCCTAGCTTCCCTCGCTCAATTCCTAGCTTGCCTCGCTGAATTTCTAGCTTCTCTCGCTCAATTCCTAGGTTGCCTTGCTCAATTTTTAGCTTGCCTCGCTCAATTCCTAGGTTGCCTCACTCAATTCTAGTTCATTAAAGCCATGACATTTTTATGCGAGTAATACAAGCCATTAAGGCAGCACACACTGTTAAATTGATGGAGAAGCTGGTAGATGGTGCCGTTAAGCCTACCCATGGGCTACAACCATGAGTGAAATGATCATATTGACTTAATGAAAGATAATTAGATCATCTAATGGGAGACCACAAGGAGTACCATTTCCAAGCAATTAAAGATTAAGCCTATATGAGGGTCTAGACTAAAGATCAAACCATCCAAGCTAAATATATGAATAATGAATTAAGATCCAACCATCCAGGTTGAAGACCTGAACCAACCAACCATCTGGGTTAGAGATTAAGACCATATCATAAACGAAACTTACTTATCTAAAGTAAGTTACTTATCTACTGCTGCAAGTAGAAAAAGTAACTTATTTAGTGGTATCCAAACGGGGTTGATCGGGTAAGTGAACAAATGTTCGGGGTCGATCGGGTCCACCTGGTCGACCGGGTCCACTGATTTTTTAGATAGGCGGGGTCGATCGGGTCCATTAAGTTTTGATTGTGTGAGTTTTAATTGTGTGAGGCTTGTACCAAGCTGGCCAACATTGGGATACTCTGGCTTGAGAGGAAGTGCTGATTTTTTTATCCTTAAGATGTGGTTGCCTAAAAAAGAAGGCAATGAAACTATGTTATATTTAGTTAAACAGTTTTTGAACTGGACCAGAGAAAGAATTTTTATTTCCTCTTATTGTAACTTCTGACACATGTAGGAAGTTCTATTAAGCTGGTTCTCTTCCCTTGATATGTTCATCTTCTTTGAACAATGACCATATCCTTTTTATTGCTGCTGAATATGTTTTAAGAGCTTGTTTGCCGTTCTACATGAGGATATTTTTGCATGTGTACAAAAGAAAGGATATAAGCCATATTATGCTTGACCGATTGTTGAATGCAGATGCTTCCTTGGGAGAATCTTCCGATATTACGAAAACAGGAGGTTTATCGGATGCCATCTGTTGGTAGCATCTTTGCAGCACTGAACAGAAGCCACAGCCGTCAAGCTCACGTTGGGAGAGTTGTTGCGACATATCCATCAATAGACCCAATGGATGCATACTATTTGTTGAATCCTAGTGGGGGCCTTAGTTTCGCACAAGTTGAATTTGAGGATTAGTTTCAAAATCATAACTTGAAGGTAATTCTTTGATCCTTTCAACCAAATGAAAACAGTGAAATGATCCTTTATTGGTAGGAGAACCAGTATGGACATTGTTCTTAGAAGCATGTGAAGAAAAAATGAGGCCATTTGTAAATAAAAATTAAGGGGTCCTTGTTGCCTTGGTGGCTCTAATCGACAAGAATAACCTGTAAATCAAAACCATTATATTCCAATCTTTCAACGTAATGCCACTCTTTCTATTGGTGTTGTCAGTCAAACAAGGTGAAGTTTTGGTTTCATAACAAAATATGTTATAAGAGGGAGATAAATTGACTGAGATGTTCATTTTGGGATATTTCCCTTCATGTATTATTCGAATATTCCGATCTTTGCCCCGTTCAATTTCCAGTTTGCCCCGCTCAATTTCATGTTTGCCCCGCTCAAATTCCAGTTTGCCCCACTTAAATTCCGGTTTGCCCCGCTGAATTCTAGTTTGCCCCGCTCAATTTCTAGTTTGCCCCACTCAAATTCCAGTTTGCCTCACTGAATTTCTAGTTTGCCCTGCTCAATTTCTAGTTTACCCCGCTTAGTTTTCAGTTTCCCCCGCTGAATTTCATGTTTGCCCTGCTGAATTTCTAGTTTGTCCCACTGAATTTCAAGTTTGCCCCGCTGAAATTCAAGTTTACCCCGCTGAAATTCATGTTTGCCCCGCTCAAATTCCAGTTTGGCCCACTCAATTTCTAGTTTGCCTCGCTCAAATTCCAGTTTCCCCCGTTGAATTTCATGTTTGCCCTGCTGAATTTCATGTTTGCCCCACTCAATTTCATGTTTTCCCCGCTCAATTTCATGCTTGCCCCACTCAAATTTCAGTTTGCCCTGCTGAATTACATGTTTGCCCCCACTCAATTTAACTAGTGTGAGTTTTCAAGAAACTTGCTTGAGTTTTTGTTTTAGTTGACTCAACTCGACAGGGTTCGAGTCGAATCTGTATTTTAAAAGTATGATCTCAATATACTTTTATTGCGAAATAGAAAATTGAAGAATCCAAGATTTTCTACAAAAGTGGTTAAATTCTCTTTCGATTTTTGTAAAAACTCCATTTTTGATATCATTTAGCACATGGGTTTTGTTTATGATAATCCAATAAAAATGATGACTCGAGAACGTACCAATAAACAATAAATAATAGCCTAGATATAATGTTTATATTTGAAAATTGAAGAATTTTTGCTCAGAATTGTTTGGTAAGAAATGAAAAGATTCTGATCTCAACACCAACCAATAAGCAATTTCTCGGTTAGATAAATAGAGTGGTTAGTCAGTTCATGCATGCTCCTCAAATTACAGTTAGATATTCAAGATATCACAACGACATTAAAACATACAATTAAACTGAGTTTTCTTGAGCAAATTAGTCTTGATCGTTAAGGTTGCAGGACGGGCCATTAACCAATCTAACATGTTCGATAAAGATGTGACTTTTTGTATCAATATCTCATGTATAGAGAAAGGACAAAACACATTGAGATGGATCATCAACCTGCATCCATATCTTAGCTGTAGAATAAGGACAAAACACATCGAGATGGACCATCATTTTATCTGGGTAAAAGGTGCTAGTACAAATACATTCAATACAAAATGTTGCAATCATCCACCTTAATCACCAACTACATGTCAACATTGCTTGTGTACTCATGGGTTATTAGCGATGTGGATTTTTCAGTATATCCACTCCAAAATGAGACAACCAACATAAGAATTTGATAGCTACATAACGTATGCAGAATTGCTGATGAAGCATAACCCAAAAATCGCATTGAGATGGTGATATTAATAGTCAGATTTTGGACCACTGGCTATTTTACTATAACCCTCCATTTAATTTCCAACAATTAGATGGTTAGGATTATATGATCAATCTGAATTTAGAGACATGGAACCAAACTAGTTTTCTCATTCCAAAATCGAAGAAAATGGCTAATTACAAATAAAAATAAAAATACATGAGTGGTGCATGGATAATTGATTATGGAGAATAATTCAAAAATTACATTGAGAAGATGATGCTAACCATCTGATTTTGCCTTAAAAAGCCACATCCCACTGGCCTGATCGACCTCGATTCAATGTCCTGTCCCACTGTTGGGGTCAGCTACCAGATTGGCTATGGTACCTATGGCTACGGTTATAATCTATAGCCATAGAGGGCTGCCAAATCCGTAGCCATAGACCAGCTTACTTAAAAAGCAGGGGTATTTTCGTCCTCAAATTCGCTGTCCGCACGTGCTAGTCTAAGTTGGTAACTTAAGTTTGTATTCCATTGTAAAAACTGCTAGGTAAAAGGTATTGTCTATAGTGGTAAATTTCTCATGATTTATACGGTTTTGAAAGAAAAACTTTGATACTCTAGCAGAATGTGATGGATGATACACAGACACTTAGAAATTGGATACATTGCATATAAGTGCTCAGTTTAAGCCGTCCAAATTGCGGTACGAAGTCTAGGTGTATGATGATCCAAAAATTGAATTTTTTTTTTAATAATTTGACTGTTAGATTAGTGGACAGTTATTAAACGGTTAAAAATGAAAATATCCAACGGTCCACTTTTCACGAACAAGTGTCCATGAATCAGAAAGTTAATATTGTTCAACTAATATGATCCTGTGATTGTGACCTAGAGATTGTGGGATGCACAATCATTTGAGTTAATATATGCTACGTGTACAAGTCCTTTTCATGCCTGCACATCAAGCGTCATATGCAGCCTGAGTACATTTAACTCTCGGGGTTTTAAGGGGAGAAATTTGCCACTGTACGACCCATTTATGGCCCATTTACCGGTTGAAGCCCACCGCTTTTTACCTCACTAGAATAAGCCCCAGATGTACGATCGACTTGCCAAATGGCAAAAATGCCCCTGCTTTTTCCTTCAACCGAATTGCCTGGTGCTCGAAGACGAGCGCTGACGCTCCTCAAACTTCGAGTTGTACGAATGATTTAAAAGAGGTCAAAGTTACATGGCCCCACAGTTATGTATTTATTATATCCACAACGTTCATCCATGTTTTGAGATCATTTCGGAGCATTATCTAAAAAAAAAAAATCATATCCAAAGATCAAATGGACAACACCACAAAGAGCAGTGGAAAATTGATTTTCACTGTTGAAACTTTTGTAGGGCCCACCATAACATTTATTTTCCATCCAATCTATTCATAAGGTCATAAAGACTTGGATGAAGAGAACAAAAAATTTCATAATGATCCAAAACTTTTGTGACCCCTAAAAAGGTTTTAACGGTAGACGTTCGATCCTCTACTGCCTTTTATAGTGTGGTCCACTTGATAGCTAGATTTGTCTTATTTTTCATCTCAAGCCTTAATACGAGTTTGCCAAATAGATGGACGGTTTGGATATAACACATACCTCATAATAGGACCCACAAAAATCAGTGGGGATTACAATAGGGGAAAAAAAACCAGCGGCGAGTGGGTCTATGGCTACGGATTATAACCGTAGCCATAACCGTAGTGCCATGCACTTTTTTCTCTTTTTTATTTTTTACATGGAGAACTTTATTCTACCTACATTTTTCTCTAATACATATTTATATAAATATGTATATATATGCGTATAAAAAAATTTCTCTCTTTTTTTCATTTCTTTCTTTATTCATTTAACAAGAATATCTTCTAAACCAAAATTAGTTACTTGACGTACCACATATGATTTTGGAGTAGGAGAAGCTACTTTAGCCAACCAACCTAGTTATTTTCCAAGATTCCATCAGGTCGATGGTCGAAAATCCATTTCATTCACTTCGCGATCAATTTCATTCACTTCGTGGTCAATTTCATTCACTTCACGGTCAATTCCCTTCACTTCACGGTGTATTCCATGCATTTCGTGATCAATTACCTTCACTTCACAGTTAATTCTATGCATTTCACAGTCAATTCCCTTCACTTCACGGTCATTTCCATGCATTTCACGGTCACTTCCCTTCACTTCACGGTCATTTCCATGCATTTCGCGGTCAATTTCCTTCACTTCACGATCATTTCCATGCATTTCCTGGTCAATTCCCTTCACTTCACGGTCATTACCATGCATTTCACGGTCAATTTCGGCGATTCCGTTTCATTTCGCGGTCAATTCCCTTCATTTCACCGTCAATTCCCTTCATTTCATGGTCATTTCCATGCATTTCACGGTCAATTCACTTCACTTCACGGTCATTACCATGCATTTCACAGTCAATTCCAGCAATTCTGTTTTACTTCACGGTCATTTTCATGCATTTCATGGTCAATTCCCTTCACTTCACGGTCATTTCCATGCATTTCACGATCAATTCCAACGATTCCATTTCATTTCACGGTCATTTCCATGCATTTCACAGTCAATTCCCTTCACTTCACGGTCATTTCCATGCATTTCACAGTCAATTCACTTCACTTCATGGTCATTACCATGCATTTCACCGTCAATTCGCTTCACTTCATGGTCATTTCCATGCATTTCACGGTCAATTCGCTTCACTTCACTATCATTACCATGGATTTCATGATTAATTCCGGCGGTTCCGTTTCACTTCACGGTTATTTCCATGCATTTCACGGTCAATTCCCTTCACTTCACAGTCATTTCTATGCATTTCACGGTCAATCCTGGGGATTCCGTTTCATTTCACGGTCATTTCCATGCATTTCACAGTCAATTCCCTTCACTTCACGGTCATTTCCATGCATTTCATGGTCAATTCGCTTCACTTCACGGTCATTACCATGCATTTCACGGTCAATTCCGGCGATTCCGTTTCATTTCACTGTCATTTACATGCGTTTCACGGTCAATTCCCTTCACTTCATGGTCATTTCCATGCATTTCACGATCAATTCGCTTCACTTCACGGTCATTACCATGCATTTGATGGTCAATTCCGGTGATTCCGTTTCATTTCACGGTCATTTCCATGCATTTCACAGTCAATTCCCTTCACTTTATGGTCATTTCCATGCATTTCAAGTCAATTCCCTTCACTTCACGGTCATTACCATGCATTTCACAGTCAATTCCGGCGATTCCGTTTCATTTCACGGTCATTTCATGCATTTCACGGTTAATTCCATTCACTTCACGGTCATTTTCATGCATTTCACGGTCAATTCGCTTCACTTCACATTCATTACCATGCATTTAACGGTCAATTCTGGCAATTCCGTTTCATTTCACGGTCATTTCCATGCATTTCACGGTCAATTCCTTTCACTTCACAATCATTTCCATGCATTTCATGGTCAATTCCGGCAATTCCGCTTCACTTCATGGTCAATTCGCTTCACTTCATGGTGAATTCCCTTCACTTCACGGTCATTTCCATGCATTTCACGGTCAATTCCCTTAATTTCATGGTCAATTCCATGCATTTCACGGTCAATTGTGGCAGTTTCGCTTCACTTCACGGCCAGTTTAGCACATTTACCATAAATTAACCAGCCCTGATAAAGAACGGATATGCCTTGCATTGCTCACTGCATTTGAACTTCAAGCAATTATTGATTTTCTGTTATTGCCATGAAGTAAAAAAATGGTGATATGATTGATATCGTCGACATGAATGATGGCAGATATTTCAATGGTGATTATGTAAAGTTTGCTATGTTTAGCCATTCATTGTATGGCTAGAAATCTACTGTTAGATGTGCTTATATGGATGCAGCTTATGTAATGGAATGCTTGAGAAATAACAAAGAAAAATGTTGTTGTTCCATCATTACTAGAGTTTTGAAGTAACATTTGAAACAGAAATGTAAAATCTGCATTTGTTCCTCGTCATTAGTGACTGGTCATGATGCAAAGATCAAACTGAGCTGAAGATCATAGCCATCTAATTTAATGGCATGAAAGTTAGGAACTGTAGATCAAGGTTTTAAGTCTAGTATAAAGCATTGTGCGACTTGTCCGAGTTGACTCAGACCTGATTAGAACAAATCCCTTTTGACACTACGATTCAACAATGAAAAGAAGGGTGACTTGATCAACTTAACTAGGTAACCTCAACTAGGGAAGCGGATTGGCTTGTGTAACATACTGCATCGACCTCAGTGGGGTGTTGAACTAACCAAGTTTTATAGGCCCGACCATGAGGCATGTGTTATATCCAAATTGTCCACCCATTTGGTGAGATTGTTGTAAAGCTTGAGCCTAAAATGAAGATAGATCCAAAGATCAAGTGGACCACATTATAGAAACCCGGTCGATCCAAAGTCACTGTCCGTGTGACCCGGTCGATCCCAAATATGCTAAATCAGGCCAAAGTGGGTACGGATTATAATCGTAGTGCTATGCACTTTTTTTTTTACATGGAGAATTCTATTCTACCTATATTTTTCTCTAATACATATTTATATAAATATGTATATATAAGCATATAATTTTTTTTTTCTCTTTTTCATTTCTTTCTTTATTCATTTAATAAGAATATCTTCTAAACCAAAATTAGTTACTTGACGTACCATATATGATTTTAGGGCTGAAATTTAGGCGGGTTCAACCCGACCTATCGGGTTTGGTCTCGAGCAGGATGTATTAGGTTTGGTCTCGGGGTTGGGCCATACAAACACTAACCCGATAAATCTTGGGTTGGGCTCTGGTTAAGGTCTCGGGTTGCCTGACCCAACCCAAACCCAATTAATATATAAGTTCCTTATAAATTAATTATAATTGAGTGCAAATCATTTGTGTTGAAGGCTGTAATGACCCGGAAAATTTTGTGCTTTTCTTTCCTTAGTAGTTGTTTTGGGGTAATTAGCGCTATACTCGATTGCTTGTGAAATCTGCATCAATCACTTTAAATTGTATCTGCATGACTCAAAACTTGTAGATTGGCTAGCGCTATGTTACTCTGAAATCTGGGATCCATCGCTAAATCCAGTTGTTCTGGAAAATTTTTGGAAGTTCTGGATCGGACTTGGACCGCGCGTCGAAAGTCCGATAGCGATGATCTTAGGCTATTGCGGTCACCATGTTGGGCTTGACCATCACCTCGAAAATCAAGTCCAGAAGATGTTTTGGGTCGATTTGTTTGAGTTCGGAGTGAAGAGTGTGAGAACGGTTGGAATTTAATAAGGTTTTATGAAATCTGAGTCGTGTCGCTTGCACGACGATTTTAAGCAATCTGACCATTGGATTCTGACCCAATTTCACCCTCTGATCAGGGAAGGTGGCCCAGACATGTCCTTGTGCTTGTGGACCTGATCGAGATTCTGTAACCGTTGAATTATGTGTGGTTCGTCACGGCTGATCTGAAGAGCCGGTCGGTACGAAAACTCAGCTTGACCTAGATCCATGGTCAAAGAGCTTAAGTCCGACCTTTCGTGGTAATAGGCCCACCGAAAGTGCTTCGTTGGATCGTGAGAGGCTGGTTTTGGTTATACCCTAAGTATACCTTGGCCCTGAGGTTATTTTCATCAATATTAGGCCTATTTATAGTCCTTAAAACCCTAGCTCTCTTTTCCATACGAATTTCCTAACCCTACCTTAGAAAGAGAAAGGAAAAGAAAGAGAAAGTGAGAGAGAAGTTAGTGAATCATCTTAGATTCTTTCCTGTTCTTCTTCATCCTTGAACCTTCACTTTGAATCGTTATTCTGACGATTCTGAGTTCATCCTTGGGTAAGTTAACCTAGCCCTAATCTGTGTTAGAGCTTAGAATAGTCTTGGTGTTGTTGTACTCATTTCTATTCTTACTTTAGGGTATTCTATCGCCGTTGACGAAGACAACTCGTCTGAAATCAGTTCGGTGTTCTTTTCTGGCTTAAGGTGCAGACTTTAAGTGTATAGGTTATGGTTTTCAAGGCTTTCAATCCCAGTTAATGATTTATTCTTGTTATGGATGACATTTCACATGCTAAATGTTATGTTTATGTTGCGTTCCTGATATGCATGTATTATATTGAGATTTGTGTATTCTATGTGTATGTATAAAGTACCATATGCGTATAAAATATGAACATGTGATTGCCATGATTATTTGTCGTGTACTTATGCTAATGGTATATGCGATAACTCCTTGGCAAAAGGGATTGTCCAAATGTGTATATTTCAACATACGTCATGTATGTTGTATTATGTATTCTAAGTGTTTGTAGAAATGCCTGAATGATCTAAAGTGTGATATTTCAACCTAGTATGGGCGTTGAGAAGTGATTCTCAACTCTCCCACTAGTGTGTATGATTTCCTTCATGCAAGTTACATTCCTTGTTGTTTAAATTCAAGCATTACTTATGCTTACATTTATGTTAAGTTGATATTCTTCAAATGCTTGTGTACCATATGATTTGAGTTGTTGTTTCATTACTATTCCAAATTGTAGTTATGAATATCTGTTGTAGTGTAATGTGTGTGGGACTACATTAGTCTAGGAAATTGGTAATCGACCTTAAGATCGTGGCTGAGGTTGCTTTCGCCACGTAGGATGTATTAGACGAACCCGAGTCGTATTAGAGTTGTTGGCAGTGGTTTGGCCACGCGGAGTGTTTGCGCACTCTATGTCGCTCAACCCAATGTGCGCTCATGCTAATCGAGTTCGTCAAGTAACCCGATTGTCCGATGTATGTTCACCATGTATGGACGCTACTGTTTGAATCTAGGGTACCGAACTTACCAATGAAATCCTATTAACCATGATATCGTGATCCGCTAATACTCACGAGCCAGACGTGGTGGTATGGGACACCGTGGTCGAGCTATCGGCCTACGCTGGGGTGACAAGCCTCCCCGTAGTGACCAGTGAGCAACCAAACTCGTGAGCCAATTATGGTGGTATGGGACACTATATTCGCGCTGTCGGCCTACATTGATTGGTGACGAGCCCTTTGTAGTGACCTTGAGCATGCCTGGATACCGCATTGAGGTGACGAGCCTTAGTGTAGTAACGAAGGTATGATAGGCGTGCATTGATTGGTGACGAGCCCTTTACAACGACCTGAAAACATATGATCGTATGAGATATCTAGGACTAACAACCCTAGAATGGATCACTGTTTGGATGGTGATATGAGGAAGGTATCTTAGCTTCCCAATCCTGCTGTATGAAAAGGACTAATAACAACTTGGTAATTATATTCATGCACCGCATTTGCATGTGCTTTGTAGACGTGGCGCACTTTGAGGTGGTGTCATGCGTAATGTAAGATGAAGACGCTGAGGGTGTACGCATGAGGGCACGCATCATTCTGCATACATCCTTGTATTAATAAGAGTACTTAGGCTTGCTTAATTGTTCTACTTTATCATTACTGCTTGATTGAACCGATAACATGTTAACCTGTGCTATATTGTTCCACTGAGTTGATCACTCACTCTCACGTTCTGGGGCGGTGTTAAACACCCACCAGACTCTGTCTTAGGTTCTGATGTTGCAGATGTTGATGCGACTTCTGAGGCAGAGCGGGAGATGGATGATGATGAGGCTGCTTTCTCTTATATGCAGTTTTCAGACAGGTTCTAGCGAGCCTTGTTCTGATGCGCGAGATTCTGGGATTATTTTTGAGAATTAAATGATGTAACTTGATACTTGTAATTTTGATAGAAACACTTTCATTACGACCTGGTATATATATGTACTTCAGGGATTTGCACTTATACACATATATTTTTATAAGTCTTCCGCTTGCTTTCTTCACTTATCCCTGAATTATATCTGTGCTTTGGCTTAATCTATTCCATGTTTTATGCATTAATACAGAAAACATGCATCCATCATTAAATATGTTGCATAAGTGATGTTTTGGAACTCGGGAGCTGAGTTATACTCGACCCCCGAATTTCAGGGCGTTACAAATGCACAGGAAATTCTAATGTCGACTGCTTTCATTGTTCCAAATCATTTTTGATGACTCAAGCTAACAAGATATGCCAGATTTCCCTCTCCCAAATAAATTGCTTGATACAAAATACAACTTTTAATGGAGTAGTTGTCCTATATTTTAGCTTGTTTGTTTAGAAAAAAATGAACTTATTTTATAAATAACTACATATGTAATTAATAAAATTATAGGTACAAAAAATAAGATGTGCATTGAAAATACAATAGACTAATGTAATAATAAAAATATTAGCATATATCTACCCAACCAACCCGGCCAACACGACCGAGCCCACTTGGGTTGGGCTTGGGTTGAAAATTCCCAACCCGAAGTTGGGTTGGGTTGGGTTAGGGTTGAGGTATAGGAACCTTGGGTTGTGCTACGGTTGAGCACCAACCCGACCTAACCCAACTCGCCCGACTTTCAGCCCTATATGATTTTGGGGAAGGAGAAGCTACTTTAGTCAACCAACCTAGTTATTTTCCAAGATTCCATCAGGATGATGGTCAAAAATCCATTTCATTCACTTCGTGGTCAATTTCAATCAGTTCCCGGTCAATTTCATTCATTTCATTCACTTCACGATCATATTCATGCATTTCACGGTCAATTCGCTTCATTTGACTGTCATTTCCATGCATTTCACGGTCAATGACCGTGAAGTGAAGGGAATTGATCGTGAAATGCATGGAAATAACCGTGAAATGAAAGGGAATTGCCGGAATTGACCATGAAATGCATGGAAATGACCGTGAAGTGAAGGGAATTGACTGTGAAATACATGGAAATGACCGTGAAGTGAAGGGAATTGACCGTGAAATGCATGGAAATGACCGTGAAATGAAACGAAATCATTGGAATTGACCGTGAAATGCATGGTAATGACCGTGAAGTGAAGCGAATTGACCGTGAAATGCATGGAAATGATCGTGAAGTGAAGGGAATTGACTGTGAAATGCATGGAAATGACTGTGAAATGAAATGGAATCCCCAGGATTAACCGTGAAATGCATGACAATGACCGTGAAGTGAAGCAAATTGACCGTGAAATGCATGGAAATGACCGTGAAGTGAAGGAAATTGACCATGAAATGCATGGAAATGACAATAAAATGAAACGAAATTGTCGGAATTGACAGTGAAATACATGGAAATGACCGTGAAGTGAAGGGAATTGACCGTGAAATGCATGGAAATGACCATGAAGTGAAAGGAATTGACCATGAAATGCATAGAAATGACCGTGAAATGAAACAGAATCCCCGAAATTGACCGTGAAATGCATAGTAATGACCGTGAAGTGAAGCGAATTGACCGTGAAATGCATGGAAATGATTGTGAAATGAAACAGAATCGCCAGAATTGACCGTGAAATGCATGGAAATGACCGTGAAGTGAAGGGAATTGACCGTGAAATGCATGGAAATGACCGTGAAATGAAACAGAATCCTTGGAATTGACCGTGAAATGCATGGAAATGACCGTGAAATGAAACGGAATCGTCGGAATTGACCGTGAAATGCATGGTAATGACCGTGAAGTGAAGGGAATTGACCGTGAAATGCATGGAAATGACCGTGAAGTGAAGGGAATTAACCGTGAAATGCATGGAAATGACCGTGAAGTGAAGGGAATTGACTGTGAAATGCATGGAAATGAACGTGAAATGAAATGAAATCGCCGGAATTGACCGTGAAATGCATGGAATTGACCGTGAAGTGAAGGGAATTGACCATGAAATGCATGGAATTGACCATGAAGTGAAGGGGAATCGCCAGAATTGACTGTGAAATGCATGGAAATGACCATGAAGTGAAGGGAATTGACCATGAAATGAATGGAATTGACCGTGAAGTGAAGGGAATTGATCGCGAAATGCATGGAATTCACCATGAAGTGAAGGGAATTGACCGTGAAATGAATTGAGTTGACCGCGACGTGAATGAAATGGATTTTCGACCATCGACCTAATGGAATCTTGGAAAGTAACCAAGTTGGTTGGCTAAAGTAGCTTCTCCTACCCCAAAATCATATGTGGTATGTCAAGTAACTAATTTTGGTTTAGAAGATATTCTTGTTAAATGAATAAAGAAAGAAATGAAAAGAAGAGAGAAATTTTTTTTATATGCTTATATATACATATTTATATAAATATGTATTAGAGAAAAATGTAGGTAGAATAAAGTTTTCCATGTAAAAAATAAAAATAAAAAATAAAAAAAAAGAGAGAAAAAAGTGCATAGCACTACGGTTATAATCCGTAGCCATAGGGATCCCCAGCTTTATCAAAAAGCTGAAAAAGCAGGGGCATTTTCGACCTTTGGCAAGTCATCCGTACAGCTGGGGCTTATTCTGGTCAGATAAAATGGGGTGGGCTTAAGCGGGTGAATGGGCCATAAATGGGTCGTACAGTGGTAAATTTCTCTTTTAAGGGGACGCTGGGGTTTAAGGCGTCCGGCGACCTTTCGAACGAGTTGTTTGGAACTTGAATTGCCTGTACCCTCGCCATAGGAAGTTCTTGTGATCGGAAGCCATGTGAGGCTCACAGAGATGGCAGTGACAAATCCACTCCGTTGATCTGTTTCTAAATATCATAATAGGACAAGATTCGAAAAAATCAGGAAGATTCAAAACTCATGTGGGCCATACCATACGAAATAGTGAGAACAAAAACTTCCACCGTTGAAACCTTTGTGGAGCCGGCCATGACGTTTACATGCCATCCAAACAGTTCATAGGGTTATTACCCCTCAGAAAAATTGTATGAGAAAAGCTTTGATGCTCCGAAAGAATGTAATGGATAATACGCATGCACTTAAAACTTAACTAAAAACTGCACACGTGTTATTTAAGTAATTCAAATTAAATTGTCCAAATTATGGGTCCTAGTTTAGATGCGTCATGGATAAAAAATTAAGGCAATTTGAGATCATCTGACTATTGGAATCGTGGACATTTACTGGACGGCTGAAAATGAAAAATATCAAAAATCTTATTTCAACAAACAAGTGGATCATCAGAAGTTGGGATTGTGTGATTTTGGGAGTCAGATTTTTACTTAACCAAAGTGGGTTCCACGATGAGATTAATTTGGGTTAATGCATGCAATGTATACAGTTTCAAGTACCTGTGTATTAAGTGTCACACTCCACCAGAGTATTAAATAACTCCCCTTCATAGCTCATACACACCGACTAAATGAATGTGCACGTGGCATACTTCAACTCACAATGAACCGTCCAAATCAAGGGGCCACTGTAGATTTATGTTTAAGTTCCAAGATTTATTTATTGGACAATTTTAATATTTTATTAATGTACATCTCTTTCTTTTAATCTGACCTTCCATAATTTCCATTTTGTCAATCTACTAGATGTTCACTAGTGGGGACCTGAATTTTCTTTTAATTAACCATCTTAATTAGGTCCCACGATTTGGACGGTTCATTTTAAGAAAAGCACAAGACAAATGTACAACCTCTAAGTAGGGGTGTACACGAACTGAGCTAGCTCGGTTAGCTCGTTGGACTCGACTTGAAAAAGCTCAATTCGACTTGGTTTGAAGTTGAATTAGAGCCGAGTGGCGTTGATTTTTTGAGCTTGACCGAGTTCGAGCAGGCCCTAGCTCGACTCGACTCGAATTGAATCCAACTTGAATCAAACTCGGATCAAACTAGTTCAGTGACTCGGTTACTGTAACACCCCGAAATTCAAGGATCGAGTAGTTACTTGGCCCCCAAATTCCCAAGTGTCACATGTGTAATAATGAGTCACAAAAGCATACAATTAATCAAGTATTAGCAAGCAATGATGAATTAAGCTAAGCAGGTTTAATCGCTAATCAGATAACTAAGTTCCAAGTGTTACTAACCAAATAAAGTTCTATCGTAAATTCATATCCATATAACAACTTAATAAATTCAAATAACAGTCATCCAGGGATCCAATCCCATGCACTCATCACTCCCTAGAATGATCAGGGCTCTGGCTAAGTCCTGTCGACATCCACCTCGCTAATAAGGACTGCCAAACTCTTGGTAGTACGCCTTCTCCTCGTCGTCATTGGTACTGACATCATCCAATGCGTGCTGCTCCAGGGTACCTACATCTATATTGGGTTCTAGTTGGTGTTTTAAAAGACTATCCCAGAGTGGGAGTGAGTAATCAACTCAGTGGTACCATTAGTAATAGGCATATGAATTATCATGCATAAGATATATTTAATGAACAACAAACAACATAGAATCCTAAACACTGTTGTTAATGCAAATGTATAGTTATGATATGATGCATGCTCCTCTCAAACTAACACTCACTCAAGCGATGACATCTCACGTTCGCGAATGAACCAACACTCCCTCAAAGAGACCTCGACTGCAATTGCTACAATAATAAATGCAATGCTATGGAACATGTTAGCTAGGTTGATTAGTTAAGTTCATTTATTTAGCAAGTTGGGGAAACCAAAATACCCCAATGGAGTTATTAACTTAACCCAATCGCGCGACTCAGGGCCGTGGTCATGTGACTCTCGCGATCCTTAGCCCTATATTGGGGTTGTCAATCCCGAAAAGTAGTATAAACATAGACGAAGTAAATTGAGACTTAAATGTCCTACTCGCGGTCACTGTAGGGAGGTCGTTACCCCATCACATGCCAACAACACGGGTACAGTGTCCCATACCACCGTTCCTGACTCACGAGTCTAAGTGCTCAATGGACACTACGGGGAGTCTCGTCACCCCAGCGTAGGTCGATAGCATGGGCATAGTGTCTTATACTGCCATCCCTGGCTCATGAGACTTTGTGGGCTGTAATCACAGTTAATAATGGGCGCAATGGTCTTAGGGTACTTCGGGTTCATATAGACGTGATCAAACATGGTTAACGTACAAGGATGGTCAACTTATAGTCAATATGCCCCGACGGGCT
Organism: Magnolia sinica; assembly: GCF_029962835.1. Classification (NCBI taxonomy): domain Eukaryota; kingdom Viridiplantae; phylum Streptophyta; class Magnoliopsida; order Magnoliales; family Magnoliaceae; genus Magnolia; species Magnolia sinica. The sequence goes on from NC_080577.1 coordinate 92,748,458, forward strand.
GAACCATATCTAATCGGGCTGAGAACAATGTCTCGTGTAGTCTAACTACGGCCAACGACCTACAGTTTAGCTATTCAAGCCAGATTCACTTGCGGACAGGCCCAACAAAGACCGCCTATGTAATTCCAGGTAATCGAATGATCCGTAGGGGAAAATGCATTAATACACAACAAGCATGGTTATCGTTGGGCACAATTCACACATGACAGACAAAATATTGGTATGATCAGTACATGGGCAACAACAAATTAAGTTCCAGCCCAAATTTACAGGTTATACATAACATGGTCCAGCCTATGTATTCATTAAAACAGTCATACACCATCACCTCGTAATTAATCTTTTATAAGTCAACATGCATTACATAATTCAGCTATACATTGAAAATCAAGGCAAGTAACTCAACCAATCAACCAATTCACAACATTCCATGCCTTCACCCAAGCATAATTAATCACACAATCAGGGAATTAACTACCAATCAGCAAATTACAGCATTTCATGCCTCTATTCCAAGCATAATTAAAGCCAAATCAGGAATTTAATAGCCATCAACAACAATTTGGGGAAAATTAAATTTTGTACTCTACATGAACATACAAGTCAACGAGTCACATGTTTGGGAAATTGGGATCTAACCCCTTTTCCATAATTATACTATCCTAGGCTATTATCCCATCCATGCAATCTAAATAAAAATTCTACAATATGCATTAACAGTCACCACACACGTTCACTAAACCCACGCTAGGCGTGATAATCGGATACTTAAAGGTAATGGTCCTCACCTATTCATAGTCGGAGGTTGCTGAGATGGTTCTAGCGATGCCGGGTCCACAAGCTTGAGGTGTCGGGTCCCTGCATTGCTTAGAATGGAGGATAAGACATATGCATGTTGTAAAATTCAAGGAAGATATAATTTGGAACCCCATCTTACCTTAGATGGGTTGGAATTTCTCTTCCAATGGCGAAAAATGACGAAGTTTGTCGGTAGAGGAGAGGTGAGGGTGCCGGGATCTTCAAAATTCAAGCACCAAGCTCACATGCATATCAAGGTGGGGCTTTCTCTCTCCTCCCTCTCTCTCTCTCTCAACTAAGAAATGGGGTTTTGAGAGAGAGGGCAGCTCTTTTATATGCTCAGAATTATTTCAACTAACCTTGGGTTTTAGGTAATTCCCAAAATAACCAATTGGAGCCCATATTAGGTTATTGGAGCTACTCTGATGGGCCTCTAGCCCATCTGATTCATGGGATAGGCGCCTCATGGCCGGATGAAGGGTTGGGCAAAGTTTAATCACAAACGAATGTGGGATTTTGCCGCAGCGGCCTGATTCGTGATTAACGATCACCGTCCCACGATTAATAGCCAGATTTTGTAGGCAAGGGTTGGGAATTATCTCCAACCTTTGATGTGAATTTAGAAGAGATCCAACGGCTGGAACGCCCGGATTTACAGACTCAAGCAGCAGGGCTATTTGATTTAATTTCAAGATTTAATTTCTTTAGGCCAGGCGACTTGCAGTTTGCAAGTGCTGGTAGGGCAGCATCGATTAACCGTTTTCGGGTGTCTTTGGGGTTTGGTGTCCGCGTGGGACCACAAGCCCAATGAGACTTATGGCCTAACATAATTTTGGAAAATTTGGACCTTCCTTGGGTGATACACGGCTAGTACGGATAGCCACCAAGTATGGCTTGGCTGCCTAAATCTACGGCCCGAGCATGATTTGATTCAATCTCATAGTGGTTAAGTTTGACATTAATTAGTCCATAGTAGGCCCACACGTGCGACTGAATTATCCGATCCTGCTTCGGTTCACACGTGCGCCTCAGGACACTGTTCTCTCTTTGGATGGGGCATTACGGTTACTTTGCCATTAATATTGCTCACCAACTGTTTGATAAAATAACTCAACGAAATTTGGCTGGTGGCAAGGAAGGTTTGGCTGGTGGCAGGGTGGTAAGGAAGGTTTGGTTGGCTGGTGGCAAGGAAGGTATGTACATGAAACAAATACCTTTTTTCTCTCTTTTTTTTTTTAAAAAAAAATGTTACTTAGAAGGTGTTTGAGAAAATACCTGTAAAACCATTGTCTCTGTTTGTAAAACAGTGAGATTTTGAAGTTGTAGTTAAGGTGTTTGTGGAAATGCCTCAATAACGAACTCAACTCGAACTTGGCCTGAGTTGGCCCGAACTGCTGACCAAACTGAGTCAAGCTGGCCAGTCAGGCTCGAGACCAAGCCGAGACGAGTTCGAGCTAAGGTCAGCCACTGTTCAAACTAAGTTGAACTGTACACCCTTACCTCTAAGTCTGTGGTACATGAGACGATATCATGCTAGATTATCAATGTTCTTATCCTTTTTAGGGAGAAAATTATCACTGTAGATGCCATTTTTATCCAGTTGTTTTTACTGAGCCATCCAAAACTTACCTTTCCAACTTAGACCTTTCATGCACGGATAGAGCATGAGGACAAAAATACCCTTGCTTAAATGCAGTGAAAGCGGAAGCGGATTGGGTGGTGTACCTCACACCAGCTATATAGTTGCTTTATTGAGGTCAGTAAGGTTTGTGGGTCTGATCATGAGTATGTGTTATATCCAAACCTTCCATCCATTTGAAGAGCTCGTCTTAAGGCTTGAGACTAAAAATAAGACAGATATAACCATCAACTGGACCACACTGAAAAAAGCAGTAGGGGATTGAACGTATACCATTGAAACCTTTTTTGGGGTCACGGAAGTTTTGGATCAATATGAAATTAGTTTTTCCTCTTCATTCAGGTCTTTTTGACCTTATAAACCGATGGGATGGAAAATAAACGTTATGGTGGGCCCTACGAATTGTTTAACTGTGAAAATCATTATCTCTAATGTAATTTGTGGTGTGGTCTAGATGATGTTTAGATATGATTCATTTTTTGGATAATGCTCTAAAATGATCTCTAAAAATAAATGAACGGTGTAGATATAATAAATACATCACAGTGGGCCCATGTAACTTTGATCTCCTTTAAATCGTTCGTATGACACGCAGCTCGAGGAGCGTCAGTGCTCATCTTTGCACAATACGTACCTACATCAACTATACAGCTGGTGTGAGGTGGACACGGACTACGTCCTGCCCTAATCCATCTGGGCAGGGATCTGTGGGGCCACCTTGATGTAAGTGTTTTATCCACTCCATTCATCAAATTTTCCAGATCATTTTAAGGTATGATAAAAAAATGAGCCAGGTCTAGGGCTATTTTTACCATTCAACCTATTAATAAGGTCATGTGGACGTGGATGAAGTGAAAATACAAACATCAGCTTGATCTGAAACTTCTCCAGCTCCCAGGAAGTTTTTAATGGTGGACGTTCAATCTCCACTTTATGGTCCACTTAAGATCTGGACTTGACTCCTTTTTTGGCTCATACATTAAAATGATCTTAGAAAAGTGATCAATGGCATGGATAAAACACTTACATCAATGTGGGCCCCACAGATCAGGGTAGGACACAATCCGCGTCCTTGTGAGGTACACCAGCCAATCCGCTTCAAGTGAAAGTAACGACAGCGAAAAGTAGGGTATTTTAGTCCTCAAATGCTCTGTCCGTACGTGAAAGGTCTAAGTTGGGAAGTAAATTTTAGATGGCTCACTAAAGAAGCTGGATAAAAGGTAGCATTTACAGTGATAATTTTCTCCTTTTCGGGCTCCCAAGTTGGGCTATCAACGGTTGAATAGGCTCGGCCCGAAAAGTTCAAAATCCAAGTCGAAGCCACCTCCAGGCCTGGCCTGTTGCAGCCCTACTACCAAGTCCCAAATCAATAATTTGGGTTTGTGCTGCACATCTAAGATTTACTGCTCCATTAGATGTGGCTAGGGGTGATAACAGGCTGAGTTAGGGAACCTCGGCTTGCATTTTCTAACATAAGTCCGACTCATGTCAAGCCGAAATAGTATAGCTTAAGCTTGGCTAGAAATGTTTATGTTGGGCCGAAGGGTTAGTCCTGTTAGGAAGAGAGAGAGAGAGAGAGAGAGAGAGAGAGAGAGAGAGAGAGAGAGGTGTCCCTTGGAGCAATAATATGTGAAGGTGGTAGGTCAAGCTGGGGCAGACTTGGTTTATACTATCCAAACCCAGCCCGATTGAGAAATGACCTAACTACTCGGACCCAAGCTTGGCCTGAAAGCCCAAAGGGCCACTTTGACCCATTCACAGCCCTAGACGTGGCAGGAACCGAACATTCCTAACACTAAAAACTAAGCTAGTCCATTCATTAAATTGCCCATGTAGGCATGGGGTGTGTTATGGGGAAATATATTCCAACTGTCCTGACGGTCAGGCTAACAAGCGTACACTCCTGCGCAATCTCACCTAGAGAAGCTAGAGTTCACTTCCCCAAGCACAGCCTTTGGCAGTGCACATCCTCGAGCGTCCACCTATGTACCTCACAAGAACTATCTTGAAGTGCCCTGGTTAGTCCAGCTTAGCTCAGGACAGGCCATTGATCAGCTCGGTGAAGTTGAGGAAGAGCTCATCAAGACAGATGGGACCGACGAGAAGATAGGTCCAAACTTTAGCTCGAAAAAACCAATAGCCCATACGACTAATACAAAATTTTTGAGCTCCCCAGAGCAATCCCTGGTTGATCAACCGATGAGTTCAGCTCGGCTCAGTGCGATGCTCGGCCCATCCTTGGTCGATCGATTGGTTCAGCTCGGCTCAGTTCAGGTCAGCTTCATCCGGTCAACCGATTGGATCAGTTCGGCCTCGACACAAATAAATGAAGGTTCAACTTGAATATTTGTGATGACCAATTTTTGTAGCCTTTAACTTCTTCATGAGTCTTGATAGTCTCCTCGGATTATTCATATATGGATCCACCTTGGACGAGATAAGGGGTCTATACCATGCCGACCTACCTCCTCGGCTAGGCGGATGATCTTCCTCGACTATGCACAACTCCAGGGTAACCATTGACGCCCATCACTTACGTAACCGTCCACCGTGTGATTCCAAGGTAACTGCCCAAATTCACCACTTGCACACATCTCGCCCAACGGCTAAGATTGTGTCTAGGATTACGGACTACCTCGTCCTATGAACACTATAAATAAGGAGGCCATCTACATGAAAAGATAAGCAGAATCTCTCGCCTTAAACCCTTCTACACAACCAAACCCAGATTCTTAGCCTGACTTTAGCATCGGATGGTCTCCTTTATTCTTCTCTTGTGCAGGTGCTCGAAGGTCTAAGGAGGGCGGTCTAGATTCTTGCATCAACATTTTAGCGTCATCTGTGGGAACAACATTAAAGCAGTTCTTGCTTTACTAGAAAATTACAATGGTAAAAGGAAGAAAAAGAGTTCATCCCACTGTTGTTGCAACTAGCCCCGAGCTGGTAGGGCAGCCAAATCATCAAGACTCGTCTTCCCAACTCCAGGCCGAGTTCGCCCCTACGAGCTTGGCACAGATCTCGAAATCGAGGACATCGCTATCTTTCCTTGCAGAATGTTCACAACCCCAAGTGTAGGGTCATGACGTAATTATAATCTCGGTAAGACCGAGGTCGAATCCACAGGGACTGAAACTTGTACGTTTATGAAATTAACTAGAAGTAGAACTAGAAGAAGATGTGAAACTAATTCTGAAGTATTTGAGAGAGTAATTGTGAATAGAGTAATTAAAACTAAGAATTTAAAGGTGGGAACTAGGGTGGCAAGGATCCACTTGTAGTGGTCAGGGAGCCCTCTTGCTTGATTCAAGTAACACAATTAGAATTGGAGTCATATCCTATCTAATTGGAAAATATATCAATAAAACTAAATCTGAACTTCCATTGACCTAATTCTCAATAAAGAAGAATTATAATAATTGACAGGGATTCCATCACCAAACCACGCCTAGGAGACAATGACAAACAATAGGATTTACCAATCCCATAATCTTAAAGTAGGAGAGTTGTGAAGATTAGGAAGGATTCCATCACCCTACCATGCTCAAGGGACGATGGTGAACAACAAGACTTAGTAATTTCACAATCTCAAATCAGGAAAAGAAGATACTCAAAGCTATTGTAGATCTACTATAATTTGAGTCATAATAAACTATTAAAAACTGAAAGTATTCCTTAAATATCAAATTAGAATTCATGGAGTTTAACATAAATATGAATCAAAGTAATAGAAACATCTCATCATGTTACAAGCTTTACCTCTTAGCCCAAGCTAAGAGGTTTAGCCAACCATAGACATGATTGGACCAAAGTCTCTTAAGAAAAACATGGAAACAAATAAGGAAGAATAAGAAAAACTCTTGGCAATGGCTGCTCCACCATTTTGCTCCACTCCTTAAACTCTAGAAGATGCCTAGGAACATCCTAGAGAGTCCTATTTATAGTTGTGGAACTCCAACTTTCGCACCTAGTTGGAAACTCTAGAAACTGCCTCAAATTTACATAGTTTGCTAAAATAGACTTCGCTCTATGCAGTTTTCCAAAATAGGCTTCACTCTGCGCAATTTCACAAAATGACCCAGAGTTTCAGAATAGCTTTTTCAGGACGATTTCAGGATTCCTTTTCTTCACTTCAAATCTTTGATTTTTGTCACGCCCCAAACTTGGAAACCGGACTCACAAAAATTCTCTATCGCTAAATCCGGTGCCAACAGCCTCCGTAGTACCCCATTATCGGCTCCTAGCATCCATACGCCAGATTCCATTCCTGGAATCCTACAAGAAAAATTTTTCAATGTACATTTACTCGTAATAAGTATAACCACAAGTTTACCCAAATCACAAAGGCATCATCATCATCACATATCCACTAATATAAACATTTGAATACAATGCTGAAAGGGAAATACATATGTCAAAATCAAAGCTCCAGAAGTTAGCTACATGCTCCAAGCTCCACGCTGCTGCAATCTAACATTACCTGCACACATCTATCGTGTATAAGCTTATAGAAAGCTTGGAGGGTGGTGTAAGTGTGTACACAAGGTAAGCGCCAAGTATTCAAGACAATGCCATAATCATACAATATCGGAAATACTGGTAAGATCATGAATCATATGATATCAGAGTAAGCGAAAATACTGATGAGTCCACAAGTCAAACAATATCAAAGTACGCAACACAGATCAGCCATGCAAATGAGGAGTCATAAAGAGCCAAATATCAGATGCCGAGGATAAAATGTAATATACGATTCCTGATGAGTTCATGAATACCGTCAACCATATCTAGACCATATAAATGCAGAAACACAGTAACCCAAAATGCCATATGCCGCGGATGTAATGCAATATGCGGTGCGAATGTAATGACCATGTTGGATGTGAAGTCGAGATGATAGTACGTAGTATCGCAGGCTATGGAGTCCATTACAAGGGACTTCTATCCAAACCAGTCCCATAGCTAATTTGGATAGTCATACTCAATGTGGTAAACTCCTGCTCTCAGGTTAGTCACGCGTCCCAACCGAAATCCTGGCCATTGCGAAGGTACATGTAACAAATAGTTGCGCACCACAAGCCCGAGTGGATAGTGAATGAATGAATGGATGAGTATAATGCTGAGTATACAACTCCTACTCAATCAGTCCACAAATCAGTACTGTACATTTATGAGATCATCATCGGAGTCTAGTACACTCTACATGCAATCGCCGCTCATTGAACGCGCAACCAAGCAAGTGGAAGAGACCTCACTATCCGCCTAGCTAGTAGTCAGCCAATATCTACCCGGCACGTCGATAGCGGACCGAATGACGAACTGGTCAAACTCAGCCTAGCTATGCCCCCTACCCTCGGGTGGGTAAGGCCACACCCCTTTCCAACCGACCACGACACAGTGGGAGACGAGGCCTAATGGTATTCGACACTTGGGCGCTCATGTATCCACTCGATCTCGATGTTGGGGCATCTCCTGGCCTTGGAGGTTTAGAGATTTTCACCTAGGGTTATCCATAGTAGCTCAATGCTAATAACATATTTTCGGTGTCTCATCTGGCCATCCATGATATGCCTGTGGAGGCTACGGCCCTGATGTCGCTAGGGCGTACAGTAATCACAACATACATTGTAAGATGCATGAGTCATACAATCCAGTCATGCATCAATTCTGCACAAACCGTGCGCTCATGTGAGACAATCTCGGCCTATCAGGGAGTCTCATAACAACCTGCCCAATGACATATGCAATAGTTAACCACATCTCATAACAAACATGCAGATGATGCGTATGGGCATGTATCATGATGCTATACTCATAATCGGTATCGACAACCGGCACTGATAATCGGCATCAATAATCGGCTTATACAATCGGCCTCGACAATCGGAATCGGCCTCGACAATTAGAATCAGCTTCGACAAGTAATCGATCTCGATGCAAGGCGGGGTCTATAAATGGACGGCCGATGATGGTCCAAGCAATATCAATGGGGCCCATTCGTTTGGGTTAACCCACTAGAGAATGATGAGAATGGGCCTAACCAGGCTTAGGAGAAGGTCACAATGTGGACATTTAACCATCACTGCCCATTAATGTGGACATTCAACCAACATTACTCCCAAGGAGTGGCTCACATAGGGCCGAACATACAGTGGGCCCACGGCCTCACACAAGGGCTTAATATACATCATCATGGGGCCTCACTCAAGGGCCCCAAATACATCGAATGAGCCATATCATATGGGCCAGATCAAATGGGCCGAATTAAATGGGCCGGATCAAATGGGCCTAATCACATGGGCCGATACAAATGGGCCGATTGAATGAGCCGATTCAGATAGGCCAAATCAAATGGGCTAAGTCGAATGGGCCCAAACCAACCACACCATTCACCTATTTTTAGAGATCAATTAGAGTATTATTTAAAATTATATCATATTAAATAATCATCTGGACCATACCACAAATAACAATGGTGATAATGGTTTCCACTAATGAAATTCCAGTGGGGCCCACCATAGCATTTATTTTCCATCCAGTTTATTGATAAGGTCACAGAGACCTGAATAAAGGGGAAAAACAAATTTCATACAGATTCAGTCTATTCATAAGGTCACAAAGACCTGATCTAAGAGGTTAAACAAATATCATGTTGGTCCAAAACTACTGTAACCCAAAGGGTTTTAATGGTAGACATTCAATCCCACAGTTTCTGCAGTGTGGTCCACTTGATACTACATCTGTCTTACTTTTAGTCTCAAGCCTTGAGATGTGATGCCAAATGGATGAACGGTTTAGATGTAACACATACACCAGCGGGCCCCACAGAATTGCTGGTGTCATGGACAAAAATAAGGTGGGTCCCATGGAACTTGCTGACATCTCACGTCAACAATAGATGGCTAGTGAATGTGGTAGGCCAGCCAATCAGCCTCTCCAGCGGTGGGTTCCCACGTAGGCCCACCATCACACGTATATATATATATATATATATATATATATAATTTTATTTTTTAACCAAAAGAGGCTAGCATGTCCAGGGATCCAGCGTCCAGACCCTGGATGCTGGACGGTGCAGATGATTATACATACATCACGGTGGGTCCCACACATGTGGCCCACTGGAGTCTTTGGATGAAGCTGATACTTGTGTTTTCCTTCATCTCGACCTGTCCAAACGGACAGGCAACAATCCCGTCCACTGGACAGCCCAGCAAGGTAGGTCTCACCTGTGGACGGCGTGGATCAAGTGGGCGATACAATCATCATCATTATCAAGAATAAAAGAAAGAGAGAGAAAGAGAGCAGTGTAGTAGAGGGACCCCGCCACTATGGGTCCCTCATATGATTTCATACATCAAATTGGGTCCCATCACAAGTGGGCCATCAAATTGAAAATCAATGGGGATCAGCCACATTTGGCCTCCTTCTTTAGCTCCTTGGACTCCTATGCTCATTGCCTTCAATTTTGATGGAGGTTGATGAAGAATGAATAGTTGAGATGGGAGATGAGAAGGTAGGAAAATGGGCCACACTTAGATTTGGGAGAGAGCTTGGACGTCGGGTGTTTGCTCTTAGGGTTGAAGAGTGAAGATAGAAATGAGAGAGAGAGAGAGAGAGAGAGAGAGAGAGAGAGAGAGAGAGATGATGATGGATGAAAAGGGATGGATGGAATGGTTGTTGTCAGGGATGAGAATGGGAAAGCATGGGTTGGGTTGAAATTTGTGTAAAGGAGGTATGGGTGGGGAGAGAGTTGACTTGTGAGGGGGTGAGGTGGCATGGGGTATGGGTGATGTACTTGAGATAGGGTATGTACTTGATTGATTGATTGATGAGACATGTTGTAGAGATTCTCTCAGAATTTGTAACATACGGCGTTTCTTCCGAATGAACGCGGGCCCACATCTTCTGGCCCGCGTATCACCTCGGCGTCGGAACAGTGGCAATGGCGTGGTCACTAGGATACAAGTTTCGAGTTAAGCCAACTCCAATATATAGGATGCGACTTAGGTTCGCACACAAATGTCGGATACAGGTTGAGGGTTGCCGGAATTCGACCGGGAGGACCATGAAAGCCTAGAGAATGATATGGTATAGGATACGGGTCTTATAATTCTCTTCATTCCTCACTTGGTTTTCTTGGATCTTTGGCATGTGAATTCTTCAATCTTGGTCTCCTAAGATTCACCCCTTGCCTTGGTGATTCTTGAGCATCAAATCCATGCTTTTAGCACCCTTTTCAATCCAAGCTCTTACATTCACATTACAACACAAACATGAGTAAAATAGAATATTAAGCATGATCATGTTCATGAAACCATTATATAAATAGGGGATAATATGTAATATTTGAGCCTCATCACGGAATCAGGTTGAAACGTTGGCCAATGAGTTCGGTGAAATGAGTCAAATGTTGGAGAGACAACTCCCCCTCCCTAACCAGGAGGACTTTACACCAGGGAATTCTCGAAGAGATATGTCTCGTGATGTGTCTGTCCAAGCACCATCCCATGTTTCGGGGACCTCCGTACTCACGCCCTTCGAACTATGTCACAAACTGGAAAAGAGAAGGTGTGAGAAAGCACCCGAGGTAGACTCGACCCCCGAAACTGTTGTTGAGAATAATGATCCTTGGGAAGCTCAGCTCGATGAGCTGCAGGGTCAGATCGGCATCATGCACCAAGCTTATCGAGCACAGGCCCCAACTTCAATAGATGCAATGATGGAAGAAATAGAGCCACCATTCACCGACGAAATCATGAGCTCTACCCTATCCTCGAGGTTTCAAATGCCGCCCATTACGACAAACTCAGGTTCCGGGGACCTTACTGAGCATCTGGAATCCTTCAGAGCTTAGATGGAGCTCCAATCGATGTCCAAGCCAATCATGTGTCGTGCCTTTTCCTTAACTTTGACAGGAGCCGCGCGGAGCTGGTACATGTAGCTGAAGCCGAGGTTGATCAGTTCCTTCGCCGACCTCAACAAGGCATTCCTGACACAGTTTATTGTCGAAAAAGAACAACGAAAACCTTCCCCTCACTTGCTCACCATCAAGCAAAGAGAAGATGAAACCCTAAAAGACTACATTATGTAGTTTTATGGAGAAGCAGTGCAAGTCGATGATTACACAGACAAAAGAGCCCTAACCGTTATGATAGCCGATCTTAGAGAGGGAAGGTTTCTCTTTCCCCCCCCCCCCCCCGCGACTTTGAGAGTGCTCATGAACCGAGCATAGAAGTACTCTAATGGCAATGAACTTTTCAGTTCTCAGAAAGTTACTCGAAACATCGAGAGCTCGGCGAAGGACAAAAAACATAGAGAGGAGGCCCCATCCCGAGCGCCCTCTAACAAAAAAAGACCGGACGAGGGTATGACAAGAGGTCAGCGACCGAGCAGATGTCCTAAAAGTCGGTTTAGTTCATATACTCCTCTCAACGTCTTGCCAGAGCAAGTCCTTTTGGAAGTACGGGATCAACGGCTACTGAAATGGCCAAGCTGCATGAAAACTAGTGTGGACCAGCGGGATAAGCGAAAATATTGTTGCTTCCACTGCAACCACAACCACACCACCAGTGACTGTTTTGACTTCAAAAAAGAGATCAAGGCCCTCATTTACAGTAGGCATCTGTGAGAGTACATCAAAGGAGAACGATCAGGTTGGAAAGACGAGCAGCCCAGCAGAGCCACCGATGGTAATCTTGAAATTCATACTATCTGCAGTGGCCTTGCAGGAGGTGGTAATTCGAACTGAACCCGGAAGGCCCACGCTCGAAGTACCAACCCATACCATTATATTCATCTAGCTAGCAAGCCATCTAAAGAATAGTGGATGCACCTGTGTAATTTGACATTCCTTGAGGAGGATGCTCGCGGTATCTAACACCCGGACGACGATGCTCTAGTCGTGGCCATAACTATAGCTAATCGAAAGGTATACCACATTTTCATAGGCACGGGAAGTTCGGCTGACATACTCTTCGTCGAGGTGTTTGATAAGATGGGGGTTAATAGCTCACATCTTCGACCTATTAAAATCCCGCTGCACGGCTTCACGAGGGATAAGGTCATCTCCAAAGGTTTTATCCTGCTCCCCATCACTGCCAGGGAAGGACAGAATCAGACCACCACAATGGTCGACTTCTTAGGGGTGGACTGCCCCTCGGCCTATAACGTCATCCTCGGATGACCATTTCTTAACTACATGAGAGCCGTGATATCCACATACCACCTCATGATGAAATTTCCTACTGATGACGGGGTCGGATATCTTCGAAGAGACCAGCGTGAGGCTCGACAATGTTACTCAGCCGTACTGAGGACTAAAACTCTCGTCCAAACCCTAGTGGTCAACTTGCTTGACCCTAGGGAAAATTTATTAGAAAGAGGATCTCCGATAAAAGATCTTTTTACTATTCCCCTCGACGAGTCCGACCTGACCTGATCAGTTCAAATCAGATCATTGTTGGATCCCTACTCCTGAAAACAAATGATGGGTCTCCTCCAATGCAATGCCGACGTATTCACCAGGTCTCATCAGCATATGTTGGGCATTAGTTCCAAGGTGATGGTCCACAAGTTGAATGTAGACCCGGATTGCAAACCGGTCAGACAGAAAAGGAGAGCATTTGAGCCAGAGTGATGTGTCATGATTGCAAAAGAGGTTGGTAGACTCTTAGACGCGGGGTTCATCGAAGAGATCTACTACCCTGACTGGATCGCCAACGTCGTCCTAATGAAGAAGTCCAATGGGAAGTAGTGAGTTTGCGCCGACTATACTGACTTGAACAAAGCCTGCCCCAAGGATAGTTTTCCTCTCCCCAAAATTGACCACCTGGTCAATAGCACAGCCGGGCACGAGTAAGGCTGTACATTGAGCCGAGTCGAGTCGAGGTGGGCCAAGCTTGGCTTGACTCATCCGTTCTTTCCTCTAGTTCGAGCTCGGCCTTGAGCTTACCATTGGAGCTTGTCTTGTTTTCTAAAAATTTCAAGTCGAGCTCGAGGCGAGCTAGTGGATCGAGTCGAGGCGAGCCTGATCCCAACCTGACCCAACTCGCACCCGACTCAACCCAGCAACCCGACCCAATCGTGTAACACCTTGAAAATCAGAGGTCGAGCAGAAGCTCAACTCTCGAGTTCCAACGCATCACTTATGCAACATAGATAATGATGATTAAATGTATCCATATTAGTGCATTAAACATGAGTGGGATTGTACCAAATCAACACATCATACTCCAAAGACAGTTTAATTACGCAAGTGGAAGACTGTGATAAGTATATAGAGCATATAAGTGGTTGTAAGTTCCTAAAGTATGAATGTCACCAGGTTAAATAATTACATGTATAATTTTAAAATTTACAAAATGATAGTGTAATGTCATCTAATCCATATCCTTGTAGCCCCGATGGTGCAACTTCAGGTCTACATAGACCCGCCAGAGATTTGCAGGTAGGAGAACTACTCGTCGTCATAGAAGTCAAGCTCCGCCTCGTAAGCCCCGACATCACTTAAAACTACAACAGAGTCTGGTTGGTGTTTTAAAACACCATCCCAGAGTGGGAGTGAGTGATCAACTCAGTGGAGCTATAAGGCAAAGGTTAACATGTTATCAATTCAGTTAAGCAGTAATGATAAAGCAATACAACATGCATTCCTAAATACTCTGGTTAATACAAGGATGATATGTGTTAATGATGTATGCCCTCACCTACACTCCCTCTATGACATCATCTCACGGTCACGCATGCAACACTCCCACTGTGCTCAACTCCAACGCCAAAGGCACATGCAATGCAGTGCATGTGCGTGATTAGCCAAGTTTTTAATTAGACCTATTCATACAGCAGGTTTGGGAAGCTAAGGTACCTCCATTTATATCATTGACCCAAACAATGATCCATCTAGGGTCGTCAATCCTAGTTAGTCGCATACGATGGCAGTTCCAGGTCGCTACGGAGAGGCTCGTCACCTCAGCGCAGGCCTAGTTTATACTCAAAGTCACTACGAAAAGGCTCATCACCTTAGCATAGTCCTAGTGTATACTCGAGGTCACTACGAGAGGCTCGTCACCTGATCATAGGCCGACAGCTTAAATACAGTGTCTCATACCACCGTATTCGGTTCACGAGTTTGGTTTGCTCACTAGACACTATGGGGAGGCTTGTCACCCCAGCATAGGCCGACAGCTCGACCACGGTGTCCCAAACCACCATGCCCGGTTCATGAGTCTTAGCGGATCGTGATACTAAGGTTAAACGGGCTTTACACTGGTAAGTGGTACCTTAGATTCAAACAGTAGCGTCCATACATGATGAACATACGTTAGGTCAATCGGGTTACTTGACAAGTTAGATTGGTACGAGCGTACGTTGAATTAATCGACATGGAGCGCATACGCACTCCTCGTGGCCTAATTATTGCTAATAATCACCGTACAACTCGGATTCATTGAACATATTCATTGTGGCTAAAATAGTTCGGCCACCGATCGTAAACCATTACCGATTGCCTGGACTACCTCGTAGCCCCAATCACACTCCAAAGCAATAACATTCACATGTGATAGTCAAAGACATCATGTGACAACCAGTCCAAATATAAACCTCATTTGAGCATTTTAACAAACACATAGTGTACATGTTATCATACAAAGGCATTTCAACCATAAAACACGTAGTAGCGATATAGGTTACATGAAGGAAATTGTAACTATAGATAAGGTAATTGAGAACCCTATCTCAACGCCCTTATTAAATACATTTGAACAAGAATTTTCTCATTCAGGCATTTTATCAAACACTTAGACTACACATATCACATACATATAATAAATTGGTTATAACGTATATTATGGCAAATCCTTTCACAAAGGAGTTGCCACATGTATGATAATCATGTATTCTTAAACAATAATCATGATAAGCACAAATCATAATTCCGTATTCATACAAACATTTCAACAAACACATGGAATGCATTAATTTCAACATAGTTCATATATATATATATGTAAATACGCAGAAAACATCGCTTTTAAGCATATGTGATAGCAATCAAGTCAGTCATAAATCATTAACTGACATTGAAAGCCTTGAAAACCATAACCTAAACGTTTATAGTCTGCACCTTCTGTCGGTAAACTCGTATCGAACTCAGTTCGAACACTATGCCTTCGTCTATGGCACAACGGCTACCTGAATCACGAAATAGGTTAGCTATTTCGTCGATTCCTCTATTTGAATCCCTAAAACAGATTAGGGTTATGGTTTCTTACCTAAGAACGGAGTTGAAATCACCGGTATAGCGATACAGGTAGGATGATTCGACATGTGGAGCGGCGAGAATGAATCCCAGCAACAGACCACAACTCTCTCTCTCACTTCTCCTCACCTTTTCCTTCTCTTTTCCCTCTTCTCTCTCTTAGGGTTTTGAAAATTCGTATGGAATGAGAGAGGATGGGTTAAGGCCCTTATATAGGCCCAGAACTGATGCCAATGGCCCCAGGGCCATGGTATACTTAGGTTATAGCCAAAGAGTGGCTGATTCGGGCTAACAGAGCTCATCTGGAGGTCCATTTTTTGCATACGGTCCAGAGAAAGTTCCTTGACAATGGATCTATGTCAGGTTAAGATTTTGGTCCGATCAGGTTTATAGATCAACCGCGGAGGACCAATTTCAGTTCAACGGCTATCGACACTCGATTAGGGCCACAAGTGCACTGACATGTGTAGGAAAATTTCCCTAATCCAAGGGTGTAGTTGGGTCAGAATCTAACGGTCTGAAACCTTAAATTTAGCTTACAAGCGAACGGCCTAATTCACTTAAGTTTGAGTTCATTTTCTAAAGATATTCGCGTTTCTCACACACTTCGCTCCGAGCTCAAGTTGTGCGTTTCTGGATACTATTGGGACTTGATTTTCGAGATGGTTGTCAAGCCCAGTAAGGCGGTCATAACCGTATAGTTTTACAGTAATCAGACTTTCCACGCGCTGTCCAGGTCCGATACGGAGTTTCAAGATGCTCCCGAGAGCAACTGAGTTTTGAGATTGATCCTAGGTTTTTAGGAAATGTAGATTTAGTGATTCTACTAGTTTTGGGTCTTGCAGTTCGTATTGAAAGTGATTCGAGCTAATTCACCAATTAACTTAGTTTAATACTTAATCAATTTTCGTCTAATTTCTAAAAGATTCGGTCCTTAGTGATTTCTGCCTGAGGTGGTACTCGGGTCTTTGTACGGATTTTTCTGAGACATTACAAATCGACACCCGACCTAATTGACTAAACCCACACCGACCTAACTCCCAAATCAAATATTCAATTAATAATATATATATAATACTTCATTTTTTATTTTTAAATATAATATATTATATTATATATAATATATATTCCAGTCGAGCCGAGCTTGAGCTTCGGGCCGAGCCGAGTTCAAGTCGAGTCGAGTCGAGTCGAGTCAAGATCCACTATGATCGAACTCGGCTTGTTTTCAAAACGAGCTGGGTCATTTGAAGCTTGGCTCTCCTCGAGTCGTCGTTCGAGCCGAGCTAGATCGAGCTGAGCCGAGCAAGCTTTTCGAGCTAGCTTGGTTCGTGTACAGCCCTAGGCACGAGCTCTTGAGCTTCATGGACGCATACTCAGGCTATAATCAGATAGTCATGCACCCATGTGACAAGCAGAAGATGACCTTTGTCACCTAGAAATGTCTTTATAGTTACAAGGTCATACCCTTCGGATTGAAGAATGTTGGAACTACGTACTAACAGCTAGTAAACAAAAGTAAACAAAATGTTTGCTTGGTAGATTGGACGGTCCATGGAGGACGACATGCTAGTGAAAAGCATCAAGACCGCTGACCACATAGCCGACCTCAATGAGACTTTCTCGATTTAAGGCAATACCAAATGAAGCTGAACCCGACCAAGTGTGCGTTCGAAGTCAACTCGGGTAAGTTACTCGGTTTCCAGGTCAGCCAAAGAGGAAGCAAACCCCGAAAAAATCAAAGCTCTACTAGACATGAAGTCACTTTAGATGGTGAAAGAGATCCAGTGCCTCACCTGTAGAATCGCCGCCCTCAATCGCTTTGTGTCCAGGGCAACCGACAAATACCTCCCCTTCTTTCAGCAACTGAAGGGTAATAAGAAGGTAGAATGGACCCCAGATTACGAGCTAGCATTCCAACAACTGAAACAATACTTGAGATCACCCCCACTGCTATCAAAGCCAGAGCGTGAAGAATCCTTGTTACTGTACTTGGCAGTCCCACGACCACAGTCAGCTCGACGCTAATCCAAGAATCTGAAGGAAAGCAACGTCCAGCGTACTATGTCAGCAAAGCCTTGGTTCTAGTCAATGCGCGATATCCATACCTTAAAAAACTGACTCTAGCTCTGATAATATCATCTCGGTGACTTTGCCCACACTTCCAAGCTCACACGATAATAGTCTTAACCGACTGGCCTCTTCGCCAGGTACTTCAAAGGCCTCGGGTGTTAGGAAGACTCACCAAATGGGCGATCGAGCTCAGCTAGTTTGATATCAAATACCAGCCGAGGAGCGCCATCAAGGGTCAGGCAGTGGCTGACTTCATTGTCGAGCTTACTAGTCAAGAGAACAAGGCTACCTCGGACGGCTAGGAAGAACCTCTTGACCCGACTAGTAGGTCTGGTCAAGAAAGCAAAGCTTGCCAGTCAACCACTGCACCGAATGATACAAGGCTCAACCAACTTCGCCAGGTACTTCAAAGGCCTCGGGTGTTAGGAAGGCTCACCAAATGGGCGATCGAGCTCAGCAAGTTTGATATCAAATACCAGCCGAGGAGCACCATCAAGGGTCAGGCAGTGGCTGACTTCATTGTCAAGCTTACTAGTCAAGAGAACAAGGCTACCTCGGACGGCTAGGAAGAACCTCTTGACCTGGCTAGCAGGTCTGGTCAAGAAAGCAAAGCTTGCCAGTCAACCACTGCATCGAATGATACAAGGCTCAACCAACTGATAAAAAATGCTCAGATGACAAAAATTGACCAGAGCATCTGGACGCTGTATGTGGACTAAGGCTGTACACGAGTCAAGCTAGCTCGAAAAGCTCGCTCGACTCGGCTCGAGTCAGCTCGGATTGACTCGGCTTGAAATGCCGACTCGAGGTGAGTCAAGCTTGTTTTTTAAAGCTCGAGTTGAGTTCAAGCCGAGTTCGACCATGGTGCATTTCAACTCGACTCGAAGCTCGAGCTCGACTCGGCTCGAATAATATATTTTAATATTATATATATAACAATAATATTAAATATAAATAAAATGTTTAACTTTAAAAAAAAGTTAAAACTAAAAATTTTTACTAAAAAACCCTACTCGACCGTGCTGGATTGAGTCGGGTTGGGGTTCGGGTCGGGGTGGGGACCGGGTTAGGTCGGGTTGGGCACCGGGTTGAGTTGGGTGTGGGTTTGGGTCGAGCTGGGTGCTAGGTTGGCATATGAACAAGCTCGACTTGACTCGAACTACTAGCTTGACTCAAGATTGACTCGAAAGCTTTGGCAAACAAGCCAAGCTTCAATGTTGAGCTCGAGCGCGAGCTCGAGCTTAAGCTCGAACTCGAGTATAGCACGGATGAGTCAAGCCTAGCTTGGCCCAGCTTGACTTGACTCGGCTCAATGTATAGCCCTAATGTGGACAGATTGTCCAACTCTAAACGCGGTGGAGCTGGGATTGTCCTCCTAGCCCCTGACCTGACATCAATCAAGTACACTCTGAGGTTCAGTTTTTGCACTTCAAACAACATGGCTGAATACGAAGCACTGCTAGCAGAACTCAGGTTAGGGACAACTATGGGGGCTTAGGCCCTCGAAGTCCACCGCGACTCTTAGCTTGTCGTCAACCAAATCTTGGACGAATATCAGGCAAAGGAGATGCGAATGATTGCATATCCGGGCAAGGCTCAGGAATTAATGGGCAAATTCTAGAGGTGTAGCGTCAATTTAATCCCAAGGGCGACAAAGTTCATGGGTGGATGAGCTAGCAAAGCTAGCATCTGCGACTGAATGAGACATTCCGAGGACTGTCCCAATCAAGTTTTTAGCCGAGCCGAGCATCAATCAGCTCATATCAAATGCCGTTCTACCCGTGCATATAACCCCAAGCTGGATGGACTGATCATAAGGTATCTTAGAGAAGGAAAGCTCCCCGACGACAAATTGGAGGCACGATGACTCAGACTCAGATCAGCCTGGTACACGATGACTGGGGACGTCTTGTATAAAAGAGGGTTTTCCTTGCCCTATCTCATGTGCCTCTGACCAGAAGAGTCTGACTACGTCCTGAAGGAAATTCACGAAGGAATATATGATAATCACTCTGGCGGTCGAGCCTTAGCCCACAAGGTCATCTGACAGGGCTACTTCTGGCCAACCCTCCAAGAGGACACCAGGCGCTTCGCTCGGAAATGTGATAAGTGCCAAAGATTCACAGTTGTTCCCAGATGACCCGCTGAAGAGTTGACTCCTATGACCGGACCCTAGCCGTTCACTCAATGGGGTATCGACATCATAGGGCCATTACCCTTGGGCAAAGGGCAGACTTGATACGCCATTATAGCAATTGATTATTTCACAAAGTGGGCAGAAGCCGACCCTGTGGCCAAAATCACTGAGCAGAAAGCCACTGATTTCGTGTTGAAGAATATCATCTGTCGGTTTGGTATCTCACACACCATTGTCTCAGACAATGGGAGGCAGTTCAACAATGACAAATTTCACATGTGTCAAAAGGTAAGCATTCCAAATGCCTATTCGTCACCTCGGCACCCTTAATCGAATGGATAGGTCGAAGTGATCAACAAGATAATAAAAAAATCATCTCAAGACCAAGCTCGAGAAGGTAAAAGGTGTTTAGGCCGAGGAACTCCCTTTCGTGCTCTGGGCTTATGGAACTACAACTTAGTCTTCAACCGGAGAGACTCCGTTCTCTCTCTCATTTGGACCCGAGGCCATCGTCCCGGTTAAAGTGGGACTCCCTACGACGCTCGTGCGATCTTACAATGAGGACCAGAATGACGAGCAGATAACTATGTGCCTCGATCTCCTCGAAGAGACAAGGGAATTGGCCAGGCTCAGGACCGCTGCTCGGCAATAGTAGGTCGCTTGATTTTACAATTCCAGGTTCAAAATTCGGAGGTTCCGACCAGGGGACCTAGTCCTCCATAAGACGTTCCAGAACACTTCAAAGCCTGGAACAGAAACCCTAGAATGGACCTAGGAGGGACCCTATCGGATAATAAATGCAGCTCAGCCTGACTCCTACTGACTTGAAGACCCACCGCTTTCTCGTGGTCAGTCCACTGGATCTTTGGATTTAACTCGTTCTTTGGATATTGCCCTAAAATGATCTCTCCAAATGGATGGAAGGTGTGGATGCAAAACATACATCATGGTGGGGCCCACGGAACTTGTCGACGTCACTTCAGTAGCTAGTCTCGCGACTCAACCTGTGAATATAGTCAACCCGTCAGTAGCTAATCCCCTCCCGGACGCGAGAGAAATTTCGTTTTTACGAAATTCTCTCCTCTTCTCCGGAAAATCGCAATCAATCTCATCTTCCGTAAAAAACTTTCTAGAAATTTATCTTTTTCTTTTTCAAATCCGAACTGAAATCTCCGTAAATCTCGGTGAAATCAAGTTCGCTTTCAAATCTCTTTCTTTGAAGAAAAGAAAATGGTTTTTTAAAAGGGTTTTCTTATCTCGGATAATTTAGAGCTATCAACAGCGATTTGCCACTAAATCTAGCCGAAATCCACTTCCGCGGGTAGATCGGGAGAAAAAGAAGGTAAGAGATCTTTTTTGTATATATTTTTTGTATTTATTTCAATTTTTTTTTCAATAACAAGGAGAACGATAGCTATTTTTTCGATAAAATCGAAAATATCGCCGATATTTCGTTGATATTTGGAAGAGAAACGAAAACTTGGGGTTTCGGTATCGCCGGTTCAGCGACACCGATAATATCGCCGATATTATCGATTTCTCGTCGACAATTCAAACACTGGTCTTAACCGACCGGCCTCTTTGCCAGGTACTTCAAAGGCCCCAGGTGTTAGGAAGGCTCACCAAATGGGCGATCGAGCTCAGCGAGTTTGATATCAAATACCAGCTGAGGAGCGCCATCATGGGTCAGGCAGTGACTGACTTCATCGTCGAGCTTACTAGTCAAGAGAACAAGGTTGCCTCGGACGGCTAGGAAGAACCTCTTGACTCGGCTAGCAGGTCTGGTCAAGAAAGCAAAGCTTGCCAGTCAACCACTGCACCGAATGATACAGGGCTCAACCAACTGATAAAAAATGCTCAGATGACAAAAATTGACCAGAGCATCTGGACGCTGTATGTGGACTAAGGCTGTACACGAGTCAAGCTAGCTCGAAAAGCTCGCTCGACTCGGCTCGAGTCAGCTCAGATTGACTCGGCTTGAAAGGCCGACTCGAGGTGAGTCAAGCTTGTTTTTTAAAGCTCGAGTTGAGTTCAAGCTAAGTTCGACCATGGTGCATTTCAACTCGACTCGACTCGAAGTCAACTTGACTCGAAGCTCGAGCTCGAGCTCGAATAATATATTTTAATATTATATATATATAACATTAATATTAAATATAAATAAAATGTTTAACTTTAAAAAAAGTTAAAACTAAAAATTTTTACTAAAAAACCCTACTCGACCATGCTGGATTGAGTCGGGTTGGGGTTCGGGTCGGGGTGGGGGCCGGGTTAGGTCGGGTTGGGCACCGGGTTGAGTTGGGTGTGGGTTTGGGTTGAGCTGGGTGCTAGGTTGGCATATGAACAAGCTCGACTCGACTCGAACTACTAGCTTGACTCGAGATTGACTCAAAAGCTTTGGCAAACAAGCTAAGCTTAAATGTTGAGCTCGAGGGCGAGCTCGAGCTTGAGCTCGAACTCGAGTATAGCACGAATGAGTCAAGCCTAACTTGGCCCAGCTTAACTTGACTCGGCTCGATGTACAGCCCTAATGTGGACAGATTGTCCAACTCTAAACGTGGCGGAGCTAGGATTGTCCTCCTAGCCCCTGACCTGACATCAATCAAGTACACTCTGAGGTTCAGTTTCTGCACTTCAAACAACATGGCTGAATACGAAGCACTGCTAGTAGGACTCAGCTTAGCGACAACTATGGGGGCTTAGGCCCTCAAAGTCCACCCCGACTCTTAGCTTGTCATCAACCAAATCTTCGACGAATATCAGGCAAAGGAGATGTGAATGATTGCATATCTGCGCAAGGCTCAGGAATTAATGGGCAAATTCTAGAGGTGTAACGTCAATTTAATCCCAAGGGTAAAAAACTCATGGGTGGATGAGCTAGCAAAGCTAGCATCTGCGACTGAATGAGACATTCCGAGGACTGTCCCAATAAAGTTTTTAGCCGAGCCGAGCATCAATCAGCTCATATCAAATGCCGTTCTACCCGTGCATATAACCCCAAGCTGGATGGACCTAATCATAAGGTATCTTAGAGAAGGAAAGCTCCCCGATGACAAATTGGAGGCACGATGACTCAGACTCAGATCAGCCTGGTCCACGATGATTGGGGACATCTTGTATAAAAGAGGGTTTTCCCTGCCCTATCTCATGTGCCTCTGACCAAAAGAGTCCGACTACGTCCTGAAGGAAATTCACGAAGGAATATATGATAATCACTCTGGCGGTCGAGCCTTAGCCCACAAGGTCATCTGACAGGGCTACTTTTGGCCAACCCTCCAAGAGGATGCCAGGCGCTTCGCTCAGAAATGTGATAAGTGCCAAAGATTCACAGTTGTTCCAAGATGACCCGCTGAAGAGTTGACTCCTATGACCGGACCCTAGCCGTTCACTCAATGGGGTATTGACATCATAGGGCCATTACCCCTGGGCAAAGGGCAGACTTGATACGCCATTGTAGCAATTGATTATTTCATAAAGTGGGCGGAAGCCGACCCCGTGGCCAAAATCACTGAGCAGAAAGTCACTGATTTCGTGTTGAAGAATATCATCTGTCGATTTGGTATCTCGCACACCATTGTCTCAAACAATGGGAGGCAGTTCAACAATGACAAATTTCACAACATGTGTCAAAAGGTCAGCATTCCAAATGCCTATTCGTCACCTCGGCACCCTCAATCGAATGGACAGGTCGAAGCGATCAACAAGATGATAAAAAAATCATCTTAAGACCAAGCTCGAGAAGGCAAAAGGTGTTTAGGCCGAGGAATTCCCTTTCGTGCTCTGGGCTTATGGAACTACAACTTAGTCTTCAACTGGAGAGACTCCGTTCTCTCTCTCATTTGGACCCGAGGCCGTCATCCCGGTTAAAGTGGGACTCCCTACGGCGCTCGTGCGATCTTACAATGAGGACCAGAATGACGAGCAGATAACTATGTGCCTCGATCTCCTCAAAGAGACAAGGGAATTGGCCAGGCTCAGGACCGATGCTCGACAATAGTAGGTCGCTTGATTTTACAATTCCAGGTTCAAAATTCGGAGGTTCTACCAGGGGACCTAGTCCTCCGTAAGACGTTCCAAAACACTTCAAAGCCTGGAATAGAAACCCTAGAATGGACCTAGGAGGGACCCTATCAGATAATAAGTGCAGCTCAGCCTGGCTCCTACTGACTTGAAGATCTAGAGAACCGACCTCTACCTCATCCATGGAATGTTGAGCATCTAAAGATCTACCACTTGTGAGCTAAATCATGAAGAAAAAGTGACCGAGGTCAGAAACTACTTATATTACATGTAAATTCCTACGGGTTTTCATAATAAAAACTCCTCGGCATGAAAGATTTTCATCTAAACTTCGTGTCTACTTATTCATGCTACCGAGGACCTCCTTCAATGTCAGGAGAAACACTTCTGTGATGGCCTGACCCTTAAAGAAGTGGTCAGTCCATTAACTATAACTACACACATGTCGACAAATAAGCCAAGTCAACACTTATAAATCAGCACGATTAACCACACTACTACTACTTACAAGTGCACGACAATACAAATTTATCAAACGAATACATAGAAATGTAAAAACCGCAAGATGGGGCAAAAACTCTCTATCCATTAAACCGGGCCAGATTACAAAATTCTTATAAAAAAGAAAAAAAAGAAAAAAGAAAAATACATCTAATCTGCTCGAGGAGGGGGCTGTTCGGATGGAGGAGGCTGCTCGGCTTCAACCTGCGAAGGCCCTTTTGAGGCTTCATCACTGAGGAGGGCGTCCAGGTTCAGGTCGGGATACAACCATTTGATATCCTCATTGCAATTATCATAACTACAATTGTAAATGACATCGGCCTCATCGAATCTCTCCTTTGAGGCCTTGTTTTCTTCTATAGCTACGGCTTTGATTGACAGAAGGGACACCTCAGACTTGGCTAGTTGGGTAGCTAAGGTCTTTTCGACCTCCACCAATTTAGCCGTTGAACTGGTCTTCACCCTCTCTAGCTTTGCCCTCAGCCCTGTTACATTTGCCTCAATGGATGAGAGATGCGCCCTCACTCTCCCCAGCTTGGGCTTGGTGGAGATGAGATGGGACTTCGCCTCGTCAAGGTCGATCATCACCAAGCTCTCCTCCCGGGCTTCTGCCAACAAAATCTTCAGAGCATCTCGCTCCTCCCCAACGGACTTCAACGCATCCTTCAAGGCCTTAACCTCGGCCACCTTCTCCTGAAGGCCCTCACCAAGGGCCCCAACTTTGGCCACCCTTTCCTCGAGGACCTTGTTCAAGGCCTCGACCTCAGCAGTCTCCATGTCATGCTCGTCAACTACCTGCATTATCCTATCCCGAGTGGATAGCAGCGTAGGGACAATCTGAGCATAAAAGACAGGCAAACAAATTAGAAGATGCAAAGGAAGCTTAACAACGGAAGAAAAGAGTGTACCTTATAACAAAGCGCGACCATGTCGGTAAGAAAGGACTCTGAGCGAGAGCCCATCAAGTTGGCAATATCCTCCTCAGGAACATGTTTCGTCGCCTAACTGGACAGGCAAGACATATGGTGACCCAGCGAGTATGCTCTCGCCTCCTTAGGAGCCTAGGGGCTCGAAGCAGCGACCCCCTCAACATCATAGGGGGCCAGTGGGTCAGACTCGACCATCGAAGGGCCAGCCCCCTCAGCTCTTCGGACGACCTTGTCCGATATGAGATACTCAACCTCCTCGACCGTAAGATCGGCCTCGGCCCCTTCGGCCACAGAAGCCTCAGGGACTGGATATATCTCCTCCATGTCCAGGTCGACCACCTCCACCGCGCTCGGCTGAGAAGGGGCGACCAGCACGGGAGCCTCTCCTCCTCCCACCTCAGTTGGGGCTAGTTGGTTTGTCAAGGGTGGCTCAGCCTCGACCTCTGACCTCACCTCCACGGTGGAGGGGAGTATCTAGGCGATGGAAGGAGTCGCCTTCTTTCGGACGACCATCTTAGTCCGGATCATCTCCTCGATTAGGGGGAGGGGGGGGGGGGGGCTTCCTCTTCCCAGACTTGTGGGGCTCGGCCATACCTCCATGGCATAACTCAAGTCATCTGAGTACCAACGTAAAGGAATCTTAACTGATGAACAACTACTCACCAAGAGAAGAAAGAGAAGGGATCGATTTGCAGAGCCCGGATTAACATAGAAGCTTAGGACTAATGAGTTTGTTCCAGAGGTGAAACTCCTTCAAGATCTTCGCCTTGTCCACTTGGCCGTGATGGAAGGTAGACAACTCGGGTGGACCCTTGGGGAAAACTGCAGATGTACAAAAGAAAAATCAGGTCAACTTAAAGTTCAAAAGCAGAAAAAGGAGACTAGAATGCCACGATGATGTCTGAACTAGGGTGGAAAATTTGTTTGGTAATTTGACTCGAAGATGAGCCAGTTCGGCAGCAGGTGCCTACCATTCTCCCGAAGCCCAGAACCATTTATTCTTCCAATCCTTGTTGGAGGTCGGGAGTTTGGCGACAAGGCTTTGACCTCGGTTCGCTTGTTCTGAGAAGTAGTACCAGCACGGTCGCATGAGGTTGTGTTTGGTCTGCTACAGATTAGGGCTGAAAGTCGGGCGGGTTTGGTCGGGTTGCTGCTCAACCCTAACCCAACCCAAGGTTCCTATACCTCAACCCTAACCCAACCCAACCCTATCTCGGGTTGGGAATTCTCAACCCAAGCCCAACCCAATCTCGAGTTGGGAATTCTCAACCCAAACCCAACCCAAGCGGGCTCGGTCTGGTTGATCAGGTTGGTCGGGTGTATACATGCTAATATTTTCGTTATTACATTCATTTATTATATTTCAATATAACACTTATTTTTTGTATCTATGATTTTATTAATTATATATGTGATTATTCACCATAAAGAACTTCATTTTTTTCTTTAAAAAAATAAGCTAAAATATAGGACAACTACTCCTTTAAAAGTCATGTAGCATAGCATGCAATCTATTTGAGAGAGAGAAATTCGGCATATCTTGTTAGCTTTAGTCCTTGGAAATGACGTGGATAAATGAGACCCGAGATTGCTGTGTGCCTTCGACACAAACGATCCACACTCAATTATAATTTATAAGTAACTAATATATTGATCGGGTTCGGGTTGGGTCAACCTGAGACCTCAACCCGAGCCCAACCCAAGTTTTATCGAGTTGGTGTTTGTATAGCCCAAGCTTGAGATCAGACCCGATATATCCTGCCCAAACCCAACCCAATGTCGGGTCAGTCACGGGTCGGTCGGGTTGAACCCGCCCAACTTTCTGCCCTACTACCGATAGATGAATTCATCCGGTGTTAGCTCTTTGTTCTTGAGCTAAAACCAGATGATGTAAGTCCCCAGTAGCACCCTCCAAGCATTCGGGATGAGCTGACCTGGATCCAATCTTAGCCGCGCTATCATGACCCTCACAAACGAGTGTAGTGGAAGCCGAAGTCTGCATTGGAGGGCGAAGATGAATATGGCTACCTTCCCTTCAGTTGGATCCCCGGGAACGTCATAAGTGCTAATGCTTGGATGTGTATAGAGTCTAGAATCTGGTATTCCAAACGGATCTTGGCCATAACAACCTCTTTCAGAATCGACCCCCCGGGACCAACCTCAGAAGGCTGCTCGGCTGATGGCTGAGTGGCCGCCCTAATGGACCCCAATAGAATCGGAGAAGGTGGTTCCAATGGGACCCTAGACCGGGAGTCCACACTTCCTCGATCGAAATCATCCTCATAGGCATAGACCTCGTGCCGTACGTCTGAATCGTCTGACATATCGGGTAGTTAATAGAAAAAGAGAGAGGAAGGGAAGCAAATGCAAAGTGGGACGACCGGAAAAGATGGTGAACTCACCGAAAATCGCCTGCTCCGAGAGTCTAGTAGCAGTGAGGATACTTGGAAAGCAAATAGTCAAGCTGATGACGATGTCATCAACTTTTATAAACTCTCTTAGCCGCACGCATTAATGACCAGCATTACATGCCACATGCGAATAGCCATCTCCCCGACCACCGCCTTACACGCGTCCGCACCCCATAAGCTCTGCCAATCCGGATTCCCGAGCTGCGCCATGCCTTTAATGAGCAACATTAAATGTCACAAACAAAGAGCCATCTCCTTGTCCATCACTTTACACGCGACGATCTCTCATTCACTGTGCGGATCCGCGTTCTCGACCTATGCCACGTGTCCACACCTCAAGGGTCCCCAGTCGAAAAGCTCCCCCAACAGAGTACGACACCTGGACTATAGCAAGCCATCATTGTGGATTTTCCTCGATCTTGCTGCCCCTGCTAGTTGGCAGTTAATGTGAAACAACTCATCCGCTTGACCTTGTCCCACCGACTTACTTCCTGAACTCACATTGTAAACTCAAGAAGTAGGGGGCTTGTGTTTTGAGGAAATATAGTCCAATCGTCCTTAGGGTCGGCTCGGGCTGACGAGCATACACTCCTGCGCCATCTCACTCAGAGAAGCTAGAGTTCACTTTCCCAAGCGCAGCCTTCGGCAATGCACGTCCCCAAGCTTCCACCTCTGTACCTCACAAGGACTGTCTTGAAGTGCCCTGGTCAGTCCAGCTTGTCTCAGGATAGGCCCAAGGGGTTGATTGGCTTGGTGAAGTTGAGTAAGAGCTCATCAAGGACAGATGGGACTGAAGAGAAGATAACCGTTCTTAGGGTCGGCTCGGGCTAACGAGCATACACTCCTGCGCCATCTCACTCAGAGAAGCTAGAGTTCACTTTCCCAAGCGCAGCCTTCAGCAGCGCACGTCCCCAAGCTTCCACCTATGTACCTCACAAGGACTGTCTTGAAGTGCCCTGGTCAGTCCAGCTTGTCTCAAGATAGGCCCAAGGGGTTGATTGGCTTGGTGAAGTTAAGGAAGGTCTCATTAAGGACAAATGGGGCCGAAGAGAAGATAGGGCCAACCTTCAGCTTAAAAAAAACCAATAGCCCAGACGACCAATGCAGAATTTCGAAGCTCCTTGGAGCAATCCCTAGCTGATCAACCAAAGTTCTGCTCGGCCCATCCCCGGTCGATCGATTGGTTCAGCTCGGCTCAGTTCAGGTCGGCTTCATCCGGTAAACCGATTAGATCAGCTCGACCCGACACAAATAAACAAAGGTTCAGCTCGAATATTTGTGATGACCAATTTCTGTTGCCTTTAACTTCTTCACGAGTCCTGATAGCCTCCTCTGATTATTCATATATGGATCCACCTCGGATGAGATAAGGGGTCCATACCGTGCCGACCCACGATGTTTCGACTAGAACCGTGTGGACCTATCTCCTCGACTGGGTGGATGATCTTCCTCGGCTATGCACAACTCTAGGGTAACCATTGATGCCCATCACTTACGTAATCGTCCACCGTGTGATTCCAGGGTAACTGCCCACATTCACCACTTAAGCACATCTCGCCCAACGGCTAACATCTTACCTAAGATTATGGACTACTTCGTCCTACGGACACTATAAGTAAGGGCCCCATCTACATGAAAAGGTATGTAGAATCTCTCACCCTAAACCCTTCTACACAACCAAACTCAGATTCCTAGCCTGAGTTTGGCATCGGAGGGTCCCCTGCTCTAGCTAGGGTCTCCTTGGTTCTTCTATTGTGCATGTGCTCGGAGGTCTGAGGAGGGCGGTCTAGATTCTTACATCAATAGGGTGTATAAACCATTACTCATTTTCTAACAACTTCTTGCACAACCTTGCCACTGCCAACTCAATATGAGCCAATTCTTTAGTTGGCCATTGTGTGAATCTCTACTAGTAAGGAGTAGCTTTTGGACATTTTTGCTCTAGCAATTAGTTTCAAAGGGAGGAAAACTTTGAATCTAAATTATATGGGAAGCCATTTTAAATAAAATCAGGATTATTTTGAAAATTGGAAGTGTAGCTACTGTCCGTTGTAAGGTTCAAATTTCACCCCCACAAAAAAGCCTACAATAGCTTAGATTTTATTAGCATCTTTTCAATTCTATGATGGAGTAGTCCTCTGGAACTTCTCTTGTGTGTGGCCCGCATAGAGAGTAGCAACGGGGAGATGATGTAGAGCTGGTTGCAGACAATTTCATGGCCAAGATGGACCAAAGAAGGCCTGATCAGAGGTGGAAGTGATCCGGACCGTCAGAACCTTAAAATGGGCATATCTCGCAAATCGAAATGAGTTATTCGACATACCGTATATGATTTTGGGGTAGGAGAGGCTACTTTAGCCAACCAACCCGCTATGCTGGGTTGCCCACACCGAATTTGCGAGATTCCATCAGATTGACGGTTGAAAATCCTTTTTATTTCCATTTTTACTATTTATAGTAAGTTTTAGTTCAATCATAACTTTTGATCCATTGAGTTTTAGGAGTTGTGTCCAACATGAAAAGTGCATAGAAAATTAGGAGAACAAAGTGGTTAGGCCAAATATGAGGTCAAGCAGAAGTCATGACCATCTATAAATAGTAAGTTTACACGATTTTAGGGAGTTTTAGTTGTAGTTTGGTTCCGAAACTTCTCCCCATGATTCGTATCACTATTTAAGGGTTGTAAACTCGTTATTTATTTATTTATTAATTTATCCATTTATTTTTAAATTTTTAGAAAATTATTTCTATTTTCTTATTTTCCTCATGGATTCAAGGTATTTCTGTGAGGAGTCCAAATAAGCTCCATGGTTTTAGAGTAGTTATCCCCTACGGAAGACAGTGCTGGACCTCAACATATCCTTCCCTGCTGTGTTAGGACGCAATAAAGAATATTTTAAAACAATCATTTACGAGATTTAATGATTCCTAAGAGCAAATTTTATTCTCTTCTTTCCAACTGTTTTTCTATTTGATTTTGGTCCAGTCATGTTATTTGGTAATAAAGATAATAATGAGTATAAAAGAATTAATGACTTTTTCAGTTGAAGATTTTGATGGAACAATTATTTTATTTCATGGTGCTTTAAAAAAAAATTTTAAAAAAAAAAAACTTAAAAGAAAGTAAGTGTTGGGAGAAATGGCAAGCATTTGGAAGGGATGATGAGGGCCGGAGTTCATTTTGGTCATAGTACAAGGAAATCAAATCCTAGAATGGGACCTTAAATCGTTGCAAAATATAAAGGTATTTATATTACAAATCTCATTAAAACTGCTTATTTTGCAAACCTCACAAATAGTAGGGAGGAAAGTGAAGAAGAAACACAGCATGTTATGATCTTATACTATCGTAGCTTCTATTCTTCATGTAGCATTTAGACTGAATGACTACTCAAGTGAGATTGCTACTTTAGTACAATTAATGTAGAAATTAGTTTATGAAAATTTTACTAAATGCAATCACAAGCCGAAACATGGTTAGATCATTTGTCTTGAGCTTATACTGAATGTGGTTAATCTATATCTCATTTGAAAAAAAAATAAATGCAATTTAGATGATACTTCCTGTTCGTTTTCTTCTTACAGAGGCTGTTTGGATACATAAACAACCAGTTTAAGTTAAATATTTAGCCATATCCGGAAAATAATGGGAAGTGTAAATATTTTCTTGTTAGATATTAATCAATAGAAATGGTTTTCAAACCCATTGCAGATTTCCTCTATCTTCTTTTTCTTCTCTCAACCTTAACTTCCAACAATATAGCACAATCAATCAGCCGATTGATATTGGACCACACCGTCTGACTGGTGGCCAGAATCCAGTGACTCTCCATCTAGATGGCTATTGAAATGCCAGGAATGATGATGATGATGATGATGACAATGGCCATGGTGGTGGTGGCGGCTGATGATGATAATGGCAAAGGTGGTGGTGAGCAGTCCAGTCCATTTAAGGATTCAAAAGCATTTTGGTAATATATATGAAAAACCCAGATCTTGCACAAAAGAGTAAGGGCTTGGGTTAGGAATAACCATCACACACCGGCTCAGTCCACTGGGTAATAGGCACTTTCTTTTCCATGCAGGGGCCGTGTGATGAGTGGTTTGGATTAGTGAATGGTGTAACCCATACGAAATGAATGGATTGTTTCAATAAAATTGCCAGCCATTAAAAATCCACATACACCTGTGGCCTACCTGATGACTGGACCAGCTTAATTTTTGCATGTGGCCATCTTCAGGTGGGACCTACCTCATGTTCCCCTTTTATTTTTACACAAACTTGCCAAAATGAAACTTACATGATCCTCATTGGGGAGTTTATATTTTCAGTGGAAGGTGGACCCCGGCCAAAACAATTAGACTACGTTTGGTGCCAGAGTTCCTGTAAATTGGTTTTGATGTTATATTTGAAATGAAAGTGGCTTCATCAAGGGCCTACATCTCTGAAACCAACGCAGGAGGTTTGCTAGGCCCACATGCATGTAGGATTGTATGGTCACTTGCACTTGCATCCACAGGCAAGTACATGTGCCAATACATGTGTGTGAGATCCAAGCTTTCCATCAGGTTTGCCACACCATTCAGATCTTCTGGCTCAAAAAAGAAGACGAAGAATAAGAAGAAGATCATGTTGTTTCATTCAGGTGGGCCAGTGTAGAAAATAAATGTATGGCTAGAAAGCTTTTTAACAAACCGTTTGCTTTCTACACTAGCCCATTTGAGTGAAACAGGCTGATTTGTTAGTTAAGAGACCTAATCAAGGTGGCCCATCAGACAGATCGGATCTCATGCGCATCCAGTATCGGCGCATGCTTATTATGTGTAGATGGGGCAGAGCAAACCTCCCAATACAAAACCCTAAAATTCTATACCATTGATCATTACTGTTTTAGATTGACAAATCCCAAAATTAAAGTGACTTCTGAAGGTCAGTTTGGAGGGGCAATGAAACCCAAAAACCGATATTTTCAGAAACAACTTGAGTTGAAAAAGACAAATGTTCTGGTTTGGGGTTTCTTTGGTTGCACCAAATATCATGAATTTTCATGATTAATCAGTCTAATTTAGAGCAAAATTTCATGATTTCAGTGCAACCAAACACGCCCTATCAAAAACATAGTTCTAAAGCTAGCTGACTCAACCCTCTGGGTTGGACTCTTTTAACTATGCAGAAGCTGCCTCTCCTGCAAGCTGTCAAAACTATGGTCAGATTCAGACTGTCCTGGCCATAGTGGAAGGTGACTCAAAAAATGCAGTTGCGGATTTGATTGAGGAGGTGCCGGATTTTTGTAGAGGCAAGCAGATCGTTTTCGTCCATGTGGGCAGAGGTGTGGTTTCTTCAGCATCTCAATAAGGAAATCCACAATCGCAGTTCTCATTCACAGTGGTGGCAGCTCTTCTTGGTATTCTGCAGGTCTGAGGCTCGTGGTTTACTTTCAAGTTTTGAAGTTGGCAATGTTGTTGTGAGTGGTTAGTGCTGTTGAAACTTTTATTCCTGTTGGGCAGTGGTTTTGCTCATTAAGTCTTCATTGGCAAACCTTCGGTCCATTACCTCTCTCTTTCTAAAATACCAAATGTGGTGATGAAAAGATTGGAAAGAAATTAGAGGGATATTTATGGCAAGGCAAAGGGGAAGGAAGGCAGTACACAACTTGTTTAAATGGAGTGATGTGCAGATAAAAGGGAAGGCAAGTTTTTATATAGGAAGGATCAAAGAAAGGGATTGGGCTCCAATTGAAATGGCAATGGCACTTTGGAGGCATGGGTAGTCGGAATCGAACCCACATCATTAGCTTGGAAGGCTAGGGATTATAGTCGATGTTGATTAATCATTTTTAATGTCTCTAATTCAAAACGAGCAGGCTTTGTGGAGGAAGCATATCCAAAGTAAATACAGAGTCAAGGAAAGGGGTTGGATTGTGGATGATTGGGGTGGGGCTCTGGGGAGATGGTTGTGTGAAGAAAACCACCTAGTTCAAAGAGGTATCCATAGAGCGGGGTGCATGTTGTGATGTGAATAGATTCTCAGAGGATACGTGGTTTGGGCAATTCTCCCTTGGAAAATGCTTTAATGAGGATTGATAGATGGCTAGCCAAAAAGAGATCAAGGTAAAATGAACGTTATGAGACTACAGAATTTATTAACTTTTGGGCCTGTCTTGAAGAAGTGTTCATTGACTACAATAGGGTGGACAAAGGATTTGGAAATGATCTTCTGAGGGAGACTATTTGGTGAAGTCCTTTTTATCCCCAAGTTTGGAGGTCATTCCCTCGAATTGGGTTGTGTTGGCCAAACCAATCCTGACAAAGGTTACCACTTTTTGTTGGATAGTGGTTGCCAGCAAAATCCGCATGCCAGATCATCTTCAGCACTGAAACCTTCAGTTTCTGAATATATGTAGCATGTGCAATGAAGCAAAGGTACATTGATCGCTTGTTTGTGGACTGTAAAGTGGCCATTGCAGTTTGGGCCACTTTCTTAATTTATGAGGTGTGTTGGGTTCTTCCAGATATAGTAGAGAAGTTTGAAGGATGGTAGGATGGTTTATTAAGAGAGAGGAAATATACCATGGCAAAATGCTCCAGGTGTCATCTTGTGGAGCACCTGGAAAGAGGGAGATAGGAATATTTGAAGATGGACTGATTCTAGTGCAAAAGGTAATATCTAAAATTAAAAGCTACTTGGTAGGATTGGCCCTTGGTTGGGAGGACTTTGAAGATTTAGTGGCATCAGATGTTTATTCCAACTGAAAAGAAATCCTTTTTTCCAAGAAAATCTAGGAGAGCATTTGTTTCGCTGACATGCTATTGGAAGCTAAAATTTACTCTGTAGGGCTTCTCTTCATCCTTGGAGGGAGGTGCAGGGATAGGGAGATGACAAGGGACTAGGAAACCGGGATGGTGGGATGAGTCGATGAAGTGGAAGCAAATGGGAAGGTGTTGGGCAAAGGAGCTGTGAATCTTCTCCAGCTTATTGCAATATCGGTTGTGGTGCAGGTCTCTTCTTTTGAGTTGTTGGACTTGCTTGTAGAAAATCAGATGACCCGTGGAGACTAAGCTTTATTGTAGATATAATCAATGTCTTAAATATTGATGATATCAGCCGATATATCCCACGATATATCTTGTATCCCACCTGTGCGATACAAAACACACAGGCAGTGCTGATATATCTCACATGTTCAATCAAGTGAGCATTTTCGATTTTCAATCATTTTTTTTTTTTTTTTGGTTGAAATTATGTTAAATCTGTGTCAAATGGTTATAAATCCATTGGTTCTTCATGTTTTGCATGAAAAGTCATTGATTTGGAGCTTTGATTTCGATATCCATTGGTTCTTCATGTTTTACATGTTTTTTTTTCAAAATTTTCCTTCAACCAGCTATCAATTGAGACTAATTTCGAAGTATATAGGAGTATTTCATGAAATGATCATCACATATATTCTAATTTCAAATTTTTAGTGTAGGTGGTCCGATTTGGAGAAAATTGGTGAAAATAAAAAATTTCTCAAATTTCTTCCAAATTGTTTACAATGTTGCACCCCAAACATGAAATCAAGCATGTATGCGGGCTAATATACTGATTTGTTAAGTCCTTGTCAATTTTTGGAAAATAAAAATCATTTTTCAATTAAAAATTAATAAAATATTATTCTTTAATTTTCTTTTCCATCAACCAGCTATCAATTGAGACTAATTTCGACGTATTTAGGAGTGTTTGATGAAATGATCATCACATACACTCTTAAATGTTATGCATTCAATTTGAATATAGTTGCATTAGCTCAGTAAGATAGTGCATAGCTTAGGACCCTATACAAAAGAAACCTATTATGTGCAGTTATTTTTTGAGATGGTATGATTTAAGAGTGTGTATTAAGGTCTTTTTTAACAATTCCTGAAGTTTCAATAAAAAAATTTAACCATTTTCCCAATGTTTCCCAAAAAGTGTGATAAATTACCCGATACAAACGATATATCCCATGTGATAACCGATACGTATCTGCATCCCAAGGATGCAATACGTATCTGTATCCCAAGGATGCGATACGTAACGCAATACTGATATTTCGAACACTGGATATAATCAAGGATATTGTGGCTAGGCTAAGCATCTTGTATTTTCTAGCCACAAAAAGATTCCTTGCAGGGAGTGTAGAGGCCTGAGATTTGTATTGTGAATCCTTTATGCTTTGTTAGCTTTCCTTTAACACGGCTTAGGTATCCATTAAAAACAAAGAAAAAAGAAAAAGAAAAAGGAGATGCATCCAAACACTTTTAGAATTGAAGAGGAGACAAAAAAGAAGCGAACAAAAAAGAGTATTGTGATGCCAATTACCAAATAACTTTGTCAACGTCCTATATTGCCAATCAGGTCCCACTAGGCATCTTGTTATCAGAAGAGCTGAGATAGGAGATAACACGGTCAGCTGCTTTGCAACCAGAAGCTATTGCTTTTCCCACAGACAGTCCATCCCTCTGGTTACCTGTAAATTCATACAGTCCATAAGAAGAAGAAAAAAGTACATCTGTATCATAATGAACACCCTTGAAGCACCACATGTAAGAAATTACACTTCACAGGCCCAGATCGCCTCACATAGGACCATCCTATTTCATTTTGTTTTCATTTTTTCAATGATCGACCAGAATTGTTGTTACTTGCAATTGGGTAGAATCATTCCTCTTTCATTTGTTTTCGTTTGGTTCAATTGTCATAGACAGCCTTTTCATCACATTTTGGGCAGTCTTTAAAAATAGTAGATTGCCAAAAGTTCAGAATGGGTGAGGCTGATATTGACAACAGTCCCATCCCATGCCAAAAGAGTACACTCGTATCAGATAATAAACACCCAAGTTGGCACCAAGTACACCCACATCGTACCAGTGAGCCAACAGTGGAAAGGATGCGCTCAGCTAGCCAGCTGCAAAGAATAGTGGGGAGCTGATTGATACATGTTTGCTAAACCCCACTTACATGCCAACACAATCATGCTCAATGCTAGACTTTAGGACATGTTAAATGACATAGGAATCACAATATTATACAAAACTACTATATATAATAAGTTTTCATTTATGGGGACCTAACCATGTGCTATTGAAAAAATAAATATATAAAATTTGTAGCCAATCAATGCATTGGCCAACACTCATTAATATATAAAATTTAGTATCACCAAGTATCGGCGATGTAATTGAAAATATCGGTGATATTTGGAAATTTTTATACTTCTAGCAATTTCAGTATAGTTGAACTAGCAATACCGATAATATCGTCAATATTTGGAACACTAGTCTTTACGAATCCCGCTACACCGGATCGGTGATATTCGGGACCTGTGTGTATCCGAGAAATAGTTGGATTAAACAACACAAATGACGTTTTTCCTAAGAAAGACAACAATAAATAAATAAAGAGCTCATCTTAGTGCCTAAAACATCCTCTTGCTGATATCAGTGAGTTA
Source organism: Magnolia sinica (assembly GCF_029962835.1). Classification (NCBI taxonomy): domain Eukaryota; kingdom Viridiplantae; phylum Streptophyta; class Magnoliopsida; order Magnoliales; family Magnoliaceae; genus Magnolia; species Magnolia sinica. Next base: position 92,785,694 of record NC_080577.1, read on the forward strand.
TCAACAAAAAACATTAAAAGTCACTACAGGGATGATTCCCTCCCGCTACACCAGTGCGTATTTGTATTCAGGACATAGTTGGATTAAACTACATAAACGACTTTTTCCTAAGAAAGAAAAACTACATAAATAAAGAATTATAGTTGGATTAAAAACACAACTGACTTTTTACCTAAGAAAAAAAAAAAAACAATAAATAAGTAAAGAACACATTGAGAGTCTCGCTACAAGGATGATTCCATCTTCTTCATCTTTCTGGTAATAGATATAAAAGATTACGCTTGATTAACTTTAAGGCAAAAGATAGTGTGAACATAGTGTGCTCCCACACCTCCCACCATCCAATAATTGCTAGAAAGAATTTTAACATCCATTTCAAAGGGGATTTCGTATTCACAATTTGAAATTCCTGCTAAATTCCCACCTTAATGGTGCTGCCACCAACTATAGGTGCTCACTGAACTTGTGCTCTACTTATAAATAACATGTTGATTCACCAATATATATAATTCGTGTGCAACTTGCAGATGTGTTTTTTAATCCTTTATGTGATAGCTCATATTGTAGTGTAAAAACAAGGCCATGATACAAAGTCAAAAAATGTAGCTATCTTAAAGTTCAATTTTTAAAGTACTTACCTGCATAGAAGAACCCGGGAAGATCTCCTTCCATCTTTGCTATACCTTCCAGCACTGAATCATAATCATGCCCATACAAGGGGAAGGCATTACTCCAGAACACATGTCTACAGTTGAATGTAGATAATCACTATTAGACAATGTGCATCAATAAAAAAGGAACAGGTCCTGAACCTCTCAAGTGATCAGGGCAATGGGGCCATGATCCTGGGTTCACATTAAACAAAGAAGAGGAATTATACAATCCTTGGGTAAAAGGATATGTATATTATCCTTTGGTTTGCAGTTTGTATAAGTGGCCTATGACTGCATAATTGACCATTGATCTGATGGGCCCAACAGTGGATGGAGCGTGCCTCAAACTTCTCAAATGGGAAATCCTAACCCTTCAAATGGTGGCCTATAGATAAACACTAAAGAAAAAAATACAGAAAGTCTGCATTGGAATGAAAAGGCAAAGAATTGATGCCTCTCTTGAGGATCATATAACTCTTAATCTTTAAAAAATGCATATTAAGCACAATACATTCTCAACTACCAAGCAATGTACAGAGATGTGAAAATGGTCTTACTTCACAAATGTAGGTTGTCCCTCGGCACCCAACAGCTTCCTAAGGTCAGAAGTCACAATAGGTAGCAACTCGTCCCTAAGCACGGAATTAATATGAGAATTGAAGTGTGATATAAAGAATGTAAAACAAAACTGTTGAAAAAGACAGAAGAAATGTTTCTAACGGTAATAACACAAGAAGTGAAACTTCCCATACAATGAAGCTCTTGCAAGATCTCTATTCCGACTTCCTCCAACGAAGGTAGTATACAGATACTGGTCGTTAGGGGCTCGATCAGGAAACATCATTGAAGAAAAGAGTGTACCTGCTTGGCACAAAAGCGTCAGTTAAAATTTAGGGCTATAAATTATGAGAAAAAGGCAAAATCAGGCAAGCTGCACCTTCACAACTCATCAACCCTACATGCGGTATACATGCATGCCAATTCAAATCATCCAAATCATGGCTCCAATTTGGACAGGGCATTGGCTTAAAATCACATCGATCATTTGATCCTAATTATCTCATCAATGACTATCTTTCTTTCAACATAGCAACGGTCGTCTAGTGGGGGTGGTATAGCCCATGAGGTCAATTTTGGAGTCGCTACTAGCCCATTTCTTTTGTATGGTTCAAAGATGGCTAGGATCCTTGTTGGTTTCTCAAAATTCAAGAAAGTAGTCTCCTAGATTTCAAGAAGTTGATTTCAACTAGGTCTCCAAACCACCCTTCAGAGTAAGGACCACAATTATGGAGTAGTAAGGGGTAAAGCACCCTACTCCACTGCAAAGATGCAGTCTCTACTTGAGGAGAAGTAAATTCCAATTATTAGAATATCAACAAATGTTCGACTTGCATCCCAAGGGTAAAAGAAAAGAAAGAAGAAAGAATTTGAATAGAGACGGAGGCAAAAAGGGAGGCTTGGGAAGGTGGCGAGTTGATCACTTTCTCATCTTCTCGTAGCTTGGATGAGGCTTTGATCTTCAGAATTCTTGTGCTTGAGGCTTGAATTTGTACTGGCATTGAAATTCCACTTTTTGTTGAAGGAGGGTCTTGCCTTGTATGGTCCTCTCAGAGAAGTCGTAGGGTGAAGAACAAGTGAATTCCTCTACCCTTCAAGGTCGCCGAAGGCTTGGCTTACCACTCCTAAGAATCCCTTGATCATATTCTTATCTCTCCATAGGATTAGCAAATTTTCCCCAAGTATTGGGACTGGGCTCCTAGAGATAGGCAATGGGGACTCAGGAATTTTGAGGATTAGGGAGTTTTAGGGGTTGTGTGATCGCATGTGCACACAACCCTCTTGGGTTGCACGTGATCACTTATGCCATTTTACAACATTGGGGCTAACTAATGGTTCTGGTTTGGGAGAAAAAGTCATGGGGGTTAGGGAGATGTGGGGTTCAAAAGTTAGGTCAAATTCAGGTTCTTGAATAGTCAATTCTCAGGCGTTGTTTGTATTTCAACCATGACTTCGCACCCGAAGACCGGATTGACCAACATGTTACAGGTTTTGAATGTCATAAACTTAAGAAATTGGAACCTGAAGTTGGCCCAAAAAATTGGCCTTGGACGCAGAAAAGTTTTCCTGCATTCAAGGCCACATAGGTTGTAGCTCAAGGACATGGAAAAACTTTTTCCATGTCATATGATTTTTCAAAAAAAAAATAGTGTGGGGCCTACCTTTGGCTTAGGTTGGGTCCCACACCATTTTGTGATTTCTTAAATTTTCCAACTTGGATGCAGTGTTGTCAAAATCCTATGATTAATGATTTACAATATACAATTTGGGTTGAATCTTAAGCAAAATGATTTGAGTCCCACCTTTGAATCCTTTTTTATATGAATCCTATGATTTTATGATTTGAATCTTATGATTTACGAATCAAATTATGTTTTTTCTTCTATTTTAAGCTTCACTTGGCTTTTATTTTATGCTTTTAAATTAGTGAGGGCTTTAAAAATCATTTAGAAGAAACCATTCAAAAAAAGAAAAAAGAAAAAAAAGAATCATTTATAAAAGGTAAATTATTTTATTTTGTTCTTTATAAGAGATTAAATGATATATATTCTCTTCAACATCAAATCATTGGGCTTTTTTTAATTATCATTTCTTACTTCCTAACTGGTCGAAATACCAAATTGATGTACGACTTATTTGGAATGTTTTTATGGATGGTTACAATCATGTTGACTTATCATTATGCTCTCAGCTATATCGGTATAGCAGGTTTCAACAGTGGGGCAATGAATGGACAGCCGCGGTAGCTGTTTGGTTTCACACTCGCCACGAATTTGCTCTATGAGCTTCGTGCGAATGGTACTTCAAAGTTCCACATGCTGCTCCTGCTTGGGATCTTCAGCAGAGACAACAGCAGGGGCGGAGGCGATCAACGAATTGACCAGGTGTAAGCAGAGGGAACTGGAGCAGGGCAATTGCATTTGACTTAGTTGACTGAATGGATCGGATTGACTCATTTGATAGTAGCAACAGTTCCAGTTTCTATTGCTTAGTCAGCAGCATCTGATCAAGACACAGAGCGAGTTGTAGATGCCGTGCCCGCAGTTGCAGAAGTCAATCGAGTCACAGTTGGAGATTCATATCCTCATGTTGACTATGTATTGTGGAATGATGGTTAGAGATCTTTTTTTTTCAGCCTACATAATCAAATGTCGCTTTTCCAGTGTGATTCTACATTCTAGAAAGGTAACAAGAATATAAATATTACCGCAGGATCCTCATATGTTTTTAAGGAAAAATTCTTGAAAGACAAAAAAGAAAGAAAGATAAGAATCCTTCATCACTATCATGACATGGTATTACTTGGTGCATGTTGATGGCAAAAGGATGATTGCTAAGGTTTTTTTTTTTTCCTAATTTATTTATATTTTTCATATTTTTATTCATATTTTTAATAAAATCATAAAAATCTTACAATTTATGATACGATTTGCAATTTGATACGATTCAACCTCTATTACAATTTGCAATATGATAACAATTTTGACAGCATTGCTTGGATGTGCTTTTTTAGGCTATAGATGTGCTAGGGCTATGCATGGGCTTGCTATGGATAAGCTTGGGCTTGGGGTCTAAGGTGAGTACTTACAGAAATTCTGCAATAAGGCTTTCCTTTATGCAATGCAAGACCCTTTTTTCCATTATGAATAGGTTAATTAGCTTAAGCACTCTTTCAAGTGGGATGTCTGCTTCAAACAGAAGATTGAGAAAAAAAAAATGGCTACTGTCCGAACTTTGTGCCTAAAACAGATGGCTAAAATTGTCCCAGCAATCTAATTTTCAGGAATTTCTCCATTAAATTGGGGCCAGCAAGTATGATGTTCCAAAATTATCATGGATGTATCATGTATGGCACATGAAAAATGGATGAACTTGCACCTTATGATGTGCAGCTTGCCTGATAACAACTGGACCAAAGGTCATACACAATGCCATACCCAAAAAATAGATAATAGTGGACTGGTAACTCAAAGCATTTATATGCTGATAATGCATAGCCAAGGCTTACCAAGTGTTTTTAAACCATTGTCCTGCTCTTTGGAAGGAACAAGAACTCCAAATCCTTCGAGGGGCCGCTTGACATTGTCCTTTTTAAAGGAGGTAATTATAACTGATAGTGGCAAATAATTCACCTGCATTTTGTGAAAGACACAAAAGCAACCATTGACATGAAATGGTTATCAAAAGAGAAGAATTCCATATTTAAACTGCAAAGTGGCTAACAGACAGATGTGAAGAAAAGAAGTTAGGGCCATCAACAGACAAGGCCCGACCTGAACAAATGAAAGTTTTGAATAGGCCTAGCTTGAAATATCCAGATATGGGTCCAAACCAACCACGCCTGCCCTGCTGACAGCCCTAACCCAAGGGTCCAGTGGATTTCCTTTCACAACCATTACAATTTGGAGTGGAAGGCCAAGTCGACACACAATTTACAAGTTTATTTCATCAATATAGGTATTCAATTGTAAGATTTATAGTTTTAGGCCATTGGTAAAAAATTCATGTTAAAGTTGAAATTGTGTGCTTTTCTGCTCGTGCATTGGTGCGCCTGTGTGGTGGTTCTGCATGCATCAATATTCCAGTTATTGGCGATAATATCAATCTTATTGCCGATAATGTTGGCCTCGCCGTCCAAGTGATACCAAAACCCCCTCAAATGGTATGTTTTCTATATCGCTGATATTTCGATATGTTATTGTATCTTTGCTGCCCTCCCTCCACCGTATTAACGATATTATTGCCAATACCTGTTAATACAGGAAAAGGATTCTTTTCTTTTTTTTTTCCACGAGATTTTTCTTTTTCTTTTTTTTCTTTTTTTTGGAGCTTATGGGGGATTTGATTTTGACCATTCATCTTGAAGCGCATTGAATCAAATCCATTTACTGAGGGGAGAAATCGAAGCTCAAAAGCTCCGTGAGCCAAAATACCTAAGGTATGAAAATTTAGGGAATTTTGTGTTTTTCTCTTTCTTTCTGCATGGATTTCACTGCAAATCCATGTCTACACATGTCCATCTCCATGCATGATTCTCATGCATTGACATGGATTTCTCCCCATTTTCTCACCTAAATTAATATGGAAAAGATTTGGGGAAATTGGAGAAATTGGAGAAATTGATATGCAAAAGATTTGGGGAAATTGGAGAAATCCAATTTTCCCCATTTTCTCACCTAAATTAACCAATTGAGGGCCCAATTTTTAACATAATGATGAGGGTTGGGTGATCTATCAATTCATGCAAATTTTGTTGATTTTTCAAAAATAAATAAATTCAACTTTTTTTAAAGATTAATGTTGTGTTTTAGTTTTTTTCTTATTTATGGTTGTATGTTGATGTTCAATGGGGTCCATTTCTTGATGAAAGTCAGTTTATTTTTTAAAAAAAATTAAAATTAAATATCTTTATTTAAAAGATATTTTTTTCTGTTTAGAAATTTAGTTTTTATATGGATGCATGGTTGTATCATGAAATGCATCTATGTGAGCAAAGATGGAAGGATGAATGTGTATGTATGTATGTAACGATGTATGGATCAATTGATGGATGGATGGATCATATATCTATGTATGGATGCATGCATGGATGCATTGATGGATTGGTGGAGATGGATGGATTATGTATGTGTGCGCGCACACATGTGTGTACATATGTATGCATGGATGGATGCACGTATGAGTGTATGTATGTATGCGCGCATAGAGATGTGTGTGTAAATGTATGGATGGATGGATGGATTATGTATGTGTGTATGTACGGATGGATGGATGGATGCATGTTCGTATGCATGAATGATGGATCTATTAGTGTCTCTATGCATGGATGGAGCACTTAGTAGGGGGGTATCAGAATGTGAAGATCTACCCAAGTGATCTAAAGGAGGTGAGAGCCAAAGTATTCCAAAACGGGTACGTAATGGTGGTAACCATTATCAGTCACAAGGCCAAACAGCCATTACGAAAAAATTAACCCGTAATGGATCCAAATAGGTTGTTTTTAAGTCGTAACAGCCATTATGGGGCCCATATCTTAATGGTATCAACAGTGGCCGTTATGGCCACCGCTGCCATTATGGAATACCTTGGTGAGAGAAGAGACAAGGAATGTGTTAAGCAAGGGGAAGACACACAGGCAACAATAGGCATGGGAGAGGGATATTAGGGAGGAGTTATGAATTCTTGGATGGGATCTAGGGATTGTTGATAAGGAGCAGGATGCCGATTTATGGCATATCATGAGGACTGTGTTACTGAGCAGGATAGGATGGATGATAGACAAGCGATGTGCAGATTCTTGACATCAGGGTGGGATAGGGAGCAGAGGAGATTAGCCCGTTGTTTGAGGCCACTACATGTGAAGTTGGTCGGAGTAGTCGGGGGGGTAGGTCCAACATGCCCAGAGCGCTCACCTGTGTTACAGATGCACCTATTGCAAGCACAAGTAGAGGAGACTAAAAGATTTATGGAGAAGAGGGGATTTAGGAGACTGAGGAGTGATATAGCCAGGTGATTCATTTCAGGTCACATATCATTATCAGCGTATAAAGCATCCAACCTCCACTTTTATAATATGATCAACACTGTCCAACGTGTTGGGTAAGGCGTGAAACCTCCAACACTAGAGGAGATCATGGGAGTTTACCTCAACCGTGAGTATGAGGAGATGAAGGCTTGGATAAAGAAACTCAAGTTGAACTGGAAGACATACGAGGTAACAACCATGTGCGATGGGTGGACGGGGACCACTCAGTTGCTAATTATTAACTTCATGGTGTATTGCAGGGGGCAGCCCATTTTCCTCAGATCTATTGATGCATCCGCCCACATAAGGATTACTCCTATATACATAGACTTTTAAAGGGAGTGATTAAAGAGGTGGACTTGAAGAATGTGGTGCAAGTTCTGACGGATAATAACGGTGCATTCGTTAATGAGGAGAAGAAGGTGATGAAGAAGTATAGTATTTATTGAACTCATTCATGGCTCATTACATTGACTTGATGCTCAAGTCGATAGGCCAAAGAGGGTCAACCAGGACAACCATTGAGGCTGCAAGTATGACAACGACCTTCATACATAGTTATTCATGGTTGTTGGCCACAATGCCTGATGAGTGTCATGGGGATATTATCTGACTAGGTGCAACACAATTCGCCATGAACTTTATCACACTCCACAACTTGTACAAGCGTAGGGCGAGGCTGAGAAGTTTATTCAAATCTAAGAGATATTTGAAGTGGAACCAGAGAAAGACTCAAAGTGCATGGAGGGTTGCAGGGATTGTGCTTAGTGATTCCTTCCGTGACAGAGTTCGTGATGTCATTAGCATCTTGCAACCAATTTATATGATCCTTAAGACCATAAATAATGAGACATGGCCTTCAATGGGTCCATGTACAAGCTTATGTGATTGATGAGAGAGGAGATATGGACTGCATTCCCCAATTCATATATATGGGTGCTTGACATCACTGACAACAGATGGACCAATACCCTTGAGCATCCACTCCACCAGGATGATAAGTTTCTTATGTTTAACATTATTTATTTTTCACTAGCATTTTAAATATTATTTTAGTTTATATATTAATGCTAGGACTGCACACGAACCGAGTTAGCTCGGTTAGCTCGCTCGACTCGACTTGAAAAAGCTCGATTCGACTCAGTTCGAAACTGAGTTCGAGCCGAGTTGAGCTGATTTTTTGAGCTCGAAAAAATTTCAAACCGAGTTCAAGCTTGCCCGAGCTCGACTCGACTCGGATCGAACCCAACTCGAATTGAACTTGGATCGAACCAATTCGGTGACTCGGTTACTTTGATATTGATGTTACTCACTAAGTGTTTGATGAAATGACTCAACGAAGTGTTGGCTCGTGGCAAGGAAGGTATGTTTCATCAAACAAATACTCTTTTTTCTTGATTTTGATGTTGCCTACAAGGTGTTTGTTGAAATACTTGTAAAACCGTTGCTGGTGTTTTACATGTAGTGAGAATTTGAAGGTGCAGTCCATGTGTTTGTGAAAATGCTGCACAGGTGAACTTGGCTCGATCTTAGCTCAAACTCGGCTCGAACTGGCCCGAGCCGCTGACCGAACCGAGACGAGCTGGCCAGTCAGCCTCGAGGACCGTGTCGAGCTAAGCCTAGTCAAGTTGTGCCAAGCTCGACTCGGTTCGACTCATGTACACCTCTAATTAATGCATTGATTAAATATTATTTAGGTTTCAACACATTACCTAAACCCCAAGTTCCACTATGGACATCAACTATGGGAAGATAACGAATTGAAGAAGGCAATCCATTAGGTTTATCAAAAGCTATTCCCTTACTTGACGAGACAAATTTAGGGAAAGAAGTAATGATAAATTGAGCCATTTACTTTCTTATAGTCTCCAAATATATGGGTGATAATAATGGGGATTTATGAATCTATGATTGGCAACGGTTGTAGTTTAGAGATGTTAAGGGTGCGTATTGCACTTGGAAAAGCATTAAGGGAAACGATGATGTTGTGTGGGTATATTTATTACTTCTAAAAATTAAGTAGTATGGTTAATGATTAAGCAACTACATTCCCCATTTACACGAATACATGCTTCTGATGGATTGGCAGGCGAGTGGTAGGCATTGTACAGAGGTGACGTTCTCATACTGCAATTACTGGCCATCTACATTCTCGCTCAAATTATCTCCTCTTCACCATGCGAGAGGAATTGGAGCACGCAATTACTCATACACACCAATAAAAGGAACAAACTAGGATATGAAAAGCAATAAAAGATCGTATACTGTCATAACAATATGAAGCTAAAAGAGAGGCAACTTTGAGCAGAGCACAGCATGGAGGCATACCAGGACCAGGTAAACTTGTTGTTGATAGATGCATGGGCGCATCTCATTGATAATGCTGAAGACCCACTTTATGAGTGGGTCAAATCAGTTGATTTAGATGATGTGAGGGAGGTCCTGCTCCAGTAATAGACGAGGGAGCAACGTCTCTTGGTATTGACGTCAACCAAGTTGTGAGCAAGCAGAGGACCGGATCCAACTCCTTCAACACGTTGATGAGTCCCGCATGTCCTAATGAGGGTGGCGATGCACAATCATAGCCTACTCTCTAATGTCGGGTAGTCGTGAGTAGAGTTGGGCACGGGATGACTCAACTCAGCTGACTCGACTCGTTTAAACCTAACTCGACCCAAACCAAATGGGTGAGTCAATCCGAACCGAGTAGACTACGCCCAATCCGAACTCAAACCAAGTCGAGTCCTAGTTACCCAATAACTCGACCCGACTCGACTCGAAACCTGACTCATTCAAACTCCACTTGATCCAAAACCCGACTCAACTTAGGTTCGGGTATATTAAAAAAAAAAAAAAAAAAAACTAATTTCCAAAACTCTCTAACCCTACCCACACCTGACTCAATCCTACACTCTCTCTCTCTCTCTCATCCTCCTCCTCTCCCAAGTCTGGTAGCCACCCGCCATCACCATTGCCCTCTCTCTCTCTCTCTCTCTCTCTCTCTCTCTCTCTCTCTCTCTCTCTCTCGCCTAGGCCTCAGCAGCATCTCGAGCCCAACAGTGCCACATCAACTCGTCCGGATGATCCACACCCACCCGGCCACCCGACTGCCTAATCAAAGTAATTTAGTAAGTTTTATTTTATTAATTTTTAATTTGGGAGGGTTTGTGAAATTGGGATCGGGTATGGTTGAAATCGGGTGCATCTGGGTTGGATGTGGTGTGCGTCTGGGCTGGCTCAGGTGTGGTCAGGCTAGATGTGGACCATTTGGTGCATCCGGGCTGGGTGTGGACCGTGTTGTGCATTGGGTTAGCTTGGGTGTGGTCGAGCTGGCTCGGGTGCGGCCGGGCTAGCTCTGGCTGAGCCATTTTCAAACCCTAAACCTAAACTTAATCCATAAACCCTAAAATCTAATCTCTAACCCTAAACCCTAATCCATAAACCTAAACCCTAAACCCAAACCCTAAACCCTAAAACCTAAATCCTAAACCTAATCCCTAAAACCTAAACCCTAAATCCTAAATGGCTAATGTGTTTTATTTGTTTGAATCAAACAATTAGTGGTTTATTTTTGTGAATTATGGATTACATTGCTTATTGCTTAGCTTAATATTATGCATTAGATAGTTAGCTCAATGTGTATATATTACATTGCTTATTTCTTAGCTTATTATTGTGCATTAGACAGTTAGCCTAATGTGGTTTGTTTTTGTGAATTAGACAATTAGTTGTCCATTTGAGGATTTCTATGTGGCCAAACATAGATATAATGTGTTTTTGGTGGCATAAAAATCACTCAAATTGTCCCATTTTAGTCAGTTCAAGGTTAGATAGATAGTATGCTTTCATATAACCTATCTAAATGCTCATGCCTGATCTCTACTCCATCTCTCCACTTCTCTCTAGATATGTTTCTTCATTTTTATTTCTCATGTCAAATATCTTCACGTTGCTTAGATATTTGGCATATGAATGAAATGGAAGATCAACTTATCTAGAGAGACATGGGGAGGCTGCCGGAATTTCGGTGTGGGTGTTTAAATAGGAATATGAAAGTATTACAATCTATCTAACCTTGGATTGGTGACTAATTTAGGATTTCATATAAATTTTTAAGGCATTATAATGCTAATCGAATTTAGTATCTTTCAATTAGTAGATGACTAGTGAGGAAATTTTCAATGCCCCCGACGGTTTGTCAATCACTTCGCCGATGATCATAGAAGAAAGATTAGGTCTACAAGATGAAGAAGTGCCCGTTGATATTAGTACTTCACAGTCACGGAGTTTATAAAAAATAAAAATAAAAAAATAAAAAAAAATCGATAGTGTGAGAAGATTTTGAAGAAGTAATCCTAAATAACGGCACGGTGAAGATATGATGCTAAACAAGTAGATGGGTCAACCTAAACTCTAAAGAAACACCTTTTGAAGTGTCATAAAAAAAGTGAGAAGCTAGACCTCAGGCCAATAGACACTTTGATTTACCCAATCTTTGGTATATCCATCTCAAGGTACCTTGTCCACCTATAAGTATAACAGATACCATGTGAATGAGTTGACGGCCAGATTTATTATTGCAAATGAAAAACCATTTCATATGGTAGAGAGTCCATCTTTTGTTGAATTAGCAAGAGGCCTTAACCCCATATAGGAGGTCACCCATTCAATAATAAAGAGTGTGCATAAAGAAGTATGCAAGTGAGAAGGACAAGTTGAAATGACAATTGGCATCGGTTTCCTGAATCAGCCCGACATCAGATTTATGGACTCCAATTAACCAAAGGGATATATGTCACTAATCACCAACTACGTTTATGCCGAATGGAGACTATGCAAAAGAATTATAAACTTCCGTTATCTTGTGCCTTCTCACATTGGTTTGATAATTTCAGACTACATCTACAGATGCCTTGTGGAGTGGGACATTGAGAAGAAAGTCTCCTCAATAACTTTAGACAATGCATTTGCAAACGATAGCGTGATAACGAATTTGCGGAAACAGTTTAGGACCACCGGTGACTTGTATTTCGGTGAAAAAATATTTCATGTTAGGTGTTGTACCCACATACTAAACTTGACTATATAAGATGGGCTTAAAACAATTGAGGCAATGATCAAGAACATAAGAGAGTGTGAAATACATACGAGAGCTACCTTCACGATTAAATACATAGAATGAGATCATGAAATAGTTAAATTTGTCATCTTAGATAATGATGAAGTTGGATGTCATGACACGTTGGAATTCAACTTACGAAATGTTAGATTCAACGATAGCTTTCAGAGATGCATTCTCTCACTATGCGGAGTGTGATAGTGCGTACTAGTAGTTGCATTCTGATAATGATTGGACAAAAGCTGAAGCAGTTCGCAAGCTCCTTTCAGTTTTTTACGACATAACAAAGATCTTTTCAGGAAGCAAGTATCCAACGACAAATATATTTATGCCAGAACTTTAGAGGGTAAAAGATGTTTTGTACAGAAGTTGTAGTGGACCAAACTTTCTACAAATAATGACTATGTGTATATAGTTGAAGTTTGATAAGTATTGGTCTGAGTGCAGTCTGGTAACGGTTGTTGCAGTCGTTATTGATCCTCGATACAAGATGTTCATGGTTATATTCATTTTTAAAAAGTTATACAGTGAGAAAAGTGTTACTGAGGTCGATAAGATTCATGATGCAATTGAAGATTTATACAATTTCTATGTAGAAACTTTGGGGGCTGCAAAAGACAACACCGCAAGTCAAACTCATCAAGTGGCTTCTAGTTCTAGGGTTGATGCACAATGAAAAACACGATCGACGATTTCATGTTTTTCATGGCACAAGTTGAGACTCAAACGCAAGCAACCTAAAAAGAACTTGACCACTATCTCAAGGAGCTACTTGTAAAGTACAACGGTGAAGAATTTGATGTTTTAGACTGGTGAAAGTCAAAAGCTCGTGAATCACAGTACCCTGTGCTCTCGTTAATAGCACGAGACATTATCAATTCGAATTTCAACCGTAGCGTCCAAATCTGCATGTAGTATGGGGAGTAGGATCGTGAACAAGTATCGAAGCTCACTTACATTGAAATCAGTTGAAGCGCTCATTTGTACACAAGATTGGCTGTGTCCAATTGAGGGAAAGAGAATTTTGTTGATGAGGAGTTCGAGTAAGAGGAGAGTGAGAAGTAGGATGAGACAATCCCTTCTATTTCCCTTGCATTTGCTTACAACAATTTGACAGTTATTATTTATGGACTTGAATTGTAACATTTGATGAGTGGATGGATATTTTCTATGCTTATCACTTATCAGCTTATGTATTTCAATGTTTCTTTTTTTATATTTTTTCTCTTTTCATTTATTCTTTTAAATGACTTAATGTTGCTTAAATCTCATATGGTTAGTTGGTTGCGTTTATTTATCTTCATTCCTTAATTATTTATGTTGCCTCAACCTAACCAAATATTCTTTCTTTCAAAATACACACTTATAGATATGTCATTGGAAGATGATTTATTGGCAAATATTTGGGATTATATATCCCAAGTTTACTCCCAGGATGGAAAGATAAATTAGTTGCAATGCAAGTTGTGTGGAAAACAACTTGTAAACAAAATAAATCGGTTAAAATTACATTTGGCTTATCGGGAAGGAGACAGCCCCATGTAGCAAAGCACCTCTAGAAGTCCGAGATTGATTTCGAGCCATTCTTAACTCAAATACAAAGGCTTTCACCACCCCTTCCCCTACAACCAATACAATCAGCCACAGAAGATATAGAAGTAGGCCTATTATACTTGAAGAAGGGTCAAGCACAGGAACTGCCTCCACAGTTAGTAGAGAAGAAGCAGACAAACTATTAAGGGAACAAGAAGAAAATGATTATATAGAAGCCGTAAAACAAAGTGTAAAATTAGCATCCAGGACCAGACAACAACATCAACCCCCTCCAAGACAAAATGATGTCGAAGCAGGCATGAGTATAGGACATAAGTCAAGCGATAAATCATTAAAGTTTCTTAAAAGTCTTGCAACATTCTATAGGTGGTTGGGAATCTCGTACAAATCAAATTATAAAAAGAGCCTGACAAAACTTGTTGAATCTATGAATGAGGATGATAGAAATGCATATCCATCATCAGTTTCAGAAGAGGTAAACAACCATCTTTTAGACACCTCCAGCTCGGACTTAACCTGGAGTTCTCCCACAGAAGAGGTAAATAACCATCCTTCTCTCTTCTTTAATCTATTCTCTTACTCTAATCTCTTATTCTAAATTTCAATCTCTATTATAACTTGTTTCCTAATTTCTTTCATTAGACTAATCATTTATCAAGAGTCACTCAAGACTCGAGACTGAAGAGACTCGACAACTCAAGAGTCAAGTCAAGTAGAAAGCATACTTAAAAATCAACCTCGACCAACGAAGTCTTTTATTTTGTTTCCTTGTAATTTCTAAATTGTATGTTTGTAATTGTAATTTCTAGTTTCTGTTTTGTAGTTTGTAGTTTCAAGTTTGTTTCCAGATTCTAGTTTCTTGTTTGTTTCTACTTTCTACTTCTTATTTGTTTCTACTTTCTAGTTTTTTATTTGTTTCTAGTTTCTAGACTTCTAGTTTATACTCATTTACAATATCCAGCATCAAGATTCAAGAGTTTGATCATTTACATCAAGATTCTAGATTCAAGAGTCAAGACTTCGAGACTATCAAGTTTCAACTTTCAAGTTCAAGATTCAAGAGACTCAACTCTCAAGCAAGACTCAAGACTTCATTTCAACCATAGTGAATACTCTCTCTCTCTCTCTCTCTCTCTCTCTCTCTCTCACACACACACACACACACACACACACAATTGTAACTCATCCATAGTGACACTCTCTTCCTCTCTCTCACTTTTAGTATTTTTACTATTTACTTTATTTAGTAACTAATATCTAATTTGATATTTACCATTTACTATTTAGTAATTACTACTTAATACTAAGTAGTATACTACTATAATAGTACATACTACTTATTAATTGCTTAGTTTAGTAATTAGTACTTAGAAAGTTAGACTCTAATACACACTTATACACTAGCAATTAGCACATTACAGTCAACTACTCTATCCAACTAGGTTACTACAGTGTCATCATGTCTTCTTCCCAATCTTCTACTTTGAGGCCAAAATCAAATGACCTGGATTTGAAGTACAGGCACTATCGAAGTCCGGTGAAAAGTCCCATGTAGTGTGTTACTTATGCAGATATGTGAGTCCCGGTGGTATTGGCCGGCATAAACAACACCTTGTGCACGCATCGGGAGTAAAATGCAAGAGCATGTACCAATGTTATTCTAGAAATCCATAGGAAAATCATGGAGTATATGGAGAAGCATGCTCGAAAAAGACATGATTCAATGGCCATACAAGAAGAATTTATAGAGAGAGAGAAGCTTATGAGGACATCAATGTAGTAGATTTGATGAATCTACACCATCTACATCTGCAAGGCGATCTAGACCGGCCGCCAAAAGAGCTTGTGGGCATGGGCCTATGAATAGGTGGTGTAGATCACATCCAGAAGATGTGGTTGACCAAGGTTAAGGGCAAAAGACCCGCTCAAACCACTTTAGAAAACCAGTATAAGAAGAATGATAGAAAAACCACGATTTAGTACATTGCAAAGTGATTATATTAAGCTAGTGTAGCTTTTAACATCGTGAAAATGAAGAGTTTAAGGTAATGGTTGAAGCTCTATGTCAATTTAGACCTGGCTTGAAACCTCCTTCCTATCATGAAGTGAGGGAGAGTTGCCTAAAATATGAAGTGGATATTACTAAAAACTTTATATCCGAATACAAAGAAAGTTAGAAAATATATGGTTATTCGTTAATGGCCGATGGATGGACCGATAAATCCGGTCAGACATTGATAAGCCTTCTTGTAAATTGTCCAACTGGGACAACGTTTTTGAAGTCTGTGGATGCATCGGCCCATTCCCACACAGGCAAATATTTACTAAAATTATTAGATAGTGTAGTTGAAGAGATAGGAGAGGAATATGTTGTTCAAGTTATCGCGAGCAACATAGATAATTATATAGCCGATGGTCACCTTCTTATGGAGAAGAGGGGACGTTTATTTCGAACACCATGCGTGGCATATTGTGTTAATTTAACGTTAGAAGATGTAGGTAGGTTATATCTTAAAGTAATTGCTAGGACTAGAAATATCATGGTTTTTATGTACAAGCATGTCCTTCTTCTCCATCACATGAGAAACCACCTTGGGTGCAACTTGCTTTGTCCAGCCATGACCCGATTCGCAACAACTTTCTTAACACTACAAAGATTAAATTCAAAGAAAGTTGAACTTAGGTCCTTTGTAGCGTCGGCGAATGGAATAATGGACCATGGTCAAGGAAGTAAGAAGGCAAGTTAGTCCAACAAACCATTCTTTTCCAAGCATTTTGGACTCAAGTGGTAAAGGCCTCAAAATCATCGAAACCCTTGGTAAGTGTGTTGTGATTGGTGGACAGTGATGAAAAGCCACCCATGGGCTATATCTACGGTGTGATGGAGATGGCTAAAACAAAATCATGGAACACTTCAAATATAAAGAACGTGATTAGCAACCCATCCTAAATATTATAGATGCTAGATGGGGCAACCAAATGTCATCCCCTTTGTATTCGGCTACCTGCATCCTTAATCCGACCGTATTTTGTGTCCACTGATCAGACTGCGGCAATCATGTTGCATATTATTGGATTTCTTGACACTTTAGGAAGAATGGTTCCAAGAAAAGGCGAACATGATAAAATTTATCAGAATCTGGATTTCTACATGAAAAGTACAGGGACTTGGTCAAGAAAGATTGTTATTAGGCACAGAAGTATGAAATTGCCAAGTATATAATTCTACGAAGTTTTACAACTTACAAGGTAAGAAGTCTAAGTGAGAAAGTGTCCAACTTAAAACTTATTTGTATGGTTGGCTGGTGGTTTGTGTATCGAGTTGACTCGACTAGAAGGGATCCGGCGCTACGGAAGCTGGCCATGAGATTCTTGGCTTTACATGTTCTTTGAGTGGTTGCGAGCACAACTGGAGTACATTCGAGTCGATAAGTTTTACAACTTAAAGTTCTACAATTCACTTTCAGATTTAAATTTCAATGCTAAATTGCTAATACACATTCTAAATGTTATGCAGATTCACATGGAAAATAAAAATAAAAATCATCTCAAACAAAACAAACTCAACAACCCAGTCTTCATCCAATATAACTAGAAGTTGCGGGAAAGACTCCAGGCTAGGTGAGAAAAGCCTAGATTCTATGATCCTCTCAGCCTAGATGATTTGGATGCAGATAGTAAGTGGCTTGTAAAGATAGAGGATCCAATCTTTGTCGATGAGTCCCTTACATAGGTTGAAATCGAAGACGCCACTTATGGATCGACACCTGGCAAAGGTTCTCAACAAAGGAGAAGAAGAGCTGGAGGAAGCCGAGGGGCGAGTAGTAGCACGAGGCTTGCTAGCAGTCAAGGAGAAGACGATGATATTGAGATTGAAGAAGTACAAGAAGAAGATGCTTGACCATTAGATGTGGATGAGCAACTTGTGCGGACATATGATGAAGAAACAAAAGAAGATGAAGTGTACATTGAAGAAGGATATGACTCTGATGACATTGGTGATGTGCCATAATGGGAGAGGGAACAATGTATATAGTAGATTAGTAGTTTGTACTTTGTAGATTTTGTAGATGGCGGCAGTGTTGCGGGTTACATGATAGGCCGGTCAACGATTATTAGCCAGTTCACTCAGGAGGCCCACTTTGAACATTCCACTCATGACGAAGACCATGAATCTCGTCCATCATCTCAGAGGAGAGCAACGGAGCCTAGAAAGCATTTCTAGCGTTGGAAGGGTCGGAAGAAGAAAGTCACATGTGCCGAGGAGTCTCTTGTACACAACTTGTTGTCAATGAATATCAATGCAAAGCAGGGGAGCTCCACTTCCATCCCACCTTATACACATGGGGGTATTATGGGTATGATATAGTGGCTACGACACTCGATCACAGTTGTCCAATTATGGATATGTGCAAGCATAGGAGAGCACTTACAGTTAGTGTTTTTAAGTATCGATGATTTCGGTTGATGCACCCCATGATATATCTTGTATCTCACCTATGAGATACGAAACACACAAGTAGTGGGATATATCTCACATGTTCAATTCGGTGAACATTTTTTATTTTCTGTAAATCATGTTAAATTAGTGTCAAATTGCTACAAATCCATGATTTTTCATGTTTTGCATGAAAATTTATGTATTGGGAGCTTCGATTTCAAGATTTGGAAGAGATAGGCTGAGTTACGGAAAATTGAAAAAAAAAAATCAAAATTTCTCAAGTTCTCGCAAATCGGTTGCAATCTATATACAAACATAAAATCAAACATGTATGTAACCTGATCTTGTGATTCTTCTTTTACTTTTGAATGTATTGCTTGTGTTTCCACACGTCTTCTTACATTTATAAATTATATGAATAGACTTTGAATATACTTGCATCAATTTAGTTAGATAACGCATATATTAGGACCCCATACAAAGAAAACCTATTTTGTGCACTTGTTTTTTGTAATGTTTAGATTTATAAATGTGCAATAATGTCTGTTTTAACAATCACTAAAGTTTCATTGAAAAATTCTACCTATTTCCCAATGTTTCCCCATGTTTCCAGCAACAACAATACATTATGCAATACAACCGATATATCCCACGCGATAACTGATAGGTATCCCCTATCTCAAGGGTGCGATACGTAACGCGATACTGATATTTCGAACATTGCTCACAACTACGGGTACATAGTGCGATCTTTATGGTACCTGCCGTATAATTAGGCTCAGTTCTATCGGAAGTCAGGGTTGGAGTCAATCTGTTTCCTCGGGACCCTACTTAGCCATAGTTGGCTACCATCATGTAGCACCCACGTCTGAGAGTACTCATACAATTTAGAGAAGATAAGTACTAGAGACATGTAAGAGAGTACCTCCACTAGCATGAACAGACGATGAACTTGGCACAATATTGCCGGCACGTGGTGCAACAGTACCATGGCCGACCGAGTGGGGACAAAGATGATGACTTTGAGCCACCTTGTAATTCCACGTAGGTATAAGCGATGAGCGGATTATGTTTTTTTTTTTCTAGTTCCTTTAGTTTTTGGATGTCTTAGTTATTGTTTGGTACTTGATTTGTATGATATGAACTCAATGTGATTACTGTTGCACTAATTCTTTATGATAGCACATGATTTAGGCGTCTATTTAATGGAAACTTATGATTCTTTTTGGCAGTTTTTTAATTCCTAAAAATGTAAATATGTGTATTTTTAACATCTCCTGAAATTTTACTGGAAAATTCCACAGTTTCCCCCATGCTTCCCCAATGTTTCCCTTGGACAGTGAGACATTTCACGGTATCAGCAATAACATTGGCGATACCGATAAATGTTTTGTATCCCCCAATGATAAATGTAACTATACCGATACTACAAACACTATGCAGCACATGTTCACCATATAAGTAATTACTTTAGACATGTGCGACACAATCCATCCATCAATCTAGACTGTCCAATCATTCTAGCTAACTCCCGGCAAGTGAAAATGAAAGAATCATGCTAACTGGACGACTCAAACCATCCAACCAAATAGAATGCAAAAATTGGATGGTCTAGATCGAGATATAAAAATAGGTTGAATCATCAACGTGAACCTTTTTTTTTTTTAATCAACATGAAACATCTAATTCAATGGGCCCCACGTTGGATTGCTTATCATTTTAAGGAAAAACTTTCATTAGATTATGTTAACCATGTGATAAAAATGACCAACATTCAAAGGGTAGGGATTATTCAACTGGTATCCAGCATGACCTGCTAATAGGCGGTATGCAGAAGAATGTTCAGATCAATGATTGGGAATTGTCCCATGTGTACAAGGCAACTAGTTGTTCCGCAAGTCTGCAATACGATACAACTACTTGTGTTTTTCCACTAAAAGATCCTTTTTTTGGCTCTCTTCAGCCCTATGTCTCTTATCCCTAGGAGGTCTTCCTCTACTAGCAGGTTTTTTCGGAAAATCAACTTGCAACTAAAAGCCTCTCAGAAAAAACAAATGGTGGCCACCTGCCTAGACATCAGTCAACTTTCAAACTACGACAGCAAATTGAAGACAGTTTCAATTCTATGCATTATGCTTACTAGTTCATATTCCATATTAACTTGGTGGGAAATGGAAACCACTCCAATATTGATACATTAAAGAAAAAGTAAGTGAGACACCCAGTGGAAGTAGTGATTTCTATTGCCTTCCATTAGGCATCTATAGTTCTTTTCTATGTAACATGAGTTTACAGTTGTGTTGGCAAGTAAAATATCAACATGAATTCATGTCTGACACCCCTGGACATGGCTCCATGTGTGAGACTGCTTAATAGGTTATTTTTTAGAATTTTAAATTATAAATAATTGTAACATTCTAGTAAATATAATATTTTAATATACTTGTACGGACGTATTGGTGCACAGGCCTTGTAGAAGTTAGTGTGTCTAACCCCACAACAGTGTCCAACCTCCTTATCACATGATTGCATAGCAAAAGGAAAATGTTGCCAATGGAATTGGATCCTAAAACAAGTCATTGGACCTTGTGGCCATGTTTGGATGCCAGGGATTCCATGATAGATAATGGAAAAGGAAAAGGGTTTTCCTTTGATGTTACAACTTTTGTTTTTTGGATAGCAAAGAAAAGGATGGGTTTCACTGAGAAATCATTACACATATCGATAATTTGAATTCTTGGCACTAGAAACTAGGTGGTTGTGAGAAGAATATGATATTTCCACTCGCAATCCAGACAAGAATTCTAAAATTGGAATCTATGTTTCAATAGTGCTCATGGAAATCATCATTAGGTAGTTATTATTTTTTCCTCTCTTTCCCTTGGATTCCACATATCCAAACATGCCCTATGAGTCCTTACAAGTCCTAAGGAATTACATTTCTCAAGTTGAAACATAATACAAGAAGGAAAACATTAAACTCCAAAATCTTACCAGCGAATGCGAAAAGTATCAACTCTTGAGAAAATATCAACATTGATGATCATATGGGGTATTTAAACAACTTAAGATGTTAGACTACTTACCTTCGGAAGAAAATCAAGGATAAAAGGATTTCCCCTTTTTGCAATTTTCATTTCTTTGACATTACAGAGTGGAGCCTGAAGGTATTTATAAAAATAAATAAATAAATAAAAAGTGAGAGAGAGAGAGAAGCTTTATCAATCAAATAATTATACACTTTTGATCATACAACGAACCAAGACAGGAGTAACCAGTCAAATGGGCAGTTCCAGTTCAAGCCTTTGTCAGGGCACTTCTACTCACAGCCATAAATTTACTATTTGTAACTCAATTGCAATACCACTTCCTAATGTAAAGAATTAAGGTCACATTTGATTTTCCAACTTCCCATGGGCAACAGCCTAGTACCAAATTACAGGAGAGATATGTTAGGGACCTTCTTGTGCACATCTTACTAGTGATTTGTGGTGAAAAAAGTGAGAAAATCAAAACCCACTTAATGGGGACACTGTTTTCCACACCATCCCCAAATGCGAAGCCTGCCTTGTTGGCTCTCAAGTCCAACCGGACATGATTTGGTGGTACATCCAACTGCACGTTGTAGAACGATATGCTTGTATTGTAGCACGGCAATTTAACACGTGAAAGAAAAGGGGAAAAAGAGATGAGAAGAGAGGGGAGAGAGTGAGAGAGACATTACGTTGGACTTCCCCCCTTTCTCTATTTATTTAATAAAGTGTTGAAAAGACATAAATACCCTCGGTAACAAAGCTAAAATTCCACATATATCCTAAACAAGAATTCTAATCAAACACAAATAATGAATCAATCTAGAACCCTAATTTAACTTTAATAAAGAGATATAAGAAAAGATACACCCATATCCACAAGCCAGGTGGCTTGTATAGTTGTATGAGCCACATCCACACATCCTTAGATGGGTCATACAGGTCATACAGTTGTATGGCCCATATTTCGTATATTAACACTCTCCCTCAAGCTAGAGCATAGATATTGTCAATGCCAAGCTTGCAATATATATGCATACACGGACCATGAGGAAGAGCCTTGGTGAATGCATCTGCAAGTTGATCTTGTGATCAGAGATATAGTGTAGAGATTTCGCCATTGAAGACCTTCTCACTAACGAAGTGGCAAGCTACTTCAATATGTTTTGTTCTTTCATGATAGACTGGATTTTTTTATCACCCCTTGGTGGCGTGAAGACGTGAACTGATCTATCCAAGGTGTGGTGTTCACTCAGTGGGAAGCTTTCAAGTGTTTGTGACTCGTGCTAGGTTAGCCCGTGTTTGTACGAGGCATGTGGTACTCCATTTTCCCTTGTTCTTAGTGGATTTGAGAACTGGATTCCTAAATCCATCCATTTTTTAGGGGAGGAAATAATAACCTCTATTACATTGAATGGAACAAATTATCTCCAGCGGTCCAAGTCGATTTAAGCGTTTTGAACAACGAAAGGCAATGTAAATTCTATGATCATGGAGAAACCAGATGATAGTCCTGGTACATATAATCAATGGACCTAGAATAATGCTCAAATTATGACCTAGTTGTGGAAAAGCACCGAATCATCAATAACTGCAAGTGTACTGTTTCTGGATATTGCAAAAGAAATATGGTGTGTGTGTGCGCGCGCGCATTACAGGAGATGTATTCGTCTAATAAAAAATTCTCTCATACATGCTGACTACATGAAGAATTATTAAGGAATTCAACAGGGGATGAAACCCTGGATGAATATTACTATAAACTTAAAGGGATGTGGGAGGACCTAAATGTCTATCAACCTCTCACTACAGATTTGGACAAACAACATCAGCAACGTGAAGACTTTCAAATGGCTAAATTTTTATCCAGGTTAAAACCTAAGTATGAGCCAGTTCATGCATTGATTTTGGATGGCAAGGAGGTGTCATCCCTGAATGAGGTCAATGCACGTCTTCAACGTGTATCTTTGAGGTCTACCAGTGGAACCATTGATAGCTCCACTCTTACATTTTTCTCTAGACAAGGCAGAGGTGGTGGTCCTAGTGGTAGAGGTAATCAAGGAGGCCGTGGACCTCAAAAGTGCACACATTGCAGTCTTACAAACCATTCAACTGAGAAGTGTTGGGATCTTCATGGAAAGCTAGCATGGGCAAATAAGGTATCTCATATTGAAGACAACGGGTCTCACCCCGTTAGTTCCACTTCTACAATGGAACCGCTGCATACTTCTACAGAGATGGTTACTCTTACACAAGAAGAGTATTCAATGCTGAAAAACCTATAGAAACAATCCACTCTTGTGGCTTCTATTGTGACTTCTACCCCCGCAGACACATTCATGACCTCAAGTATGGCCTGTTTAGTATCCAAGGATTCTTCTTCTTAGGTCATTGACTCCGGAGCATTAGACCATATGAGAGGTGACTCTTGTGTTTTTTCTTCCATTAGTACAGCATTAACCGGTTCATCCGTCACCTTGGCAGATGGTACCCATTCCAAAGTGCATGTATTGGGTATTATTCATCTAATCTCCTCTCTCATTATCATCTTCCCTTTGTCCCTAAATTTCCTCTAAGTCTTCTATCAGTTAGCAAGCTCACTAAATCTTTTAATTACTATATGACTTTCTATCTTTCACATTGGGTTTTCTATGATCTCAAGACAAAGGAAAAGATTGATAGAGGGCATGAGCAAGACGGGTTGTACTATATAGACTGTGAAGTTGTTGGTGGTACATCACAAAAGAACATCTCTCCCTATCAGTGGCACTGCCACCTTCACCCATGAAGGTTCTTAAAAGTGTTATTCATTATTTATCATTTGTGTCAATTTTAGAATGTGAAGTATGTGAGTTAACATCACCATGCTACCTTTCCACTATGTGCGGAAAAACGTAGTCTAGTTCCTTTTTCTCTACTACATCCAGATGTTTGCAAACCAGTTAAAATTCCTAGTAGGATAGGGCATAAGTACTTTGTTACATTCATTAATGATTTTTCATATATGACTTTAATTTATTTAATGAAAGAACAATCTGAATTATTCTCTATTTTTAAGACCTTTCACATAAACGTATAAAATCAATTTAATTCAGAGGAGTGTGTTTCGGTCCAATAATGTCAGGGAATATATGTAAGATTTTTTTTTTTATTTGTATTTCTCTAAAACAAGTATATTGCATCAAAATTGTGCACACATACCCCACAACACAACGATGTTGCATAACAGAAAAATCGTCACTTGCTAGACATAACTTGGACTTTATTACTTCACATGAATGTTTGCAAAAGTTTCTGAAGTGATGTGGTTCTTTTTTTTTTTTTTTTTAAAGGCAACAAACTGAAATTGCATTAAAAAGAAGAAATGGATACAAGAGACGAAAAGAAAGAAAACGAAAAAACAGAAAAAAAACAGCAAAAGCGCAGGGCCCAACTGCTGAGGTAGCAAAAAGCACCTAAGGACCTAAGAAACTAAAATCCACAACTTTCAAAGAATTAACACTAGCAGCCCATTCAATCAGCAAACGCTTAGCCTTAGAGCCTACAATCTTAGCAGAAGAAGAAGAGTTGTTGAAACATCTGTTATTCCTATCTTCCCACACGGCCCACTAGATGGCGAGAATGGCCATACGCCAGATCGTAGACTGCAATTTCCCAAGCTTGAGCCCATTCCAAGCGACTAGCAAATTGGCGGCTGAGCAAGGCGAGCACCAACTGACCGAGAAACATTGGCAGAAGTCTTCGATAATGGAGGATATGAACACACAATGAACCATCAGATGATTCACCGATTCCGCCTGACGGCTGACACATGCAACTTAAACAAATATTGGTAATCGGCATTCCTCTCTTGGCCAAGTTATCGACGGTAAGAATTCCATTGCAGCCCACCAACCACCCAAAACAAATGACTTTAGGCGGCACCTGAACCTTCCAAATACACGGAGTGGCGACATAGTGATCCTGCTTAGTTGGGTAAATAATCTTATAAAGAGATTTAACAGAGAAAGCACCAAATTTCTCCAACAGCCAGACAATACTGTCAGACAGAGCAGGAGAGATCGAAGAATGATGAATATACTCCAACAAATTCACATACTCTATAGCTTCGCTATCAGAAAGATTTCGAGTGCATCTGATGTCCTAAACTGTGTTCGCTGACGTAATATAGCAGCAACTATTTATAAAAACTCCTCTGTCTGGAGTGATGTGGTTCTTACGACATAGTTCCTAATAAATTGAATGCCCTCAATGATCTTAATGGGTAAATCACCTCATGACATCTTACTTCCAAATGCTCCACCATTCTCTTCAACATCTTCCTTCCAAATGCTCCACCATTCTCTTTGACATCTTACTTCCAAATGCTCCACCATTCTCTTTGCCTCCCCCGAGTCTTTGGATGCGTATGTTTTTCTCACCAGTGGGATTTAGGCCATAATAAATTAGATCTTAAGACCATCAAATGTCCATCTTGGATACTCTCAAACACAAAGAGGTTAACGTTGCTACAGCCCTTCACTTTACCACTATACCGTAGTTGAAAGTCTACTTGCATCGAAAATGGATAAACAGTGTAGCCACTCATGGTGTACCATCTACCTGATCTTCTTTTAAGCCTTGTGATCTAACGGAGTCTCCAAAACGGAGTCTCCAAACTGGCTTGATATTTTTATTGCCCTCAGAAAAGGTAAGCGTGTGTGCACTGATCATCCTATTTCCACACACACACACACACAACAATAAGATTAAATGGTTAAAGGCTTGCTTGGTTGCTAAAGGACATACTCAAAGACTTAGTGTTGATTATACTGAACATTCTCTTCAGTTGCCAAGTTGAATTCGATTTGTGCTATTCTCTGTGGACCCCTATTCCAACTAAATGTTTATAAAATTTTATTATTATTATTATTTTTAAAAAGCCTTTCTTCATAGTGATCTCATGGAAGAGGTAAATATGGAGCAACCGCCCGGATTCGTTGCTCACGGGGAGCCAGACAGGGTGTGTAAATTGTGAAAGACAATCTGTGGTCTAAAGCAGTCTCCACATGCATGGTTTGATAAATTCGGTGAAATTGTATTGAACTACGGCTTTGTTCGAACTGGAAGCCATGCAGATCATTCTTTCTTTATACTGAGAGGCATGTCAGGCCTTATTGTGTTAATACTATATATTGATGATATTGTTGCTACAGTAAGTGATGATAAGGGAATAGAGGAGCTGAAGAAGTATTTACAAAGACACTTTCTTGCAAAAGATATAGCGGAAGGAATTAATCTGTCTCAACAAAAATATGTTTTGGATTTTCTCATAGAGACTGGTCTTCTTGGTACTAAGCCAATAGATACACCAATGAATCCGAATCACAAATTTACTAGTGATCAAGGGAATGTACTTGAAAACACAGGGAGGTATCAAAGATTGGTTGGTATACTCATTTATTTAACCATCACCAAGCTAGATATTCTTACGTTGTGAGTATGGTGAGCCAATTTATGAACTCTCTGAGGGTACTACGCATGAATGCAGTCATTTGAATTCTACGATACCTTAAAAGGAGAGAGAGAGAGAGAGAGAGAGAGAGAGAGAGAGAGAGAGAGAGAGAGAGAGAGAGAGAGAGAGAGATTAGGTTGGACTTCCCCTCTATTTATATTAATGAAGTGTTGAAAAGACATAAATACCCCTAGTAACAAAAGCAAAAATTTCACCTATATCCTAAATAGGAATTCTAATCAAACACAAATAACAAATCAATCTAAACCCTAATTTGAATTTAATAAAGAGATTAAAGAAAGGGCTAGGACCACATCCACCATCCAGGTGGGCCATACAACTGCACAGGCCACATCCACATATCCCTAGATGGCGCCGTACAGCTATCAACACACCTTAAATTTTTATATGCTTCCACAGGTAAACAATAGAATCATTTGGGCAGTAACTTCTTAAAATATGTTGGAATTACACGGGAAGTTTACTTACTGTCATTATAACTGCATCAAAAGATTGATTTCGTGAAGGCTCCTTACGGTTGGCAGGGTTTGTCGCACAAGAAACCCGCCAATTGTTAAATAGAGAGGTCTCATCAAGGTTATAAGATAACGAAAACACCTTAGACTTCAACTTCAAACTATCTTTGCCAAGTTCCTTGCATAACATGTCTGTGAGAGTCTGCAAAAATTAAAACTTAGAGAATCAGCATCCGCAAAAATTGGATACACGGTTTACTTATCAAGGACCTCTTATGACATCATGAGTCCATGACCAAATTAATGTACTGAAACAGTAGTGCAGGTTGCCCTAATTTTTACAAGCTATCTAAAAGGACTATTTTCATTCCAGAAACATGTTAAGCCAACTAAATGGTAGATAACTGTTGCTGCTATTCTTGTTGCATGCTATAACAATAAATAGTGTTGAAACATAAAATATCATTATCGAGAAGACTAATACATATTATTTCTGTGAGATGGTATCCTATAGATAGCTTTGCAAAAGCAATGACTCAGATCATGGGTTTAAATTAACTGAAACCAAATCAACCGGTCAACTCATTTTGCCTAAGAATGAAATGGCACTCAATTTTTTTGGAACAATGAAATGTAACCCCTAAGAATATGTTGGTTTCTGGACGAGCTCCTGTCAGACTTCTTCTGTTTCAATCAATACAGAAAAGGCAGCGGTTTCAGATCCATGGCAAGCCTCTCACCAGAATTGCATTTTAAAATCTTACTTGGGACCGTCAATTTTCTGTTGAACATGCGCATGTAACCATCCAGTCAACTTTATCCCAGATTGCTCGACAGCATGCATACTTATTCAAATGGAACTTTCGTCATATGTTGAATTCATTAAGTACATGCCGTTAAGAGAATACTGTCAATGTATGAATGAAGTACTGTATATTCTACTAATAACATGTGTGAGTGAATTACTCTGTATATTCCACTAACAATGAAGTTTTGACTTATCCGTTAAAAATTTCATCCCAATTGTAAAAGATCTATGACTGCATATATCATTGACAGAAATAAGAAGGCATCAGCTCACCCATTATGAAATCAAATAAATAGATAGAACAAAATAGAAATAGAAAGAGACCCCCATATCTACAAACAGACGGACTCGTTAGGGCCTTAGTGGTAGTCTCTATCACTGACCGGTCTGGATCCTAGTAGTGTTGATGAAGCCGGGCTTTGACCATGTCTCCCGAACAATCTCAGTAATTCATTCGCCAGCCAAATGATTCATCGGTTATTGATGTACATTCAACCGGGATAGGGCTATACATTCGATATCAGAAATGACCAACAAAATGCCATGTTCACAACGATCAATTTCCCAGCTATGAGGCCGCCAGGCCGATAGCCAAGTTGAATCACCACTTAGCAGGGTTATTAGGACTTGGGTCTCTTTCTTGGGCGGGACACCAAGTACATGTGTCTTTATCGATTAACCAATTTCTAGATGCTGGAGTGCATCCTAAAGAGATACACTTCCTCATGAATTTATCTTGAATCAGGATCTTTTGGCCCAACTTTATCCCAGTTTTGCCGAGAAATAACAGGCATGAGGTACCTAAAAATAAAAGGCAGACTAAGGGCAGTAATGGGCTGGGCCAGGGTATGCCCGCACACTAGAACCTGTGGTTCTTTTTTAGTTTTACATAAAAAGTGCCATAATTTGCCATATCTCCCGCTCGTTAGGTGAGCTGGTAGAGACAGTATAGCGTGTGTGAGTGATCCAAGGTTTAATCCCTAGCAGTGTTACCTTTAAAAAAATGGCGGGTTGGATGGGCCCATTTGCAAAAAAACTGCAAGGGCCCACTGTTAGGGCACATATATATATATATATATATATATATATATATATATATATATATATATATATATATATATATATTTCTCTCCCTAGAAGTCTCAATAACTAGCAGTGTTACCCAGTGTTCGAAATATCGATACTATCGGCCGATATTATCGGTATCGCACCACTGCGAGACGATACACCCCCGATAACCACCGGAAGATACCAAAAAATTCAAAATCTTAATATCGGCCGATATATCGTCGATATCGCATGATATATCGACAATATGGCGAGATTTCCTCTCCATTATCGTCGGAGACAAATGCACGGACAGAAAATCGGATCCGGCTTGTGGAGAATTAAAAAAAAAATTGAATTAGAAAAAAAAGAAAAAGAAATCGGAGCGTACCTGGCTGGAGGTGGGCCACTCGACAGGTAAGTAGGATTTTCTGCAAATTTTCTTCAACTTCCCCCTTTCTTGGAGATTCCAGCGAGGAATCAGGCCGTGGTCGACATTTCTTGGTCACAGGAGAGAAATCTATCGACGTCCGAAGAAATCCAAGCGAAATCCGGAGAAATCCTCTCCGAACTGTCGAGAAATCATTGTGAGATCTGAAATTTCCTGGATTTGGGCGAGATTTTAGGGTTCCGGAAGGCCGGAACCCTCTCTGCGTCGAAAAACAAGAGCGTCCAAGCACTCTTTAAGTGATTTTGGGTTGGGTAGTGTACCGCACACCACCGAGTGTTGACTTCATCAAGTGTTGTGGGTCCCATTATAAGGCATGCGTTATATCTAAACCGTTCTTCCATTTCGCGAGCTCGTTGTAAGGCTTGAGACGAAAAATAAGACAGATCCAGATAACAAGTGGACCACACTGCAAACAACAGACAATAGTGGGAGATTGAACGTCTACCATTGAAACCCTTTCGAGATCAGAGAAGTTTTGGATAAATATGATATTTATTTTTCCTCTTCATCCAGCTCTGTGTGACCTCGTCAACAGATTGAATGGAAAATAAAAGTTATGGTGGGCCCTACGAATGTTTTAACAGTGAGAATCACTGTCCCGCTGCTATTTGTGGTGTGGTCCACTTGAGCTTTGGATATTAATTATTTTTTGGCTCAAGATCTAAAATAATCTCTCCAAATGGTTGAACGGTGTGGATATAATAAATATATTATTGTGGGACCATATAACATTAAATCTGGTCCAAAAGGAAGCGGATTGGCTGGTGTACCACACAAGGACGCAGATTGCGTACTACCCCCGCCCGTCCCTAGCTACGAATGGGCAGGTCTGTGGTCGGGCCCACCGTGATGTATCTGTACATCCAAACCGTCAATCCCTTTTCTCATATTATTTTAAGGTATGAGTACGAAAATGAGGCATATCCAACACTCAAGTGGACCACACCAAATAATAAGCTTGCATTAAAATGCACTAAGCATTAAATGTCAGTGGGATTAAATGCAAGAGTCATTTTGTAGGGCCCACCATAACATTTATTTTCCATCCAATCTGTTCATAAAGTCACAAAGACAGGAATTAAGAGGAAAAACAAATTTTATATTGATCCAAAACTTCCGTGAACCCCTAAAGGGTTTCAATGGCAGACGTTTAATCCCCCCATTACTTTTTTCAGTGCGGTCCACTTGATCGTTAGATCTATCTTATTTTTCATCTCAAGTGGACTATACTCAAGGAAACAATGGTAGTTGAACACAGTACCATTAAAAACTTTTTAGGGTGCACCTTGATTTTCCCTATATTTTATTAGGCACTTAATTTATTGATAACTTCACATAAGTTTGAATGAAGAGAAAAAACAATTATCAGCTTGATCTAACCTTTTGTGGCCCACTAATGGTCAATCATCATTGTTTCCTATGGTATGGTCCACTTGATTATTGGATCTGCTTCATTTTTTTTGAATAATGTCCTAAAATGATATGAAAAAACGGATGGATGGGGTGGATACTGAATATAGTTGTCATAGTTCAATCGCACAGCGCATATCTTAGTACAATATACAAAGGAAACCTATTATGTCCATTTCTTTTTTGAGATTTTATGATTTAAAAGTGTGTATTAGGGTCTTTTTAAATAATCCCTGAAGTTTCATTGAAAAAATCAACAATTATCTTAATGTTTCCCCATGTTTCCCAAAAGTGCGATAAATTATGCAATACAAACGATATATCCCATGCGATAACCGATACGTATTTGTATCCCAAGGGTGCGATACATTGTGCGATACCGATATTTCGAACACTGGTGTTACCTTTAAAAAAATGGCGGGTTGGATGGGCCCATTTGCAAAACAACTACAAGGGCCCACTGTTGGGGCACAAATATATATATATATATATATATATATATATATATATATATATATATATATATTTCTCTCTCTAGAAGTCTCAATAAGGAAATTCCATTGTGATCCTTGATAGAGTGCAGAGGCCCCTGCCTGGACTCCTGTTGTGCGCCCCTACTTGGGTTCCTGTTGTGCACCCCTACCTGGATTCCTGTTGTGCGCCACCCCTGCTGAAGACCTGCTGCTGCGCTTGAAGCTGTTGTGCGCCGGAAGTTGCTGTGCGCTAGAAGCTACTATGCGCAAATAGCCCTCTCACACGTGTGAGAAGTCTATAAATACTGCACTCCTCTCCTCATTTGAGAGAGGACTCCTCATTTGTAGGGGGGAAGAAGTTGGAAGAGACGCTCGTCCGCCCCTCAGTAGTGTTGCCCGCTGGAAGCCGTTGTGCGCACCCTATTGTGCACAAATAGCCTTCACACGTGCGAGACGCCTATAAATACCCCTCTCCCATCTTCATTTGGATAGACAAAAGTTGGAGAGTCTCAAGGAACCCCCAGAGAGAGAAAAGTGGAGCATGATGGAAGATCCGCACAACGGAATTATGGCACAACAAATTATGGTACAACGAATTATGGCACAATGGAATTCTGGCACAACCCAAGTTCATGAAGTTTTCATCTCTTCTTAGATTGTGCACCAGTATTCTTGCCCAAAATGCCCCTTCCTTGATCAAGTGCACCAGTTGCCGGATTCATAAAGGGAAAGTAAAGGAAATGTGAAGCACAGAGAAAGAGCTCTAGGAGAAAGAAGAGTATGTCTGTACGACTGAAAGGATAAGTGGAAGAACGACCAATGCTTATCGCACAACCAAATCAAGGGCTTTAAGTCTACATGACTCATCTGCCTTTGTAATGAACAACAAAAGCATCGAAATGCTGCTAAAATTGCCATTGAACTATCTTTCTCTTTCATTCATTATGTCTATTCATTATAATCTATCTTAGAATCAAGGGAAATCAAAGGATGTAAATGAACTTAGAATAAATAGAATACTTTGTGATCATTGTTCTCTCATTCTTTCTTTATTATCATTGAATGAAATCCCTCAAATCGAATACATTTGTTTCTTATTCGAAACAAAATGGCAACTCTGCTGGGGACTTCTTCTCAATAATAACTTGGAAAATATTCAGAGAACATTTATCACTTTTTGGCGTCTGTATAGACGCCAAAATGGCGACTCTCAACAGGAACATCCTCCCCTTCATCTCTAAGATAGAATGTTTTATCATTTGGATACTAATTGCAATCTTATAATTTGTCCTGAAGACAAGCAAGCAAGAGGTAAGAAGAAAGCACCAGAGAAAGCAAAATCCGCAGGGAATTTCATGTAATGGACGGAATGATCTCTGTTTCACCGATAGCGCAGCAAAACGATGAAAGACAAATGATAATAACATCCAAAAGACAAAACATTCGATCTACCTCTACAAGAAGCGTCATCTCGCCAAGTACAGGGTCGATTATGCGAAGTGTCATAAGACAGTCCTACCTCGGTCATACAATCATCTCATTCGAGAAAGACAGAAAGGCCCGTTACTCCAAAAGGTTTTCCAATACCACTAACTACAACAGTAAAGATAGCCTCCATAGAATCATTACGAGTTTAGAAAAATAAAGGGAAAGCCACCGCGACTAGCGAATATTCGCCCACAGTACCTCTTGCAAAGACTTCAAGCAAACTCATGCATTAAGAATGCCACGATTCGAGTCAACTAGTCCTTCGAAGCGACAATACGCTAGTTTCAAATGAAATAATAGTTTATCTTCTTCAACAGTGTCAGCATTGCAACGTTCGTTTCCTCCTTCAATATCAAGACAATCGAAGAATAAAAAAACAAAAGTTTTATCAGCAGACATCAATTAACCTAACCGACCTTCACCAGATAAGCGTGTAGCTGAAGGAGTCCCTCATTTTCCAACAGTGACTGTTGTGAACAACATTGAACAACAAGTAGAAAGACCACAACCGCAAGCGGTTAGATTTCAAGAATCGACGCCTAATATTACTCAAAATATAACGCAGGAAGAAATCCGACAGATGGTCATCGAAACCATTCATCTAGAGAAGGAGTGAAACTAGAATAAAAGGTTTCGATATCAGACACCATATTCCCCTGAAATAGAAGAAATGTCGTTTCCCGCTGATTTCAAACACCCAGACTTTCAAAAATTTAATGGGAATGGATCACCAGAAGAACATATGATGTATTTCATAACAAAGATGGGAAATTTCTCTAGAGTTCCTAAATATTGTCTGTGATTATTCGGATCTTTTCTGACTGAAAGAGCTTTCAGATGGTATTCAGGTTCAATCCCAGGATCTATTCATACCTGGGAACAGATGCAGGATATTTTTATGTTGAACTTTTTCTCTTCTGACCGAGAAGTTAGTTTAACTGAATTGGCTTCTATTCGCCAAGAAGAAAATGAACCGGTTGAGGAATCCATCAGTCAATGGAAGGACTTGAGGGGATCATGTCAACATCCTCTGCAAGAGTCAGAACAAGTAAAACTATGTTTAGAAGGCATGAGACCAGAACTAGCACATAACCTGATTAGTAAAGATTGGAAAACCTTTCATGATCTTGCTACAAAGGCCTATGCTCTTGAAAAGATTATTGGAAAAGTGTCTGCTTTTCAGCCAACATCACTCGAAAAAAAGAAAATTATCAGGATGTTGAAAGAGACAGCAATAAAGAAGATAGAAATGGTCATGCGGTTATAATGACATATAAAAGGTCCAGGCGAAATAAATACCATATGAAGTATGAAAAGATTATTGGAAAAGTGTCTGCTTTTCAACCAACATCAGCCAACATCACTCGAAAAAAAGAAAATTATCAGGATGTTGAAAGAGACAGCAATGAAGAAGATAGAAATGGTCGTGCGGTTATAATGACATATAAAAGGTCCAGGCGAAATAAATACCATATGAAGTATTCGTTCGCAAGAAAAGATATACTTCCTATGTTGAAACAATTGTTGGCTATGAAGAGTATTGAATTAACTCGGTTAAAACACCTCGAAAAAATTGAAAATACAAGAGGAATGGATTATTATCATTATCACCGTACATTTGGACATCATACAGAAAGTTGTAATGCCCTCAGGAAAAAGCTACAAAAGATGATTGATAGGAGAGAAATTGTGATGGAAGAATATGACAGCAAAACAAAGATGAAGGGGTTGATTGCGTAGGTCAGCATAGACGCCCCTCGCAGTTGTGCCCACTTGCACAGGAAATGATTGATAATGGAGAAATTGCCATAAGGAAAGTATATGATATAAAAGAAGAAATGGGGTACACACGCCTAATTAGTTCAAGACTGGGGGCAATACTAATCTCGGATGATCGGTATGAGGTGATGTGGCAGTATACTTGTTAAAGATCGCAACATTATGATTTTGATTACGAAGATTATCAGAATAATACTTCTTAATCAAAAGGGGGCATGACAAGTAGAAAGATGAAATGACTACAAAAGACAAAATCATGTATTCATTTTCAAGTGAATGAATAAAAAGGGCGCAAGCAAAGCTTCTCAAGCATATCAGGCATATTAAGATTGAGCACAGCATTGATGATTTTTGTCAAACACCGATGATTATTGTCAAATTCGCCAAGTATCGATGGGTATCGCCAGAATTAGCAACTATCGCTATCATCATCAATCGCCCATATGAGATTGTCTTATTGAAATTACTATTATCGCCAAGTTGATTCACTATCTTAAACATAATATGAGTGTTCTCAGAACATTATTAGCAACGGCAAAATATCAATTATTGATTCACCATTTTTTACAGTGCAATAAACTGTGGCCAACCACATATAAAGTTGACGACAGCGATAGTAGCTTATCATTTAAGGCAGCCTAGCCAAGCCCTGTACGGCCAACTACGCATAAGACCTATCATCATCGTCTATATATGACAACAGTGAATACTTGAGTAGATCTATATACAAAGCTTCAATGACTTAAAGAGCCTGAAATCGACGGTAAACTATAATTGCCCTTTAAGCCCAGGTCTTGTCCAGTCAAGTCATGTCCAGTCAAAGTATGATCAGTCAAAAGTACACTAGATCCACTACTCAAAAGCATGAACTATGTGTACATCAAAATGCTGCAGATATATATTTCACTTTAGATATACTCAAATATGCAATTGCCTGATGAAAATTTCAAATATTGAATAAACAATATACAAAAATGCATTTCTCTTGAATCAGGTTCAAATAACAACAACAGCAAATGCCTTCAAAATATTGGCAATTATCTACTCAAAAGTTAAAATCTTCGACATTGGCAATTATCTACTCAAAAGTTAAAATCTTCGATATTGGCAATTATCTACTCAAAAGTTCTAATCTTCGAGATCAACTACTAGTCTTCAATTGCAATATATTTATTCTTCTGACAAGAGCCGTGAGGTCTTTTGCCTTCTTGATAATAAAGAAATATTATCTCACAAAATTCTCAAAGGCGGCAAAGAATAAACTAGCGAAAAATTATCGTTCTCTTTCGGTCTATTTAAAGATTCAGTTATATTCTTTAGATTTGTTAAAGGAGCAGCAAAGATTAGCCATCCTTCAAGGGTATCAGCAGGCTTTACTTCGGAAATATTATCTACTGAAGAAATCTTTATGCG
Source organism: Magnolia sinica (assembly GCF_029962835.1). Lineage (NCBI taxonomy): Eukaryota > Viridiplantae > Streptophyta > Magnoliopsida > Magnoliales > Magnoliaceae > Magnolia > Magnolia sinica. The sequence continues at coordinate 92,821,915 of NC_080577.1, forward strand.
AAGATTGGCCTGAACAAGGGGCATGATATATTTTCCTAAAGTAATCTATGCCTTGGTCTTTCTGATAATTTCTTATACGCGGTGGAGGAATCAATATGACACAATCAGCTGGGCAATAATCACACACTAAGTAATATTGATGACCCCACCAACACACTCAACTATAAGAAGTATGAACTAGAGAATTATGTCAAGAATAATGAAGCATGATCCAGCATGGACTTTCAAGAGTTGTTTTTTATATCAAGGCCCGGTTATATGGTCTGATGCCATAACTTCTTACTGTTCTAATAATAATATCGCAAGACCCCAAGTATCGGATCTGATGGAGATAAGGAACAAATGTCTATCAAAAGAGATAGAATCATCGTCAATAACTTTTATGGCCTTCAGGAAGTTATTAAATGAAATCGAGAGAAGTCTTATCTATGTTTCTGAATCAGCAAAGGTTCGGGAAAAATACACTCTTAGCCAGTCTATGAAGAAAAGCTAAGGAAGCACAAACTAGAAAAGACTCAGTAATTGAATTTATAGAGCCAGAAATAACGTCTCCAAAAGCATGATATAATGCGAAGCACGATGACAAGCACAAAAAGAAGACAACTCAATCATTATCCTATTGCAAATATTATAAATATTCTAAAAAGTTTTTCAATATATACTTCATGAAACTAAATTGGAAAATTATGATATCGTGAAGTACTAATTCTGATTAATTTGGTAGGACAGATTACCATTCGAAAGCTTGGGTTGTGCGGATCATGAATAAAGGAGACAATCGAAAAAGTTGTTGCAGTAGGAGCAGCATTAGAGAACAACTCTCTAAATGCAGAGTTCAAAGAAAGAGTTGCAGAAATTAATCAAGGATACCGTTGCAGCAACTACATTGAAAGATAGTTCTCTGGCCAAGATACTCAAAAACGAAGTCATCACAGCTGTTACAGTGACGGGTTTCGATGAAAAGAGAATTTAGCCTCCCTATTGAAGCATCCGCTCAACACTGCTGGCTGGGGGCAATTAATCTTCTGGTCGAGTGTGATCATTTAGTCTTCCATGCAAGTAGGGTCATCCAATCATCCTTTAGTTGTAAGTCATTCGGTTCTTCGAAGAAGACCGATCCTTCATTTGATTTCATAAATCAATCAAAGAAGGATTGAGGGGGCATCTGTTGGGGCATAAAAATATATACATTTCTCTCTAGAAGTCTCAATGAAGAAATTCCATTGTGATCCTTGTTAGAGTGCAAAGGCCCTTGCCTGGACTCCTGTTGTGCGCCCCTTCCTGGGTTCCTGTTGTGCGCCCCTACCTAGACTCCTATTGTGCGCCACCCCTGCTGAAGACCTGTTGTGCGCTGGAAGCTGCTGCGAGCTGGAAGCTGCTGCACGCTGGAAGCTGTTGTGTGCTGGAAGCTGCTATGTGCAAATAGCCCTCTCACATGTGTGAGAAGTCTATAAATACTGCACCCCTCTCCTCATTTGAGAGAGGACTCCTCATTTGTAGGGGGGAAGAAGTTGGAAGAGACGCTCGTCCGCCCCTCAGTAGTGTTGCGTGCTGGAAGGCGTTGCACGCTGGAAGTTGTTGCACACTGAAGGCGTTGCGCGCTGGAAGTTGTTGCGCGCTGGAAGATGTAGTGCGCAGATAGCCTTCACACGTGCAAGACGCCTATAAATGAGTCTCAAGGAACTCCCAGAGGAGAGAAAAGTGAAGCATAATGGAAGATCCGCACAATGGAATTATGGCACAACGGAATTATGGCACAACACATTATGACACAACGGAATTATGGCACAACGGAATTCTGGCACAATGGAATTATGGCACAACCCAAGTTCACGAAGTTTCCATCTCTTCTTAGATTGTGCACCAGTATTCTTGCCGAAAATGCCCCTTCCTTGATCAAGTGCGCCAGTTGTCGGATTCATAAGGGAAAGTAAAGAAAATGTGAAGCACAGAGAAAGAACTCCAGGAGAAAGACGAGTGTCCGTACGACTGAAAGGATAAGTGGAAGAACGATCAATGCTTATCGCACAACCAAATCAAGGGCTTTAAGTCTACATAACTCATCTGCCTTTACAATAAACAACAAAAGCGTCGAAATGCTGATAAAATTGTCATTGAACTGTCTTTTTCTTTCATTCATTATGTCTATTCATTATAATCTATCTTAGAATCAAGGGAAATCAAAGGATGTAAATGTAACGTCTCGGAAAAATCCGTACAAGGACCCATGTACCACCTCAGGCGGAAATCACCCAGGACCAGAACCTTTAGCAATTAGGTTAAGATTAGTAAGTGTTAAACTAGAGTACTTGTGAAATTAGCACTAATCACTTTAAATATGATCTGCAAGACCCAAAACATGCAGAGTCATTGACGCCACATTACCCTGAAATCTAGAATCCATCCCTAAACCCGGTTGCTCTCGGGAGCACACCGAAACTCCATATCGGACCTGGACCGCACGTTGAAAGTCCGATAACCGCAAAACTATACGGTTATGACCGCATTACTGGACTTGACAACCCCCTCGGAAATCAAGTCTTAATTGTGTCTAGAAATACACAACTTGAGCCTGGAGCAAAGTGTGTAAGAAACGTGAATATCTTTAGAAATAAAATCCGAATTTAAGTAAACTGAGTCGTGTCGCTTGCGGGCCAAATATAAGGATTCAGACCATCAGAATCTGACCCAAATACACCCTCGGATCAGGAGAAATTTCCCATACATGGCAATGTACTTGTGGCCCTGATCGAGTGACGGTGACCGTTGAACTGAAACTGGTCCGCCACGGTCGATCTGTAAACCCGATCGGAGCGAAAACTCAGCCTGACCTAGATCCAATGTCAGGGAGCTTAAGTCCGACCGCACGCAGAAAAGGGGGCTCCAGAAGTGCTCCGTTGGATCGGAACAACCAATCTTTGGACATAACCTAAGTATACCATGGCCCTGGGGCCATTCCCATCAGTTTTGGGCCTATATAAGGGCCTTAAACCCTCTCTCTTATATTCCATACGAATTTTAAACCCTAAGAAAGAGAGGAGAGGAAAAGGAAAGGAAAGAGAGAGAAAGAGAGAGAGAGAGAGTTGGAAATCCATTCTGGGATTTGATCCCGTTGCTCCACGCACTTAGCCACCCTATCTGAATCACTAATCCAGCGTTTCCGACAATGTACTTGGGTAAGAAAACCTAACCATAATCTGTTTTAGGGTTTCAGATAGTGTAAGTTATGAAATAGCTAACCTAATTCATGCTATAGGTTGTCAATCCGCCGTTGACAAAGACTAAGTGTCTAAAACGAATCCGTTACGTGTTTACCGGCGTAAGGTGCGGACTATAAACGTATAGGTTATGGTTTTCAAGGCTTTCAATGTCGGTTAATGATTTATTACTGACATGGGTGCTATTTCACATGCCAAATACGATGTTTGTTTCGCATTTCAGATATATATGAACTATATTGAGTTTAGTGTATTCCATGTATTTGTAGGAAGGGTCGTATACGTATGGAATTTGAAAATGTGTTTGCCATGATTAATTGTTGTGTGTTTATACTAATTGTATGTGTAACAACTCCTTGGCGAAAGGATTTGCCGCAATACATGTTATGGCCAACATACATCGTGTATGTTAAAAAGTGTGGTCTAAGTATTTGTAAAAATGTCCGAATGAACTAGTAGTTAGTAAATTGTACTTTATATGATTGTTGAGATATGATTCTCAACTACCTTAATTATGTGTATAATTTCCTCCATGTATTTATGCTATAGTGTCTGTTTAGGTATAGAATGTATATGTGTGAATTCATGTTTAAGTTGTATTTCCTAATATGTTCAAATGATTGTATGAATTAAATTATTGATTCATTGCTGCCTTGATTTTCTCATATGATTATCTGCTGAAGTTGAATACGCTTGGGACTATGATATAGTCCAGGCAATCGGTAACAGGCCCTGATTTGGTGGCTGAGGTTGTTTTCGCCCCACAAGACGTGTTCGATGAGTCCGAGCCGTACTTCGGTTGTCAACAGTGGTTAGGCCACACGGAGTGCTCATGCACTTCATGTCGATCAATTCGATATGCGTTCGTACCAGTCGAGCTCGTCAAGTAACCCGATTGACCCGAGGTATGTTCACCATGTATGGACGCTACTGCTTGAATCTAAGGTACTAAACTCACCAGTGGAAGAACCCCTTTAACCTTGGCACCTCGATCCGCTAAGACTCATGAGCCGAGTATGGTGGTATAGGACACCGTGGTCGAGCTGTCGGCTTACGCTGGGGTGACGAGCCTCCCCGTAGTGACCAGTGAGCAACCCAAACTCGTGAGCCGAATACGGTGGTATGGGACACTATTCGAGCTGTCGGCCTACATCTAGGTGACGAGCCATTCGTAGTGACCTCGAGCATACTCTAAGACTGCGCCGAAGCGACGAGTCTTTCCATAGCAATTAGAGTATAAACTAGGCCTACACTAATCAGGTGACGAGCCCTTTGTAGTGACCTAGAACCGTAACATCGTATGAGAATTGCTAGGACTGACGACCCTAGAATGAATCATTGTTTGGGAATTGATATAAGGGAGGTACCTTAGCTTTCCAATCCTGCTATATGAAAAGGACTAATAAGAACTTGGTAATCACGCTCATGCACTGCATTACGTGTGCGTTTGGCATAGCAGGTCAAGAACTGAGGAAGTGTTTCATGCGCGATCGTGAGATAAAGTCGCTGAGGGAGCGCAGGCGAGGGCATGCATCATTATTTCATATCATTCTTGCATTAATCAGAGTATTTAGGGATGTTTGATTGTGCTATTTTATCATTACTGCTTGACTGAATTAATAACATGTTAACCTTTGCTTTATAGCTCCACTGAGTTGATCACTCCCACGTTATGGGACGGTGTTTTAAACACCAACCAGACCCTGTTGTAGTTTCAGGTGATGGCGCAGCCTGCGAGGCAGAGCTAGACTTTGAGGATGATGAGGTGGCATTCTCATACATGCAATATTTAGGCGGGTTTACGTAGACTATTCTGAATCGACGGGGCTTCAGGGCTAATACTTTGTAGTGGACCACCACATTTTGACATTTTGTATTTTGAAATAATACTTGTAACTATTTAACCTGGTAACATGATTATACTTGGGAGACTCACAATCACTAACACACTTTATATACTTATCACAGTCTTCCGCTTGCGTAATGTAACTGTCTCCGGAGTATGATATGTTGTTTTGGTATAATCTCATTCATGTTAAATGCACTAATATGGACAACATTTAATCATCATTATCCATGTTGCATAAGTGATGCGTTGGAACTCGGGAGTTGGGCCGATGCTCGACCCCCGATTTTCAGGGCATTACAGTAAATGAACTCAGAATAAATAGAATACTTTGTGATCATTGTTCTCTCATTCTTTCTTTGTTATCATTGAATGAAATCCCTCAATTCAAATGCATTTGTTTCTTGTTCGAAACACCCACTTAGACTGAGGCTAGACCCAAATGCAACCCAACTACTTTTCAGGCATAAGGTGCTAGGCTTGGGCCAAATAAATAGGTCCAAGGCTTGCCCAAGGCCGAAGTCCAGGAAAGGCAAGCTAACCAGCCTGTTGGCACCCTTGGAGAAAACAGCAACTTCAGAACATTTAGTATCAAGCTTCATGGTTACAAGTTCAATCCCAGCTGATCTGTGGAGAAAAAGGAACCAATAATATCCTGAGAACAATGACAAAATCTCCAAGAAATCCCCATCCCTAGAAATTGCCAAGAATGAGATCTGTCATTATGATTAAGACAGAACCAACTAAAATAACAAAAACCAACTAAAATAACAAATTATTGTAATAAAAATATTGTGCAGCTATTCCCAAAGCCAAAGCACGCATAAGAACCAAGGTATGAGCTACAAGACGCATACTATATCCATCTCCTCATATGGAATAAAAGTATTTTTGCATGTAATAAGGCTTACCTGCATCCCACCCTGAAATGAAAATGAACCACGTTGGCGTTTCCTTTTCACTGAAGTTTTCTTTCTTCCATTTTCTTCTCCTTTACCAGATAATTTAGATCGGATAGCCCCAACTATGATTGAACCAAACCTGATAATAGGACCAATGTAACACATTCACTAGCATCGGACCATGCAACAAACACGAAGTAGTTCTCTTTTAAGTGAAAGGCATTACCATTTACATTATATGTGTCAAAGTTTATCTTATACTAACATGTCCGACACTTATGGACGTGGTTCGTATAGAACTAGCTTTATGTTTAATATCATCTTTTATTTTTGGGATACATGTTTACCAATGTCTAACACCCTGTATTAGTGTCAGATCACGATACACATGTTAGCATCCAAGTTATGTAGGGTATAAAAGGTGAAGACTTCAATCCAGAGTTCTTGTTATATATCATGTAGGGATAGGAGACACAATGTTGAGTGTAATTTATACAACACCTAAAAACTTCTGATAAACAGTAACCAATCAAAAATATCCATTTAGTTTGCGAATTGTGAAAGGAACATTGATTATAAACTATTTCTGTAATTAAATTTCCCTAAAGACGGATCAATGATCAAATTATATGCATACTTGTGAAATTGTGAAGGATAAGAACATTTTACGGTTAATATGTCAAATTACATATCCTAAACATGGTAAGAACATTTGGAAGCTCGGTTGTCCAACAAGGGTTGCTATTTTCTGTTTGGTCAGCTTCGACAAAATGTTTACTCTAGTTCATCTCAGAATGAAGGCAGAGAATTAACAAGAATGGGTGCTATTTGTCTTGCAAGAGGGAGAGTAAATTAGTTGCCTTCTTATTCATACTCAGGAAGTGTAATGGTCGATCCTTAGCTTATTCGAGGTGTCTTAGACAATGCCAGTGATGGTATAGAAATGAATCTCCTTAAAACCTGGAATATTGGCTTTAAATCCACTAGAGGTAGCATTCTTTGGCACTTGACTCTACCTGCAGTTTGGTGGCCTCTCTGGGGAGAACAGAATAATAGGGCTTCAAAGAATAGACATCAAGGGAGCAGTCAGATTGCAAAGGTCGGAAAAAGGATTACTGTGTAGGCTCTAATATCAAAGGCCTTTGAAGGTGTTAGTCATGATTTGCCAAGTGGTTGGCCATAAGTCACTTAAGACGGCTGTCCCTGAAATGAGAATCACAATATTTGAACCTGCCTTCAATATTGATATGGAAGCTGAATTTTGACGGGCGCTCAAGAGGCAACTTTGACCGTGCTAGAATGTGGGGATCATTATAGATGATCACTATGGCACTCATAGAATTCCCATTGGGATCAAATTCTAATGAAGATAGGTTTGAGCTCTTTTGCAGGAGCTAAGAGAGCTCTCTAGCCTTCAAGCTCCCCCCTACTATCATCGGAGTCTCGGGTAATGTTATCAGATGGGCAACCTCATCCAAAGCACGCCCCTGGCACTATTCGCATTTGGGTGATAGAGATAAGAGAAATTAAGGAGACCATCTCAGCATCCTTCTCTCATGTTTATAGGGAGATGAATGATGTAGCAAACAATCTTGCTAGAAAGAGTTCTTGTCTCCATTTTTTTGTGGTTGGCAACTCACTCCTTCTACGATCCTTTTGTGATATTAAAATCTTGCTTAATCTCCAAAAAAGAAAAAGGAAAAAATAAATAAATCTAAAGACAAGTAGTGTCCAAGTTACATATGGTGTAAAAGATCAAGATTGTGATACATAGCTCTTGTTCCATATCATGCAGGAACGAGGAGACACCAAGTTGAATGCAATTTATATAACACCAAGAAACTCCGGGAAATAGTAACCAATAAAAAGGATCGAAAATTGTGGTTTGTGAAAAGATTGTTGCAGATTAGCTATTTCTGAGAGTAAATATCATTAAAGTCAGACCAATGATCAAATTCCATGCATACTTGTGAAATTCTGAAGCATAAGAACATTGTGGTTAACATGTCAAAGTAACGTGTCCTAAATTTCCTTTAAATAGACTAGGCTCTTCTTGCTTAATGAGACTAGTTTAATGTGTTGGGTATTGGAAGGTTAAAGGATAAAGTTATTTGCCTTCAGTTTTCAGTTTGCTGGGTGGCTATGTAGATTCCAACATGCTCCACAGTATGATTATTGCAACCATAGTTGGTACATTCAACAACATTGAGAAGAGATATGGCTAGCTGCTCTGTAGCCAGAGAAGGAAACTTCATTGCCTTCTGGCTCTCTAATCTGTTGTTCATTATGTAGCTGGGAAGAGAATGTAAGTACATCACTAGGAAGCAATGAACTTTCATGGAAATCCTAATATTGATTAGATCAACAAGAAACTGAAACAGCATTTGCATTCTTAAATCCTTGTGTGGATTTTCAGTAACCAAAGTGTGTGGGCATCTGGAAGAATGAAAAAGCCCACATTCCTCCCATTTTTCATGTCTTAGTACCAAAGCAGCAAAAAGGAGCAAGTGCTAGGCAAGAGCAGTAGCAGAAACAAAATGTAGAAAATAAGCTATGTTATGATCTAAAACTACTGCAAATCCCAAATCCAAAGTTGGAGCAGCACCCTAACTAGAAGACTAATTTAACAACTGTTCATATTGATTTCTGGAAGTACTATGCAATTACACTAGCTCCTCGTTTCTGGTTTCTAACATCAGCTTCCAAATGAAAAAGGTTTTGTATTTCCTTGTGGAGTAAAGAGGTGATTTGATCATATCGTTTTTTGGTTGCAAGAAACTAGGGGTGTCAACAGGCCGGATTAGGGCTGGGCCAAGCTCAGTCCAAGCCCAGCCCACATTGTTCAACCAAAGTCCAAACCCGACCTGGGCCCGTGACGGACCAAAACAGTCCAACCCGAAATGTTTATGCTAGAGAGAGAGAGGGAGATGGGTTGTTGTTGTTAGGGAGGGGGGATGGGTGGGATTTTAATTATTTCATATATTACAAAGTTGCCCTTGCAAACCCTAATGGGCCAGATTCGGGCCAGGCTGACAGGCTGTCGCACTTTGTGCAAACCCAGCCCCGATTGAAAATGGGCTTGAATGTTAAGCCTGAACCTGGCCATCGGGCCAGATACTCTAGCCCAAGTCTGGCCCGAAAGCCTGTCAGGCCAGCCCGGCCCATTGACAGCCCTTCAAGAAACTGAGAAATCTTATTGAGATGGAGATATAGCACCCATGACTTACAAAAGAGTCATCTGATTTGTCTCTTTCTAATCAGGAGCAATTTGAACATAAACATGAACATTTACGACCATAGCTCACACACCCTGTAAACATCTACTTCCAAAACAAAGTTGGAAACTTTGAATGACATCGACAGAAAGAGTTTCAGCCTTTCAATTCTGCAAGTCTGAGGCCAAATGTAGTGCTTGTATTGCCTATAGTTGTTGGAAACTTAGCTACCATCTGCTTATTTCCATTTTAACTGACATCCTTGTAGAACCACTCAATTGAATACCACTGCTTCAAGTCCCAACTTTGTCAAGTTTATAAGCAACAACGTGTGCGTTGTTGGCTGACAAAGAAATAAGGAAAAATAACCTCATTAAAGAAAGAGGATTTTGGAAGAGTTTATTTATAAAAAATTACAGGATGTTTGATGAACTTAATTATCATAAATACACAATTTTTGAAGAATTTATTCATCGGAAAATAAATCACTTAAGAATTTTTTATATATTGTAGGGAAATATCTATCTTTGGGCAGGCGTATTACTCTAATCAAAGCTGCCCTATCAGCCATGCCAGTCTATGATATATTGTAGTTACAATGCCCCATGGGTCTCATTTGTAAGTTAAACAATTGGAAAAAGACTCATTTCACATGGGTGGGAAGATAGCTGAAAATACCATCTGTTGGAATGGAGTGAAATGTTTGTAGGTGCTGGTGGTATGGGGAAGCAGGACTCAAATCGCTGAACAAGCAGTCTAAGGGAAGTGGCTTTGGCATTTTGGGGAAGAAGGGTATCCTTTGTGGAATAAGAGTGGTGTCCCTCAAATATGGATCGCAATATGTTTGGTGCACTACTGCATCTTCAAGATTCAGATGTTTTGGGGTTTGAAAAGCTACTTCGAGAATGAAAAGCCTATTTGGGGAATCGGCTAAAAGGTCAGCAACATGACTCTATGCAGCAGATTCAATTCATCTTACAGTCTGGCCACAACGAGGTCAAAGGTCATCTAGGTTTATGAAAGGGTCAGCATGCAAATTGTATGATTGCCTCTCTTCTTTGTTTGAGAGCTTGTAAATGGAGCTAAATGGGAAATGAGATAAATGAATTGGGAGTAAATGGATTACTCAGTTGTGTTTGAATGGGAATAAATGAAATGCATTTGAAATCCAAATATTCTGTTTGGATGGTAGTAAATGGAAGGAATTGGAATGCATCGGAAATTTTCAATATATTCACAGAAACATATGAAATATCCCAAATCAGCTTTAAAATCCCAAATTAGTGTACATATGTGATATTTAACAAAATGATTGTAATAAGCCCATTGAAATATATACTTTAGCCAAAAATGAGGAAATTTGGAGCCTCAGGCAGGCCACATATGTTAGGATCACAAACAAGCAACTTGCCAATGTTTTTAAACAATCCATTTAGATGGCCAACCTTTGGACGGTTTGGATCATTCTATTGGTGTGATTTAGCGATAGCCAATAATTGGATTGTTTCGGAGTATCATCAACATGCCATGTGTATGGCAAACATGCGCGTAGTGGCACCTTTGTTTACTCCTGCAACTCTCCAAGGGAGCCCAAAAGGGCATTTCACAGCCCCTACCATTCTCCCACCCCCCCCAAAAATAAATAAATAAATAAATAAATACTTCCAAGAGAGGATTTCATTTACAAGCCCATATACTCCCATTTCATTTCATTTCCATGCATTTCCTCCCATCCAAACATACCTAAAATGCCATTTACCTTCATTTACTCCCAATTCCCCCCATTTACCTCTATTTACTCCCATCCAAACGGCCCCTTCAAAATAAACTTGAGGGGAGAGGAGGATTTGATGGGGCTCTTTAATCAAGGAGGGATAGGAGGGTGTGGAAATGGTCGAAGGATGAGATTTTCGGTCCGATCTTTCTATGATAATTTGGAGGGGAGGCAGAAGAAGGGTTTCAATGGCTTGGTTATGGGAAGTGAAGGCATCACCTGGAATTGTCTTGTTAGCCTGGTGAGTGGGCAGAGACAAAGTTATCATTTGTGCAATATGTAGAAAATCATTATCAATTGGATGTTTTATGTTCCTACGGGGCAAGGAGACTTTGGATCACTTATTTGTCAATGCCCATTTGCCACAATTTGAGCGTGCTTCAATCAGTTCAGTGCAGCCTGGTCTACATGAGCATCAGTGATAATGCTTCTTCTTCTTATTTTTATTTTTCTTTTTTGAAAGATGCATCAGTGGTAATGCTCCTAGAGGTGTGGAAGGGGACAGGGAGAAATCTGTAGAATTTGTCTTCTTGAGCTTTATTCAATTATGAAGGAGAGGAACAATGGAACATTTAATAGTAGATCAGAGACCATGGAAAGTGACTGATAAAATTCGGCCTCACGTGCTCTTTGGCAAAATCCCTTCAAGATATTTGAGGGGTGCTGTCCCATGATATCTCAAGTGAGGCGGGAAGGATATTCATATTTGTAAGGTAGGCATGGGTGCTTGCCCATACTCTGGTGTACTCTTTGGCTGTCAGTGTTTTTCTTAATAAAATTGCTATATTGATTTTTATTTTTATTTTTAAAGAATATAGACATGTACCTTGCAGAAAAAACTCAACATAAATACCCTTCCTTCCACAACTAAAGAGTGTCCTGTGGCTATGGTACCCATACAGGATAGGTCAAGTACATTTACAAACAAATCCAGAACACAGACAAGAAGAGAACTAAATGAACCAGCAAGAGAATCAAGAAGACAATGAAAATAAAATATTTCACTGGATACAAAATTGGGTAAAGAGATTGCCATAATCCCCCAAAAAAATAAAAGGAGAGACCAAAGATTCTGCAAAGGGTGAAAACATTATGGAAACAATTGTGTTGCATGTATAAAATGAAATCACAGTAATTATTTTTGAAGTTCCACGGCCTCATGAATAGCAATCAGCAATACCTTATATGCAAGTTGTTTGGCATGAAAACAGAACAATAGAAGGAAATGAGTTGCAATGGACTTACTTTTTCTCTAGATGCCACATCTCAGGAAATGCATGACGCATCTGTTTAAAAGCAATATTAGATCAATAAAAACCTTTTCAGAAAGAAATAATACAGAAAACCTTATAGTAGCTATGTCAAAGATGCAGCATAGGAGCATATCAACAAGAGGGAGGAGGGAAGGGAAGGAGGGGGAGAGATTTGTTGTGGAATGAAACAGAAAAATGAAATCATGTTTCTTTTATCCCTGACAAAATTTGCTTCTTTAGTAATGGAAATCACTTAGATCCCATGGTTCAGTGCATTGTGATTTTATAAAAGCATCTTTATTTAAATAGCATCATAGTCATAACAGCAATGCCAAGATGGTTTCATTTACACTAATGGTATTTATAAAACTCAACCATAAAGACACAGTAATTACTCACAGATAGTGATTCAGGATCTCCTCCACTTGTGCCCGCAACAAAAGGGTCAATGAGATAGTCGACAACCTTAGGCACCAATAGAAAGTGACCAGAAAACATTAGATAATAGCATAAATGGCAACTAGCATCTTTCAGTGCGGCAACTCTGTGATGTTCATAATAGAGCCATTAGAACATTCATAGAGAAGATAACAAGAATGAGGTTAATGCTAAATTCAAATTATCACAATGGCAAAGCACTGTATCCGTAATCCCACCTCTTTCCCAAAATGGCGCTGAAAAAAACTCCCCACACTGCAGATCAAGAATACATGAAGTGTTTAGATTCTTTAGAATATGTTTAAGCAAGAATAGCTCTTCCCCATATTCCAAAAACAAAAACAAAAACAAAAAAAAAAAAAAAAAACTAAGTGAATGCAAGTAATATATGATTATTGAATTGACATTTTTTTCATGAACTGGTCAGATTGTTCAACTGCAAATTTATTTGAAAATCACGATACTTACACCTTGAGACCAAATACTCACATCCAAAATTTCCATCAGAATAGTGGTGCAGCAAGTAAATGCATCAAGTACAAACAACTTTATGAATCAAGGATTCAAATTTATAACCTGGTTAACCATTAGAATAGTAGTTCTCCTTTTCTACATCAGTTCATGTTTAGTAGTTACACATGTAATATAAGGATTTGGGTTTTATAACCTGGTTGACCATTAGAATAGTAGTTCTCCTTTTTTCCTAGTTCATGTTTAGTAGGTACCACATATAATACAAGGCTGGGGATATCTGGATTCTTTCACAGGAAAAGCATGCAAGTAAACAAAATACCTGCAATAATTAAGTCTTTCAAAGTGATGGAAATGATCTTTCAAAAGTTAGGCCATAAGAACCAGTTACCATATGTTCACCCTTTTCCCCAAACAAATGAATTCAAAAGTTAACAATACATTTTAGCACGCTGAAGACAACATAGATTCCATATAAATAATTCCAATTAACATTCAAATGGTTTCAATCACCTTTCCTGTAAACATTCATTAGACACCTTTGAGATGTTATGTTTTGCTTCAGCATGTCTCCACAAAAGTGGCTCCAAAAATATCTGCAACTGCATGCATTAATGCCAAGATGCATGTTACACGGGGAATATATTAAGAAACTCTAGCACTACCAAAATCTCACTGAAACTTTGAGTGCACATTTGGATGCACCAACAAATTGCATTTTAATCAGGTGAAGCAGAAAACATTCAATATGATTAGAGTTTTAGGCGTGCATATTGAGGGAATGGACTCCAAATACGCTCAAGTTAGATTCCAATGGCACGAAACTACAGTTCAAGGGCTACTTTCTCATTATGAATACTAGCAAACATCACTGATTTTTGTTGTCTTCTTTTGATTAGATTGTATGTTTGCAGTTCAAAATTGTGTAGGGCTGTCAATAGCTTCAGCTCTTGCTAGGCCAAGGCACAACCAAGCCTGGTTGACAATACAAATTCCAGGCCAAAGCCTATGACAGGCCTGAACAGAAAAGCTCAAGCCCAACCCATGCTGATATGAACAGGTCCATTCCAAAAAACATATCCAGAGTTAGGTCTTGCTTGAGAAATGATGTGGGTCTACGGCTCGGTGATCCAAACCACTGATCTAATAGGACATGGTATGGATAAGGAATCATTGGAAAATCTTCTAGATTGAAGACCATAACCTTCCCATCAATGGAGTGCTACAGATAGACTTTTAAAGATACTCCAACAGTTAAATAGTGCTGGTATCAAGCATCTTTTGTGGAATGAGGCGGTTTTAACAGCCCTGCGATGGTTTAGTGAGAAAAATAGGAGAATTTTGTTAAGGGAAGATGCCTCTCGTGCAAGGGCTAACAAAATCTTCAGACTTCTATTGGAATGGGTGAGAATCAGAGCTAGGGGCATAAAGGGGATGGCAGTGCAAAACTGGGAGGAGCTTCTTCAGTGTTCAAACCCGTGGACAGTTGGACAGTTCCACTAGAAGGTTCAAAAATCAATTTCAGTGGGTGCTTGTTCAGCAATCCAGGGCCTTCTGGTGCGGGTGGAGTTGTTTGTAAGAGCAGGGGATCTGTAATCATTGAATTTTCAGGCCCGATTGGGCTTAAGGATTCAAATCATGCCTAGGCGGATGTGTTGCTTCAAGTGATCGAGGTGGCAGTAAGCTGTAACTTCTTCCTAGTCATCATTGAAAGTGGAATGGCAAATGCCATTGCATGGGCATGATTAGCCTCCCGTGGACAGTAGCCAGGCTTATTGAAGAAGCTATGGGCCTATCTAGGAATAATCAAGTGACTTTTTCACAGGTCGATAGCAAGCAAATGATAAAGTTGATGGTCTAGCTAAGACGGGAGCAACTTAGGATAGGCTTGTCATTATGGATAGAAGATAAGTTTAATTTTGTGGATGGGGGTATGAGAGTGTGATGGGTTTCTTTCTGCTGTTGTTTGGCTGCAATTTTTGCTCAAGGGTCTCTATGTGTGTGGGGTGGTCACCTAGCCCCAGAATGTATTTGTATTTTTTACTCTCTGCTAATAAATTTGCATTATCCATTTTTTTTTTTTTAAGTGCTGGAAATTGCTTCCTCTGTTTATTATCCTGGAGTTCTATTCAATAGTGTAGCATCTTAAAGAACGATTAGAGCTTTCATCAGTATATGTTTATCCATTCTCATTAAAAGTTCAGGTATCTTTGAATTTTACTGTATCAGGGTATTTCTTGCTACAGCCAAGGATCCTTTTCCACCATTCCAATATTTATCGTGCATGGATATATGTTGGATTTAGATGAAAAGAATCCTGAAATTACCAAAGAGGTCAAAAACTCAAACTCGAGCATCCTATTAGAAAAACGTAGGGAACCATCCTGGACTGCCACGCACAGCACATTGCTTTATTGAACTGGGTAATAACCCAAGTACCTATTTTTTTCCTGTCCTATTGGAGAAATTTTGATAGAAGAAATCAAGCTTCCAAGATTCATTTTCCTCACACCCTAAGATTGGATCCTATGGTTTTCTCCTATTTCATTCTTTTGACTCCAAAAGGTCAGGCCACACCTGACGTAGTTTTGCACTAGAACATTATCAATTCATGGTTGGATCTTTGTAAGGTTCATTTATACAATCACTGAAGAGAGAGATTGTGAACTGTATGCATCAGCCGATAGTTTTAGGGCCTGTTTGGGCACACCCAGAATGGAGTGAAATCAAATGCAAGTCGACCCATCCTATTTTGTGGAAAGTGGAGCTTTTGGTGAATCCTGAAAAATTCAGGGGTGTGCTCAGTATCCTTGGCAGTAAAATGTGCTGCATGTTATCAGCCCATTCTCATTTTGGGTAGAGGATGAACACTAGTCCCATCCACATTTTTAGGCACAGCCGACTTCCTTAATCTGCATCATTGTTTGAATTATCTCCGATATTATCATTATTTCCAGCTTGGCGATACCGATAACACTGGTAGAGATACCAATAGCACCGGTAGTATTAGAAATTCCAGGCACCAACAATGTATCACTAAGTATCGGCAACATATCGATATCGCCAATATTTTTCAATTGTGTAAATTCTAGGTGTTGCTTATATTGCCAATGTATCGATATCGTCAATATCTTCGACTACATAAATTCTAGGTGACACTTGCATCACAAGTGTATTGGCGATATTTCAATAACATCGCCAATGTAGAGATATCACAGAAAGTTTTTTTATTTTTTTATTTTTTTTAAATCTATTTTATTTTTTTATGAGCACATTGTATGCAGTTTTCAATTTGGCATTGCTAATATTGATAATATCTCAATATTATTGCTATTGCAACATGCGCGATATCAAGACCATAATCTTTCGTTTCCTTTCCAATTGTTAATTATTTTTTGGCAAAATATCATGAGTTGCCGATATTCTGCAATATCGATGGATGTTTCGACAAAAAGTTGGATGGATGATTGGATGGCTAGACTGTTTCTTACAACTACACATGCTTGTAAGCCCCCATTAAATAGAAACTTATTGTGTATACATTCTTTTTGCAAACTTTTTTATTCCTAATTATGTAAATGTGTATTTTAGCATCGCCTGAAGTTTCATTGAAAATTCTACCGTTTTTCCCATGTTTTCCCGCATTTCTGGTTATCAGCAATATCGATATTGTTTCTATATTCTCAACCAATGAAACTTGTAGCCATACCGATACTTCGAACATTGATTAGTGTAACATTTTTTAGATCAAAATTTCACTTCTTTCATATTCGTGTATTCAGAATGAAAGCTGTCACGATATCGGAGGATATTCTGTTGTTTGCAATAAACCTTTCTTTATTAAGCTATCCTTTTCTTATTTTTGAACAAAAATATAAATTAGGAGTTCCATGTTTGCTGAATTGGACTTGACACCTTACACTTGAACAGTAGCACTAATGTTTCATCTTCCACCTTTCTCAGAGAAATGACCAGGTATGACTGCCTTTATATCCAACCGAGGCTTATATTACCAAGGAAAGTTATTGATCCCGATTTGTGTTGGTCAAGTATTCGGTGGAGAAAGGGAAGAGGGAGAACTTCCAATTCCAAGTTAGAACACTATTCTAACAGTCTAATTTAGTAGTTTATCTCAAGTAGGATCTGGAAACAAACCTTTGTCTGTGCAGAAAGAAAATTGGTCCTGATCAAGGCAATGGGATCTGATGGAAGCTGAAATGCAAGAGTAGAAGAAATGGTCAAAGAGATAAATTTCAGCACTCCAGAAGTTCAAGAAAATGGGGAAAATGATGAACAACAGAAAAGAGAAGGTAATGTCCCCAATCAAAAAAAGTTGATAGTTCCTCCCTTACAGGGGTAATTTGGTCACAATAAGCTTCACCAACAAGTGATAGAACAATCTCTATAATGGACAGAATACCCTTATGGGGATGGAACTAAAAAGTTTAGGGGTTGTGATGTCAATTGCCAAAAGAAAAGGCCTTCCCATAGACCAGTCAACAAAAGTAGAAATATCCTCACTCAGAAGTATAATTGCAGTAAACAGAATCTACCAGTTCTGGCATTCCATTTCGCACAATGTATCGCTTGTTCTGTGAAATTGGCTGTAACATAAAGATTAGTCAATTGTCAGTGGAATTCTACCAATCATTCAATATACTTTCCACAAGAAACTGTAAAACATCTTCAAATTTCAAAATGGCGAGAGCACAGGTTCAAGCCTCTCAAATGTACACAATAGAAATGTCAAGCAGCCAGAAGTTTCCACCATGCCTTGTCATATGCTATTTATAACATAAGAATATAAACACGGGCAATTGGAAAACATGAACCTTGGCTGCGCAGGCATGACCAGAAAATGTCGTTCTTTAACACATTGGAGTAAATTTGAATCAGAACCACCCATGAGAGAAGAAAAAGAAATACCAAATTTCACATTGCCAGAATGTTGAAAAACGTCTTGCACATGGTATCTTAGAATTACAGCAAGGACTATGGATGTAACAAAAATGATTTGGGCATGAATACTAACACTGACCATTTATAGTAATAATAAAACAGAAACACTGAGCCTACAGCATTAAAGGTGATCGTGCATAACATTAGTGTGTGATGTGGAACATCCAATCCTTGCAACATGATGTGATATTAGCTGAGATGGCCCATATTGGCCAAAACCTATTTGGCTCCAAAAAAAAATTTCTAAATGTAGGGAAATAGGAAAATGTAAGACACCAGGATATATCTTTTTTTTGTGTGTGTTTTTAACATATATTCAATGGTGTGTCAGACTATTCTTTTATATGAACATTGTGTGTAGACCTGACCTGCTGAAAGTCCACCAAATAGGACCTAATCCAACACAAATCAAGAAAGACTTGGTGGATTATGGCAATTACATTGGAATATAACAAAAGGAAGATGAAAAAACAAGGGGCAAAAAAAAAAAAAAAAGAGTGATGGTTTACCCTTTTACCGATTTTCCCCAAAATGATCTTTTTTTTTAAGGGTAACTCGAGAGAATTCATTAGCACCAAACAAGCGGAGGAAATGCAGAAAAGGGATGATGAAAAATCATCCCAGGATCTGCTATTCAAGAGGAGAGAGACATCCCCAATGACCCAAAATATCATCCGAGTTACAACCTTTAAAAGGGTAGATACCAAGGCCCAAATTATCTTCCCTCTTTGGACCACCACAGGGGTGGAATCCGGCTTGTTATTGGAGATGCTGTTGCCGCAATCCTTCCATATGGACCAAAAAACGGACGACAAAGACAGCTACCATAAATTAGGCCAGTACACTCATCATGCGGGCCACACGTGCGCATTCAATAGGAGATTTGGCAAAATTTTCACAACCATTCATTTTGTTCATATGCATTTGTCCACTTGATGAATTCAAAGAACTGATCTTTGGGGTGAGTCATCTACATGATACCTATTGCACGGCTCAGATGTCCCACACCCACCAGGTTGGCAGTTGGCACATGTGTACAGATGCATGTGGAGAGCTGAGCCTGGCAAAGCTCAACCACTCTCTGAATTAGCAGTGGATATTTACCGCTGACCATGTCATGCCAAATTTAAAACTAAACTGAGCACTCCATCACAAACTCAGGAAAGTAACTCAGCAAATGTGATAAACGAGCTATAACATATGATTAAGAAAATTTTGATATCAAGCTATGCTGAGATGTTTGTGAGGGTACTATCTCCTTACATTGTTTTCATGGAAGTTAGAATTGAGCATGATGATTCCCTGATCAACGGAAATAATAGATAATAGTTCATGCAGATCAACAGATCAAATGAGCCATCTAAAACCTCTCTAGTACAAAAAAATGATCCAATGAGGCTGAGTTAGCCACAACAAAGCTAAGATATCTACTACATAACATATTTTGTTTACTCTTTCTTATGTGGAAGAAAATAAATAATACAGATAAATTTCAACCATAAATAAAATACGGTGCTATAAGTAAACAAGCTGTGGTCTTAAACTATGCAAGTACATAAAAATGTCCATACAAATTGTTGCTTTTCCCGAAGCCCCAGATCATCGATCAAATTTCCAACCTCTACCTCACTCTCTGTCTGCATAAAGGAATTGAAATTTAAGTCAGAGAATATCCCTAGAACAGCTTGAAGAATCCCTTGAATTTATAGAAATAAGAAATTTGCTAATTTAATTCTCTACAATACCACTCTATTATCTAAGCAGCAAAGACAATTTAGTAGTTCATATTTATAAGAATTAATGCAGGTTATTTTCAAACTCACCATCGTATTCGCACCTTCATCCCATACAAGACCGTCTTTTGAAACACTTCTTATTCTACCTCCAGCTCTTTCTTCAGCTTCAAACAGTGTGACACTCAAACCATATGATTTAAGCTTATATGCTGCAGTGAGCCCACTGAAAATCACATTGGGTTTGTCAAAATTGAATTTCTAGCAAAAAGAACCAAGGATAAGAAATGATTAGCATGGATATCTAAAGATGATGTGGCATGTGAGTCATGTTAGCAATCATGTGTCAAAAGGTCCCCTATTGTAGGACACTATGTTGGTGTGATTGTAGGTTTGCTTGTTTTGTTCATGTTTTAGGATCATCAAAAAATAAGTTGGGACCTCAAGCAGTAAAATGTTTCTTAGGGTACTCGAACACTCAAAAAGGGGTATTTGTTATGGTTAGTGACTAAAAAAAGGTATATCTATGTCAGAGAGGAAAAAGTGCTTGGGAAGAAAAAGGTCAAGGTGTTCCATAATGGTAATGGTAGCTGTAACGGCCACCGCCGTTACCATTATGATATGAACCGTAACAGCCATTATGGCCCTCTCTCTTTTTTTACTTTTTTGAAAAAAAAAATTTATTTCTAGACCGTTATGGTCGTTATAGGGCCGTTATGGCCATTTCAGCCCCGTAACATGTAATAGTTACGGCCATTACGTAACTAAATTTGAATACATTGCAAAAGGCAAAGTTAGGGTTGGACATTCAACCATTTTTGTTTTATATTAAGTGAACGCCAAATTACATAAAATGCCCTTAGTGCAAAGGGCCAAAAGGAAAAATAAAAGAAGCAGAGCATAAGGCTTCCCAGAGAGAGAAGCCCGAGC
Organism: Magnolia sinica; assembly: GCF_029962835.1. Taxonomy (NCBI): domain Eukaryota; kingdom Viridiplantae; phylum Streptophyta; class Magnoliopsida; order Magnoliales; family Magnoliaceae; genus Magnolia; species Magnolia sinica. The sequence goes on from NC_080577.1 coordinate 92,842,654, forward strand.
AGAATGAGTGTGTGTGTGTGTGTGTGTGTGTGTGTGTGTGTGTGTGTGTGTGTGTGTGTTTCAAGGGTTGTGAGGCCTTGCCAATTGAGAGGAAAGGCTCCTCACCAATTGTGGGGTACTGACATAAGATAACTTAAGAACTCATTCACTTGGTCAAGGACTTGAAGGTAATAGATGGAGGCATTCAGGCATGGAGTCATGGCTCACCTCCCTGGTGGGACTGCTCACTTTGGCAATAGGAGGCTCTAGAATGCACCTTTGGAAGGCAGTGAATGTGACAACATACACACTTCCCCGGTCCTTATCAGTTGCAGGGTTCAAGAGGAATAACATAATCACAGTCCACTATCCAGAGAGTCACAACCCACACAACCATGCAAATATATATCTATGGCCCCCCTCAAGCCAAGGCATAAAAATTAATCATGCCCAGCTTGCCTAGAATACATACTCCAACTTCAACTACAAGAACCTTCATGAAGATATCAAAAAGTTGTGCAGCAGACAGAACAAAGGGAGTAGAAATAATGCCAACAACAACATTCTCACGAATAAAATAACAATCAACTTCAATATGTTAAATCCACTCATGAAAAACAAGATTTGAATCTATATGAATTGCAGCCTGAGTGTCACAAGACATGCGCACCGGAGTCCTCATTGGAAATGCTAAGTCGACACAAAACTTATCAACCACAAAATTTTACACACGGTATTCGCAATAGTACGGTGCTCAGCCTCAACACTCAATCGCACACCACTTGCCTTTTAGTCTTCCAGGTAATGAGATTGCCTTCGAAAAAACTACAATACTATTATAGAAGCATGCTTTGTGTTGGCATGTGGAAGGACTGGAGTACAAGCATTCCTCATTCATATACCTTCAAATCCGATTTAGTTGATTGAGAATCATAAACAACCTCATCATTAACATTATCCAGTTTAGAGGATGCCTTTGGAATAGAAGAAACAATAACAATTGAACCAGACTCAAGAATAGGAATAGAAAGAACCATAGAATTGTGCTCCCCCTGAAACTTTAAAAAAAAATAAAATGAAGCGTCTTTAAAAAAAAAAAAACTTAACATCCATGGAAGACATAACATTTTTTAGTAACCACATCAAAATACCACGAACATACATTTGATAACCTGATTTGACAATTTATTTCAATGAGGATTAGTAATATAAAGAGGATCGGTATTATAAACATAACAAACATACCTATGGAATTTCAAGAATAAGATAAAAAGCTAAAAAACATTGAATAGGAGACTAACTAGAAAGAACCTTAGTGAGCAAATGATTAATCAAATAACAAGCAATAAGGACATCCAACCCAAAAAAATTAGGAATAGACATACCAATGAAAAGAGAACGAGTAATTTTTAGGTGATGCCTATTTTTTCTTACAACAATTCTATTCTATTGTGGGGTATATGCACAAGTAATTTGAGAATTAATACTATGCTCCTAAAGATAAGACATTATACAATGATAAAGATATTCATTCGCATTATCGGTACGAAGAGTGCCAATATTTGATTTAATTGATTTCGACCTAAACATGAAATACTTTGAAAACGGAACCAACCACATCCTATTTTTTATCAAATAAATTTACGTCATTCAAGAAGCATTATTAATAAAAGAGACAATATTTAAAGCGATTAGAAGCAATGGGAATTGGTCTTTATACATCAACATGAACTAATGGAAATATTTTATTAGACATTCTCCCCACAAGAGGATAAACTTAATATTTGATTAAAACATGGGCCTTACATTGTAAATTCGTTACATCACTAGACTCAACTGACATAGGCACAAAGATTGTAAGACTAAATTAGAAAACTGATCAAACCGACAATGTTGAGTACAAAGCTCTCCCTTTTTACACTAAGACACTCACTAAATTGACTTGAAGAATTTAAATAAATGATATTGTAATCCATCCTTCTCATGTCCACCACCAAGCAGCTTCTTCTTCTTCAAGTCCTAAAAGACGCAATGACCAAGAAAAAAAATATCATACTACAATTTAGGTCCCTTATAATCTGGCTAATGGATAAGAAATTAGAAGCAATACTAACAAAACAAAGGACAAGGAGAATGATGGTGAAATGGAAACAGTACTATTTTTCCCAAAAGGCATTAGGGATCTGCTAATCTCATACGACTTAAATGATGATTGGGGGTAAATGAACAAAAAGAAACAAATGTACTTGTTATATGATTAGTAGCCCCCAGATCAATTACCAAGAGCTTGATGCAAAAGCAATGTGAAGGGTTGTGAAAGTGTTATCTGTTTGAGCCAAAGATGTAGACGCAGAGACCTTATTCTGAGTGGTGTCCCTTAGTAAAGCGACATACTTGCTTTTCGAGAGATGGAACACATCACTGGTTGGTGGAACCACAAGTGAATTTGCCAATGGTATAGTTTTACCAATAGTATTCTAAGAATCCTTACCATCTATAGCTGCAAAATTAGCAACTCAGGCTTGAGGTCTACCATGAAGTACCTAGCAATAATCAACAATGCCTACATAGACCACAATGAGTGCACAAACAATCCACACCACAATCACAACACCAATACTGCAGCCATGACCCCAACATCAGAACCTCCTCTTCCTATACCTTGGTTAGCACTAGCATTATCAAAAATCATGAATTCTATCACAAGAACAGATTTCTCAACCACAATTGGTCCTTTAACTGTGCGACGCTTCTCATCTTTTAAAAGCAAAAAACATATACTATTCAGTGAAGGTAAAGTAGGTAAACCAAGAATCTAAGCCTGAGTAGGTTCAAACTCAGAATTAAGACTTGCTAAAAATTCAAATATCCTTTTGTTCTCAACACTACTTTTATATCCTCTGCGTCCATAGAACAAACACTTGGAGATCATCCAGGAAAGACAAATCTTGCAACAAACTACACATCTTAGCACAATAATTAGACATCGATCTCTCCCTCTATATTAAATGACCAATCTCCTGATGAATATTGCAGATTTAAGCCATATATCCTAATCAACATATAACTCATAAGCAATTAACCAAATCTCACGCACAATAGATAATAGAGAAAGTCCTTCACTAACCCCTGGCTCCATAGAATCTAGGAGCCAGGATATAAATAACAAATTGTTTGATTGCTACTCTCCATAGGAAGGATCAGTCATAGGAGGTTCTAATATACTATCATCTATATATCTCACTTTCTATTTTCCTCCAATAAGCATCTCGACAATTTTGGACCATTGAAGATGATTGTTGGACTCAAGTTCATGATTTATAATCCACAACTCAGGATTCTAAGAATGAACAATCAACCTCTCCATTTTGGAGTTAATGGGATCAACTGTCTAAAATGTTGATGACGAAGCCATATTTACTCCAGTTATTGCTATAAATCAACTATAGCTTGCAACAATGTCAAAATAACACTCCTAAATTCATTAAAAAGCTCCAAAAAACTATAACATGTGACAATATCAATCCATCTCCCCTTCCTTTAAGGCATATCGTTTTTTCCATATGCTCTTTCTCCATTCCTTCTAAAGTTGCACATGCACGGGTTTATCCACACTAAAAAGCAGTTATGACGAAGGAAATGTCAACTCTAGAGAAACAGGGAACATGGGTCTTGGAATTGCTAGTTAGAAAACACGTTGTTCTCTACAAATGGGGGTCCACCCTCAAACATAATCCCAATTGCTCGATTACAGCAAAGCACGTCCAATGTCAGAAGGGGTCACCCATCAATAAGGGTTGAACTACCAAGAGATGTTTGCTCTTGTAACAAAGTTAAACTCTTTGCGGATTTTTTTATCTGTCATTACACTTTACAACCAGCCTCTTCATCAGCTTGATGTAAAAGAATGTGTTTCTTCTTCGTGAACTTAGAAAAAGTATATGTGTGTCTAATTCTCTAGGTTCCAGTTGCCTGAAAAGAAAGGAAATGTGTGCAAAATGAAGAAAGCAATTTATGGTCTCCAAGAGCATGTTAAGAAGTTTACTTCTACTATTTCTCAATTTGTTTTTTGAACCTTTGATCACTCCATGTCTATAAGGTGACATAGCGGCTCAATTACCATCCCAATTGTCTATGCAAGTGAAATTGCCCTCACGAGTGACAATGATTTGGGGATAGATAGGGTGAAGTTCTTCCTGGCTAGGATGTTTAATGTTGAGTTAGGGCTTCCGAAATATTTCCTTGGAATCGAGGTAGCTAAGTCAAAAGAGGGGACCTTTATCTCACACAATGTTTTAAATATTGTTATCGCGTAATGTATCGCGCCCTTGGGATACGGATACATATCAGTTATCACATGGGATATATCGGTTGTATCGCGTAATTTATCATTGATGTTGAGAAACATGGGAACATTGGAAAATTGGTCGAATTTTTCAATAAAACTTCAGGGATAGTTGAAAAAGACATCAATACACACTTAGCCATCAAAACATTACAAAAAAAAAAAAGTGCACATAATAGGGGATTCCTTTGTATGGGGTCCTAATATATGCACTTTCCAACTAAACTAATGCAAGTATATTCAAAGTTGATTCATATAATTTATAAACATAAGAAGACATGTATGGAAACCCAAGCAATACATTCAAAAGCAAAAGAAGAATCATTACATCAGGTTACATACATGTTTAATTTTGTGTTTGGATACAAAGATTGCAACTGATTTCTGAGAAATTGAGAAATTTAGATTTCTCAATTTTCTGCAACTTACCCATCTCCCCCAAATCTCGAAATCAAAGTTCCAATGATTTTTCATGGAAAACATGAAGAATCATATATTTGTAATCATTTGACACTAGTTTAACGTGATTCATAGCAAAAACATGGATCAAAAATTGAAAATGCTCACCGGATAGAATAGGTGGGATACATCAACACTACCTGTGTGTTTCGTATCGCACAGGTGGGATAAAAGATATATCGTGAGATATATCGGCTTATATCGTCGATATTTAAAATACTCTCGCATGGGAAACACGTTCTTGATCTTCTCACAAATACAAGAATGTTGGGTGCTCGAGCAATGGATCCTCCCATTGAAGTGAAACATCACAACCTTCATGACAATGAGCAAAAGCAATTCATGATCTAAGGGTGTACCGTTGTTTGGTTGGGAAGCTTATTTACTTAATGATAACCAATCCAAACATTATCTATGTGTGTTACTAACTAGTTCATGCAAGCTCCATGACCTTACCATCTCGAGGATGCCTACTGCATTCTTTTCCATTTAAAAGCTACTCCAGGAAAGGGTTAACTCTAATATACTCATGGTCACATAAACTTTAGTGGGTATTGTTATGTTGAATAGGTAGAATCTTTTAATGATAGAAAGTCTACATGCAACTACTTTACGTTCTTTCGCGGAAATCTAGTAACTCAGAAGAGTAAGAAATAGACAGTGGTCGCGCACTCCTTTGTTTATGCAATCACCCAATGCTCGCGTTGCATGTAAAATGTATGGCTTCATTCTCTCCTTTGTGAAATGCGGTTTGGTGTTCCTAATCATGCTCCCTTACATTATGAAAATCAAGCTGCAATTTACATCACCTCTAATCCAGTTTTAATTGAGAGAACCAAGCATATTGAGGTTGACTATCATTCTATGAGAGAAGATTTTCGCCTAAGTTATTGTATACACCAGAAATAATTAGCTAGTTGATAACAAGTAATATCTAACTCCAACTTGGGGGGGAAGTGCAGTCCAACTTAAGCGGGATTATAGGAAATTGCATGGGTGTGATTTCAGGTGGGTGTTTAATGATATTGGGTACCCCTGCATGTACTCGGTATTGGGTACTCCTGCATTTACTCTCTCTCTCTCTCTCTCTCTCTCTCTCTCTCTCTCTCTCTCTCTCTCTCTCTCCCCCCTACATGTACTCAGACAAAATTGGTTTTTTTTTAAGCAACAAATTCTATATGAGTTCTTTCTTACCGAATTCAAACTTTGTACACTCTAGCCTATTCTTGCAAATCTTATCTAATTGTCAATAAATTTTGCATCTTGTTATTATATCTTGAGCCAAAAGGTTTGATTCTTTTGGTTTGAAGTTTGTATTATAAACAATCTAATATAGATTTCTGACATGCTTCTAAACTATTTCTCTTTGTTCCCAACTGCTAGAGCTGTTAGGATTTCATGCTCCCATGTTTGATTTTCACATGAGTGTGGTCCTTGAATATCGATTCAACAAGAGCTTTGTCTTGATGAAGTTATTTTCATAAAATAACTCCATTTTAACTTTAACTAAATGAACATTGTGTCATTATTTCTACCCTTTCAACTTTAATGACGAGATTAGGAACATAGTCGACAATTTGTTATTGGATACTTTTGATAAGTTTACGATGTGGGGTTTAACTCTTCAAAATAGTTTACTATTTTCTTTGAGGTTTCTTTGTAAGAATTATTTGGAGTCAATATCCTACTTTGCCTATCAGTTGACGTTCGTCTTCTTCTAAATGAGGGCATGAAGTATGTACTTTCAACTTTTGATTATTTGAATTGCTATTAGTTTTTTTGGGATGTTTCCCATGCACAAGAAACACCAATAGCCATGAAATTTTCACTTGACTTGATATGCATCACTTGTAAAATCCCTCTATCATGTATTTCTCCTAATAAAGATTTTCCTCCCAATTGAAAAAGAAGAATAAGAAAACATTTTTCTTTTCAAGTAGGGATAACACATCGTGCCCAAACATATGCAGAAATTGAGAGATGACTCCATATTTCTTGAGTTCAAGGACACATTATCGACATGGTTCCTCCCATCTATAATGTTGGCATGTAGGGCTTGTTTGGATGCCACTTACAAATAAGTCGATCTCATTTTATTTAATCGTAATTAAGCATTAACGATAAATTTATTTGGCAGGGATTTAAAAACATAACCAACAATTTATATAAACTATGATCCCTACTACATAATTAAAGTTAACTAAAATGAGATGAACTAAATTTTAAGCAGCAACCAAACATGCCCCCAAGGGATTCCAAAAATAAAGATTCTAATATAACAAGATGTGGCAAAACCGTATGCTGCAGATAGCCATAAAGTCCTTTTTTTGATCAATTATTTGTGAATTTATTAGAAAGATAAATAAATAAATAAAATAAAATAAAAACAATACAACATCCATCAAGCCAACAAATAAATCCCATGTACAAAGAGAAGATCTATGGACCCCTTTCCCTTCAAGGGTCTGGCAAAATTATCTGCCTCTCTCAGAATATAATAAAAGCTAATATTCACGGCGCCATCTCTAGATCATTCAGAATAAAGTCTAGCTTCCACAGTTGAGGACATTTCTCTCAAACCCAAGCAATTGTGGAACCTAAACCCCCCTCTACCACAAGATTGCCTCCTGCCCAATTGACAAAGATCTTCCACCCCAACTTTAATTGCTAATAAAATTCTGCTCTTTTAGAGTTTTAGATTGCCACATTCCCCAAGAAGGCAAACTTAATAATAGAAGGCTCATCCATTTGGATTCCAATGCTTGACTGCCAGGGGCTCTGAAAGAACTCCCGTTTGCATTCAATTCCCAAATGAAAGAATAACACAGTGTAGACACCATTTCCCATCCACATTCACATTCAACTTTCATTACTCAAAAGTACTTGATACTAATATTGACATACGTATTGTGTAGACAGTCAAAAATCTGGGTTTTCAATCATAACACACACAAAAAGGAAATACTTTTGGCAAAGGGGTTCTCAAATTAATAGCACGTATGTACGGCATAGTGCAGTATTCTACCCATACAAGCAGATGATGATATGTATCCAATAATAATGGTAGTGAACTGTGGCCTATGACCAGGGATTGACGACTCGCCCAAGTCGGCTGCAACTTGTTTGAGCCGGTCTAAGTCCAATCCAGTTCGGCACAGCAAGTTGGGCTTGAGAATAGAGGGTGACTCAACCTGACTCCACCGAGTCACCCCCGGCGCAGCCAAATCTCGACTAGATTCAGGACAACGACTCGGACGGAGTAAAAAAAAAAAAACATTGTTAGGACTGTTTGAAATGCTTAAAAGATGCAAATTTACACTATCCAAACTAAAATCTGCCCAACTGTGGAGAGAGAGAGAGAGAGAGAGAGAGAGAGCAAGTACCTAACACCGCCGCCAACAACTGCAACTGATTTAACAGAACCTGAAAAATCAAACTCCCGATCATTAGGCAAATGCACTCTCCTCTTTAAATACATCTACATATGGCACTACCAAATTCCCCATCGTCCAGTCATAGTGGGCGGGATTTCCAATGCAAATTCAAAATGGGATTCTGGGATTTTGAAAAATTCACCATTTCGAACGTAAGGTTTGGGAACACTGAGGCATATGATTATGTAAAAATGAAATGAAGACATGCATGTCGGAACCATAGCACGATAACTGTGACGACATGAAATGGAAAAAAATAATAATAATAATAATAAAATAAGAGGGCGTTTGGATGCAAAAGCAAACTGAATTGCGTTCAATGCGGTTCTAATCGAGAGAAACCTGCGACGATTATATCGTTTGCTAGCATTCGCAATTGAACCAAAGACGAGCATTTTTACTTTAGAGGATTGGTAATTGCAATTCGATTCGATAGTGAAGCCAAACGGACCCTAACTCACAGTATGAGAGATAGAGACAGAGCGGATGCCTTTCTTATCCTCTTTGGCGGGTGAGGCCATGGCGGGCTTTCTGTTTTCTGAAAATGGTGTGGGATGTTGTTCTGAAAAGAGGGAAGAGGATGCTGGAATGACGATAGAGAAAAAACTTTGATAGTCTGCCGGAGTGTAATGGATGATACGCACGCACTTAGAAATTGCATACGCCTGCGGAAACCCCTGGTTTTGAAACACCCTTTGAAATCCTTCAGTTATTTTTGGCACCCTCGATCCAGAATCGCCTGTAATCGAGAGCAGAAGTTATGAATAATATATTTACAGAGGTTTAAATTTAATTACTAAACTAACCTTAATATCTCTAATTAATGTAGATATGTAATGTTTGACATAATGGCTATAATAAACCGTGAAATATATACTTTGCCTGAAAATGACGAAATTCCAAGTCTCAAATAGGCCACAAGTACAAGATTATATCCAAGTAACTAATCAATAATTTTTAGCCATTGACTTACATAGACAATATTTGGACATATCATCAACTTAAAGTAATTATAATGACGTAACACAAGTACAAGATTATATCCAAGTAACTAATCAATCATTTTTAACCATTGACTTGCATGGACAATATCTGGACATATCATCAACTTAAAGTAATTATAATGACGCAATTGATAATTTAATTGTTTTGGGATATTATCATTAGGACATGTGCGTAATAAATTAATAGTCTAGTGACACACATGCTACACATGCAACTTTTGGAAGAAATTTAGATGCAATCAAAGCTTTCACTTTGGATTTGAACCCCCTCAAACAGCAGAATTAATGATGCCAAACGACCCAATAGTTAAATCATTTATAGTATTATAAGCTAAAAGTTAAGATTCATTGGTGATTTGACTATTGGATTGGTGGACAGATAAAAATGAAATATAGACCAATGTCTTATTTCCAGCGACGAAGTGGATATGAACCAAGGCTTGAGATTGTCCATCCCATCTGATAATGGGATGATGACTTGGCGGCAGTGGGTTGTATAGTATGTGAATGACTTCGTGGTCTGCAACGGAGTATTATATAACTACTCATGGAGATATGAGAGAGAGAGTTGATGAGGCGATTCCTTTGGGAGATATTGAGGTGGCGATTCACTGCACAGGTGCTGATGATGCAGAGGTGTGCGGGATGGGGTTGGTGTGGGGGCGTTAGTGGACTAGCAGCGGTTTTTAATAACAATGGCCCTAACGTTTGACCGTTGTAAGCTTTTAGCCCTATTTTTCAAAATTGTATTTCACCCTTTGACATCAAATAAAAATTTCTGGACCAAATTACCCCATGCATGTAGGACGTGCTCGAATGTTAAAAAGGTCGTTTTTAAGTACATCCAGAGCGTGTCTTATTAAATTATAATTGAACCCACTCCATAAGACACAAAACCGGTTCATTTTAATCAACAAGTCATGAAACCACGTGAGGGAGTTTTCCATTTTCTTTAGCTCTGTGGCCAATAATAGTATCAATATTATTCATTTATTTTAAATTATTTCTTCCAGCCGATATGTGATTGTTTTTTCCTTCAAACTTGAACCGATGACATGAAATTAAAACCCTTATCATCTAGATGGGGTAGATTTGCTTTATGTCAAGTTAGTAAGCTCCAGTAAAGTTATCTGAAGGGCCTTATTATGGGGCCTTGCTGTACAAGGGGTTATTTGCCCCTTTTCTTCTTTTCTCTTTGTTCTTTTCCCAGAGGGGACCACACACTTGTCAAAGCTTCCACTGACTAGAAGGTTTATGTGGGGGACTACCGCACGCTTCAACGACTCTCTGGCATACCACATTTTTCAGGCAGAAAATGAGTGTTTTTGGAAGATTTTCAGGAATGTTTTAACTCCCAAACAACGTTTTAACTCTCCAACGTACAAGATATGGCCGTCAAAGGTAGATTTATGTAATAATGGCTTTTTGGGTTTTGTTTTTGTTTTTTTGGTGGGGCATCAATGGTAGGAGTTTATGATAGGGAGGAGAGTATAGTGATCTCCCTCTATGGTTTTATTTATTTAATTTTTTTTTTTTTAAGGTATCGATGATGGGAGTTTGATAAAGGGAGGAGAGTGTGGTGGGTTTGTGGATTGTCGATGGCATTGGGATCTCACTTGGATTGCTGCTGGGGAGTCTGTGGATTGCCAATGGTATTGGGATCTCACTTGGATCACTGATGAAGTATATGGATCGTTGATGGGCATTGGGATCATACTTGGATCATTTATGGGCGTGTGGCTCATAGGTGGCATTGAGATAACACCTGGATTGTTGATGGGGTATGTGGATCACCGATGGGCATTAGGATCACACTTGAATTATTGATGAAGTATGTGGATCGCCGATCGCACCTATGATGTCTCTATTCCCTTAACTTAAGCTAATACTTCGTCTTTCATGCACTATAGATTCTTTTTACGAACTAAGAAAACCTAGTCCTTACTTGAACTATGTCAATGTAAAGGTACGCCCAAAGTGCTCAGTAATATTTCTAACTAATGTGAAGGATGATTTCAAGAAGTATTATGTCAGGAGAGATATGTTCATAAAATCTTGTTTCGGCTATCCGTTGGATTTCGATGAAACAAAATGAATTGATCATGGACCACTGATCCATTGCCTAATACAAAGGCACATTGGTGACATTTGGATTGATTTCAGGGCACCAAACTTGGATTCAAAGAGATGGCTTCATTTTGATTATGGTTATGAAGTAGGCACCACTCGACCAATCGAAGTAGACTAGCATGGAGTCTTCACAAGGAAGGATTATTAGGGAGTGGTATTTTAAGTATTGGTCTCTAGTTGTAAAGAGTGATTTGCTTGAGGCATTTATTTCACCATGAGGGACCAACAAATACATGGATGCCTTGAAATTGGCCATGTTGATATGCTTTTAGAATTTAATTGTTGGATCGCTTAGGAAGAATGGGTGTGTAGATGAATATATCGACTTAGTAAAAAATTTAGATAATTTTAATAGTTACCCTTGGAGGAGCATAGGGTACCACATTGAAAGAAGAAGCCAAAACTATAATTAAGAAACATTATTCAAACTCGTAGAACTTATGTGGATGCTCATTTATCCTACAAGTAATTCTTTTTTACTATGAGGTTCCATAAACTATTATTTTGTAGATTTCATCGTGACTATATTATGCCTTATATTAATTCTTATTGTTTTACTCGTTCAACAAGTTTGGGCATATGAGGTTTGCCTTGACATATGTGGCCTAAAGGCCTAGGCCACCAGATGAAGTAGTTCTATCAGAATTCTACGACTTTTGAATTAGACTATGATCAAGGTAGCAAAATATAGGAGTCCATCAAGACGCTTTTGGAGTGTGTGGGTAAGTTACAATATTAGTTATTGGTTTGTTCATTGTGTATTACCATGTTCACTATTTCTGACATTACATACATGTTGTTGCAAGTTAAGATCAGTGGGGAGCTCATCCCCATTGCAGATGAGAAAAATTTTGTCGTTGTTAGAAAGTTCACACATTTTTCTTGGGGAAGGAGACGAGAAGTAAGAAGAAGACTGGGAGGATGATATGGGAAAGGAAGATGAGGGGAAGAAAGAGGTGGGGCAAGAGAGGAGTAAGAAGAAGATGGATATATAGGAGAAGATGGGAAAGGAAGTGGATGGAAAAAGAGAGGTGGGGAGGGAGATGAGGAGTAAGAAGAAGATGGATACAAAGGAGGAGATAGGAAGGGAAGATGTGGGGAGGGAGAGGAGGACAAAGAGGAAATTGGATTAAACTACTTGCTTAAGGTGGTTTCCATCAAGGGGGTAGGCTTCAACCATCTTGGTAGCCTTCTAGACATCGTGAGCATCCAAGGATGGTGCCCTAGGTTACTTACAAGTCTTCCGGGGAGTGCCCTTAGGGAATTAGTGCAAGAACGATATGCATGACTTGAATGCACGAGAATGATCTATGTATCATATTAAAAGTAATTGCATTACATAACTATTTTTAATCACAATAGAGAGGAAAGATGTTGGAATCAGTAACTTGAAATCCGGTGATGCATACTCTGAGATGTTACCACAAGATTAATTAGTTTACAATTGTAACAGAACGAACTTTTCAATACCCGAGTATTGAAAGTTCTCGAGTGTTACCATAAAGTTTAACTTAATATGTATATGTACATGATACCAATCTAGCTATCCTTACCATACATCCATTCTCTAACACGAATTTGACCGTTGAGAATAATCTCCGTTCATAGATCAAGCAATCTAACTGTTGATTTTGAGACAAGACCATTCATCATGTGACTTGACATATGTACCTTCCCTTAAATGAATTGGTGAATAACTCCTCATCCATAATGATTTAGATGTAAGTTCTTTTGTAAGAATTGTTTGAAAATGTGCATATAACCATGTAGAACCATTAGATTTCACAAAACTCTTAAATTGAGCCATCTGACCCTCTGAGCATAAGATCAGTAGCTAGATCTCTACCTTTACTGACTTTAGAACACCTAGGACTAGTGAGGAGTGAGTCTGAAACACTTGCACTTCTGGATCACGAGATCTAACCGTTGGAATTATGGATCAACTATAGAATTCAAGATAGATCATTCGATCTGGGCCTAACATCATACAATGATGGATATGATCATCAAAACTAGTCAGTAAATCCATGTAAGAAACTCATGGACTGTCGATGAATCGTCTTGAGATAATCCATCCGTTCAAACCTATGATCGTTCATTCAAGTGAAAGCTATAAGTGATTAATTGTAGAAATGATTGTGGAAATTACCCTAAATTAGAGTATGAACCATTAAATCAGATTTAAAAAGGATCTGACTGTCAGATCAGCAAAAATCCATGGTTAAGGCCCAAGAATTTAAAGTGTGGCCCACCTAAACTTCATATTAGCCCCATTATTGGACTCAGAGCCCTACACATATCAAGTAATCAAATGGACAGTTCTGATCATGGGATTGGATCAAAGATCGTCATCGGATTGACAATAACTGGCACTCAAAGGCCATATCTTAGATGTTATGACCCACCTAGGCTTGGGATTTGCCTAACCTTTGACCGGGTGTCATAATAGGACCCACAAGACTTGATGGACGGGGTAGATCCGCCAAAATCATCACGATGGACCCCACTTTACGGGGTGCGTGTGCATAGTTAATGCACACCCACTGTGCATCGAGCTAGGCAGCTCGGTCAAACACGTTTGACCCGACATTCCTTAAAACAAAGAAAAATTCTCTTTCTTTCATTTCCACCAGCCACGGATGAACATCCGCTGTGATAATCTTGGGCCACCATCATCATCCACATGGATGATCCGAACCGCTCATTGTGACCGTAGAGCAAAACCGACCGAACCGTAGGCTTCCTCGTGCATTTTCCAAGCTTCCACGTGTGAATAGATTCCAATGCAAATCACTAAGTTGCAAGCAAATAGCTTGCGATTGATCCAAGTGGGCCACCACTCCAGCCAGTCTAGATGATCTGAACCGTCTATCAAGTCTAGCACTCGACCCCAACTAAGAACGTAAGATCCATCTAGGCCCATGCATGCTGATGTTACGCAACAGCGGACGTAGTTTCCATTCCGTAAAACCATCGTCCGAGAAAAACGGCCGCACCAGACCTATCTACGTAAAACACTGCCCCATCCTAGCCATTCAAATCACTCCAAGGAGGATTTTAATCCCCTTCATGTCGACCAAAGGAGGGGAGATAGGGACGTCCCACTCCTTTTGTTACGCAAGCGGGAAGGATGCGTAAAAGTCTTTGTATACAGGGCTGCGTGTTGAGCATCAAATATTACATATTGGAACCCATTTATATCTTGGTTTTATGAACATGATAATGCTTAATGTTCTATTTTACTTATGTTTATGTTGCAAGGTGAATTTAAGAGCTTAGATTGAAAACAGTGCCAAAAGCGTGGATTTAATGCTCAAGAATCACCAAGTCAAAGGATGGATCTTAGGACCTGTTTGAACGGGAGTAATAGGGTGGAGTACGTTGCAGTGGGTTGGAGTGCACAGAAAACGAAGCTGAGTACAGTCACTGATGTGTTTATAATGGCAAGGGATTGAAGGCTGATGGAATTCACCAGCGATCCAGCTGGATTCGGCAGCCGGATTGGATTTCTGCTGCTGGATTCGGCAGCCGGATTGGATTTCTCCTACTAGATTCGGCACAGCGCCTGGTCATCTCGTCTTTCTCTCTCTCCGGATTGCGTCTCAAGCCCAATCCCAATCCCTTCCGCAGTCATCCGTATGGTTAGAGAGAGATGGGATTGAAGACGGTAAGGTCTCGAGAGTGGTGGCGGGAGGTAATTTTCGCACCCTTTCTTCTCTGTTATATAATCTCTTTTTCTCCATTCATCCTAGCCATTACATCAAGCAATGCCTATAACGCTCGTAGCAAAGGTACGATTTCTCCCTTTCTACAGCATTGAAAGCTCTTCGACGCCATAAAACCCGACATGCATGTCATCCCCCTTGCTGTTGCAGGGCTTACGTCTTGCGTCATGCATGTATTGTTGGATACGGTTCTGCCATGAGTTTCATTACCATAGTTTGAGCTCAATAATCTATGTGGAATAAACACGATAATGGGATGTCACAGAGGTGGTGGTTTCTGGATTTTAGGGGTTTTACATTTTTTCTGATTTTTTGCTTTTTAAATATACAGAAATTGGGGGTTTGTGGATTTTCAGGTTGTCTCTTTGATTATTTACAATTGGATTTTTTTGCCTCTCTGATTAATGTGTTTGGCCTTGAAACGACGCTGTTGTAGTAGATGGTTTTGATTTTCATAATGTTTTTGGGAAATGATAACTAGATTTTGGGGGTATTGTAATATATGATTTCTGCTTATTTGTGAATACGAAAATTAGGGGTTTCTGGATTATTGGATTCTCTTTTAAGTTTCAGAATGGATTTTGACATCCATCACGTTGTGTTTGGACATCAGAGACGCCGTCGCAGTACATAGTTTCCATTTTCTAGATTTTTTTTCTAAAGTGGAACTCATGAATTTGATTTTCTGCTACCATTGTTGTTGTTTAAATATTCTTTTCAATTGGTTCGTTTGATTTTGGAACGCTTTGTGTGTTGTATTTAATGCTATGAAGTTGGTTCTGTTATCTTGGTGTCGAGATTGAGTTGTTTCCTCAACTGGGTCTTCACTATTCGTCATGTTTATCTTGCATTGTTGTTTCGGTTCTTCTTGTTCATCCTCATGGTAGGGACAACCTATTGGAAGGGGATAGTTTGGTTTGCTTACGTTTATTTTCATGTTTTGAGATGTTATTGCTGTCTTTTACGAAAATGGTTTATTTCTACATGGATTGCATAGTTGCTACTATTTAGTCTAGAAGGTATATTTGGGTGTTGCAAGGTAGTTGGAGTCTTTTAGAAATATGCATGATAGACTGATGGGGGATGGTTTGGATTGAAGAGGGGAATGACTTGATAAGTCTATTTCACATATGGTGTTTATAGCGGTCATGGTGCCCATATTATCATGTGGGCCTTGCTTTATATGGAAGTAAGCCTGCAGTGAAGATCCCATAAGACACCAAACCAACTCCATATAAAATAAATAACTAATATAAATGAATAATTTGTTGTTTTGATCATTAAATCAATCTAGGAGCCTTACAATCTCTCAGTCTGCACTTGAAGAATCTGTGACTTTTTTTCCTAAAATTTGCAATGCCAATAGAACTCTTATAATGCTACCTCTACTCACATGTCTACGTGTGGGTCTATGTACTCCCACATTGGAAGTCCTTATGCTCATCCATTACATGCATGATGCTTCTTTAGACCATGTATACACGAAATAAAAATCATACCATCAAAATAGTAGGACACCCAAAGATGGATCATATCCTTAAAATCATATTCAGACGTTGATAAATGCATTTTTGCAACTTGTGTATTTTAAATTCGATTTTTCTACCTTCCAGTTACAATACTCCTTCAGTTAAATTTCTCTTTTATTACCTTTCTGGAATGGGACCTACTGTTTGAACAAATTCGATTCTGGTGCATTCATCTCACATATTATTTGTCTATGTGCCTGTGTTTGGATGGCACATTGCTACTAAAGTATGAATGGGTTTGTTCCAAATAATCTGTACTCAGCTGATTAAACATTATCTGCTTTGTTTATTTTCATCTTGTGTTTCATGGCTCCTAGAAAAAGCCAAAGATTCTCCTCTTGAATTTCCACCTGTTATTCTTCATTTTCTTTTCTTGATTTCTGATTTGTGAGTCCAGATTGCTGGCATTTCAATCTCATTTGGAGAAAAATCATTTCAGATAATCTGGCTTTATGTTCTTGTTGAGTAGGGTTTCTTCAATAAGCTTTACTGCTGAAAGAATGTTTGGAGATTTCCCCGAAGGAAGTAGCTTTTAGCTGCAATGGTTTATTGTTATTATTGTTTTTTATTTTTTCCTTTTGGGGTGTCAGTCCAGAAGATTTTAAAATGGGTGCGTCTTAATATTATACAGAAAAAAAAAAATCAACCAACATTGGGTTTCTTCAGCATGAACTAGTGTTGGCAGATGGTGGGGGAGATTTCACTTAATAGAAGTTGCTTTAAGGTGTTTTTAGATGTTATTTGGGGCGATCAATGAGGATTTTGAAATGGATTCTTCTTACATATTTCGAACAAGTTGAGTTTTTTCGGTTGTTGTTTGATTTCCAAGAGAGAGGAGACATGGATGACACGATAGAGGAAAGAATATCTATTTCATCGATTTGTAGGTTATTTTCTCAGTGTTAATGGTGGAAAGCGGCCAACATATAGCTGATCCCACATGATATAGCAGGGCCCACATGATAATCAATGAGAATGTGACTGTTTGCTTATTTGGTTCTCCATATATGATTTGATGTTTATTTAATTCACTTATTTTTTAACCAAATGACAGGTAAATATTGAAATTTGTTGCAGTAACAACATAGTCCGGTAACGTCCTTTTGCTGTCTTTCCTACAAATTGATAACAAAGGATATGTTGACTTTGATAAGCATATGTTGGTTCATACATGTTTAGGACTGAAACTGAATGCTCTTTGAATCTAATTGCATTATGGTAATTTCCTAGCTTAAAAAGCACTTCCCCATAATAATTCCAGATGCATGCTTACGCTGCTAAGTCCCTGAGTTGAAAACTTTCTTCTGATGATCCATACCCAAATACAACAATATGATTTAAACCATCTAGAATATGTGGAATAGAGACCCCTATCAACAGATCATGCCTTTTTTAGGCTTTGGTTGGACCACATGATGTTGGTTGCCAGTCCTTGACATTTGCCAAACAAGCTTTTAGTCTACACTGAGGACCGTTGATCTGATGGCCACATCGCGTGGACACTTTAAACGCCAAAATCACATTGATTGGATAACTTGTGACCATCTAAGCTGTCACGAGGTTCTTTATGTATAGAACCTCAGCCGTACTTGTGAGCCAGATAAATCTTGAATGGCTAACAGAGTAGAAGTTAACATATCATTTTGTGGTAGAAATCCCAAGTATCAGACTTGTCATTTGTAGAATTTTCTCAACTATTCTACTGTATCTTAATCATTGAATGCACATGTTTCTCTACTATTCTTTAGTTTCTTAATCATTGATATCATTGGCTATATGAAGCACTTTTGAACTATTATTTGTTGAAATATTTGTTGGCTGTCCATATACAAATTCCATCAACTTTGATATTCAGAAAATAGGATTATAATTGCTTAGGGCTCAAATATTATGTTGAATGCTATAGTTGGCTGCCCCCCTGCATGAATTTTAGGTGCAATAAAACTATTTATTTAAGCAGATACATATCTCAGATGGACCACACTACAGGAAATAATCGTGTGATTGAACTTCGATTAACATTTTCCTCGAGCCTATAGTAATGTTTATTTTCCATCCAAACCCTTGATAAGGTCAATCAAACCTAGATAGAGGGGAAATACAAAGATAGGGTTCATCTAAATCCTTATGTAGCCCACAATAAATATTTAATGGTCAAACAAACCATCTGGATCTGCTTTTTTTTTTTTGGGAGTTATCATGTAAGTACACACCCATGTCAGTACACACACTCCATGTTAGCCACCCCCACTAGGGATCGATACCAAGACCCAAGTGTTGAAACGATGTATCTCCACTCAGTCTAGATCTGCGTAACTTATGAGATCATTTCATAGAATCAACTGCACTTGAAGACTATTATATTTATATATAGATAAGCATTATTGCCACTGTTGGCGTCCGACCATGGAGGTCTAAGTAGTCATATACTATAAAAAAATATATATATATATATATATATATATCTAGATATATCCTTTCGTCCAATATTTATATTTGTACCCATTGTTATTTGCAATGTATATTTATGAGAATCACACACGTGATAGTATAGGTTATCAGCTGACGATGGATTCTTCAGATGAGGACTCGCCGGATAGTATAATTGTGTTTCAAGCAGTGGCAGCTTGCGTACAAGCTGTTAGGGAATATTGTCGTACATACATGTTCAAGCAACCGGCGTGTCATGGGGATGATGAGCGAGCAAGGTTCATCAATTTCATTATTCGGGCTAGCGACGAAGATTGTGTAGATCAGCTTAGGATGAATCGAGAATCATTTTTTGAACTATGTACGCTGCTACGCGAGAAGACATGACTCCGTGATACCCGTAATGTTAGTCTTGAAGAATAAGTAGTGATTTTCCTTCACATGTTGGGGCACAATGTTCGTAACCGGGTCATAGGTCACAGATTTATTCGATCGGGTGAGATAGTCAGTCGGCACTTTCACCGTGTGCTAGAGGCAATTATATCAATGTACCCTGATTTAGTTAAACCGGCCGGCACCGAGACGCCATCAGAGATCCAAACAAATCTGAATTGGTCTGCTTACTTTCAGGTATATTTGCAATAGATGTGTTTTCTAAGCCCATATTGTTTACTTCACTCCAATGTATGGTCGCTTCATGGTTGTTGATTCTTCACGTTTAGGATTGCATCAGTGCAATTGATGGTACACACATTCCAGTGCATGTGTTGGCGGTTGACCACACGAGCTTCCGCAATCGCAAAGGGGTGCTCTCCCAAAATGTACTGGCAACGTGTTCATTCGATATAAAATTTACATATGTATTGGTCGGTTGAGAGGGTTCTGCTTCGAATGTGAGAGTGCTACACAACGCATTGACCTGATCAGATGATCCCTTACATGTGTCAAACGGTACTTTATATCTGTTATGAAAGTGGCCATCTAATTGTTAACTATGACTGTATCTAGTTTCTCACTTAATATAACGTTGATTCGAATGTATAGGAAAATATTATGTTGACGACGCTAAATACGCTCATTCACCTGGATTTATGGCTCCATACTGGGGCTTTCGGTATCACTTACAAGAATATCGAACCGGAAGAGCTCCTGTGAATATGAAGGAGCTGTTTAATTACCGACATGCACAATTGTGCAATGTAATCGAGCGATGCTTCGGTTTATTGAAAGGTAGATTTCTCATCTTGAAGAGCGCTATGTAGTACAACTTTCAAACATAAGTCTAGACTGTGATAGCCTGCTGTGTCCTACACAATTATATACTTGGCCAAGATGAGTCTCCACAGGACAGTGATTTCGCCGCTATATCTGGTGCCGATGCGGAGGGTATCCCAACACCACAAGAGCTATCAAGAAACGACGAGCGGTAATGGTTACTTCGAGCAATGCAACGTGAAAAAGATGCTTGGAATCGAATGCGCGATGAAATTGTAGCCAGAATGTGGGCAGATGCTCAACAGAATAGTAGCAGTAGATGATACTTTCCATTTAATTTTCATACAACAGTTGGTCATGCTATATGTAAGGTTTATTAAACTTTGAAAATAGTGAATGGTCATCGAGTTACAAACTTGGTGGTTTGTTGGATACTTATAAGGATGAGTGAATTTATGTTATATAAGTCTATCTTAATATTTGCTGTTTTAATAACTATAGTTGCAATTTGTAAAAAAATCATACAATCTTCATATTCAAGTGAAATGATAGACGCTTTTAACGATACATCCACACCTACCCAGTCACCGGCAAAAACACCACCGGTAGCCACCCCATGTTCACCACGTGCTAAAACCATGAAATCTCTCATGGAGCCTTCATCTAGAGCGACGAAGATCAAATGGACAAGTGCTATGGACTAGATATTGTTCGACACATTCCTTGAACAGGTCACACTAGGTCTTAAGGCTGATAACGGATTCAAGTGGGAGGCATACCAGATTGCAGCCGACAAAGTTACAAAGCACACTGAGGTAATTGTCACATGAAAAAATGTGTCCAATTAATTGAGATATTACAAGCGAGAGTATACTGCAGTGAAGGATATGTTGGCAGCGAGTGGCTTCGGTTGGGACTCTGAGAGGATGGTTGTGACAGCCCCTGATGAAGTCTGGGAGCAATATCTTAGGGTACGTTTTACTGGTTTTGAATTATCTATCATCAATCTCTATGTATTATTTACCTATTATTACATCTGTCTTATTCCTCTGACAGTCTCACCCAAATGCTGTAAGACTCTGCGGTAAACGAATCGACGGGATGGATGACCTCGCAGTGATATGCGGATCTGACCAGGCCACGGGCCGCTACGTACGAGGCAGTAGGAGTATGGCTACGTCGACATCTTCTTCTTGTCTACAGCGAGACCTTAATGAAGCATGGAATTCTGTTGATGACGATATGGATGATACGATAGATCTATCAGAGGATTACGTAACAGACTCCACAGGGACCATTCCATTACCATCGGACAGTCCTGCGATGGGACATCACGGGTCCCATGGCACTCCCACTCGCACTTCTGATTCCGATGGTACTCGCAGAGGGATAGTAACAAGGAAACGATCGTGCCCGGCTCGTCCATGTAATGTACTCGGGGCCTCATTAAATACCGTGGCCAAGTCAATGATGAAATTTGGGCTCAGCAAACAGGTTAATCGTACTAACAAAGTAGTTGATATGCTCGAGGAGGTGAAAGGCCTGACCACCAAAGAATTTATCGATGTTGGTGAGATCCTGAGTAAGGACAAGTTGTTGGTGTCGTTCTTTGTTAGTCTTCGACTTGAGCACCGAGTGGAGTGGTTAAAGGAAAAACTGCATGATCACTTCGGTGATGGAGGTGAAGGTTCTGTCTGACAGGGTGTGGTTATTGGGGTTTGTTATGCTAGTTTCTTTTTTGGTGGCATGTAATAACTTATACTATTGTGATGTTTGGTTCCGTATACTCTCACATTATGTTTTTTTGATATTTTGGATTTTTGTGTGCTGGTATATATGCCTAATGTATACCATGATGGCTGTTGTTTGAATGACTAAATATGTTTTGGAGGTTGTTCATATATATCTACTCACATTTTTTGCATTACGCACATTAACTCGGATTAGATTTGTCAGTTCATATAATGTAGGAAGGGTACGTACATACAATTTTAAAATTCATAAAATAGGATTGTACTTGCTTATTTGACTTACGGATGTTCATTTTTTGATATATCACAAAAATAATCCATGCATGCCATCGCAGATGGGTAAAGAAAAGTTCTATGTTGTCCTTGTCGGGCGACGCCGTAGGATATATCACACTTGGGATGAGATGTGAGTTGAAGTTGAGGGATATAGTGGCGGCAGGCACCGCGCATTTCGGAACTTGAGGGAGGCCATAGCATGCTGGGAGAATTTTTTTCGTAAGGTCTGTGAGCCATCTGTACCACTGCAAGAGTCTCTGTGTTTTCAGGTTGCCACTGCATCTACTGAGATCGAGATCCAGTACGCTACGACTTCGTCTACCCATCAGTTGACCCAGACAAGATAGGAAGTGGTGGAGAGGGCGACATCGACTGATGATCTTGCTCCATCGAATAGCGAGAAAGTCGTTGCGATTTTCGTGGGCCTGGTGGTTCTTTTTTTGGCATTGCTTATTATTATTAAATTTTAAATATGGCAGAGGTAACTTTGAATATTTCTTTCTACTTATGTTTATGGTTTTTGTGGATGATAGCCGTGTGATGGTTTGTTATAGTATAGTCTGCATGTAGTATTTTGTATTTTCTTTGTGCCATTGATATCTCTTTACATCTCTAGTTTTAATTTGACATGGATCTCCTAATTATTTCAAATAACCATATGAACGGAATGGATGGAACACATCCATGAATGTGTGGCCCATAGTGAAATCAGAAGTTAAAATTTTTCAGCTGTTGTCCATTTCGAACAATACAATACTTGATATGGCGGCAATGATTTAGACGGTTTGGATTGCCATACATGGATGAACGGCGTGATATGGATGAGGCACCACAGCTTTAAATATATAAGTGTTAAACAGTCCTTCTACGAGAAAAACTTTGATACTCTGGTGGAGAATGATGGATAATATGCAAGTACTTAGGAAATTCATTGTAACAGGTACGGATAGTCAAATTAATCCATCTAAATTGTGATTCCTAGTCTAGATGTAGCATGAACAAAGAAATAAGCTCATTTTTTTATCTGACTATCTTTGTGGGGGACATTAATTGGACGGTTAAAAATTAAAAATATCCCACAGTCTTGTTTCGATGAAAAAATGTCCAAAAATACGATGTCAGAATTTTCCCACCAATATGATTTTGGGACTGTCACTATGGAACAGTGGGCTCCACAATTTAGTTGGTTGAACTTGAGCTCATGCATGCCTGGAGTACAGTTTCCGAGTGCCCGCAAATCAAGCATGCTGCGCGCCTAAGATCATTTAACTCCACCCCTTCAAACAGGCATTGAAAAAGAAAGTTCCCAACATGTCTGGGAATTGATCCTCCTTTTGCATTGGACAATGGCGGCGCCCACCAAACGCCCAGAACACAATGTGCCAAAAACAAAGAACAAGAACAAGAAAAATCAAAAGGCATCCGTAGACCGTCCAAACACTCCAGCCATTGGATTGCATGCAATCCCATGCCCGGCTAAACACGCCTCTGCATCTACAACATATGGAATCGTTGAACCATCCAAATGTACACACCATACGGGCGCTGGATCGTCACTCCAATTGGATATGAGATAATCCACTGACATTCAATAAATTGCTTCATTTTCTGTGCACTCCAACCCACTACAACGTACTCCACCCTAATACTCCCGTCCAAACGGGCCCTTAAGAGACCAAGATTAAAGAATTCACATGCCAAGGATCTAAGGAAACCAAGTGATAAAGGAAGAGAATTGAAGAATTGAAGTAAAGATAATGAAGCCTGAAAATAAATTTCGGGGCCAGAAAAGTCTAATTCTGGAAAACTGTTAGAATGACCTTCAATAATATTGAAGACCTGTAGATAATATCGAAGGGACATATCGAAGACCTATAGATAATATCGAGAAATTCAAAAATTTTGACCAAACTCGTTGGATATTCTGGACTGATCTTCGATACTATCGAAGACCTGTCGATAATATTGAAGGACATCAAAGGACATATCGAAGACCCTTAGATAATATCGAAGCTGTGTAAATTTGAGGCGGTTTTTAGATTTTTCCAAGTCAGTGCGAAAGGAGGTGCTGTAAAACTATAAATAGGAGTCTCTAGGGCACTCCTAGGGATCATCTAGGGTTTGGAGGAGAAAAGCACAAGGGTGGAGAGCCATCGCCAAGGGTTTTTCTTCCGTTATTCCTTAGTTTTTCATGTTTTCTTCTAGAGATTTTAATTCAATCATGTCTATGGTTGGCTAAACCTTTTAGCTAGGGCTAAGAGGTGAAGCTTGTAGCATGATGGGATGTTTCTATTGCTTTGATTCATGTTTATGATGAACTTACTTTGATTCTAGTTTGATTATAAGGAATAGTTTTAATTTTTAATAGTTTGTTGTGACTCAAATTACAATGGATCTACAATAGCTTTGAGTATGTTCTTTTCATGTTTTGGGATTTTGAATCTAGGAAATCCTATTGTTCACCATCGTCCCTTGGGCATAGTTGGATGATGGAATCCTCCTTAACTTTCACGATTCTCTCGGATTGATTGTGGGATTAGTAAATCCTGTTGTGAGCCATTGTCTCATGGGCATGGTTTTGTGATAGAATCACTTCTAGTTCTCACACCGCTCTTCCATTGAGAATTAGGTTAAAGGAAGTTCAAATTTGATTTTACTGAGATCTTTTCCAATTAGATAGGATAGGACTCCGATTCCAATCGTGTGACTTGAATCAAGCATAGATCTCCTTGATCTCTACAAGTGGATCCTTGGAAACCCTAGTTTCCCACCTTTGAATTTCTTAAGTTTTTCATTAAATCTCTCACAATTACTTTCAAATATTTCAAATTTAGATATACATCTTCTTCTAGTTCTAGTTCTAGTTACTTTCAGAATACTCACGAGATTAGTCCCCGTGAATTCGACCTTGGTTTCATTACTACATCACGACCCTACACTTGGGGTTGCGAACAAGTTTTTGGCGCCGTTGTCGGGGATTAATGGTTGCGTTTTTCTAAAATTAACTAGTTTTGGAATTACGTTAAGATTAGAGTTTTTCTATTTTTCTATTTTTAAGATTAGGGTTTGTTTTCTGTTTTTAGAAACTTTCTAATTCTAGGATTTATTTTATTTTATAAACTAACTTACTTTCTAATTCTATGTTTAGAACTTTCCTAATATTTTTAGAAACTTTCTATTTTCTATTTTTAGAAACTTTCCTTTTTAGAAACTAGTTTTAATTTATTTTTAGAAACTTTCTAATTTTAGAGTTTCTATTTTTAGAAACTAACTTGTTTTGTTTTGTTTTGTAGGATTTTAATTAGGAACTTCTAATTTGGTAACTTCTTTCTAATTCCCTCTCTCTTTCTATTTTCCTTTCTCTCTTTTAGGTTTAGGTTAGAATATGAAATTGAGGGCTGAGAGTGTTTCATGCCCAAGTGGGTTCGTGATAACACTCAACGTCTTTTGAGTGAAGGAGGTTTGGTTGAGGGGCTATCTATCCATCGCAGGATTAGACACTACTCGAGATCCTTAGAGTTAATTGAAGTAATGGCTGCAAATCAACCGGTCAATTAACTGAGAAGACAACCTAAATCAAGGGTTGAGGAAGTTCAGGATGAGAATGAGGTGCATCAAGCACCCCCGCCTCGTACTTTGCGAGATTATTTTCAACTGATGGGGGTGAGCATACCTTTATGCATGGTTTTTCCAGAAAATATGAGACACATGGATATCAAGTCAGGGGTGATCCAACTCTTCCAAAATTTCATGGGCTTGAATATGAAAATCCATACTTACACTTGAAAGAGTTTGACGAGATTATAACCACTCTATACTTTCCAAACGTGTCCGATGACACAGTCAGGCTAAAACTCTTTCCGTTTGCTTTAAAAGATAAAGCTAAGACATGGTTGCATTCACTACATCCTTAATCTATTGGTAGATGGAATGACATGATAAGGGAGTTCATAAAGAAACTTTTCCCATAGCATAAGACGAACACCCTTAGAAAGTCAATCATGAACTTCACCCAAAAGGAAGATGAAACATTCTTCCAATGTTAGGAGCAGTTCAAAGATCTTGTTAGTTCATGCCCACAACACGGTTTTGAAACATGGCACATCACTAACTTCTTCTATGATGGACTGACATCTTCCATGCGCCAATTGGTTAAGACAATGTGTAATGGGGAATTCATGAATAAAAATGTCGATGATGTGTGAGACTATTTTGATAAGCTTACTGAAAACACACAATCATGGGACATCTCCCTAAAATCAAGCACCACATCTAGGTCGGCTCAATCCAAGGAGAGGGATGGAATGTTTCTCCTGAAAGAGGAAGATGATATCAACGATAAATTAGCTAATCTTACCAGAAAACTCGAGGTCATAGAATTAATGAAGGATAAGGCTAAGGAAACTGTTTGCAGTATTTGTGCTTGCAACATTCACACAACTAAAATTTGTCCAACAATACCTGCCTTTCATGAGGTGCTGAATGAGCAATCCAATGCTATGAATAATTACCAAAGACCTTTTAGTGGACCCATTTCTAATACATATAATCCTAGTTGGAGAAATCATCCAAACTTCAGTTGGAGAAATGGATAAACCGCTACACCTCAAGGATTCCCTAATCAAATTCCATATCAAGGGAAACCTCAGGAGGATCCGATTTTAAAGCATCTTCAAAATCAAGAGCTTTTCAATTAGGGTATGCTACAAGTCTTTCAAGACCTCACAAAGGCCATACAAGGACTTGAGACTAAAAGTGCGATTGGGAACAAAGGGAGTCTTCCAGCTCAATCTCTTCCCAATCCAAAACCGCAATATGAAGTTAGCGACCCGAGCTCTTCAAATCAGATGGAGCAAGCTAAATCTATCACCACTTTTAGGAGTAGGAAGACTATTAACAAAACTATTCTGGTTAGGGTTGAAAAGCCTAAGGACCCGGAAGAGGACAACAATGATAGATCTAGTCATGCCCCACAAGAATTAGAACTAGAACTTCAAGGGAAGCCGATTGCCCCATTTTCCCAACGGTTGGTTGCACCAAAACCTCTATCTAATTCTCAGGACATTCTAGAGGTATTAAAATAAGTGAAGGTTAATATTCCTCTACTTGATGCCGTAAAGTAAATACCTTCATATGCCAAATTTCTGAAAGACTCGTGCACAACTAAAAGATGGCAAAGTATCAAAAAGAAGGTTTTTCTAACCAAAAAAGTGAGTGTCATTCTAAAGCAAGATGTGCCACAATAGTACAAAGATCCCGGTAGCCCAACCATCGCTTACGTAATTGGGAACTACCAGATTGAACACGCACTTCTTGACTTAAGAGCAAGCGTAAATCTAATCTCATACTCGGTCTACAAACAGTTAGGTTTGGGTGAATTGAAACCCACCCTAACCACATTACAACTTGCTGACCGCTCAGTTCGTGTACCGAGAGGGGTAATTGAGGATGTGTTGGTCTAAGTTGACAGATTTTACTACCCGGTAGATTTTATCATCCTGGATGCGGAACCCATCAGTAATATGAGCACTCAAATTCCCGTCATTCTTGGTCACCTATTCCTTACCACTTCAAACACAATCACTAATTGTAGGAATGGGGTCATAAATATGTTTTTTGAGAATATGACATTGGAGTTGAATATCTTTTTCAACACAGGCAAATAGTTAGAGGATGATGATGATTTCTATGACATTAACATGATTGACTCTTTCATGGAAGATAGAACAATTTTGACCTTATCCTTTGACCCTCTAGAAACGTGCCTGGCCCACTCCCATGATTTTGATAATGACATGATTAGGGAGACGGGGGGCCATGCTTGATATTGTGCCGGTACTTGAAGTTAACTGGTGGAGGCCACAATTCAAAGAATTGCCCTAAACTGATGTAGTGCCTCTACCATCTAACCTCAAGGTACTGAAGCTTAACCTAAAACCTTTACCCTCTGATTTGAAATATGTCTATTTAGGTCAAGATGAGACATACCCGGTGGTGATTTCTTCCCACCTTGAGCAAGAACAGGAGAGTATGCTCATCTTTACTCTCATTGAGCATAAAGGAGCCCTTAGATGGTCAATTGCGGACCTCAAGGGAATTGACCCTTCGATTTGTACTCACCGCATTTATCTTGAGGATAATACGAAGGCCTCTCGGCAATCACAACGTAAACTAAGTCCAAATATGAAGGAAGTGGTTAAGGCCGAGATTCTTAAGCTATTGAATGTAGGTATCATATACCCAATATCCAATAGCCAATGGGTGAGTCCAACTCAAGTGGTTCCCAAGAAGTCTGGAATCATAATCATAGCAAATGCCAATAATGAACTCGTGTCAACCAGAGTTACTATTAGTTGGAAAATGTGCATTGACTATAGGAAGTTGAATATCATCATGAGGAAGGACCACTTCCCTTTGCCCTTCATCGATCAAATTTTAAAAAAGCTAACTGGTCATTCCTATTACTGTTTCCTTGATAGATATTCGAGCTACAATCAGATCGAGATAACCCTTGAAGACTTAACACATTTGCTTGTCGAACGAAGCCATTTAGACTGTGTAATGCCCTCGTCACCTTCCAGTGATGTATGATGAGTATTTTTTTGATATGGTTGGGCAATATTTATAGGTCTTCATGGACAACTTCTCTGTCTTTGGTCCATCCTTCAGCGAATGCTTGGAAATTTTAAAAAATGTGCTGAAGCGATGTGAGGAAAAGAACTTAGTACTGAATTGGGAAAATGCCACTTCATGATTCGAAAGGAAATTGTCCTTGGACACATCATCTCATCCAAGGGAATTGAGATAGATAAGGCTAAAATTGATCTTATCTCTAACCTACCTCCACCGAAGAACATACAAGACGTGCGATCTTTTCTAAGACACACCAGGTTTTATAGAAGATTCATAAAGGACTTTAGTCACCTCTCTCGTCCTCTATGTAATCTACTTCAAAAGGATGCACCATACGAGTGGATTAAGCAATGCCAAGAAGCTTTTACTAAGCTAAAGGGCATGTTAACCACTGCACCTATCATACAACCGCCCGACTGGAGCTTTCCTTTTGAACTTATGTGTGACGCGTCTGACTATGCTCTTAGGGCGATCTTAGGCCGGAGAAAAGAAAAGAAGCCTTACATTATTCATTATGTAAGTAGAACTCTAAATCCTGCCTAAGTGAATTACTCAACTACGAAGAAGGAACTCTTAACCGTAGTATTCTCTTTGGACAAATTTAGGTCCTACTTGATCGGATCTAAGATCATCATCTACATAGATCATGCGATGCTCAAGTATCTTCTTTCTAAGAATGATGCTAAGCCTCGCCTAATTAGATAGATCCTCTTACTCCAAGAATTTAATTTAAAAATAAAAGACAAAAAGGGAGTAAAAAACGTAGTGGCTGACCATCTTTCCTGTCTTGATCTCTTTGATTCCCTTGAGATGACACACATAAATGACATGTTCCCTATAGGGCTGAAAGTTTGGCGGGTTGGGTTAGGTTGGTGCTCAACCCTAACCCAACCCAAGGTTCTTGTACCTCAACCCTAACCCAACCCAACCTCGGGTTGGGAATTCTTAACCCAAGCCCAACCCAAATGGGTTCTGTCGGGTTGGTCGGGTTGATCGAGTGGATACATGCTAATATTTTAATGATTACATTAGTTTATTATATTTCAATACACGTCTCATTTTTTATATCTATGATTTTACTAATTATATATGTAGTTATTTATTTTAAAGAACTTCATTTATTCTAAACAAACAAACTAAAATATGGGATAACTACTCATTTAAAAGTCATGTTGTGTAGCACACAATCTATTTGGGAGAGAGAAATCTAGCATATCTTATAGTTTGAACCATTGGAAATGATGTGGACCAATGAGACCTGACAGCACCGAAATTTCCTATGTCTTCAACACATACAATCCACATTCAATTATAATTTATAAATAACTTATATATTGATCGGGTTCGGGTTGGGTTAGGCAACCCAAGACCTCAACCAGAGCCCGACCCAAGTTTTATCGGGTTGGTGTTTGTATAGCCCAAGCTCAAGATCAGACTCGATACATCTTGCCCAAGCCCAACCTAATGTTGGGTCGGTCACGGTTCGGTTGGGTTCAACCTGCCCAACTTTTAGCCTTAGTTCCTTGACGAACAATTGTTCAAAGTCTCCCATTAACCTTGGTTTGTTGATATTGCTAATTATCTTGCTACAGGTTTCACACCGACACATTGGACTACGCAAGATAAGAAAAAATTCTTCGCTGAGATTCATAAGTTCTTCTGGGATGATCTATATTTTTTTAAATATTGCCCAGACCAAATTTTAAGGAGATGTGTGCCAGACAATGAACACCAAAGTGTCATCTCCTTCTATCACTCTAAGGCTTATGGTGGTTACTTTTCTACTAAAAAGACCACAACCAAAATTCTGCAGTGTGGCTTTTACTGACCCACTATGTTCAAAGATACTCATGAGTTTTGTAAAGCTTGAAAGCATTATAAAAAATTGGGTGCATTGTCTAGTCAGAATATGATGCCTTTGAACCCCATTTTTATCATCGAAGCATTTGATTGCTGGGACATCGATTTCATGGGACCACTCTCCTAATTCTTTGGAAATTTATACATTCTACTAGCAGTAGACTATGTCACTAAATGGGTCGAAGTGATTCCATGCTGGAACAATGACCATCAAATGGTCATTAAATTCTTAAAAGAGAACATTCTTTTCCAGTTCGGAACGCCTCGAGCCACATTAGTGATGTGGGCTCACATTTTTGTAGTAGGCCATTCGCGAACTTAATAAAGAAATATGGCATCTCCCACAAAGTGAGCACCCCATACCATCTACAAACAAGTGGCCAAGCTGAGATTTTCAATAGGAAAATTAAACACATCTTGGAAAAGGTAGTTAACCCTGACCGTAAGGATTGGTCAATCCTATTGACCGATGCCTTATGGGTATGCCGTATTGCATTTAAAAACCCTATTGGAATATCTCCTTTTAGACTTGTCTATGGGAAGGCTTGCCACTTGTTTGTGGAGTTGGAACATAGAGCCTACTAGGCTATTAAAAATTTGAACTTTAATTTAGACAACGCCAGCTCGCAACGTAAACTTTAGTTAAATAAACTCGAAGCAATCCGGAATTATGTGTACGAGAACTCGAGAATTTACAAGGATAGGATGAAGGTGTTTCATGACCAAAACATTCTTCGAAAATCATTCACACCAGGTCAGAAAGTCCTCTTATATAATTCTCGTTTATATCTCTTTCCTAGCAAACTCCGATCTCGTTGGACCAGTTCTTTCATTTTCGCTAATGTCGATCCTCATAGGCTGTCGAGATAAAGAATCCAAATAATAGCAATGAATTCAAAGTGAATGGATATCGATTAAAGCCATTTGTTGAGAAATTTGATTCAGAGGACATATCCATACTTCTGAATGATCCTGTTTACCAGGATTGATCTTCTAGTCTAACGGAGGTATAGTTAGGTTTATTGCTTTCATGTTTTGTTTTAGATAGTCGGCTTTATGCTGTTTAGGATAGTTTACTTTCCGTTTATTTTAGGATAGTTTTTTTCGATAGTTTAATTCTTGTGCTAACCCACCTTCACTCTGAGATCCTTTGGAAAAGCTTCAAAATTCATTCATCCGGTACTATCTTTCCATCACTTCCCCTTCAATTACGTTGTCTCTTTTACAAATCATGCTTATTTCTTTTACATTGAGGACAATGTAGATTTTATGTTGGGGGTGAGGGATTAGGTAAACTAATCAGTGTTTTCTCAGTTTTGAACAAAATTTGTAAAAATTTTCAATGTTTATCTGTTTAGAAAGCAATAAGTTGTGTATTTAAGAATGTTTTAGGTATGATGATAAGATTGAGATTGAATTCTAAATTGCTGAAGTCTAGTCATCTAAGTAATTTATCAAATATGGTTCTTACAGTCAAGTGATTAAGAGTAAGTTTGAATATTATGTTATTTATATTGCTTTTTATGAATAGTACTAGATTTTCTGATTGTTAGTATGATGATCATTGAAAGATATTGAGAACCGAGTCTGGAGAATTTTATCCACCTTAAAAGAAGAAAGAACTAGTTAAAAAAATAGGAGATGGACAAAAAGGTCATGTGTGGTGAAAAAGACTAGAAAAGAATGCAAAAATAATGCAAAGTTTGAAAAAGAATGAAGAAGGACAACACCTTTGAGGGGAATGAAAAATGTGTTTGAAAATGATGTAATGTCTAAAGAAGACTGAATGAATATAAATGACCGTCGATATAAAATCAAAATCTGAAAAAAGAAGAAAAATGGGATAAGTTCGGAATTAGTACTTGTGTTTTCAACTAATCTTGAAGTGATGAGCATGGCTAACATTATGAAAAGATAGTATTTTCACTGAGCACGTTGAAAAACTTGATGCAAACTATGCTCTGATTTAATGGATAAAGGACTTTTTCGATTGATTGCTTATGTGATTCAACTCTAGGTTTTCAAAATCTTAATTTCTCATCTTGAGTCTACTCATTCATACTTGATTACACAAAAGATTGTTTTCTGAAAAATGGTTGAACATTGCGCGTTAAGGTTCATTTTTTGCATACTTTGCTTGGGACTAGTAAAATGCGAGTTGGGGATTGTATTGAGGGTCAAATATTGCATATTGGACCCCATTTATAGCTTGGTTTTATGAACATGATAATGTTTAATGTTCTATTTTACTCATATTTGTGTTGCAAGGTGAATTTAAGAGCTTAGATTGAAAACAGTGCCAAAAGCATGGATTTAATGCTCAAGAATCATCAAGTTAAAGGATAGATCTTAGGAGACGAAGATTAAAGAATTCACATGTCAAGGATCCAAGGAAACCAAGTGATGAAGGAAGAGAATCAAAGAATTGAAGTAAAGATAATGAAGCCTAAAAATCGTCCTGAAAATAGATTCCGGGGACAGAAATGTCTAATACTCGAAAACTATTAGAATGGCCTTCGATAATATGAAAGACCTATAGAAAATATCAAAGAGACATATCGAAGACCTGTAGATAATATCGAGAAATTCAAGATTTTTAACCAAACTCGTTGGACATTCTGGACCGATCTTCGATACTATCGAAGACCTGTCAATAATATTGAAGGACATCAAAGGACATATCGAAGACCCTTAGATAATATCGAAGTTATATAAATTTGAGGCGGTTTCTAGATTTTTCCAAGTCAGTGCGAAAGGAGGTGCTGTAAAACTATAAATAGGAGTTTCTAGGGCACTCCCTGGGATCATCTAGGGTTTGGAGGAGAAAAGCACATGGGTGGAGAGCCATCGCCAAGGGTTTTTCTTCCTTTATTCCTTAGTTTTTCATGTTTTCTTCTAAAGATTTTAGTTCAATCATGTCTATGGTTGGCTAAACCTCTTAGCTAGGGCTAAGAGGTGAAGCTTGTAGCGTGATGGGATGTTTCTATTGCTTTGATTCATGTTTATGATGAACTTACTTTGATTCTAGTTTGATTATAAGGAATAGTTTTAGTTTTTAATGGTTTGTTGTGACTCAAATTTCAATGGATTTGTGATAGCTTTGAGTATGTTCTTTTCATGTTTTAGGATTGTGAATCTAGGAAATCCTATTGTTCACCATCGTCCCTTAGGCATGGTTGGATGATGGAATCCTCCCTAACTTTCACAATTCTCTCGGATTAATTGTGAGATTGGTAAATCATGTTGTGAGCCATTGTCTCATGGGCATAGTTTTATGATGGAATCATTTCTAGTTCTTACACCGCTCTTCCATTGAGAATTAGGTCAAAGGAAGTTCAGATTTGATTTTATTGAGATATTTTCCAATTGGATAGGATAGGACTCCGATTCCAATCGTGTGACTTTAATTAAGCATAGATCTCCCTGATCTCTACAAGTAGATCCTTGGAAACGCTAGTTTCCCACCTTTGAATTTCTTAAATTTTTCATTAAATCTCTCACAATTACTTTCAAATATTTTAGATTTAGATATACATCTTCTTCTAGTTCTAGTTCTAGTTGCTTTCAGAATACTCACGAGATTAGTCCCTATGGATTCGACCTCAGTCTCACCGAGATTATTACTAAATCATGACCCTACACTTGGGGTTGTAAACACTGCGCAATTGCGTACCCGATCCCAAGAAGAGGCTAGAACTCTTGTGTCTATAAAGGCCCTGTATCCGACCAGAAGGAGAAAGGAAGAAAGAAAAAAGGGAAGAAACAAGAGAGAGAGAGAGAGAGAGAGAGAGAGAGAAGTCTGACAAGAAGAGAAAAAAAGAGAAAGAAAGAGAAAGGAATGAAAAGAAAGAGAGAGAAAGAGAGAGAAAGAGAAAGAAAAGAAAGGAAAAGAAAAAGAGAGGAAAAAAGAGAAACAAGAGAAAAAGAAGAGGCAACAACCCAAGGTGTTGGGATCGTGCCTACAGGACCATTGAGTCGTTGAACTCGGGCTTAGGGTCGAGTCAAGTTCAACATCTCGAGACGTGAGGGTTTCCTCTTTTAAGCTAACTTGATTTAGAGATAATATTATCTTGACATTTACATGCTTTCATGACAATGTGAACTTCCCTGTATTCGTTTAGTTTACCAACACCAATTATTTATCCTTTAAGAATAATGGTTAAGGTATGAGAGTAATCATTTATGGCCTTTCTGAATTTACGTGAGGGTTTTATCCTTTAAGCTTACTTTAATTTAAGTTAATATGAATTGTCTTGCCTTTTACCTATTCCCATGATTTTCTCTCTTCAATTGTTTAATTTATCATCAACAATTATTGGCCCTTTTAGGATTATGGTATGATGTTAGTTACAGGTAATCTTTATAAATTTGTGTGGGGCTATGGATACAAGTCCTGCCCTTGCCTTTATCAAATTTGTTGAGTAAGCCCTTGTTACTCTTCTCTTTTGAGTTGGCCCTTGCCACTCTCCTTATTATTGAGTTGGTCATTGCCACTCTTCTTTTTGTTGAGTTAGTCATTGCTACTCCTCTTATTATTGAGTTGGTCATTGCCACTCTCTTCTTTATTAAGCTAGCTATTTCTACTCTCCTCCATACTTTTTTAGCCTTGCACTATTTACCTTTAAGGCTTGGGCATGTGTCTTGGTATTTTATAACTCTCATGATTCAATAGATTTCTCTCTTTGGTGTAAGTACTATGTTGGGAATCCCCCTTCTAACGATCAAATAAATATCATAGACGTAATGCGTTTTCGATAGCGACCCCTAAGGCGACACGTAATTCCATATTTCATGGGTAGTGGTGCACAAATCGATGTAAGTAATTCGCAATGAGTGTTACATCGCCTCCGGGATTAGATGTCGCAAATAGTCACTCCATGAATAAATCGTGTCACATAATTCATCCAGTCATATGTCGTATTCATCTTGGGATACCGCGTAAATCTATGTTAAACGTGGGACACGTCGGTGAATCTCCATAGAATGAGATGCGAGGCGAGCCAAATAAGTCTAAATGTTTTTCACATTGTGGCGATCGGTAAGTGTGATTAATTGCATATACTTTACTAGTCATGCATCTCATATATATTTCTTGTGAATATTGATACATCTTGCAGTTGTGGAGTACGGGATATATCAGAACCTTTACATTGCTTTTATGAATCTCTTGAGTTACTTTTAACCTTAAAGGATAACCATCACTATGAGTAGGACGTTGACCCTCTCCAACCTTATAGATGACACAGGCGATGTACAGATTGAAGACCTAGTGGACCAAATCACAATGGAAGATTATACTAAAAGAATAATATGATAGTTTTATGACTTAGATTTATATTTCCACTATGAACTCAATAATGTAATAAGCTCCCATTGATAGGGTACTTAATATTTTATTTGAATTCTTTTAATAACAATCACAGTTGGTTTTATTCTCGTTAACGATTACCTTCATGGATGTAATTGGATGTGATCCAAATGAAGGAAAAAATATGGTGCGATTTTCTAAAGTATCTAATTCATTCAATTATTAACACCCAGTTTTCTCAGGCACGAGTATAAACTCTGGCCGTGAAAATTCGGGATGTTACAACAATTACCTAAATAATTATAATTCAAATTATATTTCTATTAGAGTATATCTGTGAAATTAGCCTACCCATGATTAATCATTTTTCCCAAATCTAAATTTCGTATAGAAATCACATAATTGATCTTTAGTTTATTGATCACGCTTTCATTGTCATAATTAACCGGCATGGCCTCAT
Source organism: Magnolia sinica (assembly GCF_029962835.1). Taxonomy (NCBI): domain Eukaryota; kingdom Viridiplantae; phylum Streptophyta; class Magnoliopsida; order Magnoliales; family Magnoliaceae; genus Magnolia; species Magnolia sinica. Next base: position 92,879,192 of record NC_080577.1, read on the forward strand.
GCTAAAGCTTTAACTGATTTATAATCCTTCTCAACCAAACACCTTCCTTGAATGCTTCTGTCATTGCCATGTACTCAACTTCGATTGTGGAAAGAGTAACCATAGACTGAATCCTTGGCATCCAACTGATCGCTCCACCCGCTAGCATAAACGAGTAATCGGAAGTCAACCTTCTATTGTCTGCACTGCCTGCGTAATCAGAATATATATAACTTACCAACTTGGTCCATGAATTTTAAAATGATAAGACGTAGTCATGCGTACCTCGAATGTATCAAAGTAGCTATTTCATTGCCTCCTAATGTTGCTTATTGGGGTTAGACATGTATTTACTAACAACACCTACCGCATATAAAATATCTAGTCTGGTATAGACCATGACATACATTAAGATGCCAACCGCACTCGAATAAGACGCATAAGATATATCTTACTTTTCTTCATCGGTTTTATGGCAATATTCTAAAGATAGCTTGAAGTGAGCCATGTGGCTTTGCTTTATCCATCTCATACTTCATTAGTACCTTCTCAAGGTATTTTGCCTGAGATAACCATATGATGCCTCTTATCCCGTCTCTGTGTATGTCAATGTAGGGAACCCTCTTTGCAAACCCTAGATCTTTCATCTCGAATGTCCCTGATAATTGAGTCTAAAGTAAATTGATCTTAAACATGGTATGATTGGCGATAAGCATGTCATCAGCGTACAAAATTAAGATAATGAATTTCCCATCGCTAAGTGTTTTGTAATAGACATAATGATCATATTTACTCTTGGTAAACTTCTTACTCACTATGAAAAACTTAAACTTTTTTATACCAATGCCTAGGCGACTGTTTCAGGCCGTACAACGATATCTTTAACCTGCAAACATTGTTCTATGCCTTCTGTATCTAGTACTAACACGAATCTGATTGATACTTGCTTCACCATAGATATGGATATTTTAGTGGAGTTAACACATTCTCTTTAAGCATATCCTTTCGCTGTCAACCTTGCCTTATGCCTATCTTGTTTCTTATTGAAGATCCACTCGCACCTGATTGCTTTACGCCCAACGGGAAGCTCCACCGGCTTCCACGTCTCATTCCTGTACAATGAGTCAATCTCATCATTTATCGTTGGTTTCCACTTTTTGGTATCTAGCTCATTAAGAGCCTCTTGAAGAGTAAATGGATCCCTTTCATCTGTAATGAGGAAAAACACAACAGTTAAGCCATCTTTGTATCTCTCTGGTAACCTAAATCTTTTGGCGGATTCCTTCTCACAGGTGGCTGTTTCACCTGCTCTTGTACCTTTGTCTGCATCTTTTTCTTATCTTGTTTCTTATATCTATCTAACTAAACGTCCATAACCAACTTTTTCAGTTCCTTATGTGCATCCTTACAAAACAAAGATACTTCGTCGAATTTGACATCATGACTAAGGATGATTTTCCGTATGACCTGGTTATACAGCCTATACGCCTTTACACCACCACTATAACTGACAAATATGTACTTTTTAACTCTTTGGTCCAGCTTATCTCTTTCAACTGACAGTAAATGAGAGTAAGCATCGCAACCAAATACTCACAGTCCTAAGTAGTTTACATGCTGACCACTCTACACTTCCTCTAGAATTTTGCAATCGATGATCATAGAAGAGGATCAATTCACCAAGTAACAAGCCGTGTTAAAGGCTCAAGTCCATAATTTCTTTCCCAACACAACATTACCAATCATGCATTGGGCCCTCTCCCAGAGAGTCTGATTCATCTGCTCAATCACATTATCCTACTATAGTGTGTGATGCACTGTGTCGTGCCTTACTATCCATTCATCTTTGAAATATTGATTGAATTCCCCATAAGTGAATCTCTCCCTCGTTATCTGTCATTAGTACTTTAACTTTATGTCATGTCTATTTTTCCTTTTACTCCTTGAAGTTGGTGAAAACATCGGATTTATTTTTCATAAAATAAACTTATACTTTTTTGGAATAATCGTCAATGAACATGATGAACCATGACGGCCCATCACCAGAAACCACGAGCGACGACCCTCAGACATCAGAATGCACATAATTAAGAACACCTTACATACATGTTTATAAGACTTAAAAGATAACATTGAATGTTTATCTTATATACAATACTCGCATATATTAAAATCAAAACTTTTAAAGATTGAAATTAAACAATGGTTAGAAAGTACGTTCATGCCCAGCTCGCTCATGTGGCCTAAACATGTATGCCACATACGTGCAGACATGAAATCCGTTACAGATGTTATAGCTCCACCTGATGAAGTGCTTCCTCTCAATCTGTAAAGATTTTCGTTCCTCTATGCCTTCATGACAACGAGTGCCCCCTTTAAAACTTTAAGGACACGATCAAACCCGGTATATCTGCACCCAAGCGCCTCGAGTGCTCCCAAAGATATCAAGCTCCTCATCTCAAGAACGTATCTCACCTCGGTTAAAGTATGCTCCATGCCATCAAACAGCTTGATACTCATCGATCCAACACCCACCACATTATAAGTATTATCATTACCCATAAATACCTGGCCACCATCACATTCTTTGTAACTGATAAACTAACTCTGATGAGTAGTCATGTGATATGATGCTCCAGTATCCAAAATCTACTATTACAATGATCATCGTATAAGTGTCCGACCATGGACACTGATAACGCATCATAACCACTTGTACCTTCATTAGACTTGGCGGTGTTGGCCTCCTTGAAAGAAGCCTTTGAATTCTCTTTTCTTGCATTAGGATTTTAACAATCCTTCTTCATGTGCCTGGACATCCCATAGTTCTAGCGCCTCAACTTGTCATTACTCATACCCTTGGATTTGGACCTATAACGTGAAGATACAGTGTTCCTGTAACACCCCAGTTCCCGGAACCCGAGTACACTACTCGTTTTCTAAAAAATCGAACGTTAACCTTTAAATATCCTAAATTTCACGTACATTTTTTTCTTTTATTAGAGTCAATAAACTAGCTAGAAAAAACAAATCAAGTATAAGAGGAAGTCTAAATATACATAACCAAAGTTTCAAATGGTTACCTAAAAACTTATATAAACCAATCTTTTAACATTTACAAACATAACAATATAAATTAAATACAAATAAAATCAGGAATGGAGAGTCACAAGATCATATGGCTCCTCCCATTGCACATGAACACCAGCATATACATCCTCTGCATCTCCTGCACACTGAATACGGTTCGATAGCGTCAATGGCTATCCAGTGAAGTATAACCCCCAAGATTTATCGTATCATCAAGATAATTAAACATAGTTATCCTAGACAGTGTATAACAATTATTACATAATGATTATCATAGAATCAAGTGAGGTTCATCAAATACACACTCATTAAATAAATTACAGAAGATAATCTTATTTAAATGCATGGATGTATGCACATGCTCATAGACCTAGGGATGCACATTCAACTAATAAAAAGTCGCCCAAGGAGAACTAGTCACTCGGAAAAATACTCAAAGGTATGCCTAGGGAGAACTTGCCACCCAGAAAAGACTATGCAACGAGGTCGCCTAAGGAGAACTTGCCACCCGAAAAAATACTCAAAGGTATGCCCAAGGAGAACTAACTACTCGAAAAAGATCATATGATATAGATCACCCAAGGAGAATTAGTCACTCGAAAGTATACAAAGGTATACCCAAGGAAAACTAACCACCCGAAAAAGACCATATGCCATGAAAATGTATGATTAGCCCAACCATTATTATTCCAATTTCAAACCATCATTTTAAAGAAGCTTAAAGGTCACTATGGGGGGTGGGAGGTTGTCACCCAGCATAGGCCGAAAGCTCAAGCATAGTGTCCCATTCCAACATTTCTAGCTCATGAGGCTAGCAAATAGGGTGTTTAAGACTAACTTATTTAACTAGTGATCAATTATGGTTCTACAAGTGGAACTTATCATCACAAGGTTATATGAAGATGGTTCTTTAAGGCCACATAGGGCAATTATTAAATCAAGTCGCATAGGGCAAACAACACATCCCAAAGATGTAATAAAAAGGGATTATCCCAAAAGTCACTTAGGCAACAAACGTTCCATAAGATGATAAGTCCACACCAAATGTTTCATTTAATTTATTAGACAAAGTGGCCAGTAGTTCTATGACCTCCCATCATTTCATCAGGTAATCATAAATGATAAATTTGTTACGTATAATGTTGATAACACATGCATAGCTAAAGTGTTATTCTTAGAATAGGATAGAGGTAATTGAAATTTATCACATATTCAAATATTTAACTTTAAATTCAATTCATCAATTATTCATAAAACTTGAATTCAATATGAGCAACCAACCATGTTAAGCAATCGATAAGGTACATGAACAAAAACGAATAAACAAGCCAACTATCTAGATGTAGAAAAGCTTGAAGGGTAATCCTCACCTTTAGTGTGGACATACTTCTCACTTCTTGCTAAACACCCGATCTTAAGTCCAAGACGCCACACTTTAAACCACTAGCACAACTAGATCGCAACATAAGTAATCAATAACCCAGATAAATTTAACTTAATCACTGATAAAATGCTTATAGAGAGCTAATTCACTTGGTTGTACCACTTGAACCGATTTAATTCAGTTCTAAATCAGCCCACATTATCAGGACCCATTTGCTACATTGTCAAATCGAAAGCTATTATCAGCTAATCTACTATATTAGCTTAATATTAAGAACTTAGTTAATTCAGTGGCTCCCATACATAAGAGAGTTAATCCAGTTAGCTAATTCGGCTCATAATCGAATTGATTTTAGCCGAGGATAAATGATTCAACAATCTAACAGTAAGTCCCTAAGCAATTATCAACAGTCAAGATAGGCCAACTAAGACGCAGTGCTTCTATTGAGTCAACCCGACACAAATTTCCATCTTAGACATCTTAGGATTGATCTAGCTTAAACTAGAGGAAAGAATACTTGATGAGTTGAACTGAGGTGCCACAACGGATAGATCAGAGTTCTGATCCCTGGCTAACTCGGCAAGTCGACTTAGATGGGTCACTCGATCTTCTTCCCTCTTCTTTCTTTCTCCTTTCTCCTTCTTTCCTCCTGTTTATTTTTCTTTCTTTTCCTCTTTTCTTTTCTTTTTCTCCCACTTCCTATAATATATCTGGATATATTAGCAACTAGACTCGGCTGAACTGAGCTGACTCAGTGCGGCACTAATGAGTTGAGTCTTCTCTCTCTCACTCTGTATCTTCTTCCTCCGCATCATTTCTTCCTTTCCTTTTTCTTCCCTTTGCTTCTACTACTGGAATGTCCAGCAAGAAGCTCGGTACAGAAAGTGTCTGGGTGGGACCAGACATGCTCAAAACACAACCCGAACTCAGTCGAGTTGAGCCCACTCGGCTCGACAGTAGCACCCTCTCACTATCTTCTTCCTCTCTTCTTCTCCTGCTCCTCTACTTCTTTCTTTTCTTCTGCTAGGAGGACCCGAGGTGTGAGACATGACTCAGATCTAGCCCAGACTCGGACCGAGTCACCCAGTGGTAGCAGCAGCGGCGCTCTCTCTCTCTCTCTATTTCTTCTATTTTTTTCCTTTTCTCTCCTTTTGAATTCGTTGCCCTAAAAGGGAAAGAGGGTTATTTATACCCTCTTAGACGTCTAGAAGGACTAGCAACTAACCATGGATTAGTTACCAGTTCAGTCGCCTAACCCGATAGGATTTGAGTCGGTATGATTGTATTATAATAGTATGGTTGTGATCGGACTGTAGGGATGGATTTCTGAGTCAATGGCCCACCAAATGATCGTTTTGGATCCAGGAATGGGGTCCATGATTAGATGATGTCTTTTTCGAGAGAACGGAGGAGATGACTCGAGCTGCAGTGACAAATAGAAAATAAAGGGCTATTCTTTAAGTTTATTTGCACTAAACGGCTTAGATGGGACCCACAAATCTTGTGGGACACACATCTTGGTTGGATGGTCACGAAAATCTGGTGGTTTTCGAGTTTCTGTCCAATACACGGTTTTCACGAGAAACCGGCTTATAACACGAGTTGAATCTATTTCCGTTGTAAGAAGCTCCTAGGTGATTTCCTGAGATGCTCTCAGTGTTGATCTGGAGCCACGAACGGTCCAAATTGAGTTTGGATCGTTTAGTTAGTAACGGCCACAAATGGAGAGATTCCTTCCCTGCCTACTCGCATAGCGAAGGAACCCTAATTTTCTTCAAGGGTTAGGATTCTTTGTAATGGACGGTCGAGATGGCAAGGAGAACTTTCCCCTGAATCGCCAGCTCATTGGTATGAAACCGGTTTCCATTTTCAGAAACTACTAGAGCATATCTTCCATTTGCGCCTATTATGGTGTGTGCACACATGTGATAAAGTGTGTTAGACTAACTAGGTTTTGGTCAGAACAACCCACCGAACCAAATTAACGGTTTAGATCATTCGTGTGATCTCATATGGTGGCACAAAATCGGAGCACGAAACAACACTTTTTGAAACGTTGTTGCTGGCGGGAAAAGTGGGGAGAAAATCTCCTTTTTTTTTTTTTAGATTTGTTGGTCAGCGCCCATTTGATCGGGCTTATTGAACCCATGCACCGCGCGTGGGCACGCCCTTGGTGCACACGCACCATAGGTGTGGGGTCCACATTGATGTACAATGAAATTCACACCGCCCATTAGATGCCACGACCCAATTAAGACTTCTGGTCAGTGATCTGGGAGACCAACGCTTATGTGGGCCATACGTTTAAATATTGAGTTCATTATATGGATTTCTATCAATCCGATGGCCATATTCTTTTCAACTCTGGTTGATAGCACATCTAATGGTTCTTAGTTGACTTTAGTGATGTTTTGCCACTTATGTTTATGATCTAATGGGTAGATTATTATATTAATTGGTAATCACCCCATTAGGGTTGTTGGCAGGATGAGTGGTGAATCTAGCAATCCAAGATTTGATGTTAACCATTGTTGGTCCACCTTAAAATTCAAGGGACAGGTGATGAATGAAAAGGGTTCTTGTGATCAGATTAATGAACTTTTGAGCCTATAGGCTGGTCTTGAGGCGTAGGTGTACCATTAGACCCTTAGATCAACAGCCATATTAACTCCAAATTCGAATCTTAATGGTAAAATGATTCTAGGGACTGCTTACATGAAAACCGATAGTGATTTCAGTGATTAGATGACCCAATGGTGATGATTAAGCGATAGATTGGTAAATTGAGGGTTGTGGACTTAACGGATGGATGGATTTTATGATTTGAGCCTTAAAAATATCATGGTATAGTTCTATTTGTCTAACACGGTGATCGAATGCCCTAAAATATGGGTTTCACTGATAATATGATGGTTCATTTCAAATATCAATGACTGTTTTCAACAGTCGAACTTATACTAGAATGGATATGAATATCTAAGTATGTTAGGTTACACAGTAACATCAGAGTACTGAAAAATATGGGGTGTTACAGTTCTGTTCAGAAATTTGCCCCCATATAACCAATGCATATGTAGAAGCACCCACGTCCCACTTTTCTTTCTCATCGCCTTCAACTGAAGGGATGAAATGATGGTATCGATGCTAATGGTAGTTCTACCAGTGCACAACGAGTCCTTGAACGACTCATACGAAGCCGAGAGAGAATTCAACAGGAAGTATGCCTGATCCTCATCTTTCATTGTTTCCTCAACATCCATCAATTTATAGATGAACTTGTTTAAGTTACGGATCTGGGCCTTAACATCAACCCCCTTTGCTATCTTCAGATTGAATAACTGAAGCTTCAAGTACAAGCAATTCTTTAGAGACTTCTTCACATAAATGTTCTCTAGCTATGCCCATGTACTTACTACAATTTTCTCTCTCATGACACTGTAGACCTCATCCATTATGCACAATTGGATAAAGGTTCTCGATTTCTTATCCATCTTCTTCCATTCTTCCTCCGTAATGATTCCGGTCACTTTTCAAGGAGAGCATCATTCAATCATTATTAATTAGGAGACAAGTCATCTTAACCTTCCATAGTTTAAAATTATTTTTTCCGAAATATTTTTCAACATCAAACTTTAGATTAAAAGCTATTCATACTATGCTTTCATATTCAGGTTCTCGATTTCTTATCCATCTTGCTCCATTCCTCATTTGTCATGGATTCCGGTTGTTCTTCAAGGAGAACATCATCCAATCATTGTTGAACCAGGAGACCGGTCATCTTGACCTTCCATAGTTCAAAATTATTTTCCTCAAAATATTTTTCAACATTAAACTTTGGATTATAAGCCATTGATATTAGCTTTCATATTCAATTTGCTTCCCAACGTTTTCTCTGATACCACTTGTTAGGGAACCGCGGAAGCATATAGAGATAAATAAAGCAAAGTACTCCAATTGCACAAATAAGTTCAAATACAAACAAACCAAATTTTACATAAATAAACCCTTGTAAGAAAAAACCACGACACAAAGTGACAAGAATGCATTATAAAAGCAGAAAATTACAAGAGATAGAGATTATCGATTCGAACAAGCCTTGAATCTTCTCCTCAAGCCCAAGTTATGCCCTCGAAACCCTTAAGAACAAATTAGCAAGCCCACCTAATACTGCCAAATCCCAATTATACCCATATATAGCTTATATGAGAATCATAATCGAAATCAGAAACAAATCCTGCATTATTCAATTCTGCGCGCACGCTCAATGATACCTTCAATGGCAGTTCGATGCCATCGACAGGCTTTGTTGCTCACAAATTTAAGACATTAACAACATTTTTTTATCTTATTCAATCAATTAAAACTACTTGTTTGATCGATCGAACTACCTTGTTGATTGATCGATCTCATTTCGAATTTCGAACTTTGGTTACTGGACGTTTTAGGCCGCTTCAATCAATCTAGCGCTGCAGCACCAAGTTTGAACGATCCGAATTTTATAATCTTTTGAGTTTCCTTAAATTTTCTTAATTTGAATGCTTTTTTTTTAATTTTATCATGTTAGACAAATCCAAACCATTCGTTCACTCGCACAATCCCCAAATTAGGGATGGATCAATAAATAGCTTGAATTCAGATCACCTATGATTTCAAATTCTAAATCATGGTATGTTATGTGCAATTCCTTCCATCTATCACTATGACCCACTAGACAGTCGGATCCCTATTAAATTTTAGTTGCCATCATGGATTCAATCAAACCTTTATATAGATGATTCAGATTATATCTTACACATAAAATAGTCTATAATCTCATTTTGTATATTATTCATGGTTAAGATTAGATATGATTGTGTGGCCCGTACAATGATTAGATTGATATGAAAATTAGGGCTTTGATATGTTTTAACCCTTAAGACCAAATGGGCCATTCATATCAGATCTAAGATCATTAGATATTACCAAACATATTTCTAAAACAAAAGCTAATGCTCAAATCTTAATTTCATATAATCTCCTCCTGAGATCTCTCCACAGATCAATATAAGGAATGTGTGGCCAATCCACACCATCCATTGCATCAATTTGAGAATAATAAACTATTAGCATGAAAAAAAAAATGAAAAAGAAAAAGAGATGAGGACTTATCAAATCTATGCTTCCTCTCCCGATAACTCTCTTTATAGGGTTTTCTCTCTTTTAGGTTTTTTTACAAGAGAAAATTCTCCTCCAGTAACACCCTGGACTCTACAATACTCGAGTATCAAAAATTTTTAGAGTGTTACCATGAGATTTAATTTATTATAAGTCACTAATTTAGCCTATCCTAACCTTACATCTATACTCTAACCTAGATTCGACTGTTGGAAATAATCTTCTTCCATATATCAAGTCATCTTATTGTTGATTTTTAAGAGCAGACCATCAAATATGTAAGTATTTTCACCTATCCATCATAAGCAACCGTTCAGTCAACTATTAACCACTAGATAAAGATATCTAACAGTATATTTTGATTTTGGATGATCCAGTCATAGTAAATTATAACGCCCCGAGTTTTCAAGACCTGAGTATATGACTCGTTCTCCAAAAACCCGAGTGTTAACCTTTAAATATAGTCAAATTCAGGTATTTTTTTCTTTTCTTTTTCTTTCAGAGTTAGTAGTTTAGTGGAAGATGGACAAATCAAACATAAAGAAAATTTTACACTTACATTCAGAATATACGAGCGGCTGCCCATAATGACTTATACAAACTAATGTCTCTATATTAACAAATACAGGAATTACACAATTTACACATGAGAAATAATAAATGCATATAAACTTGAGTCGTAAGATCGCGTAGCTTCTCTTGACAGATACAACCATACATCCTTGATAATTATACCCTGCCCTTTATCACTTTGGACATAAGTGTCTTTTAACTCACCTGTATTTCTTGTATGGTTATGTATTCAATGAATGAGTGACCAATTCAGTGTGAATTCCCCTTAAGATTACACACCGCCGCCTTAGTTAAGTGTAGTTAAAAACAACAAGGCATTTAAAATAATACATGATGCAGTATTATTTAAATGCATGGATGCATGAATGCACATCGACCTGGGGATGCTCATCCAGTTGGACTTGGGCTCGTCACCCATGCATATGACTGGTCACCAGTGTAGCACATCACGTACAACATAATGACTAAGCCATTGTACATCACGTACGTAGGTCGATAGTCGATGATCTGGGAGCTAGAGAAATGATACCCCACTAAGCCTAAGAGCACGTGTTAAAACATCCAAAATTAGTCACCCGTCATCGCCAGTATGTTATGAATGTATGATTAGCCAAAGTATTATTATATCAATTACAACTAGCCAATTTAAGTAACTCAAGGGTCACTATGGGGGGCTTGTCACCCAGCGTAGGCCGATAACTCTGGCATAGTGTCCCATGACCACCATCCCTAGCTCATGAGATTTCCCACCTTAGGATGTTTAACGGATGTCCATCCACTAGTGGCCAATCAAATTCAATACATGGGGATTACTATTGCATGGTTATATGAGAATGAACAATTGAAGTTGTCATGCCCCAAACTCAGAAACCGGATTCACAAAATTTTCGATCGCCGAATCATATGCCGACAGCCTCCGTAATACCCTATTCTCGGTTCCCAGCGCGCATATGCTAGATTTCGATCCTAGGATCCTACAAGGAGGATTTTTCAATGTACATTTATCTCGTAAGAAGTATAACCACAACTTTACCCAAATCACAAAGGCAACATCATCATCACATATCCACTAATATAAACTTTGAATACAATGCTAAAAGAAAAATATATAAGTAAAAATTAAAGCTCTAGAAGACAGTTGTGCGCCCCATGCTCAACTCTGCTATAACCTAACGCCACCTGCAAGCATCTATCATGCGTAAGCTTATAGAAAGCTTAGAGGGTGGTATAAGTGTGTGCACAAGGTAAGTGCCAAATATTTAATACAATGCCATAATCATACAATATCAAAAATACTAGCAAGATCATGAGTCATACAATATCAGAGTACGCAATACAAATCAGTTATGCAAATGAGGAGTCATAAAGAGTCAAATATCAGATGTCGAAGATGCAATGCAATATATAATTCCTGATGAGTTCATGAATACCGTCAGCCGTATCTAGGCCATATTAATGCAGAAACATAGTAACCCAAAATGCCATATGTCGTGGATGTAATGCAATATGCGGTGCGAATGGAATGACCATGCTGGAGTGTGAAGTCAGAATGATAGTACGTAGTATTGCAGGCTATGGGGTCTACCACAAGGGACTTCTATCCAAACTAGTCTCATATCTAAATTTGGATAGTCAGGCTCAATGTGGTAAGCTCCTGATCTCAGGTTAGTCGCGCGCCCTAACCGAAATCCTGACCATTGCGAAGGTATACGTAACAAGTAGTTGCACACCACCAGCCCGAGTGGATAGTAAATGAATGAATAAATGAGTATGCAACTCCTGCTCAATAAGTCCACATATCAGTACTGTACATCTCTGGAATCATCATCGGGGTCTAATATACTCTACGCCACCTGCCGCTCCATCAAGGGCACAACTGGGTAAGTGGAGGAGACCTCACTATCCGCCTGCTAATATGGGGCCCGGTTCATCGATGGCAGACTCATTCCTCAAGCTGGTCAGACTCAGCCTAGCATTACCTACTCCTTTAGGCGGGTAAGGCCAAACCCCCTCCCAACCGACCATGACACAGTGGGAGATACGGACTACTGGTATATGACCCTCATGCACTCATATATATCTACTTGGTCTAGATGTTGGGGCATCCTCTAGTACCAAGAGGGTTTAGGAATTTTCACTCAAGGCCATCTATGGCGGCCCGATGCTAGAACCAAACATTTTCGGTATCCCATTTGGTCATCCATGATATGCCTGTGAAGGCCACGACCCTAATGTCACTAGGGCGTATAGTAATCACAACATATAATGCAAGATGCATGAGTCATACAATCCAGTCACACATCAATCCTGTGCATACTGTGCACTCATGTGGGGCAGCTCCGCCTATCAGGGAGCCCCATGAATAACCTGCCCTGCAGGATATGCAATAATCATCCACATCTCATAAAAAACATGCAGATGATGCGCGTGGGCATGTATCATGATATTATGTTGTCACATACTCATAATCGATATCGACAATCAGCACCGATAATCTACATCAACAATTGGACTTGACAATCAGAATCAACCTCAACAATCGGAATCGGCCTCGACAATCAGCCTATACAATTGGCCTCGATAATCAACCTCGACAATCAGCCTCAACAATTGAAATCAGCTTAAAGGAAGGTCACAATGTGGACATTTAACCATCATTGCCCATCAATGTAGACATTCAATTAACATTGCTCCCAAGGAGTGCTCCACATAGAGCCTAACATATAGTGGGCTCATGGCCTCATACAAGAGCCTAATACACATCACTATAGGCCTCACTCATGGGCCACATATATATCACAATGGGCCACATCTTAGGGCCTCAATTATATCACAATGGGCCTCTACTCATGGGCCCCAAATACATCTTAATGGGCCTCAACCTGTGAGCCCCAAATACATCTCAATGAGCCTCATATGCATTAAGTGGGCCGCATTACATGGGCCGCACCAGCCGGGCCAATATACATCAAGTGGGCCGTGATACGTGGGCCTCATATACATCAAGTGGGCTGCATCCACGAGCCACTCCAATGGTCCTCATATACACAACAGGTGGGCCCTGCATATGGGCCTCAAATACAAACATGTGGGCCCTACACATGGCCTCATATGCATCAAATGGGCCATGTATCTGGGCCTCGAATACATTACAATGGGCCACGAGTCATGGGCCTAATACACATCATAATGGGCCTCACTCATAGGCCACGAATGCATCACAATGGGCCTTGCCCATAGGCCTCAGATTCAAGCAGGTGGGCCCCATCATATGGGCCTTAAATATAAGGTAGGTGGGCCCTATCACATGGGCCTCAAATATACATCATGATGGGCCTCATGGATGGGTTGCACTAATGGGCCTCAAGTAGACTTGGACCACCCTAAAAATCATTTCAATAGCTGTAGGTGTAACATGTGTATCACTGTACACTATCATTCCATGGGGCACATGGCCCACTAATGATGATCAGCACTATCCAAACATTGTCCAGGTACATCAACACCATCCAAACATTTCCCATGTAATTTCGCACCATCCAAACATTGTCTATGTAAATCAGCACCATCCAAACATTGTCCATGTAAATCAGCACCATCCAAACATTGTCCATGTAAATCAACACCATTTAAACATTGTCCATGTAAACCACCACCATCCAAACATTGTCCAACACCATCCGACACTATCTGGATGGTGTGGAGAAAACAAATACACCACGTGGGCCCTATGGAGGATGGATGGTTTGGACCCAACACATACCACATGTGGGAGTTCCACATACAGCAGCTGTATGGCTGGTTGAGGCACCCAGCCAATCCGTTCCCCATACCAGGTGGGTCCCATGTGGGGCCCATCATAATATAATATAATATATTATATATACTAATATACATATATCATGGTGTGCCCAACCCAGACCGTCTAGATGGATGGCTGGGGAAAGCACGCCCACCATCAAAACGGTTCATGTGGGTCCACGTGGTGTGGCCCACACATGATATATTTTATATATATATATATATATATATATATTTATTATTATTATTTTTCTTTTGAGCAGCAACCAACGTCCAGATAGATGGACGCTAGATGAAATACATACAACGATGTGTCTCACCGTCCAAGCCATGGACGGTGAGGATCCACACGTGCATCATGGTAAGGTCCACCGTGATATGGACGGGGTGGATGTAAACCATACATCATGGTCAGGGTGGTACAACATCGTCCAAACAATCCACCACTGTCCAGATCATCTGGACGGTGTGGATGAAACAAATACATCATGGTGCAGTCCACAACAACATGGACGGTGTGAATCAGATCATGCATCAAGGTGGGCCACCAACCATCACACGAAGAGAGAGAGAGAGAGAGAGAGAGAGAGAGAGAGAGAGAGAGAGAGAGATTGACGATGATGGAGGGGCCCCACCACTATGGGCCCCTCTTGATACAAAGCATATATCAAGGTGGGTCCCACCATATGTGGGCCCTTAAATAAAAAAATAAAATGAAAATGTCGGTCCAAGATCACCCACCGTCCACTTCTTCTTGGCTCCTTGGAAAGGTAGTCTCTGTGGCTTTGATTTCAATGGAAGATGATGAAGAATGAAGGGTTGAGATGGGAGATGAGAGGGTTAGGAAGTGGGCCACACACAAAACTCTCTCATGGGGGTTGAAGACCTTGGCCGTGGGATTTTTTTTTGTCTTTGGGTTACTTGGAAGAGAAGGGAGAATAAGAGAGAGAGGGATGGGTGATGGAGTGATGGGTGAAGTGAGTGATGGGTGTACTTGATAGGAGATGGGTTGTGTAAGGGATTGTTGACTTTTGGGGTTGCTTGGGGATGGGTGTGAGTGATAGGAGTGATGGGATGTGTACTTGACATTTGATGTGATGGATTCTCTTGGAATTTGCAACGCGTGGCGTTTTTCTTGAACTGAACGCGGGCCCACATCTCCTGGCCCGGTTATCGCCTTAGCGTGCCAGACACGACGTCGGAACCGCGGCAACAGCGCGGTCGTAAGGGTATAAGTCTCGGGTCAAGCCGACTTTAAAATACGAGATATGACTCAGGATCATGTGCAAACACCGATTATAGATTGCAGGTACCGAAATTCGACCGGGAGGACCGCAGAAGCCTACGGAACGGTACGGGTTAGGATACGGGTCTCACAGAAGCCTCATAAGGCAAATATCAAATTGTAAGACAAATACCAAGTCGAAGCGATAAAAGGTCACACGAAGTAATTACTAAATCGAAACAGTAAAAAGGTTTTGTAGGGCAATGTTAAATTAGGGCGGTAAAAGAAAAAGTCATCCTCAAAGCCACATAAGCAAAACAACCTATGGATGGTAAACCCACATTGATATTCCACCATCCAAGATAAACCCCAAGTCGAGGGTCCATTTTTAACACATTCCATCTCGTTACATACTAAGTGTGGGTTCACATATATAAGTGGAGTTTTCCATAAATAGATGTTGTGAATTGAATTCCATAAGAGACTTACAAATAATTCAATGACATGTGAAACTATATGGATACAACATGCAAAATATATGTTAATCATTAAGTTCATAACTATCACAATAAATCATAAATCAAATATATAAGCTATTAATTGGAGTTTAGATGGAAACTAACATGTAAGTAACAAGCTATCAACTGTAATTCGAATGTAAGTTAACCCTTGAGATTCAGTAATTAGTGTAAGTAATCACAAGTTATAAGATAGCAACTATAATTTAACAAAAACTATCCCTTAGACTAATTAGGAAGTGGAAAGCTTAAGGGGAAGAAGTCATCACTTTATGTTTTGAACCGTCTATATTATCACCAGGAAGAGAGAGCTCATAGAATCAAATTCTCCTGAGTCGGACTTGATCCGAACCCGAGCCCGATCACTTCAACTAGGCTCAATCCAAATCGGATCGATTCAATCCAATTCAAGCCCCAAATACACCATACTAAGCCTAGCAGGTGGTCACTATCAAGGTGATTTGAGGAATTCCAATTCCTTAACCAACCTGATTTGAACTCAAATTTGAACCATCATAGTCAATCTTATATATAGAAGATCCTGCACATGGAAATTTTAAGATTTTTCATGCCCTAATAATATAAATAACTTCTAATTGAACTCAAATAAGCATCATAATAAGTTGGGTCAACTCGCCTACCGAAGTGAGTCACTCAACTCAGTTTTAACTTGCTAAGTTGCAACTCGACTGACACAATGCAGTTCAGATGAGGAGTCAAACCCCACCACCAAGCTGATATAATTGGATTCGACACTTTTACCAGATCTCGACAACTCGGCGAAAATTCGTCAAGTCAACTCAGTATCCTTATGGCTACCACCATCCTCCTCCTTACTTCTTCTTTAATCTTTCTCTCACTCTTGCTCTTCTTCTTCTTCTTCTTCTTCTTCTTCTCTCTCTCCCTCTCTCCCTCTCTCTCTCTCTCTCTCTCTCTCTCTCTCTCTCTTTCAAAAGTCCAGCAACTTTTGGACTCTTAGTGATCATGACTCACTAACAAGTCTGCGACTCAATGTTCAAACTGAGTTAGCTCAGAAGCTCAAACATGACCCAATGGGCATGAGCAGATAGTGAGTTAAGGCAGCAACCTGCCCCCTCACCCTCTTATCCATTTTTTTCCTTCTACCTTGCTTCTCTGGGGATCTAGCAGATCCTCCTGCTCCAACAAGGCTCAAAAACTCGGCAGTCAACATGGCCATGACCCGCCATCAGCAAAACCCAGTGAATGGACCAGCACTCCAATGCCAGCCAACCTCCCATCTATCTAAGCTTCTCTTCTCCTCTGAGGAGGATTTATTTATGTTTAGGCAGCAACTCAGCCCAACTTAAGTGAGACCGAGTCATGCCAACGAATCTCAACCTGATAACTTGGTGCGGTTTGAGGTTGGACAATAGCATGACGAACCTGCTGTAGTCGAGCCACCCCTACTCTCATCTCTCTTCTGTCTTCCTTCCTTTTTTTTTAAGGATGGCTGAAGTGAGCTTGGACTCAGCCCCAACTTGCCAGACCCAACCCACAGCTTGGACGAGTTGGGTCGTGGTGGTGCAGTGCAACAACTGCACACCTTCATCTTCCTTTTGCTCTCTAGTTTCTCTTTTCTTTCTTCTACACCTCTTTCTTTTTCCATACTTCTCCTCCATTCCTTTCATCCCAGGCATACCCAAAAACAACCAGTAAAAGGGCCACCGCTGGGTTCGGTTTTATCGAGGAAGATGAAGTGGTGGCAATGGCGGATTCACAGCCATTGCATCTTCTGATTTGATTGTTGTGGATGGTGTGGGTAAGCCCAAGGAAGCTCGGAGGATGGGAGGAAAGAAGCTTGGAGTCGGTTTAGGTGGTGGGTTCGGACGTTGAAGGTGGCAGATGGTTTTCTATAATTTTTGTAAAAGACAGGTGGAGAGGCATTTTCTCTCCCTTTTTATAAGAAAACCTAGCTTTCCTAGGTCATTGGATTGACAACGAGCGTTCAAGATTTGGTCAGGTAGAAACCACCTCCAAAATAGTGGGTTAGGTCGAAACCGGTTGTGGTTTTGCTCGAAAGCCCTAAACTGCGTTGCTTAGATGGGGGGATGAGATTTTCCAATAGTTGGACGACTGAGATTGAAGGGGACATGCGCATGTGGATTACCAGCTAAGGTAAAAATAGTGTTTCTGTTTTTGGAAACCATCTGAGTTGTAACGCCCTGAAAATCGGGGGTTGAGCAGGAGCCCAACTCCCGAGTTCCAACACATCACTTATGTAACATAGATAAAAATGATTAAATGTTGTCTGTATTAGTGTATTAAACATGAGTGGGATTATACCAAATCAGCATACTAGAGACAGTTAGAGTATGCAGGTGGTAGACTGTGATAGATATATAAAAGCATATAAGTAGTTGTAAGTCTCCAGAGTATGAACATGTCACTAGGTCAAATGGTTACATATATAATTTCAAAATATACAAAAAATGATAAAGTGTAACATCATCTATCCATATCCCTGTAGCCTTAATGCGCAACTCTAGGTCTACATAGACCCGCCAGAGAGTTGCATGTAGGAGAACTCCTCGTCGTCATCATAAAAGTCAGGCTCCACCCCGTAAGCATCGCCGTCATCTGAAACTAAAACAGGGTCTGATTGGTGTTTTAAAACACTGTCCCAGAACATGGGAGTGAGTGATCAACTCAGTGGAGCTATAAGGTAAAGGTTAACATGTTATCAATTCAGTCAAGCAGTAATGATAAAGTAATACAAAAGCATTCCTAGGTACTCTGGTTAATGCAAGGATAATATGAGTTAATGATGCATGCCCTCACCTACACTCCCTCTGCGACATTATCTCACGATCGCGGCATGCACCCCTTCCTCTGTGCTCAACTCCAACGCCAAAGGCATATGCAAATGCGGTGCTGTACTTGATTAGCCAAGTTCTTAATTAGACTTATTCATATAGGAGGTTTGAGAAGCTAAGGTACCTCCCTTATATCATTTACCCAAACAATAATCTATCTAAGGTCGTCAATCCTAGTTAATCACATACGTTAGGCAAGTTCAGGTCACTACCACCAACGCTCTACCAACTGGCAGTCTATTTTCGAAGGCTCGTCACCAACCCGACTGGGAACCACAGCCAGGCTGCGCCGGGGTAGGCCTATTTCATACTCGAGGTTACTCCACCAATGCTCTACCAACTGGCAGTCTATTTTCAAAAGCTCGTCACCAACCCGACTGGGGACCACAATCAGGCTCCACCATTGTAGGCCGACAGCTCGAATATAGTGTCCCATACCACCATATTTGGCTCACGAGTTTGGATTGCTCACTGGTCACTACGAGGAAGCTCGTCGCCCCAGCGTAGGCCGACAGCTCGACCACGGTGTCCCATATCACAATGCCCGGCTCATGAGTCTTAGCAAATCGTAGTACCATGGTTGAGATGGGTCTTTACATTAGTAAGGGTTACCTTAGGTTCAAGCAGTAGTGTTCATATATGGTAAACACACAGTGGGCAAATCGGGTTACTTGACAAGTTCGATTGGTACGAGCGTAAGCTGAATTAATCGACATGGAGCACTAACCACTTTCGATAATTATCGTACAACTCGGATTTCCCGAACGCATCAATTGTGGTGAGACTAGCTCAGCCACTCAAACAGGAATTATTACTAATTGCCTAGACTACCTTGTAGTCCCAATCACAGTCAAATGCAAGAAGTAAGCATACATGATAGTCATACGGCATTTAACAACCAATTCTAACGTACATATCATTTGAGCATATTATTCAACACATATAACATGATATTCTACATATACATTTGCTATACAAACATGCACTTGAAATTAAAGCTACATGAAGAAAAGTACACATATAGCTAAGGTAGTTGAGAATGCTATCTCAACAACCCTCGTAAATACAAAGCGTCAACCAATTACTCATACAGGCATTTTGTCAAACACTTAGACTACATATTACACATACATGTAATATACTAGTTCCAATAGACATTAGGGCAAATCCTTTAACAAAGGAGCTGTCACTCATACAACGATCATATATTCTCAATTTACAAGCATGGCAAGCACAAATCATATTTCCATAGTCTTTTAGACATTTCAACAAACACATAGAACGCATTATACTCAACATAGCTTATATCTATATGTAATATATGGAAAACATCGTATCTAAGCACATGTGACAGCAATCAAGTCAGTCATAAACCATTACTGACATTGAAAGCCTTGAAGACTATAACCTAAATGTTTATAGTTCGCACCTTTCACCGGTAGACTCGTAGCGAACTCAGTTTAAACACTAAGTCCTTGCCTAGGGCACAACGGCAACCTATAGCATGAAATAGGTTAGCTACTTCACCATTTACTCTACTTGAATCCCTAAAACAGATTAGGGTTAGGATTTCTTACCTAAGAACGGAGTCAGAATCGTCGGAATAGCGATACAGACAGGGTGGTTAAGCACGTGGAGCGATGAGATCGAATCCCAGGAACTCTCTCCCACTTTCTCTCTCACTTTCTCTCTCTTTCCTTCTCTCTTTGCTCTCTTCTCTCTCCTAGGGTTGCAAATTCATATATGAAGGGAGAGATAGGGTTTAAGGCACTTATATAGGCCCAGAACTGATGAGAATGGCCCTAGGGCCATGGTATACTTAAGTTATAGCCAAAGACTGGCCGTTTCGGTCCAACGGCGCTGATCTGGAGGCTCCTTTTCTGCATAAGATTGGGAGTAAGCCCCCTGACTATGGATCTATTCCAGGTTAAGATCTCGGTCCGATCGGATCAGTGGATCGACCGCGGAGGACCTGTTTCAGTTTAACGGTCACCGGTACTCGATCAGGGCCACAAGTATACTAACATGTGTTGAAAATTTTTCCTGATCTGAGGGTGTAATTGGGTCAGAATCTGACGGTCTGAAACCTTAAAATTGGCTTGCAAGTGAATGGCTCAATTCACTTAAGTTTCAGTTCATATCCTAAAGATATTCTTGTTTCTCACACACTTCGTTCCGGGCTCAAGTTGTGCGTTTCTGGACACTATCGGAATTTGATTTCTGAGGTTGTAGTCAAGCCCAGTAAGGCAGTGATAACCGTATAGTTTTGCAATCATCGGACATTCGTCCTGTGGTCTAGGTCCGATACGGAGTTTCAACGCGCTCCCGAGAGCAATTGAGTTTTGAGATTGATCCTAAGTTTTTACGTGATATAGCATTAACAGTTCTACTCATTTTGGGTCTTACAAATCATATTTAAAGTGATTAGTGCTAATTTCACAGGTAATCTAGTTTAACACTTAATAATTTTCGTCTAATTTCTAAAGGGTTCGGTCCTTAGTGATTTCTACCTGAGGTGGTACTCGGGTCTTTGTACAGATTTTTTGGGACGTTACATGAGTGCACCTCCTACTTGTGCTAGTGTTTGTGTGCATATGAGTGCATGCCAACGGGTGAAACCACCCAGGGTTCGTTTGGGACTGTCATCCGGTCGTGATGAACGGTCCAAATTTCCCGAATCGATGGCGCAGATGGGCCATCAATCGAGGACAACAGACATTGTCTGTTAACGCTGTTGCAACACAAGAGAGAAAGAAAATAGGAGAGTTTCCTCTTTTGGGCGGGAGGCATCAAGTCAAACCTGATTTGATTGTGCCTATGGTCTGGTGCATCGCAGTTGCACACCCACTATAATATCCTAAAATTTCACGGCCAACGTTTATACTCATGCCCGATAAAACCAGGTGTTAATAATGTATAAACTGGATGCTTTGAAATCGCACCCTATTTTTTTCGTTTGGTTTACATCTAGATACATTCATGAAGGTAAAATCATAAGAATAAAATCAACTGTATTGATGATATTTCCTCAGAATAAAAAAAATAAATAGAGGCCTTCTCAATGGAAGCTTATTACATTTATTGAGTTCGCATCGGAAGTATAAAATTAAATCATAAATTGTCTTCTCATTCTTTCAACATAATCTTCCTTAGGGAGAATGTTCATTAGGTCTTCAATTTCACCTGCATAATTTGTACGGTTGGGAGAGGGCAATGCCCTACTCATAGTGATGGTTATCCTTTAAGATTAACAATAATTCAAGATATTCATATAAGTAAAGTAAGGGTCTAATACATCTCGTGCTCCATTAACACGATGTGAAAAAGCATGTGTGGCTCATCATACGTAGTGATCATCACAATGTGAAAAACAGTTACATGATAACTGGTTCGACCCACACTCTCACTATACGGATATTCACCGGCATGGCCAACGCTATCATGAATTTACATGAACACCTCAAGGTGCACAACACATAAGTCGGATGAATTATGTGCAATGATTTGTTCATGGAGCAACTATTTGCGACATCCAATCCCGAAAGTGATGTGACACTGCATTTGTGAATTACACATATCGATTTGTGCACCACTACCCAAAACCTATGGAATTACATGACGACCAAGAGTGTAAGACCCGTATCCTAGTCCATACTATTCCGTTAGCTTCTGTGTCCTTTCGATCGAATTCCGGCAACCTTCGCACCGTATCCGACGATTGCGCGCAATCCTAAACTAGGTCCCGCATACCGAAGTCAGCTCGAACCAAAACTTGTATCATAGCGATCGCACCGTCGCCGCGGTTCCAAAGCCATGACTCGAGCACTGAACCGATACCCAAGCTAGAAGATGTCGGTCTGCGTTTATTTCGAAGAAACGCCGCACGTTGCGAATTACGAGGGAATCTCTACCACATGTCCCATCAATCAATCAATCAATCAATCAAGTACACTCTATACCTCAAGTACAAGTCAAGTACATGCAACCCATCTCTCTTTTCCATAAGTCAACTCTCTCTCTCCCTACCCATCCCTCTTTTACCAATTTTCAAACTAAACTATACCTCCCATCATCTCTACTTACATCACCCATCACTCCATCACCTCTTATCACCCATCACTTCTCTCTCTCTCTCTCATTTCTCAAATCTCCCAATCAACAAAAAAATTTCACACGTCCAACCCCTCTCTCCCAAACCACAAGTGTGGTCCACCTTCTCATCTTCCATCTGCACCCTCTCATCTTTCATCCACACCATTAATCTCCCATCAACCTCCATTAAAAGGCAAGCTAAGGAGCATTGGAGTCTAAGGGACCAAGAAGAAGGAAGATAAGGTGGGTGATTTACTGTTATTTTCGATTTTAAGGCCCACTTATTGGTGGGACCCATTTTGATGTATGTGATTTAAGCAAGAGGGGCCCATAGTGGCGGGGTCCCTCTATCTCACCGTATATTTCTCTCTCTCTCTCTCTCTCTCTCTCTCTCTCTCTTTCTTTGTGATGGTGTGGATCCCACCAATATGTGTTATATCTACCCCGTCCATCTACATCAGACGGTGTGGCCCACCCTATTGCAGGTGATGATCCACACCATCCATTGTTTGGATTGGGCCAATAGATCCTTCTTTCTATATGTTATATTTTATATAATATATATAATATAATATGTATTGTATATATATATATATGTATTATATGTATATATGTTGGTGGGCCACGTCCACATGGGACCCACCACAATGATGTGTTTATGTATGTCGTCCAGCGTCCCTGGACGCTGGACGTTGGCGAACAGTGAAGTGTAAATTAACATGGGAGTGTACTAACGAGCTAGCCAAAAGAGAATGGAGTGGTGGGCCACTCATGCAGGCCCCACCTTGACGTTTTTATATAATCCAAGCCGACCATCCTATTTTCTAGATCATTTTAGGCGTTGAGCCGAAAAATGATCTCAATCCGAATTTATGATGGGCCGTAGCATAGCAAACAAGTTTCCTACCATTAAAATACCTCCCTGATGCTCCTGTATAGCAAAAACCACCCAATATTGGACTCGATGGGATTGTATCAAGCCACAGGGACCAATGGCTGGGATGGATTCGTCTGTGGTGGGCCTCATCTATCAAAAACCATTAGATCTTTGTTTTTTCAAAAAAAAATGGAATAGAAGGCAGCAGCATCTGCTGCTGCTGCTGTCAGTGGGCGGGCGGACGGACGAGCTGGGCCTCACGGCCCCAGCTGTGGGCCCCACTGTGATGCATTTCGAACATCCACACCATGCACTTGTTGGGTCCCCTCAGACCAGGTGTCCACCCCAAAATCAGCCTTATACGGAACTCAGGTGGGCCACATCATTTAAAATCATGCGAAGACATGCCAAAACATATAAAATCACTTGGTGGGGTCTACCTGAGTTTTGGATGTTACTGAAACTTGGTCTGGACCATCAGCCAGGTAGGACTCACATAATGGGTGGGCTAGATTTGTGAACCACATTTCGGTGGGCCCCACGCCCACCCCCAGGTCCAAGTGACCTTATAAACAGGTTGGACGGCATATAAATATCACGGTGGGCTCCTGCCCACGTGACCAGTCAACAGATTGGTGGCAAATAAATATTTCAGTGGGCCCTACCCCCCTGGTCCACGTGGCCTTGTGAACAGGTTGGATGTAAATAAACGTTATGGTGGACCCTGGTCCACATGACCTTATGTACAGGTTGGATGTAAATAAATATTACAAGTGGGCCCAGGTGGGTGGAAAATAAATATTACAGTGGGCCCTACCTTGGTCCACGTGGCCTTATGAATAGTTGGGTGGAAAATAAACATTATGGTAGGCCCCACATGGGACCCACTTATGTATGTATTGTAAACCACAACCTCCATTAGAGTGGGCTCCATCATGATGCATGTGTTTCATCCAACTGTCCAATCATTTTTGGAGATAATGTAAGGTCCATTGTTGAGGCCCATCTTGATGTATTGGTGATCCTTGTTAAGGCCTACCTTGACTTGTATAAGGCCCATATTATGAGGCCCATTGTGAAGTATGTAAGGCTCATGTGATTAGGCACAGCTTGATGTATTTGTGGCCTTCCCACTAAGGCCCACTTGAGATATATGAGCTCATGGTTTGAGGCCCATTTGATGTATTTGGGCCCTTGGGTCGAGGCCCAACAAGATCTATATAAGGCCCATTACAACGTGATTCTACCATGGTTCATGTGTTGACTATTGTAGTGGGCTATGCCTTGGGAACAATGTTGGTTTGACATCCACATTGCAAGTACAATATTAGTTAAATGTCCGCATTGTCACTCTCCCTAAGGCCCACTGATAGGCCCATACTTGTAGTAAGTAGGCCGTCTAGGCCTATTTTCATTATACACAGAGCCCATCTCTTTATATATGTTTAGTATAGATCCATAATTCATGATCATTCGCATCATATGTATGCCTGATATGAGAAGTGACTGATCATAGCATATGCCTTCGGGCAGATCGTCTATGGGCTCCCTGATAGGCGGAGTCGCCCCACATGAGCGCTCGGTACGCACAGGATTGTTGCATGTCTGACAGTATGATACATGCACTTGCATTGTGTGATTGTGATTATCGTATGCCCTAGTGACACCAGGGCCATAGCCTCCACAGACACATCGTGGATGGTAGGATTGGATACCAAAAATATTTGGTTCTAGCATACAGGCGCCATAGATGTCCCTGGGTGAAAATTCCTAAACCTGATGGTACTAGAGGATGACTCCAACGTTGAGACCGAGTGGATACACGAGCACGCGAGGGCCGTATACCAGTAGGCTGCGTCTCCCACTGTGTCGTGGTCGGTTGAAAAGGGGTGTGACCTTACCCACCTGAGTGAGGTGGCAATTTCTAGGTTGAGTTTGACCAGCTTGAGGAATCGGTCCGCTATCAACGAGCCGGGTCCGATATTGGCAGGCGAATAGTGAGGTCTCTTCCACCCTCCTAGTTGTGCGTCCGGATAGAGGCGGCAAGCTAGCGTAGAGTGTACTTAACCCCAGTGATTATCCAGACCGAGAACCGCACTGATTTGATGCTCTAGTGAGGAGCTGCATTGATATGTGGATGAGAATTGACATGCTTGACTTGCACTCTGCATCGCATGGCTTTGATATGGCCGATCGCATTCATGTTTTGCACCACATGGCCTTGGTATGGCTGGTTGCATACATGTGTCCATCAGTATGATCCCGCATTTCTCTGACCTTGCATCCTGAGCACGCTCATATTGCTCACACACTTACACCACCCTCTAAGCTTTCTATAAGCTTATGCACGATTGATGCGTGCAGGTGACGTTAGGTCGCAGTCATAGCATAACAGCAGCAGGAGTGTGTGGTCGAGGCCTTTAGAGTTTTGTTATTCGCATTATCTTGTATTTCCCTTCAGACGCATTGTACTTAAAGTTTTTAATCATAGTGGATTTTGTGATGGTGTTCTTGTGTTTATTGTTCGTGGGTTATGCTTTTGGTTATGCTCATTACGAATCAAATGATATTAGAAATCCTCCTTGTGGGATCCCAGGATCAAAACCTGGTAAATGGGTACCGGGAGACGAGAATGGGATTTTAAGGAGGCTGTCGGCGCCGAATTCGGCAATAAAAAATTTTGTGAGCCCGGTTTTCGAGTTTGAGATGTGACAAAGAGTGTCTCTACCTAGAGCGCATTACGTCCATAATAGATTACTTGAATCACTAGTTGTGATACATCTGGTCACATCACTTGCACTTATAGAGAATATAAACTGAATCATGAAGAATATAATCTGAATAATGAAGAATATAAACTGAATCATGGAGAATATAAACTGAATCATGGAGGTTCTGGAATAGCAAGAAACATGCCTAAGCCTTAAAGATAGACAGCACGAGGCCAACATAATAAAGAGAAGAGTGACAATGGTCAACTCAACAAAAGTGGCAATGGCCAACATAATAAAGAGAATAACAGCAATGGCTAACTCAACAAGTAGACGAGTGGCAGAGCTAACTCAAATAAAGAGACGAGTGGCAGGGCCAACTCAATAATTTGGATGAGGTAGGGGCAAGGCTTGCATCCATGGCCTCACATAAATTCAGAGAAATTACTTGTATTTGACATCACGTCATAATCCCAAAGGGCCAATACTTGTAATAATATTAACCAAATCAATTGATATGATAATTCCCATAAAGATGAAGACATGAAAGGTAGGATAATTCACATCATTAAAGGCATAAAAGAAGCAGGATAAAGGTAAGATGAAATACAGGAATGCAGGTAGAAGGTAGGATAAATAAACCAACTTAAAATTACTGTAAGCTTAAAGGATAAAACCCTCACCTTGACTGTCCTCTAAGGTTAGATGTCTGGGCAACTTAGTTTCGCCTGTTTTGCCTTAAGTTAAAGTGGTTGTTAGAGGTTCCATGCAAAATCTATGTTTCCAAAACCTGGCGAGTCGTTCCACCGAGTTAACTCGGCCATGACTCGAATTCTTTATTTCTTCTTCTTCTCTCTCTTTCTTTTCTTTTTCTTTCTCCTTCTCTTCCTTCCTTTCTTTTCTTTTCTTTTCTTTCTTCTTCTTTCTTTCTTCGTTTCTCTTTCTCTTTCTACCTTTTCTCCAAAGCCAGGCAGAAGTGCCCTTTTTATAGGGATGTGGTCTTCCAAACCCTTCCTGCGAAATCCATTCGCAGTGCGTAAAGGCGAAACTAGTTGCAAGCTCGTCGGCATGGAGTGCGGATCACACCTTGCGTCTAACTTTGTTTTCTGTTTTCTGTCCATTCTTTATTCCTTTAGTTTTCTTTCTTTCATCCACAGTCCAGGTGGGCCATCAAGAGAATGGTCTTGATCATTCAAATCAATGCTGATCGTCAACATCTGCTCGGTAGTTGGGTTCTGTTGTAATGGTATTTTTGTCCAAGATCATCCTTCGTCCGATCAGACTCCTTGGACGGCCTGGATCTGTTGTCTGAAAATCCCTGGCCGACCGTTTTCATGATCCGATCATTCTATAAGTAGCATCCGACGGGTTTGCAAATGCGGATCTCGGAACATGGTTAGCGCAGGGAGATGCAGCGGAAAAGGGGACGTCTCCCTATTTCCTTCCTTCTTTTGAATAACATGGGGGTGGTCGGAGCTCCATCATCTTCAGTTTGGACGGTTAAGATGGTCTCTGTCCAATAATGAATGTTAAAGGATCGTCTTCTCGGACAGTTTTGTTTCCTTTGAATTTCTTTCCAGCGCACTGTCCAATTGTGATTGGAACTATGACTAGGTGGAGGCTTTTCTTTGGGTAAGAAGTCTTTGTTGGGTTTGTATCCCAACTACTTGCCGATGTGTGGCTGCAGCCACCGTAGAATAAAAGACTGAAAAGAGAAAGATATGAACTGCTGCTGTATTTTCTTATATATAGAAACGAATTACATTGCTGCCTTTATAGGCTTTCTTATACTATGAAATTACTAATTTATCCCTATCTAGATTCATCCTAGGGGCATCTAAAGAAAGAAAAAATCCAAAGGAAAAATCTACTGTTTATCTTCTCCAACTAATATTCTAAACTTAGAAAAATCTCACAGCTAAAAAAATCTTACAGCTAGCATGCACAGCTAGCACACGCACCCTTCACACGGTTTTGGATTTGCAAAATCCTCCACCGTATCCAACACTCCCCTTCAAACCAAAACCGGCTTCATTCCGAGCATCGTTCTTAGTCGTTTGAATGCATCTGTCGGCAATGCCTTTGTGAAAATATCTGCCACCTGTTCCGTAGTATGACAATACTCTAATTTCATCATTTTCTGCTTCACATGATCTCTCAGAAAATGGTATCGGGTATCGATGTGTTTGCTTCTTCCATGCTGCATCGGATTTTTGGCTAGCTCGATTGCCGACTTGTTATCCACATATATGACTGTGGATTCTTCCTGCGGATGTTTCAGCTCCTTTAGCAGATTTCTCAACCAAATTCCTTCACAGACGGTGGACGATGCTGCCATGTACTCTGCTTCACATGTGGACAGGGCGACCACACTCTGCTTCTTCGAATTCCATGTGAATGCTGTCGACCCAAGATAGAAAACATAGCCTGTGGTGCTTTTTCTTTCATCTTGATCACCACCCCAATCACTATCAGAGTATCCATACAACATCGCATCATCATTGTACGGATAAAAGACACCAAACTCAATAGTCCCTTTGATATACCTCAGTACTCGTTTTGCAGCTAGCCAGTGTGACTCTTTTGGGGCTTCCATATACCGGCTTAGAAACCCAACACTGTAGACTATATCTGGCCTAGTGATTGTGAGGTACCTTAAGCTTCCGATTAGGCTCTTAAATAGGGTTGAGTCGATATTTCTTCCTTCTCCATCTTTCGTGAGCTTCAGGCCTGTTGTAACAGGTGTATTTACGGCTTTACAGTCGACCATCTGAAACTTCTCAAGAAGTTCCTTTGTGTACTTCTTCTGGGATATGTGAATGCCGCCGACTTGTTGCTTCACCTCAATGCCCAAGAAGAAAGACATCAATCCACCATCAGTCATCTCAAACTCTTTGAACATAGCCTGCTTGAATTCTTCAAACATCGCCTGACTGCTCCCAGTGAACAGCAGATCATCAACATATAAACAAGCGATAAGCATATCACCACGGGCATTCTTCTTTGTGTAGACGGCATGCTCATATGGACATTTGACGAAACCATTTTCTTGAAGATAACTGTCGATCTGTGCATTCCAAGCACGAGGAGCTTGCTTCAACCCATACAGGGCTTTCTTCAGCCGATACACCTTGTGTTCCTCCCCTTGCATGACAAAGCCTTCAGGCTGGTAAACGTATACTTCTTCTTCAAGTACCCCATTTAAGAATGCAGATTTCACATCCAGTTGGTAAATCATCCAACTGTGATGAGCTGCAAGGGAGATTATCATTCTTACAGTGTCAAGGCGAGCAACTGGGGCGAAAACTTCTTCATAGTCTACGCCATATTTCTGTTTGTAACCTTTTGCTACGAGCCTTACTTTATATCGTTCGATCTTACCATCGGCATTCCGCTTAATTTTGTACACCCATTTGAGACCAATGGTCTTCTGGCTTTTGGGGAGTGAGGTCAACACCCATGTTCGATTCTTCTCGATGGCATGAATCTCTTCTTCCATAGCCTTTCTCCAACATTCTTCATTCACAGCCTCCTCGAATGTGAGAGGCTCATGGTCCGCATACAGGCAGAGTAAATTTACTTCCTCAGTTTCTGCATAGACGTCGTTGAGGCTTCTCATTTTAATAGGAGCCAAGGGTGAAGAAGAATCGGATGAAGATGTGCTGGATGAATTCTGATTTGATGAAGTACTTCCAGGAGAGATGGAGCGTACTCCTGGACTTCGGCGATTCGAAGGGGGTGATGTCTGCTCTTGAATCTCAGGTCTCTCTTCTTCGTATTCTTCGACCTCAACCTGCTTTTCTTTGGCCGAGTTTCCCTCGTTCCATTTCCATGCTTCTTCCTCACAAAATACCACATCTCTACTCACCACCAGCTTATTGGTTAGTGGGTTGTAGAGCTTGTATGCCTTTGACTCTTCGCTGTAACCGATGAAGATGCATTTCTCGCCACGATCATCAAGCTTTTTCCTTCTCGCTTCTGGAACTTGAGCGTAGGCGACACACCCAAAGATCTTAAGGTGCGCCACGCTCGGCTTGTATCCACTCCATGCTTCTTGCAGTGTCTTGAATCTAACACTTTTGGTCGGACACCTATTAAGCAGATAGACAGTACATGCAACTGCCTCTGCCCAGAAATTCTTTGGCAGACTTTTCTCCTTTAGCATGGTCCTCGTCATGTCGAGGATGGTGCGGTTCTTCCGTTCTGCAATTCCATTTTGTTGTGGCGTGTATGCTGCAGTGTGTTGTTGCTTAATGCCATGTTCCCTGCAATATTCTCGAAAAATATTTGAGGTGTACTCCCCACCTCTGTCAGATCGGAGAGTTTTGATTTTAAGACCACTTTCTTTTTCAACAAGGGCCTTAAAATTTTTAAAAATAGTAAAAGCAGCAGACTTCTCTTTAATTACATACACCCACAATTTTCTACTAAAATCGTCAATGAAGGTAATAAAGTATTTATTACCTCTAAGAGAGATTGGCTCTAATGGTCCATAGATGTCAGTGTGAACCAACTGCAACGGTTCTCTTGCTCTTCGGGATACTCCACTCGGAAAGGAGTTTCTTTATTGTTTCCCAAGTGTGCACATCTCACACACATGTTCTGGAGCTTCAATGGCAGGCAAGCCATGCACCATGCTTGATGAGGACAGAAGTTTCAAGCCACTGAAGTTTAGATGGCCAAAGCGAAGATGCCACGTCCAGGAATCATTCTTTGCT
Organism: Magnolia sinica; assembly: GCF_029962835.1. Classification (NCBI taxonomy): domain Eukaryota; kingdom Viridiplantae; phylum Streptophyta; class Magnoliopsida; order Magnoliales; family Magnoliaceae; genus Magnolia; species Magnolia sinica. The sequence goes on from NC_080577.1 coordinate 92,910,148, forward strand.
TTCCAATAAAAACACTTCTCAAGCATTATGTTTATATGGAGAGGAAACGTACGATTCTTCGCCATCTGGACTTTTACAATCAAACGTCCATGGATATCTCTTATGGAAAGAGAAGAATTCTCCATGTGTATGACATACCCTTTTTAGAGGAGTTGTCCGAGACTCAGTATGTTACTTTTCATGTTGGGCACGTAGTACACATTAGAGATATAGTTTGGAACACTATTCTTCTGAAAGATTTTGATTTTGCCTTTACCTTTCACTGGCGTTTTTGATGAGTCTCCAAACGTTACATCGCCATGAACTCCTTCTGTGAGTTCCACAAAAAGTTTCTTGTCGCCGCACATGTGATTACTTGCACCCGTGTCGAGATACCATACATCCTGCTGATCACTACTTTTCTCTTGTGCAAGGAGAAGTGTGGAGCTTTCTTGTTCATGGCCTGATGCTTCAGCATAGTTGGATAACTCGTCTTGAGTTACCGGCTTGCTCCAGCAATCAGATGCATAGTGGCCAAGCTTGTTGCAATTATAGCATTGGATGTTCTTTGTACTTCCCTGTCCATGCATAGATCTACCTCTACCATTTCCTCTTCCACGGAAATTGGTATTCTTCTGTTGGTTTTGGCCATGACTTTGTTGGTATCCGCGCCCTCTGCCTCTTGCGCGATTGTTAGTAAAACGTCCACCACGTTGTGAACTTCCACGTCCACCATTGTTATCATTCAGAGTCAATCTTGACTCCAAAGCTTGTTCCATCGGCATGGAACTGGCATTCTTCTGCATTCGTTGCTCATGAACTTGCAACGATCCCATTAACTCCTCAATGGAGAGTTTCTCAATATCTTTTGATTCTTCAATCGCCACAACCACATGCTCAAACTTGGTTGTGAGGGATCGAAGTATCTTTTCAATAACTCGGACATCTTCAATCTTTTCACCATTTCTTTTCAAATTATTGACAATTATAAGCAAACGCGAAAAATAATCAGTAACATTCTCACCTTCCTTCATGTGAGTCGCTTCGAACTCGGCTCTTAATGTTTGAAGGCGAACCCGCTTCACTCGATCTACACCCTTGAAGATGGTGCCAAGGGTATCCCATGCTTGCTTGCTTGATGTTGCTTCGGCAATCTTTTCGAAGGTGGATTCATCCAACCCTTGATAGAGGAGAAACAAAGCCTTATTGTCTCTCTTCCTTTGATTTTTGAGCGCAGTCTTTTCTTCGTTGGTGAAGGCGGTTTCTTCTTCCATAGTGGGTTCTTCATACCCATCGGTGACGATCTCCCATAGTTCTTGCGACCCGAACAATGCCTTCATTTGGATGCACCATTTTTCATAGTTGTCCTTTGACAACTTAGGAACCTGCGGCTGGATTGTGCTAGCCATCTTTTTCTATTTCTTTTTTTTAAAAAAAAGGATGGACTAGAAGAAGAGATTTTGTTTTTTTTTTTTGTGCTGAAATCTGATTTTTTTTGAAAATTTTTTTCAATCTCTGATTTTTTTTGAAACAGATTGTTTGCTGCAATCTGATTTTTGGAAAAACAGATTTTTCGAAATCTGATTTTTTTAAAACAGATTTTTCTGCTCTGCTGCAATCTGATTTTTGAAAACAGATTTTTTTTGAAATCTGATTTTTTTAAAAACAGATTTGCAAACCTCCTTCTCACGGCTTTTGAAAAACAGCTTTAGGACCTGTTTTTTCAAAAAGGACCTCTTTCTCACGGCTGCAATTTGATTTTTGAAAACAGGGAGTACGGCAGGACCTGCCTTTTGCTGATGAGGCCCAATGATCGAATGCTGCTCTAATACCACTTTGTTGGGTTTGTATCCCAACTACTTGCCGATGTGTGGCTGCAGCCACCGTAGAATAAAAGACTGAAAAGAGAAAGATATGAACTGCTGCTGTATTTTCTTATATATAGAAACGAATTACATTGCTGCCTTTATAGGCTTTCTTATACTATGAAATTACTAATTTATCCCTGTCTAGATTCATCCTAGGGGCATCTAAAGAAAGAAAAAATCCAAAGGAAAAATCTGCTGTTTATCTTCTCCAACTAATATTCTAAACTTAGAAAAATCTCACAGCTAAAAAAATCTTACAGCTAGCATGCACAGCTAGCACACGCACCCTTCACACGGTTTTGGATTTGCAAAATCCTCCACCGTATCCAACAGTCTTAGGGTTGGGCCGGTTTTGGTCCCTTTAAAAAATAGACAGTTTGAATTTCTCGATTAGCTGCGAATGGTGGGCCATCAGTGATCCCAAACGGACGGTTTCCATTAACGCTGCGTCGAAGGGGAGAAATCCCACTTCGGGCGAGGTTCATCGGGTCAAACGCCATTTGACCCGACTGGCCGTTCAGTGCATAGTTGGTGATCCTCCGTTGTGTATGCATACAATGCAGGGTGGGGTCCACCGTGATATTCTTTGGGAATCCACTCTGTCCATTCATTTTTCCCATCCATTTTAAGGCTAAGCTCAATATTGAAGCATATCCAAAGATCAGGTGGGCCCCAAACTCCATATTTAGTGGCTGATGTATCCATGGGGTTAGTTTTACAATGATCTGAGGGCTGTGATTCGACGTGAATAGTTGAATTTGGATTTCTAGGCATGGTACAAAATTTCACGTCGATCAGATCGTGAGGGCCATGTGATCTGAAATTCAGGGCCTAGGGTATTGGCATCTTCATAATTAGTGTTGATATGGGAGTTTTGGGAAATCCAAGGGTTCTATATGGTTGCTGGCACGTTTCTAAGTAATTCTCATAAAAGAACTTACATCTAAATCCTCATGGAAAAGGAGTTATTCGTCTATTCATTTAAAAGAAGGTACGTACATCAAATTACATGATGGATGGTCTTGTCACAAAATCAACGGTCAAATGACTTGATCTATGAACGGAGATCATCCCCAACGGTTAGGTTAGTGTCAGGGCGAGGATGCTAGGCTAGGATAGTTAGATTAGTATTGTACACATGTACGTATTACGTTACATTTCATGGTAACGCTCGAGGACTTTCGATGCTCGAGTATCGAAAAGTTCGGGGCGTTACACTCATCATGGTACACACACAACTAATAGTGGGGTCCATAATGATTCTGGACGAAATTCACTCCATCCATTCAGTTTGGGGGTCCCCATCAATGCATCTGACCAAAAAACAGGTAGATCCAAAGCTTAAGTGGGCCATAGGTAGTAAATTTTATCTTATTTTGTTGCTTCATATTGATCCCATTGTTGGGTTGATTCTAATATGATTTTTAACGGTAGAAAAGGGTCCCAACAATTTATTCGGATGACCAGGACCACCTATTCTATGAATTTAAAATATTAAATGTTATTATTAGAATAAATTTCTACTTTTATTATTATTATTATTTTAAATTGAAATTACAGGGTGATGAGTGTCGAATGTTGCATCTCAGACCCCAGTAATTGCCTGATTTTACGTACATGATAAGGTTTAATGCCATATTTTAATCGTGTTTTTATTACAGGATGAAATCAGGAGTGTGTACTGAAAGATGATGTTAAGAACATGGATTTGGCGCTCCAAAATTACCAGAGCACGGGATGGACTCCAGAAAACCAATAGTGAAGATTTTACACGCCTGGGATTGAGGAAAGCAAGGCAAAGGGGCTCGAAAAGGGTCCAAAATGCAAGATCACATGCTTCCCGCCATCCGATCAACTCAAAACTTCATACATGTGATGGGGACCATAAATTAACCGTACATATTAAATTTCAGCCATTGACGATCTCGGGAAGTGGTCTAACGGCCAGATCAGCCCCTTAATTCATTAAGTGGGGCCCGCTGGATATCTGGATATACATCAATTTTGGTCCTGACGGTGGAAATAATATGAGAAAAAGGATGGATGGTGCAGATTTCTCAAAAACATTACAGTGGGCCCTGTGTATGCAGAGTGTGCATCGTGCACACTTGCACCAGCTGTGCACCGTACCCGTATCTCGGTCAGCGCCAGCGCTGACTCGCGGTTCTTCTTCGAAAACGGCAGAGCCGTCCAGCGTCTCCGCAAGCCGACCGCGGTCGTCGGTTGTGGGGCCCACCTAGTGTCCAAATGGACAATCCAAACCGTCCATCCGCTTCCTGGGGCAGTTATAACCATCGCCTAGATGTCCGTTTGGTTCCATGCATGTGTACGGACGTTGATCGCTGAAAAATGCAAAACGGACGGTGAGTTCAAAACTCTGTGGGCCACCGCAACTCTAACTCGAAATTGGGCATTCCTAGCCGTTTTTTCATCCTCCATGCAATGGACGGAGTGGATTATTGAAATAATTATCAAAATGGGTCCCACCATTGCCACGGAAGTTGGTTTGGCGTCCGCGAAACGCACGGACGCTGCCAGTTTTTGCGGAAATTAGTGGGCCCCACTCGTCAACCTTCCGGAAGATCTGATCCGTCCATCGTGTAGAGGGCTTCGAGAGCTTCAAAACCATGTTGATATTCCTCGCCCATGCGTACACACGTGTGCGGTACAGAGGCCAAAAGTAGACTGCCTCGGGACGTTCAAAACTGAGTTTTTTGAGATTTCTTCTGTGGGCCGCGCTAATAGACCTTCAAAACCACCCATTCTTGACTGAAATTTCGTTCTGAATCCAATGGAAGGGGTGAATTTTCCAGAAAATACCTCTGTGGAGCCCACCGATCACGGCTGCGAAAATTTATCCTCCGAGTCCTTCTACGACTCTGCCACCGACCCCAGCCATCCAGCAGCTATAAAAGGGGAGTTTTGGACGTGGGAAAGACATTCAGAACCAGGGGATTCCAGATCTGGAGCAAGGGAGAGAAGAAAGAGAAGAAAGAGAAGAAAGAAGAGAGAGAGAGAGATTGTTTGGTTTGACGTTTCTTTTATGAATTTTATTTAATATTTTTTATGAATTTTATAGGTCACTAATCTCTCAGCTAGGGCTGAGATGAAGCCCCTAATTTGATTAGCTCTTGTATTGGTTGATTTACTTTGAATTTCAATTAATTTGTTTCTTTCTTTATGTGGGCTTTATGGATTTAAATTCTATACTTCTCCATCTATGAACTTGATTAAAGTATATATATGGATGTTGTTTGGATGCTTATTATAGGTGCTTGTGTCTGATTAAGAACAAGTTTCCTATAGAGGAAGAAACAGGGTGCTTTAATGAATGTACATTCCATGTACCCGACCAAGGATATGGGATATGTCATTCATGGCATTGCTTAAAGGAATTAGACAGTTTGTATGCCCGATTAAGGACACAGATTGTGCTTTCTCTGTATAAGTGGTATCAATCTAGATCAAGGTGAATCAACAGACAAAACAAGGGTTAGGATAATTAGGGGTGGATTCGAAAGTCCTAGTGCTCTCTCTCTGATTGAATTTTCTTCCCTGTTCTTAATTAATTGTTTTTCATAAAATTGTGCTTAGTAATTCATTCCATTATTTGTTGGATTAGTTAAGGAGAATCATAGATTTGAATTGTGACGACCAGTCCTCGTGGGAACGATCTCGTAATACGTACCGTATCTGCATCTGATTCGTATACTTGCGAGTTTAAAAATCATTTAAATCGTGTTGGTTTAAATAAAACATCACAGGGCCTACCTCTAACCAGAAGTATTTCTCCAGGTGAGTCGACCACTTCGAGTTATGTACCTCATTCTTTGACTAATTCTAACAATTAAGTAAGCCACACCGAGTGAATGTCCACTTATCAACTCTCGACGTCCTAATGATTCAATTAATTCAACAGTTGAATTGACTCATCTTTAGTTATTAATAGTCATAGGGACCCTAAGAAGCTTTTAGGTGTGATCTGGTAGTCAAATATGGGGGTAGATGATCCGGTTTGTGTTTCCAAAGGATGGATAATCCAATGGGATGTTATATCCTGATGAACGGTGGATCTTGTGACTCTGATCCCTAAATTTACTTTATATGATTTAATTATACTAAATAGTTGTATTCTAAAATATCATTATGATCAAGATTCTAAAAATAGAATTTTTATTTATCTATTTATTTAAGTACAGGGTCAATTTAATCATGTTGTGGTAGTTAAATGGACAAATCGATCTCACATCCTATTATTGTGTTGTGAGTTTTCATAGTCCAAAATCGGATGGTTGAAAAGTCATTAGGGATCCAGTGCAGATTGAACTCAACTCTTAAAGGTCTTGTCATCATAGTCAAAATCAAATAGTTAAGATGGATAGATTGAGGGTCGCTGGATGGTGACGTGTAAGGTAAGTCACGTGTGTTTCCACATACGTGTAAACTAATTTAGATTTCCATGGTAACACCTGAGTACTGAAAAGTACGAGGTGTTATATAAACTAACTACCTGATCTCTACATCCGCTCGTACACGTATCAAATTGAGATTTTGATCCGTTGATCTTGTTCTTCACCTACGAATAAGCTTAACCTACTGTCAAAATTACAATGTGAAGAACTTACACATGTGAACAAGTCACTTGAATCTAACGATATACATTCCCTATGAATGGATCACTCTAAAAATGCCCTTTATGTTCACCCATTTACAAAAACAACTGTACAATAATTTGTATATATGATTAGGATCATAATGATCTAATTACTTTAATTTTAACTCACCAACTAGCAATCTATCATATTTGTATCTGCCAAACGGGCCACCCAAATGTCGAGATAAGTCGATCATTTCGAATATCGTAGGGTATATGCCAAGACTATCAGATAACTTTTCAATTAGATATGTATAAATGTTGTATTAAACCTCAGAGCAATATAGTCCATTACAAAGGTATCTTGGTTATCTATAAGCGATTAAGGACCAAACTGGGGCGTTTGAAAGAGCGTGAAAAATAACAAACATTGGTGACATTTTGTCTCATTTAGATGGTGCAGCTAGGAGTCACAGATGACAGAAGTTGTAGTAAAGGAAAAGGGTAAAATTGTAGTTAGATGATATCATATAAATACGCTAGTGAGATGCTCAGGAGGTTTTAACAATGAATGTCACTCACACACTTTTTTATCATGCGGCCTGCTCAAGTCTTGGATATGCTTCATATTTTGGCCCGTGGCCTAACATGACCTGCAAAAATTAATGAGTGGTTTGGATTTTGTGATAAACATCTCGGTGAACCTTCATAGTGCCAATCGTTGATTAAGTCCGTAAACGCTATTGGAACCAGATTGTGCGCAAGACATTCTCAAGCAGGAAACTACATGTTTCTCTTCTCTGTGTTGCTATCCAATTCGAAGAGAGATTTAATTTTAGATAAATTTCCTTCTTAAATGTCAACCATCCACATTTATGATCCCAGTCGTTCATTCATCTTCCACAATGAGAGAATACAACTTGCAGTCAAGAAAACCCCAAGTTACTGCACAAAAACATTATTTTAAATAAGAAACATCTCCCTCTTGGATTCTATACAATGTAGCTTGAGATTCCATATGTCCTAAATCAATATCAGTCGTTCGTCTGATCATCATCTACCATATGTAATCCATGAAACACACGACATTCAAACTGTGTTTCTCAAGTATTTGTGCAGCAACAGGTTGAAGGCTTCCAACGCAAAACGCATTGTGAAAAACACTTCGAACCCTTCATGTTTAATGTCTGGAAGCTTTGTTGGACAAATCCACATCGTCTAAAACAAACGCTTCGAAGAAATATACACCATACGGTGTTTCACCATTAAAGAAACCGATCATCTTCTCCAACCAAACACTGACCCTTACTTGTTGTTTTAACTCCGATCTCGGATCAACTCCATTCATCAAGTGGCCCATCTATGTGTCTGACATCAACCAAAACTAACTAGTGAGTTGCATTAATATTTCAAATCAAACAGTTTGCACAAAGTTGTGTGTAGGCTTGAGTCACATGTTGTATAACAAGTCGGTTCTCCAATTGCGTAAATACAACTCGGGAAGCTTTATAAAAGAATTTCTCCCAGCAAGGAAAGGAGATAAAAAAACAAATTCAGAAGAAGAATAAAAAGAGAAAGCGAGTGTTGTCGTGCCTTGAACATCAATTCACCGAGTTATTAACCGGGGTCCAGCCAAGTCCAACATTTTCAAAGTCAGGCGAACAGAGTCAATTCGGCGTAGAGGTTTGTTAAACTTTGGTTTTGTCGGGCTGTGGTTAAGGGTTGAACGAGATCCATTAGCAGTCGAGTTGAACATAATTGATTTACCGAAGGCATTCATTGAGTTTCATAATTTGGTTGGACTGGGAATAGTTGCCGGACAAGGTTAGTTGTCCATCTAAACTAATATCCTAGTGTAAGTTTTATTCGCATCTAGTGTAAACATAAACGTAAATTTTTGTCTAAACCCTACACTAAACCTTAACCGTACAAGTTATCTAATCTAAGTAGAGATTGAATTTAAAGTACATCTACGAACATCTAACAACCTTTGAGGACAGCTTGATTCAAGAGGTAATGGATTCCTTTAAGCTTACACCAATTTAAGTTGAAATTATATATAGTTCTCTCATTTTTTCATTAAAATTATGTATAGTTTGATTTTTATTATGATTTTCATGCTACGAAGTTTCTGGATTATTAAGAATTGTTTATCCACGTTGAAATTATGTGTATACTTGAAATTAAGAAATGTTTCTTACATTTACTTCTATTATCAAATATCCTCACATTATGTGGATACTTAATGTGGGAATCAAATACAATATCAACATATCTAGAGAGACATGGGGAGATGCCATAGAAATTTCAATGTAAACATTTAAATTTGAAAATGGAAGCATTCTGTCTATCCAGTCTTGAATGGGTGACTGATTTAATGCTAATAGGTAGAGATACTTTTTAATGAATTCTATAGGCATGGCCCATGCCTATAAAATCCTTGGACTTTGGAGGAGTCCTGAAGCCTTGGTGACTCTGGAGGAGTTGCAAGATTGTCCCCTTAGACTGACATGGTTGTTGCGTGCAGGTTCAAATAATGCTATTAGCAAGTTAGTAGGTTAGTTAGCGATGACCAACTTATACTAGAATACAGGATAATAGCAGAACCAATGTCACACTAGAGTGAGTTAAAGTTAAGGACACCAGTGCGATGGTGTGGTTGAGTATAGTAATGACTATATAGTGTATTTTTGTAATGACGGTCACCTAACAAAAAAATTAGGCAATAATCATCAAGTGCATTAGCATGAATTTTGGGTAAAGTATTGCATTGTTTAAAGTCAGATAAGAGTTAGATCCAAAAGTCGAGATAATGTGTTGAGCAATACTTTCTCCTTCAAAGTTGGATTCCTTGTAAAGTTGCATTGTTTTAAGATTTCCCTTTGTTTCCTTGGATAATATAGGGTGAGCTTAGAATATGTTAAGGGCACGAAGGAATTCATTGAGTTTGCATTTAACAATACTGCTAGCGAGGGGAAGATCCTATGTCCATGTGTAAAGTGTGTCAACCTCTTTTGGTGTGCTCATAAAGAAGTGGTAGATTATCTTGTGTACGAGGAAGTTATGTTGAATTACACCCGTTGGATGTTCCATGGAGAGGTGTCTTCTTCATCGACTTATGGCCCTGCAACTAGTACACATGATGATAAGTCTTCATGAGATGATGCATATATTGTTGCATGATGTGTTTGGAAAATCAGGTATGTATGACATTATGAATGAACTTCCATCATAGGAGCCAATACAAGAGGAAACGAATCCTGAAGATGAAAGATTCTTCACGTTATTGTAAGACGCCGAACAAGCCTTGTACCCAAGATGTAAGAAGTTTACAAAACTCTCTTTTGTTGTTCAAATGTATCAACTCAAGTGCTTAAATGGATGGAGCAACAAGTCATTCATGAGGTTGCTTGAATTGTTGAAAGATGTGCCCTCCGAGGGTGAGATATTGCCAAATTCCTTTTATGAGACTAAGAAAATTATTAAAGAACTGGGCCTCAATTATAATAAAATCGATACAATTGTATTGCAAGATTAATGTGAACGATGATTCATGTGTCGTATGCAGTGTATACAGATGGAAAATGAGATAACATAATTCTGATGATGATAAGGTAATTAACAACTACTCCCTCCAAAGTTAAGAAGATTCCAACAAAGACATTGTGGCATTTTCCCTTGATACTAAGGCTACATAAGTTATTTATGGAAGCACTGACAACTACAAACTTGATATGGCATGACAAGGGTGTAGACACCCCACCTAGGCTAGCAGCTTGATAAGGCATGGATGATCCTTAAGAATAGAACCAGAACCCCACATCCTATCTTAAACCTCAGCCAAACCAAACTTAGGTTATCCAAAAGCCCAAAAAGCCCAAAAAATTCAAAAAAGCCCAAAAGTTCATATCCAGAGTCTAAACCCAAGCCTGCAAGAAGAAAGCCGGAGTCAACGGTGGCTGGGCGATAATCGAATTATGGCTGGCAGTAATCCGATTACCGTCCTCTCTTGATAAATGTGCCCTCTGAGCACACAACTGTTCCTCCCTCCCAAAGTTAACTTTTCCATGAAATTACCCTTAAAATTCACCTTATTTACCATCCTATTAAAGCCTAAAGACTAATAAGAGAGTGACATGTGGCATTGCCCTCCCCTCAACCAATCACAAGCTGTCACATCATCATTTACCCTCCAAAGTCCTTAAAATTATTAAAATGTCATCCCTAAAAGCTATAAATAACCCTCACTTCTCTTCATAAGGAATCAATCAACAATCAAAGAAAAACAATAGCATCACCAAGAGAAGGAGAGGGAGAAAGAAAGAGTGTGAGCAAGTGAGAGTGAGGGTTCGAGTTTTCAAACCTCTATCCTTCTAGCCTCCTCAACCATCCCTTAGCTTACTCACCTCCATCTGAGTTAAACCACCAACCATAACATACCAAAACATCCAAGCCTGTGCAAGCCAAAAGTCACACAATCATCATACTTCTTATCGCATCATTACATTCTTTTTCAACCCCCTTGCTCCTCTAGACTATCACTGAACGTATGCTTTGTGACTTGTCAGAACCCTGGATCCTGTCACATCAGAAACTCATGGTAGCATAGTTTGTATTCCATCATCATCATTATTTGTTTAGAAACACCTCTAGACATTCTCTGAACGTATGCTCTATGGCTTGCCAAATTTTCGGACATTGCTACATCAGAAATCCGAGTCTGCCTAGTCCCATCTAACCTATCATTCCATCCCTTAAGAATATTTTACCACACGAAGTTGAGACCGTATATCTATACAAGTAGAGAGGGTGCTTAACACCTTCCCTCTTTATAACCGGGGTCCCTTACTCAGAATCTCAAATCACAGATCGGGTGTCAATTTAAAGCAAGAGAGTCTTCGGATTCTCTAGCTTTACGTATTCTGCAGGTTCTAGCCGACTGTGGGATTTCGATTAAGTGACTAGTGGCGACTCGAAGTCTACTTCACATCAACAATCCAAATCAGTTCGATAACCCCCATTATCATTAGGAAACCAACAACAAAATCTGCGTGGGCGCTGCTTTCCCAGCATTTACAGAATGACGACTCCATTGGCGAAGTGCTAGATTGCATTAGCCGAGACCCGATTCTAAAAAGTGTGGTAATCCAATCTTAAGGGATACTCTTCAAACATTCGCATTCATAAAACCAAAAAAAATCAATCTTTAGCTTGCATTTGCTTAAACATCAACTCCTGCTATGACTACCTAGTCTCGCGCAACAATGGCTAGCTAAGAAGAAGAACCGGTAACCTTACCAGCTCCCGAAGCACTGACACCGACACCAGTACTAGCACCTCCAACGAATCCCACAGACTTGCCAGATACTACAACCATGAATGAGATGGCTCAAAATCTCAAGGTAATGTAAGAATTACTACTTTTCCTGGTACTAGAAATCATACCAAGCATGCAAGCACCACAGCCTAATGCTCAGAATAGTTCAATCCTATAACTTTCTCTGGCTTTCTCTCTTCCTCCAGCTGCAAATTCAATTTTATCTTTCCCTACTGAATTGGCACAAGATCATCAACATCTTCCCACAAACAGGAACAACCTTCCCACACATATTCCAGTACATTTTCAGCACATCTCCCCGGAAACGGGAATCCCAATCAGATCACAACACAAGCTCCCCCTAACAGGAGTCACAGATAAGAATTGGCGAATGCCCATCAAGGGGGCCAATTTCGAGTCCAACATACTCCCCCTAACGGGAGTCACAATCAGGATCTGGCAGATACCCCAGGCGAGAGCCATTTTCGAACATCACACCCTCCTTCAAAAGGGAGCGGAGTTCAATTCCAGCTACCTCCCGCAACTGGCAGCCCATCCTCTTTTCAACAACCCCCCATTTATGGAATCATAGGGTTGATGAAATGGACCCTTATGATGAAGAAGCAGTCCAAGCTATGCAGCAAGGGGCAAGATACCCTCAAGCAAACCGGTCAGAAATCGAAGAGCTACGTGAACAGCTCTAATCGATGCAAAATCATCTATAAATGCAACAAGGAGTGGATCATCCATCCACTAAATTTAGGGATTTATATCCCTTTCTAGATGCCAGGGTACCTTAAAACTTTAAGGTACCAAAGTTCAAAAGATACAATGGCAGTGGGTGCCCCAAGCACATTTAAAAGCTTTTTGTGGGGAACTCAATGTGATTGCAGGGAATGATGGAGCACTGATACGACTCTTTCAGAAATCCGTTAAGGGTGACGCTTTGGATTGGTATACGTCACTCGATAGCCATCAGATTTGGACTTGGGAACAACTTTCTTAGGCCTTCATCGATCAATTTTCTTACAATCTGAACATGGCTCCAAGAAGAGCAGACTTAGCTGCCCTAAGGGAAAAAACTGATGAATCATTGTCCACATATGTGGGACGTTGGCGGGCCATGGCCGCTAGGATGAGAACAAATTTCTATGATCGTCCATTTGGAAAATTTGAATATCTCTGCATACCTGATCTCATACCTCAACGTAAACTTTTCCTAGCTCATCCATTCTGGAGAACAGGTAGAAGCCGGGATAAGAACTGGAACCATCTCCCCATGGCCACATCAGGTTACTTCAATCAAGAGAAATAAAATCGAGGGGAAACCCATTGGATATGAGAATGGAAACGGCAATGCTCCCATACAACACACCACAGAAGTGAACAATATCGTGACAGCCACTCAAGGTAATCAATATACTCCTCAACAAGAGCAACATCAAAACCAGCAATACCATCCATAGCACACCCAACAGGGATATCAGTCACAGCCATCACAACAGCAACAACAATCAAGGGGGAATACACAGTACTCATACCAAAACAAGCAAGCAATGTTGGCCAGGAAGTTCACTTTATTAACACAAACATACAGCCAGATCATGACAATGTTAGTACAAAAACAACTTCTCACACCACTCCAACCTCGGCCTCCATCAAACCCCTTACCACTCAGTTACAATGAAAATGAGTATTGTGCATATCACCAATCTCAAGGCCATCCTACGGACCGCTGCTTCGCTTTGAAACACGTATTCCAAGACTTAATCGAAAGCCAAAAGATCAGGATCACCCTCATGACAATGCCATGGCTCAGGCCAACATTCTTCAAAATCCTTTGCCAACACATCGAGCAGGGCCCAGCTCGTCGGGCACCTCTACCATCAACAATATTGAGGAAGGACGTCATTCGTACTCCTTTCCTCATCAATCCATACATGCGATTATGTTCGACCTAGCAAGTTGGTCATGGGGGTATCGACAAACACCCCCACTCGAACTATAGGTATTTCTGGAAGCAGCACCAGTAGCAGAGCCTCTTATCCTTTAAGGGGCACCCCCAGCATCAAATTTCACATCTTAAAGCTCAAACAGGTCAAACTCTAAACCTCTCATCTTGCAAGGAGGACCTTCAAATCTTACTCCATTGGTCTTACAAGGGGCACTTCTTGCCCAGGAGCAATCTCCTAGTTTTATTCTCTTACCCCATCAATTGGCACATTCCAGAAGAACCCCTCCCCCACAACACACACCTCAAAGAGGGGAGGAGGGTCCTATCACGGAACAACCAAAACCCCAAGAAAATTTGGTTGTGTTCTAAGGAAAGACATCTTGTCCACCACAAAACATACCAAAATCAGCAACACCACCTCTATCTCGAGATCATGTATTTCTAGAAGGAAGATCAATTCCTCCCTACGACATGAAAGCAGTCCCATGACATTACCCTGAGTGCGCCGAGGTAGGCAACATGAATCCCGACGGGAGGTGCTTCCAGAGAAACAATCAGAATCGGAATGAAGCCCGAAGAACTCTATCAAGCATAGCCAATAAGACTAAAGCCGCCTATAATGTAGTGACTCAGCTTAAAACCATTCCTGCACAAATCTCCATTTGGAAACTATTGTGTACGTCAAGGTCACACCGAGAAATATTTGCGAAGACCTTAAACGATGCACACATCTCTCCAGATGTACCAACCGAGATGATTGCGCACATGATAGGGCAGCTCCTTGCACCACAGGCGATCACATTTACTAGCGACGAGCTGCCACCAAAAGGCCGCAAACATGGGTGCTTGCTTAACATAGCTATCCGTTACAGGGATCTTAAGGTCCCCTTAATCCTTATTGATAACGGATCAACCTTGAATGTTTGCCCCATGAGGACTGCCGACCATATTGGGATCGAACCTTCCTCCTTCAGACCTAGTAACATGAGCGTCAGAGCCTTTGACAATTCCCGAAGGCATGTTGAGGTAGAAATAGACATAGAGATATAAATTAGACCATATGTATCTACTGTCACTTTCTAAGTTCTTGATATCTCTGCCTCATTTAACTTCTTGTTGGGATGACCCTGACTCCATGCCTTGGGGCCATCCCATCAACTTTCCACTAAAGGGTTATATTTCCTTCTGGGAATAGAATCATCTTTGTACTGGCTGAACCTGAGATCATCTTGCCAGCAACAATCGCTGCCCCAGAACCAAATATCCCGATAATCGATATTCGACACGCAGAGGGTGACATACCATATCATAGTTTCGAGTTTGAAATTGTGAATTCCATCACCAACCCCTACCCACTCGCTCCAGAATATGCCATCCCTCCTACTAAATGTCAAATTCTTAACTATCATACCGAATTTGATGAAAAAGGTATGATAGTAAGACAAGCCATGAAAAATGAATAAAGACAGGGACTGGGGTATCGACCCTGGCTAGACCAGCAAGTCGCAAGGCCCAATAAGAGACAACCATTCAAATGCACACCCATTTGGTTTGTCCAATCCGGGATGGTTTGTGAGGACAAGGTGTCTACCCTTGAAGAACAATTTCGAGGGCTGAATCTATTCGAAAATCACAACCAGGAATCCATCTGGCCACCAATACGATGGGATAGATCATCAGGACCCCAAAAGAACATCCAATGTAACGGGCAAAACCACCCGACCCATCAGAATAAGCTAGGGACATGAAAGCAGGATCACTCGCAAAAGACCACAACCGAGGGAAAGATGTGCCCTTTACAAGACCAACAGACAAGGATGGAGAGTCACCTATCCCCATCATCAGCTAGGGAGAGAACCTCCCATCAGCCACTCAGAGTAGCAAGGGGTAAAAGTAGCCCATCCATTGGACCGAAAAAGGGAAGTGGCCTTCCCTTTATTGGACAAACATCAAGATCCCACAGGAATGTGGATCGGAGGAGCCGGAAGAACTCCAACTTCTGAGCGAAGAAAATGGGTCAGACATGGATTTTGAACCCAGTCCAACAGATATCATGGTCATTGGATCAGATGACCCATCAATACAACTAGATTAAGCCAGCAAGATTAAGAGGGGGAAGAAACAAAATTGGTCAGTCATTCCCCTAATAGTTGAATCAGCTGGCAAGCCATCCAAGGGTATAGGTCTAACAAAGTGCCAATGTCAATAGCAATTGGCATCCCGAACCAAGTCAGGATCAGTCATGGTTTGCAACGCTGTCCTGTTCAGGATCCCTTGGAGCAAAAAAAAATTTTAAATCCCCAAAATTCAAAAATAATAGATATTTTAGAAACACCCAAAAAATTAGATATTTGTTAAAATCCAAAAAATAAAAATAAAAACAGAAACTCTTCAAAACCAAAAATAACAAAAAAATTTCAAAACCCACAAACAACAATGTGCCAAATACACCAGTCACAACACTGGAGTTCAAGGTCAACTGATATGATTTTGATCTAGAGTTAGCCTTCGAACTCATGGGTTTGGATGAAGCCCAACACGAGGAAAATGATGACTCGGCTCTTGAACTATAGGATTCCCTTAAAAAGTTTAAAACAAAGGCCAATGTCGTTGCAGAAGATTTTAAAATTATAAGCTTGGGATCATCAAAACTCCCTAGAGAAGTGCGCATCGGTAGATCCTTACCTTAGGAATATAAGCAGAGGATGATTGAAATTTTGAAGCCAAGATTATCCAACTTTGTGTTCTCTTATAAAGACATGCCTGGGCTCGACGAAGAACTGGTAGTACATCACTTGCCAACAAAGCCTGAAATGAAGCCTGTCAAGTAAAAACTCCTAAGGATAAAGCCAGAATAGGCCCTGAAAGTCCGTGATGAAGCCATTAAGCAATACAACGCAAGATTCCTAATAGTCTTAAACTACCCGGAGTGGCTCGTAAATATCGTACCAGTTTCGAAGAAAGACGGCAAAGTTAGGATGTGTATCGACTTCCGGGATCTGAACAAAGCCAATCCCAAAGATGATTTTCCACTGCCTCACATCGACACACTGGTAGATAATACAACAGGACACAATTTTCTCATTCATGAACGGTTTCTCTAGCTACAATCAAATCAAGATGGCCATTGAAAACTGCGAAAAGACATCCTTCATCATGCCTTGGGGAACCTTCTGCTACCGAGTTATGTCATTTGAGTTAAAGAATGCGGGAGCCACATATCAGCGAGCCATGACTGCTCTATTCCACAACATGATAAACAAGGAAATGGAAGTCTATGTTGATGACATGATCGTTAAGTCTCATACAATCGAAGGACACTTTGAAGACCTCACGAAACTCTTCGATAGACTGAAAAAGTTTAAGCTTCGCCTCAATCCACAAAAATGTGTCCTCGACGTAAACGAGGGTAAGCTGCTAGGTTTCATCGTCAACGAAGACGACATTACGGTTGACGAAACTAAGACAAAAGTAATCATCGAAATGCCGTCTCCAGGAATTAAGAAAGAAATTCGAGGCTTCCTCGGGCAAATACAATACATTAGCCAATTCATTGCTCAGCTTACACCCATTTGTGAGCCTATATTCAAGCTCCTAAGAAAGAACTCGCCAAAAGAATTAAACGACGATTGTTAAGTGGCCTTCGACAAGATCAATAGATATCTGCTGAAACCCCCAGTGTTGATGCCACCTTCACCAGGTAGACCATTGTTTCTTTATATCTCTGTCGTAGCCGAAGCAATTGGATGCGTCCTTGGCCAACACAACGACTCATGAAGGAAGGAATAAGCGATCTACTATTTAAGCCATAGATTTACTGCCTACGAGTCCAAGTATTCCAGCTTAGAGAAAACGTACCTCGCTCTGGTCTAGGCAACACAACGGCTTCGTCAATACATGATCGCCTACTCAATCCTTCTACTTGCTCGCATGGATCCATTAAAATACTTGTACAAAAAGCCAGCACTAATAAACAGAATCACAAAATGACAACTGCTACTCTTTGAGTTCGACATCACCTATGTCACTCAGAAAGCAATCAAGGGGTAAGAACTAGCCGACCACCTAGCAGCACACTCCCTGCCTGATTATCAACCATTAAAGACCTTCTTCCCTAACGAGGACATCCTCCCTATCAAGGGAGAAGAAGAAAGGAAGGCAGAGGAGTGGACAATCTTCTTCGACAGAGCCGCTAATTCAAGAGGAAGTGGAGTAGGAGCAATACTTTATTCCCCCGACGATGTCCCAATCCCTATCTGCAGGTGGTTGGAATTTAATTGCACCAACAATGTGGCTGAATATGAAGCATGTATCACTGGTCTAAAAGAAGCCATCATCCTCAATGTTAAAAGATTACGAGTCTTCAAATACTCACAACTCATCATCAATTAGACGAACGGTGAATGGAGGACCAAAAATGAAAAGTTGATCCCCTATCACATCTATCTGGAGAATTTAAGCATGGAGTTTGATAAAGTCACATTTTCATACATGCCCCAAGCCAAAAATCAGTTCGCGATGCCCTTGCCACCCTCGCATCAATACTGGAGATTCCTAAGGGAATTTCTGAGTGGATACTTATCGTGGAGCTTCAAGAAGAGCCCGCTTTTTATGGCACGCCCTAAACTCCGAGACCGGGCTCACAAAATTTTCGATCGCCGAATCCAGCACCGACAGCCTTCGTAGTACCCCATTCTCGGCTCCTGGCGCCCATTCGCCAGGTTCCGATCCTGGGATGCTACGAGGAGGATTTTCAACATCAGTTTGATTCGTAATAAGCATAACCAAAGGCATAACCCACAAACAACAACCAAAAAACTCCATCACATTTCCACTGTGATAAAAAAATTATAAGTACAGTGTACATAAAGGGAAATACAATGATGATAGACAAAAGCTCTAAAATGATCTGTCATGTGCTCTAGCCTCAGCGCTGCTGTGATCTAACGTCACCTGCACGCAATGGTCATGCATAAGCTTATGGAAAGCTTAGAGGGTGGTGAAAGTGTGTGCGCAAGGTAGTAATACAATTATGAAGTATCAGAGTAATGCAGAACATGCTGATGAATCCATGAATACCATTCGTCGTACCAAGGCTATGCGATACAAAGCATGAATGATGTCAGCCGTACCAAGGCCATGCAGTGAGAGACGTAACTCAATCATACGAATCCTCATCTAAGTCCATATATCAATACAGTTCAACTCTTGAATATAACCGGGGTCTAGTACACTTCAAACTAGATTGCCATCCCATCACGTGCAATAAGATAAGTGGAAGAGACCTCACTATCCGCTTGCCAATATCGGGCTCGGCTTGTCGATAGCGGACCCATTCCTCGAGCCGGTCAAACTCAGCCTAGCTTTGCCCCCTCCAATCAGGCGAGTAAGGCCGCACCCCCTTCCAACTGACCACAACATAGTGAAAAGCATGGCCTTTTGGTAATCAGCACTCGACGCTCATGCACCAACTTGGTCTAGACGTTGGAGCAACCTCCTGGTACCATAAGGGTTTAGAGACTTTTACCCAGGGATATCTATAGCACCCCATGTAGAATAAGATTTTCGGAATCCAATCCTGCCAACTACGATATGCCTGTGGAGGCTACGGCCCTGATGTCGCTAGGGTGTACGGTAACCATGTCACACAATGCGAAATGCATGAATCACACTTCCAGTCACGTAGCAATCCTGCGCGTATCATGCGCACATGTAAGGCAACACCGCCTATCCGGGAGCCCATAAATAATCTGCCCGAAGACATATGCTATGATTAATCACTTCTCATATTAAGCATACATATGATGTGTATGATCATGAATCATGGAACTATACTAAACATGTTATATGATGGATTCTTGTTCGTAATGAAGATGGGCCTAGACGGCCTACACACTATAAGTATGGGCCTAACAATGGGCCCTCGGGAGAGTTACAATGCGGACATTTAACCATCATTGCTCTACAATGTGGACCTCAAACCATCATTGCTCCCAAGGCATGACTGAATCAAATGGGTTGAATCGAATGGGCCGAATCGAATGGGCCGATCAAATGGGCCGATCAAATGGTCTAATTCAAATGGGCCTAATCAAATGGGCCGAATCGAATGGGCCGATCAAATGGGCCGATTTAAATGGGCTGAATCAAATGGGCTGAATGAATATCAAATCGGGCCCACCCTTATGTATTTTGAGATCTAACCTATTCATAAGTTAGCATAGAGATAGATGAAGTGAAAACCAAATATCATCTTGGGTGGGAACCACGGTGGATGTCACTGTACCCCATTATTATTGCAAATGGTGGGGTCCATTGAACTTTGGATCTCACTCATTTATCCCATGCCAAAAAAACTAACCTCACAAATGGTTGGACGGTTTGTATACAATACATGCATCATGATGGGTCCCATAGATAGACGGTGTGGATGGAATAGGTGAGACCCATAGAGCTCACTGTCATCAGTACAGCGGCCAGCGGTGGGGTCCACATAACTGGACGGTGAGGGTTACTCCCACACGTACGGCAGGTGCAGACCTGCTGGTGCAAAAGGGTAGCCGTGTAACTACCACACTTACAGCTAAGCTGCTTTTAAGAAAAGTAGAGGTGGGTCCCACGTAGGGCGCACCATCATATATATATAATACATAATATATATATATAATATATAATATTATATCCATGTAACGTCCAGGCCCTTGGAAGGCCTAGACGGGTCACATACATCAAGGAGGGCCCCACATGTGGGGTGTGTCCCATCGTCGAAGGACAATGGATGGTTTGGATAAAACATATACACTATGGTGTGGCCCATCAAAAGGGAGGAACGGCGTGGATAGGTCCCATGGACTCCACCGTCTGTCCACACTCCACTGTTAGCCACCCATACAAGGGAGTCATGCCAAGACCTCAGCGTTGAAACGAGGTATCCTTCACTTAGCATACCACTTTAGCTATGGATCTGGGTCCCACACACTTCACTGTCAACACACCCATCGTCAATACACCTCCACTGTCAGTTAACACTTCACTGTTAGCCATACCTCACTGTCAGTTTACATTTCACCGTTAGCCACCCCACTGTCAGTTACGTCCAGTGTCCCTGGACGGACGGTGTGGATGTACACCTCATCAAGGTGGGTCCCACAAGGCCCACCTGTTTTGAATCAGCCTGATATTTGTGTTTGCTCATCATCAAGGCCCACTGGATGGCTTGGATAAAACAGAGGGACGTCGTTGACTAACAAGGTATGATCAAGGTGGGCCACACTGTTTTGGATGGCATGGGTAAGATACACTCATCATAGGTGGGCCACGATCATAGAAAGAGAGAAAGAGAGAAGAGAGAAGAAAGATTGGAGATAACGGAGGGGGCCCACCACTATGGGCCCCTCTTAGATACAAGCATATATCAAAGTAGGTCCCACATATATGGACCCTTAACTCAAAAGAAATGAATGAAAGACAAAAATCTAAGATCACCCACCACCTTTTTCTTGCTCCCTTGGCTTTCTTTTCTCCTTGGCATCGATCCCGACGGAAGAGATGGAGTTTTGATGGTTGAGATGGGAGATGAGAGAGTGGGAAAGTGGGCCACACTTGTTACTTGGGAGAGCTTGGAGAGGCTTGGACGTATGGAATTTTTTTAAGTTGCTTGGAAAGTGGTTTGAGAATGAGATAGAGAGTGTTGTAAAGAGAGGGAGAGAGATGTGTTATGGATGTGGTGAGTGATGGGTGAGGTGAGAGATTTGTTGACTTTGGGGTAAATTGTGTAAGAAGGGGTATGGGCTTGTGTAAGAACTTTTGACTTTAGGGTTTGCTTGGGGATGGGTGTGAGGTGATGGTATACTTGACATGTACTTGACCCTTGATGGGATTGATTGATTGATGGATGTGACATTCGGTAGAGATTCTCTTTGGTTTTGCAACTCGCGGCATTTTCCTTGAACTGAACGCGGGCCCACATCTCCTGGCCTGGGTATCGCCTTGGCCCGTGAGACGTGGCATCGAAACTGTGGTGACAGCGCGGTCGCTAAAGTACAAGTCTCAAGTTGAGTTGACTCAGGTTGATAGGACTTGGCTTAGGATCACATGCAAACATCGGATAAAGGTCGAAGGTTGCCGAAATTCGACCTGGAAGACCGCGGAAGCCTACGGAACAGTACAGTCTAGGATACAAGTCTTTCATTTTATCTGCAGATCAATGAAGTAGAGGCCTTCCCTAGTAGTCATCCATGGTATACACACATCAATGAATATCTTGAGCACCAAAAATACCCTGAAGGAGCTGCATCAACCGATTGTCGTACTATCCAAGGGCTGGCAACCCAGTTTATAATCAGTGGAGGTGTCCTCTACAAGCGATCCTTCAATCAAGTCCTCCTTCGCTGCTTGGAAGAAACAAAAGCAGCTGAAATCATGTCAGAAATCCATGAATGGGTATGCGGCCCACACATGAATGGTCTTATGATGGAAAAAAAGATTTTATGGCTCGGTTACTATTGGCTAATGATGGAAACAGACTGCTACAAACATATCAGGAAGTGCGTCAAATGTTAAGAACACACAAATCAAAACCATGTGCCTGCTTCCGAGCTGTATAATCTGACAACACCATGGCCTTTCTTTATATTGGGCCCTGGCATCATCGGGAAGGTCAACCTAAAAGCTTCAAACGGGCACGAATACATCCCAGTGGTGGTAGACTATTTCACGAAATGGATAGAGCCTGCATCCTACTCCACAATCGCAGCGTCTCATGTGGTAAAATTCTTGAAAAATAACATCATTAGATGGTACGAAATCCCTCATGCCATCATTACAGACAATAAGTCGCCTTTCGTCAATAAAAGGATGGATGAGTTCCTCAAAAAATTCAAAATTCAGTGCCATTGATCAAGTTCTTGCTGCCCTCAGATGAATGGTGGGGTCGAAGCAACAAACAAAACTATCATTTGAATACTAGAGAAAATGGTCAAAACATATCGTGATTGGTCGAAAATGCTCCCATACGCACTTTGGGCTTATCGAACGCCCGTATGGTATGCTATAGGCGCAACTCCTTTCGAACTCACTACGGAATGAAGGCAATGCTACCAGTCAAAGTCAAAATTCCATCTCTCTGAGTATTACTGAAAAGTGAGATCAAGGAAGGTGAGTGACAACAAGCAAGATACGATCAACTACACCTAGCAGATGAAAAACGCATGCTCGTACTGAGCCACTCACAATGCTACCAAAGGAGGATCGCAAGGGCCGACAACAAGAGGGTCCAAAAGATGAGCTTCGGGGTCGACAACATGGTTATAAAGCGCATTTTACCATTGCATTTACCAGACCCCAGAGGTAAGTTTAAACCTTTGTGGGATGAATTGCTGATCATCCGAGAAGTACTTCTAGGAGGCACCCTTCGGCTCACCAATCTGAGAGGAGAAGATCTTCCAGAACCAATCAACGCTGATAATATGAAAATCTATCACAGGTAACCATACCTAATTTCGTCAATAATTACAATCATAAAGTTGAGGTAAAAAAAACAACCACCATGAAATACGCCCGTCATTTCTTCCCAATACAAGTCCAAAAAAAAGAAGAGAAAGAGAGATTAAAAAAATGAAAAAGTATACAGTTCAAAAAAAAGAAAAGAGAAAAAGAAAAAAAAATAATCTTACAAAGCCATCCCGCTTCCCCTAAACAGGATAGTCTAACCCAAATAAACAGCTTATGATTGTAATCAGAGGCAAAGTCAGGAAGGCAGCCAATCGGCCGACAATGAAGGAAATCTCCCTATCTCTCTCGTTACTTAAAAATATATATATAGAGAGAGAAACAACATGCCTAAACAAAAAGGGCGAGTTGAAAACCCGAAAGGGCGGCTCGAGTAAAAACAGCAAGCATGTAGCGAACTTGGTGAAAACCTGAAAGGGCACAAAGGGTAAAAAGAGCAGAGCTTCCAAGGGGTAGACAAGAGAAAAAATCTGGGATGTAGTGAAAATCCGAAAGGACACTACGGGTAAAAATGATGAAAGGTCGGTCATAGTGAACACCTGAAAGAGCGCTACAAGCAAAAATGGCCAAAAACAGAGAGAGAGAGAGAGAGAGAGAGAGAGAGAAACAAAAGCGCAAGTACAGAGGAGGCCAAGGTAATGGTCAAAGTGAAGAAACACAAGGAAAAGAAAAATCATGGATCGGAATTCTATCAGCCTCTACCCAAATCCAAGGAGGATGATCTTAGTACCCACTACTTTCAAAGAACTCAGATCCCAACTAAACAACTCAGAAAATCGGATTCGACATGGGCTGAGTCCATTGTTCTGATCCCATCATCTAAAGCACAAATCCAAACACAAACACACACTGACAAAATATGGCACAAACAGAAATATTTCTTTTCCTTTCAAAGATTTTTTTATACATCTGCAAAAATTTACTATTTTTCCACAAAGACTGGTCAAAAAAAAAAAATTATACAACCTTCTTGAATAAAAGACAACAACAAATAGAGTCAAAGACTGCCTGATAAGTCTCCCTCTCCTCCCTCATACATCCACAGCCGCTGCCTGAGTCTATCAATCTCCATGCACAGGTAGAAGACCTCAGCTCTCTCCAATCTACGGGATGTTATCATACTCTTATCATATCGACACCCCACTGCTAGATGACGAGTCATATCCTCGCAGGCATGCCGAAGCACAGAAAGCTTAGACAAAAGGTGGCCATGTGTAGCTGACAAAAAGGAAGGTTCAATGAAGGACCTCTCTTTGAAAGCTTTAAAGGAGTCATCGACCCCTGAAGAGGATGAAGCAGAATCCCCAACGATGTCTATATCATCCTCATCATCTATCAGGTGTCAACCAGGAACCTAGCGGTAAAGCGACTGCTTCGCCACCCATCGTTGATATGGCATTGTTGCTAAAGGAGGAGCCTAAGACTCGAAATCCAAGGCAGTCACACCTAAGCAATCCTGCCATGAAGTCTGAATCCATTGGCGAAGAGCTGACATATGCAGAGGAAGAGGAGCATGCCCAAATCCAGAGAAGGAAAAAGTAGGGATGTCATGCTAGTAGCCAAACTGACGAAGGAAATAGATCGGGTGATAAGAACAATAGCCTCGGAAGCTCAACAAGAGCAGAGGAGTATGAGCGGCACTACAAATCAAAGGCACCCGACAGAGCCACAAAGCCTCCCAACTAACCTCTCATCCACAAAGATGGGAGAACATCCGACGATAAAAGGACTTAGTAGCCTCAGCACCGCGAGGGAGCCCATCTAGAAGCAGAGACAGGACATCGGTACGATGGGAATCGGGCCAAGAGAGGAGAAGTGTCATGAATAAGTGTTCCCATAACCACACCTAAAAAGAAAAGATCATACATAAGGAATAGGAAAGCAGAAAAGCAAAAGTGAAAAAGAGGTAGAATGTGAAGTACCTGGAGAAAAGAGCAGCACCCTTTGAGGATGCAAGTTTGCCCAAGTGAACACTCGAACAAGCCTAGGAAAAGCTCCACTAGCACCACTAGAACGATAATCTGGCGAGAGAGGACATGACGAAAGGCATAAAAAAGAACTGTCAAAGATGATTGTCACCATCTCAAGAAGACCAGCTTTACCAGAACAAAAAATATCAGTGCATTCAAGCACTGAAGCTGATGAGCAGATCCATCGCCTCCTCGAGCAGACGAACATCGATTGTACAGGAGCTCAAGGGAGAACTCGTTAGTGCCACCATCAACTGTGGGGAGAGCTACCGAAAATTTGAACCAAGGCTCAAAATCTGAAGATCGCACCTGACGAGATGGAGGAAGATATGACTCCTAAGAGAAAGGGAGGCTAGTCAAACGAGACAACTCCTCCAGAGAAGGTCCTAACTCCAGGTCATTGAAGGAGAACAATTTCAGCGTTGGAACCAAGTTATAGGACGTAGCACTCAGTAATTGCCAATCCAGGCGAACTCGATAAAGATGCAGGACCTCTCTAAACCCAGGAGATGCAGCTCGCGACTCTTAGAAGCAGTTAAACTCCCTATCTAGGTGTGCAGTCTCTCTGAGCATGAACCATGTGGCTATAGGAGACAGGTACGAAAGGGCACACCCTCAACAATCTGAAGGCCTGGATCATCTGGTGAATCATCAAAAATAGGCATCCCCTCATCCAAAAAATCAATCTCATGGTGGCGAAAGAAGCCTGACGTTCCCATAACCTCGCGAAGTGTGTCTTGAAAAGCAGCAACAGGCGGACCTGAGTCACCTACGACCATCACATCTGAAGCTATCAGGAAAGTACCTGCCCCAAGAGTCGCAATACTAGGGCCACTCCAGTACAAAGAACCATCAGGCCCACTACCCAAATCTCCACCACCACCCAGATCAACAGCTGCACCACCATCACCCATCACAATCTCATAATCTTAGCTGAAGATCATACCCAAACCGTCAACATGAGGGACACAACCCATCAGGGCCCCATGATGTGGGATCCACATCATCCACCAAAATCCCATGATCCATCCCATCCAACATGTCCATCATATCCAAACCATCAAGATAGGACACGCCATCCAACAAACCATCCCCATGGTCCATCCTATCCATCATAACCAAACTACCATCCCTACCATCAAAACTCATGCCATCAATCATGGTCAAATATGGACCATCCATCACCATCATGGTCCCATTTACACCATCCAATGGCATGTCCACACCCAAACTCTCAAAAATCAACCCACTAAATTTTCTGTCCCCACTACCCAATGGCCCACCAAATGTAGGCCCACCCAAACCATCAAACAACCACCCATCTCCCAAACCTCCTCCCATCACCTCACTAAAACCAATTTCACCATTAATGGTGGTTGGAGCCACACCATAAATAGCATTCACTTCTTTAAGAGGCCCCACTAAACCACCATTAAGAGCTTCCTTATCAATAACAAGATTCTCTTCAATCATCACCTCCACATAAAAGTGGTTAAGAGAAGGATCATTTACCTCAATGATTGAACCCATGCTCTCACCATTATTGGACCCACCAAAGCTTCCTCCATTTCCAGCCATTGAAAAAAGGTATGAGGTAGAAGACAAGATAGAGAAGAAGATAAAAGAGGGGACAAAAGAGAAGGAAAAAGAGACAAAAGGGAATATTCGAGTTGCAAATACGGAGAGGAATGTCAAAGACAGTAACCTTGGATGAATAGAGAGGAAGCTGCTGTTGCTGGAAGAAAAGCCGGACAAGGGCGGTAATCAGATTACCGCTCGCCCTCAACATCTGTGCCCACTGTTGCAGCACCTGCAAATCTCGGCAGAAAGGTAGAAATCAACGAGTGGTACTCGGATTACCACCCGGACGTGGATTTCACATTAGTCATACATGGGGTCCGCCATGGAAGCTAGGGGAAGACAAAAAATAACATGCTGTGCAATCAAATCAACAAGAGGGCTTGAAAAGAAATGCGAAAGGCAACACTAGATAAGCAAATTTTAATATATATGGAAGGGTGTACACAGAAGATACATGGACAGAAAAGATAAAAAGACACTATTCATTGGGTACATAATCATCCGTATCCTACGAAGGAACTTCAGGACCCAAAAGACCCCCTCTAACAAAGCGCGCACCACCATCAGGAGCATAAGCATTCCTCAGAATGAGACCAATGCCATACTGCTCGCACCAAGAGCTATACCCTCTCGCCGGATCAACGAAAGCACTAGCATCATAGCCTTCCAAAGCAGCTGCCAACTCACGATCGAGAACCGCTCTCCAGTTTGCCGATTCGGAAGGTGGGCTGAACGGAGCAAGGGGACTACCAGTCAACTACCAAAAGAGTCTTTCCCTTAAGTACCACTTCATCAGCCAAGGATCCTCTAAAATGAGACGATGACGTGAGGCTTGGAAAGCTTCCTGAGCCTCAAGAGTAAGAGCGGCGGCCGATCGAAAGTAAGGCCTGGTGTGGAACTAATAAAAACAATCCAGGTTTAGGATAAGAATACAAACAAAGAAAAAAAGGCATGAGAAGACGATTGCTCACATCGTTAGGAACCAAGGCATCCACATTTGATCTCCAAGCGAGATCTGAAAACTGGTGGGTACATCTGTGATTATCCTTATACCACAACATCATGCGAGGGAAGGGAGGGGTACGATTTATCAGAGTGGGCCCCAAATGTGGAAAATGGTCAAAAAAGCAAACCTACACAAGGATTGATCATCAAAATATGTATTCAGGAGGAAAAAGACCAGGGAAAGAGGTTGATACATACCTCGATAACTGGATAAAAGCCAGTCATTGACATGCTGCTACAACGATTGACTTGTCTAGTCCTTCATATAAGTGGGCTAGGAGTGCAGCGTTCTAGTTATACGGCGTGGGAAAAGTGATATCTGCCACGAGCGACAGCAGACGGGAGCTCACTAACTCATTTCCATGACAGAAGATCATGGCTCCCAAAGTATACAAAATCAAGGCGCGAGCTTTCACAATAGCTTCGCCCTCAGTCTGCAGAACCCACAGAGAGAAATTCGCCGATAGCCAGAGTAACTTGAACCAGGGTCCTGAGAAGTCTGAAGAATGAGGAACCATCCTTAGAAGACTCATCCAGTCATCCTCACTGGGAATAGGGAGATTCTCCTCGAAGGGAACGGACCCCCCCTCGTATCGAAGACCAAGCTGAATGAAAATGTCATAAGGGGTGATTCCCCATTCTCCAA
Organism: Magnolia sinica; assembly: GCF_029962835.1. Classification (NCBI taxonomy): domain Eukaryota; kingdom Viridiplantae; phylum Streptophyta; class Magnoliopsida; order Magnoliales; family Magnoliaceae; genus Magnolia; species Magnolia sinica. The sequence goes on from NC_080577.1 coordinate 92,938,572, forward strand.
AGGGGAGATGAAATGTATTGGTCTCAACACGCCACCGCTCGGTCAACACTAATAAAAGTGCCATATTCGTCTTGCTCAGACGAACTCTGAACAAGCCATAGGGTGGAGTACGCTCCAACACCTAAAAAAATAATGGCTGATGATCCATGAACCAATCCGACCAATGGCTGCGGACCCCATGACCCCTCAAGACAGCAGGAGCCCCTCCTTCTCAAGCCACATTAGAAAGGTGTCGACCTTCTTGAGGTACGTAACAAGGATCGATAGACTAGCTGGAAGGCCCAGCGTCGCTTTGACCACAATGAGGCATGCTGCAAGGCCAACATTCACAGTTAAGTATCAGCCCCTACCTTCACAAATGGCTCAAACATTCCAAAAGAGGAAGATACATCATGAATGGACCCCTGAATACTCATGATTTTAAAGCCCGTCTCAAGGCCCACATTCCAAAGCCCATTAACCAAGGTCCATTCTGAGGCCCATTCCAAGGCCCATTGTCCAAAGCCCACATTTCAAAGCCCATTGGCCAAGGCCTATTCCTAGGCCCTTTGTCTAAAGCCCATTGGCCAAGGCACATTGTCTAAAACCCATTTTCAAAGCCCAATCCAAAGCCCATTGGCCGAGGCCCCATTTCCAAAGCCCATTGGCCAAGGCCCATTCCAAGACCCCATTGTCCGAAGCCCACATTCCAAAGCCCATTGGCCAAGTCCCATTGGTCAAGGTCCATTATCCTAGGCCCATTGTCCAAACCCATTTTAAGGCCCATGATCCAAACTCATCAAGACATTTCAAGGCCCACTTAAAAAGTCCTTCAATTCAAAATCCACACCTGGGACCAAAATCATGTCAAGGAAGAAAGTGAGGCCCACTCCAAAATAATGGTTCACCATCAAAATATGAAGATCCAAGTGGGCCATGAATTATCAATCCAGCCCATTAAATCAAAGGATTACGTTCTAGAGGCCCACCATTTCATGATGTGTAAGGCTTGGGCCTTCTTCTTCACAAAAATAAATAAATACACACACGCGCGCGCGCGCGCACACACACACACACTCATGTACACATAACGAATAGGGCACTTTCTTGTCACACCCCACTCAATAAAAAAAATCATAAAAAATTATAGCGAGTCCAAAACTTGAAAGAGGAGGAGAAGTCTCACCCATGGATTAAAAGAAATTTCCCGAGCAAGAGGCTGGAAATTTGAGGGCCATTCCGAAAATCACAAATCCATGGCCATAAAGAGGTAAAGTCCAAAAAATCCATGCACATGGAATACCAAGATCCACCAGAAGAAAGAAGCTATGAAAGAATTACCACCTAAGGAAAGAGAGTTCAAAAGAGGACTGCAGTGAGCAAAAGTATTTAAATAAAGGAAGAACAAGAGAGAACTTGCAAAGAGACAGCAATGGTGTCTCTTGAAGGAAAAAATGGGAAGAAGAAATGGGAGAGCAGAGACTCCCCTTTGGACCAGTGCCCACCTCAAACCAATGGGCAAACGGGCATGGGGCGGTACTCCAACTACTGCTCACGGTAGTCGGACTACCACTCCATGCCCAAAGCACAGCCCTGCGCACTTGTCCCATTTGATGTGATGAAAGAACCTCAAAAATGCTTTGGTCCAATGGACAAAGAGAAGAAATGGAAGAGAAGAGAAAGATTCTCATGAGATAAAGGGAAAATGAATATCTCGTGAGAAATTGTAAAATCTCATGAGAAATTGAGAATCTTGAGATGAGAAAATGGAGGAAATTTCAGGAAAAATATAGACAAATAATACAAAACCAAAATAATAGCCAGATCTGTTGATCAGCCCCATAAAATTTATTAGTGGAGGTAATAGAACTCTCTGGACTTATTCCCAAAAATATAATAAAAACCAAAAGACAATGCCCACCGCAAGATTGAATAGATCTCTTCAAAATTTCTAAAAAATATTTACAATAAAATCCCCAAGGAGTATAGCTCCTCAGAGGATAGTCTTCAAAATAACAAAATTTTTAAAAAATTAGCATTTGACATGCAAAATACTGAGAAATCTCTTATATTTTCCAGTAGCAACCGGTGCAAATAGTAAAATAAGATTCGACCTCTTTTGGCTTCCCCAGGAGATAATCGAATCCTATGTGATACAAATACAATTGGCCTGATTCTTAATATCAGGACAGTCATACAAGAAATAGAACTTCCATCACAGGAGCCAATATAAGAGGAAACGAATCATGAAGCTGAAAGATTCTTCAGGTTGTTGTAAGACGCCAAACAAGCCTTGTCCCTAGGATGTAAGAAGTTTATAAAACTCAGTTTTGTTGTTCGAATGTATCAACTCAAGTGCTTAAATGGATGGAGCAATAAGTCATTCATGAGGTTGCTTGAATTGTTGAAAGATGTGCTCCCCGAGGGTGAGATATTGCCTAATTCCTTTTACGAGACTAAGAAAGTTATTAAAGAACTGGGCCTCAATTATAATAAAATCGATACAATTGTATTGAAAGACTAATGTGAACGATGAGTCATGTTTCGTATGTGGTGTATACAGATGGAAAATGGATTACATAATTCTGATGATGATAAGGTAATTAACAACTACTCCCTCCAAAGTTAAGAAGATTCCAGCGAAGACATGGCATTTTCCCTTGATACTAAGGCTACATAAGTTATTTATGGAAGCACTGACAACTACAAACATGATAAGGCATGACGAGGGTGTAGACATCCCACTCAGGCTAGCAGCTTGACAAGGCATGGATGATCCTTAAGAATAGAACCAGAACCCTACATCCTATCCCAAACCTCAGCCAAACCAAACTTAGGTTACCGAAAAGCCCAAAAAAAGCCCAAAAGTCCATATCCAGAGTCCAAACCCAAGCCCATGAGAAGAAAGCCGAAGTCAACGGTGGTCGGGCAGTAATCAGACTACCATAGGTGGTAATCCAATTACCGCCCTCTCTCGACAAATGAACCCTCTAAGCACACAGTTGCTCCTCCCTTCTAAAGTTAACTTTTTCATGAAATTACCCTCAAAATTTGCCTTATTTACCATCCTACCAAAGCCTAAAGGCCAATAAGAGAGTGACATGTGGCATTGCCCTCCCCTCAACCAATCACAAGCCGCCATATCATCATTTACCCTCCAAAGTCCTTAGAATTACCAAAATGGCATCTCAAAAAGCTATAAATAGCCCTCACTTCTCTTTATAAGGAATCAATCAACAATCAAAGAAAAAACAAAAGCATCACCAAGAGAAGGAGAGGGAGAAAGAAAGAGTGTGAGCAAGTAAGAGTGAGGAGGCTTCGAGTTTTCAAGCCTCCTTAGCCATCCCTTAGCTTACTCACCTCCATCTGAGTTAAACCTCCCAACCATAGCATACCAAAACATCTAAGCCTGTGCAAGCCAAAAGTCACACAATCATCATACTTCTTATCGCATCATTACTTTCTTTCTCAATGTCACACCCCAAACTCGAAAAACGGGCTCACAGAAATCTCAATCGCCGAATTCGGTGCCGACAGCGTCTATAGTACCCCATTCTCAACTCCCAGCGCCCATACACTAGGTTCCGATCCTGGGATCCTACAAGGAGGATTTTTCAACGTACATTTATCTCGTAAGAAGCATAACCACAAGTATACCCAAATCACAAAGACAATATCATCATCACATATCCACTAATATAAATATTTGAATACAGTACATGAAGGGAAAATACATATATCAAAAATCAAAGCTCTGGAAGACAGTTGCACGCTCCAAGCTCAACGCTACTGCGACCTAATGCCACCTACACGCATCTATCGTGCATAAGCTTATAGAAAGCTTAGAGGGTGGTGAAAGTGTGTGCGATGCACGTACCAAGCATATAAATATCAGAGTAAGCGAAATACTAGTAAGTCCATAAATACCATCAGCCTTATCCAGGCTATGCGATACAAAAACATAAACCAATATCATACACTAAGTAATGTAGCTCAGTTATGCAATGCTAAGACATAGTAAGCCAAATATCAGATACCGAGGATACAATGTAATATGCAAATCCTGACGAGTCTATGAATACTATCAACTTCATCTCGACCATATAAATGCAGAAACATAGTAACCCAAAATGCCATATGTCGCAGATGTAATGCAATATGCGGTGCGAATGAAATGGCCAAGCTGGAGTGTGAAGTCAGGGATAATAGTACGTAGTATTGCATGCCATGGGGTTCACCACAAGGGACTTCTATCTAAACCAGTCCCATACCTAAATTTAGATAGATAGGCTCAATGTGATAAACTTCTGATCTAAGGTTGGTCGCGCGCCCCAACTAAAATCCTGGCCATGGTATACATAATAATTAGTTGCACACCAACAGCCCGAGTGGATAGTAAATGAATGAGTATAATGCTGAGTATGCAACTCCTGCTCAACAAGTCTACATAACAGTACCGTACATCTCTTAGATCATCAACGGGATCTATTACAATCTACGCCAGCTTGCCGCCCCTATCCGAGTGCACAACTGCGTAAGTGGAAGAGACCTCACTATCTACCTGCTAATATCGGGCCCGACTCGTCGATAGCAAACCCATTCCTTAAGCTGGTCAAACTCAACCTAAATATTGCCCCCTCACTCAGGCAGGTAAGGTCACACCCCCTCCTAACCGACCACGACACAATGGGAGAGGCGACTTATTGGTATACGGCCCTCATGCCCTCATATATATCCACTCGGTCACAATGTTAGGACGTCTCCTGGCCACGGAGGTTTAGGGATTTTCACCCAGGGACATTTATGGTGCCCGTATGCTAGAACCAAATATTTTCGGTGTCCCATATGGCTATCCATGATATGCCTGTGGAGGCCACAACTCTGATGTCGCTAGGGCATACGGTGGTCATATCACAAAATGCAAGATTCATGAATCACACAGTCCAATCATGCATCAATCCTGCGTATGCCGTGCATTGATGTGGGGTAACTCCATCTATCAGGTAGTCCCATAAATAACTTGCCCTATAGCATATGCAATGGTCAATCACATCTCATAACAAATCTATAGGTGATGCATATGGCCAAGTATCATGATGTTATGCTGTCACATACTCATAATCGAAATCAATAATCAGCATCAATAATCGGCATCAACAATCAGCCTCAATAATCAGCCTCAAAGGGCCTAAGGGAAGGTCACAATGTGGACATTTAACCATCATTGCCCATCAATGTGGACATTTAACCAACATTAGCCAAACCCATAGTGGGACCCATGGCCTCACTCAAGGGCCTAATATACATCATATTAGGCCTCACTCATGAGCCGCATATATATCACAATGGACCTCGGCATATGAGCCATAAATACATCACATCGGGCCTCACTCATGGGCCGCATATACATCACAATGGGCCTCGACACATGAGCCATAAATACATCACATCGTGTCCCAACACATGGGCCGGGTATACATCACAATGAGCGTCGGCACATGGGCATTAATACATCACATCGGGCCCCAACACATGGGTCGAGTATACATCATATTGGGCCTCAAACATGGGCCTCATAAACATCAAGTGAGATGCATTGCATGGGCCTTACACATCACAATGGGCCACATCTCATGGGCCTAATATACATCACAATGAGCCTCATTACATGGGTCGTAACAAAAGGGCCTTATATAAATTAGGTGCACCCTGCATCACATGGGCCTCCTATACATCAAGATGGGCCTAATACATATCATGGTGGACCCCACCCCCATGGACGGTGTGGATATACTTCAAGGTAGGGTCCACATCCAGCAACAGATGGACGGCTGGTTATAGAATACATGCATCAAGAGGCCCACAGTCCCCAGTAAATAGTCAGTGCGGATATAGAATATATACATGAAGGTGGGCCCTACCCCTCCCAGCTTATGGATGGTGTGGATAAGACCTATACATCACGGCGAGTCCCACACAGACGGACGGTGTAGAATACAATACATACATTAGTGGACCATATGTGGAGCCATGTGCCACCAAGGCAGGCCCCATAGATGGACTGAGTAGATAAAACACTTACATTAGTAGACCCACTGTCCTTTGCTAGACGGTGTGGATATCACACATTCCACGTGGAGGGGTCCATGGATTGAGAGAGTGGATAAAACACTACATCATGGTGGTGTTCCACCATCCAGCAACAGATGGATAGTGGAGATACAACACAGACAGCATGGTGGGGCCCACACGTGCCATCAAGGCAGGCCCCATAGCTTTCTGACGTCCACGTCAATACAACAGCTATATAGTTGTCATGAGGTACACCAGCCGATCCAACCTCCCACCATCCAGAGGTTGGACGGTGAGGATACAGCACATCCATCGTGGTGGGGCCACACGTGTGGCCCACCATAACATTTATCTTCCATCCAGTTTGTCGATAAGGTCACAAAGACCTGAGTCAGGAGGAAAAACAAATTACATATTTATCCAAAACTTCTGGGACCCAAAAAGGGTTTCAAAGGCAGACGTTCAACCTCCTACTGCCTTATGTAGTGTGGACCACCTGAGTTCTGTGTACGGCTGATTTTTGGGGACGTCCCATGCCAAAAGGGGACCCATGAAATACACGGTGTAGATGTTGACATACGTCATGGTGGGGCCTGCTGCTGGGTCCCACGGACCCCAACCTTCACAAGTAGCTGGACGTTGCCTACTGTAGCGTCCTCTGGACACTGGCAGCAATAACGTTTGGCCTTCTTCCCTTTTTTTTAGTTTTTTTGAGGATTTATATAGGTGGGGCCCACATCAGGAGGATCCACTCCGTTTGTTGGGTTCTATGGCCCTGGATACATCTAACAAGCCTAATATTCAGCATGTTTTGACTCACAGAAATATCACAGCGGGCCATAATAGATTAAATCACCCAAAACCACTATTTTCTACAATATGGCCCGCCAGTGATTCAGTTCAGCTTCGTTTTTCGGCTCAACGCCTAAAATGAGTTGGGAAGTAGGGTGGACGGTGTGGATTGGATACATACATCAAGGTAAAGTCCACGTGAGTGGGCCACCAAAATTTGTGGATCAAGCTGATATTTTCAATTTTCCCTCCAGCAACACCTGTTGCTGGCGGTGAATACACAACACATGCCAAGTGGGCTCCACCATCCCTTACTGGACGGTGGACAGCATGGATGAAACACATATATCAGGTGGGGTCCACGTCAATGTGGCCCACCCGTTTAGGATCAAGGCTGATATTAATGTTTTCTCTCTATCCATGCCTATCCCAAAATGGATAATAAGGTGGGCTCCACCAGCTAGACAGACAGCTTGGATAAAATGCATCATGGTGGGCCTGCTGGCCCTAGACGGTCTGGATGTGCTGTGCACATCAGGTGGGCCACACATCATAAAAAAATAGAGAGAGAGAGACACGGTAAGATGGAGGGAACCCGCCATTATGGGCCCCTCTTAGATCATAACACATACATCAAAGTGGGTCCCATCATAAGTGGGCCCTAAATCTAAATCACGATCTAGAGCTACGAACACCAACCGTTAGATCTCGGACACCTCTTTTTACCGATGCGTTCTAGAGCTCTAAGGGGTGAATTTCAATGGTTGAGATGATCTTTGAAGGGTGGGATTGGGTGGTAGGGAGGTAGGCCACACCTAGCTTCTTCCTCTCCTTGGAAAGCCATTGACGGTTGTTCTCTTGCTTAGAAGAATGGTTTGAGAAAGAGAGAGAGAGAGAGAGAGAGAGAGAGAGAGAGAGAGATGATGTAAAGGATGGGTGATGGATGGAGTGATGGGTGAGTGATGGGTGTACTTTGAAAAGGGATGGGTGGAGAGAGAGAGAGTTGACTGTAGGGGCTACTTATACTTGGGGATAAGATATGTACATGACATGGTCGATGTGATTGATGGGGCATATTCTCTTGGGTTTGTAAATGTACGACGTTTTCCTCGAAATGAACGCGGGCCCACATCTCCTAGTCTGGGTATCATATCGGCATGTGAGATATGGCATCGAAACCGCGGTAACGGCGCGGTCGCAAGGATAGAAGTCTCGGGTTGAGCTGAATTCGAAATACGGGATATGACTCAGGGTTGCACACAAATACCGATTACAGGTCGCGGGTTGCCGGAATTCGACCGGGAGGACCGCGAAAGCCTAGGGAACGGTACGGTCTAGGATACGAGCCTTACACTTAACCCCCTTACTGCTTTAGACTACCACTGAACGTATGCTCTGTGACTTGCCAGAACCCTGGATCTTGTCACATTAGAAACTCATAGTAGCATAGTCCATATTCCATCATCATCATTATCTATTTAAAAACCCCTCTAAACATTCTTTGGTAAGGGTATCAGATCGGTTTGTAAATGTACGGTGTTTTCCTCGAACTGAACGCGGGCCCACATCTCCTGGTAAGGGTATCAGATCGGTGTGTAAGATGCGGCGTTGAAACCCCTGCAATGGTGCAGTTGCAATGGTACAAGTCTTGGATTGAGCCGACTCAGATCTACCAGATACGACTTATCGCCCATTCGCGTCTGCCCGCACCAGTCAGTCGAGTCACAGGGCGGCCCAACTAACGGGACTACCCTTACAAATCTCAGATTCCTGACCAACCCAGAGGGTGGGCTATATTTAATAATATTCTAAGCAGTCAAGAGTTTATCTTCAAGTGCAGAAGGAATAAAACGTACAACACATCCAAGCATAAGATTTTAGGATATTAACATGCATGTGACTACTCTTAATAGCATAAATTAGATATGTGTGCGGGTGGTGTTGAACTACCTAAGAAGCAAAGATCACACATTATCCATAGTGCGGGAAATTATAATCAAGCATACAACATAGAAGAATGTGCAAAGATGTTAGATGTAAGAATGTACACACAACACGAATCTCATGCCCAAACAATTTAAGAATAACGATCAAACAATCCATTTATCATTCCATGCATGTTGGGTGTACTCATCATATGGATTATTAATTTAGCATTTTTCCTTAGAATTTGTATGTTTATCAATCTAGCATCCAAAATCATTAAATTTATCCTAAAATTGGTACTTGGCCACCTAAGGATAATGGTCCGCATGTACAGATCATTGAGAGCTTGAGGAATTGACCTAAGATTGCCGAACTTACGGGTCGATTTGTAGAGATCCTAAGTCAAACGTACTTGCATGTTAGAATACATGTCACGCCCCAAACTTGGAAACCGGGCTCACAAAATTTTCGATCGCCGAATCCGGTGTCGACAGCCTCCGTAGTACCCCATTCTCTGCTCCCAGCGTTCATATGCCAGATTCCAATCCTTGGATCCTACAAGGAGGATTTTCCAATGTACATTTAACTCATAATAAGCATAACCACAAGTTTACCCAAGTCACAAAGGCAACATCATCATCACATATCCACTAATATAAACAGTTAAATACACTGCTGAAAGGGAAATACATATGTCAAAAATCAAAGCTCCATAAGTCCACTGCACGCTCCAAGCTCAATGTTGTTGCAACCTGACGCCACCTGCACGCATCTATTGTGCATAAGCTTATAGAAAGCTTAGTGAGTGGTGAAAGTGTGTGTACAAGGTAAGTGCCAAGTAAGCAATATCAGAGTAAGCGGAAGTACTGACAAGTCCATGAGTCATACAATATCAGGGAACACAATGCAAATCAGTTATGCAAATGATGAGTCAAAGCGAGCTAAATATTAGATGCCGAGGACACAATGCCATAAATCATACAATATCGAAATAAGCAAAAATATACTGATAAGTCTATGAGTGCCATCAGCTGTGCCAAGGCTATGCGATTCAAGGCATGAATACTAATGACCATATCAATGCAGAAACATGGCAACCCAAAATGCTAAGTATTGTAGATGCAATGTAATATGCGGTACGAATGAAATGACCAAGCTGGAGTGAAGTCGGGATGATAGTACGTAGTATCGCAGGCTATGGGGTCCATCACAAGGGACTTCTATCCAAACCAGTCCCATACCTAAATTTGGATAGTCAGACTCAATGTGGTCAACTCCTGATCTCAGGTTAGTCGTGCACCCAACAGAAATCCTAGCCATGCGAAGGTACACAACAATTAGTTGCTCACCACCAGCCCGAGTGGATAGTGAATGAAACGAATGCATGAGTATGCAACTCCTACTCAATAAGTCCACGTATTAGTACGGTTCCTTTTTGGGATCATCACCGCGGTCTAGTACACTCTACGCCACCTGCCGCCCCATCAAGTGCACAACTGGGTAAGTGGAAGAGACCTCATTATCTGCCTGGCCAGTAGTCTGTCAATACTTACCCGGATCATCGATAGTGGACCCATTCCTCGAGCTGGTCAAACTCAGCCTAGCTATGCCTAGTCCCTCGGGCGGGTAAGGCCACACCCCCTCCCAACCGACCACTACACAGTGGAAGACGCGGCCTCCTAGTATTCAGCACTCGAGCGCTCATGTACATCCACTCGGTCTCGACGTTGGGGCGTCCTCTGGTACCAAGAGGGTTTTAGGGATTTTCACCCAAGGCCATCTATGGCAGCCCGCTGCTCGAACCAAACATTTTCGGTGTCCCATCTGGCCATCCATGATATGCCTGTGGAGGCTACAGCCATGATGTCACTAAGGTGTACAGTAATCACAACACAATGCAAGATACATGAGTCATACAATCCAGTCATGCACCAATCCTGCGCATATCGTGCGCTCATGTAAGATAACCTCCGCCTATCAGGGAATCTCATAACAACCTGACCAATGACATATGCAATGGTCAACCACATCTCATAACAAACATGCAGATGATGCGTATGGGCACGTATCATGATGTTATGCGGTCACATACTCATAATCGATATCAATAACCGGCATTGACAATCAACCTCGACAATGTGGACATTTAACCAACATTGCCCCCAATGCATGGCCCATATAAAGCCTAACATATAGTGGACTCATGGCCTCACACCAGGGCCAAATATACAACACCATGGGCCTCACTCAAGAACTTAATACACATCGCGATGGGCCTTACTCATGGGCCACATATACATCAAGTGGGTCGCATCTCACGAGTTTAATATACATCGCAATGGGCCGCTCCCATGGGCCTAATATACATCAAGTCGGGCCTCACCATATGGGCCAAAAATATATCACAATGGGCCACGTCCCATGGGTCTCGAATACATCATAATGGGCCTCGACAATCGAAATCGGCCTCAACAATTGGAATCGACACTCAAAATTGGCCTCGATACTCGGCCTCGACAATCAAAATCGACAAATCGGTCACGACAATCGGAATCAATCGATAATCAAAATCGGTAAATCGGTTACGTCAATCAAAAATCAACAATCGATCACGATAATCGACCTCGATCGCTAATAGGCAATCGGCCATGACAATCGGAATCGATCGATAATTAAAATCGGCAAATCGGTACGTCAATTGGAAATTGGCAATCGATCACGATAATCGGCCTCGATCGCTAATCGACAATCGGCCAGGACAATTAGAATCGGCAATCAGCCACGACAATCGAAATCGACAAATTAGTCACAACAATTGAAATCGATCGATAATCAAAATCAACAAATCGGTCACGATAATCGGCACCGATAATTAGTATCGATAATATGCACCGGTAATCAGGGTCGATAATCGACACCGATAATCAGGGTCAATAATTGATGTCAGCCTCGATAATCGATACTGATAATCCGCAGATAAACAAAGCGGGGTCCATAGATGATCAGCCGATCAACTATAGTATAAAGATCGGCACTCAATCGTGGTTATATCAAATCCGATAGCACAGAGTCATCCGTCTACAGCGAATGGGGCCCACTTATTTGGGTTAATCCACGAAGAGAATGGGCCTAACAAGGCCTAAGGGAATGTCACAATGAGGACGTCTAACCATCATTGCCCCTCAATATGGACATCTAACCAACATTGCTCCCAAGGAGTGGCCCATATAAAGGATTTATACGCAACACGGTGGCTACACATGCATCACATTGGGCCTCACATACATCGCATTGGGCTTCATATGAGGGCCTCAAGTGTATCACAATGGGCCACGCCCATGGGCCTTGAATACATCATATTAGGCCTCGCCCATGGGCCTCACATACATCGCATCGGGCTGATCAAATGGGCCAATTTAAATGGGCCAACTCAGATGGGCCGATTCAAATGGGCCTTACCAATGGTCTTCATGTATGTCAATCAGGCCTGCCCTTATACATTTTTGAGACCCGACCTATTTATAAGTTAACATAGGGATAGATGAAGTGAAGACCAGATATCAGTTTGAGTGGGAACCACTGTGGTCCTTAGAATTTCCAACGGTGGACGTCGTTGTCCACTATTTAAATGGTGGCCTCCACTTGAGCTTTAGATCTTACCCATTCATTTAATTATGCCCCAAAAATGATCTCACAAATGGTTGGACGATTTATATACGACACAAGCATCATGGTGGGTCCCATAAATAGACGGCGTGGATGGAAGAGGTGGGACCCACGGAGCTTGCTTCATGTATAGTAGCAGGTCACAGGGCAGCCATATATTTGTGGTACATGCAGTTAAGGCTGCTTTAAAGAACAGCAGAGGTGGGTCCCACGTAGGGCCCACCCTTATGTATGTAAATAAAATATATATATATATATATATATATATATTATATTACGGATATAGTTGCTGCTGTGCAGCTTTTATGTATCTACATATAAAATATATATTATATATTATATAAATATCATAGCTACATATATAGGATTTTATATATATATATATATTATATTACATATACAATATCATAGCAGGTGGGTCCCCACATGGGAACCCACCAGATATAGTATTTTATATATATATATATATATATATATATATATATATATATATTATCTTATATAATAAATCAACGTCCAGCCCATCCACGGCCTGGATAGTCATGTGCATCAAGGAGGGCCCCACACGTGAGGTGGGTTCCACCGTCCAAGGACGGTGGACAACACACGTACGTGATGGTGTGGCCCACTCCAAATGGATGGACGGCGTGGATGGGTCCCATGGACCCCACCGTTAGTCCACACTCGACTGTAGCCACCTGCACTAGGGAATCGTGCCAAGACCTCAGCTTTGAAACGAGGTATCTTTCACTCAGCCTACCACGTGAGCCATGGATCTGGGTCCCACCGTCCTTGGACGGTGGATGCACCACATGCGTGTGGCGTGGCCCACCAAAATGGATGGATGACGTGGGTGGGTCCCGTGGACCCCACCGTCTGCACACACTTCACTATTAGTGCACCCACGTCAGTCCACACTTCATTGCTACCACTCCCCACGTCAGTGCACCCACTGACAGTTAACACTTCTCTGTTAGCTGCACCCTCCACTGGTGCGTCCGCCTGGACCGACAGTGTGGATGTACACCTCATCAAGGTGGGTCCCACATGGCCCACCTGTTTTGGATTAGCCTGATATTTGTGTTTTGCCCATGGCACGTACCACCCATGAAAATAGTGGGGTCTACATCAATGGATAGCGTGGATAAGGTCATGCATCTAGTGGGCTACAAGCCATCATACACAAAAAAAACAATGGAGAGAGAGAGAGAAGGGAGAGGATGGAGGGGCCCCGCCACTATGGGCCCTTCTTTGATACAAAGCCTACATCAAGGTGGGTCCCACCATAAGTGGGCCCTTACATCACAAAAATTAAAGAGATGAAGATCCGAGATCACCCACCGTCTTCTTCTTACTCCCTTAGCTTCCTTTGCTCCTTAGCTTCGATCCTAACGGAGGAGATGGAGTTTGGATGGTTGAGATGGGAGATGAGAGGGTGGGAAGTGGGCCACATTAAAGCTCCTCCATGAGAGCTTGGGAAGCTTGGACGTGTGGTGTTTTTGGTTGCTTAGAATGGGGCTTGAGAAATGAGAGAGAGAGGGTTATAAGGAGAGAGAGAGAGGGATGTGTGATGGAGTGATGGATGTGGTGAGTAATGGGTGTGTAAGAGATTGTTGACTTTAGGGGTGGGTTGTGTAAGAAAGGTATGGGGGTGTAAGAACTTTTTGACTTATGGGGTTGCTTGGGGATGAGTGTGAGGTGATAGTGTACTTGACCCTTGATGGAATTGATTGATTGATTGAGATGACATGTCGTAGAGATTCTCTTGGGTTTTGCAACGCGCATCATTTTCCTCGAACTGAACACGGGCTCACATCTCCTGGCCAGGGTATCGGATCGGTATGCAAGACAAGGTGTTGGAACCGTGGCGATGGTGCAATCGCAATGGTACAAGTCTCGGATTAAGCCGACTCAAATCTACGGGATACGACTTAAGGTCGTGTTCAAACGTTGATTATAGGTCGCAGGTTGCCAGAATTCGACGGGAATGATAGCAGGAATTAACGGAATAGTATGGACTAGGATACGGGCCCTATAATAATGCAAACCCTAGCTTAACATAATAAGTTTCTAAAGGAGAAGAGTGGTTACTTACCCAATCGATTGAAGATCATGTTTGTAGTTGTGGATAGGGGGTTTCTTGAGAAAGAGGGAAGAGGGTTTACAAGATTCTACATCCTTTGGGCCCACCTTTCTCACCCTTCTTCTTTCTCTCCTTCTCTCTTTTTCTCTTCTCCTTAACCAAGGTAGGGCATGAAATTCGTATAGGAGAAGGGGGTGCCCAAATGAAGCCCTTTTATAATGTCAGATTTGGTATAAATGGCCCCAAGGGTTGGGTTTTTACTATACTATCCCTATGGGAGGATTTTTCTAACCTCTACGGCCCACTATGGGGTGTACTTATTGATATATACCATAGGATAGTTAGCCCTAATGATGATTTACGTATGGACATGATCGGCCCACCATTTGGATGCGCCGATCGACAGATATGATTAAAAGTCTGTTCAACGGTCACCAATGGTCAATCAGGGTCGTGGCTATACAGATATGAGTAGGGATATATCTTTATTCCACATGTGAAGTTTAGTCGTAAACCGATCCGAAATCTTCAACTTTACATAAGAGTGAATGACTCAATTCACTTAAGTTTCAGCTTCTTCCTTTAGGATATTCGCACTTCTTATACACTCGTCCTTTGGCTCAAGTGAGCGGTTCTGAATAATACCTAGGTCCGACTCCCGCGATGGACGTCGAGCTCAGTAAGATAGACATTATTCTATAGTTTTGGAACTAGTGGCCCACCAACGAGCGGTATAGAGCTTATTCGAAAAATTGAGGCATTTCTGGAATGAATTAGGTATTGAGATTTCTCGTGGGCAATGATTAGGGTTTGGATTAACTATGTTCATAGTGTGACCCATTTATAGCTAGTGAAAGTAGAGATTTAATCATGATTACTCTAAACTGTCAGTTTTATGTTAAAAGAGTAACGGGGTTGATTTGGTTTATTAGTCAAGATCCGGGCCTTATCCGACTCGGCTTCGGTTAGATCTTTAATTTAGTTATGATTGTCTTGATTCGTTAACGATGGGTCGATTAGATTTGGGTCCTATGTGAGTAAATCATGGATCTAAACTTGATGTTCAAGTGATCGGGCGGATTCATTGGCCTCCTACAGTTGATTAATTGGACTTGTGCAGTTCTTTACTGGTACCACCCATGTATAAACTAACATTGAGTGCTAATGTTCAGTAAGTGATATTATAAGTTAATTTAAAAAAATTCAAGGATTTTTGAAACTTCAAAACAGTGAAAATCCAGGATGTTACACCGCATGAAGGACATTACTTCCAAATGTGAGCTCAATCCTGATTGAATTAAACAAATTCTTTAGAGATTTGTGTTACAAGGTTGGCCAGATACAGGATTTCAAGTTTCTTGAGTCTCGGATTGCTTTAACGCTTTGTCATTTGGAGATGATCTTTATGCTGGCATTCTTTGATATCATGGTGCATTTTCCCATGCATTTAGCGAGCGGGGCGATGTTAGCCGGACCACTACAGTACTGTTGGATGTACCCCAATCAAGAGGTGTGTTTTAAGGTCTTAATAGGACATTTTATTTATCTTGTTATAATAGATAAAGTCATGTATAATTATATGTCTACTATGTGACTACAGGTACCTACAGAGACTAAAGTCCTACATCCAAAACAAAAGTCGACCAGAGGCTTCGATTGCGAAGGGGTACCTTGCTGAAGAATGCCTAACATTATAATCTCGGTACTTGCATGGCACTGAGACAAGATCATATCGGTTCAAAACGAAGACTTTAAGGAGGCGGCAATAAGTCGTCAATTAGGGTTGTACATGAGTTAAGCTTGCTTGAAAAGCTCTCTCGGCTCTTGACCTAGCTCAGCTTAACTTGGTTTAAACGACGATTCGAGGCGAGCCAAGCTTTATATGATCCAACTCGTTTTGAAAATGAGCCAAGTTCAATCATAGTGGATCTTGACTCGACTCGAATATTATATATATATATATATATATATATATATATATATATATATATATATATATATATATATATAAAAGTTAAAACTTAAACCCTACCTTACCCGTCCGTCCATTTCCCTTCCTTACCCAACTCGCCACGCTCAAGCTCCATAGTCTCTCTCTCTCTCTCTCTCTCTCTCTCTCTCTCTCTCTCTCTCTCCACCAATAACAAGATACCTCTATGGCTTTATCTAATATTATATATTATTAATTAAATATTTGATTTGGGAGTTGGGTCGAGTGGCTAGGTTGGGGTGTGTAGCTGGGTTGGGTCGGGTTGCTAGGTTGAGTTAGGTGCAGGTTGGGTTGGGTTGGAAGCAGGCTCGACTTGACTCGAAGTAAGCTCGCCTTGACTCGATCCTCTAGCTCACCTCGAGCTCAACTCGAAAAGTTTGACAAACAAGCCAAGCTCTAATGGTAAGAATAGTTTATTTGTAACATCAATTCATAAGAACCTCACTTGTTTACGACTTATTCATTGAATTGAATAAAATGCAGTGAACATATGAAAGTGATTAAGAAGGAAATGCCTCGAAAAGCACTGAATCTCCTAGAACGCATCCACAATGAAAAGTTTCCGAATTAGCTTGGGAAGCACGCAGATCATGTTGAGAATGATTAAGTTCCAAAAGAAGTTAAAAGCATGGCTCAAGACCCTAACACTGTTGCAAAAAAATTTAAAGAATACATCATTAATGATTTCAGGTTTCATACAAAAGACCATGAGAGGGACTTTAAAACATAGAACAATGGAGTTGTGGTTATGGCAAAGATATCAAGCTTTGCAAGGACCGTGATATAAACCCTATTATATGAGAATTGCAATTTCTCTCCATTTTACATCATCAATGTAGTAATTATTCATTACAATCATTCCTAAATCAAGTATTAAAGATGCTAAGCATGTTAATTAAGTTAAAGAGTAAAGGAAAATTAGACTTAGTTGACGATTTTTTCCAAAATAGCAAAACTATAAAAATAGGATTATTCAAATAAGGCACTTCATCATTGTGGACTGCGGATCTGTCCGCAGAATGGGTCAAATTATGAGATCTATATACCATTGAAAAGCTTATTCAATGCACTACGCGATGGTATAGGGATTATGATCAAC
Organism: Magnolia sinica; assembly: GCF_029962835.1. NCBI lineage: Eukaryota > Viridiplantae > Streptophyta > Magnoliopsida > Magnoliales > Magnoliaceae > Magnolia > Magnolia sinica. The sequence continues at coordinate 92,956,179 of NC_080577.1, forward strand.
TAATGTTTGGATTAAGTGAAAATTGAAGTTGTAAATTCATAACTATGTAAATTGACAATTTAGATTATGGGGCTTATTATATGAAACATTGTGCCTATGTTTGGTGGTTGAGCAAACAACTTTCAAACATGCTTTGGTGGCCCCATGAGTGACAGCACGTGATAAACTACTTCATCTGAAATACTATAAATTCAAGTACTGCTATCCTGGTGGTTAGAATGACCTTCTGTCTTTTCTTGTCTTTTTTTTTTCCCCTTCTCTGGTTAATCACCGTCGTGGGGCAGCATACACACATGTTGTGGGCCCCACTATCCCTCGCAAATAGTATAGTCGAGTACAAGTATTCCATCATCACGTGAGATGCGTCCCCCACATGTAATTTTCTAACAATCTATCAATGGTTTCAATCAACCAACCTGCAGCTTTCTCACTTTTAGATATCTCCGTTCAAACCATTTCCTCTACCGTAATTGTAAGACCAGCTTATTCTGCCAGCCAACAAACCAAAATCCTCCGAATTCACGAGGTGGTCCACATGACATAATAATTATTACTTGGGATGGTACAGAAAATAATAAATCAATAAAGATATGACACGTGGATGTATCTGATTTCTAGCTGAGACATAAATCAATTATTACTTGGGATGGTACACATAATACGACGTAGATGTATCTGATTTCTAGCTGAGACATAACTTTTTAAATACTTCAAGAATAGATAGATCAGGATAACCTTCCCAGCCGTCCAACTGTTATGGTTGGAAACCATGATGAATATCATCCACAGGAAATTGTGGGGCCCACTTTATTTTCATTAATCATTATTTGATTATTCTAATAGAAGAGGACAGAGTTTGGTAGTGATTGATCCATGATTAGCTAATGTTACCCTTTTAGAGATAAGCGCTACCCGCCAAATAGTAAATATGTGGGGCCCGCATCTTTGCATGTGTTACTAGGTTCTGGCAAGTGGGGCCCATGGTTCTGTGATCCGCACCATTGGCCTGTTGGGTCCCACCGTTGATTGATCAGTCCCTGCAAATATCTCCAGATGACCAGCATTTGAAACTTTTTTCTAGTTGAATGTGGACCATTGCTGCTTCTATGAATAGGCTAGAAATCAGAAGGGTCAGATTGTCCTCTGATAAGATTTTTGAGCCATGGCCCATCTTTATCACATTAGACCAGCGGTCTGGACTGCCTGACGGAAGCGGATTGGCTAGTGTACCACACACCAGCGATCTAGCTGGTGTATTGACGTCAGCAAGTTCTGTGGGGTCCCATCATGAGGTATGTGTTATATCCAAACCGTCCATCCATTTGGAGAGCTCGTCTTAAGGCTTGAGCCGAAAAATAAGATATATATAAAGATTAAGTGGACCACACTGAAAAAAGCAGTGGAGGATGGGGCGTGTACCATTGAAACCCTTTTGGGGGTTACAGAAGTCTTGGATCAATATGATATTTGTTTTTTCTCTCTCCGTGACCTTACGAAAAAATTGGATGGAAAATAACGGTGAAAATCATTATCCCAGCTGCTATTTTTGGTGTGGTCCATATTAGCTTTGGATACGTTTCATTTTTTGGCCCACTATCTGGATAAATGGATTAACGGTGTGGGTATAATAAATACATCATTTTGGAGCCCATGTAACTTTAGGGCCCGTTTGGCGGGGTGGATTGGAAGGGATTGAATGGTACTAGGGTGGATGGCATGGATTTCTAGGTGTTGTCAGTGGATTGTCTTGAGATCCATGGGATTTTTCATTCCCATCCCATGGATTGCTATATCCAGTCTGTTTGGCACGCCCGGCCAATCCCGGGATTAAACTTTCCCATCCTTTCCAATCCGTCGAACCAAACACGTCCCAGGCAAATTTGAACGGATTAGGATAGATTGGATAGGATTTAAAGGTAATGATGGTGTTGTCTGTGGATTGTCTTGAGATCCATGGGATTGGGATCGGATCATCGACTCTGGCAAGCCTGGCCAATCTCGGGATTTGACTTCCAATCCCTTCTAAAACCATCCAATCCCTTCCAATCCAACCAGCCAAACGGGCCCTTAGGGCCTGTTTCGGCATCTGGTTCATGCTAATTCCACTCCATGTTTGGAAAGAAATGGAAAATATTGGAGTTACATTAAATGGAATTGCATTGAGTCCGGTGCCAATTTCACTCAATGTTAATAAGTTGTGTAGGTCGCACCATGATGTGTGGGCTACATCCACACCGTACACCCATTTATCGAGATTACTTTAGAGCATGGGCGAAAAAATAAGGTAAATCTAAAGCTCAAGTGGACGCCACCATAGAAAGCAACGGGGATTGAATAATTACTGTTGAAAACTTCTTTGGGGCTACATAAGTTTTGGATCTACCTCATTTTTAGGCCCATGCTATAAAATGAGGTTACAAAACAAATGAATGGCTTAGATATAACACATGTATGTTATTCTCAGTAATTTTAAATAATGGTGGGTATATCTATTCAATGTACCACCATATTATTAACAAAGCATGGCATTAATCTTATCCTATACAAACCGGGGACAATCCCTGCCATGGTAGGAATTATGTTTTTTTGAATCTCATCCCACCTAATCCCTTCTCATTCCACCGCCCAAACAGGCCCTTAATCTCCTTTGAACCGTTCGTACAACTAAGAACGTCAGCGCTTGTCTGTGCACGACACGTACCCACACCAGCTATATCGCTGGTGTGTGGTACACCAGCCAATCCGCTTCCCTGCCAGACGATGAGCATCATTGATGGAACGATTTTAACCGTTTGATATGTGGCCTAGAGATAAGAGAAGCACAACCTTCGCGCAAATAGAAAATAACATCCTTTTTAGGTCGTGCGATTCTCTAGTCTGGCTGTTTTCTGGGCCACACCCATCAACGTTGGGATTCAACACGTAGTGAACGATGGACCCTTTGTCAGAATTGAAATCCGTTACGTTAATACCGACCTTTGCTGCATATCTCTTTCTGGCCGTCCATTTGAAAACCAGAGATCAGAAGGTTATGATTATCTTGTCGGGAGATTTTCGGGATATGGTCTACACGTGGTGGGAGGCAATGAAACGGCAGTCTGGATTTCCAGAGCATGAGCTCCACTTGTCAGAATGGCTATCCGCGTGTACACGTTTCCTGTAATTACCGTGACCTTTGGGGAGTTGTTTGATACTCCGGCAGCGTATCAGGCTTGATACGCAGGCACTCCGAATTTGTAGACGTGGTATAAAGTAACTCAAACCAAACCGATTAATGTGGAATCAATGGCGCTGAGAAGTCTCAGGAACAGTTTTTCTGAACAATCCTAACCTATGATTCATGGACACGTGTCTTTTGAATCATGCCCGTTGGATGTTTTCATCCTAAACTGTCAGATATTTGTCCAGCAATCCAAGAATCAAACAATCACATAGCGTAAAGTTTGGGTCATGCTAGATCTAAGCTGGGACCCATAATTTAGAAACTTTAACTTTAACTACTTATAATCTAAGTGGCTGCGTATCATCCATCACACTCCGCCGGAGTATCAAAGCTCTCTCTTATCTTATATAATAAATGGACGACGACCTTTCAGCACGTGATTCCACCGATGTGCTGGTCTTTGTTCTGACCTCATCTGTACGGAGGTGGGTCCCACCAAGTTGGTTTAACGGGACGTGGATTGCGTCCCATGTGGGGCTACCGTGATGCAGGTGTTTTATTCAAGCTGGTAATCGCTTTTCTCGTGTCATTTCACGGTACGAGCCAAACACGGAGAAAGGTACATGGTTTAAGTGAACCACAAAGTGAGAATTTAATATCCACCATTAAAACTTATTGAGAGTTGGAGAAGTTTCGGATCAAGCTAATATTTATTTTTTCATTTCACCCACGTTTACATGACCTTATTAGTAGGTTGGATGATAAAAAACATTACAGTGGCCCTTAGAAAGGTTTCCGCAGTAGGTGTCATTATCGATACAGCTTCTTCCTGTGTGGTCCATTAGCTCCGTAGATCTACTTCAGTTTTACTTATATACGTAAAATAATAGAAGAAAAGCAATGAAAGGCGTGGATAAAATACTTACATTACGGTGATTCCCACAGGGCCGTGCTTATGCGGATTACCGTCGGTTGGGGGTAGGACGCAATCCGCGTTCGGTTCACCAAAGAGGCGGACTGCGTACTACCCCGCCCATCTCTAGCCAGGGAGGGGCAGTTCTGTGGGCAGCCCCACCGTGATGTATCTGTTGATCCACGCCGTCCATCACTTCTTTCAGATTATTTTTAAATTATTTTAACGTACCTGCACAAAAAATAGGCAGATCTAACGTTTTAGTAGGAAACGGATTGGCTACTCCAGCCACTGGCCAGTGACTGATGATTGGTACTCTATGGGCCTCACCATGATGTATCTGTTTCATACGTGCCGTCCATCTATTTTTATAGATAATTTTATGGTACTAGACCAAAAAAGAAGTATATCCCAATCTCAAGTAAACCACATTAAACAAAATAGTGTTAAATGAACGTCAACCATTAAAAATTTTTTAGGTGCCATGAAAGTTCTGAATCAAGCTGATCTTTGTTTGTATCCTTCATTCTTGTAGGAATGCGGATCACTCTACTAGTGCTGTGGCTCAGAAAGCGAGCAGCATGCAGCTCAAAAACGACAGCACACTGGCAAGTAATCACTGGCCTTTGCGCGCGTTAGCGCTCACACGTTTTTAAGTTTCAAAATGTTTGTGGGCACATTTTACCTTAGTAATAAGTTTTGAAGCCAGCAAGCAACGGCTTAGAAGCCGCCGGCTACTGAGCTAAACAACCTATTGGATGTCAAATAATCAATACAGTGACTCTCATGAGGATTTTTACGGTGAATATCTGACTGCCTTTGTTTTCCCCTAGCATGATTCATCTTATATTTATATTCCTTTCATTTTTTGGGATAAAGCCCTAAAATGACATGTAAAAATGAATGAAATACATATATGGTGCTGGGCCCACAGAGCACCGACCAACGCCCCGGGGCTGGTGGCAGGGGGTAGCCAATCCGTTCTCGCCCAAGTAAATCACCTGTGGTGTGGTCCACTCGAGCGTTGGATGTAAATCATTTTTAAACTCACGTATTAAAATGACATGAGAAAACGGATGGACGGCGTGTGGATGGACAGATACATCACCATGTGCCCACCCACAGAACTGCCCGTTCGTGGATAGAAACGGGCGGTGGCAGGACGCAATCCGCGTCCATTAACAACACCTGTCTTACGCAGCGAGTCAAACAACGAAGCTCTTTGCGCCCACGGTGTTATGTATGTAAATCCGATCCGTTGATAAGATGCCACACACAAAAAGCCAATCTCGTAAGCAAATACTCATATGGTTCACGCCAATGTCTGATTTTTGCATATTCACTTCATCCTGCTGATTTATACCCGATTAATGAGTTTGATGAACGATACACACAATGGGGTCCCGCATAAACCTATGGTTGGCATACCATCTCTATTGTTCCCTATAGTGTGGCCCACTTGAGTGGTATATCTCGTTGAATTTTTTGTCCATAACCTTAGACTCGATGATAGAAGCGGATGGACGGAGTGGATTTTACATATACATAGCAGGGTGGACGTTTTACGTACTGGGTAGAACAAGTGTCGTAGAGGATTCCGGTCCGTTGGTCTCTACCCCGCCCAGCTGGTGGCTAATCCCTCTCACCAAACTCCGTTGTCTGGATCGACTCTGACAGTAGAAATTCTACAGGAGTGGAATCTTGGAATATGTACGGTTGAAATGAGAATGGCCCACCAGTTCTTACCAAAACATAATTTGGTAGGGTTAGGTGGACAGTTTTACCAATACACGTACGCCGTCCGCATATGTTGCGGAAATCATCAATTCATTCGTACAAGATCATCAATTCATTCGTACAAGTTTGCCGGGGTACCACGTGGCCCAAGCTCTGTGGGGTCCACCGTAACATATGTGTTTTCATCATGCCGTCCATCTATTTTGCTGGAAATATAAGTTTGATCCAAAACTTCAAAGCTCACGAGATGTTTTCAAAGGTGGCCGTTTAATTTCCTTTATTTTCCAATGGTGTGGTCCACTTGAGTTTTAAATCTGCATCTTTTTTGGATACGTCCCCTGAAATGAGCTGGAAAAACGGATGGATGGAGTGGATGAAACACACATCACGGTGGGTATCGCATGTATAGAAAAGATTGGGCCATGTCGTGCCACAAACTGCTTCCTGTGGGGAGCTCAAGAAGTTTCTTTTGTTGAAAGTTGTGTGGGGCCTCACATTAATGCCCGTGACAAATCACTCCGTCCATCACCTTTACAAGATCACGATAAAATAAAATTTTAAAAATATGGCAGATCCAAAATTCATGTGTCCATAAAAAAGAAAAAGTAGGAATGGAAGCCTTATATATTTGACCATGATGTTTATACGCCATCCAAACCTTTTATAAAATTATTGCCATTTATATAAATGATAGGAACAAATTTCATCCTTATACATAACTTTCGTGGCCTCACAAAGTCTCCAAAGTTAGGCATTCAATCCCCACTGTTTTTGAGTGGTATGGCCCAAAGGGATCTGCCTTATTTTGTTATTGCAAAACTGATAGACAGAATGGATTTGTCATGAGCATCTCTGTGAGCATCACACGGCTTCCAACTAAAGAAACCTACCGGCATTATGGCATAGGCAATTTACGTCCGAAAATATAGAAATATGATGTGATGCTAAAAATGAGAGTGGATTAGTTGGGGGGAGGATTGAACTCACCCAAGAAGGTGTGGCCCTCACCGTGGGGCACCTTGATGTATCTATCTTGTATCCACATTATTCATTCATTTTTTAAAGATCATTTTAAGGTTTTATCTCTAAAACATAGTAGATCCAACTTTTGGCGTTGTTTTCTACAGTAGGTATGTGGGCGTGCTAGAATTGAAATTGCAGCTCCAATTTGAACCGAATAACAATGACCTCAAGCGCCAATATATGCAGACACGTAGTGTATGACCAAGATCGAAATAGATCGGTTACCTATTCAACCACTCGCTCAATGTGTAAATTGGATCAAGCGATACTTAAAGGGTGGGGTGCATCCTTTGATGGCGGGTTACTCATTTACCTTCTCTATGAAATGACTTTTTAATACAGACGAAATGGAATGAGAAAGTAATTCTTACAGTTGATCGTGGATAATACATTTTCGATGGACAAATTAAATCCAACGCGAGAGCTTAGATTCAAATTACAACTAAAGAGTATTGACTACTTGATTACTTATATTGATTATGTTACTTAATGTAAGACAAAGGCTTGGAAAGTAAAGATTACACTACGAGATGTAACTTGCTTAACAAGGAAAGTAAAAGATTACGCTATGAAATGTAAACTGACAGGATAATTGAAAGATTGGTTTGTTTGAGTTGGTATGAGACATCTTTTCTTCTTGCTTTACTTCACTATTTATAGCTTTGACCTATTCATTTGGATCTTTCTCACATTTTGACGGTTACCATAACCGCTCGTTACCACTGTATTCTGGATGCTTCTCACCTTATGGCTTCTTTACTTCTCCTTTTGCCACCTGTCATGTAATCGTTCGGGCATAATCGTTTTTCCATCGTCCGCTTTAATGGTACATGGCACCACTTGATACGTCGTAGCTCCACTCATCGAGAAATCTCATGTGTACATATTTGCAAATCTCTAAACCTACCATGCATATCCGTACAAATCACGCGTAACACCCTTTGATTGGTCATGGCAGGGTACAGCGATAGTGGGTATGAACACCAACTATCCGTTGGATTATACCATATGAAACAGTGTTGATTGACTATTAATGGCCCACAAAAGTTTTAGATCAAGCTGATATTTGTAAAAGGGCAAACATCCCATTACCTTTTTCCCATTGCGCTACTTTCTTAGACCCTAATGAAAGATAGCGGTAACTTCAGACACTACCTTACCTCCGAGTTGAGACACTAAAGGTTCCATTGAACTATTGGGGTTTACCCGATAATGGATCTTCTTCATTTTTGGGTTCATCATCATTTTTGAGATCATACCCCAAAATGATCTAGTAAAATGGATGGACGATATGGATACATAATACATACATCAAAGTGAGCCCCACGGTAAGGGCCACACCATCTTGTGTCAGGCCGGAGTTTCACTTAATCCCCTCCCTTAAAAAAAAACATCGTGTTCTCGCATTGTAAGACCAAAACCTCTTCGTAAACTTTGCAAATCTATGCCCATGAGATCTCTGTCGCTTTGTGTCGTGGTTTTTTCCTGCAAAGGTTTTTTATGTAAAGTATCGTGTATTTTGTGGTTAATTTCTTTTGGTTTGGTTTTTTACTTTATTATATTATTCTGTCTTCATTTAACGTGCTTCCAAAAAGTGCAGTGATTAGCAGTAATGTTAGATCCGAATTTTTAATACCTATGGTTTGATCTGAGTTTATTGTAGCTCAGGTTTACATCATTGTGGTGTAATAAGGAGTCAGTTTACTCCAACAAAGTGGTATCAAAGCATCAGGTTGGACATTCGGAATTCAGTGAAGATGGCATGATTAAAATTCTATATACAGAAATTTAATGGGAATAACAATTTTACTTTGTGACATCAGAAGGTCAAGGATATTCTAATTTCACCAGGGTTGAGTAGGGCATTGTTGGAGACAAAACCAGAGAAGATATCGAATGATGACTGGATCAATTTCAGAGAGAAAGCTATGAGCATCATCCATTTATGTCTGTCAAATGAGGTCATATACAATGTTCTAGATGACGAATCTCCGTTAGAGATACAAATGAAACTAAAAGACATGTACAATGCGAAGTCCCTAACGAATAAGTTGTTTATGAGGAAATAACTTTTCAGGCTAAAATTGAAAGAAGGATCGGATCTCCTAAAGCACATGAACACGTTTACAAAGGTGTGTAGTGAGTTAACAAGGCTTAGAGAGACGATCAACGAAAAAGACAAAGTAATGCTACTTTTAGCATTATTTCCCGCATCATACAACTATCTTGTCACTACTCTGTTGTGTGGGAAGAATACAGTGAAGCTTGAAGAAATCACCGCGGCGCTTATTTTCAACAAGATGGGGAAGAAGTCGAGTGATGATGACTCTCAGGAGGAAGGTCCAATCATGGAAGGGGGCCAGGGACGTGGGCAATCCATGAAACGATATTGGTCTAACAATAAGAAAAAGTCTAGATCGAAATTAAAAGCAAATAATGGATGCTTTTATTATGGCATAAAATGACACTTCAGGAGAAACTACCAGACATGAAAGGATGACCTGGAAAGTAAAGAAAAATGGAACACAATTGTTTCAGCCAATGTAGTGAAAGAGAGCAAAGAAGGAGACCTGCGGGCCATCTCTCAGACACATGGATTCTATATTCAGGATGTTCATATCACATGTGCCCAAATAAGACTTGATTTTATTCCTACAAGTTCTATGATAGTGGAAGTGTTCTGATTGAGAATAAGGCAATATGCAAGGCCATTAAAATAAGGACCATCAATGTAAAGATGTTTGACTGAGTTATACAGACTCTATGTGATGTTAGGCATGTACCAAATCTAAAGAAAAACTTAATATCCTTTATGGCTTTAGTTACAAACGGTTGCACATTCATCGCATTCAACGGTGTATTAAAGGTCACAAGAGGTTCAATGGTGTTGATAAGGGAACATAAGGCTATAAATATATACAAGTTGGTCAGGAGCACAGTTATCGGTAAGGTTGCTACCACCTTACATGCTAAATCCAGCGTAAATGATACAAATATGTGGCATACGCAGTTAGAGCATATGAGCGAGAGGGGCATGATGAAATTCCACAAACAGAAATGGTTACAAGGATTTAAGGCATGTAAGGTGAATTTTAAGAGCATTGTATCATAGGCAAATAGTGCAGGGTAATGTTCAAAACCGCTACATGCACTAGCAGTGGGTTGCTTAACTATATTCATTTTGATGCATGGGGGCCAGTGAGAGTATCATTTAAGGGAGGGGAATGATACTTCGCGATCCTCATAGATGACTACTCAACTACCCATTGAACTCAGTATGAGTGGGGTTGAGTTCTTAATAAGTCTAGTTACTAGACGTGAAAGAAGCAGAAAGTAGGAAGAGAAAGATGGAAACAGAAGAGGGAGAGAGAGTCCGAGTTAGAGCAAGGGTTGTCCCACACCAAACCTCCGAGTCGAGTGGATTCGACTCACTGATCATTGAGTCGGGTCAAGTTTGTTCTAGCAACCCCTGCAGGACAGTCCTGAGAAAAGAGAGAAGAAGGAAGAGAGAGAGAGAGAGAGAAGGAAAGAAAGGGATAGGAAGGGGGAGATGTCCAACAACCCTTGTGTTGAGTCGACTCGGCTGGTTCAACCTGGTCGGGACCCTGTTCTAGGGAATTCTCAACCTCAGCCATCGGATTCTTTTCCATCAATGGGGCAACTTCATCTATTACGGTATCAACTCGACATTGAATTGGGTAGCATCTAGTTAGTACATTAATGCATTTCCATTGTTGGGTTGTAGAATCACTATCCTTCTAACTCGGTGACTTACACCTAGAGCTGAGTTTGCGACAAGGTGAGACAACTCAATTAAGTTAAGTAGAAATCCTATTTTTATTACATTGTATATTCAATCGATTCTTAGTTTCAGGGTATTATTATGGTAGAACTTGTCATTTTAGTGGGTTAGATCACCTCGGGTTGGATTACACCCTAGTTGACTCGAATTTGAGGTGAGTTAACTCCATATTCCCTATTTGGGTATCAAAGAAGGCATATTAGTTTTTTTAATTAAATTACTCACTTACTGTAGGAAATTGAGAGTCCTTTCCAAATCTTCCTTCTCTCAATTACTTAAAGAGAGTCTCGATTTAAGGTGAGGATCACCCTTCAAGCTTGTCTATATCTTAATAGTTAGCATAACTTGTTTATTTTATTTATTGCCTAATATAATATTCAGTGAAATTAATGATAAATACTAGTTTCTATTTGAGTAGTTCTTCATGAGAATTGATCGTTAGATTTACATTCAAATATTAACATGCAATGGATAGTCTTCATATAACCTTGCGATAGTAAGTTCCACTTGTAGAACTATAATTGCCACTAGTTGAAAAGGTTATCTTTACGCATCTTATTTGTTAGAGTCTCATGAGCTGAGGATGGTGGTATGGGATACTATGCCCGAGCTATCGGCCTATGCTAGGTGACAAGTCCCCCATAGTAACCTTTGAGCTTTCTTAAAATGGTTGTTTAAAATTAGAATAATAATAGTCGGGCTAATCATGCATTTTCATGCATACGGACTTTACTGGGTGGTTGATGTAAAACACGGGGGTTTCTTGGATCACTATGAGTTGTACCATAAAGTATTTTACCAGGTGATCCTAAGTTATTATTGTATGCATTCAAACCGTTATGGGTTGTCCTTGTTGCATGGACTTTTCCGGGTGCCTAGTCCTCGTTAGGGCATACTTTTGAGTACTTTTTCGGAAAACTAGTTCACCTTGAGTATCCTCCTTACATGGTCTTTTTCAGATGACTAGTTCTCCTTAAGGTGTACATTTGAGTACTTTTCCAGGTGGCTAGTTCTCCTTGGGCGACCTTTTGCCAGATGGATGTGCATCCACAGGTCTGCGAGCATGTGCATGCATTTAAATAAGAATATCTTAGTGAAATTTATTGAATATATGCAGATCTGGTAAACTGTATTATTATTATGATGATTATTGCGAAATGTTCATTATAAACTATTCCTGATAAACTATGCTTAAGTATCTTGGTGTCTCGATAAATCTTGGGGGTTATATCTCACTGGGATAGCCATCGATGTTATCAAACCGTATTCAGTGTACAGGAGATGCAGATGACGCGCATGTTGGTGTTCATGTGGAATAGGAGGAGCTATATGACCTTGCAACTCTCTATGGTTGATTCATATGTATTTAATTTCTACCAACATGTATTGTAAAAACTTAAGACATTGATTTATATAAGTTTTCAGGTAACCACTTAAAATTTTGGTTATATATATTTAGACTCCTTCTTATACTTGATTTGTTTTTATTCTACTAAATTACTAACTCTAATAAATATATATATATTTATATACACATAAAATTTGGACTATCTCTAAAGGTTAACACTCGAGTTTCATGAACCGAGGTGTTACACCTACATAAGGTATGACATAACTCCCTTAGGCGTGTCCGAATCGAAGAAATTCATTTTGGATAGGGAGAAATTATTGTTTAAAATCTTGACTATAATTTAGTTAAACTTTTGGGTATCATCATGAAATGCACGATCTATCAATCTTTATGTAACGATGCATTTGGGGTGAATTAACCAACTACACTAGCCGAATTCATCCGTTTTGCTAGAAACACACCTCTTTGGTCCAACATTGTAAATTTTTTTAAGAATTTTTTTTTACTATTTTTAGAAATTTATATTTTCGTCGATTTTTGAAGTTTTAGAAATTTAGTTTTTTAAAAGTTGCTTGTAATTATGCCAAGAATATTTCAGTACAATTTATCTAAATTTACTATTTTTGGTAAATTAAGCTTTATATGGTTTTGAAATTTCAAGTAACTGAGAGTTTTGCTATTTCGAATAACTTTTATATGAATTAGGATTCAATTTCCTTATATTTATTTAAAGCAATTAAGAATTTTATCTTTATAAGTGATATAATTGGAAAGTCTTAGAGTCATCTCTTAGTAAAATTTTGAAGTTTTTTCTCACCTCGAGAATTCAAGAACTACCTTGTGGATTTAAGGTTTTATCTATTTGAGAAACACTATAATCTTCTTCTCATTATTCCACGTCCTTCTCTCAAGTGTCATCTGGTTAGGGCTGTACACAAGCCAAGCTAGCTCGAAAAGCTCGCTCGGCTCGACTCGATTAAGCTCGGCTTGAACGACGACTCGAGGCGAGCCAAGCTTCATATAACATAACTCGCTTTAAAAACAAGCCGAGCTCGATAATAGTGGATCTTGACTTGACTCGACTCGACTCGACTTGAACTCAGCTCAGCTCAAAGCTTGAGCTCGAGCTTGGCTTAACTCGAATATATATATATATATATATATTGATTTGGGAGTTGGGTCAGTTAGGTCAAGTGGATGGGTTGAATCGGTTGTGGGTTGAGTCGGGTACAGGTTGGGTGTTAGGTTGGGTCAGGTTGAGAGCAGCTCGACTCGATTCAAGGTAAGCTCGCCTCAACTTGATCCACTAGCACACTTCAAGCTCGACTCGAAAGGTTTATCAAACAAGCCAAGCTCCAATGATAAGCTTGAGGCGGATCTTGAGCTCAAGGAGAACACGGACGAGTCAAGCCAATCTTTGCCACCTAGACTCTCGACTGGACTCAATGTACAACCATACATCCCGTTCATAGCTTGTACACCGTGGAATTAAGACTAACATGCAAACCTAACTCATACATCAGGATGTGTACTTGGGTAGAATTGATTATTCCTCCAACCAACATCCTAGTATTAATTCAAAGGAAGATTCTCTTACATAAAAGAATAAAAAATAAGAAATAAAAAACTCCTTCACAGAACAACGGCTCATCTCTTGTCTCTCACGACGTATTAAACATGAGGCTGGATATAATATAAATGTTTCCACTTCAATGTTTACAGGCAAATTAATAGGTAGGACCCACCATAATGTTTTAATGGTATCTCCATCAATCTCTTGCCTCCCCTTTTATGATCCTCGGCTCCCAAAACTCAGGTGGGCCACACCATGTAAAATTGTGTCTAAAACCTCTAAAATTACTTGTTTTGGTCCATCTGAGTAGTTTCTAATTTCCATTCTCAAGTGGGCCACCCTATGTAAAATCCTGTCTAAAATCATACGTTTGGTCTGCCTGAGTTTTGGAATGGCCTGACGTTTTAGGTGTTCATTCAAACAGTTAGATGTAGGAGTCTCGCTAGTGAAGTGACGTCACCACATCATGTGGGCCCCACAATGATGTATGTATTGAATCTACACCGTCCATCCACTTGGAGAGATCATTTTAGGGCATGAGACAAAGAATGAGAAAGATCCAAAGCTCAAGTGGATCCCATCATAGAAAACAGTGGGGATTGAACTCCTACCATTAAAAACTTCTTTTGGCCACAGAAGTTTTCAATCAACCTGATATCTGTGTTTTCCCTTATTCCATGTCTGTGTTAACTTATAAACAGGTTGGAGCTCAAATAAAGATCATGGTGGGCCCTAGGAAGGTTTCAACAGTGGGCGTCACTATCTCCACTGTTTTCTGTGGTGGGGTCCACTGAAACTTTGCATATGCCTCATTCTTTGGCTAATGGAGTAAAATAATCTCTCCAAATGGATGAATGGTGTGGATACAGCACATACATCATGGTCGGGCCCAAAGAACATGGTGATGTAGCTAATCATCGTCAGTTATATGGAGTATAAAGATCACAGAGGGCCCCACATACAGTTTGAAAGGTGTTTGATGATGGGTATCCCTATCCCAACTGTTCCTTGGAGTGTGGCCCACCTGAGTTTTTTATGTGCTTGATTTGGGGGACCAGGTATGAAAAATAAGGGGTGCGCATGATGGATGGATTGGATCGCAGTAAAACTTCACGGTGGGCTCCATCTAATCGAACCTTTGCTATGATGGCCCTTGCCTGGGTGGACCATTAACCAAAAAATTCTCTCGGGTGGGAAAACCCTAGCTATTTAATATTTGGGTTTTGGTTAAATCTGAACCATTGCTGTATTTTCGGCCTAATAGTCTATCTGTCGACCAAACTATTGATGTTTAAAACTTTTCATACGTAAGATTTTGGTGCATGGGCCCACCAGTGTATAGCTCTTGGTATCAATGGTTTGGTTCACTATGGTGTGGGACCCACTTGTGAAAGCTGAAAGCCATCTTTCTAACGCGGGCCCCACCAGACATAAATTTGAGAACCATCATTTGTAGAACTAATCAGAGAGATACATGTGATTTGTGCAAATCCACATATTGTATTGGAAGATTTGTAGATACATGCGGAGAAGATTTTTGTATAATAGTAGCTGGAGTATATCCAGTGCTGCAGCTACTATTGATGAAAAAGTAATCGTGTGAAAGTAGTTATAAGAAAAATGAAAAATAGCAAAGGGAGAAACAAATGAAATCAAGTAATGACATCATATAAATATAATAATGAATTCAACAAGAAAAATTGTCTCATAATAACTCAAACAAATCAAATCTATTTTTTAATTATCTTTTCAATTATCAGTCAATTTATATTATATAGTGTAATCCTTTATTTTTCCTATAAAAAAAATTATATTTCTTAGTGTAATCTTTTAATTCTCAACCCGTTGTTTACCTTCTATAGTGTAATCCGCAGTGTTAACCAGGTAATTGGTAAATTTAGTTGTAATTTGAGTCTATGTTAGGACACTGAATTTACTTCACTCTGAAATATGTTTGCTTTTCATGACCGAGTATAAGGATTCCTTTATCATTTTTACTTTATATGTATCGGAGAGTCCTTTGGCACAAAAAACAAAGTGCAACCTATCATAAGAAGACGAATCCAACTGTCTAAAAATCGTCCGATATTATTTATACATTGAGTGAGTGGTTAAATAGGTGACCAATCTCACCAGAACTCGGTCATACATTACATGTCTGCTTATCTTAACACTTGAGATTATAGTTGTTCAGTGTAAACTAAAGCCACAATTTTAATTCTGGCACGCACACACAATGCACAGCTGAAAACAATAGCAACAATGTCAATGTGAATTTTCTTCTTAAAATCTTCCTGTGTGGTGGGGACCATTCTATGAAGGGATTGGATAATTGAATAATAGCCCGATCCAACTGATAGAGTCTCGACGTATACTATTCCAATAAGTCGCTGCGTTTTCTAGAAAGTCTCCATTGTGGATTAAAAAAAGTTCCTCTCCAAACAAACATATCCATTAGGGGAGGAGACCGAGAAATTACATGTACGTAGTCCTCATCTTTGCAATCTGTACACTCATGTTCAATTTACCGAGTGGGGCCTACTTTTGATAATCCGGACCATTAATACGTTGTTTCCAACCATGGGCCTACACAAATTTAAATATCTCATAGATACAAGATCTTTTAACTTTGCTTTTTCTTCCTGCAGATGGACGGTTAGGAAGGGAAATACAACACCGATCCGCATTCCACTAAAAGGTTCATGGGATCTTATCTTGGGGAGATTTTAGGATTTTTTTTTTTTATACATGATGGGACTCCATTGGTCAATGGTGTGGATGATGGGACCATGCGGGTCATGTATCATATAATAGCTGCTTTGCAAGGCTCTCAACTGGAGTTATATGATACACAGGCACCGCATTACAGTGTACACGTGGCATGATTAATTCAAATTGCAACGAGTAAATTGTGGAATGTACTGAGCTTAAGTCAAATTCACAAATAGGGTCTTTTGAATGATTCTAACCTCTTATTCGTGGACATTTTTGTTTTGAAATATGACCGTTGAATATTTTCATTTCAAACGTCCAATAAATTTCCACCAATCTGATGGACAGATAATCAAATGAACATAAAGATTAGCATGTAATACATCTAAATTAGGAGATATGATTATGAAAGTTTAATTTTAATTATTTATGTTGTAATGTAATTTCAATAATTATGAAAAAGTCAATAGAAGAGTGACAAGTGGCATTTTATGAGAAATATAAAATGCATAAAAAGATTTTCAAAATTTTGGAACATTTTTTATAGGTATATGTATAAGTTTAATTTTACACGTAAATGGATGTTTAATAGAATGTTCTAATCAATATAAAAGAAGCGTAGTCAAATTATTTAAGATATAAAAGACAATTGAAGACCATCAAAATAAAGCTTTAATGAATAAAAGTGAAGCAAGTGGCCAAAAGACATTTAGAAGAGGAACATTAGCAAAAGAGAAACGTAATAAGAAAATAATCTCAAAAGAAAATTTTCAACTATTATAACCATTATGATAATGGAAGAAAAATAAAAGGAAATAAACTATAGTAAAAATCTACAAATAATAGAGGAATTTAACCGAGAACAACCTACCAAAAAACTAACCCAATCTAAACAATCAATCAAACTTATCTTATAATTTATATTTTATCTCAATTTATTTTAGAATTAACAATAATCTAATAGCGGTAATTTTTAGTTATAATTTTTAGTTGTAATTCAAATTTACACTCATTCTATAATTATTATTTTTTTTCATTTTTTAATTAGCTTATTAGTACACCCACTGTCAATTCACACTTCACTGTTAGCCACCCTCACTAGGGAATCGATATCAAGACCTTAGTGTTAAACTCATATTATGAATTTGTTATTTATCTAATATTAAACAGTTCTTCCAAGAGATGCATTATTATATTTGTTCTTGGTGATAAATTAAGAGTTTTTTCTTTTGTTTGATTTGTGTTGATATTTTGGAAGTCTTTTATTGTTGAAGTTTAAAAATAATCTATATTCAGATAAATAACCATATTATGCTATTATAGTCTGATCTTTATAAACTTATGCATATAGTTGAGTAAGCAATCAATTATCTCAAACTTTGGTCATATTTTCATATTAGATATATCTACTTATTTTGATGTTTAGGGTCAAATTTGGCCAGTTTTGATGGAGTTACTGTATCAATTCTAACACACCTGCATAATTTAAAACAAACCGAGTGGTCAACAACTCGTATATAAACGGTCGCTTGCGTATCATCCATGGCACTCCGCAAGAGTATCAATTTTTTTCTCCTCCCAATGGAGACAGCCTGTCAAAAAGGACCATCCTTTAATCATTTAGGCAATTTTCACTCCAAGTTCCAACGGCATGAACCCATGTGCTCCAATACTGCCCTTACATATTGCATAAAATTACAGTAGTACCTTATAGCCCGTTTGGACTGACTTGTGCGTTTGGATGTGCAAGTGAGATGAATCGCGAAATACAGATCAACTGTGTTTCCTTCTATCACACATCGGGAGGCCGGATCCTCTGCAAGCATTGAGGGTGGGCCCAACGTAGTTTATGTATGGTGTCCAACCCATCCAAGAGAAAGCGGATTAGCTGCGACCCCGAACCAGCTATGCATGTAGGACCTTGATCCTGGGTCCACCTCAATGTATGCATTATATATCCAAGCCGTCCATCTATTTTTATAGCTTATTTTAGGACATGGACACAAAAAATAAAGATACAAATCTCACGTGAACCACACCACAGGAAACAGTAGTCGTTGAGAGGAATGTGGTATCCATGATATGGATGGTCCAATTCCACGATGGAATGGTTTAAAATGATCTAGGCCGGCTATTTTGGTAGCCAGTGGTTAGGGGATGGCTAAGATCATCGTATCAAAGTGATACTGGAGAGGGATGATGAGGCAAATGTGGGGCCCACATGATGAATGGTTTACATCCATGATTTTGTGGCTTTTTATGGTAGTTGATATGGACCGTTCATTTTGTTGGCAATTGATTGAATGGATAACTATTTTTGAGAGGAAAGGAAAATTAGAGGGGATGGATGATGAATGGCCGAGATGCATAATTAGACATTTTCATAAATGATATTGATCTTCTAGTTCATTGGCCGTTGATTAGATTGTTGGAATCATAGATTGGAGCAATTTTAGCAGGCATGGGAAGCAATGCGGGGCCCACATCATGAAGTCCAAATCCATGATCAGAATTTCTTTATAAATATCTGTGCTGTCCATTTTTTTTAGCCATAGACCAATGGCTGGGATCATAAGATCAAAGTCATTTGTTAAAGGCATGTGGAATATCAGGCCGGCCCTGTGATGCACGGTTCAAATCCATGACTAGACGCCTCCATCACAAATGAATTGAGCCATGGGTTCTTTTGAATGTTGCTCAAGTCGTAAAGATCATTCAATCAAAGGATAGTTAAAGGTAGCGGACCATGTGAATGCTGATGTAGAGCGGGTCGTAGACACTTTCATATTCAAGATGGACCAGACAAGGCCCGATCGAAGGTGGAAGTAGAGGTGTACACGAGTCAAACCGAATTATGCTGGGCACAACTCAACTTGGCTCAGCCACTTGCTAACCCTAGCTCGAACTCAGCTCGGCTTGGCTTGGTCCTCGAGCCTGATTGGCCAGCTCAACTCAGTTCGGTCAGCAGCTTGGGCCAGTTCGAGCCGAGTTCGAGCCAAGATCGAGCCGAGTTCGCCTGTGCAGCATTTTCACAAACATATAGACTGCACCTTCAAAATCTCACTGTATGTAAAACATCAACACTGGTTTTACAAGTATTTCATCAAACACCTTCTAAGTAACATAAAAATCAAGAAAAAAAAGTATTTGTTTCATATACATTCCTTGCCACCAGCCATACTTCATTGAGTCAATTCATCAAACACTTGGTGAGCAACATCAGTATCAAAGTAACCGAGTCACCGATCTGGTTCGATCTAAGTTCGATTTGAGTTGGGTTTGATTCGAGTCGAGTCGAGCTTGGGCAAGCTCGAACTCGGTTCGAAATTTTTTCGAGCTAAAAAAATTAGCTCGACTCGGTTCGAACTCAGTTTCGAACCGAGTCGAATCAAGCTTTTTTTAAGCTGAGTCAAGCAAGCTAACCGATCTAACTCAATTCGTGTGCAGCCATAGGTGGAAGTTATCAGGATCGTCAGAATCCTAAAACAGGCATATCTCGCAAACTAGAATAAATTATTCGACGTACCATATATGATTCTGGGGTAGAAGAAGCTACTTTATCCAACCAACTTTACACCGAATTTGTGAGATTCCATCGGATCAATAGTCGAAGATCCTTTTTAATTTCATTTTTACTATTTATAATAAGTTTTAATTTAATCATAACTCTTCATCGTTAGAGCTATAGGAGTTGTGCCCAACATGAAAAGGACTTAGAAAATTTAGGAGAATAACACGGTTAGGCCAAATTTAGACACTTACTATTTTTTAGGTGAAAACTATGAAGTCTAGTAAAAATCATTGACCGCCTATAAGTAGTAAATTTACTATTTATAGTAAGTCCTGAATTTTAGAAAGTTTGAGTTGGAGTTTGATTCTAAAACTTCTTCCCAGTATCACTATTTAAAGGATTATAATTCCATTTTTATCATCAATTATTTAATTTTTGAATTTCTTAATAATTTTTTCCCCTTGTGGACTTGAGTAATATCTGTGAGAAGTCTAAAGAAACTCCATAGATTCGGATTAATTATCCCCTTGAGGAAGATGGTGATCAACCTCATCGAGTCCATCCCTACATCAAATGGCCATGAGATAAATGCTCTGAATTGATACTCTAATACTTCTATTTCACTCAAGGATTGGCTGATAGATCAAGATTTTAACATTTGAATCTGAGTCACCTTCGACCCTTTATACCGTCATGTAACAAGCAGGCCCTTTAATAATAATAATAATAATAATAATAAGCTTCTCAATCGGATTATTTCTACTTTTTTGTAATTAGGCTCTTTTGTTTTGAAAATGAACGGCCCATAATTTTTGGCAAATCATAGGTTAGAAAATTTTCAATCTAAGATTTGTTTTGGACACTCTCCATCCAGAGGCATTCTCATCAAATAAACGGGCCATGAGTTAAAAAACACCCAAATCCAGTTACTTGAAATCCAACTTTCTTTATTCCAATACAACAAGAGCAAACACATCCCAATGAGTTGCAATATGATAATTTTAAGGCTTGTTTAATTTTTTTCATTTTTCATAGTAAACGGTTGTAAAGTTAACATTAATATTTGAAAGAGAGGAAAATAAACTTTTTAATTATACCTTGATAACCACGATTGTATGCATGAAAGCAAACAAATTTTGAGTCTGATTAATTCTATGGGGCCCTTCGTGATGCATGTGCTTGATCCGCCTTGTCTATCCATTATACCAAATTATTTTAGAGTATGATCAAAAAAATGAGGCAGATTACAGGCACAAGTGGACCACACCACATAAAACATAAGCGATAATGATGTCTACTATTGAAAGTTTAAAGGTGACTCACAGCCCATGGAGAGGTATATTTATCATCCAACCTATTCATAAGCTCACGCATACATAGATGAAGGGGAAACACAAATATCAGCACATTGGCTTGATCTAAAACTTTTGTGGCCCTCAAGAAGGTTTTAATTGTTGGCATTCAATTCCCCATTTTCTTATGGTGTGGTCCACTTATGCTTTGGATTTACTTCATTTTTAGGCTCAGGCTCTAAAATAAGCAGGTAAAATAAAGGATGGAGAGTATGGATCATATATATATATATATATATATATATATATATATATATATATATACACTGTTGTTTTTCCTCTCTTCCTCAAAAAATGGGCTCCATATATTTTTCTCTCTTCCTTGTTTTCTTTGTAGCAAAGTTTTGCAGAGACATATCCAAACAAGCTGTCATGGATTAGTTGTGTAAATAATGATTACTCATTTACCTTGTATTTATAATATATATATATATATAAAAAAAAAAGGATGCAGGTTGCCTTCTGCCCGCTTGACATAATTCATCCCATAAGGGCTCTATGGGCCCCACTATGATATATGGGTTCTACCCACGCAATTCATCCATTTTTTCATATCAGATATAAACTTGAAAATAAGACAAACTAAGGCTCAAGTGGACCACATAATGAGGATTGAAATGATTAAACTCTTATCATTAAAAGCTTGTTAGGGGCCAAATAATTTCTAAATCAGGCCAACATTAATGTTTTCCATTCATCCATGTCTATGTGGCATTATTAACAAGTTGGATAGCAAACAAATATTGAAGTTAAAAAAGTATCACAATTATATATTTCCTCTACAAGATGACGGACATAAATACCCGCTATACAAAGTTTAGATCATAAAGTTTAGGACCGAGTATCTTTAAACTAGGAATGTATATATCTAATTAGGGAAAATATTTACAGAATCAAATCAGTCTATATATGGTAGTACACTAACTTGGAGATGATTCTAGAATCGTGTCAATTGTCAACACTCTTCCTTAAGTTGGTGCATAAATGTCGCTCATTCTTAACTTGTCGAGACTGTTATTAAATGCTCGACTTGACACGGCCTTGGTAAGTTGGTCAGCGAGTTGGTCTTGAGACGGAACATGAGGCATTTCAATAATCTTTGCTTCTAGTTTCTCCTTGAGGAAATGCCTATCAACTTCAACAGTTTAGTTCAATCATGTTGAATTGGGTTATGGGCAATATCACAAGCTGCCTTGCTATCACTGTCACGCCCCGAACTCGGAAACCGGGCTCACAAAATTCCCGATCGCCGAATCCGGCGCCGACAGCCTCCGTAGAACCCCATTTTCGGATCCCGGCACCTATTCACCAGGTTCCGATCCTGGAATACTACAAGGAGGATTTCAAGTCATCAGTCTGATTCATAATGAGCATAACAAAAGCATAACCCACAAACAATAACCACAAGAACACCACCACAAAATCCACTAAGATCAAAAACTTTTGAGTACAATGCGATAGAAAAGGAAAATACAATGTGATAAAAGAAACAAAACTCCAGAAGCTCGTCTGCACGGTCCAACTACGGTGAGACTATGGCTGCGACTGCGTCCTGGCGTCACCTGCACGCATCAATCGTGCATAAGCTTATGGAAAGCTTAGAGGGTGGTGTAAGTATGTGCGCAATATAAACGTGCTCAAAATGCAAAGTCAGAGTGATGCGGAAACATGGTGATGAGCACATGAATGCAATCACCGTACAAGGCTATGCGGTGCAAGATATGAATGCTATCGGCCATACACGGCCATGCGATGCGAGATGCAACTCAAGCATGCCAATTCTTAACATGTATCAGTACTCATTCCGGATAATCACCGGGGTTCAATACACTCCAAGTGGCACTGCGCTCTCCTAGCCGCAGTCCAAGTGAGCGTAAGAAACCTCACTATCCGCCTGGCCAATAGTCCGCCAATACCTATCCGGCACGCATGTCGATAGCGGACCCATTCACGAGCTGGTCAAACTCGGCCTAGTATTGCCCCTACCCTCGGGCGAGTAAGGCCACACCCCCTCCCAACCGACCACGACACAGTGGGAGACACGGCCTCCTGGTATTCGGCCTTCATGCGCTCGTATATCCACTCGGTCTCGACGTTGGAGTCATCCTCGGTACCATCGGGTTTAGGGACTTTCACCCGGGGACATCTATGCGCCGTATGCTAGAACCAAACATTTTCCAGTATCCAACCCAGCCATCCACGATGTGTTTATGGAGGCTATGGCACTGATGTCGCTAGGGCATATAGTAACTACAATCACACAAATGCAAGTGCATGAGTCACACTATCGGTCAACAATCCTGTATGTACCATGCACTCATATGGGGCAACTCGGTCGCTCAGGGACCCATAAACAGTCCGCCCAAAGGCATATGCTATGATCGGTCACTCCTCACATCGAGGCATACATATGATGCGAATGATCATGAATCATGAATCTATACTAAACATGTTATGTGGTGATGGGCTTTGATCAAAATGAAGAAGGGCCTGGACGGCCTATATACTACAGGTATGGGCCTATTAATGGGCCTTAGGGAGAATCATGATGCGGACATTTAACCGACATTGTCTTTACAATGTGGACGTCAAACCAACATTGTTCCCAAGGCTTAGCCCGCCATAAAGCACCATTACACAAACCATAGGAAATCACACATCGCAATGGACTAATATACATCTCATTGGGCCTCGACCCATAGTGCTCAGATACATCAAATGGGCCATCTCATATGGGCCTTATATAAGTCAAGTGGGCCGCATTAGTGGGCCTTATGTACATTGCAATGGGCCATAACCCATGGGCCCTTACATATGTTAAATGGGTCGAATCACATGGGCCTTATGTATATACCAAGGTGGGCCTCAATAATAGCCACGAATACACATCCAGGTGGGCCTCAACAACGGCCATATGGTTGAACAACTTGGATGTAACACTTGCATCATGGTGGGGCCCATATAGGCCCACCATCATATATATATATATATATATATATATATATATATATATATTATAATATTATTATATGTAAACATATACAATAGTATATATAATAATAATATTATTATATATATATACACATATATATGTATATACATATATAGATATGTATGTATGCCCACACACACACACTCACACACGTGCACACACACCCACATGCATACACACGTGCACACACTTGCACATTCACGTGCAGCAGGGAAGGGTCCCATGCGAGGCCCTCCATAGCGTTTATCTTCCATCCGCTCCGTTCATAAGGTCACACGGGCAAGGGAAAGGAACAAATTTCAGCTTGATCTGGAACTGAGGACCCGAAAAGGGGTTTCAATGGTAGAGTTCAATTCACATGTTTCTTGTGATGTGGGCCCCCCGAGCGTTGGATTGGCCTATTTTGAGGGGGGTCCATGTCGAATAGTGGCCCACCAAATGGGCGATGTGGATACAAAATATACATCGGGGTGGGGCCAACGGATGGAGCCGAGGGTCCCAGCCTCTTGGCCGCCCGCCCGGCACTGCATGGCGCTTCTGCTAAATTTTTTTTTTTAAATTTTTTTTTGTTTTGAGGACCACCGAGATGTGATTCACAATCCGGGCCATCCATTATGTGGGTCCCATCTAAATGACCGTCAGAACAAGTTTCAACGACATCCAAAACTCGGGTAGGCCCCACCAAGCGATTTTATATGTTTAAGCATGTCTTTACATGTTTTTAAATGGTGTGGTCCATATGAGTTTCGTATGAGCCTGATTTTTGGTATGGACGGACGGTCCGCGGGGACCCATCAAATTCACGGTGTTGATCTTCAAAACACATCAATATGGGGCCCACAGCTGGGGCCGTGAGCCCCAGCCCGTCCGTCCGTCAACCGCGAGCGCAGGCGCTGCCAGCGCCTGCTGTCAGTAGCAGCAGCAGCAGTGCTGCCTTGAGTCGTTGTTGTTTTTTTTTTTTTTTAAAAATATCCCAGCCATCAGTCCCTGTGGCTCGATACAAACCCATAGAGTCTAATATTGGGCTGTTTCAAATGTATCAGAGCATCAGGGAGTAAATCAAAGGTAGGAAGCTTGTTTCCTATGGTATGGCCCGCTAAGGAAGGGGATCAACTTCATTTTTCGGCTCAACGCCTAAAATGAAATGGGGAACAACATGGACGGCTTGGATTTTGCATATACATCACGGTGGGGCCTGCATGAGTGGCGCACCACTCCTTTCTTCTCCCTTTTTTTTTTTAAGGATCATTGTTGCAACGTCCAGCGTCCAGGGACGCTGGACGGTTTGTAAATATTCACCGAAATGTGGTGGGTCCCACGTGAATGTGGCCCACCAATATATATATATATACATATACATTTAATATTTATCTTATATTGTATATATATATAAGTACATATTATATTATATATTATATACATATAATATATAATATATAACATACATATATATATATATATACATATAAAAAATGCATTGGACCCATCCCAACAATAGGGGGGGTGTGGATCATCACCTATAATAGAGTGGGCCACACCGTCTGATTTAGATGGACGGGGGAGATGTAACACATATCGGTGAGATCCACAACATTACAAGGAAAGAATGAGAGAGAGATAAAGAGAGAGATACACGGTGAGATAGAGGAACCCCGCCACTATGGGCCCTCTTGATTAAATCACATACATCCAAATGGGTCCCACCAACAAGTGGGCCCTATAATTTAAAATAATGGCAAAACACCCACCTAATCTTTCTTCTCCTTGCTCCCTTGGACTCCTTAGCTCCTTACCTTCACTTTTAATGGAGGTTGATGGGGGATTAATGGTGTGGATGAGAGATGGGAGGGTGTAGATGGAAGATGGAAGGTGGACCACACTTGAGAGGGAGAGGAGGCTTGGACGTTTGGGGCTTGGGGTTGCTTGGAGAGATATGAGAAAATGAGAGAGAAAATGAGAGGATGGGAGTGATATGAGGTGATGGAGTGATGGGTGTAATTAATGGGGCATGGGTTTGTTTGAAAAGTGAGTAAAGGAGGGATGGGTGAAGAGAGAGAGTTGACTTTGTGAAGAAAGGGGTATGGGTTGTTGTACTTGAGATAAGGTTGCATTTAATGATGATTGATGGGACTTATTGCGTAGAGATTCCCTCGAAATCCGCAACGCGTGGTGTTTCTTCGGAATAAACGCTGATCGGCATCTTCTTACCTGGGTATCGGTTCGGTGCGCAAGTCACGGCGTTGGAACCGCGGCGACGACGCGATCGTCAAGACATAAGTTTCAGATCGAGCCGACGTCGGTGCGCGGGACCTGGCTTAGGATCGTGCGTAAACACCGAATTCGGTGCGAAGGTTGCCGAAATTTGACCGGAAGGACCGCAGAAGCTAACAGAATGGTACGGATTAGGACACGGGCCTTACAGCTCTCCCCACCAAATGAAAATTTCGTCCTCGAAATTTACACAATCAAAGCAAGGAATCATAACTCATAATAAAGGGGAAACAAGGCATCATCGAATAAATATTAGAGACATCTTTCAACATACAATATACAATCAATCATCAAAAAGATGAGGATAGCGCTCTCGAATCTCAGCCTCGCTCTCCCAAGATGCCTCATCCACAGAATGGTGACCCCACTGAACCTTCACCAAGGGGATGACCTTAGTTCGAAGGACCTGCTCCTTCCGATCAAGGATACGAACTGGCTGCTCAATGTAAGAAGCGTCCTCACGAACCTCCAACGGCTGCCAGTCGATAATAGAATGATGTTCGACCCACACTTCCTCAGCATAGAGACGTGGAAAACATTGTGGACGCCAGACAACTGAGATGGTAAGGCAAGCCGATAGGCCACAGCGCCAATGCGCTCAGTGATCTCGAAAGGTCCTATGAATCTCGGGGCAAGCTTGCCCTTTGCTCCAAATCTAACTATGCCCTTCATGGGCGAGACCTTGAGATACACACGGTCCCCTACATCAAACTCTAAGGGACGACGCCGGCGATCAGTAAAACTCTTCTGCCGGCTCTGAGCTGTGCGCATCCTCTGCCTGATGATATCAATAACCTCTGATGTCTCCTGCACAAGCTCGGGACCTAGGAGACGCCGCTCTCCAACCTCGGTCCAACAACTCAGAGATCTGCACGGTTCACCATATAATGCCTCAAAAGGAGCCATGCCAATGGTCACCTGATAGCTGTATGCGAACTCCGCCAATCGCAGATGCTCATCCTTACCACCGAAGTCAATCACGCAGTCGAAGCATATCCTCAAGGATCCGGTTGACCCTTTCGGCCTGGCCATCGGTCTGCGGATGATATGCGATGCTGAGGTAAATCAGTGCCCATAGCTCTCTGAAAGCTCCTCCAGAACTGAGACGTGAATCTCGGATCTCGGTCAGAAACGATCGAGACTGGTACGCCGTGCAGTCTCACAATCTCCTCAAGGAATAACCTCGCAAGCCGGTCCAAAGGCCAAGTCGCACGAATCGCAAGAAAATGTGCCGACTTCGTCAGACGATCGACGACAACCCAGATGGCGTCATGACCGCGCTGAGTCCTCGGCAAACCCATAATAAAATCTGTGGATACGTGCTCCCACTTCCACATCGGGACGCTCAATGGCTGCAATAGACCAGGGGGTCTCTGATGATCGGCCTTGACACGCTGGCAAGTGTCACACTCGGCCACAAAACTGGCAATCTGGCGCTTCATCCCTGCCCAATAATACTGTCGCCTCATATCACGGTACATCTTCGTCGAGCCAGGGTGGATAGAAAATCGCGATCGATGTGCCTCGGTCATAAGATCTCTGCGCAACTCAGGAATATCCGGGACACACAATCGGCCTCTAAAGCGAAGTCCACCATCAGCACCCATCTGCCAATCTGTCTGACTCTCAGATGCCGCATCTGCTCGATAATCCTGCAACGACTCATCTGTCTGCTGAGCCTCGATCACCCTTGCGACAAGAGAGGGTTGAATCGACAGGCTCGATAACTACAAGAAAAATGGAGACCAAAATCAAAGTCGTACTCGCATATCCTCGAGCATCTTCCACTCGAATCATCATATGTGCCACTGGGCCTGGCGGACGGCTAAGGGCATCCGCCACCACATTCGCCTTGCCGGGTGGTACCGGAGGTCAAAATCATAATCCTTCGAAGCTCCATCCAGCGTCTGTCTCATGTTCAGCTCGGACTGAGAGAATAGATATTTCAAACTCTTGTGGTCGGAGAAAAGCTTGAACCTAACCCTATAGAGATAGTGTCTCCACACCTTCAGTGTGAAGACAACTACTGCCAGCTCTAAGTCATGCATGGGGTAGTTCAGCTCATGGACCTTGAGCTGACGAGACTCGAAGGCTACAGGCCTGCCGTGCTGCATCAGGACAGCACCTAAACCAATACGTGAGGCATCGGTAAATACAACAAATCCATCACTCCCAGAGGGAAGAATGAGGACAGGAGCGGACTTCAGATGGTCCTTCAGCTCTATAAATGCTCACTCACATGCGTCACTCCAAATAAACTCTGCGCCTTTCCGAGTCAGCCTGGTCACCGAGGCTGCAATACGGGAGAAGTCCTCAATGAAACATTGATAGTATCCCACTAAACCAAGGAAACTGCGAATCTCGGACCCAGTCGTGGGTTGACCCCACTGACGTACTGCCTTAACCTTCGAGGGGTCCACCGCGACACCCTCCCTCGTCACCACGTGACCGAGGAATCTCACCTCCTCCTGCTAGAACTCACACTTCTCCAGCTTCGCATATAGCTAGTGGGCACGGAGGGTCTGCAAAGCGATCTCCAGATGCTGCATATGGTCCTCACGGGTCCTCGAATATATCAGAATGTCGTCGATGAAGACCACAACAAACTGATCGAGATATGGACGGAAGACCTCATTCATCAACTGCATGAAGACCGCGGGTGCATTGGTCAGTCCAAAGGACATGACCTGAAACTCAAAATGACCATAACGCGTCCTGAAAGCTGTCTTCGGGATGTCCTCCTCTCGGACACGAATCTGATGATAACCAGAACGCAGGTCAATCTTCGAAAAGAACTGTGCACCCTGCAGCTGATCAAATAAATCGTCTATCCTTGGGAGCGGGTACTTGTTCTTAATCGTGACCCGGTTGAGCTCGCGGTAATCTACGCAGAGCCTCAACGAGCCATCCTTCTTCCTGACGAAGAGTACCGGCGCTCCCCAAGGCGAACTGCTCGGACGAATAAATCCTAACTCACGCAACTCGTCCAACTGACACTGCAGCTCACGCAACTCCATCGGTGCCATACGGTACGGGGCCTTCGAGATAGGCGCAGTACCGGGCACAAGATCGATCTGAAACTCGATATGACGGCGAGGAGGCAATCCTGGAATCTCCTGAAATACGTCGGGGAAGTCGCAAACAACCGACAACCGATCAACACAAATGGCCATAGGCTCCTCGACTGCACAGGACATCAAGCAAGACATCGGCTCTCCTCTAGGCTCGGCGATGAACTGGAACTGCGGCAAGCCTGGTATGCAGAATGTGACTGTCCTCGCAGAACAGTCCAAGATAGCGTGATACTCAGCAAGCCAATCCATGCCCAAGATAACGTCGAAATCTGTCATCGGCAGCACAAACAAGTCAGCAGGCAAAAAAATATCACCGACAAGAACCGGGCAAGATGGACAGAAACGGCCCAATACTGCGGTCCTCCCC
This sequence comes from Magnolia sinica, assembly GCF_029962835.1. Lineage (NCBI taxonomy): Eukaryota > Viridiplantae > Streptophyta > Magnoliopsida > Magnoliales > Magnoliaceae > Magnolia > Magnolia sinica. Next base: position 92,986,020 of record NC_080577.1, read on the forward strand.
AAGGGCGTCGATACGATCAATCCCTCACTAGTAGACTCTGTCGGCAATCCAGTCGATCGGCAGAAACCCTCGGACATGAATGAGTGAGAAGCGCCAGAATCAAATAATACTCGAGCGATGCATGAAGAGACGGGAAGTATACCCTCGACGACTCCTCCGGATGAGGGTCGAGCCCGTAGAACCTAACTGAGCCGGGAGGTGCCTGCCTCTCTGGGGTCCCAGTGCGCTGCGCCTCTGCGCGGCCTTATCGCCTCTGCCGCTGGGGCCTCGGTGGCCGAGGTGGCTGGTCACCTCTGATGGGGCTCGCCGTTGGCCGAGGCCGCTCGAGGTCGCCTTGGCCTTGAGGTCGCCGTGTGGTGCTCTCGGCGGATGTAGGTGAGGCTGCTGTGATCCTCTCGACTGCCGCAGATGAGGGCGAGGGCACTCGGACAAGCGATGCCCTGACCCACCACATCCAAAACAAGTCCGTGCAAATGGCTGCTGGGGTGGCGCGGGAGGTGTCCGGTGCTCTAGCAAGTGGGTGGCTCCTATACCTCTGTGGTCGCGCGCGCTCGAGAGCTACAGAGGGGGTCCGCCTCTTCGACCCCTCCTCGATCTCTGTCGGCTGCGCGCCACCCACTCGCTCATAACCGAGCCCTCCGCACTACAAAAGGTCGAAGCTCGTGCCCAATCACACGGCCTCGAAGACCGTAACGTAAGCCGCTCTCAAAACGACGCCTTCTACGCCTCATCATCAACCATATAAGGCGCAAACCTCGATAGCGCCACGAGCCGTGTACTGAGTAGCGGTCATGTCTCCCCGCACCAAAGTCTCGAACTCTAGTGCCCTCGGCGTCGAATGTGGTCGGGAAGTACGCTCCTCGAATCGGCCTACAAAATCATCCCATGTCCGAGCGTAGTCGGTCTCGCGACGCGGTAACCGAGGTCCACGTGCTCGGCCTCGCCCGAAAAAGAAACACCGCCAACCGAACTCGCCGCTCGGCGTACATGACATGGTATCAAAAATCTTCTCCACATCGGAGCGCCACCTCTCATTTACGGATCTGGCTCGCCCTGGAATCGTGGAGGATCAAACTGTCGAAACTCTCGAAGTAGGGCACTCGCGCGCTCCTGCTCTGCCTGGGCCGGTAAAACAACCGAGTGTCTGCTCTGCCCCTGGAGTGCGGCCGTCACAGCCTGAAGCATCTGCTGCAACTGAGAAGCACTCACAGATACGGTCGGGTCCGCACTAGTATCTGGTGGAGGTGCAGTATCCTCAGGATGGGCAGTATGAATCTCTGGTAGAGGAGCGACATCCTCAGGCTGGGCAGTAGGAATCTTTGGGGGTGGAGCAGGGGTCGTAGGTGGTAATGCGGGAGTCGCAGGCGGTGGAGCTGAAGTATCCGATGATGGTGCGGGAGTCGATCGGGTCACTCTCCTGCGTGCCATGTCCTACAGGAAAGAGCGAAGGTGCCTATCAACTTAAAGGCTCTCGAAGGCACGCACGTTAAGGGTCTGTAATAAGAGATCGCTAGGCTATCCGAACTTAGGACTTAAACATTCATAGCAGACATGTAATGTTGTTCTTGGTTATTCCCGAGTTATGCTCTGATACCAACTTCTGTCACGCCCCGAACTCGGAAACCGGGCTCACAAAATTCCCGATCGCCGAATCCGGCGCCGACAGCCTCCGTAGAACCCCATTTTCGGATCCCGGCACCCATTCACCAGGTTCCGATCCTGGAATACTACAAGGAGGATTTCAAGTCATCAGTCTGATTCATAATGAGCATAACAAAAGCATAACCCACAAACAATAACCACAAGAACACCACCACAAAATCCACTAAGATCAAAAACTTTTGAGTACAATGCGATAGAAAAGGAAAATACAATGTGATAAAAGAAACAAAACTCCAGAAGCTCGTCTGCACGGTCCAACTACGGCGAGACTATGGCTGCGACTGCGTCCTGGCGTCACCTGCACGCATCAATCGTGCATAAGCTTATGGAAAGCTTAGAGGGTGGTGTAAGTATGTGCGCAATATAAACGTGCTCAAAATGCAAGGTCAGAGTGATGCGGAAACATGGTGATGAGCACATGAATGCAATCAGCCGTACCAAGGCTATGCGGTGCAAGATATGAATGCTATCGGCCATACACAGCCATGCGATGCGAGATGCAACTCAAGCATGCCAATTCTTAACATGTATCAGTACAGTTTTCATTCTGGATAATCACCGGGGTTCAATACACTCCAAGTGGCACTGTCGCTCTCCTAGCCGCACAGTCCAAGTGAGCGTAAGAAACCTCACTATCCGCCTGGCCAATAGTCTGCCAATACCTATCCGGCACGTCGATAGCGGACCCATTCACGAGCTGGTCAAACTCAGCCTAGTATTGCCCCCTACCCTCGGGCGAGTAAGGCCACACTCCTTCCCAACCGACCACGACACAGTGGGAGACACGGCCTCCTGGTATTCGACCTTCATGCGCTCGTATATCCACTCGGTCTCGACGTTGGAGTCATCCTCTGGTACCATCGGGTTTAGGGACTTTCACCCAGGGACATCTATAGCGCCCGTATGCTAGAACCAAACATTTTTCGGTATCCAACCCAGCCATCCACGATGTGTCTGTGGAGGCTATGGCCCTGATGTCCCTAGGGCATATAGTAACTACAATCACACAAATGCAAGTGCATGAGTCACACTATCAGTCATGCAACAGTCCTGTATGTACCATGCACTCATATGGGGCAACTCTGCCTATCAGGGAGCCCATAAACAGTCTGCCCAAAGGCATATGCTATGATCGGTCACTCCTCACATCAGGCATACATATGATGCGAATGATCATGAATCATGAATCTATACTAAACATGTTATGTGGTGATGGGCTTTGATCAAAATGAAGAAGGGCCTGGACGGCCTATATACTACAGGTATGGGCCTATTAATGGGCCTTAGGGAGAATCATGATGCGGACATTTAACCGACATTGTCTTTACAATGTGGACGTCAAACCAACATTGTTCCCAAGGCTTAGCCCGCCATAAAGCACCATTACACAAACCATAGGAAATCACACATCGCAATGGACTAATATACATCTCATTGGGCCTCGACCCATAGTGCTCAGATACATCAAATGGGCCATCTCATATGGGCCTTATATAAGTCAAGTGGGCCGCATTAGTGGGCCTTATGTACATTGCAATGGGCCATAACCCATGGGCCCTTACATATGTTAAATGGGTCGAATCACATGGGCCTTATGTATATACCAAGGTGGGCCTCAATAATAGCCACGAATACACATCCAGGTGGGCCTCAACAACGGCCATATGGTTGAACAACTTGGATGTAACACTTGCATCATGGTGGGGCCCATATAGGCCCACCATCATATATATATATATATATATATATATATATATTATAATATTATTATATGTAAACATATACAATAGTATATATAATAATAATATTATTATATATATATACACATATATATGTATATACATATATAGATATGTATGTATGCCCACACACACACACTCACACACGTGCACACACACCCACATGCATACACACGTGCACACACTTGCACATTCACGTGCAGCAGGGAAGGGTCCCATGCGAGGCCCTCCATAGCGTTTATCTTCCATCCGCTCCGTTCATAAGGTCACACGGGCCAGGGAGAAGGGGAACAGCAAATTTCAGCTTGATCTGGAACTTCTGTGGACCCAGAAAGGGGTTTCAATGGTAGAGTTCAATTCACACTGTTTCTTGTGATGTGGGCCGCCCGAGCGTTGGATTGGCCTGATTTTTGAGGAGGGTCCAGGTCAAATAGTGGCCCACCAAATGGGCGATGTGGATACAAAATATACATCAGGGTGGGGCCCACGGATGGAGCCGTGGGTCCCTGCCTCTTGGCCGCCCGTCACTGCAGCAGCAGCAGCGCTGCTGCTGCTTTAAATTTTTTTTTTTTTTTTTAAATTTTTTTTTTTTGTTTTGAGGACCACCGAGATGTGATTCACAATCCAGCCCATCCATTATGTGGGTCCCATCTAAATGACCGTACAGACCAAGTTTCAACGACATCCAAAACTCAGGTAGGCCCCACCAAGCGATTTTATATGTTTAAGCATGTCTTTACATGTTTTTAAATGGTGTGGTCCATATGAGTTTCGTATGAGCCTGATTTTTGGTATGGACGGACGGTCCGCGGGGACCCATCAAATTCACGGTGTTGATCTTCAAAACACATCAATATGGGGCCCACAGCTGGGGCCGTGAGCCCCAGCCCGTCCGTCCGTCAACCGCGAGCGCAGGCAGCGCCTCTGGCGCTCTGACAGCAGCAGCATGCGCTGCTTCTTCTTCCTTTCATATTTTTTTTTTTTTTTTAAATAGCCGTTTTTCCACGGTTTTTCCCAGGCGGGGCCCGCTTCAGAAAGATCCGTACCAGCCATCAGTCCCTGTGGCTCGATACAAACCCATAGAGTCTAATATTGGGCTGTTTCAAATGTATCAGAGCATCAGGGAGTAAATCAAAGGTAGGAAGCTTGTTTCCTATGGTATGGCCCGCTAAGGAAGGGGATCAACTTCATTTTTCGGCTCAACGCCTAAAATGAAATGGGGAACAACATGGACGGCTTGGATTTTGCATATACATCACGGTGGGGCCTGCATGAGTGGCGCACCACTCCTTTCTTCTCCCTTTTTTTTTTTAAGGATCATTGTTGCAACGTCCAGCGTCCAGGGACGCTGGACGGTTTGTAAATATTCACAGAAATGTGGTGGGTCCCACGTGAATGTGGCCCACCAATATATATATATATACATATACATTTAATATTTATCTTATATTGTATATATATATAAGTACATATTATATTATATATTATATACATATAATATATAATATATAACATACATATATATATATATATATATACATATAAAAAATGCATTGGACCCATCCCAACAATAGGGGGGGTGTGGATCATCACCTATAATAGAGTGGGCCACACCGTCTGATTTAGATGGACGGGGGAGATGTAACACATATCGGTGAGATCCACAACATTACAAGGAAAGAATGAGAGAGAGATAAAGAGAGAGATACACGGTGAGATAGAGGAACCCCGCCACTATGGGCCCTCTTGATTAAATCACATACATCCAAATGGGTCCCACCAACAAGTGGGCCCTATAATTTAAAATAATGGCAAAACACCCACCTAATCTTTCTTCTCCTTGCTCCCTTGGACTCCTTAGCTCCTTACCTTCACTTTTAATGGAGGTTGATGGGGGATTAATGGTGTGGATGAGAGATGGGAGGGTGTAGATGGAAGATGGAAGGTGGACCACACTTGAGAGGGAGAGGAGGCTTGGACGTTTGGGGCTTGGGGTTGCTTGGAGAGATATGAGAAAATGAGAGAGAAAATGAGAGGATGGGAGTGATATGAGGTGATGGAGTGATGGGTGTAATTAATGGGGCATGGGTTTGTTTGAAAAGTGAGTAAAGGAGGGATGGGTGAAGAGAGAGAGTTGACTTTGTGAAGAAAGGGGTATGGGTTGTTGTACTTGAGATAAGGTTGCATTTAATGATGATTGATGGGACTTATTGCGTAGAGATTCCCTCGAAATCCGTAACGCGCGGTGTTTCTTCGGAATAAACGCTGATCGGCATCTTCTTACCTGGGTATCGATTCGGTGCGCAAGTCACGGCGTTGGAACCGCGGCGACGACGCGATCGTCAAGACATAAGTTTCAGATCGAGCCGACGTCGGTGCGCGGGACCTGGCTTAGGATCGTGCGTAAACACCGAATTCGGTGCGAAGGTTGCCGAAATTTGACCGGAAGGACCGCAGAAGCTAACAGAATGGTACGGATTAGGACACGGGCCTTACAATCACAATATAGCTTCATTGGACCGGCGTGCTTAATACGCAGATCTTTCAATAAATTCCTGATCCACAATAATTCGCGTACTACCTTAGTCATTCCCTTGAACTCAAATTCAGCACTAGATAGAGCAACTACAGCCTATTTCTTACTTCGCCGAGTAACTAGATTTCCACTTACAAAAGTCAAATATCCTGACGTAGATCGCCTATCTTTGATTGCTCCAGCCCAATCTGCATCAATATATCTTTTGACATCCAGGTTATCTCCTCATGTAAACACAATCCCTTTTCCTGAAGATGACTTCAAGTAGCGTAAAATACGTGTAACCACATCCATATGTTCTTTGCTCGGGGAGTGCATGAATTGGTTGACAGCACTTAGCGCATACGCCACGTCAGGCCGAGTATGCACAAGATACATCAATCTCCCAACTAGTCTCTAATATCGCTCCTTATTCGTCGGAACTTGATCCGGATATATGCCTAGTTTCACATTTTCTTCCATAGGAGTGTTAACTGGACTACACGCTGTCATACCAGTTTCACTTAACAGATCTAAGACATATTTTCGTTGAGAAAGAAAAATACCTTCCTTTGACCTTGACACTTCAATTCCAAGGAAATATTTCAATAGACCAAGATCCTTCATTTCAAATTCCTGGGCAAGGTGATTCTGCATTGCATTCCTTTCTTCTGGATCATTTCCTATTACTATCACATCATCAACAAACACAATAAGACAAGTAATCTTTCTTTTATTATACTTCAAGAAGAGGGTATGATTTGAGTTACTCTGCTTGTATCCAAAAATCTTCATAGACTTCGTGAACATTCCAAACCACGTCATAGGAGATTGTTTTAGACCATACAGGGCTTTTTTCAATTTACAGACATGTTTGTCGTCTTTTGACTACATATTACATCTGAGGGGCAGCTCCATGTACACTTCTTCTTGAAGGTCTCCACGCAAAAATGCATTCTTCACATCAAACTGGTGCAGTGGCCAATCAAGATTCACCGCCAGGGATATCAAAATACGAACAATATTAATTTTTTCTACTGGTGCGAATGTCTCCATATAGTCAATTCCAGAAGTTTGAGTGTGAGACCCATATTCTAGCCCGTACCGTTCCGTAAACTTCCGCGGTCCTCCCATTTGAATTCTGGCAATCCGCGATACGTAAATAGTGGTCGCGTGCAATTCTGAGTTGTATCCTGTATTCCAGAGTCGGCTTGACCGGAGATTTGTACCCTTGTGACCGCGCCGTCGCCGCAGTTCCGACGCCGCGTCTCGCACGCCGATACGATACCCAAGCCAAAAGTTGTGGGCCCGCGCATATTTCGAAAAAACACCGCGCGTTACGAATTCCAAGAGAATCTCTACAACCCATCACATTAATCCATCAATCAATTAAGTCAAGTACAACCCTGCCCATCCCTCTCTCACCAAAGTTAACAACACCTATATTCATCTCATTCCTTTCTTACCAACAAGTCAACAAGCACCATACCCTCCATTTATTACATCACCTCTCTCTCTCTCTCTCTCTCTCTCTCTCTCTCTTTCAAACCAATTCTCAAGCAACCCATGAGAGCAAAACATCCAAGCTCTCCATGAGAGAAGCCAAGTGTGGCCCACTCCCTACCCCTAGACCTCTCATCTCCACCCTTCAATCTCCATCATCTTTCATCAAAGTTGAAGCCAAGAAGCTAAGGAAGCTAAGGGACCAAAAAGGAGCGCAAATGGTGGGTGATTTTATGTTGTGATTTAAGGGCCCACTTATGGTGGGACCCATCTTGATGTATGCATTGTATAGGGAGGGCCCATAGTGGCGGGGTCCCTCCCCTTCTCACGTCTCTCTATCCCTCCCTCTCTCTCCCTTTTTGTGAAGGGGTGTGATGTGGCCCACCTGATCTAGCTGCTCATGGGGCCCACTTTGCTAACATCTAGCCAGCCCAGATGAAGGGAAAACATAAATATCACCTTTATTCAAATCTGGTGGGTCCCACCCGTGTAGACCCACCCCATGCACACATTATATCTGGACTGTCCATCTATTGGATGGCCAGCAACCTTAGCTGTTGTATTAACGTCAGCAAAATTCTATGGGCCCCATCATGAAACGTGTGTTAGATCCAATCCGTCCATCCATTCGTAGGACGGTGGGGCTATGGCTGATTGACGTCAGTAAGATTGGCGGGCCAGCATGAGGTCCTTTTTTTTATTCAAACCGTCCACCCATTTGGAGACGTGGCCCACCCCACACGTGTGACACGTGTGGGGGTGGGACCCACCTTGGTGTATGTATTGTATAAATACATTGTCCGTCCAGAGCATCCAGGGAGTCTGAATGCTAGACTCCATATATAAAATATTATATTACACACACACACACACATATATATGTACATGGTGGGGCCCATGTGGGACCCACCTACTGACAGATTGGCTGGAGCACGTCGCACCAGCTATATAGCTGGTATTGACGTCAATAAGTTCTGTCGGATCCATCGATGTATGGGTCTTATCCACACCGTCTAGATGGCTAGACGGTGGGACCCACCGTTGATGCATGCTTGTAACATCCCGTCCAACCGGTATAGAGTCCTGGGGTGTCCAAGTAGGATTTTCCGCAGGACCGATCATTTAAACCGTGCACGGTGAGGCACCACAAGCAAATCAACCTAGGATTAGCCCATTAGAATAAATCGGTCGGGTCAAGACAGGACCCGGTGCAGGCCGTCAAGTCGGATGGCTCGTTTGCACTTAGCGACAGCCCGTATGGGCTACACGGTGACGCAGGAAGGTCAGAAAATTTTAAAAATGAAGGGAACCATAAACCTCACTGGGCTTGTGGACCATCGCAGACGACGGACCCAGTGGACACCCAGAAGTGGGATCTGGCACTGACTAGATACACCCCACCAATGCCAGGACCAGAAATCTGGCGCTTGCAATGAAACTGATGTACCAGGCTATCCAACCGTCGGATCTCTTGTACATTTGCGATGGTGGTCTAACGAATTTTCCTACACTCGTCCACAAACTCTAGGACCCGATTGTGGAATGGTGACCGTCGATCACAAATCAAACCCGTACGACCGAACCCCAGATCCAATCGTCTCCAAATTTTGTATGGCCCTTCATCGGGCCATGGAGCAACTATCCTATGAATTTCATAGCCAGAGGGTCACCAGAACCACTCTAATCACCAGAATGGACCCCACGGGGCCATTTAAAGATCAGAACCATTGACTCAAACCCCATAACCATTCATCCGTTTGTTCCCAAACTTTATATGGCCCCTAATTGGGCCATAAGGCACCTACCCACCAAATTTGGTGGCCAAAGGAGTGTTAGGGCCACTCCAACTCCAAAAGTGAGTCCTAGTAGGCTATTTTGGAAATTTAAGGAAACTTAAGGCCAAAGGGCCTAAGTCTAGAGAATAAACCCTAACTCTCATAACTCTCTCTCAATTGGTACAACCACCAAGAAAGAAAGAGAGTGAAGGAGAGTAAAGAGGAGAAAGAGAGAAGGAGGTAGATTCAAGGTGGACCCTAGATCGAGGTGAGGACTAAGGAAGCCGATCTTGCATCTCCCTATCCTTTTTCCAAAGGGAAAACCCAACACTGCAACCCTAAGGATCGTCCGTTGATCGTCTAGGTAAGATCCTTCATCCCTTTTTGCTTGAAACCCTTGTGTAGAGGAGAGACTTACATGGGATTCTAACATACAAATGTATGCTTTGGGGATTTCAGCCATTCGATCCCAAAATCCCCGCTCCTAGGTCGTTCCCAATCCTCCAACGAATTCGAAGGTGCAGACTATTACTCTTAGGTGGCCTAGCACTAATTTTAGTATGAGCTTAATGATTTTGATTGCTTGGATGTTGTATTTGAAACTCTAGAGAAATCCCTAGGAGTTATATGTTCGTTGGAATTGTATGGATGCGCATGTTAGCTCTCAAATTAGTGTTGATCTTATCTCTCACATGATTTGATATATGGATGATAGTATGCCCATGTTTGCTTGATTCTTTTCCTCACATGTGGTGTTTCATTGTGTGTATGATTTATTACCCTTGTGCACATGATTTCTTAAGATCGAGGAAGTGTTTAACTTCCTCACAAACCCACACATTCACACGCATCTTAGTTATTGACAATTGTTTATTTGCTTGTATGAATATCCATTTTTGTATGGTTGAAACGCATGAGGACATGATATTATTATGCTCGATGATACTTGGGTAGTTGTCATGCCATGGATCCCCTCACCCTCCTTGGGTTGGTCAGGAATTTGAGAAGAGACGGTAGTCCCATCGGTTGGACTATGCTATGGCTAGACCTGTGGGTTTGGGCGGGTGTGTTCGGGTGGCTGTAGTTCGACTACATGGGTCCTTTGTGCCCGATGTCACTTATCTCATGCTTGCCCGACTCGTACGGTCTAGTCCACTGTCTGACCAACTTTGTTTGTTAACCCTGTTTGCTCACACATGTATGGAACCTGAAACACCCCACAACCGTTGTAGCTCATTAGTAACCCACCTGAAATTGGTCCACAGCCTCGTGAGTTGGGCATGGTGGAATGAGACACTGTGTCCGAGCTGTCGGCCTACGCTGGGGTACCGCGCCTCCCCGTTGTGACCGCAAGCGATCCTTTTTTTCTCGGCACTCCTCATGTGCTTGAAGTCGGGGATGAGGAACCCGCCGGGATCACGGACCACGGGGTCTTGGCCTCACGCATTGGGGGGACTTGGCATCACAACTAGTTTAGGGCGTTGATACGTGGGGTGTACCAGAATCCCCAACCTGCTAAATGAAAGGACCTAACTAACAACTCGGTTAACTCGATCGCATTGCATTGCATTAGCTAGGGTGGCGAATCGACAGTCGAGGTTGCACTGAGGGAGTGTTGTCATACGCGATCGTTAGATGGAGTCGCTCGAGGGAACGTTGAGGCGAGGGCATCCATCATATCATCCTGCATACATGCGCATTAACAAGACTAGTTAGATGTTTATGATTGACTGCTTTTCATTAAGATCATATTATAATTGATGCTTGTGATAACTTGAGACTAATAGCACCCACTGAGTTGATCACTCACTCCCACTCTGGGACGGTGTTTTAAAACACCAACCAGACCCATTCATAGATGCAGGTGACTCAGGACTGGAGGAGCCTGGTGAGGCGAGCGTCGACGAAGTGCACAAGCTATCTTATTTCCACTTGATGGACGACTCTCTATCGGCTTGATGGGCAGGATTGGGATTCTGGGCTGTGGGCTCAGCTGTATTATTTTTGGACATAGTATTCTTTTGTTGTTTTGATTGGGCAACGCTATGTGCGACCCATTTACATTTTGGACCTGTATGTATGATAGATCTCTTTCATCTTAGTAGACTTGTGTGGTTATGTTCATGGTCCAGGAAATTTCAGGCTACGAAATTAAACTGGATTAAATGCTCATTAATGAAAGTCGGTTATAAGTGGCTCTCGGGAACTTGGAAGTTAAGTGCATGCGCAACCCCCGAATTTCAGGTGGTTACAAGTTAGTATCAAAGCATGGTTTGGAAACCCTTGGGCCATGGGTCATGAACCCACTAGCGCGTCCGCTGACTTAAGGATAGACGCAACCGAAACTTAGGAATATATGAACCATCCTAGACTCCGAGCCTACGATCTTAGATGGAGGATAGGCCTTCCAACGAGTTAAGATCAGGAAACAAGAGCGAATAGCGGCACTAAGTGACGAGTTCGAAAGTCATGCAGAGTTTTGAGGCGTCGACGGAAGCGAGCTAGAGATCGAAGGAATTGACAGTCGGCGACCAGATCTAAGCCTGAAGGAGCTAGATTCGGGCCAAATTTTATGGTTCCAAACTGTTCGGGGTAGATTCTTAGGGGTGAGCGAACGTTTACCGAAATTAGTGGAATGGGAAAAAACATGGGATTTCGACCGTTAACCAAGGAGAATCTCGCGAAGATACTGGCCCTGTTGCGGAGATCATTTTCTCCTACCTGAAAATCATGTGTAGCACTTTCCGGGGACCCATTCCGATGCCCGGGAGCGTCAAAGAGAACCTCGGGGCTTAAAACGGCGTGCACCCCGCCAAATCGGCGGGCTCGCCACCGCCAGACCACGTGCGCCCCGCAGCACGACCGTGTGCTCCCCGCCGACCCTCCAGAGACTTGTGTGTGCCCCACCAAATCGGCGGGCTCCTTGCCGCCAGACTGCGTGCGCCCCACTGAGTGTCCAACGAGCCGCGGGCTCCTCGCCGCCCGTCCGCGAGCTCCCCGCCGTCGGTCCGCGTGCGCCCCGCCGGACGGCGTGCTCCCCGCTAAAACAACCCTCTTTGTGGGCCATTGCAAAATCTGAAAATGGGGTGGGCCCCACTGCTTTGTGCCCTTAAAACCCAACCACCCCACCTCATTTTCCCTCATTATACTCTCTACTATCTATCCTTTCTCTCTCATTTCACTCACTCTCCTTCCTCTTCACATAAACCTTCTTCCACACTTCTCCTTTCTCTTCCAAAAACCCATCCCATTCTCAAGTTCACCTTCAACATCCATCCTCAAACCCTACATCTTCAACCCAACTTCTTTCCCTTCTCTCCAACCTATCCTCCCTAAAACCCATTCGGTCATAGCAAAAACCCATTCTTCAACCCACTTCCACCCTTTTCAAAAACCTATTCCCAAACTCCTATCCAAGCTCCATTTTCAAAACCCCCATTTCAAATCCATACCCAACCCACATTTCCTCCATCCTTTCACAAATCCATTCCCAAAACCCAAGCTATAACCCCTTTCTAAAGACCTGCTCCCCTTCAACCGAGTAGGATGGCATTCCTTGCCACCATTGCCTCATTCTTCACTATCCCGGTAGTCCTTTCCCTTATGGGGAAGAAAAGAGCGGCTCTTGAGAAGGCGGGGCCGAGCCAAGAGCGGCGTAGTAAGAAGAAAGCCGATCAGAAGGGGGATGCAAGCTCGAAAATCCGATCCAAAAGGCGGAACAATTCCTAAAAGGATGAGGCGCTTATTAAAAACTTGGGAAATTTTCGCGTGCGCCAAGTCGCATTCGAGGCCTCCGTGGAGGAGCATCTGCTAGGTAATAACCCCCTACTCAACTGACTTATAGAGAAGGATTAGGGCCCCATGTTTTATGTGAACGAGCAGGCTGGTGTGGGGCGGGCTAGGATGTTTTACACTTGGATTAGAAATCCTAAATTCGAGCCCCTAGGGTTTGATATTTTAGTTCGTGGCAAGGAGGTCCACTTAGGAGTTGAGGATTTTGCTGAAATATTGCGAGTACCACTAGGAGAGGTGCAAATTGATGAAACAAATCTCGACTCGAGAGAAGCCCGCGATGAACGGACTCGCTTCTTGTGTGGCCGCCTTGCCCCCTCGAAGCGAGAGGTCGGCTTGTACACAACATCCCTTACCCCCGAATTTCGAGTACTCTACCACATTACGACATACAATATATACCCGAGAATGAGAAATCGCAGTGAATGCTTCCATTACATGGTGGAGTTCATGTATCAGGTGGGTCGAGGAGCAAATGTGTGCACCCCTAGCACCGTGCTCTACCAAATTGTGAGAGCTGCAAGGGCGGTACGAAAGGATGTAGCTCTTCCTTTTGGCTGTTTAGCCTACCACATAGCTGAACAGTATGGGATAGGTGGATCGGACGGAAATCCCGTACCCACGGAAATCATGGGAGATAAGATGGTGAACTCCATGGGATTGGGACCCAAACAGAAATAGGCCCACATCGACAAGTACGGGGATGCAGACGAAGGGGAAGAAGAGGGTGACGAGAGTAACGAAGACGAGGATGAGGAAGAAGCTGAAGGGGCAGAAGGATCTGATGAGATCGAAAAAGCTGGCAGGGAGCCACTTACCATTCCAGACATACACGAGCGCTTGGATGCGCTCAAGGCAGAGGTGACAGAAATCAAAGAAACCCAAGCGAGGAACCAAGTGAAGCAAGAGAAATGGAACAAGAAGATGTACCGGGCCATAAGGGCCCTGATCTGCTGCAGCAAAGGGGAAGAAGCACAGCCACTCTCGCCCGACTCGGATGAGTAGCGGTACCGCCTTGCCGATAAGTAGTAGATTGTTTTAAGTTACTTAGGTCTAAATCCCTTGTATTAGGAGTACTTAGGACCTTTGTTTAAGTAGATGATATTTTCTTATCGCTTAGCATATTTAGAAATGATTGTAACCCATGCAGTGTCCTGTAATTGGCCGTACTAATGGCATTTTGAAATTTGTGCGAATGTGTGGATTGCATTGCAAATTCTTGTCACCATGAGAATGCTTGCCCATGTGTTTGCTTGTGTTTATGAATAGGATACTTATAGATTCTGTAAATTTATCTATGGCCTTGGTATACAAATGTTCAAAAACCTAACCTATCTAAGGGCATTCTTCTAGGAAATGCCTCCACAACCAGAGGGTCGATTCATCCGCCTACCTCATGGCAGCTTAGTCGAGAGGGACCAAATTCCCGATGATCAACATGGCGCACAAGGGGCTATCGGTTCCTAAAATACGGGTAGTATCACCAAAGAGGCGGCCCCAAATGCACCGTCACCACAAGCCGCGTCACCCGCACCTCCCCCGCCTCCGATCCATTCCCAAGAACCACATATGGACGTGGGAGGCATTCGAGGCCCGCTTTAATGAGAAATATATCCCTCAATCGTATCAGCATGAGAGGGAGAATAAATTTCTCCGCCTCCAATAAGGGGGGGTGAGCTTGGCCCAATATGAGAACCGCTTTACGGAACTCTCCCACTACACTTTCGAAATGATTGCCAACAAAGCGATCAAGATGAGACGGTTCACGACAGGGCTGAGGAGTAGTATTCGCTCCAAGATGTGTTGTGCCAACATCAGGACATACGCCGAGCTTGTCGAGATGTCCATAAGAGCGGAGTATAATGAGGAGTGAGTCGCCCGAAACCGTTCACAGTTAGGGCCACGGAACAGGGTGGAGGGACCGTCCTCCTCTTTTGCACGAAAAAGGGCGTGCCCTAGCTCACCACCCCAACTATCTGCCACACCGGCCCCTTCTACACGACCGTCCTAGATATGTACTTATTGCAGGAGGGCGGGACACTCCGAGCCCTACTGTTTTACGAGGATGAGAGACCTCAGCTTCACACTGCCACAACACAACATTAGGCTCCCACAGCAGGCCTTGCAAATTTCATCCCTATGGGAAATGGGGCCTAGCCAGCAGTCTCGTCGTCCACCACTACCTCAGGTTAGGCCACCACAACGGCCCATGCAGCGGCCAAACTTTCCCTAGCAGGCTCGGGTGCATGCCCTAGCGGTCGATGGCCAAGATGCAGTTATTCCCAATCCTACAGCCTTCGAGGTGACGGCCCACGTCCAAGGTACTCCCATATTTCTGCTAGTGAACACTTGAGCCACTGTTTCCCTGGTATCGCATGCAATCGTTAAGCGCTTAGGGCTACGCCTCACTTCTATCATAGGGGTGAGAATCATTGTCACCGCCGAAACTATTTCTGAAGCAACGAGGATGTGTTGTGGTTGCCCCATAGACTTGGGGGGTAAGGTGGTACTCATTGATCTGATCGCGACTAAGATTTTCCATTACGACGTCATCCTGGGTATGGACTGGTTGACTCCGATGAAGGCAGAAATTGATTGTGAAACAAGGAAAGTGAAAATATACGAGGGCGACGAAGTTCCCTTCACGTTCCCATTCCAGGTTAGCCACCAAGAAAGAATTTTATGTTATGCTTTATTGGAGGAGGGTTATGATGGGCCCTCGATAACGGACACACCCGTGGTCTAAGATTTTTGGGACGTATTTAAAAACATACCTGGACTACCGCCTCGACGTGGATAGACTTCACGATTGACCTGGTTCCTGGAGCCAAGCCCATCTCCTTGCCTACTTACCACATGCCCCCATGTGAGATGGAAGAACTGCGAACTCAAATCGATAATTTGCTAGAGTCAGGCTTCATCCGGCCCAGCGTATCGCCATGGGGAGCCCTGGTCCTATTTGTAAAGAAGAAGGACGGCTCTTTACGACTATGTGTGGATTACATAAGACTGAACCAAGTGACAGTTCGGAATAAATACCCGTTGCCCAGAATCGACTATTTATTCCACCATTTGAGGGTTGCTCAATATTTCTCAAAAATCGATCTAAAATCAGGGTACCATCAGCTGCGAGTTAGGAATGAGGATATATAGAAAACGGCCTTCAGGACCTGTTTTGGCCATTACGAGTTTCTAGTTACGCTGTTTGGGCTCACTAATGTTCCAGCGGTCTTCATGGACCTCATGAACAGAATCCCTAGGCCCTTCTTATACAGATTCGTCATCGTGTTTATCGACGACATATTGATTTATTCAAAGAGCCATGAAGAGCATGGAGAACATTTAAGGGCAGTCTTCGAAACCCTAGAGAAAAATTGACTGTTTGCGCAATTTAAGAAATGCGCCTTCTAGGAGGAGGAAGTCAAATTTCTAGGTCATGTAGTGTCTAAGGAAGGGATATTTGTGGATCTCGTCAAGGTGGCGGCGGTACAGGATTGGAAGCAACCGAAGTCGGTTACGGAAGCGTGAAGTTTCCTTAGTCTTGCAGGCTATTACCGTAGATTCATTAGAGACTTCTCGAAGATAGCTCGGCCGCTATCCCAGCTAACTCGGAAGGACCTCAAATTTGCCTGGAATGAAAAGGTGGAGGCGGCTTTCTAAGAGTTGAAGGACAAACTGACGTCGGCACCTGTGCTTGTGTTACCTGAGCAAGGGGTCAAGTACACCGTCTATACTGACGCCTCTCATGTGGGCTTGGGTTGTGTACTCATGCAAAAAGACAGGGCAATTGCATATGTGTCGCGTCAGCTAAGGAAGCATGAGGAGAACTACCTTACACATGACCTCGAGCTTGCGGCAGTAGTTTTTGCATTGAAGATATGGAGACATAATCTCTATGGTGAGGAGTTTGAGCTCTTCTCTGATCACAAGAGCCTCAAATACATCTTCACCCAGAAGGACCTGAATATGAGATAGCGTCGCTGGATGGAGACATTGAAAGACTTCAAGTTCGATGTCTCATATCATCCTGGCAAGGCCAACTTGGTGGCAGACGCCTTGAGTCACAAGAAGACAATTGAATTTGCGGCCCCACTAATGGTGAGAGAGTGGGACATGGTGGAGTTTGTTCAGGACTTCGACACGAAGCTAACCGTGGAGGGGCCGTACGAGGTCATAGCCCACATTCAGGCCCAGCCCCTGGTCGACAGTAAGATCATTGAAGCCCAGGGGGGCGATGAGTTATTGAAAAAGATGAGGGAAAGAGCAAGGAATAATGGAAAGTCTGAGTGGAGGATCGATACCGATGGAGGGTTGTGGTACTGAGACCGCCTTTGTGTTCCAAACCTTCAGGGACTACGAGAAGAAGTTCTGAATGCTGCTCACAACTCTTAAGTTGGCGATGCATCCTAGTAGTACAAAGATGTACCGAGATCTAAAGCGAACCTATTAGTGAGACAACATGAAGAAGGAAATAGCGGAATATGTATCCCGATGCCTCACCTGTCAACAAGTTAAGGCTGAACACAGCCAACCACTGGGCCTGTTGCAGCCCATGCCTATAACAAAATGGAAGTGGGACTTCATATCTATGGACTTCATTGCCGGGTTACCCAAGACTAGAAAGGGGCACGACTCGATATGGGTGATTTTGGACAGGCTAACCAAATCAGCCCACTTCTTGCCGATCAAGACTTCTAGCTCCGCCGATGATTTAGCTAAACTGTATATCAAGGAGATAGTACGGCTCTATGGCGTCCCATTGGAGATTGTGTCGGACCGGGATACTCAATTCACGTCGATCTTCTGGACCCGCATTTAAGATGCTATGAGAGTGAAACTGAAGTTTAGCACCGCCTTCTACCCGCAAACAGATGGGCAAACCGAACGGGTGAACCAGATTTTGGAAGATATGCTGCGGGCTTGTATTCTTGACTTTCAGGAGAGTTGGGACGATTGCCTCCCATATGCCGAGTTCGCCTACAACAATAGCTTCCAAGCTAGCATCGGTATGGCACCTTACGAGGCTTTGTATGGGCGTCTATGCCGAGCCCCGCATTGTTGGCAGGAAATTGGCGAGAGGAGTTTGCTAAGACCGGATCTGGTGCGGATCACGATCGAAAAGGTTGGAATCATCCGGCGCCGCCTCTTGACGACTCAAAGCAGGCAGAAGAGTTATGCCGACACAAGGCGGAGGGATTTAGAATTTGAAGCTAGGGACCACGTATTTCTTAAGATCTCCCCAATGAAGGGTGTTTTACGCTTCGGCAAGAAGGGAAAGCTCGTGCCACGGTTCATCGGGCCATTCCATATTTTGGACCGAGTTGGTGCAGTTGCCTATCGCTTGGCCCTACCTACGCCCCTCGCCGGAGTGCATAACGTCTTTCATGTATCAATGTTGAAGAAGTACGTCCCCGATCCTTCGCATATCATCAAGTGGGAGCATGTGGAACTAAAGAAAAATGCCACTTACATTCTCCGACCCACTCGAATACTTGATAGGAAGGAGCAGGTCCTACGCAACAAGGTCATCTCATTGGTCAAGGTACTATGGACCCATCATGAGGAAGAGGAGGCCACTTAGGAGACGGAAGCAAAAGTCCGCAAGCATTACCCAACCCTGCTTTAGTAATACAAACAGGTACAAATTTCAAGGACAATTTATTTGTAAGGGGGGTAGATTATAACATCCCGTCCAACCGGTACAGAGTCCTGGGGCGTCCACGTAGGATTTTCCACAGGACCGATCATTTAAACCATGCGCAGTGAGGCACCACAAGCAAATCAACCTAGGATTAGCCTATTAGAATAAACCGATCGGGTCAAGACAGGACCCGGTGCAGGCCGTCAAGTCAGATGGCTCGTTTGCACTTAGCGACAGCCCGTATGGGCTACACCGTGACGCAGGAAGGTTAACAAATTTTAAAAATGAAGAGAACCATAAACCTCACTGGGCTTGTGGACCATCATGGACCACGGACTCAGTGGACACCCAGAAGTGGGATCTGACACTGACTAGATACACCCCACCGATGCCAGGACCGGAATCTGGTGCTTGCAATGAAACCGATGTACCAGGCTATCCAACCGTCAGATCTCTTCTACATTTTTGGTGGTAGTCTAACGAATTTTTCTACACCCGTCCACAAACTCTGGGACCCGATCGTGGAACGGTGACCATTGATCACAAATCGGGCCCGTACGACTGAACCCCAGATCCGATCATCCCCAAATTTTGCATGGCCCTTCATCGGGCTATGGAGCAACTATCCTATGAATTTCATAGCCAGATGGTCACTAGAACTACTCCAATCACCAGAATAGACCCCATAGGGCCATTTAAAGATCAGAACCGTTGACTCAAACCCCATAATCGTTCATCCGTTTGTTCCCAAACTTTATATGGCCCCTAATCAGGCCATAGGGCACCTACCCACCAAATTTGGTGGCCAAAGGAGTGTTAGGGCCACTCCAACTCCAAAAGTGAGTCCTAGTAGGCTATTTTGAAAATTTGAGAAAACTTAAGGCCAAAGGGCCCAAGTCTAGAGAATAAACCTTAACTCTTATAACTCTCTATCAATTGCTACAAACACCAAGAGAGGAAGAGAGTGAAGGAGAGTAAAGAGGAGAAAGAGAGAAGGAGGTAGATTCAAGGTGGACCCTAGATCGAGGTGGGGACTAAGGAAGCCGATCTTGCATCTCCCTATCCTTTTTCCAAAGGAAAAACCCAACACTACAACCCCAAGGATCGTCCGTTGATCGTCTAGGTAAGATCCTTCATCCCTTTTTGCTTGAAACCCTTGTGTAGAGGAGAGACTTACATGAGATTCTAACATACAAATGTATGCTTTAGGGATTCCGGCCATTCGATCCCAAAATCCCCGCTCCTAGGTCGTTCTCAAGCCTCCAACGAATTCGAAGGTGCGGACTATTACTCTTAGGTGGCCTAGCACTAATTTTAGTACGAGCTTAATGATTTTGATTGCTTGGATGTTGTATTTGAAACTCTAGAGAAAACCCTACGAGTTATATGTTCGTTGGAATTGTACGGATGCGCATGTTAGCTCTCAAATTGGTGTTGATCTTGCACATGATTTGATGTATGGATGATAATATGCCCATGTTTGCTTAATTCTTTTCCTCACATGTAGTGTTTCATTGTGTGTATGATTTATTACCCTTGTGCACATGATTTCTTGAGATGGAGGAAGTGTTTAACTTCCTCACAAACCCACACATTCACACGCACTTAGTTATTGACAATTATTTATTTTCTTGTATGAATATCCATTTTTGTATGGTTAAAACGCATGAGGATATGATATTATTATGCTTGATGATACTTGGGTAGTTGTCATGCCATGGATCCCCTCACCCTCCTTGGGTTGGTCAGGAATTTGAGAAGAGACGGTAGTCCCATCGGTTGGACTATGCTATGGCTAGACCCGTGGGTTTGGACGGTGTGTTCGGGTGGCTGTAGTTCGACTACATGGGTCCTTTGTGCCCGATGTCACTCGTCTCATGCTCGCCCGACTCGTGCGGTCTAGTCTACTGTCTGGCCAACTTTGTTTGTTAACCCTGTTTGCTCACACATGTATTGAACCTGGAACACCCCACAACTGTTGTAGCTCATTAGTAACCCACCTGAAATTGGTCCACAGCCTCGTGAGCTGGGCATGGTGGAATGAGACACTGTGTCCGAGCTGTCGGCCTACGCTGGGGTACCGCGCCTCCCTGTTGTGACCGCAAGCGATCCTTTTTTTTCTCGGCACTCCTCATGTGCTTGAAGTCGGGGATGAGGAACCCGACAGGATCATGGACCGCGGGGTCTCGGCCTCACGCATTGGGGGGTCTTGGCCTCGTAACTAGTTTAGGGCGTTGATACGTGGGGTGTACCAGAATCCCCAACCTACTGGATGAAAGGACCTAACTAACAACTGGATTAACTCGATCACATTGCATCACATTAGCTAGGGTGGCGACTTGGCAGTCGTGGTCGCATTGAGGGAGTGTTGTCATACGCGATCGTTAGATGGAGTCGCTCGAGAGAGCGTTGAGGCGAGGGCATCCATCATATCATCCTGCATACATGCGCATTAACAAGACTAGTTAAATGTTTATGATTGACTGCTTTTTATTAAGATCATATTGTAATTGATGCTTGTGATAACTTGAGACTAATAGCATCCACTGAGTTGATCACTCACTCTCACTCTGGGCCGGTGTTTTAAAACACCAACCAGACCCATTCATAGATGTAGGATACTCAGGACTGGAGGAGCCTGGTGAGGCGAGCGTCGATGAGGAGGACAAGCTATCTTATTTCCAGTTAATGGATGGCTCTCCATCGGCTTGATGGGCAGGATCGAGATTTCTAGGCTGTGGGCTCAGCCGTATTATTTTTGGACATAGTATTCTTTTGTTGTTTTGGTTGGGCAACGCTATGTGCGACCCATTTATATTTTGGACCTGTATGTATGATAGATCTCTTTCATCTCAGTAGACTTGTGTGGTTATGTTCATGTTCCAGAAAATTTCAGGCTGCGAAATTAAACCGGATTAAATGCTCATTAATGAAAGTTGGTTATAAGTGGCTCTCAGGAACTCAGGAGTTGAGCGCATGCGCGACCCTCGAATTTCAGGGTGTTACAATGCTGCTGGGACCACCTCTGATGTATGTGTTACATCCAAACTGTCCATCCAATTGGCAAGCTCGTCTCAGGGCCTGAGACTAAAAATGAGGCAGATCTATCAGGTGGACCACACTATAGAAAATAGTGGAGAGTTGAACGCCTACCATTGGAACCCTTCAGGGATTCCAGAAGTTTTGGATCAATGTGATATTTGTTATTCCCCTTGATCCAGGTCTTTGTGACCGTATGATCAGATTGGATGGAAAATAAACGTTATGGTAGGCCTATGAACTATTTAAACGACGAAATCATTATCTCCACTACTATTTGTGGTATGGTCCAGATGATATTTCGATGGGCCAATTTGATGAATACGAGGCCCGTTGTTTTGACCCGTCTTGTTGTATTTGGCCCATTGGTACGGCCTATATAGTGCGGCCCATTTAATGTGTATGAGGCCCATATAGTGCGGCCCACTTATTGTATTTCAGGCCCATGGGTTGCAGCCCATTATGATATACTGAGGCCCATGGGTCGTGGCCCATTGAGATGTATTTTCAACCCATACGGCGTAGCCATTATGATGTTTTTATAGCCCATTTAATAAGACCCACGTGTAGGGCCCATATGTTATATATTTGAGGTCCATGAGCAAGGCCCACCTGTTGTGTATATAAGGCCCATTAATGCAGCCTACTCGTTGTATATGAGGCCCATTGGTGTGGCTATTGATGCGGCCCACTTGATGTATATTGAGGCCTATGGGTTACGGCCCATTATGATGTATATTGAGGCCCGTGGGTCGTAGCCCATTGTGATGTATTTGGGGCCTATGGGTCTTGGCCCATAGTGATGTATATTAGGCCCATATGAGTGGCCCATTGTGATATATTTCTGGCTCATACGATGAGGCCCATTGTGATGTATTTTCGGCCCATTTAGTAAGGCCCAATGCGATGTATTTTTTGGCCTATATATTGTGGCCCATTTGACATATATAAGGCCCATGCATTACGGCCCATTGTGATGTACATGAGGTCCATGAATGAGGCCCAATGCGATGAATGTGCGGATCGATGTAATGTGTGATTTCACTATAATGTATGTAATGATGTTTATGTGGGCCACTGCTTGGGAGCAATGTTGGTTAAATGTCCACATTGATGGGCAATGATGGTTAAATGTCTACATTGTGACCTTGCCTTAGGCTGATTGTCGAGGCCATTTTCGACTGCCAAGGCCGATTCCAATTCCGATTATTGAGGCCGATTTCGATTATCGAGGCAGATTCCGATTGTTGAGGCTGATTCCAATTTTCGAGACCGATTTCGATTGATGAGGCCGATTCCAATTATCAAGGCTGATTTCGATTGTCGAGGCCGATTATCGATGCCGATTATCAGTACCGGTTGTCGATACCGATTATGAGTACAACATCATGATACATGCCCATACACATCATTTACATGTTTGTTATGAGATGTGGTTGATCATTGCATATGTCATTAGGCAGGTTGTTATGAGATTCCCTGATAGGCAGAGATTGTCTCACATGAGCGCACGGTATGCGTAGGATTGATGCATGACTGGATTGTACGATTCATGCATCTTGCATTGCATATTGTGATTACTTTACACCCTAGTGACATCAGGGTCATAGCCTCCACAGGTATGTTATGGATGGCCAGATGGGACACCGAAAATCTGTTATTAGCATCGGGCCGCCATAGATGGCCCTGGGTGAAAATCTCTAAATCTTCTTGGTACTAGAGGACGCCCCAACGTCTAGACCGAGTGGATATATATGAGCACATTAGGGCCATATACCAGTAGGCTGCATCTCCCATTATGTCGTGGTCAGTTGGGAAGGGGTGTGACCTTACCCGCTTGAGTGAGGGGGCAATATCTAGGTTGAGTTTGACCAGCTTGAGGAATGAGTTTGCTATCAACGAGCCGGACTCGATATTGGCAGACAGATAGTGAGGTCTCTTGCATTTACCCAGTTGTGCGCTCGGATAGGGGCGGCAAGCTGGCGTAGAGTGTAATAGACCCTGGTGATGATCCTAGAGATGTACGATACTGATATGTGAACTTATTGAGCAGAAGTTGCATACTCATTCATTCATTTGTTCACTATCCACTTGGGCTGGTTGTGCGCAACTATTTGTTATGTGTACCTTCACAATGGCCAGGATTTCGGTTGGGCCGAGCTGCTAACTTGAGATCAGTGAGTCTAACTATCCAAATTTAGGTATGTGACTGGTTTGGATAGAAGTCCCTTGTGGTGGACCCCGTAACCTGCGATATTACATACTATCATCTCGACTTCACTCTAGCTTGGTCATATTATTCGTATCGCATATTGCATTGCATCCTCAATATATGATATTTGGCTCATTATGATATGTATTACGTACTCTGATATTATATGACTCGTGGACTTACCAGTATATTTCCACTTACTCTGATATCGTATGATTCATAATCTTGACAGTATTTCCGACATTGTATAATTATGCATTGTATCGAATACTTGGCACTTATCTTTTATATACACTTACACTACCCTCTAAGCTTTTTATAAGCTTATGCATGATAGATGTATGCAAGTGGCGTTAGGTCGCAGCAACGTTGAGCTTGGAGCGTGCAACGAACTCCTGGAGCTTTGATTTTGTCATATGCATTTCCCTTTCTGCATTGTATTCAAATGTTTATATTAGTGGATATGTGATGATGATGTTACCTTTGTGATTTGGGTAAACTTGTGGTTATGCTTCTTATGAGACAAATGTACGTTGAAAATCCTCCTGGTAAGTTCTTAGGATTGGAATCTGGTGTATAGGCGTTGGGAGCCGAGAATGGGGTACTATGGAGGCTGTCGACACCGGATTCGGTAATCGTGAATTTTGTGAGCTCGGTTTCAGAGTTTGGGGCGTGACATTGAGTGTACCCCTTGACGACTAGTCTGGCTTTGAATCGTTCAATGGTTTTATCTGCCTTATATTTAACTGTGAAGACCCACCTACATCCAATAAGTTTCTTCCCTTCAGGCAACTTAACAACTTCCCAAGTTGAGTTCTTTTGAAGGGACTTCATTTCTTCATTCATTGTTTCCTTCCACCTAGGATCTCTCAGGGCTTCCTGCACATTAGTAGGAATAGATACAATAGATAATTGATTCACAAACGACTCACTTTCCTTTGACAGTCTATGATAAGATACATGGTTGCTCATGGGATACTTAGGGTTTGGAACTAAGAACAGGTTCATAGTTTACTCTAAGTATACTTCTGGTGGCTCGATTCGGTAGCACTTTTAGAAGAGGTTCAGAATTTACCTGGGGTTTGGGAAAGGAATTGACTTTAAAGAGCAATTGGTTAGATGGTACCTTGTGAAGGGTGGAAGCTGGTACTTGTGGCGACTGAGATACCGGCTGCTCATTTGCCTCCTCTGGACGGTCACCACTATTATCGAAAGTTTCACAACTTGTAATGTCCAAGTTGTCCAAAGAAGGATTCAGAGTCTGTAATTCATGTCTACTTTCCCCCTAAAGTGGAGACTCGGGAACAGAATAGTACATGTCATTTTCGTGAAATACGACGTCAAGAGTAATATACAACTTTCGAGAAGGTGGGTGATAGCATCGGTAGCCCTTCTAAAGTGAAGCATAGCCAACAAAGACACATTGGAGAGCTCGAGGTTCCAATTTACCTCTCAAGGATTTAGGGAGATGCACAAAGGTTACACGTCCAAAAATTCTAGGTGATAAATTCGGGACAGTAGGAGCACTTACAGTCAAATGAAGGGCGTTAAAGGAAATTTGAAATTGTAAGGAACTGGAGGGTACATGGTTAATGAGGAAGGCCGCAGCACTGAGGGCTTCACCCCAGTAACTGGTGGGCATATGGGCCCCAAACAAAGAGGCACGGACAACTTCAAGCAGGTGGCGATTCTTGCATTCTGCAACCCCATTTTGCTGAGGAGAATAAGGACAAGTTGTTTAAATGAGAAATGCCATATAACTGCAGATACTGCTTCAAGTCTTGAGTAACAAATTCTCCACCATTATCAGTGCGGAGAACCTATATGTGAGATTGATACTGAGTGGCGATCATCTTATGAAATTTCTTAAACAATGAACTAATTTCATTATTTGACTTCATCAAGCAAACCCAAGTCATATGAGTGTGATCATTAATAAAGGAAACAAACCAATGAAAACTATTCAAAAAAGGGGTATTGGCCGGCCCCCATATATCAGAGTGAATCAACATAAAAGGTATGGGACTTTTATTCATACTCGATGGAAACGACACACAGTGACTTTTTGCCAGTTCACAAATGTCACATTTGAAATTTGAAGTAGTTAACTGGGAAAACAACTTTGGAAACAATTTTTTCAAATATCCAAAAGACGCATAACCTAAGCGCCTATGCCACAACCAAATTTCGGAGGTTTTGTCAGACTTATCCGCTGAGAAAACTTGAGCCAACTGATTTGAGCTAGCAGGCTTCAGATCCAGGTAGTATAGCTTTCCCCTTCTAATACCACAACCAATTATCTTCCGAGTCCGGATGTCCTTAAAGACACAAAGGTTAGGCCAGAAAATCACAACACAATGCAATTATTTGAGCAATGGACAATAAGTTATGGTTGAGGGAAGGTACGACTAAAACAGAATCGAGATTTAAATTTTTTGGAAGAGCAATTGAACATTCTCCAATCACAAGTGAGGGAATGCCATTAGCTGTATACACTATATGTTCTGTGGATGGTTTCATAGAATGAATATGGTGAATGTCAAAGGTCATGTGATCTGTAGCTCCAGAATCAATTATCCATGTACTACTGCTACTAGGTGCAGAAATATGTAGAACCTTACTAGTGTTACCTGAAGTAGCAATTAAAGAGGAAGCTTCTGTAGGAGTGTCACTGGGAGGTTTGGCCACGGCAACAGAGGCCTGGTGATTCAGTTTCGAATTGCGCTTACGCGGTGCCTTCGCTGGATCCCACCAATCTGAATAGCCAATCAGGTCATAACACCATGATTTTGTATGGTCCGTTTCACCGCAGTGAGTACACATGCATTCGGGTTTGGCAGCACCTATTTCTTAACTGCTCTTCTGAGATCGTGTTTGGTCAGATTCGGATTTTGAAGTAGGTTGCCGAGGCTGAGGCTTGGCTCGACAAACCATCAGAGCGGAAGACTCAAGGTTGTCAGGTTCAACATTCAAGGTAGCTCGGCGTACAACATCCCGACGTACATAGGCGTAGGTGTCTTCGAGATCCACCGGGGGGTCCTTCTGAAGAACTTCACCCCAGATCTGTTCAAATCTGCATTAAGTCCACTAAAGAAGATGTGCACATGCAAGCGATCAACTGATTTCTTATAGGTGATAATATCATCGGGATCCTTCATGATGGTTTTATCGCGATAATCTAATTCTTGAAAAATTTCGACGAGCTCATCGTAATAGGTTGATAGGGGGCGACCAACTTGTTTGATAGAGAAGACATGCTGATTCAGTGCAAAGAGTTGTGTCTCATGCGATCCATCATAAAATGCTTTCGCAAGAGCACTCCAGATCTCCCGTGCATTGCGCAGTCGTAAGTAACGCTTCATTATTTCCGGCGACATAGAGGTCAACAACCAGCCTTTGACTTTTGAATTTTCAGCATACTACTTTGTATAAGTGGGGTCGGTTTTCTTCGGGGGGTCAGTATGACCCATAATATATTCGAGCTTCTCACGTCCTGCGATCTGCATCTCCAATATTTGGGACCATACGTCATAGTTAACTTTAGTGAGGATAACACCAGCATGGAGGCCAGAGTTTTCAGATTGGATATGACTAATTGGGGTAGATGATTCAGGAGTAGAGGATTCGGGTTTGTCATGAGCCATATGGGTTCTTCGATGGTGGGGGTTTGGACAATACGGGAGACTCTGATACCAAGTTAAAAAAGTATCACAATCATATATTTCCTCTACAAGATGACAGGCATAAATAGTCACTATACAAAGTTTAGATCCTGAAGTTTAGGATCTAGTATCTTTAAGCTAGGAACGTATATCTCTAATCAGGGAAAATATTTACAGAATGAAATCAAATATTTACAAAATCAAATCATGAAATTAAATATTTACAGAATCAAATCAGTTTATATATGGTAGTACACCAACTTAGAGATGATTCTACAATCGCATCAATTGTCAACCACCAAAATGAATCTAGGACGATTTCAACATTGACATCATTATCATATTTTCTTCCTATGGTGTGGTTCATTTAAACTTTGGATTTGCCTCAAATATTTAAAATGAAAAATGAATGAATAGCATGGATAAAACCCTTACATTACATTGGGCCCATAAAGCTTCTCGTGGATAAGGGTGTAGACGGCTTCCTAAACAGACAAACATGCCTTTAGAATTCAATAGCCTCTCAATGATTCAAACTGTTTATAAGATGAATCCTACTTTATACTGTGGAAAGTTCAAATAAAGCCCACAATTGATTTTTGTTTATTTTTATGTTCTGCCTATTTGTTACACGCACTCACGCGCTCGCGCTACCAAACACTCTTGTCCACTCACACCACAAGAGATACTTAAACCCGTGACCTCTCCTGATACTCGTGAGAATTTACCACTAAGGTACGGCAACAAGTGCAGGCCCATAATTGGATTATTAGACTTTAGTGTTTAGGTTTTCGGCACGGCAACGAATGCAGGCCTATGATTGGATTATTGGATTATTCCAACAAATATGGTAAAATGTCCAATTCCATAGATTTTTCAGCCATCTCCACTTCAACGGAAACTGTGAAATAAAATGCTTGGATGATTAAAAACAAAAATATAATCGAACAAACATATTTTTTGTAAACAATCTTGACCATTCATATTAAAAAACCATTGATCAAATGGTTAATATCCATCAAACCGATATAATCTTCGCATGGTAGCCCATGAAATGTGCGCCCGACCTATCTAAATGAATGGATTGGATTATCTAAAGTGTCCCAATGCAAGTTGGAGCACTGTAACTTATAGTGCCATGAGAGCACTGGAGCATTTCTCGCGCATGGAAACCGTTAATGAAGTTATGAATCAGAAGTACGGACCGAAGTTTCTCTGCTCGAGTGGCTGTAATAATCAGACCAAAGGGCAATATTTCTTATCGAATTAAAAGAAACAGGCCACCTCATTTCTTTCATCGAAATATGCCGTATTTTGGTAAATACTAGAGTCGAAATAGGGGTAATTCCGTCATTTCAAGATGGTTAAAGCAAAAGCCACTGATGTAATTTAGGACAAGAACAAGGGCATTTTACGTCCATCCCTAATACAAACAAAACAAGACGATAGACCGTTCGCCTTTTCGCCTCCTGAGTCCTGGCGATTGCCGTGAAAGTGTACTCGAGCGCTTTATTTACTTGTTTGTTATAATTATAATCAGATGCGCAAACAAATCAGGTGGGACACACAACCTAGATGCTCCGTGTAATGTCAGATCGGCCACCTCATCTGGTGGGGCCCATACATCAATGTTGGATGTGGACGACTGTCAATGGCTCTTACCCATCTGGTTATTTTGTGCACCTGCATATCCCACGGAATGTCTACAACACTTATTTTAAGTAGTGTGTAAAACGCCCAAGGTTGCTAGGGTCCATCACGTTTTATATGTCAAATCTAATCGGTCCATTCAGGTGAGAAGCATTATTGGACCGTATATGTGAAAGATAGTTTGATTAGATGCTTTTAAGACCACACAAATGGGAACAATGTGAAATTGCACTAAGAATCACAGAATCGAAACGGTGTGGCTCGCGTGAGTTTTGAATCAGTTGATTTTTGTATATTGGCTTCATCCTCTTCAGTTAAATCTGATTTATGGTTTTGATGAAAGTTATAAGCCATGTTAGCCCCACATATAAACCTATGGTTGGCATCGCATCTCCATTTTTCCATATGATGTGGCCCATTGAGTTGTGTATCTATCTGATTTTTTATTTTTTATTTCCTTCAGACCTAACATTTGGGATAGAACTTGATGGACGGTGTGGATCTTACGTATTACAACTTGGTGGCTCCACAGGCTTGGTTGTCCAGTCCCCCACCCCACCTAATGATCAGAACACCCATCGTGCTATAGAAATACCATCTAAACCATTGGAGCGTGCCTGATGATGAGCGGCGTGGAAGTTGCCACGTGTGAGATGCGAATGCGAAAACGGCTCATTAATGTGCACGCAGAGGATTTCTCATTTCATTTCGAGAGTGATATGACACGTGTTTGCACCTTATGCGCGGATTTTTTGCACTTGGGGCCATGGTTCAGTAATCCAAACCGTTGGTCTGTTGTATCCCACCGTAGACCGATTTAGAGTGAAATTTCCTTTGTAAAAATTTTAACCGTTCGATTAGTCACCCATAATAAACTGTTACGGAGAACTGCATCAGCGGTGAAATATAATCGGTCTTGATATTGGTTTATGAAATCTTCAAATATAAGATCTTTTCCGTTAAAATCATCATTGACAGAAGGTATCAAAATACCAACGGCTTGGATTATAAAATCATGTGAATCATTCGTCAGAACTAAAACGCATGTGTAACATGCAGAGATACAGTGCCACGTATTATTCTTACATTGAGAGAGAGTCTAGCTCCGTTGGATATACAGATAGAGAGAGCTACTGCTACAGGCCCATCTCCACCGTGAAAGAGAGAGAGAGAGAGAGACAATCGCCACTTCTTTTTGCAGTGTGTTATATTTGATAGCTAGATTTGCCTTATTTTTCGTCTCAAGCTTTAAGACGAGCATGCCAATTGTACGGATGATTTGGATATAATACATACCTCATTATCAAACTCAAAGACTGACATTAATATAGCAGCTACGTAACCTGCGCAAGGTACACCAGTTGATCTGCTTCTCCTCTCTCTCTCTCTCTCTCCCGGAAGGAAGTGGATTGACTGGTACACCTCCTTTTTATCACTGCTGTATTGACATCGTTAAGTTCTATGGGTCTGATCCTCAAGTATGTGTTATATACAAGCCGAGCATGGCTTAAGACTTGAGACGAAAAGTAAAACATATATAACTATCAAGTGGACCACATTGCAAAAAGTAGTGAGGGATTAACCGTTGACCATTAAAACCTTTCTAAGTCATGGAAGCTCTGGATCAATATGAAATTTGTTTTTTCTCTTCATTCAGTCATCGTGACCTTACGAGCAGATTAGATGGAAAATGAATGTTATATTGGGCCTAAGAATTATTTAAAGGTGAAAATCATTATCTCCGCTGCAATTTGTGGTGTGGTCCATATGATCTTTGCATATGATTCACTTTTTGAATAATGCTCTAAAATGATCTCTAAAAATAGATGAACGGTATAGATATAATAAATAGATCACTTAGAGCCCATGTAATTTTGATCTCCTTTGAACCGTTGGTACAACTCGGAGCTCAAGGAGCGTCAGTGCTCTTCTTCGCATGACACGTACCTACAGCAGCGATAGAGCTGGTGTGTGGTACACCAGCCAATCCGCTTACGAGAGAGATTGCTGTTGCTGCGGCTGCTGGTACTGCTACTGGTAGTGGTAGTGTTACATACCTATCTCCATTAATGCTGGGAAAAAGGACCAAAGTCTTCAACGAAGAAGAACATGTTATAGCTCTAACATCCTCCATGAAAACCCACTTCACAAATCCAAAGATTTCCATTGAAAACGCTCTCATTATTAGAAAAATCATGAATTTCACATTTCTCCTTCATGGGGTTTCTCTAGCTTGCTGAAAAATTCAAATTTTCCTGCTAAAACAGATCTTTACTCCTCAAAAAGAACTGTTTTTGTGCATTTCTTCTGTTGCTCTTTCTTGGGTTTTCTCCAATTTGAAAAAAAAAATAAAATCGCTTCTTAGTCATCTAAAGCTGAAATTTCCAGCATATGCTCTGTATTTCCTTCTGGGTTCTTCTCTAGAGTAAAAAAATAAAAAATCCTCAGCTGAAGCATCGAATCTTCTTTTTTTTCATATGATTCTGTCTTTTTCATGGCTTTTCTCTGACTGAAAAGGCTCAGTATTTCCATTGAAATCACCTCAAAAGCCATCTTCTTTCCTATCAATGGCATATTCTGGAGCATTTCTAATCGTTGCCCTTTCATGGTTTCTCTTAATTTCCGATACACATCAATTGCAATCCTCCCAAACCGAGGTTCTTCAGCAGCTTAGGAAGCAGTTGGAATACCCAAAACCGTTGGAAACTTGGAATTACATGGGGGACCTCTGCAACACGACTTCCTCTCCAGCTTTACGCATTGCATGCGTCGGGAATTCTGTCACGGAGCTCCATATCATGGGCGAAAGGTCCGCCAAGGTTAGTACATTCGACGATGGCTCTTCAGTCCCAAATCAGACTCTATCACAGGATTTCTCAATAGATTCTTTCGTCACTACTCTGACGAGGCTAACCAACTTGAGAGTAGTCAGCTTGGTCTCAATGGGGATATGGGGCCCGCTTCCTGATAAAATCCATCGTTTGTATTCGCTTGAAGTTCTTGATTTGAGTTCGAATTTTCTGTACGGTTCGATTCCTCCCAAGATTGCTGCAATGGTAAAGCTTCAGTCTTTGACACTGGATGGCAATTTCTTTAATGACACGGTCCCAGATTGGTTAGATTCGTTCTCGAATTTGACGATGTTGAGCTTGAAGAACAATCATTTGAATGGGCCATTCCCACCATCAATCGGAAGAATCAGGACTCTTACTGATCTTGCTATGTCGCACAATCATATATCCGGTGGATTACCTGACTTGAGCAGCTTAACTAGCCTTAAGGTATTGGATTTGAGAGAGAACAGATTAGATTCTGCATTACCGCTCATGCCCAAGGGGCTCATCACCGTTCTGTTGAGTAGGAATTCATTTTCCAGTGAAATTCCTCAGCAATTTGGTGAACTGAATCAGCTTCAACGCCTCGATCTCTCATTCAATTTTCTCCGAGGAAAGCTGCCTGCAGCACTGTTCTCTTTACCGAACATCAGTTATTTCAATTTAGCGTCCAATATGCTAAGTGGGTCACTGCCTGGCAGTCTAAGCTGCAGCGGTGAACTTGGGTTTGTTGATATTTCCACTAATAGATTGACGGGTGGATTGCCTTTGTGCTTGAGTTCTAATTCGAACAAGCTGTTTGTCAAATATGATGGGAATTGTCTGTCTGTCGATCCTCAGCATCAGCATAACGAATCATATTGCGAAGAAATCGGTGTAAAAAAGATGTCTGGTGCCAACAGGATAGGGGTGTTGGTTGGTGTCATTGGGGGAGTTGCTGTTGTTTTGTTACTACTCGGCCTTGGATTTCTGGTTTTCTACAGAAGGTATCGTCTGCGAGGGAAGTCAGAACAGCATCTATTGCCAAAGCCTGTTCTGGAAAACAGATCGATGGGATTATCCTCTGAAGTTCTTGCAAATGCAAGTAGGGAGCATACTTCTGCCTTTTCAGCTTGATTTATTGTGTATTTTTCACTTAAACAGTCTTCAAGAGTCATTGGTTGTTTGTTTTATGGTTAGGCAGACTATGGCCTTTAATGACCATTTTCTAAATGGTGGTGATTCATGCACCGTACGGGTGGCATATATGTTGGGCAATCCAGACTGTCTGGATGGATCTAACCTGAAGATTGGACTAGTCAGATGATCTTAACTATCTGATTATGCCCATTGAGTTTGGACTGCTGACCAGTTTATTTTAGCCACCCATTGGATGGTTGCTGATTGGACGGTTAAGGTCATTGAATGGGCATAATTTTCAGCCTAACCTCAATCCAATTGGACCACCCAATTTGGACAGTCTACACTTGAGATTGATGTATGTGTATGTGGTGTTTATGGTGGGTAAGCGATCGCCACTTAAATGTCGTAGCAGACACAAACAATGCTCTTGTCTGCTTTTTATTTGGCAAAATCCGAGAAGAATCTTTTTACTGTTTTTTCTTTTATACTCCTCTTTTTCTCAGTCTGACCTTGCCAAACTCTTCTTAAGAGGCTCTTTCCTACTCTCGAAATGAAGCAAGTTCGATTACATGTGGCCATCCCACAGTGGCTATGATGTTTGGTCATTGTGTGGGTAGTTAACCGTTATCCATGCCCTGCCCCCCCCCCCCTCCCTTTTTGTAAATTTCACATAAAGCTTGTTATTGGGGCAAAAAGATAAATTAGAGAACAGTGGTTCTCTAACAACGATTTTATTGAGAAAAAAAATACAGTAGTATGGGGACCACTGAAGATAAATAGCACTACAAACGCAATCGGCCTAAGACCACATGCCCAGAACAATAAGCCCCCAATAAACCCAATACATTAACAAAGCTAACCTTTCTATAGTGAGGTCTGATTTGGAACATGGGGTAACAATTGAATGGGATTCGCTATTTGAACAGAGGTTTGCTGGAATACATCCCGACATATTGAAATACTATCCGTAGGGACTTTAGCCTTTGAATTCTGGTCATCTTCCAATGATCTAAATTGTTTATATGACTAAGTTTCACTTTGTATGGTGGAAAGACAACAAATAAAAGATCTCAATTGGATTATTTCAACCCTTAATAATTTGAATTTTTTTGCTTTGAACATGAACAATCACCATAACCTTTGTATAGTCATTGGGTTGAAAAATTCAATCTGAGTTTTTTCATGTGCATGCCCCATCCAAGGGGATCCCAATCAAATAAGCAGCTGCGTCATTTAAAAAGAACCATATCCAATGGCTAGATTCCTGACATATCTTAGTGTAATATGTTGGGATGTATTCAAGCCAGGCAAACCTCATTTGAACATGGTAATCTATTTACAAAATGCTGTTTCTTGTTATTGCTGTTCATGTTTATGAGCACTCATAGAAGCAACAACCTCATCAAGGCTAATTGTATTTATTCCTGTTCACAGGAACCAAGCCAGATGCCTCGAGCCCATATTTCTTTTCATATTGCAGAAAATAAGAAAA
The DNA here is from genome assembly GCF_029962835.1 of Magnolia sinica. Taxonomy (NCBI): domain Eukaryota; kingdom Viridiplantae; phylum Streptophyta; class Magnoliopsida; order Magnoliales; family Magnoliaceae; genus Magnolia; species Magnolia sinica. The sequence goes on from NC_080577.1 coordinate 93,020,658, forward strand.
TTAGAAATAAAGCATAGAAACTTAGAAAATGGAAAATGTGTAGAAGTTAAAATTTCTTATGGCTAGAGATTATTTAGCAAAGCACCTTTTTCTTTAATTTTACTCCAAAATTTTGGCAATGATGTTATGTAAAGCATAACTGGAACTTGATTAGTGATTAGGGTTCCAGATTTAGTATACATACACAAGTTTATCAAATAGAATAAGAGGATTAGATATCTAAAGCGTACCTTGAGCCATGTGAACTGTGATGTGACAAGGCACACAACAACACTTGAAGATGATTGGTCTTGAAGATGAACGGTCTTGATTTGCAGCCAATGCATCTGGGCCCACTTTCTTATTTCTCTTCTTAATGTGTGTGCTAAGGATGGGCAGCCACACATGATGTAGGGCATGTGAGGGCCAATGAGCTTCCTTTATTTATAGCCATTGGTTTCTTTCTCATCATAAAAACCAAGAACCGTATTCTCATTCTTTTGCCCTCTTAAATGTTAGTCCATAAAGGATGAAGAAATCGATGGGAGTTAGTTTGTTTAAAGCCCACGTTTTAGGAAAAGGTGAAATTCCATGTATTGCATATGGCCCACCATTTAGGTTCTAACATGTTATGGTGTGTCTGGCTTGATTTAGACTAAAGATGAAGGTGGAATTTAGATGGACAATTAACTTTCAGAGATGAAAAGATGCACTGTCTAGAAAGAGGAGAAAGTAAGCTGACGAGCTAATGTGATCAGAGAAAGTATCTTGAGTAGTAAATTTGGCGATAATTGAATAATCTTTAAACTTCATAAACATTGGCTACAGATGCAATACATATATTGCATGGAAGAAGTGATGCAGGACATGGAAATTAAATATGATATGCGAGATTTCAGGCTTAAGATCACGTTAGTTCAGAAACAATTACACAAATTCCATATCCCACATGAAAGTCCAAACATTTAATTAAGAGGAATCTATGCGGGTCCAGGCTTACACATGATAGGGCTGGATCAATAAAAATTATGAACCAAATGATACTCAAAGATAAGAAATAATCATCCACACATGCATAGTAATTAGTCCATAATCCAAGGGATTTAGAAATTCCAATTCGGGGAACCCTAGGGTAAGAAAAGGGGCATAAAATTAGAGATTTGAGTAATTTAGGATTAGGTTTAGGGATTTTGGGTGAAAGCGGAGTGAAAGAGAGGAGAGAGACGAACCAGAGAAGTACCGCACGTGTGGACAACAATAATGGCCCAAATGCACGTGCGTGTGATCCGGCCACACGTGTGTGGGGCCCACTATTAAGAAAAAGGCTACCTTGGCCTTGGTCGGCCAGGGATGGACTCTAAAACTCCCAAATCTCAGCTCGATCCGATGTACAGTTTGTGCGTGGTGCTTCGCCAAAGTTTCAGCCCTCCTGTAGGGTCAGATTCTGAAATTCTGTTGTGGGGAGGAGAATTGCTGCAATAGATGATTGATTCGAAGTGTAGATGATGGAGTGAGATGAGAAGAATGGATGGTAGAAGATGGGTAGTAGAGATGACGATGGATGGGGGCGAATTGGGATAGATGTGGCTTCGTACCATGGTAGTTAACCCTTCGATGAAGGGAGGGCTTCACACCCAATTAGGCTTCACAACTCAGAGAATAGGAAAACACAGAATTTTTATTAATCTTCAATGAATCAAAAGAGCTACAAGGGGTGCCTAATTATAGGAAAACCCTACACCCCAAAACTCACGCCATGTGCGCAACATATTAATTGACGATGAAATAAACTAAAATAAAAACCAAACAAAGAAATTTAAAGCGTTCATGATGTTCTAAATAATAACAATAAGCAAAACCTAAAATATGAAATCAATCCGACTGGTGGGCCACGATCATGAGATCTCATGATGGACTTTTCTTAACTATTGGGCCTACTCTTTTGAACCAAACTTCGTCTTCTAATTAGGAGGCCCTCCCTGGACGTCGTCATCAATTCAGATCGACGGTGGGGTCCTCTTTCTTCTGGCGTACGTGCGTAGGGGGCGGCGTGCGTGCGCATGTGCGCGTGATGTCCCCATCAAGAAGATTGTGATATTTTCATTGCTCTCAATAAATGGAGATACAAGAAGATTTTGTCTGCAGTTTCACAGAAATTGCGATGGGTAGAGACATAACCACAGGGAACAGTCAAACCTGCTCCAATGATATTTCAGGGTTCCTAGACCAAAAGTTGTGAACCTGTACGTGTGTGTTTGTGTGTCAATGTTTAAATGTAATGACTAGCCAGAAAAACAATAAAGTTACAGGTCTGGTCTTGAAGTAAGAGGAATTTCACAAATCCTCGGCCGAAGGATATGCACAGTATAATTGAGTTTTCAGTTTGGACAAGGGAGGCTAATGATTTGGATATCCAGACCATGGTCTGTTTGGCCCCAGAATGGATGGACCATGCCCCAAAAATCTTGCGGATTTTAAAAGATCATAGCTACTGATCCTTGCCCATTGATTCAATTGAGTGTGGATTCTTTCAGTCTTTCTGTATTTCTTTTCTTAACTGTCTATTTGGCCACGAATTGAAAGATTAGTTATCCTGTCGAATATTTTGGGTCTTAATACATCCACGGCGGGACCCGGTAGACCGGTGGTCCAGAGCACTGAACAAGGGGCTGTAATTGTCAAACTGATAACCTGAGTATACTGTGCAGATCCTCGGGGTTGAGGATCCTATAATTCCTTGAAGTAGTATGGGCATACATGTATACCCACACCACCAACAACAAATCAATTATATAGTATCTTCAATCTTTATCCTACAATGTTGTAAAAATTTTAGTTTGTCTCTTAATACCTGCACTATTATCTAAGTTCAGGTTTGTTTATCTCATGTACATGTATGGCCCTGCCCTTCCAGTTGCAGCAGACATGCTGATGTGGCACATGTGCACATGATCTGAGCGATCCATTGGTGAGCCACAACATGTAGGTTGCATGACCCAAAAAACAGGCCAGTTCAGGCATCAGGTTAGCCGCAATGTCCAAACTAATGGATGAATAAAACAAATTCTTTTTCTGGCTATCCATTTACACATCAGGGCCCACCTGATGACTTGACCTGCCATATTTTTGGGCAAGGCAATCTACACAAGGTGATCACCAGATGAACTACTTGGATCTTGCACATGCTCTGGTATACAGATGGGCAAGGCTATAAACGCACGAGGGCATAGCAAATCTCATCTATATTTCCTTGGAATATTGTATTGCAGAATATGGAGAGAGTTGGAAGTTGATAATGGTTGGACTTCACTCTCCAGCTTGAGGAATGTTATGAATATTATCAGTTTTTGTTTTCACATGGGGTTATGAGATTACACAATGAAGCTGTCTCCTTCTTTACCCATTTCACCATTATTTTCAATAGTTCATGTCATGTTTCTTTTTGGCTATTCTAGATGTTTGTCAAGTTGTCTAACAGTAATTTCTTTATCTGTAAGATTATTGTTTTGGGGTCTCTTGGTGCATCTGTCACATTCTATGATTTCTATATCTTATGAAGAGGTTTGCTTGATTACATCCCTACATATTGCAAAGTGATATGCTGGGACTTTAGCCATTGGATTGGGTTTTCGTATCAATGACCCAAACTGTTTATGTGGTAGGTCTCGCCTTGAACCTGGATGCCTGAAAATTTTATCAGATCGGATATTTCAATCCTTTGATTGCACAATGGTTATGGTGACTGCCCGTTTTCCGTGCAAAAGACCCAAATTTCAAATGGTTGTAATAATCCAATAGAAGAGATTTTATTTGTTGTATCTCCATCATACTAGTTGAGATTCATCATATAAATAGTTAGGATCATTGGAAGACAACCCAAATTCAAAGGCTAAAGTCCTGATGTATCACATTGCAATGCATTAGGGTGTATTTGATCAAACCTCTCTTTTGAAGTGGATGGAATTTAATGCAGATTCTTTATGCCTTTTGTTTACTTGCTTGATTCAACTTTCTGATATGCGAAGAACGCTACATTGACACTCATAGTGGCCTTTGTTTCTAGTTTTTGACATTGGAAAAGAACTTTACGTGTTTGTAATAGACAAAGGTCAATGGGATTTGATGAGAATTTTCTGGTTCTTGTTTATATCAGGATTTATTTCTCAAGCAATGAAGCTAGGGACGCAGGGTTCCCCGCTGTTCCGAATGTTTTCTTTAGAAGAGTTAAAAGAAGCGACGAACAACTTCCATGAGTCAACGTATATGGGTGATGGTTCAATTGGGAAGGTACCAATCACTAACTAAAAAGTATGCTTTTTAACATGTCATCAAAATGTTAGTTGTCGGATATGGACTTTTTCCTTGTTCTAAATGACCATCTTTCTCGTTACAAGTTACAGCTGAAAATTTTTTTTTCAAAGAAGATACCTACAACTTACAGCACTCTAGAGGAAGATCCTTATCCAGTATTTAGTTGTTGGGTAGGGATTGAATAAAGAAGATCTGCATCTATATTACTTCCTTGGAGTAGGAAAATTCCAACTTGCTTCTGTTGCACTGCATGGGGAATGTGTCCGTTTCTCTTATGGTACAGGCTTTAAGGCAGGCTGCAACTTCAGACAAGATCTAACTACACCTGTCATTACCTTCATCCAAGGGGGTTCTAGTTCATGAATTTTTTATTTTATTTTATTTTATTTTGTTTTATTTTTTTGAGAGATCTAGTTGATGAACATTTGCTTTAATGGTTCAAGTTAGGTCCAACCTGGACAAGTTGACTTGGATTTGGTACTACCCAATCTGGTTCGATACCACAAGCAGCTCCCCCTCCGTGAGTCGGGCCAATACACCCCTAGACTTGGGCACAACCTTATTCAAAACCGAATGAGTCAATCCTTCTCTGAGTCTACAAACCATGTTTGTTTTGTGTGTTTGTAGGGAGAGGGAATGGTAAGCCACCTTTTTCATGATCACTTTGGGGACCTATTTCAAACTGTGGGTTATGCGAGATTCCTAGAAGAATGAAGGTGAGTAATTGATAAATTTATGAATAGTGCAATTATCTATTCAGCTTCAATTAGAGGGAGCAATAATGGCATCAAAACAGTTGGCCTGGTCAGGGAGTAGGGGGAGGTTGTGATGACCGATTTCTTTCCTTCAAGACCCATAAGTAGGTTGGAAGAGATCCAAATGGTGTTACCAAAATCAAGTTGAGGTTCATGCCATGTTAGAAACTGCAGAGAATTGTTTGGTCATTTATGGTGCTCTCCTATTGTTGAGAGAGACTCTATCAGTTCTATTCGGTAGGTGATTAGTGTAGTAGTCTGGTGGCATCCAGTCGAAGTTTTGGCTTTGGAGGAGAGCTGTCACCTTAGCAATATGCCAATATCTGGGTTTATTATTATTATTATTTACCTTCTGTTTTTCCCCAGTCTGATGTGCTATCTTGATCTTGTTTTCTTCTTCTTGTAAGTTCCCTTTATCTTTCAAATAAGCAGTGTAAATAAACATCTTCAATATCCCTAAAGTCCTTTTTTTCAGATTGGTTCTGAAGTCCACTTACTTGCGACCACTCTGCAATACAATTTGAAGTAATGTCTCCAAATCTGAACTAGTGTTGAGCAATTGGAGGTTCACACCTGACACTGGAAAGCTACAACAAGAAATCATGCTTTAATATTGGATACTGATGTGGGAATGGGATTACTGAAAGATAACCCAAAAATCTTTTGAAATATTCATTTCATGCGAATATTCTTCTATCAGGGGTTGGAGCATCAATCTTGAACATGGATGAGATCATGATAATTCCACAGAAGATATTTATTTACTTCTGTGAAAGCACTCATTTTGGACTTCTCTGTGAAAGTGAGTTTTGTGGAACAGAGTTCTTAAGTGAACATGGGATCCAAACACATGAACCTAGAGTTCCATGCATCCGAGCAATCCCCAAGCACCAGTTGTTTCTGAAGGAAATAAGCTCGCACTCAGGAACCTGATACTATTAACAAGAATTAATATGCAAGAACTAGGAAGATGTGAAAGGTGAGGAACTTCGAAATTTACATCAAAAAGAAAAGAAAAGAAAAAAAAAACTTGGACATTGGTGCCAAAGTCTGCTGACTACTGATGGTGACGTTGTTGTTTGCAAGATGGAGTCAGTTGTAAGGCCCAAGGAAACATGGGAAGGGACTGGATGAGGATTTGGGTGGTTGCAAAGAGCTTCAATTGAGTTTCAGGGATTGGATTTTGATCCATCATAACCTTGAGTGTCATCATAAAACCAACTACCATAAGGCAAGTTTCGATCATGCATGCACATGTTATAAATTAATGAATCAGATGGAGGTAAAGAAATGCTTTTCTATACAAATGAGAACTTTAGTTCATGTTGCTTGCGAAAGAATTCTGTTTATGGGTTAAAAAGGTATCCATGGCCTGACTCGATAGACACTATTCTGTCCTAAGATAAAGTTATCTCTACTATGTATAACACCAATACCTCTGGACATTTTTGCCCTCACAGTTAGTCTTCACAGCATTGATTAGGGGAGGGTAAGTTCGTCATAAAAATGTAGCTGCTTAGCAAGGATCCTTTGAGATTTTACCTCAGAAGCGACATCATAGATTTCACTCACTTCCTTTCACTTGCGTATAGCCCTCATGGACCTCTCCTTGTGTAGCCGATAGCTACCTGAAGTGTCTAATTATGAGACCTTGTGACAAAGGCTCTGTGGCGCCCAACTTGATAACTATGTGACATCCACTTCATACATCTATTATGCAGGCTTGTATTAGGATTTCAGCCCAAAAAAATAGGTAGATGAGGGACTAGAGAGGGTCATAGCCATGGTGTGCTGTAAAGGCCGTTACGTAAGGGTAACGGTGGCAACCGTTACGCGTTACGGGGTCATAACGGCCGTAACAGTTACTATGGAAAAAATGACCCATAATTGCCGTTAACAGCACGCTACGTCCCATATAAAGGCCAAAATAGCCCCGTAATTGTCTATTACGGGGCAGATACAAGTTTTTCATACTTTTTAATCAACATTACAGGGCAGATACAGGTTTTTTTCAATTAAAAGAAAAAAAAGAAGATCGTAATGGCCGTTATAGGGCCGTAACAACTGTTATGCCTTGTATCGTAAAGGTAACGGTGATGGCCGTTACGGCCACCATTACCGTTATGAAGCACCTTGGCCATAGCTAGGGAAACCGTGAGATGGATCACCTCCCATTCCCTTCTCTCTCTATGGCCTATGTATAGCTCCCACCTTTGCTTCTGCTTCTCTCCTTTTTTCTCTTTGCCGGGAATCTGCCTCCCATCTCTCTCTATCCTCTCCTCGCTCCATGTACATTTAGCATTGCTGTACTAACAAGATAAATACTATTTATGTTCTGCTTTAGAACATTTAACTATATGTAAGAATTGAAAAGGCGAGCTTAAGAAGTCCTTTGGGGGGGGGGGGGGGGGAATAGGACTATGTCAAATAATCATATAAAGTGCGGAATAATAAATAAATCAGAGATCTCAATCGCACTAGTATTGAAGCGTTAATTCAAACTGATTCGTAGGACAACTTTCACCCAAACAAATTAGGAAGGAGAACCTTATTTCACAAATATGATAAGAATCAAAATCTCAAACTGAGCAAGAGTAAATAAAACTATCTATTACAAACATTCACTACTTTTGCATAAAAGAAATTACAACCATTCACCACAAAAGTAATAAAAACATTCACCACAACACCAAGAATTATAGTGGTTCGGTGTGTCAACAACTATTCTTAACCAGCCACACCTACTCCACTCTCAAGATTACTAATCACGTAATCTTGGCTTTCACTATGAATAAGGTTTTCACAGGGTCGCCTTAAAAACCTGATACAATTGTGATTTTAACGGGCTATCACAAACAAAGAAACCCCTCTATGTGATTTTTAGGCAATCTCAGACAAAACCTATAATGAGATTTTCTAGCTATCTCATAAAAAAACAAATACAGAAAGTAAATTGATACTTATCTTCACCGTAGAAGATGCTGTAGTTGTAGAACGCATTTCTTGAATGACGAATGTTCAATGTTTAGTCCAATAGAAAAGGTCCAAGGTTTTATTTGACTTTAATTAAGTTTAAACCACAGGCTACTTGCATTAATTCCCTTAAATCTCAGTAAGAGTAAACACTCTTTTTTTAGAATCAGAATGGCCGAGTTTTGAGATGAAAGAATTAATGAAAAAGCTATAAAAAGATTATAAATATCGCTTAATAGCTTGACAATAAATGAGGTTTCTCTCTCTTGAATAAGGACTTTGATAGGCTTGAATTCTATTTTCGGATTGAGAAAGAACCTCTATTTATAGGCAGAAAGTTTGTTCCTTTGACTGGTCTGAGGCAGTCTTCGACTAGTCGAAGCATCGGATTCAGTTCCAACAAATTTTCAAATTCGAGCGGGATAAGATCTAACAGATCTTCGATTGGTCGAAGGACCTATTTGACTGGTCGAAGGTGATCTTCGACAGGTCGAACAGCCTCTTCGATTGGTCGAACAAGTTGAATCCGAACTAATTTTGGTTGCTGGACTTCGAGTCGAGGAACCTTCGACTATTCGAAGGTGGTCCTTCGACTGGTTGAAGATGCAACAGAAATTCTGTTATACTTCGGCCGTTGCTTAGACTTAGTCGAGAAATTTTTAGACTGGTCGAGGCAGAACTTAGGCTAGTCGAAACTCAACCTACAATAAGTATAAAAGCCCAAATTTAAATCAGTTTTGAAAGCACCTAAACCTAAGGTCTTTCTAGGGTTTATAATACCTGTAAGGACTGAATTTCATAGGACTAGAACTTCACACAGGAGCTTGATCTTCTACTAGAACTTTCAGTGGATCGAGCTAGGTCTTCAAGGAGCTTGATCTTCTACTAGAACTTTCAGTAGATCGAGCTAGGTCTTCAAGAAGCTTGATCTTCTACTAGAACTTTCAGTAGATCGAGCTAGGTCTTCAAGAAGCTTGATCTTCTACTAGAACTTTCAGTAGATCTAGCTTGGTTTTCAACTTAAGCTTGAGTTTGAACTTGAGCTTGAACTTGAGCCTGAACATGAACTTGACTTCAACTTGAACATGAGCTTTGACTTGAAGATCACTTTGCTAAGTTGTTTTGACAAGATGAAATTTGACAAACCAGGTGTAAAATGTGCTTTAAACATAATAGCACTTACAAGAATATTGTTTGGTGACACCACCAGACAAAATGTTAGATATGTTTTAAATTTGTAAATCGAGCTTGCTAGTTCAAGCATCAGTTATAAACTGTCAGAAGGACAATCAATCCAAATGTGCAATTAGTGTTGAACTAGTGTATTAGGAAGGTACTAGTCATGATCTTGTTTGTCTTCGCTGCATGGCTGCCGAAGAAACGGTTGATCACCTGATCCTACACTGTCCGTATATTTATCAGATCTGGTCTCCTCTTAAATCCCTTCGGAGTTTCATGGTGCTTCCCAGACACTTCAGGCCAGCTCTTGAAGGCATGGCATGGGGTTAAACTTGGTAAACAACGGACTCCAATATGGAGAATAGCCCTTCTTGCTATTTGGTGGATAGTTTGGGAAGAAAGGAATGGTAGATGTTTTAGAGATGACTCTAATTCGGTTGAGTCTGTTGTGAGCAGAGCTATAAAATCTATGTCTGAATGGGTTGCTAATGTAGATTCCCTAAGGGGATGTAATTTTCTTTTCTTGGTAGCTTAGGTGGTCCACCCTCTCAGTGGCCCCGTTCTCTCCTTATGTTTTCCTTTTTCTTTTTTAATATAATTGTCGTGACATTTCAAAAAAATAAATATAATAATAATAATCTGACATCTTGATCCAACAAGAAGCAGAAAATCATCACATATTCCTGTGCAGTAGCATTGGGCAAAGGCAGCAGTATTGGCTTGAGTACCTTGGATTTTTACAACTGCATTGATACATACCTCCAGCTTTGATTGTTGAGCCAACCTGGATGAGATTAGGGGTGCAACATACCGGGTCGGGTTGGTTTGAGTGTCAACCTGAGCTTGATCCCACCTGAAGAGGAGCCAACCTGCAACTTGACCTGATCAAATTCCAACCTGTGGTGATTGAGCCGAACCCAACCCAAATTCCTCTATACTCAACCCCAACCCAATCCAACCCAAATACATATGATTATTCCCAATCTACATAACCCATTCTGAATTTACTCAACCTGAACCCAACCTGAGCACCCAGAGAACCCGACCCAATCTGACCTGAACTCGGGTTGCGTCAGTCGGGTTCAGGTTGACCCTCCTGAACCTAAGTTGCAGCCCTAGATGAGATCTCATCGAGATCAACATGATTCACAAAAGATGCAGTTCAGTCACATAGGCCTGTGTGATAAGCAGTTTTGAAAACGAGTGTACCCAAAATGTGCCAATTTAGTTAATTTTTACTTGAAACATCTTGCTGTTGTACTCTTAGCAATGCAAATGATTGTGTACAGCTGTTTGTTTGAATGGTTAGCTCAAACTTACCCAGTAAACTCTTCCCTTTTCAGCTCTATAAGGGAAGATTGGATAATGGGAGCTATGTCGTAATACGGTGTTTGGCATTCTTTAGGAGATATCCTTTTCAAAATCTTAAACTTCGGTTGGATTTACTCTCAAAGCTTCAACACCCACATTTGGTCTTTCTTTTGGGGCACTGCATTGATTGTCCCCAAGATGATTCAACCATCAACAGAGTCTTTCTTATTTATGAGTATATACCCAATGGGAATCTCCGTTCTCATCTTTCTGGTACGTATGTGAGATAGAGCTTTGCTAAGGGCACATGCATGTGCAATAGAGCTTGTGTACATGCCACACATGTGCCATCATGGCACATACGTGTGACCTAATCATCCATCAGGGTGGTCTGATCTTGTACATGTTTTTTCCAAAAATAAAATCTGGTCCAACTAGCATGTGGGCCCCAATATTGGAAACATGTGGATGGGTTGGAAAACTTACAGCTAAGTTTTTCGGAGCCATACATTTGTTTTGCAAACTGTAGTCCACCTGACCAGTGGATTGACCTGTTCTTGGGCTAGGGCTGCAATATAGAGGTATTGTTCTGATGGATGGATTGGTTCTTGGACCTAATGTGCCATGCTGGCACATGTGTGGTGTGTAGATCAGCTTTATTGCAAGTATGTGTGGGATTAGCAAAGTTTTATGAGATATGGTGGATACTGTATATACATTTATATAGTCTTTAAATGGGATTTCTGTCCTTTTAACTTCACTTATTTCTGCAGATCAGGATCCTGAGAATGTTCTTAAATGGTCAGAGAGATTGGCAGTTCTGATAGGTGCTGCGAAGGCTGTCCACTTCCTACATATGGGGGTAATTCCTGGTTTCTTCAATAATCGTTTGAAGATCAATAACATTTTGTTAGATGAGCATCGCATTGCAAAATTGAGTGATTACGGACTTTCCATTATTACTGAAGAAATCGACAAACGTGAGGTGGGTATTGAAGGTCCAAATAATCAATATCCTTCAAACAATTGCCACTTGGCTTCATGCTTTGTGCAACTATAATATGATTGCATCTTTTAATAGCGTTATTCTGCTTGATTTGTAGATGAGGGGTGATGGACATAAATCATCTTTTCTTGAAAGTAAATCTCGTTCATGGTAAGGGTCCTTTCTTGTTTCAAAGTTTGTGGTCTAAGGAAGTTCATGATGTGTGCTTATTTCATAACTTTGGGGATTGTGTTGTATAGATTAGCTTATGGGTTAGGTGGATCCAAATTCCATTGTTCTGATATATCTCTTCTTTGGGCAGGCCTTTGCCTAATATCTCTACCATAAGATGATCCTGGCTATCCGATGAAAATGGAAATTACCAGTAGTCCACATGCAATGAGGACCCAATTGGATGGTTAGGATTGTCCAGTAGGAGAGATTTTTTGGGTATCTCCGTTTCACCATGGGTCCCACCTTATGAACTGTTGGATCACCAAAATGTGGGCCCTACATGTACAGTTTGTTGGGCTGAGTAAGTTCTTGGTCCTTCAATTCTATATTTCCTGAAAAAATCTCTTGAACTAAAAGGATATGGTAATATGCATGCACAGCCTTTTTTTCTTTTTTTTTTTCTGCAAATTCGGCAGAAAAAAAAAAGGGACTTCATCATATTAGGATTCAACTCAATGAAATTGCACATGAAATTTTGAGATACTCCGATGTTAAATGCCTTAAAGGGTAATGGCCTTAACTCATCACTAATAACTCTTCTAAACATGATACCATTTCATGATAAGAGGAACATTTTCTCTCTGTGATCGGTTTATGGGTTTTACAACTTTGTAACCATGGTACAAGTTCGGCGGGTTGGAACTTTCATCTATTTTTGATTTTGGTATTCATCTTTGCAGGCAAACAACAAAATTAGAGGATGATGTTTATAGCTTTGGTTTCATACTACTTGAGACACTTATTGGATCTATAGTATCAGAAAGAGAAGAGGCATTTCTTCTTAATGAAATGGTATGCCAAAAATTTATCTGAATTCTAATCTTACATTTAGATCTTATTGAAATACTTCCATCCCCTTCTTTTTGGTGGGTGGGAAAAAGTAAAGAAACTTAGTGTGCATAATATCTTCTTGGTAAATTATTTATCAAAAAGTTATTTTACTTGTCCTTCCTTGCAAATTGAATATAAAATCAGTCAATGAAATTCAATGTTTGGAACTCCCATTCTTCATAGCTAAATGCATATCAATCCGTTCCAATTCTTTCTTTTCTATTGACTCTTTTCCGATCAAGATGTTTACAAGAAGATTCTTTAGTCTGAGTAAGAGGAGCAATTACGTGGTGTGAGATATCACAATTGTTTTAGGAACCCTAGATGCTACCGGAGAATTCATGTGAGGATTTTCCAAACCAATTAGGTATCAAGGTGTCCCGTATCGGTATCGGTTGGCGTAACGGTGACTTTTTTTTTGCCAAAAAAAAAATGAAAAAATATGGATTAAATCCGGAATATTCCAAGCATTCCAAATATGCATTCATTTATAAATTGGAACATGTTTATGGTGGTGTAACAGTCCACTCTTTGGTGAGAAGTTGTATCGGACTGTCTGATGAATTTATGAACCAGATAACCTGAATTTAACTACAAAATTCATATATTTAATTTTCTAACTATCTACTATCAATGATAGATATATTAGAATGAATGTAATATGAAAATATCTTACATTTAGGTGTTTGCAATTATTTTTGAGGGCCAAAATTCATGCGTAAATAGAAAAAAATATATTAAAAAAATATAAAATGGTACCCTAAATATGTAAAATGTACATTAACATGTTCTACTATGATTAACACATCATATGGCATCATTAGAACAGCAAAAGAATCATTAAAAAATGATTTTTCGAATTTTCAAAAAAAGGGCCGAAATAAATGCGTAAATAGAAAAAAATATAAAAAAAATATAAAATGGCACCCCAAATATGTAAAATGCACATTAACATGTTCAACTATGATTAACACATCATATGACATCATTAAAACAGCAAAAGAATCATTAAAAAATGATTTTTCGAATTTTCAAAAAAAGGGCCGAAATAAATGCGTAAATAGAAAAAAATATAAAATATATATAAAATGGCACCCCAAATCTTTAAAATGCACATTAACATGTTCTACTATGATTAACACATCATATGGCATCATTAAAACAGCAAAAGAATCATTGAAAAATGATTTTTCGAATTTTCAAAAAAAGGGCCGAAATAAATGCGTAAATAGAAAAAAATATAAAATATATATAAAATGGCACCCCAAATCTGTAAAATGCACATTAACATGTTCTACTATGATTAACACATCATATGGCATCATTAAAACAACAAAAGAATCATTAAAAAATGAATTTTCGAATTTTCAAAAAAAGGGCGAAAATAAATGCGTAAATAGAAAAAAATAAAAAATATATATAAAATGGCACCCCAAATCTGTAAAATGCACATTAACATGTTCTACTATGATTAACACATCAAGTGACATGATTAAAACAGCAAAACAACCATTAAAAATTGATTTTTCGAATTTTAAAAAAGGGGCCAAAATTCATGCGTAAATAGAAAAAAATATAAAAAAATTATTAAATGGCACCCCAAATCTGTAAAATGCACATTAACATGTTCTACTATGATTAACACATCATATGACATGATTAAAACAGCAAAACATATTAAAAAAAGTATAAATACCTATTTTTGACGAATTTCTGAAAAATGGCTCACCGAGCTTTGATTCAAAAAAATCTGTAATATAATGTGTTTTTATCTCAAATACCTAGCCAAGGTTGGTCGAAATTAGTAGTAGTAGGAGTGAGAAACAGTTTGGAAGCAAAAGGTTTCAAAAAAACAGCAAAAACAGAGCTTTAAATGAAAAAAAAAAGGTTACCGTTACGGGCCGTTACGGCCGTTACACCCTGTAACGGGCCCGTATCGGCCGATACGGGTACAAAATCGGGTATCGGCCGATACGACCCCGAAACGGGTAACGGTTCCCACCGTTACCGTTACGTATCGACCGTAACGGCCGATACGTAACCGTTTTGGCACACCATGTTAGGTATGGGGTTGCACATAAGATAGAGTTTCAGTCTCTGTTAGAATTCTAGCATATGTACTTTCTTTGTATATTATAAATAAAATAATAGATTGATAGATACTAAAGTCCAAATATAGTATCTATTTTGGATTATGGAAGATTGACTTATTCTTTGTACATAAATATCAACCTAAAGGGGATCCGGAGAGTTTTTATTGATTCGGTCGAAACAAGAGGGAATATATGTTATTCCATCAAATTGAACCGAACGACTTTGTCTTTTTCATTATCTTACGTGTTCTCACTATAACATCTGGTCTTGGGTGTCTAATGTATCGGGAAAAAAATTTGTGTTTCCAATTTCTTCGTTGGTGTTGTAATTCTTTAGGCTTCAGCCTCTTATCAATAAAATTATCACTTATAAAAAAAATAAAAAATAAAAATTTGTAGATGGCAATATTTAATGCAAATGAAAAACTCATATAAACATAAGAACTAGTCCGTTTTAATCATCATCATTATTATCATAGCCTTTTCACCACAATTTTTTTTTTTTTTGGCTTTATGGATCCTACAAAGGCCCTAGCTTTGCTAAGTGAACAAGCATTCATATCTCATCTACCACCTCGACCCAAGTCCTTCTACATCTTCTCCTCATCCTCCGTTCGGGACTTCGAGCATAATCAAACTTCACCTACTTCTTGGTCCATGTCTATTGCTTAGCACATAATCAAGCCATCTCAAGCTACTCTACATCATTTTATCTCCCATTGGAGCTACTCATAGGCTGCTTTGGATGATCTCATTCATGGTCCTATCCTTGCTAGTCTGATGGGGACATCATGCGCACGTACACACTCCCCACCCTACGCACATAGTCAAGGAGGAGGAGGGCCCTACTATCGATCTTGATCGACGACGACATCTATGGAGGACCTCTTAGTTAGGGGGCTATGCTATGGGGCATTGGAGTGGACCCAATCATCATGTGGATTCCGCCATTGGATCTCATGATCGTGGCCCACTACCCTAGATGATCTAGGATTTTGAGTTTTGGTTATTATCATTATTGGAAACATCATGAATGGTTTTGATTACGTAGATTAGTTGTTATTTTTGTTACTTCATCTCCAAGCATGTGCACATAGCGTGACTTTCGGGGTTTAGGGTTTTCTTATAAATAGGCAACCCCATGTAGGTATTTTTCATTGAAGTTTATGAATAAAATCCTGCATTTTTTCTTCTTCTCTATCCCTCTGAGTTGAAGAAGCTAATTGGGTGCGAAACCCTCCCTTTCTCGAAGGGCTAACTACCGTGGTGCAAAGCCACAACCATCCCAAATCGCTCCACCTCCTACTCTCCACTTCCATCATCTTCCATTGCCCTCCCATCTTCAGATTCACCTTTGTTTTGTGCTCAAGTTCTCCTCCACAGTAGATTTTCATATTCTAGCCCACCAGAGGGGCTGAAACTTCGGCGGAGCACCACGCACACACTGGGCAGCGGATCGACACGAAAATTGGTGTGAGAGTGGGCCTCCCTTGGCCGACCAAACTCTAGGAGTCGTTTTCCGATTCTGTGGGCCCCACACACGTGCGGACAGGGACTCACGCACGTGCGCCTGGGCCAGGTTACTGTCCTCACGCATGGATCGTCTCAGGTTCTAGATTTTTTTTTTCTTTTTCTCATCTCTCGCCTTAAATCCCCAACCCTAACCCTAGATAATCCCAAATTCCAAGTATTTCCAACTTTTGCAAACCCTAGATTTTTCCCTGAATTGAAACATGGTGAATCTCTTGAATTGGAGAACAATCCTTTGCAAGATTGGATGCATCTTACACTCCTTTGGGAATTATTTGGTTTATAATTTTATTTGATCCAGCCCTAAACTTGTGTAGGCTTGGACCCTGTAGATTCCCCCTGTTGAATGTTTGATTGTATGTGGGAAGTGGAATTTTGTGGTTGTTTGAAATTAGTATGATCTAAAGCTTGAAATCTTGCATGTCATATTTAATTTCATGTCCTGCATCAAATTTGGTATTAGAGCTTAGGTTTTTCATAGGGGAATGCATTGCATGTTTAGGGTTTAGTTTATTTATGTCTATTTTGCATCAAGTTTCATCATATAGGGTTGTTTAGGACCCATCATTCACGATATGGGCTGCTGAATTTTCTGTTGTCAGAAAATCCCCAACTTTCGTGGCTGAATTTTCTGTTAACAAATTATTTAGGTAGTTATATTGCTGGAATTTTAGTAGCGTTGTGTGGTTTCCCTCATATAGAGTCCTCTAGGATCATTTAGTCCTATTTAGATGCATATAGTTGTATTAGAGGGTCTTTGAGTTGAGTGAGTGGTTGTATGCCCACACGTACTGGTCGTGGTTTTGGTTTGCACCCTACGCTAAACATGGAGCAAATGAAAGAGTCAATGAACAACATAACCCGATAGTTTGAGTCTTTGGGTAGGCGCTTGGAACAACGTATTGACCAACGCTTTGAACAGCTTAATGTGCGCGTTACCCAACTAGAGACCTCCACCTGGGCAAACCCCACCATTGGGGAAGATGCCCAATCTCAGGCAGGTGGTCAGGAGGATAGACAAAGGAATGGGGGTGGCCAAGGAATGGGTCATGGGCGTGCGCCCGTGCACCCACGCTGCGATGGGTATCATGATCATTATGACCCAGATGCGCAACACCTTAAGGGAGTTAGAGCAGAGGCCCCTACATTTGATGGCCACTTGGACCCTAAAGCTTTTCTAGATTGGTTGGCTGATATGGACCACTATTTTAAGTGGTATGATATGTCGGATGCTCGTCGAGTCCGATTTGCTAAGATGAAACTTGTGGGCCAAGCAAAGAGGTTTTGGGCTACTGTGGAGCGAAAGAAAGGTCGAGGGAGCCCCCAATAGTCCATTAGGGAGAAATGAAAGAAACTCTTAAGGAAAAGTACCTTCCTTTCTCTTATCACTTGAGGTTTATTGAGGAATGGTAATCTCTTCGACAAGGTTCTATGAGAGTAGCTGAATACATTGAGAAGTTCGAAGAGTACTTGTCCCGATGTTAGGTTGAAGAGGATCTCGTACTCACTCTTGCTCGATTTAAGATGGGCCTCCGTTTTGACATTAGGAGAGTTACTCACTGAGGATATAGACACTCTTGAACAGATGTATCAAGTAGTGTTGGAGGTCGAGCAATACCTCAATGCATCTGTGGGAAGGTGGTTTGAGTTTCGTGATTCTGGTGCTAAGGCCAACCCTTCTGGGGCTAAGCCCAACATTGGATATTAATATAAGTCTTTCAGTAATTCTCATTCTAGGCCCAAGGATGATTAAGGGTAAATGAGTTGTGGGGTATAGCTCGGGCAAAAGTGATGCGACTAGGTGTTTTTGATGTCAGGGGTTTGGTCACTTTTCCCACTAGTGTGGCACGAAAGAGGGCACCAAGGTGTTCCTTATTGATGGGCAAGTAGAAGTAGTGCCCTCAGAAAGTGACGATGAGGAGGAAGAATATAAGCCAGTAGAAACCCCTAGTGATGAGGAAGAGGGAGCGCAAGAGTTTGTGACCCTTGTAATTGTGCGTTGCGCCTTTGCACAAGCCAAGAATATCGACGATTGACGCCGCAACACGATCTTCTATACTTACGCAAAATGTGGTGATAAGAGCTGCAAGATGATCGTGGATAGTGGTAGTCGTGTCAACGTGGCATTAACTAGCACTGTGAGCCGTTTGGGCTTAAAGCTCGAAGCCCATCCTCAACCCTACAGAGTGTCTTGGGTTGATGTAACTTCCATTCCAGTCTCGCACCGTTGTCTTATTCCTATTCAGTTTGGATCATATAAAGACACACTTTGGTGTGATGTTGTTCCCATGGTGTTGGCCATATCATTTTGGGTAGGCCTTGCCTCTATAACAGGGATGTCACCATATTTGGTCGTTCGAATGTGTGTACATTCTAGTTTGAGGGCAAGAAGGTCAAGCTAAATCCACTTCCACCTAAGAACACGACTGGAAAAGAGTCCACCACAAAGAGTGGTGTGAGCGGCTCAAAAGAATTGAAGGAAGTGAAGTTCAAGTCTAAGCCTTTCCATATTCTAAATGCCAAAGATTTTGAGCGAGACACTGAGTCAGACTCGATAGTGTAGCCACAAGCCCTTGTGGCTAGGGAGAGTGCACCAAAGGCTAGAGTAGAGTTACCCACTGAGGCCATTTCGGTGAAAGCAAAAAGAAAACAATATGAAAGCAAAGAGAAACGATTCTCCTTTGGTGTTCTATGTATTTGAGACAACCCAAAGAGGTTGAATATATAGAGATTTACAGTCATCTATACAAGGTAAATGATAAAGACAGAATCATCTATCTATGGAAATTAGATATACAAGGCTTGTGGCTATATAAGGCATGTGGCTATACAAAGCATGTGGCCACGTGGCCTGTCTAACATCCGGTAGTAGATGAGCTCCATGATGTCTTTCCTGAGGATCTACCGAATGAGCTTCCTCCTATGAGGGATATACAACATGCCATTGATTTAGTCCCTGGGGCGACTCTACCAAACCTCCCTCATTACAAAATGAATCCAAAGGAGCATGCAGAGTTGAAAAGACAAATTGATGAGCTCCTAGAAAAGGGTTTAATTGGAGAGAGCATGAGCCAGTGTGTCGTGCCCGCCCTCACCTAAGAAGGATGATGCATGGAGGATGTGTGTTGATAGTAGGGCCATCAACAAAATCACAGTCAAGTATTGGTTTCGCATACTGCGTCTTGATGACATGTTGGATATAATGGCCAATGCTATTATCTTCTTGAAAATTGACCTCAAAAGTGGTTATCACCAAATCCGTGTATGCCCAAGTGATGAGTGGAAGACGGCCTTTAAGACGAAGGATGTGCTATAAGAGTGGCTAGTCATGCCTTTCGGGCTGACTAATGCCCCAAGTACCTTCATGCGTGTGATGACCCAAGTGTTAAGGCCCTTCATGGGGAAGTTCCTGGTCGTCTATTTTGATGATATCTTGATTTACAGCATGACCAAGGAACAACATCTCAACCATTCGAGGCAGGTTTGTAGGATCCTTAGAGCCGAGAAATTGTATGCTAACCTAAAGAAGTGTGCGTTTATGTCTAGTAGTGTTATCTTCTTAAGTTTTGTTGTGTCAGCTGAGGGTGTGTCGGCGAATCCCGAGAAGGTCAAAGCCATTGTCAATTGGCTTGAACCCCACAATATTCACGAGGTGCGCAACTTTCACGGCTTGGCCACCTTTTATAGACAGTTCATTCAAGGCTTCAGTTCCATTATGGCTCCCATCACGGATTGCATAAAAAAAAAGGAGAGTTTCAATGGACGAAGGCAGCCTCGAAGGCCTTCAAAGAGATAAAGTCAGGATGACCGAAGCTCTAATTACGCGACTTTCGGATTTTTCGAAAGTTTTTGAAGTCACATGTGACGCGTCAGGAGTCGGCATAGGAAGAGTACTTAGTCAGGAAGGGCACCCTGTCGCCTTTTTTAGTGAGAAACTGAATGAGGCGAAGCAAAAATACTCCACCTATGACAAAGAATTCTATGTGGTAGTGCAGTCGTTGCGCCACTGGCGTCATTATCTATTGCCGCAAGAATTCGTTTTGTTCTCAGACCATGAGGCCTTGAGATATCTGAATTCTCAGAAGAAATTAAACCCTAGGCACGCCAAGTGGGTCCAGTTCCTTCAAGAGTATACTTTTGTGCTTAAGCACAAGGCCAGTGTAGAGAATAAGTCTGCCAATGCGTTGAGTCGTCGAGTCGCGTTACTCAATTCCATGAGTGTCGAAGTCACGGGGCTCGAGCGTGTCAGAGAGGATTATTCTGAGTGCCCAGATTTTGGAGTTGTGTACGCGTCGTTGTTAGAGAGTCCGTCAGGAGCTAGCAGTGAGTACTTGATAGTGGACGGATATTTGTTTAGGAGTGACCGTTTGTGCATACCTTGCACCTCCCTCAGTGATTTTGTTGTCTGGGAGTTATATTCAGGAGGTGTTGCGAGTCATTTTAGTCGAGACAATACCATTGCCCTAGGGGAGAATAAATTCTATTGTCCAAGCCTCAAGCGAGATGTGGCCAAAATTATAAGGCAGTGTCATACTTGTCTCAACTGGCAAAATAAAAAAAACATAATACGGGGCTATACACACCTTTGCCAGTTCCATTCGCCCCTTGGCAAGACGTCAGTATGGATTTCGTGCTTGGGCTCTCCAAGACTACTTGGAAACACGATTCTATATTTGTTATCATGAACCATTTTTCTAAAATGGCCCCCTTCATTCCGTGTTCGAAGACCTCTGACGCATCTCATGTTGCCAAGTTGTTCTTTAGTGAGGTTGTCAAATTTCATGGGTTACCCAAAACCATAGTGTCTGACCATAACATGCGATTCATGAGTTATTTTTGGAAGACACTCTGGCATATGATGAATACTAAGCTCTAATTTTCTTCTGCGTACCACCCTCAGACTGATGGTCAGAATGAGGTGGTCAACAGGAGCCTAGGAAATTTGCTCAGGTGTTTAGTGGGGGAGCACACCAGGACGTGGGACACTGCACTACCTATCGCCGAGTTTGTGTTTAATAGTTTTGTTAATAGATCCACAAGTTTAAGTCCTTTTGAAGTCATTACTGGTTATAAACCTATGAAGCCTATTGATCTTGTCCCTATGTCCCTGTCCTATAGGCCATCAGTGTTTACAGAGTCCTTTGCTCATCACATTCATTCATTGCATCAAGAAATCAGGCGAAAGATCAATACTAGTAATGAACATTACAAAATTTCTGCAGACCAACATAAACGATTCAAGGAATTCAATGTAGGGGACTTTGTGATGGTCCGCATCAGGCCAAAGAGGTACCCTTGAGCAGCCGTTCGTAAATTGCACGCGCGTAGTGCTGGACCATTCAAAATTATAAAACGAAACAGTCTCAATGCGTATGTGGTAGATCTTCCACCTTTCATGGGAATTAGTTCCACATTCAATGTGGAGGATAGTTGCATTTAAGGGGACCACTGATACATTGTCCAACCTCTCACCTAACCATCTTGATTCCCTAGACCTTTCCCTTGATCCATGGCCCCTTCCCGACCCATCGTCCCAGCCTCTACCTCCCATACTGACCCTTCCCACACCCAGAAAGGAGATAGAGGATATTCTGGACCATCAGATAGTATCGACATTGGACGGTGGATTTTAAAAGTTCCTGGTCAAGTGGAAGTCACGCCCAGCTTCAGACAGTACGTGACTCACTGAGGAAGAGCTTTAGAAACTTGATCTTGACATCTTGGAGCGGTTCAAGAATTTTGCTTCGTTAGTGGCGAAACCTTTGCAGTTGGGGAGAGTTGATGGGGACATCATGCGCACGCACACGCCCCCTACCCTACGCACGTACTCAAGGAGGAGGAAGGCCCTACTATTGATCTGGATCGACGACGACATCTATGGAGGACCTCTTAGTTAGGGGGCTATGCTATGGAGCATTGGAGTGGACCCGATCATCATGTGGATTCCACCATTGGATCTCATGATCGTGGCCCACTACCCTAGATGATCTAGGATTTTGAGTTTTGGTTATTATCATTATTAGAAACATCATGAACGGTTTTGATTACATAGATTAATTGTTATTTTTGTTACTTCATCTCTAAATATTAGTGTGTGCACATGGCGCGGCTTTGGGGGTTTAGGGTTTTCTTATAAATAGGCAACCCCATGTAGGTATTTTTCATTGAAGTTTATGAATAAAATCCTGCGTTTTTTCTTCTTCTCTATCCCTCTGAGTTGAAGAAGTTAATTGTGTGCGAAACCCTCCCTTTTTCGAAGGGCTAACTACCATGGTGCGAAGCCACAACCATCCCAAATCTCCCCACCTCCTACTCTCCACTTCCATCATCTTCCATAGCCCTCCCATCTTCAGATTCACCTTTGTTTTTATGCCCAAGTTCTCCTCCACAACAGATTTTCATATTCTAGCCCACCAGAGGGGCTAAAACTTCGGCGGAGCACCACGCACACACTGGACAGCGGATCGACACGAAAATTGGTGTGAGAGTGGGCCTCCCTTGGCCGACCAAACTCTAGGAGTTGTTTTCCGATTCTGTGGGCTGCACACACGTGCAGACAGGGACTCAAGCACGTGCGCCTGGGCCAGGTTGCTGTCCACACGCATGGATCGTCTCAGGTTCTAGATTTTATTTTTCTTTTTCTCATCTCTCACCTTAAATCCCCAACCCTAACCCTAGATAATCCCAAATTCCAAGTATTTCCAACTTTTGCAAACCCTAGATTTTCCTCCGAATTGAAACATGGTGAATCTCTTAAATTGGAGAACAATCCTTTGCAAGATTGGATGAATCTTACACTCCTTTGGGTATTGTTTAGTTTATAATTTTATTTAATCCAGTCCTAAACTTGTGTGAGCTTGGACCTCGTAGATTCCCCTTGTTGAATGTTTGATCATATGTGGGACGTGGAATTTTGTGATTGTTTGAAATTAGTATGATCTAAAGCTTGAAATCTTGCATGTCATATTTAATTTCATGTCCTGCATCATAGTCTTTATGTACATCCATCTAAACATACTCATCTCTATAATGCCTTTTCTTTGCTTGCATTACTTCCTAATTGTTCAACACCTCTTCATGTAGCATAGCCGACGATGTTGTCGAAATGCGATGCGATCGTGTGCGATCGCATATGCCCGTGCACAAATGCGATCGCCCAATCGCACATGCAGTCGCATTTTTTTTTCAAAAAAATAAAATAAAATCGGAAAAATAGTGAAAAAATCAGAAAAAATGTTATATATATATATAAAAGAAAGTAGGGGAAACTTTCCTATGTAAATAGATAACTAATTTTACATATTTAAAATACATTTGAGTGAAATAAAATCAATTAAATAGTGGATTAAAACATCAAGTCATCAACATTCAACAATATAGTTAACAATTAAACTTGATAAGTAAGAACTAAGAAATAACAAGTAACTAACAATAACAACAAAATGAAGAAGCCATTTATTTATTATTGATTGTAGAAAATGGAAATATAATTTATAAATTACAAGTCATACACTAAATCATTAACAAGATAATACTAAATGCTATATACATTGATCTATTTACCATTGTGGCATTTGATCACCACCATCGTCGTCATCACTATCATCATTGGAGTCATCTCATTCTTCCACTTATACTTTTTCTTCTTCTGTTTCTTCATCATCTATATGTACTAATACTTCATAAACATCCAACGGTGGATCTTCAGCTTGATCATATCATCTCATTCTTTTATCTCATCAATCTCTTCCACGAGATGACTGCTACTACACGCCCCCTCTTCGCTTTCGAGTGGAAGTAGAAGTAGCTTCTTCAAGTGTCTATACATATGCAACATCTTCAACTTGGGCCCATGTTAGGTTCTCTCCAGCTCCTTCATCTTTAGGAGCCACTCATTATCTGCATTCAGCTCATCTAAGCAGATAACGTCAAAGAAACCAAGCTTTTCTGTCCTAGTCTGGAATCGTTCTAACAATTTCTGATTGTATTAGATGAATACCAAGTCGTTGAGCTTCTTTTATTCAAGGCAATTCATTTTCTTAGTGTGAATTTGTATGAAAGAAAGTGTATTAGGCATTATCTTAGCTTACACTTATAAGTTACAATTATCCCAAACTATAACATATTAACATTTTCATTTTTTTACCAAACTTGTCACCTCAAACGTGCTCTAGCTGCGCTCGCAACTGCTAGTAGAACATGTGAGTCTAAGAATCCTCAAGGCCAGCTTCTTTAGAGCTGGATCCTTCCTATTCGGGTCCACTCCATAAGCAGCCCACCAATCAGCTGAAAAAACTGTTTAAGTAGGTTAAACTTTGTAGATCATGTTGTGAACAAACTATTTGTAAGAGAGCCAAGAAATTTATACTACTTACAGGGCAATTTCATTGTTCGATGCCTAATGACGATCTCCCTTAAGAATATGCCCTCACTCTTTGTATAGAAGTCCAACAGAGCTGAATTCGTCCTGTTCTTCTCTATCTGGAACCATTCTTTCATCACGTCAATAAAACCAACTATATGTATAGTCTATGCTTCTGTTGGATCGGGTGAAGTGAATAAACAAGTTGGGTTGATAATGTAGGTAGCCGAATACAATGGAGATGACATTTGGCTACCTCATCTTTTATCTATAACATCTATAATGAGCTTGTAATCATGCCCTCTATAATTAAAGTAGTCCAGAATCTTATTTCTCGCCCTCTCCATTGTATCATAAATGTAACCCGTTGTTGGCTTCTCATCCCCGTCCACTGATTGCAACATAGTGACTAAGGGCTCAAATGCTTTTGGCGCCTTCACCACTTGTGTCAATTTTTTTTTGCAAAAGGATTGTTTTTTGAACCTGTTTCCCTTTAGCTTTCTTTGACCAAGGCCCATTTGTAAAATCAGTCGACAATACAAAGCTTCTAAGTTCTGATATATATATATATATATATATATATATATATATAGATATATATATATATATATATATATATATATATGTTCTATTTAATTTTTGTAGTGTTAAGAAGGATGTAGCAAAACGGCTGACTGCTGGACTTACCCCCAATGTGTTTTCTCATTCAACTGAGAAGAAGGGTGTGTTTGTACATAAAGACCGTGATTCTTCTTGCCCTTGCAATCACATTTTAAAATAACATACATATATCTTCTAACATAAGATCTACACAATGGGCCGCACAAGAGGTCCAAAATAAACGACACATCTTCTCCATAAGACGATGATCGATAGCTACATACGAGGTTGCGTTATCTGTAATTACCTAGACAACGTATTCCTCCCCCATTTCCTCAACTATACTATGTAGTAAATGAAATAAGTAATAAGTAGTATGAGAATGGGCCGACGCATATACGGACTTTAAAACATTGTCCTAGCTGGACAATTCACCAAAAAATTTATGAGAGACCGATCGGATCTATCGGTCCATCTGTCAGCCATGAGTGAACAACCATATCTATTTGGCTATGAAGGATCGTGTGCAATTAACTTTGACTTCGAGGTATGTTTCCCTCATTTCATGATATGAAGGGGGTTTAAGCCCAAGTCTAAATCGACCTATTGCCTCAATCATAACTTTAAAGGTTTTTTTATTTAATTGCATTGAAAGCAATGCTGGTTTGCTAAAAGCACTTAGTGATGTATTGAATAGTGGTTTTCCTATCTTTTTGTTTATACCGGTTTTTTAAAGTTATTTTAGCCGGCCCTTTGCTCTGACCTCTTTTGTCAACTATATCCTCGCGGTGTGGTCCACGCCATCTATCCATGAGCCCATGCCCACGAGCTCTTTTCAAGATAGGTGGTGGTTTAGATCAGCTTGTCGACGTAGGAGGGTAGGGCTAGCTTCCTCTACATCAACTATGTTTATATCCTCGTACACATCTCGTTCCATATATTCCTTTTGACATAAAGCACTATCGCCTCTCTTTCTCAATTGTTTATTCATATACTACATGCTCCCTTCGGATTTCTAGAGTAATTTTATCGCATGCTTTTGCATTTGACCCCGGTAAATGTGCAAGGTATTGCTTGTGCCGCATAATGCCACCGGAACCCAAATACCCATATAACTCACATACTATATGAATCCTATCCATAGTACTACGATAATGCCCATACTTCCAACCCGGGTCATTCGATTTGTTTCAAAGGGGAAAATTCGGAAGAAAACTTGTAATTAAAAACTAAAAACCAAAAGTAAAGGCTAAAAACTAAAGACTAAAGTAAAGATGAGTAAAGATTAGAGATGAAAGTTGGAGAGAGAGAGATGGAGCTACACTTGCACACTTGACACTTCCACTAGTACTCTTGTAGAAGAGAAGAAATGGAGAGAAGAAAAATAGAAAGAGATAGAATGTAGAGATAGGGAAAGAGAGAGAGAAGAGAATAAAACAAATGAAAGAAGAGAGAGAGAGAGAGAGAGAGAGAGAGAGAGAGAGAGAGAGAGAGAGAGATAATGAATAGAGAGAGAGAGTGGGAAATAGGGAGAGTTACACTTGGTCGCTTACACACTTATAAGTTACGACAAAATAAAAGAAAGGAAAAAAAGGAAAGAGAATTAGAGAGAGAGGGAGAAGGAGAATAGAGATTAGAGACTTTCTTCAATCTTCACTTGTCTTGTAGACTTGTAGTTGAGAGTTGAGACTTTCTTCACTCTAGTCTTGACTCCTGAGTCACTATTGTCTTGTACTTGTAACTTGTAGGTAGGTTTGTAGCTTATAGTCTACACTTGAAACAAAATGTAAGAGAAAGAGGGGGGAAATGTAGAATGTTTATGACTTTATGTAACATATGTAATGTATGCAGAGAGAATAGAGAGAGAATGAAATAGAAATGTAGAAGTGTAGAAATACTCATATGTATGTAAGAGAGAGTGCTTGAATCAAATTGTTGAAACTGGAAATTTGAACACATGATTGAACTTGAATCTTCCTTGAAAAGAAAGAATAGAATTAGAAGAAATGAAGAATGTATGTATGAGAGTGCTTGAGTGTTGAACTTGAATCTTCCTTGGGCCTTGGAGATTTGGAACTTGAGAGTTGAGATAGAGAATGTAATTATATAAGAGAGAATGAGGGATTTGAATATTTGAAAGTATGAGAGTAGAGGGGGAGTTTAAGTGAATGTAGAATGCAAATAGAGGGGTATGAATGCCTTTTTTATAGGCAAAAAGTTCGGATTTTGAAAAAAAAAAAATGCATATGTTGTATGCGATCCTTTGCAATATATATGATCGCATATGCGATCAATACATAAATATGTGCAAATGCGATTGCATATTTGCATGTGCGGCCGCACATGACAACAATGATAGCCAATCAGATAATAGTCTTATAAATCAACTCCTTGAGTATCACTACCATGAAACAATCACAAAGAATTCCAGAGGCACCTCTCCACTTAATTATATTAGAACATCCTTATCAATCTCTCAACCCATTAAATTATAGAGCCAAGGTAATGAAACAAGTGACTGTGAGGAATCTCTTTGCAATCGATTTTAATTAAATCCTTTCGTTTATAATTATTCACATTAACAATTCAAAAGAAACTGTCTTATTAAAGTTGCCTTCCAAATATGGTTTGGGGTTCGGCTATTTTTAAGCCTCTATACTTGGAATAGTCCTCCAAGCCTCCAATTTAGCATTTTCCCCCACCAGTCTTATCTACTAGTACCACATCATCTATAAACCACATACATGATGGAAGCTTCTCTTGAGTATTAGGTGATTAATTCTTTTGTAAAAGTGTGGATATGTGATGCATGACACATGATTTAATGCTAGCATGCAATGTGGAGATTATGAAAGGGTCCATAAAATAATTCAATTAACAAAAGATGCTTACTCACCAAGTAATTAAGAGTAAACAATAGAAAATAAAATTTAATTTAACTTAAATCACATACCTACATGCTAAGAAATCACATAAATCAATTAAAACTAGGCTCGATGGAATGATATAACTTCCAATTTATCATAAGCACGTCCCACACTCAAGGGACAAATTTGTAGGTTTTATGATTAAGGTTAGGAAGGGGAAAATATGAAATTTGGAAAATTAGGGTTCATGTAAATTGAAGATTTTAGAATTAGGGTTTTTAGAAATTGAGGAAAATAAGAAATTGGGGATTTGGGGTTTAGGGTAGGGTAATGGATGATGGGGAAGCAAGGGAAAATCAAATGATTGAGCGGTTGTCCATACGGTTAGCTTAAAAGCTCGCACGTGTAGGTCGTTGGCTAGGGTTTTTGGGTTTTCAAAGGTCGATTTCGGTTGGGGTTAAAGTTGGATGATGAAAAGTTGAAGAAAAAATGATTTGGATGGTCTTGGATAGGGAGGGAAGAAGAGAGATTTTTTTTGGGAAAATACCTCTTTTGGATATAAAGGAATAGAGAAGGAAGATGATAGATGGAAGCATCACACTTCCATTTAATGGGGAATGAAATCACACCACACCCAAGCTCCAAATCATATGGAGTATTCTTCAAATCACATGAAGAAGAGAAAACACAAAGCTTTTTTTTTTTTTTCAAAATAATGGCATTAGGGCTTCACACACCCATCTCTCTTTTATAGTCTTAGAAAAGACCTTTTACAAAAAGACGCTCTCAGATTAGATTCTCAATATAAAGACACTTAATAAATTAAAAGTTGTTCCAACTCCATAATCTCAACACAAATATAAGGTATACAAAAAATAACAAGCATATAAACAATCTAAACAACTAAACTATTTCGTGGTCCACGATCAGGATATCTGATGATGGTGATCCAATGTCCGATCATTGTGTCTACCCAATCCAACGATCCGATGTGTCCCTCAAGCTCCTATATGCAACCTACGTTCATCTTCCCAGTGTGGGGTCTTCAAAGATGTACGAACATGCATGTGGGGTCTTCAATGTGGCTAGGAATGTGAATTCGGCCAAGTGGGCCTCATGTAATGGTTGTCTAGCCATAAGGAGACTGGCTCAGCCCTCCTCTTCTGGTATGTTGCTCATATGTCCTCATCAATATGTATGGGCTTAGTTATACGAAACAGGAGCTGGGAAACACGTTTTTGAGAAGTTGGAAGTTCAAAGTGTTTAGTAATTGTTCGTAATATCTATATGTCTGCTATATATGTATAATGTTATAAACTTTGTATTCACCTCCACCACTACCAATTAGGCCCTATGTGATGTGGGACAGAATGATCTAACTTAATATTATGCCATGAAATTAAAAGACAGATTAGTTGGAGCAATGGAACGACAAAATAAAGCTAATTTATCATAAATTTAGAAATTTCATATTCATGACATGTCCAAATTCAAGCCTATGACAGTCCCGCAATGCGAATCTCATAAATTACTGATTAACTAGGACATATGGGAGATAGAACCCCATCCTAGCACAGGGTTAAATATGAATTCAATGGAAATTATGTGTCTTCTACGAGTTTTGACATGTTAGGGCGGTTAAAGGCTACGGAATGTGAGGAATGGGTTCGGGATATGTAGGCTTAGAGATATTAAGGTTGGAACATTAGGGTTGAGGTTTTGGAAGGTTTTCGGTTAGGATTTCAGATTTTGGGTTAAAGGTTAATGGACACAGGGTTTCTAGAATTGGGACTATAGGTTTTAGGTTGTGGGAATTAGGAATTTATGATTGGGACAAGAGATTTTCATATTTTGGGGATTTGGGTTTGGAAAAATTGGGGATTTTGGAATTGGATATCTAAGGTTTTGATAATCAAGGGGTGGAGAATTAGGATTTTGAAAATTAGGGTTTGTGGATTCTAAAATCTAGTTAAGATTGAAATAAGGGACAATGAATAGAGGGGAATGGAGGTGACGAAGCAAGAGGGACAAGGGGGAAGGGAATCGTCCATACGGACAACCCCACACGTGTGTTCGTATGGCCGTACGGACACGGGTTTGGGCCTGGGGTAGTTTGGGTTGGGGTGGATGGGCTAGAGTTTGGTTGGGTAGGGATTTGGATGGGCTAAGGTTTGAGTGTATGTGGGTTCTAGGGAGACAAGAAAAATCAAAGAAGAGAGATTGGGGAAAGTAGAGAGAGAGAGAGAGAGAGAGAGAGAGAGAGAGAGAGAGAGAGATAATACCTTATTGAGAAGAGAGAAAAGTAGAAAAGATAACTAGGGAATCACTCCCCATGATTTCGCATCACCAATCCAATCACAGGATGATTTTTTTTTTTTGCTCAATCTCAAAGCAAAAGGAGAGAAATCTCTTTCATTTATAACATGTATCATGGCTAGGGTGGGGATGTCCAACCCTTTATAATCTCAAAAAAGACCTTCTATAAAAAAGTGCTCTCAACTAAAATTCTCAACATAAAGACGCTTAATGAATTAAAAGTTGTTCCTAACTCCTTAATCTCAACACAAATATGATCTATATAAAACATAATGAAACATGTAAACAAACTAACCTAAACTATTGCGTGGCCCATAGGGGTTCATGATCAAGATGTCTGATGATGATGATCCAACGGTTTGATCATCGTGTCCACTTGATTCAACCGTCCAATGTTCCA
Organism: Magnolia sinica; assembly: GCF_029962835.1. Taxonomy (NCBI): domain Eukaryota; kingdom Viridiplantae; phylum Streptophyta; class Magnoliopsida; order Magnoliales; family Magnoliaceae; genus Magnolia; species Magnolia sinica. The sequence goes on from NC_080577.1 coordinate 93,051,384, forward strand.
TCAAGCTCCTATATGCAGTCCATGTGCATCTTCCTAGTGTGGGGTCTTCAAAAATGCACGAACATGCACGTGGGGTCTTCAACGTGGCTAAGAATGCGAATTGGGCCCCATGTAATGGTCATTTTGCCATAAGGAGACTGGCTCATCCCTCCTATGGTATGTTGCTCTGATGTCCTCATCACTATGCTAATTAATTAGAGTCGGTTCCATGAATCCTATCCCACCATCACACTCTATCAAGGGCCATAACTTCGGTACGCCCTAACATGAGTTTATAATGTCATTTTGTTCGAATTCATGTGATGGAAGTTATGGCATAATTTTGACACCGGCTTCCAACCTAATGCAACCCTCGTTTATCCAGGCTCGGGACCGGCAATGAGAGCACAAAACTCCCACATGGGCAATGTAATAGGCTATTACATAGGTTTATCACAATCAAGCGCTTTCTAATTGTCTATTACATAGGTTGATTATAGTCAATGAGTTTAGAAGTATAAATAACAAGGTGGGAGTTGAACCCACAACCTCCCCCCCAAGAGGTGACACTCTTAACGAAAGAGCCAACCAACAATTTCATGGTAATGTTTCTTAAAATTTGTATTGTAAAATGAATACATTCTAATTATTAAGTGCTACACTTCTATAGAACATTGGAATTTCTTAAAATCATAGTAAACATATGACCGATGTTGTAATTCTTAAGGTTCTACAAAAGTATCTTCTTCTTCTTCTTCTTCTTCTTCTTCTTCTTCTTCTTCTTTCTTTTTTTTTTCTTTCTTTTCTTTTTTTCTTTTTTTCTTTTCTTTTTTTCTTTTCTTTTTTTTTCTTTTTTTTTTTTTTGTTGTGAAAAACTGTGATGCTCACATGCATATAGGATATAAATAAGCAATATATTGCATCTAGAAACCTCCCCCCTCCCCCCCCCAAAAAAAAAAATCAAAAAAGAAAACAAAAGAAAAAGGAAAATTGTTCCTAGGAAGCCAATATTTGTACTAACTAGGGAATTAAATTTTATAGGAGGAAAATCGTGCCTAAAATTAAGGGAAGTCAATGAAGTATTTGAGATAACGAAGCCAATATTTGTACTAACTTGGGAAACAAGGAATTATGGTTAAAATATAGGTTATACCATTTTAAGGATCTAAAATTTCAGCGGAATATTAAATTGGAACTTGGAAATCACAAGGATGAATCTGAGTATTGGATTATGTATAGACTAGAAAGCATATTACAATGAATTGATCAAATAATTCACAACTCACAACAAACTACAAAGATTTTGGCAGTTAAAAGTAAGCCTATAATGAATAAGTTGTTATGAGATGTCTTAAATTTCTACATGAAATAGGGGTTCGATCAATCGACCGTCCTAGTCGATCAATCGAGCCAGCAGCCTTGAATTATCCATATTGGTCTCTGGACAATTTTGGACAGTCTAGATCAATTGAACTGTCAAGTCGATTGATAGGCAAATTCAGAAATGTGTGTAAACTCTCTGGACTGTTTTGAGCATGTTCGATCAATCGAACATGGGTGCTCGATCGATCGATGGTCTACTCGATCGATCAAACATGGGTGCTCGATCAATCGAACTATCGGGTTGATTGATCGACGACGCGTGTGGAACTGCGTAAGTGTGCAGATTGTTTCCTATTATGGGTGCAACACTATATATATATATATATGGGTGTAATTACAGGATTAGGGTATGCTAAGCTATTCCAATCATGGGCTAATCAAATCTAGGGTTTGGGGAGGTGAAAACGAGGGTTTTCCCAGCATTGTAAGTTATTCCATCTCTTGTACCTTTTGCTTTCATAGTTGATTCGTTGTCGTTTTGTACTGTGGTTTTTCCTTGCGAGGGTTTTCCATGTAAAAATTGCGTGCACTTGTGATTACTTTGTTTACATTTGTTTAATCTTGTGTGATTTGAATTCGGGGTTTGCTTCTGCAGATTTTCAACATAAGTTGAATTATAATTTGGAGGTAGTATAACTGAAATTAATCTAAAATGATTCTGTTGGATAGATTTAAACGAGAAAATTATAAATTGGAATATGAATATGGGTGCACTCTAGTGGTACCAGTACAATTGTGAGCAAGGTATTAAAAAATGGTTACATAATAGTAATGGTGGGAAGCATTATGGGGTCAATACTATTAAAAGAAGACAAAAAAAATGGCCATAACAGCCGTTACGGCCACCATTTCCATTATTGAATACCTTTACTATAAGCTTTAGTGGTACCGGGAAAATGTGGGGCACATGGGATGTATTCACTACATCTTACCTGTCCATTAGATGTGTGACCTTATGTTAAACCTAGGTCCTGAAAATCAGATTGATCCAAAACTGAGGTGGGCCACAGCATAGGGAACAAATTGGAGGGAACATCCACCTTGATTTTCAATGTGGCTCATCTGATTGCTAACTGGCCTGATTTTTGGTCTGACCCTTCATCCATGCCAGATGAAGTATCCAAATGGTCTGGCCTCTATATAAACAACACAGTTAGATCCCCACATAAATCAAGGGTGGGCGTCTCCTTTGAACTCGTTTCTTGTGGCGTGTCCATCTAACTTATGGATTGGCCTGAATTTTGTCACCTGGGGTTAATATGCACTGCTGCATTTGATGGATGGGTTGGATGCCATGCATGCATCGCATGGGCCCCGCATCAGCCCAGTACAACTGGAGTGTGCTATATGAATAACAAAGAAATTGATGGCAAAGATGTGCAATGAATATGAAGCTAAAATGCAGATTGTATAAAGAGAATTTGAAAAGAAAAATAACAACTTTGTTCAGACTCCAATTGGATGAAACAGCGACTGAAACTAGCAGCTAATTTCAAATATAAATAAATTAAGAACAGCAGTCGAATTCAAGTCTTAATTGATGAAGAATCTGGCAAATAAAAGGGTCAGAAATTCAGTTTAGGTTTTGGGTATACTGTGGTTAAATTCAAATATGAAAATGGATTAGAACGAATCTCAACAAATTAAGAATTTAAAACTAAAAATATCAGAAATTGAACTCATACCTAATAGACCCAAAATCTACAATTTGAATTTGAATCGGAACATCTTAGGGGTTAGCAACTGAAATCAGTTGGTTACATCTAATTCTCAAGAGAGCGATTAAATCTGACTATAAAGATAGATTAAAAATCCGTAATCAGAGAAGACCAGAGTTCAGAAACAAAAGGACAATTCAGTGGTTAATTCTGGATTTGAGGTTGGATTGAAACTTTTCAACTGAATCCAAATCTGAACTAGATTAAAATAAAAAAGTTGCTTACGATGAGTTTTGAATCAGAAACTAATTTCCAGTAATTTGGATAACATCAAATGACTCTCCTAGCTTGAAATAACTTTGTGGATACTAATAGCAATAACATAAATAAGAGCTCTGCTAAGCACACGCACACATGTGCAATAAAGCTCATGTGCCAGCATGTCACGATAGGTCCGAGATCCAATCCATCCATCAGAAAGGTACTACTATATTGATTGCATTGCCCAAGAATGAGACTGATCCACTGGTCAGGGGGACCTCAGTTTGCAAAACAAATGTATGGCTATGAAAATCTTGGCTGTAAGTTTTCTAACACATCCACCTGTTTCCAGTAATGGGGCCAACAGGCTGAGTGGACCAGATTTATTTTTGGGAAAACATGTACAAGGTTGGCAAACCTGCTAGATGGAATGGATGTGACACCTATGTGCCATTCTAGCACATTTGTGGAACATACATGCGCTTAATTGCATATACATGTGTGCTTAGCAAAGCTCCATAAATAAATGGATCAATATAATTGAGCTTGAAAGCTTCCTAGAATTGTCGAATTGAAATCTGCTGTCTCTGCTTCTCAATCATGGAAGGCACTTTGATGATGGGTGGTTTTTTTTTTTTGGTGTTGTTACAATGGCTATTATCAGGTGGTTATGTGATAAAATTTAGTGGGCTATGGAGGTCCTATGTGAAGACTGTTTGATGGTGCTGCTGTGTATTGTTTTGGGATGATGAAAATTAGATAAGATGGTAAGGAGATTTGAAACGAAGTAAAAAAAATAAAAAATGTTGATGGTCTTGAGACTTTTGAGTTGGATTTCGAGTTGAGAAGTTGTGAGGGAGGTATTTGGGTCCGAACATGGAGGCTTTGGGGCCTTCTATGGAGGTCCTATGTGAAGACTGTTTGATGGTGCTACTGTGTATTATTGTTTTGCGATGATGAAAATTAGATAAGATGGCAAGGAGATTTGAAACGAAGTAAAAAAAGAAAAAGAAAAAAAGTTGATGGTCTTGAGACTTTCAAGTTGGATTTTGAGTTGAGAAGTTGTGAGGGAGGTATTTGGGTCCCAACATGGAGGCTTTGGGGCCTTCCATATAGGGGGGTGGGCAAATCGGCTTGAATAATTGCCTTGGTGTCATTCCAAGAGGAGAGGCATGGATTGGATGGATGTGAGCTTGATTTGGGTGCATACGGGTTCCCTTTGACAAAATAATGGAGATTTGGAGAAAATCATGTTGAAAATCGGATGTGTCAGATCTATGTTGAAACAGGGACCATTGACCTGTCAATAGTCTAGTCGATAGGTCGAAGGATATAAAAAATATTCGGTTTTTTGGCAAAACTCTCTGGACAATTTTTGGAGTTTTCGACAAGTTGAAAAATCTAGTCGACAGGTCATCTTGATCGATCAAAGCGTTTCGACCGGTCGACTCGACTGGTTGACGGATTGCACAGTTTCGCACATTTTTGTGCGGTGTGTTTCTATTTCCGGTTTATATTATTTATATGGGTTTAATCGGGATTAGGATTGATGCTAAACGTGCTTAAGGGTTTGAGAGGGTTTTGGAGAGAGAAGATGCTAGGGCTTTTCTTTTGGGGGCTTTGAATCGGTAAGGTTTCATTTCATGTAACTTTGTTTTTCATAGTGCATTATTGCTTTGTGCCGTGGTTTTTTTTCCGCAAAAGGTTTTTCCACATAAATTCGGAGTGTTCTCTGTTGGATTTGCTTGTGCGATTGTGATTACTTTGTTTGATTCCTCTCTGTGTGCTTTCGCGAGTCCCAAAAAATCAACCTATTTAGGATGGGATTTGGTGAGATTTCCTAGAATTTGAGATAGGCTTATACAATAAATATGAAATATGAAATTATATATACTATTTTATATAAGATAAAAGTATGAAAAAGTCGAACTATGAAATTGTGTACTATTTTTCACATATGTGACCATGCTTCAATGATCTAAATTGTGGCTCCGAAGGACTGAAGCCTTAAAAAAAGTCTCCAAGATTGGAGTATACTAACCCTCCAATGGTCCTAAATGCAAAGAATCCTAAGCTCCTTCATTTTCCTTGGCAAGAACATTGATACTTTGGAGAAGTGAGAGCTAGCCATTGTTTGAATTATCTTTGATAGTATCGAAATATCTCCGATATTATCGTTATCTCCAGCTTGGCGATACCGATAACACTGGTAGTGATACTGATAACACCGGTAGTATTAGAAATTCCAGGCATCAACAATGTATCGCTTAGTATTGCCAACGTATCGATATCGCCAATATTTTTTACTGTTTAAATTCTAGGTGACACTTGTATCGCAAGTGTATTGACGATATTTCAATAATATCACCAACGTAGAGATATCACAAAAGTTTGTTTATTAAAAAAAAATAAAATCTATTATTATTATTATTTATTTTTTATGAGCATATTGTTGTAGGCAATTTTCAATTTGTCGTTGCTAATATTGATAATATCTCAATATTATCATTATCGCAACATGCGTTATATCAAGACCACGATCTTTTGTTTCCTTTCTAGTTGTTGATCTTGGCAAAATATCGTGAGTTGTCGATATTCTGTAATATCGATGGATGTTTGGATAGAAGGTTGGATAGATGATTGGGATGGTTAGAATGTTTCTTACGATGACACATGCTTTTAAGCCCCCATTAAATGGAAACTTATTGTGTATACATTCTTTTTGCAAAAAAATTAATCCTAAATATGCAAATATGTGTATTTTAGCATCTCCTGAAGTTTCACTGAAAAATCTTCCATTTTTCCCATGTTTTCCCACATTTCTAGTTATCAGTGATATTATCGGCGATATCGATATTGTTTCCGTATCCCCGGCCAATGAAACTTGCAACGATACCGATACTTGGAACACTGGAGCCAGCACAAGGTAGAAGGGTTACCTGGACATAAGCTAGATGGACCAAGAATGGTTTTAAGTAGGGGTGGCAATGGGCAGGGTTTAGACTGGGTAAGGGTCAGCCAAAGCGCAACCCATTTACTAAATGGACAAAGAATTCTTGCCCAAATCTGACCCATGACTCATTAGCCTCTGACTAGAGCTGACCCACTTGAAAATTGTCAAGCCCGACCTGACCCATTTAATTGTAAATTGATTGGGCCCGATTGCCTTGACCCAACCCGCCACGAGCCCAGTCAAGTTTAAGGATGGAATATGACACTAAGGATGTGCACAACGTAGCCTAGAAAATGGATATGTACATGCATAAAAAGAAAAAAGAAAAAAAATTCATCTATACCTTTCTATTTTATTTTGTTTCAGATTGTTTTGCTTAACCCATTGATAATCTATATGGGTAGGTTGGGTTCAACCCAAGCCCGACCCATTTTGTTAATGGGTCATGTTTTTAGCCTAAGCGTGACCCACTATCCATTTAGCTTGGCACAAACCCACCTCAAAAGTGGGTCGGGCCAATTGACTTGTGGGTTGACCTGACCCATTGCCACTCCTAGCTTTAAGGGCCTAGCTTGATGTGTTCCATTAGTAATTGGTGTGTTGGATAGGTACCTAACATTTGGTTATTGAGCCACCTCCACATCTAGAAGTGGAAAGGGCTACTTAAGATATAGGCCCGAGTCGGTTTTGCCACACTGTGCCACATGTAGGCTGAGGAGCGTGGTGGTGTGTTATGATCCCCAATGGTTTAAGGGCCTAACTTGACACTTGCCATTAATTCAAGGGCTTTTGGTGTATTTGATAGCTACTTTGACAAGGCTACCTCATGGAAATTTAAATGATTCACCAAACATGTTGTCATCATTGTGCATAAGGTTACTATGAACTTGTCTTTCTAAATTCAAGATGTTAGGTACCTTTACCAATGCACCGAAAGTCCTAGAATGATGGAATGCATCGAGCCTTAAACCATTAGAGTCACATTACCATGCTCCTCAGCCAACGACTGCAACCCTGTAAACCTTGTAGTGGCTCTTACACTGATACAAGTTGCCCTTTCCACTAGTGGTCCCTTTCGGAATTCAAACACTAAATGTGGTGTTTGCTCCGATACTGACTGTTCAATAACCTATGAATACGGCAAAGACCCCAGAAATGATGGTGTTGGCTCCAATACCAAATTTTAGGTAGCTATCAAATACACCAAAAGCCCTTGAGTATTGGAGCCAACACCATCATTTCTGGGGTCTTTGCCGTATTCATAGGTTATTGAACAGTCAGTATCGGAGCAAACACCACATTTAGTGTTTGAATTCCGAAAGGGACCACTAGTGGAAAGGGCAACTTGTATCAGTGTAAGAGCCACTACAAGGTTTACAGGGTTGCAGTCGTTGGCTGAGGAGCATGGTAATGTGACTCTAATGGTTTAAGGCTCGATGCATTCCATCATTCTAGGACTTTCGGTGCATTGGTAAAGGTACCTAACATCTTGAATTTAGAAAGACAAGTTCATAGTAACCTTATGCACAATGATGACAACATGTTTGGTGAATCATTTAAATTTCCATGAGGTAGCCTTGTCAAAGCGACTCTTTATGTTGTTAAAAGATGTCTTAAATATGGAAAAGTTTGACTAGCCCAAGAAAGTTCTGCTCGAAGTCCAGCAACAAAGTATATTGGAATTTCCGTGATCCTCGACTCGTCAAAGATCTGCTTCGACTCGTCGAAGGTTACACAGACAGCACACAGACTACGTAAATGTGAGGCGGTTTCCGGACTATTCCAAGTCGGTGCGAAAGTGGGGTTTCCTAAACTATAAATAGGAGTTCCTAGAGCCTTTCTAAAGCATCCTAAGGCTTTCTAAAGTATTCAAAAGGGTTTTTAGAAGGGGTTCTAGGGTAGCAAAGGGTGTAGCTAGGGTGAGATTCAAGCTCGTTTGAATCGGGTAAGTCTTTTTTCTTTGTAATTTATGCTTTCATAGTGGATTTCTGTTGCTTTGTGCCGTGGTTTTTTTCCGAAAGGGTTTTCCACGTTAAATCCTTGTATTCTCTTGTGTTTGCTTGGTGCTCTTGGATTGCTATCTTAGATCCATCTATGTGCGATTCTGCAGAACGAATCCGAACTAGTGGTATCAAAGCTATTGTTGGGGCACGGATCTGGATCTACAGGATTAGCATCAATGGGAAGCACTAGGTATGATATTGAGAAGTACTCAAGGAAAAATAACTTTTGAGTTATAGAAGATCAAGATGATCAGTTCCTTAGCCAAGCAAGGTGAAGACGGTGCTCTTAAGGAGCGAAAGTCTATTATGACTGATGGTGATTGGAATACCCTTGATAAGAAGGCCTTATCCTCGATCCGTTTATGTTTCATGGATGAGCTTCTCTACAATGTTTTGAAGGAGAAAACTGTGGCTAGTTTATGGGGCGAAGTTAGAGGATATCTATGCGAAAAAATCCTCTGAAAATCGCCTACACTTGAAGTTACAGTGGTGTAACTTCAAGATGACAGAGGGTGGAGATCTGGAGGCCCACATCATCAACTTTAATAAATTGGTTTCCAAACTGCTGGATATGGAGGAAGTGATCAAAGATGAGGAACAGCATGTATGTTGCTGAATTCCCTTCCGGTATCATATGAGTCATTTAGGGACTCATTGTGCACAACAAATAAATCTCTAAGTGTGGACGCCGTTATCTCATCTCATCAAGGGAAGGCCATGAGAAAGATAAATGGTGCGTAGGGACATCTTCTGATACATTGTTTATAAGAGGCAGAAATTTTGGGCATGGTACGACATCTTCAAGGTCAAGATCTAAGTCCATGGGCAAAGGCAAAGGTAAGTTAAAGTGTTAGAATTGTGGGATGGAAAGACGCATGAAGAAGGATTGTACAAATCCTAAATCTAAGAGAAGAATTTGAGGCTTCATACAGGGAGGCCAACGCTGCCACGTCTGATGAAAGTACAAGTGGATGTGAAGGTACTGTCTTGTCTGTGTCTACGATTAGACATTTATACGATGATCATAGGGACGAGTGGATTCTAGATACGAGAGCATTTTTTCACATGTCCTCATCGGAGTTAGTTCGCCAGCTACAAAGAGTGCGATGGTGGACAAGTGTTTATGGGTAATGATAATGCTTGTAATGTTGTGGCTGTTGGTACGGTATACATCAAGATGTTTGATGGGATGGAGCGTACCTTGACTGACGTTAGGCACGTTCCTGATATGAAAAAAAGTCTGATTTCTCTCGGTGCACTTGAGGAAATAGGATGCAGGTTTACCGGATTTGATGATGCCCTTAAAGTATCTAAGGGGGCACTCGTAATCATGAAAGCGCAAAGATTCGGTAACATTTACCCGTTAATTGGGAGTACTTCAACAGGTGGAGCTGCAGTGGCTGTAGCGGATTCCACCTTTGCACGTGTGTGGTAGTTGGGCATGGCCACATGAGCGGGCTGGGCATGAAGCCTGAGGCCCGCAGACAAAGATACGGAGTAGGTGGAGTAGCCACCTGTGAGAAGAATCATACCGCATAATCGCAAGTTATCAGCGAGGTACATGGATGACTCCAATATCGCTCTCGTTACAGACGAGGGGGATCTGTCTACTATTCAGATGACTCTAGGTGAGCCTGGCACTGAGAAGTGAAAGGTGACTATGGACGATTTGATGGACTCATTGTACCAGATCGACACATGGGAGCTGGTGGAGCTTCCAGTGGGCCGGAAAGCAATTGGATGCAAGTGGATCTTCAAAAGGATACAGCATATATACAGAGCCAGGCGGGTAGTGAATGGTTATGATCAGAGAGAAGGGATTGACTTCTCAGAGATATTCGCGCCGGCGGTATAGCAGGTGTCTATTAGATTCGTATTGGCATTGGTTGCCCAATGCGATCTCAAGCTGGAACAGATGGATGTGAAGACTGCACTTCTGCATGGGAAATTGGAAGTATTGTTCTTCATGGAGCAACAAGAGCGGTTCAAAGTTAAAGGGGCAGAGAACAAGGTTTGCAGGAGGTCGTTGTACAACTTGTCACCTAGGCAATGGTATAAAATTTGATTCTTCATGGTGAGTCAGAAATTTTCTAGGAGTGAATACGATCACTGTGTCTATTGCAAGACACTGAGCGATGATACGTTCATCATCCTGGAATTGTATGTTGATGACATGTAGATCGCCAATCATGACGTGTTTGAAATCAATGTACTGTAGACTCAGTTAACAGGGACATTCGAGATGAAGGATCTAGGGGCTGCAAAGATAATTCTCGGTGTTGATATTCATAGAGACTGGAAGAGGAGCAGGCTTTGGTTATCACAGGTAGAATACCTTGAGTAGGTATTAATCAAGTATGTGATGGACCAGACAAAGCCGGTGAGCGTTCCCTACGCAGCTCACTTCAAGCTTTCCTTAGGTAAATGTCCCAAAACAGATGAGGAAAAGCAGGATATGTCTTATGAGCCTTATTCGAATGCGGTTGGCAGTGCATGCCATGGTCTATATTAGACCAGTTATTTCACAGGCAATCGGTGTTGTGAGCAAATACCCCGGCAAGCAACATTGGGAGGCAGTGAGATGGTTACTTTGATACATTCGAGGTACAGAAGACTATGTCTTAACTTTTGAGAAGACAAGAGCAAAGTTGGTAGGGTATGTGGATTCAGACTACGCAGGCAGTGTGGATTCCAGAAAGTCGACTTCATGTTACTCGTTTGTACTAGCGGGTGGAGCAATTAGTTGGATGTCGAAGCTTCAGTCCGTGGTGACTCTTTCCACAACCAAAGTAGAATATATGGCAGTAACGGAAGTGTTTAAGGAAGGTGTTTGGTTAAGAAGCATGATAAATCAGTTGGGGCTTCAGCAGGAGGCCATGCCGGTTAATTGTGATAGCGAGAGCGTTATCAATTTGGCTAGAAATTTTGTTTACCACTCACGTACTAAACACATTGATGTTCGTCACCACTTTATCCAATAGGTGTTTGAAGAAGGAGGTGTAACTTTGGAGAAGATTCACACCAGCGTGAATTCGACAGACATGCTCACCAAGGTCGTTCCTACAGAGAAGTTCAAGTTTTGTGCAACTTCTCTGGGCTTGGCGATGGCGTAATAGGAGGACGGAGTGTGCATAAAAAGCATTGATTGAAGCTATGATGTGATGTAGAGATAAGAGAAGAGGTCAAGAAGTTATACGTTTGAAGATTGAAGACATGGTGGAGATTGTTGTTAAAAGATGTCTTAAATCTGAAAATGTTCGACTAGCCCAAGAAAGTTCGGCTCGAAGTCTAGCAACAAAGTATATTGGAATTTCCGTGATCCTCGACTCGTCGAAGGTTACGCAGACAGCACACGAACTGCATAAATTTAAGGTGGTTTCTGGACTATTCCAAGTCGGTACAAAAGTGGGGTTTCCTAAACTATAAATAGGAGTTCCTAGGGCCTTTCTAAAGCATCCTAAGGCTTTCTAAAGTATTCAAAATGGTTTCTAGAAGGGGTTCTAGGGTTGTAAAAGGTGTAGCAAGGGTGAGATTCAAGCTTGTTAGAATCAATGAGTCTTTTCTCTTTGTAATTTATGCTTTTATAGTGGATTTCTGTCGCTTTGTGCCGTGGTTTTTTCCCAAAAGGGTTTTCCACGTTAAATCTTTGTGTTCTCTTGTATTTGCTTGGTGCTTTTGGATTATTATCCTAGATCCATCTCTGTGTGATTCCGCAGAACAAATCCCAACACTTTAAGAGTAGACATCTCGAAACCATTCCCTATAAGGTATTCGATAAGTAGCTCTCCACCTTGAAGTGGTCTGCCATTTATGATTTATTTCTTATTTTTGTTAGAGAAATGTGTTACTAAATAAGAAAAAGAAAAGAAGAAAAGAAAAGGAGCTAAGATTGACATTTTCAATTGTAATAATAATGATAGATTGCCTTCTTCCCCGCTTGTCAAAAATATGGTTTTGTTTCACCTTGGTTCTCTTATGGCTTTCTTTTCCTTAAAATATTTATGGAGAGAAATGGCGATACTGTAGCTTATTGGTTTTTGTAAATGCAATCAAGTATCCTTCTTGCTGTCGAATGTGCGGGCAGTTGTTTGGTCTCAAATTCTTGCAAGATGCATTAATACAAAGAAAAACTGGTAGATCTATGAATTGTTTAATCTTGAACACATTTCAAATGGCTGTGGCCACTTTTCTTCCTCTTCTTCCAAGCTTGGAGAGATATCTTGTTGTGTGGGCAGATAGTACAGTGATTTTGTAATTTTGGGCCCTTAATCATTACGGTTGTTTTCCGAACTTGAAAAAAAAAATAATAAAAATAAATAAATCTGTTTTCAGTTCACCGCATGTTATTGTTGTAATTTCATTTGTATACTGATTTCTTTTTCGGCTGTCCGACCTTAGATCTTTGAATTTGTGATTTTATTTTTACTTCTTATATTTTTACAGGCTTCATCATTCAATAGCCAAGATGGGCGGAAGCGCATTGTGGACCCGATTGTACTCATGACGTCTGCGCAAGAATCATTATCAATTGTAATCTCCATAACCAACAAATGCATATGTTCTGAACCATCGGCTCGTCCATCCATAGAAGACGTTCTATGGAACTTGCAGTATGCAGCACAAGTGCAGGCGACTGCAGATGGCGATCAGAGATCTGAAGTCATATCCCAGCTGTAAATGGGGTCCAAATTGTAGGAGCTTGCCTTCGGAATCTCTTCCTTTCGAGGGTATAGATAAGGAGAGGAAATCGACGGAGTCTACACATCATTGCATGCTTTCGGGCCTTTGTAAACATGTAAATGGGCATATCGAGTATGCTCCCTTTCTCCTTCAAATTTATTCATTGGAAGTGTATTATAAAAGACATTATTACATGATTTTGCATGTTTCCACCTTCAGTTTCTTCTGCTTGGATGCACAATTGAATTGAATTGTGAAAAACTCAAAAGGTCTGAGCTGTCAATCAGGTACACCCCATTATGTGGATGCCCTTCCAATAATCAACTTGATACACTCTTCAGGTGGGGCAGTTTATGGAATAAAATGGATGGTTGAACCATTTTTTTCGGCCGTCCATTTTGTACACTAGACCACCTGATGAGTGGACTGGTCTGATTATTGCACTGGGGCATCTCTACGGTGAGGCATCCCTGATGGATGGCAAGGATCTTGTAATTGTATGACAGCATGTCATGTGTGTCATTCTACATCCGCCGGGCTATACGTGCCATTATTCTACTCGAAACTCCGTCGAGTCGGCTCAATGGGATTTTGGATGAGTGATGATCCAATGTAGAATTTAGAGTGTCATAGGCGGCCCATCTGTATATTGAAAAATGTGGGGTGAGTGTTGATCCAATGTAGAATTTAGTGTTGTAGGTGGGCCGTCTGTATATTGAAAAATGTGGTTGATCGATCACTGATCGAACGATTGGATGTGCAAAGTAGTTCATTTCCCAGCGGTTAGGGTTTGATCAACATGGGCTAGGCTGGGCCAGGGTTGACATGGCCTCGATCGCCTAAGCACAAGCCCCAGCGTTGGGCAGGCGTTGTAAACAAGAGTTAAATAATCAAACATTTGAAATGGTTTAATTTAAGAATTTTCCTTTCCTCCATCCTCTACAGGTCCAATAACGTAAACGGTTCGGACCATTGAAACATGACTGTTGTTGATGCCTTAAATCTGTAAATTAACAGGTCCGTTGATGCCATTGAAGGATCTCGATGCCATTGGAAAATTCTATAAATTCCATATTCTATTGCTGGATAGTTTTGGAACTTTCTCGATGCTATTGACAGTCTGTCAATGCCATTGAACTGTCATTGAAGGTGCCATCGAGAGTGCGCCCGCAGAACTACGTAAGTGTGGGATTTGTTTCCTATTTTGATTGTGATTATCATAGAGGTTATATATATGTGTGTAATCGGGAATAGTGAGTATCTTAGAGTTTTCTAATTTGTTCCAAAGGTTTTAAGGGCTTGTAAGGGAGATTCGAGGCTTATTCAAAACGGGTAATCTCTAATTCCATCTCTTGTAATTTTCTACTTTCATAATGCATATATGTCGCTTTGCGCCGTAGTTTTTTCCCATAAGGGTTTTTCCACGTAAAAATCGGATTGGTTGTGTTTGAACTTGATTATGCGATTAGAGTACTTTACTTAATTCATCTTTGTGTACTTCCACAGTTCCCCAACAAGTGGTATCGAAGCATAACATTGAGAAACAGATTGAATATGAAAGCATAATATTAATGGCTTCTAATCCTAAGTTCGATGTTAAAAAATATTCCGGAAAAAATAATTTTGAACTATAGAAGCTCAAGACAACCCTAATTCAGCAAGGATTAGATGATGCACTCCTTACGAAGCGACCAGAAACTATAACATATGAAGAACGGAACAAGATGGATAAGAAAGTGAGAACCTCTTTCCAATTGTGTCTAATGGATGAGATCCTCTATAATGTCATGAGAGAGAAAACTGCAACAAGTACATGGGCGAAATTAGATGACATCTATGTGAAGAAATCTCTTGAAAATCGCATCTACTTGAAACTTCAGCTGTTCAGTCTGAAGATGGCAGAGGGGGCTGATGTTGAGGCTCACATTCGTAACTTTAATGAGATAATTTGCAAATTACTAGATGTGGAGGAAATGATGAAAGATGAGAATTAGGCATGGATCTTGTTGAATTCTCTTCCGACCTCATATGAGTCATTCAAGGACTCGTTATGTACCGATAGATCGACGTTAATCCATTAGTGCCGATATTGTTATCTCAGCCCTTCATGGAAAAGTGGTGAGAAAGAAAAGCGGTGACGTGGGCACCTCTATTAATGCGTTAGTTATAAGGGGACAAAATTCTGAGTGGGACAATGAATCTTCTCGATCTAGGTCCAAATCCAAGGGTAAAGGCAAAGACAAGTTAAAGTGCTGAAAATGTGGGATGTTTGGGCACATTAAGGATTGTTAGAATCCTAAAGCAAAAAAAGAGAATTCAAATGCTTCTTCCAAAGAGGCCAATATTGCCGAGTCTGATGAAGGTACAAGTGGTTATGATGTGTTGTCTGTGTCCATGGTTGGACACTTATACGATGATCATAAGGATGAGTGGATTTTGGATACTGGGGTATCATATCACATGACTCCTCATCGAAGTTGGTTCACCAATGATAGAGAGTACGATGGTGGCCAGGTATTTATGGGCAATAATAATGCTTGTAATGCAGTGGGTGTTGGATTGGTGCGCATTAAGATGTTTGATGGCATTGAGCGTACCTTAACCGAGGTGAGACACATTCCTGATATGAGGAAGAACTTGATATCTCTTGGAGCACTCGAGGCACTTGGGTATAGATTCACCGGCTTTGATCATGTTCTCAAAATTTCAAAGGAGGCACTCTTAGTCATGAAGGCACAGAGGAATGGGAACCTGTATAGGTTGATCGGGAGCACTTCATCAGGTGGAGCTGCAACGTCTGTAGCGGGTTCCACGTATGCACATATGTGACATGCACGTCTAGGTCACATGAGCAAGCGGGGCATGAAGGTACCTTCCGATTGTTGTTTAATTTCAGCTTTCAAAAGTTTTGATTTGAGTATATGCAAGCATTGTATATATGGTAAACAATCTAGGTTGTCTTTTAAATTTGGTAATCATGTATGTAAGGGTGTTCTTAACTATGTGCATTCTGATGTATGAGAGCGAGCGCCCGTGGTTTCCGGTTGAGGGTCGTCATGGTTTATCACGCATCACGTTCATTGACGACTATTTCAGGAAAGTGTGGGTTTTTTTTATGCAACATAAATTCAATATTTTCACCAACTTCAAGCAGTGGAAGACAATGGTAGAAAAGTAGTCAGGGTGAAAAGTGAAGGTACTAAGGACAAACAATGATGAGGAATTCACTTCGGGAGAATTCAATCAATATTGCAAAGATGAATGGATCGTGAGGCATAACACAGTACAACACACACCAAAGCAGAACAACGTGGCTGAGTGGATGAATCAGACTCTTTTAAAGAAGGCTCGATGCATGATTAGTAATGTTAGATTGGGCAAGGACCTGTGGACTGATGCCGTTAACACAACTTGTTACTCGGTGAATCGGTCTCCTTCTACAGCCATTGATTATAAGATTACAGAGGAAGTGTGGAGTGTGATCAGAATGTAGACTACTCGGGACGGCAAGTATTTGGTTGCGATGCTTACTCTCACGTATCGTCAGTCGAGAGAGATAAGCTAGACCAAAGAACCAAGAAGTACATCTTTGTCAACTATGGTGGTGGTGTGAAAGGGTACAGGTTGTATGACCGGGTCACATGGAAAATCATCCTTAGTCGTGACATCTAATTTGACGAGGGATCCTTGTTCCATAAGGATGACATGGGGAGACAGCAAAGTTGTTTGTGGATGTCCAAGTAGACACCAATAAAACTTAGGCTGATACAGAGATGTAGGCAGAGGTATAGGATTAGGTGGAGCAGTTACCTATGAGAAGGAATCCGCCGCGGGATCGCAGGTTACCAGCGAGATACATGAATGACTCTAATATTGCATATGCCCTCATTATTAATGAGGGAGATCTGTCTACTCTTCAAGAGGCTCTCGATGAGCTGGATGCCGAAAAGTAGAGGGCTACGATGAATGATGAGATGGACTCATTGTATAAGAATGAGACGTGGGAGCTGGTGGAGCTTTCCATTGGCTGAAAAGTGATCGGGTGCAAGTGGATCTTTAAGAAGAAACATGATAGGTATAAGACAAGGTTGGTAGCAAAGTGATATGCTCAGAGAGAAGGTGTTGACTTCACTGAGATATTCACACTTGTGGTGAAATAAGTATTTATCATATTCGTGTTGACACTGGTTGTCCAATACGATATCGAGCTGGAGCAAATGGATGTGAATACTGCCTTCCTACATGGAGAATTGAAAAATAAGATCTACATGAAGCAACTAGAAGGCTTCAAAATAAAAGGGGTAGAGAGCCAGTTTTACAAGTTGAAGAGGTCATTGTACAACCTGAAACAGTCATCTAGGCAGTGGTATAAAAAGTTAGATTCTTTCATGGTGAGTCAGATGTTTACCAATAGTAAATATGATCATTGTGTCTATTACAAGACACTGAGTGATAAGAAATTCATTATCTTATGTAACGTCTCGAAAAAATCCATATAAGGACCCGAGTACCACCTTAGACAGAAATCACCCAAGACCAAATCCTTTAGAAATTAGGCTAGTATTAGCAAGTGCTAAACTAGAGTACTTGTGAAATTAACACTAATCACTTTAAATATGATCTGCAAGACCTAAACCGTGTAGAATCATTGACGCTACATTACCCTGAAATCTAGAATCCATCCCTAAACCCGGTTGCTCTCGGGAGCACACTGAAACTCCGTATCGGACCTAGACCGCACGTCAAAAGTCCGATAACCACAAAACTATACAGCTATGACCGCATTACTGGACTTGACAACCACCTCCGAAATCAAGTCCTAATTGTGTCTGAAAATACACAACTTGAGCCTGGAGCAAAGTGTGTGAGAAACGTGAATATATTTAGAAGTAAATTCTGAATTTAAGTAAACTGAGTCGTGTCGCTTGTGGGCTAAATACAAGGATTTAGACTGTCAGAATCTAACCCAAATACACCATTGGATCAGGAAAAATTTTCCATACATGGCAATGTACTTGTGGCCCTGATCGAGTGAAGATGATCGTTGAACTAAAACTGGTCCGCCATGGTCGATCTGTAAATCTGATCAGACCGAAAACTTAATTTGACCTAGATCCAATGTCAGGGAGCTTAAGTCCGACCGTACGTGGAAAGTGGGCCACAAGAAGTGCTCCGTTGGGCTGAAACAGACGCCTTTTGGATATAACCTAAGTATACCTTGGCCCTGGGGCCATTTCCATCAAACCTGGGCTTATATAAGGACCTTAGACCCTCTTTCTCTCGCCTCATATGAATTTTTAAACCTTAAGGAAGAGAGAAAAGGAAAAAGGAAAGGAAAAGGAGAGAGTGAGAGTGAGAGTTGGAGATTTCATCCTGGGATTCGATTCCGTTGCTCCATGCGCTTAGCTACCCTATCTGTATCGCTATACGAGCGATTCCAATTCCGTTCTTAGGTAAGAAAACCTAACCCTAACCTGTTATAGGGTTTCAAACATTGTAAGTAATGGAATAACTAACCTATTTCATACTGTAGGTCGCCAATCTGCCGTTGACAAAGGCTAAGTGTCTAAAACGAATCCGTTACGGGTTTACCGGCGAAAGGTGCAGACTATAAATGTTTAGATTATGGTTTTCAAGGCTTTCAATGTCATTTAATGATTTATGACTGACTTGAATTGCTATCACATGCTTAGATACGATGTTTCCCGCACTTTGCACATATATATGAACTATGTTAAATATAGTGTATTCTTGTGTTTGTTGATATGATTGAATGAGTATGGAATTTGGATTCGTGCTTGCCATGATTATCCGTCGTGGATATATGGTTTTTGTATATGTGACAACTCCGTGGTGAAAGGGTTTGCCCTAACACCTGTTATGACCAGCATACGTCATGTATGCTGAAGTGTGTAAACTAAGTGTTTGTTGAAATGTCTGAATGAATATGGAATTATGATTAGAACTTGTTATGATAGATGTTTGGTAATACATGATCGTTGTATGTGTTGCAACTCCTATGTGAAAGGATTTGCTATAATATACGTTTTAAATTAATCTATGTATGTGATATGTGTAGTGTAAGTGTTTGATAAAATGCCTGTATGAGGAAATGCTTGTTTAAATGTTTGAAATGAGAGTGTTGAGTTAGGATTCTCAATCCCCTTCTCTATAACTATAGTTTCCTTTATGTAACCTATCTTCCTACTATGTGATTTATGAAAGTAATGCCTAGGTAAGATAACATGTGTAGTATGTGTTTCATGAAATGCTAAATGCTTGAAATGGTTGAACTGTTGTGTAATGCTGCTATGCATATCATATGTGATATATAAACTACAACTGAGTGTGATTGAGACTATGACTTAGTCCAGGCAATCGGTAACAGATCTCGATTAGGTGGCTGAGGTTGTTTTCGCCACACAAGACATGTTCGATGAACCCGAGTCGTACTTTGGTTGTCGGCAGTGGTTAGGCCACACGGAGTGCTTACGCCCTTCATGTCGATCAACTCGAGGTGCGCTCGTACTTCCAAATTCACCAGTAAAAATTTCTTTAACCTTGGTACCTCGATCCGCTAAGACTCATAAGCCGGGCATGGTGGTATGGGACACCGTGGTCGAGCTGTCAGCCTACGCTGGGGTGACAAGCCTTCCCATAGTGTCCAGTGAGAAACACAGCCTCGTGACCCGAATACGGTGGTATGGGACATTGTATTCAAGCTGTCGGCTTACACTGATAAGGTGACGAGCCCTTTGTAGTGACCTCGAGCGTACTCTAAGACTGCGTAGAGGCGACGAGCCTTTCCGTAACAACAAGAGTACAAACTAGGCCTACACTGATAAGGTGACGAGCCCTTTGTAATGACCTAGAACCGTAACATCGTATGAGATTTACTAGAACTGACGACCCTAGAATGGATCATCTTTTAGGAATTGATATAAGGGAGGTGCCTTAGCTTCCCAATCTTGCTGTATGAAAAGGACTAATAAGAACTTGGTAATCATGCTCATGCACCGTACTGCATATGCCGTTTGGCGTTGAGTAGAGAGCACGAGGAAGTGACTGACATGCGCGACTGTTAGATGAAGATCGTAGAAGGAGTGCAGGCAAGGGCATGCATCATTTATACATACCATTCTTGCATTAATCAGAGTACTTAAGGATGTTTGATTGTATTGTTTTATCATTACTGCTTGACTGAATTGAGAATATGTTAACCTTTGCGTTATTGTTCTACTGAGTTGATCACTCACTCCCACGTTACGGGATAGTGTTTTAAACACCAACCAGACTCCGTCTTAGTTGCAGATGGAGACCCGACTGATGAGGCAGAGACGGGCTTCGCAGACGATGAGGATGCTTTCTCATATATGCAGTATTCAGGCGGGTTTATATAGACCGTTCTGATCAACGGGGCTTCAAGGTTGTACTTGTAGTGGACTATTACATTTTTTTGACATTTTGTATTTTGAAACAATACATGTAATTATTGACCTGGCAATGCATACATACTTTGGGAACCTATACTGATTTATAAAGTTATATATATTTAAGTCAGTCTTCCGCTTGGGTAGTACAACTGTCCCTAAATTATATTTTACTGATTTGGCTTAATCTTATCCATATTTTATGCACTAATACAGACAACATTTAATCATCATTATATATGTTGCATAAGTGATGCGTTGGAACTCGGGAGTTGGACTTCTACTCGACCCCCGATTTTCAGGGCGTTACAAGTTGGTATCAAAGCATGATTTGGATTAAACTGGACTTGGGTTATGGTCACACGACGTGCGTTGACGCATTTAGACCTAGGAGGGTGCAAGAAAAATGTAGAGACAAACTTAGTTTTTCCAGTTTCGCCAATTGGCGAAAATTACCGAAAACGATCGCTGAGATCGGGTCTGTACACATCCTTGATTACTTAAGACGACCCTGGATCACCCCTAGACCATCGATCACTGGGTTTAGACCATGATTTACCCCATCCCAGCTTTTAACAATCGATAAATGCGAATGTACATCAGAAAGTACTTAAAATGACTCAAAACGACTCAAGAGGGAGTCGGGGGCCAAAGGGGACACTTCTAGGGGGACCCAGGATGAGACCCACATGTTTTTAAGGTCTAGGGTGCATGAGGACCTCATCCCATCGGCGAGCCATCGCCGGTTTATCCAGAGGTGGGCGAGGGCCTCGCTGGCCGGGCGGGCTGGTTCGGGCCGACGCCTCTAGGGCATTTATGGCCCACTGATGTAGGGTGGGTCGATTTTAACCCCTCCTAACACGCCCCCTCTTCATAACATACCCTTCCAAGCTCTCCTTTTTCTCTAAAAATTTCTTGTTTCTCTCTCAAATCTCCCCTCCATCCACCCATTTCGTCATTTTCCTTCAACACACACACCCCTCCATCGTTTTCCACCAAAACCCCCTCCTATCTCTCTCTTTTCCTTCGATTTGAGTGCACAAATCTCTTATTTGTATCTCACATACCTTCAAGTTCAACAACCCATCCTATTTCCACCTATCATTCCACTCCAATGGCTCTATTCGAGCTTATGACGGCCATTTTCTCAATTTTCACCATTCTGTCTATCATGGGGAAGAAAAGGGCTCTTGTGGATGAAGCTAGGCCTAGTCGCCCTACTTGTTCAAGGAGGCCGAGAGGCGCCACCGCAAGTGCAAGCGTCAATCGAGAGATAAGGATCAAGCGGGAGCTTGATCCCAGGGCTCCCCTCGAAAGGGCCCTACTGGCGGATCTGCCTCATGGGAGATTTCAGGGTCGTAGGATCTTCTTTGAAGCTCATGTGGATGAGAGGCTCTTTGGGCAATATCTGGTGATGGACCGCCTGGTCGAGGCCGGGTGGGGTCCTGTATTCGAGGGTGAGTACCGCGCAAATGTGGGCACAGTCCGAGCCTTCTACGCCCACATTCGAGAGCCTATTTTGGATCCCTTGCAATTCAAGATCCCAGTGGGTAGAGATCGGGAGGCCACAATTGATGCTAGCTTGATAGCCCGACTCATGAGAATGCCGCTTGGCGAGACCCATGCAAGCGAGAAGAATTTGAAGAGTGCACGTGAAAGGGACCATCGCACGTGATTCCTTTATGGACAACTGGCCCACTGGATCCAAACAACAGCCTCCTAGCGACCAATATGATGGACGACTTCCGCATGCTCCACCACATCTTCACGTACAACGTGTACCCCAGGTGGAGCAATCGCAGCGAGTGCACTCGTTTGATGGTAGATTTCCTATACCAAGTGGGGTAGGGAGAGAAGTTGTACGTGCCTACACATTTCTACGACAAATAGTTCTTACTGCACGCTCCACTAGAGCGTCTGATTCGCTCTCATTCAACCGACTCATATGCAAGATTGCATGTGAGTTTGGGTATAGACTGGAGGTGAAAATGCCGGTGCAACCCATTTCATCAATGAAACTACTCTCAATCAGACGGAAATTGGGCCACGGCAGTGGCAAGCCCGACTCGATGAGAGTGAGGACGAGACGGCTAGTGAGGAGTATGGGAGCGAGGAAGAAAGCAGGGAAGCGATAGAGGAGAAACAGGGAGAAGAGGTGGAGGCTCAGGACACGGATGAGAGCTCCCCTCCTACAGCACCGAAGCATGACACTGATCGGGCTGCTAGGGAAGCTCGCTTAGCTCGACTTGAGGAGGGTCAGGTTGCCCTGCGATAGAAGATCATTGATGTCCAGGCTCTCGTGAAGCACAAGTTTAAGAAGGTGACCCGCACCTTGAAAACTATCCTGTGTTGCCTGCAGGATAAGGGCGCCTCTCCTCCGTCGCCAGACTCGGATGCCTAGTCATCCTTGCCGTCACTCTGTAGTTTGTTTTAAAATGTTTGTGTTTTAATGTTGACAGGCCTAGTAGTGTAGTAGGCAGGAAGTGTGTTTGTGTTTGGTAGTTTATTTTAATGTTTACAGCCTTGCTTGTAATAGCTCATATGCATTTCTTGTCATGATTCATGTAATGTGTATCTCATGTATCGTGATAATTTTGGGTAAATGGAATGCATGAAGTTTCTTTAAACTGTGTGTAAATGCTGTGTGGTTGAGTTTATGGGTATGCAGAATCTGACCTGGGTTGCACCCTATGTTGTAGATAGGGAATGCCACCTAAGGCTGCACGGAGTATGGCACGTCTCACTATTGGCGAGTCGTTTGATGGGGCACCTCCCCTAAGCGATAGCCATACGGACCCCAGTTCGGGCCCGTCTCCCTTTGACACCATGCCGGATTCTCAGCCGGCCACTAGCCCCACCAATGGGCCTACACCTATTGTACCACCGGTTCCAGAGCAGAACCGTGCGTCCTCTTTGACGCCATCTGGACCTCAGTCAGCTCCCCCTACTGATAGGTTGGAACAGATGATGTTGTTGCTACAGCAGCAACAGGTATAACAGCAGCAGCAACAGCAGGCATAGCAGCAACAACAGCAGGCACAGCAGTAACAACAGTTTTGACCACCATGGCGAGGATTTTTGCCCAGAGCATGGGTGTGGCTCCGCCTACTTCATTTACGCCCCCTGCTAGGAATGCAGGCGCCAGCGGCCACTTTGAGCAATTTCATCGCTTACAGCCCCTTACCTCTGCGGGTACTCAGAGACCCGAGGAGGTCGAGTATTAGCTTGACCGCATCTCTAAGATGCTAAAGCCGCTGCACTGCACAGAGCCTGAGCAGGTGGAGTTGGTCACCTTCATGTTCGAGAAAGAGGCCAACTTATGGTGGGACAACGTCCTCTGTACTATTGCGGTCGGACACATATGGACGTGGGCAGCCTTTGAGACCCACTTCCACGAGAAATACTATCCCATCACCTATCGCCACGAGAAGAAGAGTGAGTTCCTTCGCCTCCGACAGGAGGGATGACAGTGGCAGAGTATGAGAACAGATTTACGAAGTTGGGCAGGTAAGCCCCGTTGATTTTGGCAGATGAGCCGATGCATATGCGGCATTTTTCTGAGGGCCTGCAACTCGATATTCACTCGAAGATGTGCTGCACTAGCATACCTAGCTATGCTGAGCTAGTGAGCATGTCCATGAGAGCTGAGCAGGACGGGGACAGGCAGTCCCGTATGTGAGTACCGATGGCTCCTAGGCCGCGACCAGAGATTCCGAGCAGACCATTCCTTGAGAAGATGCCGCGGGCAGACTCACCACCGAGGCTGATGGCTTCACCTGCCCTAGTGAGGCGACCTGATGTGTGGTGTGCCTACTGCAAGAGGCCAGGCCACACGGAGGTGAACTACTTCACCAGGATGAGGGATAGCGGCTTCTCACCACCCCAGAGGATCAACCGCCAGCTTCCCCAGGTTATATCAGCACCACCTCTACGCTCGACACCAGCTCATCCATCATTCCGGTCACCCGTACCTCGATCTAGGCCGCCTCAACGGCGTATGTTACCTCAGCCCAACCGTTTTCAGTAGGCTCGAGTGCACTCACTTACAGCTGAAGCATCAGAGGCAGCACCTACACCACCTATAGTTTTTGATGTTACGGCACATATCCAAGGTACTCTAGTCTTTTTATTAGTGGATACCAGGTCCACTGTCTCTATCATATAATGCACAACAGTCAAGCGGCTGGGGTTGGAAACTAGTCCTATGGTTGGGGTGAGAATCCTTACCACCACAGGGACTTTCTCGGACGTTACCAAGATCTGTAAGGGGTGTTCGATAGATGTACTGAGTGGGACAGTGCTCCTCGACTTGATTGTCACTCCATTACATCACTATGATGTCATTCTCAGCATGGATTGGCTCACAGAGGTGAAGGCAGAGATCGACTGCGATACTAGAGTGGTGATAGCCTGTGGACCAGAGGGCACGACCTTTAATTCCCAGTGCAGGTCAGTTGGACCTATCGCATTGATTGTTATGCTTCCATGCTGGAGGATGCTCATAGTCCAGCACTTGAGGATACTCCTATGGTCCAAGAGTTCTCAGATGTGTTAAGGAAGATACCTGAACTACCCCCTCAGCGCGAAATCAATTTTACGATCGATTTAATGCCTGGTACGACACCTGTGTCTCTTCCGACCTATCGCATGGCTCCGTGTGAGATGGAGGAGCTGAGAAAATAGATTGATGATCTGTTGGATGCAGGCTTTATACGATTCAGCATGTCTCCATAGGGAGCACCCGTGTTGTTCGTAAAGAAGAAGGATGAATCTCTGCGATTATGTATTGATTATCGCAGATTGAACCAAGTGACGATAAAGAATAAGTATCCTTTGTCCATGATAGATGACTTGTTTGATCAGTTGAAGGGGGTAAGGTATTTCTCGAAGATTGACTTGCAGTCGGGGTATCACCAGTTGCGCATCAGGGATGAGGACGTGTAGAAGACGGCCTTCAGGACCAGTTTTGGACACTATGAGTTTCTCATAATGTCGTTCGGCCTTACGAACGCATCGGCCGTGTTCATGGACCTGATGAACAGGGTATTTCGGCCATTTCTTTACCGATTCGTCATTGTGTTTATTAATGACATCCTGATATACTCCAAGAGTCGGGAAGATCACGAGGAGCACCTGCGGGCAATCTTGGAAACTCTGAGGAAGAACCAATTGTTCGCCCAGTACAAGAAGTGCGACTTCTGAAAAGAGAAAGTCAAGTTCCTGGGATATGTGGTGTCTAGGGAAGGGATAGCTGTGGACCTTGCCAAGGTAGCCGCACTTCAAGACTGGGAGCAGCCTGGTTCGGTTACTGAGGTAAGGAGTTTTCTTGGGCTGACAGGTTATTATCGACGATTCATTTGGGACTTCTCCAAGATAGCCAGACCTTTGTCTCAGTTGACTCGAAAAGATCTTAAGTTCGCTTGGAATGAAAAGGCAGAGGTAGCTTTTCAGGAGTTGAAAGACAAGTTGACGTCCGCCCCTGTGCTAGTATTGCCAGAGCAAGGGATCAAGTATACGATATACACGGATGCGTCTCGCGTTGGTTTGGGTGGTGTTTTGATGCAGAAGGACAGGGTTATTGCCTACCTATCGCGACAGTTGAGGAAACATGAGGAAAACTACCCTATGCACGACCTGGAGTTAGCTGCTGTCATCTTTGCTTTGAAGATCTGGAGACATTACCTCTACAGAGAGGAGTTCGAGCTCTTTTACGAACACAAGAGCCTCAGATATATATTCACTCAGCGGGACCTGAATATGATGCAGCGGCGATGGATGGAAACCTTGAAGGACTTCAAGTTCGAGGTTTCTTACCATCCTGGTAAGGCCAACCTTGTGGCTGATGCATTGCAAGAAGACCATAGAGTTTGCTTCTCCACTGATGGTGGCAAAATGGGGTATGGTAGAGTTCGTGCGAGACTTCGAGCAGAAGCTCACCGTGAAGGAGCCGTTCGAGAGAGTCGCGTACGTTCATGTGCGGCCACTTATTGATGATAGGATCATCAGGGCCCAGAAGGGCGATGGACGATTGTCTGGGTTTCGAGAGCAGGCTAGCGACAATGAGGACGCCAAGTGGAGAGTTGGTACAGATGGGGGCTTGCGTTACCGTGGCCGCCTATGCGTCCCAAATCTTCACGACCTGAGGAAGGAAGTTCTCGAGGCTGCGCATAATTCGAAGATGGCGATGCACCCTGGAAGTACGAAGATGTATCGCGATATGAAGAGAACGTACTGGTGGGACAATATGAAGGCCCACATAGCAGATTACGTGTCCCGTTGTCTCACATGCCAGTAAGTCAAGGCAGATCATCGCCGACCTCCTGGACTTCTTCAGCCCATGCCCATAGCTGAATGGAAGTGGGATTTCATCTCTATGGACTTTATCTCATGATTACTAAAGACGAGGAAGGGTTATGATTCCATATGGGTGATCATGGACCGGTTGACGAAATCGGCTCATTTCTTCCCTATCAGAGTTTCGAACTCTCCAGACGAGTTGGCCAGGTTGTACATCAAGGAGGTTGTACGTCTGTATGGAGTTCCCTTAGAGATCGTGTCGGACCGAGACACATGATTCACATCTATCTTCTGGACTCGTATCCAGGAAGTGATGGGTGTGAAGTTGAAGTTCAGTATCGCGTTCCACCCATAGACTAACGGGCAGATGGAACGGGTGAATCAGATTTTGGAGGATATGCTGCGAGCCTGTGTATTGGATTTCAAGGACAGTTGGGATGATTGTCTTCCTTATGTAGAGTTCGCTTATAACAACAGCTTCCAGGCGAGTATTGGCATGGCTCCTTACGAGGCACTGTATGGGCGTCCGTGTAGGGCACCGCATTGCTGGGCAGAGGTTGGCGAGAAGAGCCTGATTAGCCGAGAGTTAGTTCAGGCAACTTCAGAGAAAGTCAACATTATCAGGCACCGACTTTTGGCAGCACAGAGCAGATAGAAGAGCTACGCCGATACGAGACGATGACCGTTAAAGTTCGAGGTTGGGGACCATGTGTTCCTTAAAGTTTCCCCCATGAAGGGAGTCCTTTGGTTTGGTAAGAAAGGGAAGCTCACGCCTCGATTCATTGGCCCATTCCAGATACTTGATCGAGTGGGAGCTGTAGTGTACCGCCTTGCTTTGCCCACTCCACTTGTAGGCGTTCACAACGTATTTCGTGTTTCTATGCTGAAGAAATACGTTCCCAATCCTTTCCACATTATCAGATGGGAGCAGGTACAATTGAGCGAGGACACTACATATATACTGCGACCGACGCGTATCCTAGATAGGAAGGAACATGTGCTGCGTAGCAAGGTTATCCCACTTGTGAAGGTACTGTGGACGCACCACACGGAGGAAGAGGCTACTTGGGAAACAAAAGCTGAGGTTTAAAAAAACTACCCTCAGATTCTTGAGGAGTACGAAAAGGTACTAATTTCGAGGATGAAATTTTTCTTTAAGGGTGGTAGATTGTAACGTCTCAAAAAAATCCGTACAAGGACCCGAGTACCACTTCAAGAAGAAATCAACTGGGTCCAAATCCTTTAGAAATTAGGCTAGTATTAGCAAGTGCTAAACTAGAGTACTTGTGAAATTAGTACTAATCACTTTAAATATGATCTGCAAGACCCAAACCGTGCAGAATCATTGACACTACATTACCCTGAAATCTAGAATCCATCCCTAAACCCGGTTGCTCTCGGAAGCACACCGAAACTTCGTATCGGACCTGGACCGCACGTCGAAAGTCTGATAACCGTAAAACTATACAGCTATGACCGCATTACTGGACTTAACAACCTCCTTGGAAATCAAGTCCTAATTGTGTGTGAAAATACACAACTTGAGCCTGGAGCAAAGTGTGTGAAAAACGTGAATATATTTAGAAGTAAATTCTGAATTTAAGTAAACTGAGTCGTATCGCTTGCGGGCCAAATATAAGGATTCAGACCGTCAGAATCTGACCCAAATACACCCTTGGATCAGGAAAAATGTCCCATACATGGCAATGCACTTGTGGCCCTAATCGAGTGCCTGTGACCGTTGAACTGAAACTGGTCCGCCACGGTCGATCTGTAAACCCGATCGGAGCGAAAACTCAGCCTGACCTAGATCCAATGTCAGGGAGCCTAAGTCCGACCGCACGCAGAAAAGGGGCCACTAGAAGTGCTCCGTTGGGCTGAAACAGACGCTTTTTGGATATAACCTAAGTATACCTTGGCCATGGGGCCATTTTCATCAAACCTGGGCCTATATAAGGGCCTCAAACCCCCTCTCTAATATTCCATACGAATTTTGAAACCCTAAGGAAGAGAGAAAAGGAAAAGGAAAGGAAAAAGAGAGAAAGTGAGAGTGAGAGTTGGAGATTTCATCCTGGGATTCGATCCCGTTGCTCCATGCACTTAGCCATCCTATCTGTATCGCTATACGGGCGATTCCAATTCCGTTCTTAGGTAAGAAAACCTAACCCTAACCTGTTATAGGATTTCAAACATTATAAGTAATGAAATAGCTAACCTATTTCATACTATAGGTCGTCAATCCGTCATTGACAAAGACTAAGTGTCTAAAATGAATCCGTTATGGGTTTACCGGCAAAAGGTGCAGACTATAAATGTTTAGGTTATGGTTTTCAAGGCTTTTAATGTCAGTTAATGATTTATGACTGACTTGAATTGCTATCACATGCTTAGACACGATGTTTCCCGTACTTTACACATATATACGAACTATGTTAAATATAGTGCATTCTTATGTTTGTTGATATGATTGAATGAGTATGAAATTTGGATTCGTACTTGCCATGATTATCCATCGTGGATATATGGTTGTTGTATATGTGACAACTCCATGGTGAAAGGGTTTGCCCTAACACCTATTATAACCAACATACATCATGTATGTTGAAGTGTGTAGACTAAGTGTTTGTTGAAATGTCTGATTGAATATGGAATTATGATTAGTACTTATTATGATGGATGTTTGGTAATACATGATCGTTGTATGTGTTGCAACTCCTATGTGAAAGGATTTTCTATAATATACGTTTTAAGTAAATTAATCTATGTATGTGATATGTGTAGTGTAAGTGTTTGATGAAATGCCTATATGAGGAAATGCTTGTTTAAATGTTTGAAATGAGAGTGTTGAAATAGGATTCTTAATCCCCTTCTCTATAACTATAGTTTCCTTTATGTAACCTATCTTCCTACTATGTGATTTATGGAAGTAATGCCTAGGTAAGATAACATGTATACTATGTGTTTCATGAAATGCTAAATGCTTGAAATGGTTGACCTGTTGTGTAATGCTGCTTTGCATATCATATGTGATATATAAACTACAACTGAGTGTGATTAGGACTATGACGTAGTCCAGGCAATCGGTAACAGATCTCGATTAGGTGGCTGAGGTTGTTTTCACCACACAAGATGCGTTCGATGAACCTGAGTCGCACTTTAGTTGTCGGCAGTGGTTAGGCCACACGGAGTGGTTACGCCCTTCATGTCCATCAACTCGAGGTGTGCTCGTACTAGTCGAGCTCGTCAAGTAACCCGATTGACCCGATGTATGTTCACCATATATGGACGCTACTGCTTGAATATAAGATACCAAACTCACCAGTGAAAATCCCTTTAACCTTGGTACCTCGATCCACTAAGACCCATGAGCCGGGCATGGTGGTACGGGACACCGTGGTCGAGCTGTCGGCCTACGTTGGGGTGACGAGCCTCCCCGTAGTGTCCAGTGAGCAACATAGCCTCATGAGTCGAATACGGTGGTATGGGAGACTGTATTCGAGCTGTCGGCCTACACTGATAAGGTGACGAGCCCTTTGTAGTGACCTCGAGCATACTCTAAGACTACGTAGAGGCGACGAGCCTTTCCGTAGCAACAAGAGTATAAACTAGGCCTACAATGATAAGGTGACGAGCCCTTTGTAGCGACCTAGAACCGTAACATCGTATGAGATTTACTAGGATTGACGACCCTAGAATGGATCATCGTTTGGGAATTGATATAAGGGAGGTACCTTAGCTTTCCAATCCTGTTGTATGAAAAGGACTAATAAGAACTTGGTAATCAC
Source organism: Magnolia sinica (assembly GCF_029962835.1). Taxonomy (NCBI): domain Eukaryota; kingdom Viridiplantae; phylum Streptophyta; class Magnoliopsida; order Magnoliales; family Magnoliaceae; genus Magnolia; species Magnolia sinica. The sequence continues at coordinate 93,081,813 of NC_080577.1, forward strand.
GCTCATGCACCGCACTGCATGTGCCATTTGGCGTTGAGTGGAGAGCACGAGGAAGTGACTGACATGCTCGACCGTTAGATGAAGATCGCAGAGGGAGTGCAGGCGAGGGCATGCATCATTTATACATACTATTCTTGCATTAATCAGAGTACTTAGGGATGTTTGATTATATTGTTTTATCATTACTGCTTGACTGAATTGAGAACATGTTAGCCTTTGCTTTTTTGTTTCACTGAGTTGATCACTCACTCCCACGTTACGGGACGGTGTTTTAAACACCAACCAGACTCTGTCTTAGTTGTAGATGGAGACCCGACTGAGGAGGCAGAGGCGGACTTCGCAGATGATGAGAATGTTTTCTCATATATGCAGTATTCAGGCGGGTTTATATAAACCGTTCTGATCGGCGGGGCTTCAGGGTTGTACTTGTAGTGAACTATTATATTTTTTTGACATTTTGTATTTTGAAATAATATATGTAATTATTGACCTGGCAATGCATACATACTTTGGGGACCTATACTGATTTATAAAGTTATATATATTTAAGTCAGTCTTCCGCTTGCGTATTACAACTGTCCCTGGATTATGTTGTGCTGATTTGGCTTAATCTTATTCATGTTTTATGCACTAATATAGACAATATTTAATCATCATTATATATGTTGCATAAGTGATGCGTTGGAACTCGGGAGTTGGACTTCTACTCGACCTCTGATTTTCAGGGCGTTACAACATATTTGAGTTAGTCTTCTACTTGCGTATTACAACTGTCCCTGGATTATGTTTTGCTGATTTGGCTTAATCTTATTCATGTTTTATGCACTAATACAGATAACATTTAATCATCATTATATATGTTGCATAAGTGATACGTTGGAACTCGTGAGTTGGACTTCTACTCGACCCTCGATTTTCAGGGCGTTACATCTTAGTTTTATATGTTGATGATATGTTAATCGCCGGTCATAGCATATCTAAGATCGACTTACTAAAGACTCGGTTATTAAAGATATTCGAGATGAAAGATCTTAGAGCTGCAATGAGGGTTTTTAGCATTGATATACACAAAGACAAGAAAAGGAGCAGGCTTTGGTTATCTCATAATGAATACCTTGAAAAGGTATTGGTAAAGTATGGGTGGACGGGGCAAAGCCGGTTAGTGTTCTTCACGCGGTCATTTTAAGCTTTCTTCTGAACAATATTCTAAATCGATTTTAAAAAGCAGGATATGTTTCATATGCCTTATTCAAGTACGGTTGGCAACATGATGTTGTTGAGATGTGGAGCTACATCTAGGGGCCGCTCGACCAGTCGAGTGCCCTGCTCGACCGGTTGAGTAGGGCACTTGACTAGTCATGGACTGGCTCGACTCAAAGTCCAGTGAGCATAGGTTTTTTAGTTCTACGGTACTCGACCTGTCAAGGCCCATGCTCGACTAGTCAAGGGGTTCGCTCGACTAGTCGAGTAGCCTACTCGACCAGTCTTACGCAGATTCATTTCTGGATTTAATGCGGACTGCGGATTTTTGAGTCGGTTTTTGCAGAGGTGCGAAAGGGGAGTTGCCTAAACTATAAATAGGGGTTCCTAGGGCTTTTCTAGGTATCATGAGAGTTTTTCCAAGGTGTGGGTAAAGGATTTTTTCTGTACTTCCAAGGAAGAGGTTAGTATATTGCCTTGTAATCTTCGTTTTTCTTCATAGTGGAAGTTTGCATCCATGGTTTTTTACCCGTGTTATGGTTTTTCCACGTATATCTTGTCTTGTGGTTTGTGTGGAATGCTTTGATTCTTTTTTTAGTTTATATTTCTTTCTGTTTATCTTTTATGGGTGAGATCGGAGATTAGATCTCGGTTCACTACGTTGTTAGCGTGCTACGCAGCAACTGGTATCAGAGCAATTGGTTTAGTTCTATTGGGAGCAATGACGGAAGAAGGGAAGACTAGAATTGAGAAGTTTGATGGTTCAAACTTTACCTTTTGGAAGATGCAGATGGAGGATTATCTATATCGAAAGGACCTCTATATTCCTCTAGGAGGAAAAGAGAAGAAACCAGAAAAGATGACAAATGCTGAATGGTTTTCATTGGATTGGAAGGTTTTGAGAACGATCCAACTCTCTTTGTCTAAGAGCGTCGCCTTCAATATATCCAAGATGAAAACTACAAAAGAATTAATGGAAGCCCTATCCACCATGTATGAAAAACCCTCAGCGTCCAACAAGGTTCATCTTATGAAACAGCTATTCAACATGAAGATGTCAGATGGTGAGAGCATGGCTAAACATCTAAACGAGTTCAATACAATCACGAGCCAGTTGGAATCCGTTGAAATTATTTTTTAGGACGAGGTCAGGGCGTTATTGATATTGTCCAGTTTGCCAGACAGTTGGGATGGTTTGGTGATTACTATGAGCAATTCTTCAGGGTCGACAAAGCTGAAATTTGATGATGTGCCGGTCTAATTCTCAGCGAAGAATCTAGAAGAAAGGCATCAGGAGTTTCAGAGGATTCAGGGAATGCTCTAAATGTTGAAGGAAGAGGAAGATCGCTAAACAAATGAGGTAACAAAGACGGACGTTCTAAGTCGAGGAAGAAGTTTAAGGGACCGAAAAATAAAGACGGGTGTTGACATTGCGGCAAGAATGGGCACATGAAACCTGATTGCAGGGCGCTCAAGAAACAAGAAGGAAGCTCTCAGGGTGGGAAGGATTCAGTGAATCTATCTGAGGAGAGTGACACAGAGGCGTTGATCTTGTCTCTTGATGTGAGGAATGAGTCTTGAGTCATAGACTTGAGTGTTTCATTTCATGCCACTTCATATAAGGAAGTTCTGCATAATTATGTGTCAGGTGATTTCGGGAAAGTCAACCTGGGTGATGATGAGCCGTGCAGTATTGTTGAAAAGGGAGACGTTCATATAAATCAGAAAGACGGAACGGCTTTGAAATTGAAGAATGTCAGACATGTACTGAGTTTGAGACAGAACTTGATCTCAATGGGGTAGTTGGCTGATACCAGTTATGTGACGACATTCACCAGTGATTCTTAAAAGATCACAAAAGGTGCCCAGGTGATATCTCGAGGCAAGAAGGAAGGTACTTTATACGTGACTTCAATATCACACAGTTCACTCGCAGTTGCATCAACTGGAGTGAATGGGTAGTTATGTCATTAGAGGTTAGGACATATGAGTGAGAAGGGGATGAAAGTACTATTGTCAAAAGGGAAACTATCAGGGTTGAAGTTTATTGACTTGAAATTCTGCGAGGACTGCGTGTATGGCAAGCAAAAGAGGGTAAGTTTCAAGAAGACAGGACGCGCTCCAAAGACACATCTGTTGGAACTTGTACACACTGATATGTGGGGACCGACACAGGTATCATCTCTTGGTGGTTCACGTTATTTCGTTTCCTTTATTGATGATGCTAGCAGAAAACTGTAGATTTATTTCTTAAAGCACAAATCTGATGTATTTAAGAAGTGGAAAGTAATGGTAGAAAATGAGACAGGTAAAATAATCAAATGTCTCAGATTAGATAATGGGGAGAATACTGTAATAAGAGATTTGAGGAGTATTGTGCAGCAAATGGAATCAAACATCGGAAAATAATTCCGGGGACACCGTAGCAGAATGGTGTGGCTAAGCGCATTAACAGGACCATCCTTGAGTGCGCCAGGAGCATGAGGTTACATACAGGGTTGCCCAAGACCTTTTCGGCAGATGTTGTGAATAGTGCCGCATATCTCATCAATAGAAGTTCCTCAGCACCATTGGATGGTGGGCTACTAGAAGAAACGTGGACTGGGAAAGAAGTGAACCCTGCACATCTTAGAGTGTTCGGTTGCACTTCATATGTTCATATTGATGCAGAGCAAAGAAACAAGCTGGATGCAAAGTCTAGGAGGTGCACGTTTATAGGCTACGAGTAGCATAATTTTAGCTACAGGTTTTGGGATACAGAAAATAGAAAAATTATCAAAAGCAAAGATGTAGTCTTCAATGAAAAAGTGATGCATAAGGACAGTGTGCAGGAAAATAAGGCCGAGGAGAAAGAATTCTTAGAATTGAAAGAGTTACCGGACAAGGGTGTTACAGCACCACAGGATGATCATGCACAGGAGCATTATGAGGCAGAGCCACATACACCGGTTGTGAGGAGGTCTACTCGGGAGAGAAGACCCACGATCCGATACTCACCCTCCTTACATTAACTACTGCGGACAGATAATGGTGAACCAGAGTGTTTTGAAGAGGCATTACAGTCGGATACACTAGTTAAGTGGGAGCAGGCCATGGATGATGAGATGGACTCTCTTGAGTCTAATCTTACATGGGAGCTACTCACTCTACGTAAGGGTAAGAAAGCTCTTCATAACAAGTAGGTTTACAGACTGAAAGAGGAGCACGATGGTTCGAAACGGTACAAGGCCAGATTGGTTGTGAAAAGGTTTCAATAAAAGGTAGGTATTAATTTCATTGAAATATTTTCACCAGTACTGAAATGTCTACGATTCACATGGTATTAAGTATAGTGGCTACAAAGGACTTACATCTAGAGCAACTAGATGTTAAGACAGCCTTTCTTCATGGGAACCTTAAAGAAGAGATATATATGCATCAGTCAATAGGATACGTGACACCAGGAAAGGAGAACAAAGTGTGTCGACTGAAGAAAAGTCTATATGGCCTGAAGCAGGCCCCGGGGCAGTGGTACAAGAAGTTCAACAGTTTCATGTCGAAAAACGGTTTTAGGAGATGTCATGTAGACCACTGTTGTTATTTGAAGAAGTTTGATACGTCGTACATCATCCTTCTTCTATACGTTGATGATATACTTATGGCTGGTTCAAGCATGAAGAACATCTCAGATCTCAAAAGACAACTGTCTAGAAAATTTGCCATGAAAGATTTAGGAGCTGCAAAATAAATCCTAGGCATGAGGATAAAGCATGACAGGGAAAATAAGAAACTGGTTTTGTCACAGGCAGAGTATATAACCAAGGTACTTGATCGATTCAATATGGGAGGTGCTAAGCCGGTTAACACTCCATTAGTTAACCACTTCAAGCTTTCTAAGGAGCAAGGTGCAAAGACGCAGGAGGAATGAGAGGCTAAAGTCCCATACACGTCAGCTATTGGGAGTCTCATGTATGCTATGTTAAGCACGAGGCTAGACATTGCTCAAGCGTAGGAGTTGTTAGCAGGTTCATGAACAACCCCAGGAAGGAACATTGGGAAGCTGTGAAGTGGATCCTCAGATACCTAGTAGGTACTGTGGATATAGGGTTGTGTTATGGCGGATCGAAAATCAAGCTACAAGGCTATATAGATTTAGATTTGACAGGAGATATCGATAGCAAAAGAAGCACTACATGTCTTTACTATGGGTAGTGCTGTAGTCAGTTGTGTCTCTCAGTTACAGAAGATAGTATCTATCAGTACGACGGAAGCAGAATATATTGCGGCTATAGAAGCATGCAAGGAGATGGTGTGGATGCAAGGTTTCATGGAAGAGTTGGGTAAGAAGTAAGCAGATTGCAAGATGTACAGTGACAGTCAAAGTGTAATACACTTGGCTAAGAATTCAGCCTTTCATTCAAGGACCAAGTATATTGACATCAGATATTACTTCATACGCTAGTTACTGGAAGATAGATCGATTGCTCTGGAGAAGATTCATACAATTGAGAATCCTGCGGATATGCTGACCAAGGCGATCACACGGGAGAAGCTGAAGCTCCGTTCAGCTTTGATTAGTCTTCAGGCTTGAAGATGGGGAGGTGGTGCACTCTAAATGTAGAAAATGAAGGTTTATGGTAATGTGTCTCCAAGTGGGAGATTGTTGAGATTCAGAGCCACATGTGGGGGCCCCTGGACCAGTTGAGTGCCCTGCTCGACCAGTCAAGTAGCCCACTCGACTAGTCGTGGACTGGCTCGACTCAAAGTCCAACGAGTATAGGTTTTTTGGTTTCGCGGTACTCGATCGGTCGAAGCCCATGCTCGACCAGTTGAGGGGTCCGCTCGACCAATCGAGCAGCCCGCTCGACCAGTTAAGGTTACGCAGATTCATTTCCGGATTTGATGCGGACCGCAGATTTTTGAGTCAGTTTTTGCAGAGGTACGAAAGGGGAGTTGCTTAAACTATAAATAGGGGTTCTTAGGGCTTTTCTTGGTATTATGAGAGTTATTTCAAGGTGTGGGCAAAGGGTTTTCTCTGTACTTCCAAGGGAGAGGTTAGTATATTGCCTTGTAATCTTTATTTTTCTTCATAGTGGAAGTTTGCATTCGTGGTTTTTTACCCTTGTTGGGGTTTTTCCACGTATATCTTGTCTTGTGGTTTGTATGGAATGCTTTGATTCTTTTTCTAGTTTATATTTCTTTCTGTTTATCGTTTATGGGTGAGACTAGAGATTAGATCTCGGTTCACTGCATTGTTAGCGTGTTGCACAACAGATGTATGCAATGGTTTGTACTAAACCGGACATTTCACATGCAATGGATATTGTTAGCAGATACATGTCTAACCTCGGAAAGCAACATTGGAAGCAGTGAAATATTTATTTTGATATATTGGAGGTACGTAGGACTATGTCTTATCTTTTGAGAAATCAAGGGCCAAGTTAGTAGATTATGTGGATTCTGATTACGTAGGTAGTGTGAATAAGAGAATGTCGACTTCTAGTTACTCGTTTGTGCTAGCGGGTGGAACAATTAGTTGGATGTCGAAGCCTCAATCTATGGTGGCTCTTTCCACAACCAAAGTTGAGAATATGACATTGATTGAAGCATTTAAGGAAGGTGTTTGGTTGAGGGGGATGATAAATCAGTTGGGTCTTTAGAGGGAAGCCGTACCGATTAGTTGTGATAGTGAAAGTATGATCAATTTGGCTAAAATTTATGTTTACACTCACGTACTAAACATATTGATATGGGTCACCATTTTATCTGACAGATACTCGAGGAAGGATGCGTAACTCTAGAGAAAATTCACACTAATGTGAATCTGACTGACATGCTCACTAAGGTGGTTACCTCAGAGAAGTTCAAGTTCTGTGCAACTTCTCTAGGCTTGGTGATGACGTAAAAAGAAGACGGAGTGTGCACGAGAAGCGATGACGGAACTAGTACTATTATCATTAATAACACTAAGTTTGAACAAGTCATTAGATACAACCTTTTCCAACAAAGGTATCATTTTTTGAGATAACATATTTCCTAGATTCAAAAACTAACTTAAACCCATTCTTATCAAGTATAAAGCTGAAGACAAAAATTCTTCTAAAGGTCCGCTACATGAAGAACATCCAAAAGAGTCAACACCTTGCCGGATGTAAGCTTCAAGCTCACATTTCCTTTGCTAGTGATCATTGCCTTAGATGAATTCTCATGAAAATGTCTTTTTCATCCTGTACCTTCTTGTAGAAGGAAAAAACTCTTTGCCCGTAGCATAGGTGTTTAGTGGATTTTGAGTTTATTCACCACTCATTCATATTACAAGTAATGAGTGTTTCAGTGACTAACCCCCATAAATTTCTCGGCAACATGTGTTTGGTCTTTATCTTTCCTATCACCTTGCAGAATCTACATTCCTTAGCAAAGTGACATTTTTTTCATAGACATAGTGCTCTTCACTCTACTTATTATTTTTATCTATTTTCTTTTTCTTTGGGGTATGTAGGCACCTTTTTAAAGTGGTTCAGACCTTCAACTATCCAGACCCTTTCGGTTACTCTTAACAAGGTGGGCCTTCATTATTAATTTCAATTCCAGAGAATTTCTATCACGATTCTTTGCCTCTTTCTCAATCCATATATAAAGGACAAGGTCATCCAAGCTCATATCATTTTTCTTATGTTTTGAGAGAATTCTTGTATTCCTTCTAAGATAGTGGAAGTTTTTCAATGATTATAACAACTTTGTAAGTCCTCATCAATCATCATACTTTCGAACAAGATTCTATGAGCTATCTTTTGTAAATAATGCACCTGATCTACTATAGATTTATTATCCGACATCTTAAAATCAATATAGCGACTAACTACATATTTCTTAGTTCCAGCGTCTTTAGTTCTGTATTTCCTTTCAAGATGGTTCCACAGTTCCCTAACCAATGAGTGATGATAATAGATATCATAGTTTTCATTTGCTATCGAATTGAGAATGTACTTTCAACACAGATAGTCATCGTTCTTCCATTTAGATTGCTTAAAGGATACTACTGGTTCGTTAGCCTTAAGCGATGGGGTAGTTGATGACATAGATCAACTTGAGGGTGGTGAAATAAAAATCTATTTTCAGTTGCCATCTCTTGAAGTTCTTCCCATCAAAAGTCTCTATTCTAGGGTTATGAGAACCAATTGCCATGGAGGTCGAGATTTTGATAGAGATATAGCAGAGAATCTAAAAATCAGAAGCAAGAAATGATAAAAGAATAATCTGGAGAGTTATAGCATATTACAGTTGTTGTCTTAAAGATAAATTTGCCCCCACAAGGAAGATCCTTGATGCATTGTGTATTAGTAAGTCTACTCTCGGGATACAAATTTCCTTTAATATAATGGCTTTAATTAGGTGCATTTGCGATCACAGCTCAATGAACCTAAGACTAGTTGTACTGATTTGACAAAAGAAGTATTATAGAAAGAACCCAAAAGAAAACCAAAGAGAAAGAGAGAAGATAGATTTTTCATAGTTGTTTCTTAAATGAGAAAGAAGATTATTTATAGAGAGATAAGAAGTAGCCATTGGGGTTCGAGGTGCATGCGAACGGCGCATTAATGATGTGTTGATGCATGTCAACCTATTTCTTATTGTGTCAGTGCATGACAAGTCTTTGTTCACATGAACATGCCCATGACCCCACCTATGCAGAGAAAAACAAAATAAGCCGAGATAAAGCCACGTCATGTTGTACTGCGTTACACTGTGGCCCGTGTGCATGTGTGAGGTCAATCCCATGGCATACTCTTAGATTCCAATGCACATATCAAGTGAATGATTCTCAAATAAAGGGTTAAATTTCTCATCACATTTTTAATATTAAACTAAACTAAACCCAAATTAGTAAGTGGGGATGACACAAAGTTAAAAACTATTTTTTTTTTAATCTTTATATTTTCCAACATTACGTGCTTAATCATGGATTTCAACATTCAATTTTTGAATTTGAGAAAACTTGGGTGGTTGGATATTAATGTATAGATTGATGGAACTTTTTATTTTTTTAAAATATATTTTTGATTAAAAATATAAAAAATAATTAAAAATATTAAAGAAAAACTCGATCAACCAGATGGTATTTAACCTTAATATTTATGTATTTATGAGTGTTGGCTTCTAAATCTCAAATTTGGGGAAGACGGAATAAATTCACACACATATATTTTTTCATTTCACCAATTTAACTTGCAATTAGAGTATGAAAAAATAGTAGTACAATGGTTAACATTAGAACATCACAAATATATTTTACTTATTTTTTAGCTTTAAAATGTATTAATAATGTTTTGCTACATATCTTTTATGATTTATAAATTACATAAATGAATTTTAAATATAGCTGATGTTGATTCAAAAATCTGCACCACCCTCCGTTGAGCTAAGATGGCTCGGAGCAAACCTTGGTCCTGCACAAATGAACAGACAAAGGAGACCCTGGCTCAAGCAGGGGACCCTCCGATGCATAAGTCAGGCTAAGGATCGGGGTTTAAGTAGAGTAGAGTATAGGCAAGGGTGCGAGAGATTGCGTACTTATTCCTGTAGAAATGACTGGTATTTATACCTAAGGGTCGACTTGAACGTGTCCGATAATCTTAGCACAGTCATCGCCATTACGCGAGAACTACGTGCGCGCAGTTATCAGCCATTACACAGAGATAGTGCACTGGGCATTACTCCAGTCGTCATTATGGAGTCGCTCATTAATGTTGTCGTTATCCAAGATCCTATCCGAGCCGACCTTATGGCTCGACTCATACATGAAGGTCTGAGCCCTTAAACAAGTCGATTGAATCGCCAAGTAGAAGGACTCGGCTCGGGGGAACACTAGATGAGTGGATGGTGCTGCATTCCGAGTCGAGATAATCGGGTCAGAGTCATAACTTCGCAAGAGCCCTCGGATCGAACACTCACTTCGGGCCAAAGGCTTACCAGTCTGAGGCCTTGCCCTTTGATGTCGAAATTGATCCCAATGTATCTCGATTCGGATTTACCCATAACAGAAGCCCTCTACTATCTAAGTTTGAGCCCGTACTCAGAGAGTAATGAACTCGGGAAGATGAACAGAGGCTTGGGAAGGTGAGAAGTTGCCCTTGCGTAGATTGGCTTCTGCAATGAGTCATCATGATGAGCATTGAGCCCCATGCTCGGCACAAAGGTAGTCTTTTCGTCTACCCGAAACGACAGACGTCGTTCACATGGCTATTAATGCAGCGACGGTTCGGTTAAGTGGATCAGATGACACCACATGGGACCTTGCAAACAAAGAGACGTTCGGGCATTAAATGCTGATGGCACGTGGGTCGAAGATGTGCAGAGAGGTAGCTGGAGCAATGAATGTTGGCGGTGTACGGGTCGGCCGTCGTTACATTGGACCTAGTACAAGCTGACATGTGTGCTATGAGGCTCGGATCTGAGCCGCTTCGGCTTCGGGCGTCATCATTACATGCTAGTGGCCTGTGTTATAACAACCCTGAGGCTCATTTCATTTCCACTCTTTAGCATTTGAGCTTTCCAACCTTCTTCTCCTCTGCGATCACCCGTCCAAGACTTCCTGCTGCCGGAAGAGAATTTCGCTGATTGGAAAGAGGGACTCTGAAAGGCCAAGCTATATGTCCTAGAGAGGGGGGGGGGGGGGTTTGAATAGGACTATGCCAAATTTAAGCTTTAACAGCGGAATAAAAGAATATGATAGCCAATTAAAAGAGATCAATTCACAGTGCTGAAAATGAAAAACAACCTCAATAATCAAGAATTGAGAGGTTGATACAAATGTTATTCTAAGGACAACCTTACACCATAAAAACCAAGGGTTTATGGCAGGACAACCTTATTTCTAGAACGTACTTTGTATCAAGAACTTAAACAAAAAAGGAATGAATAAATAGCAATGAATTGAAATAAATTGCAAGAATTTAAACCTAAATTATTACAACATTCCCTGCTGTACTTGAAATGTAAATATTACAACATTCACATCCACACAAATATTCCACAATTCTGAATGATAAAAGATAGGAAAAATTAAACGAACATTCAAACCACAAGACATAAGAAATTATAGTGGTTCGCCTCTGTGTACACCAACTGTTAAACAATAGCCACATAGTTACTCCACTCCTAATATCCTCACATAAGGGATATCAGCGTTCACTATCAAAATAGGTTTCACAGGTTCACTTAAAACCTTCACAATTGTGTCTTTCAAATAAGCTTACACAATTCAAAAACTCCACTTTCTGAGTTTTCTGGCTCTCCTCAGATAACCAACACAATGAGATTTTTCTAGCTTAACCTCAAACAAAACCAAAATAATGGAATTTACAATAAATGTAAAATACCTGGATTTCTCCTTTGTAGCAGCCCAGAAGAACCAATCAGAGTAGAAGTTCAAATGTAGAAGTTCAATGTCTAATACTCACTTTGAAATGGTTCTAGGTTCTAATTGATTTTAAATTAAAACAGTTGGGCTAGCTATATTTGATTTTAATTCCAAGAAGAAGGAATACAACAATTTCTCTTTTCAATTTAGATTGGAATATAGAAACAAAATCAAATTAAATAAGCTAACAAAAGAGAATTTTAAATATGCATAATGTAGCTTAAAATAAACACAAACTTATCTCAGAGTGATGCCTTGATTTTCCTTGAATTGAATTATCAAACTCTGAAATTCGTCGTCTATTTATAGATGCAAAAATCACGTCTATGACTGGTCTTGGGAACCCTTCGACTGGTCGTAGATGAAACAGATTTTTGAATTTTTAAGCGGGATTGAATCAGACAGTTACATGACCAGTCGTAGGGTGTCTACGACTGGTCGTAGGACCTCTACGACTAGTCGTAGACTCAAAGATTGGTTGTTGTAGTTTGAGTCGAAGAACTAGGACTGGTCGAATGACTAGTCGACACTGTTCACACGACCGGTCGAACAGAGTCCACGACTAGTCGTAGATGAATAGAAAATTCTGAATAATTGCAACATACTTAGGACTGGTCCTGGATTTTCTAGGACTGGTCGAGCCAGTGCTAAGACTAGTCAAACAAGGTCCAGGACTAGTCTTAGAACAGACCAAATACTTATAAAGTGATTCAATTTGAATTATGTATTCAAAATGACCTACCCTAAGGTCAATCTATGGTCTTTCATACCTGAAACATGAAGTATGGACATTGAAATACCATTTCTTCAGATGATAGATGACCTTGGAAGATTGTGAAGCTTGAGATCTCTATTCTTGATGTAACAATGAGCTTGAGATCTTCTAGGGCTTATATTACACTTAATCTTGAGTTGTACTTCCTGTAGCTTGAATTTCACTTGACTTGGGTCTTGAACAAGATCACTTCTTTGTAGCTTGTACTTGCATTTCTTGAAATGGATTGAAGTAGTTCTTCGTTCTTGACTTGAAGCAAAGTGTTTAGAGCGGTGATGCAATGTCTTGATCATATATACCAATGAGCTACACAAGACATATATTGATGTTTTGGCACCACAAAATTTGACAACCAAAAGAGCATAAAACCATAGCACTTACAATCTCCCCCTTTGTCAAATTTGTGACAAAACACACTCTAATAAAAATAAGAGAAGTACAACATGCTCAATAAAGAATCATGCACCAATTATATAAGAGAACTAGTTACAGCCTGGTTAAAGAATCATGCACCAGTTGTCATAAACTAGCACACAACATTCATCTATACTTACTCCCCCTAAGTAGCAGCACACATAGATATCAAGAAAAATATAATGCTACTCATATCAATCCATATGCAATCAATCAATCCATATAAATTCTCCCCCTTTTTGTCACAATATGACAAAGGAAGAAAAAAATGGAAAAGGACAATAAACAGGAGTAATAAATGGATTACTGTCAAGAGATAAGCAAATTAAAGTCAACAAACCAAATAAAGTTTACAATCCAACAATAGAATAAGTAAAGGTATTATAAACCAAAGAGAAAATCACTTAATCAGATCCTGAGGAAGAAGGAGGAGTTATGTTAAGATCAGATTTATGAAGGCCCTTGTTTAAGCGCTTAAGATACTTGCGCATATATTTAAATTGTAAATCATGAGCAACGTTCATGTTCTCAACCTTCTCCTCAAGTGCATGTAAATGCGCATCAAACTCAGATCACGCATAATCAGGATCATTTGCAGAATCAGACTCAATTTCATCAAAAATATCATCCATGTTAATATCATCTGGAGGAAGATCATCAGCTTCTCCTTCATTCCCAGCTTCAGCTCCACTTCCACCAACATCCACTTGGCCAGGAGTCAATCTCAATTTCATCTTGTTTATATTAGAATTGTTGAAAATGAGATGATGGATATGAGCCTCTCCAACATGCATAGCCACTAGCATATGATTAGCTAAAATAATCATAAGATAGGCAAATGGAATATCACTATGACCTGGATGGAGACGAAACTGAATAATGGAATAACATATCAAGGAAGGAAGACAAACTTCAGTACTAGAAATGACAGAATGCAAGCCCGAACCATAAAAGATGTTAGCTCTGTTTTATTACCAGAACGCGGATACAGATTTGAGATAAATATTCTATGGAGCACTCTGTATCTGGGTAACAAATACCTTGCGGGGAGTGCATTCCCTTTATGAGTCCATTGCACATCCATATTACAAAGATCTCTAGTGAGCACCCTTTTTTCTGATTCTGAGGGTTTTTCAGTTAGAGTGTGGATAGGAATAGCCTCATCATTTACAGGTGTATCCATAAGGCCAGATACCAAATGACGATCTACATTAAATGGACCTAGTCTAACATCAATTTTAAATGTTAAATTCTCACCAAAAAAATTTGAGATACATGCAAACATGGCCTGTGCAATAGATTGGTATGCAGGCCCACCCCAATGTAAGATGTTATCCCATCCTATAGCTTGGAGTAGAGGTAAGATGAGCAAAATGATTAAGATCAACAGGAAGTTCACCAATGACATTGCGCATACGCAAATCCTGCACATATGAGGGATCATCTTCAGGAGACCGAAGATGACGCCGAGTTAAATTCGACTTAGAAGAGGAAGCACCACGTGTTGTTTTCGTTTTTCCTCTAGAGTCCATTTGCAACAAGAAAGTCAAGGAAATAAGAAGATGCAAAAGATGTAGAGTGGGGTTTTGTTAGATCATATTTTTCACAAGAAAACTCAAAAATTGCAATGAAAGATCAAATAGATTACTCCAAGAGTGAAAATGAAGTGGTATAGACTAGAATCTACAAGAAAAATACAAATGACACACTAACCTTAAAGATCTAGGTCGGTGGCTTCGACTGGTCGGGCGTCGGCTCGTTGGAGAGGGAATAGGAAAGAAGGAAGATGAGATATTTTTTCAAATTTTAAAAGACCCAATGCGCACCACGACCGGTCTTGAGCTGTCCTCGACTGGTCGTACCATGACCAGTCGAGCACATCCACGACTGGTCGTGTCAGGAAAAAAATGCATTTATCATGAAAATTTAAAATTTAAACACATAAAGTATCAAATATATATACACTATGACACATACATGCATGAATAATCAATTTTGAATGTACATACCAATATCAAATTTTAATTTATTAAACCTACTTTTCTCGAGTGGTTTAGTGAAAATGTCAGCAAGTTGAGTCTCAGTCGGAATGTATTCCAAAGATATTATCTTTTCTTCCACTAATTCACAAATATAATGATACATGATGTCAATGTGCTTGGTACGTGAATGTTGGATTGAATTTTTCAAAATATTTATCGCACTGAAATTATCACAATATAATATCATTGATTCCTGTGCAATTCCATAATCGCTTAACATACGTTTCATCCAAACAAACCGAGTACATGCATTTCCTGTTGTGATGTATTCAGCCTTAACAGTTGAAAGCGATATAGAACTTTGTTTCTTGCTAAACCAAGAAACTAAACAATTTCCAATATAAAAACAACCACCACTGGTTGATTTCCTATCATCGATATTACCAGCCCAATTAACATCAGAATATCCAGCCAATTGAACACTAGTATCATATGGATACCAGAGACCCAATTTAGCAGTACTTGCAACATATCTCATAATCTGCTTAACCGCAGTTAGATGTGACTCTTTAAGGTTAGACTGATATGTAGCGCAAATACTAACACTTAAAGTAATATCAGGTCTACTAGCAGTTAAATAAAGTAGGCTACCAATCATACTTCTATACAGTTTAGGATCCACATCGTTACCTGTAGAGTCCTTTGAGAGTCTTAAAGTTGTACTCATAGGAGTATCAAAATTCTTACCATTCTCAAATCTGAACATTTTAATCAAGTTCAAGGTATACTTAGTTTGAGAAATAAAAATACCATCAGGTTGTTGTTTTACTTGCAACCCTAGGAAATAATCTAATTCCCCAACCATGCTCATTTCGAACTTAGATTTCATTAATCTGCAAACTCAACAGACATGTTAGTACATGTTGATCCATAAATAATATCATTAACATAGATTTGAACCATTAAGATATCATCGTTATGTTTCTTAACAAAGAGCGTCTTATCGACACTACCCATTTTAAAATTACGACTTAGTAAAAACTTAGTTAATTTTTTGTACCATACCTTAGGAGCTTGTTTTAGACCATATAGAGCTTTTTTAAGATGGTATACATGATTAGTTAATTTAAGGTCTTCAAACCCTGCAGGTTGTTCAACATATACTTCTTCATATAAATCACCATTCAAAAAGGCACTCTTTACATCCATTTGATAAATTTTAAACTTTCTAAAGCATGCAATGGATACAAAAAGTCTGATTAACTCAAGGCGAGCAACAAGGGCAAAATTTCATCATAATCAATGCCTTCTATTTGAGTGTACCCTTGTACAACCAGTCTTTCCTTGTTTCAAATAATATTACCAAGTTCATTAGTCTTATTTTTGAAAATCCACTTTGTTCCAATAATATGTTTATCTATAGGTCTAGGAACAAGGTACCAAACATCATTTTGAATAAACTGATTAAGTTCTTCCTGCTAGCTACTATCCATTTTTCGTCAGAAAGAGCTTCTTTTACGTTTACTGGTTCAATCTGAGATGTAAAACACACGTAGTTACATATATCTTCTAATTGCCTACGAGTGCGTACACCAGTGAGAGGGTTTTCAAGAATTTGAGTAGTTGGATGATCTTTGACAGTCCTTAATTCAGAATTATTTTGACTTGATGAAGTATCTGGTTTGTCAATCAAAAGAACTTCATCATTATCTGAACTAGGGGCAGGTGTATTCAAGTGATCATCAATGACTACATTAATGGACTCTTGAATCACACCAGTCCTATTGTTTAGAACACAATATGCACGACTATTTAAAAAATATTCTAAAAAGATCCCTTCGTCACTTTTAGTGTCAAACTTTATCAGATTTTCACGGTCATGCAAAATATAGCACTTACTGCCAAAAACTCGAAAGTATTTGACAGTAGGCTTCTTATCAAACCAAAGTTCATAAGCAGTTTTATTATTAGATTTACATGTATAAACTCGGTTGATAATATAGCACGCAGTATTTACGGCTTCAGCCCAAAGATTTCTAGGGAGCTTCATACTATTCAACATTACATTTTCCATTTCTTGAAGCACTCTATTTTTCCTCTCCACAATTCCATTTTGTTGTGGTGTTTTGGGAGCAGAGAATTAATGCGATATTCCCTGATCGCTACAGAATTTCTTAAAACTGCTATTCTCAAATTCAGATCCATGATCACTACGGATTTTACTGACTTGAGAACCTTTTTCAATTTGAATTCGTTTGAGCACTCTTTTTACTTCATCAAGGGTTTCTGATTTATCCCTTAAGAAGGCTACCCATGTAAATCTGGTATAATCATCTACGATCACCAGAATGTATTTTTTCCCACCTCGACTCTCCATCCTGGTTGGTCCTATAAGATCCATATGGAGAAGCTCGAGTGGTCTCAATGTGGCATTAGAGTTCACCTTTTTGTGAGAGCTCCTTGTTTGTTTGTTAATCTGGCATTCGCCACATATCTTGTCTATCTTTTGTAACTTAGGTAGACCTCTTATTAGTTCTCTTTTGCTCAGTCTATGTAAATTACAGTAGTGTACATGTCCAAGGTGTTTATGCCACAAATCAGTCTCATCGGTATGGACCATGCAACACGTTTGACTAGACGAGCTGGATTCACTAACAATATAGCAGTTTTCAGAAGTTGTGTGACCAGTTAATATTACTGAACCCTTATTATTTAGAATTTCACAACCTTGGTTAGAAAATCTTACACTATGATTGTTATCGCATATTTGAGATATGCTTACTAGGTTGTGTTTTAACCCTTCAATGTACAAGACATTTTTAAACAAAGGGAGATTATAAAGTTGAACCGTACCTTGGCCAATAATCTTGTAATTGCTACCATCACCAAATGTGACTGACTCATCAGTCGTATCACTAAGATCGGGGAAAAAAGTCTTGTCGCCTGTCATATGCCTGGAGCACCCACTATCAAGGTACCACTTTGAATGGCTTGTAGCTGTGAAAGCAGTGTGGCCAACCAAGCAAGTAACCTTAGGAACCTATTTCATAATTATTTTGGGTTTAGGAGTATAGTTGGTCTTCTTGTATTTGTAATTGTTGTAGGAATGACCCACTGAGTTAGATTTTAAGAACTCCTTAAGCAAATCAACTATCTTTTCAGCCAAAGGGTTTTAATTCTGATTTTTATAGTTGACAAAATTGCTTTTAGGTTTTTGAAAAGTTTTAGCATTTTTAGAAAAACTTTGATTAATACTTTTTCCTTTTGAGTTAGAGGTTTCTCCTTTCACAAACTTAGGAGGAGTATTCTTCTGTTTAGAAGGTATATTCTTATCATAGCCCAACCCGGATCTGTCACCACATTTTCTAGATCTAGATATAAGTTTTTCAAACTTTGGATCTCCTTGGGCATACCTCCATGTATCCTTTAAACTCAAAAGTGAAGAGTTTTCAAGCTTAAGTTTATCATTTTCAAATTTAAGTTTTTCAATTGTGGAGGTTTTGAATTCTAAATCGCATTTAGTTTTTTCAAAACAATCTAAAATATGAGATTTTTCTAAAACAAGAGACTCAAAATTTCCTTTAGGATTTGAAAATTTTTCTTTTTGTAGTTTAAGTTTGACAACAATTTTACAACTTTCCTTGTATAAGGCATTGTAGGCATCTTGAAGATCATCTTCATTTTCACAGTCATTATTCAGATTTTCTTCACTTGTTGAATCATCATTATCTGAAAAAGTGAATTTGGCTAGAGTCATAAGGGCTTTAACTTCATTGCCCGACTCATTTTCAGAATCTTCTGATTCAAAAGTATCTTCAGAATCAGAGGACTCATCCCAAGTAGCCAACATGCTCTTCTTTTTGGGTTTATCCCTTTTAGGACACTTGTTTGCCAAATGCCCATATTCTTGGAAGTTGTAACATTAACTATCTTTTAAAGATTTCCAAGTTTTAGTTTTAGATCTTTTCTTATCATTTGATTTTTGAAAATAAACCCTCTTTTTACTTTTGAAGATCTTGTAAAAAAAAATTTACTAAAAGCGCCATATCATCTTCAGAATTCTCTAAATCAGAAATTTCTTGAGAAATACGTTTAGAAGATTTAAGAGTGATAGATTTGCCCTTAGGAGCTTTAAAATTTAATTCATAGGTTTGTAAAGACCTAACTAGTTCTTCTACCCTCATATTGTCCGTATCACGAAGTTCCTGAATTGCAGTTACCTTAGAGTTGAACCGTTCAGGAAGTAAGCGTAGTATCTTTGTACACACTTTACTTTCTGGGATTTTATCACCAAGACCTCATATAGAGTTTACAATGTCATTCAATCTTGTATAGAAGTCCATAAACATTTCATTTTTTTCCATATGTATTTCCTCAAATTTGGTTGTGAGGAGTTGGACTTTAGATTTCTTGACAATTGTAGTACCCTCGTGAGTCATTTCTAAAATATCCCAAGCTTGCTTTGCAGTATCATAGGATATAATTCTTTTGAATTCATCTGGTGATAGTGCACAAGTGATTGCATTTAGTGCTTTTGCATTGGCACTACTCTCACTTTTCTGAAGAGTGGTCCAAGAAAATATGGTGAAATTTTTATTGATTTTGAACCATCGACTCCAGTTACTTCCATGGTAGGAGGGGTCCATTCAGTCACTGTGGCTTGCCATACACTCTCATCCATTGATTTGAGGAAAATCCTCATCCTGGCTTTCCAATAGGCATAGTTGGAGCCATCAAATGATGGAGGCCTAGTAACTGAAAGGCTATCAAAATTTGACATCTTATTTATAGCTTAGATTCTTAGCTCAGGAAATGAATCCAAGAATAAAGAATTAAAAACGAGCTATTAGGCTCTGATACCACTTGAAAAGGCCAAGCTATATGTCCTAGAGGGGGAGGGGGGGGGGGGGGGGGTGAATAGGACTATGCCAAATTTAAACTTTAATAGCGAAATAAAAGAATATGATAGCTAATTAAAAGAGATCAATTCACAATGCTGAAAATGAAAAGCAACCTCAATAATCAAGAATTGAGAGGTTGATACAAATGTTGTTCTAAGGACAACCTTACACCATAAAAACCAAGGGTTTATGGCAGGACAACCTTATTTCTAGAACGTTCTTTATATCAAGAACTCAAACAAAAAAGGAATGAATAAATAGCAATGAATTGAAATAAATTGCAAGAATTTAAACCTAAATTATTACAACATTCCCACTGTATTTGGAATATAAATATTACAACATTCACACCCACACAAACATTCCACAATTCTAAATGATAAAAGATAGGAAAAATTAAACGAACATTCAAACCACAAGACACAAGAAATTATAATGGTTCGCCTATGTGTACACCAACTGTTAAACAACAGCTACGTAGCTACTCCACTCCTAATATCCTCAATTAGGAGATATCAGCATTCACTATCAAAATAATTTCACAGGTTCACCTAAAACCTTTACAATTGTGTCTTTCAAATGGGCTTACACAATTCAAAAACTCTACTTTCTGAGTTTTCTGGCTCTCCTCAGATAACCAACACAATGAGATTTTTCTAGCTTAACCTCAAACAAAACCAAAATAATGAAATTTATAATAAATGTAAAATACTTGGATTTCTCCTTTATAGCAGCCTAGAAGAACCAATCGGAGTAGAAGTTCAAATGTAGAAGTTCAATGTCCAATACTCACTTTGAAATGGTTCTAGGTTCTAATTGATTTTAAATTAAACCAGTTGGGCTAGCTATATTTGATTTTAATTCCAAGAAGAAGGAATACAACAATTCCTCTTTTCAATTTAGATTGGAATATAGAAACAAAATCAATTAAATAAGCTAACAAAAGAGAATTTTAAATATGCATAATGTAGCTTAAAATAAACACAAACTTATCTCAGAGTGATGCCTTGATTTTCCTTGAATTGAATTATCAAACTCTTAAATTTGTCATCTATTTATAGATGCAAAAATCACGTCTACGACTGGTCTTGGGAACCCTTCAACTGGTCGTAGATGAAATGGATTTTTGAATTTTTAAGCGGGATTGAATCAGACAGTTACACGACCGGTCGTAGGGTGTCCACGACTGGTCGTAGAATACCCACGACTAGTCGTAGGACTTAAAGATTGGTTACTGTAGTTTGAGTCGAAGAACTAGGACTGGTCGAATGACTAGTCGACACTGTTCACACGACCGGTCGAACAGAGTCCAGGACTGGTCGTAGATGAACAGAAAATTCCAAACAATTGCAACATACTTAGGACTGGTCCTAGATTTTCTAAGACTGGTCGATCCAGTGCTAGGATTAGTCGAACAAGGTCTAGGACTAGTCTTAGAATAGAACAAATACTTATAAACTGATTCAATTTGAATTATGTATTCAAAATGACCTACCCTAAGGTCAATCTATGGTCTTTCATACCTGAAACATGAAGTATGGACATTGAAATAGCATTTCTTCAGATGATAGATGACCTTGAAAGATTGTGAAGCTTGAGATCTCCATTCTTGATGTAACATGAGCTTGAGATCTTATAGGGCTTATATTACACTTAATCTTGAGTTGCACTTCCTGTAGCTTGAATTTCACTTAACTTGGGTCTTGAACAAGATCACTTCTTTGTAGCTTGTACTTGCATTTCTTGAAATGGATTGAAGTAGTTCTTCGTTCTTGACTTGAAGCAAAGTGTTTAGAGCGGTGATGCAATGTCTTGATCATATATACCAATGAGCTACACAAGACATAGATTGATGTTTTGGCACCACAAAATTTGACAACCAAAGGAGCATAAAACCCTAGCACGTACAGATTCCTTGGTCGGAAGAGGGGTTTAAGTGAACAGAAAGGGATTTTAGAGGTCAGAAACGGTCTTCGGAAAGGGAAATTGTTGCCGGAGTAAATCGCCTTGCCCGCTATGAGTCTTCCACCATTTAGCTTTTTCCTTTCACAATGTTGAGTAATTCAGACGAAGTCCGCATGGTCCAAAACGGGTGGAGCCTGAGAGCACAGACTCCAAGCACCGGAGCTCGGAGGGTACTCTTGAGGATGTTCCACTTTATCCCTTGCCCAAAAAGAGTACTAGAGCGAAAGCCAAGGGCAAAGCCAAGTGGATGAAGAGGATCTTCCGAGACCCTAGTTGGAGATCGTTGGCGGGGCCCTCGGGGGGCCGATCCGAGGCGAGAGTCCCAGGGGGCTCCATTCTAACTGAGTCTCGGATGGCTCGGATCGGTGCTAAGTACCAGATTTCAGACTCGATAAACATAAGAGCCCCTGCTGCCCTTGATGGACCTGGAGCCCCCTCTGACGGGGAAGTAGCAGTCTTCATCTGTGCCCCTCAATGCGGACTTCAGTTTTCGCTGAATCCCTTCGTGCGTGAGCTACTTGCGCGATTGAGGTTGGCCCCGGGTCAACTCGTCCCAAATGCGTGGCGTATCTTGGTGTCGTTGTACATCATCTGGCAACAGGCGAAGAACCAAGAGCTTTCGTCGGATGACTTCTTGGCATTGTACCAAGCGAAGCATGATAAAGCCGAGCCATATTGGTACTACTCGGCCAGGGCTCCGTACACCCCAGGGCTCGTCGCCAAATTCCCTTCTTCCAATAAAGACTGGAAGGGGAAATGGTTCTGGGTCTTAAGGGAGTGGGAGGCTCCGACGTTCGAGCTTAAACACCTCCGAGTCCGAGTACCTACCAAATTTGGCCTCCCAGGTAGACTCACCAATTACTCATAAACTTTCTCACCTTACTGCTTGTTCTTTATTCTAACATCTGCTCTTGTAGAATATTTGAAGGGTTCACCAGAACTATCTTCCCACCTCCAAGCTTAGATAGCACAAGCTCGTCTGCTCAGCGAGGAGGGCTGCACCTGGCATTACAAAATTAGCTCGGACAATCTCATTTCGTCTGATTTTTGCAAAGTCAGACCTTTCCCCATCACTTTGGGTAAGCTTTATAGCTTGTTATGCACTCGAGTCTCTTGATTAGAGGTCTGACTTGTCTTATTGATCAAGCATGGCTAAGGCGGCAGGGTCGTAGAGGAAAAGGGGAACTACGGCGCGTGCCTCTAGTGCACGTCCCTCGTTTGATGCAATTCTGGCCTCAATGCCAAAGGCTCGGATTAAGATAACGGCTCAGAAGAAGATTTCAGCACCCTAGTCTGTTGCGGCCGAACCCTCTGTGGCCGAGGTGCCTACGGCACACTCGCCATCACCATCACTAGCACCAGCGCCAGCACCAACACCAGCCCTGGCTTCTGAGGCTAACCTGTCACTGCCTCTTGGGATTCGGAGGGAGGTCGTGGGAGAGACTGCCGCATCAGGCTTTTCTCACAACTTGGTTGCCATGCCGAGAATCTCAACCTCGTATTCACCGCCGCAAAGCTTATATAGGGCTAACACATTGATTAGTCCTTCAGCGCCCGAGGCCGAGGATCAGGCCTCCATAGCTAGCAATGCTAGACATGCCGCCGACCCGGTCCCCTCCGAGGGACAAGAGCTCGCGCCTGGCTACCATGTGTCATTATTGAATGATTAGGCTGCCAAGCACGGGATGAAGACATCCATTGCCCGCTCTCTGACTCGTCCTATCGGGTCAGTGATAAACGACTTCATGTCGTGTTGTTACATAGTAAACTCAACCCTATTCTTGTCTCTTGCTTTTTGATTTCTAGTTACTAGTCGATTTAATCCACTACTCCTCTAAGTGCTTCTGATGCTCGTCCTTTGTCGGGAGAGGCTGAGGACAATGGCTCAGCTTGAAGGGGAGAAGGCCGAGCTGGAAGAGCGGTTAAAGGCTTCGGCTGAGGAGGCAGAGTAACTAAAGGTCCAACTGGGAGAAATCGAGAGGTTGAAGGCTCAGATGGGGGAATGCCACTTGAAGTAGATGGGGCTTCAGGGGGAGATCAACGAGCTATAGGCTCGTGCTGATTCTGCCGAGGCCGACTTGGTCGACTCAAGGATGGACAATGCTCGTCTGGCTACCGAGCTTGAGGCCTTCAAGCGTGAGGCTGTTGAAGGTCTCACCAAATAGTGCTCCGAGCTCAAGGCTACGAATGTTGCTCAGGCCACCGAAGCCATGAAAGAGTTCAAATCTTCCAAAGAGTGGGCTGACGAGTTGGAGAAAATTTATAACTTCGCTTACAATGCCGGCTACAAGGCGTGTTTAGGTGAAGTCCAAGGCATTTATCCTGAGCTGGATATTGATGCCTTGGCAACAGAGGAAGTACAATCTTCAGAAGTAGAGGCGAGCCCCCCAGCAATAGCCGAGGCTGAGAAGGGCCCTGAAGCTGAGCCCCGAGTGGATCTAACCTCGGGCTGACCTCTCTCCATCTTTTTTACTGGACATTTTTGTAACTTGAAATTTTTAGACGCTAATGAAATGCCCTTTGCCTCTATATGAATGTTTGCTTCTTTTTTTATGTAGTTTGTGATTAAGTCTGTTGAGTGGCAAACCGATTCCGAGGGGTCATACTCCTGCACTTGAGAAATAACCCCTGTCCGTTTAGTATAGCAGACCATTGTCGAATAACAAGCTGACCCCCTCTTTAAGGGATCAATTAGCCAAAGGGTTCATCTCTGCAAATGAGAGATGACCCTTCACAGCATGTAGCAAAGCATTGTCAGAAGACGAGCCGACCCCTTCTTTAAGGGATCAGTTCGCCAAAGGAGTTCATCTCTGCACAAGATAGATGACCCTTCACACAGTAGACCAAATAGAAGAGAAACAATGCTTTTATTAAGGGCCATAAATGGCTTGTAAATCTGAGTCACACATAACCGATCCGAGTCGTACATTCCTCTTTCAAGGGTAGTAGATTTTCAAGTGTTCGGCATTCCAAGGGTAAGGCAATGGTCGCCCTTCCAAGTCTTCTAGACGGTAGGATCCTGGTTTAGCCAAGCGGACCACCCGATAAGGTCCCTCCCAGTTCGGAACAAGGGATCCTACTCCAGGCTCTGTAGTATTTTAGAAGACGCAGCGAAGAAATCAGATCTCTTGGTCGAAACTGCCTCATTTTGACTTGGGAATTGTACAATCGAGCTACTTGTTGATGTTGAGCCGCGACTCGGAGCTCAATGGTGTCCTGTAATTCTTCAAGTAGGTCTAGGTTCATCACGATCTGGTCGGCATTCTGCTCTTATTGATAACTCCTTACTTGAGCAATGGGGAGCCCTATCTCAACTCAGACAATCGCCTCCGAGCCATAGGATAACGAGAAGGGGGTTTCCCCTGTGGACGACTGAGGTGTGGTCCTGTAGGCCCAGAGCACAAACGGGAGCTCATCGGCCCAATTGCCCTTAGCCTTTTTCCAGCTTTGTCTTGAGGTGGTGCTTAATCACCTTGTTCACAACTTTAACCTGCCCATTGGACTACAGGTGACGAGGCGAAGAGTAAGTGTTGGTAATGCCGAGCCCTTGGCACATACCATGGAACCCGTCGTTGTCGAACTGCTTCCTATTATCAGACACGATGGTGCCCGGGATCCCAAACCAACAGATGATGTAACGCCCTGAAATTTGGGGGTTGAGTAGGAGCCCAACTCCCGAGTCCCAGCACATCACTTATGCAACATAGATAAAGATGATTAAATGTTGTCTGTATTAGTGCCTTAAACATGAGTGAGATTATACCAAACAGCAAATCATACTCCAGAGACAGTTAAACTTTACAAGCGGAAGACTATGATAGATATATAAAGCACATAGATGCGTTTTCCAACCTCCCAAGTATGATGGCATTACTAAGCTGAATAAATATATATATGATTCAAAAGAGTACTAAATGATAAAATGTGAATGTCCAACTAATCATATATCCCTATAATCCCGTCGGTCAGAGCGGCCTACGTAAACCAGCCTGATAACTGCATGTATGAGAACTCCTCCTCATCATCGTAGAAGTCTGGCTCGGCCTCAAACGTCGCACCAGAATCTGCTCTAAGATAGAGTCTGGTTGGTGTTTAAAACACCATCCCAGAACGTAAGAATGAGTGATCAACTCAATGGAGCTATAAAGCAAAGGTTAACATGTTATCAATTCAGTCAAGCAATAATGATAAAGCAATGAAACAAATACTCCTAAGTACTCTGATTAATGCGAGGATGGTATGTAGTAATGATGCATGCCCTCGCCTACACTCCCACTTGCGACAACATCTTACGATCGCGGCATGCACCCCTTCCTTTATGCACTTTCTCGCCAAAGCACCGTGCAATACGATGCATGGTCGTGTTAGCCAAGTTCTTACTTAGATTTATTCATACAACAGGTTAGGAAACTAAGGTACCTCCCTTGTATCATTTCTCAAATAACGATCCATCTAGGGTCCTCAGTCCTAGCTAGTCTCATATGATGTTGCGGTTCCAGGTCGCTACAAAGGGCTCGTCACCACAATGCAGGCCTAACTTATACTCAAGTTGCTACAGAAAGGCTCGTCACCTCAGCGTAGTCTCAGAGTATGCTCAAGGTCACTACGAATGGCTCGTCACCTAGTCGTAGGCCGACAGCTCGAATACAATGTCCCATACCACTGTATTCGGCTCACGAGTCTGGGTTGCTCACTGGACACTACGGGGAGGTTCGTCGCCCCAGCGTAGGCCGACAGCACGACCACGGTGTCCCATACCACCATACCCGGCTCATGAGTCTTAGCGGATCGAGGTACCAAGGTTAAACGGGGTTTTGCACTGGTAAGTCGGTTCCTTAGATTCAAACAGTAGCGTCCATATATGGTGAACATACATTGGGTCAACTAGGTTGCTTGACAAGATCGACTAGTACGAGCATACGTCGAGCTGATCGATATGGAGTGCCCAAACACTTCGCATGGCTTAACCACTGCCGACAAGCAGCGTACGACTCAGATTCATTGGGCGTGTCTGTCGTGGTTAAGCAGTTTAACCACCATTCATAGACAATTACCGATTACCTGGGCTACATCGTAACCTCAGTCACATTCCAAACAATAGCATTTACATGTAGTAATCCAAAACAGTATGTGACAACTGAAATCAGATATAAATCCTACTTGCGTAATTTAACAAACACATACTACACATATTACCATACACAGACATTTCATCCATACAGCACATAGTAGTAAGATAGGTTATATAAAGGATACTATAATCATAGTTAAGGGGATTGAGAATCTATCTCAACACCCTCATTACATACATTTAAACCAGCATTTTTTCGTTCAGGCATTTTATCAAACACTTAGTCTACACATATTAATACATGTAATAAACCAGTTAAAACACATGTTATAGCAAATCCTCCTATATAGGAGTTTCCATACGCACAAAGATCATGTGTTAGCAATCAATAATCATAGCAAGCACAAATCATAATTCCATATTCATTCAAACATTTTAATAAACACTTAAAATGCATTCGAAATAGCCTAGCCTACATATATGGGTAATATGTTGAAACATCATAACTACGCATATGTGATAGCACTCAAGTTAGTCATAAATCATTGACTGACATTGAAAGCCTTGAAAACCATAACCTAAACGTTTATAGTCCGCATCTTACGCTGGTAGACTCGTTCTCTAACTCGTCGTCTACGGCACAACTGCAACCTACAGTATGAAATAGATTATCTATTTCATCCTTTACTCTATTTGAAACCCTAAAATAGTTTAGGGTTAGGATTTCTTACCTGAGAACGAAATCAAGATCACCAGTATAGCGACACGGTAGCGATGGTTAAGCGCGTGTAGTGGCAGGGAAGAATCATAGGAACAAACTCCAACACTCTCTCACTTTCTCCTCACTTTTTTCTTCTCTTTTCTCTCTCTACTCTCTCCTAGCATTGTAAATTCGTATGGAATGAGAGAGAGAGAGAGGGTTTAAGGTGCTTATATAGGCCCAGAACTGATGGGAATGGCCCCAGGGCCATGGTATACTTAGGTTATAGCCAAAAGTTGGCTGTTTCGGTCCAACAGAGCTGTTCTGGAGGCCCCTTTTCTGTGTCTGGTTGGATTTAAGCTCCCTGACATTGGATCTAGGCCAGGCTAAGTTTTTGGTCTGATTGGATTTACGGATCGACCGCGGAGGACCAGTTTCAGTTCGACAGTCACCAGCACTCGATCAGGGCCACAAGTTCATTGACATGTGTTGGAAATTTTTCCTGATCTGAGGGTGTAATTGGGTTAGATTCTGATGATCTAAATCCTTAGATTCGGCCTGCAAGTGAACGACTTAATTCACTTAAGTTTGTGTTCATCTCCTAAAGATATTCCCGTTTCTCACACACTTCGCTCCGGGCTCAAGTTGTGCATTTCGGGATACTATCTGGACGTGATTTTCGAGATGGTACTCAAGTCTAGCAAGGCGGTCATAATCGTATGGTTTCATAGTATTCGGACTTTCGATGCACGGTTCAGGTCCGATACGAAGTTTACTAGTGTTCCCGAGAGCAACTAGGTTTTGGGATTGATTCTAAGTTTCAGGGTAATGTAGCGCCAACAATTCTACACGGTTTGGGTCATGCAATTCGTATTTAAAGTAATTAGTGCTAATTTCACAGGTAACCTAGTTTAGCACTAAATAATTCTCGTTTAATGTTTAAACGATTTGGTCCTTATAGATTTTTACCTGAGGTGGTACTCGGGTCTTTGTATGGATTTTTTTGAGATGTTACAGATGATGTTTTTCCAAACAAAATCTGTCACCTTCTACTCGGTTATCTTAGCGACTGGCTCGGCCTCGGCCCACTTTGTGAAGTAATCGACAGCCACAATTGCGAACTTGTTCTACCCCTTTCCAGGGGACAGAGGCCTGATGATGTCGATCCCTCACTGTGTGAAGGGCCATGGTCCACTCATAGGGGTCAGCTCTTCTGCGGGCTGTCTCGGCACAGTAGTGAATCTCTGACACTTGTCACATCTTTAAACAAAGTTCTTGAAATTCTCCTGGATTGTCGCCCAAAAATATCCTTGACGGATTATCTTCTGGGTTAAGGCTCGGCCTCCGGAATGGTTTTCGCAAATTCCTTAATGGATTTCCCGGACCACGTAATCTGCTTCGTCAAGTCGAAGGCACCTGAGGTATGGTTAGGAATACCTTTTCTCAGATGTCCAGCCTCCAATTTATCTTAAGGAACTTCACCCGTGGTGAGGTACTTAGTGATCAGATCCATCCAGGACGGATTTGTCTGCACTGGGTTGACCATCTCTTGGTCGGCTCGATTAGATCGGTCAATGCTTGGACTATCCAGAAATTCAATGGGGACGATCCTCAGAATCTTCCCCTTAACAGTTGAAGCCAGTTTTGTAAGAGAGTCAGCCCAAGAGTTTTCGGCTCTCGGGATCTGGTTGATGACGCAGTCTCTGAACTTCCCCATTAGCTTTCGAGCTTCGGCTAAGTAAGATATCATCCTTGCCTCTTTGGCCTCATACTCCATTGATATGTGGTTCACAACAAGCTGAGAGTCGCAACGTACATCGAGGAGCTGAACTCCCAGACTTGTGGCTAGTTTAAGTCCAAATAGTAGAGCCTCAAACTCTGCTTCATTGTTTGAGGCCTTGAAGTCGAGCCTGATTGCATATTGGGTGGTGGTTGAGTCAGGAGCAACTAGGATGACCCCTGCACTGGCTCGCTTCGAGTTGGATGACCCGTCCACAAAAAGGGTCCATCTATCTTCTCCCAACTCTATACTTGTGAGAAGAGGAAGAGCTAGAGGGGCTACATGAATGGCCTCTAAACTCTTGTCTCCGATCTCGCTACTCGGAACGATGAATTCAGCTATGAAGTTGGCCACGGCTTAGCCCTTGATCGCAATCCTAGGACGATACTGAATATCGAACTCCCTGAGTTCTATCACCCACTTAGTAAGTCGCCCGGACACCTCCAGCTTCTAGAGGACTTGTTGGAGATGAGAATCTATAAGGACCATAATGAAGTGTGCCTGGAAGTACGGGCGTAACCTCCGAGCAGAAAGAACTAGGCAGAGGGCTAACTTCTCCATGCTTGGGTATCT
Organism: Magnolia sinica; assembly: GCF_029962835.1. Lineage (NCBI taxonomy): Eukaryota > Viridiplantae > Streptophyta > Magnoliopsida > Magnoliales > Magnoliaceae > Magnolia > Magnolia sinica. Next base: position 93,111,573 of record NC_080577.1, read on the forward strand.
AGTTTTGGCTGGGACCATAATCTTGCTTATGTAGTAGACTGGATGTTGTCTACCCTCTACTTCTCAAATGAGCGTCGAGCTGACGGCAGAGGTTGAGACCGCTAAGTACAGGAATAGAGGCTTGCCCTCCTCGGGCTTGGACAGCAGAGGTGGTGATCCCAAGTACTGCTTCAGCTGCTGGATGGCCTGTTCGCAGTCCAAGGTCCATTCCACTTTCTTGTGACCCTTCAACTGCTGGAAAAATAGGAGACATCTATCGGTGGCTCTGGATATGAACCGTCCAAGCGCGGTGACTCGTTTAGTGAGACACTAAATTACTTTCATGGTCTGAGGTGAGCTCATGTCGAGCAACGCCTTGATCTTGTTGGGATTCGCCTCATGCCCCTCCAGCTAACCTGAAACCCGAGGAACTTGCCTGAGCCGACCCTGAAAGCACATTTGGCGGGATTCAACTTCATGCAGTACTCCCGGAGGATTGAGAAGGTCTCTCCAAGGTCTGAGATGTGGTTGGATGCTTTAATACTCTTGACGAGCATGTCATCGATGTAGACTTCCATGGTCCGACTAATATGCTGGGCGAACATCTAGTTCACCAGCCTCTGATATGTTGCCTTAGCATTCTTCAGGCCAAATGACATGACTCGGTAACAGTAGAGGCCTTTGTCCGTGACAAAGGTCATCTTCTGCCTGTCTAGGGGGTACATCACGATCTGATTATACCCAGAGTAGGCATCTAAGAAGGTGAGTCACTCATGACCGGCCGTGCTATCAACCAGTTGGTCGATCCGAGGTCACGAAAAACTGTCCTTAGGGCAGGCCTTATTCAGATCCAAATAGTCTACACAGACCTATCATTCGTCATTGGCCTTCTTCACAAGGACCACATTCGCGATCCAATCTGGGTAGTGACTTTCTTCAATGAAGCTAACACTGAGGAGCTTCAATACCTCGTCAGCTATGGCCGCATACCTCCTAGGCTTGAACGCCCTTCTCTTCTGCTTCACTGATCTGTGTTTCGGGTCCACGTTCAGCCTGTGAACCATGATCTCTGAAGGGATGCTTAGAATATCTTCATGCGACCATGTGAAGACGTCCTTGTGTTCTCGAAGAAAAGCCAGCATCTGCTCTTGTTGCTCAGAATTCAGCGACAACCTGAGCTAAACTATTCTGCTCGGATCCGCGTCCTTGAGCAGGACAGTCACCAAGTCCTTGGTGAGGGAATCTTCTGCAGAGTCCCTGGGGTCGAGCATGTTTATAATGAGGGCCTGTTTTGCTGAGCCCTTTCTCACTGCTATCGAGTAGCACCTTCGCGCCTCGCGCTGGTCTCCTTGGACATATCCAACCCCTCCATTAGCCAGGAATTTTATCATCAGATGATACATGGAGACAACCGCCCTCATTGCATTAAGGAACGACTGCCCCAGGATGACATTGTGCATCGATGGCACGTTTACAACCAGGAAATCCACTAGCAAAGTCACGGGGAGGAAAATGGCACCCTTAAAAATTACCTTGTCTCCGACAAATTCGTGTAGTGGGGTCTTCACAGGTTGGAGGCGCGACCGGTCTATCCCCATTTTATCAAATGCTTTGGAGTAAAGTATATCAGTCGAGCACCCAATGTCAACCAGTATGCGGTAGACTTTGCGATTGGCTATCGTCATCACCACGACTAAGGTGTCATCATGGGGATGCTGGATTCCCCACGCATCATCTTCCATAAAGGTGAGGCTGCAAGGGTTTACTCGGAGCTCTTTCCTCAGCCTTTTAGCCAAGTGGATGTAATGCTCGGGGTCAGTGCTCCTGGAGTAAGCCTTATAAGCTTGGTTTAAATCTCCGCCACCGGATGGGCCACCATAGATCGTCTGGATCTCTGTGGCTTCTTCCTCAGCTCGGCGAGGTTGATCGTCTTTCTGAGCCTGTTTTTCTTCTTTCATATACTGCCGAAGATGACCCTTGCAAATGAGGGTCTCAATTTCATCTTTCAGGTCGACGCAGTCACTGGTATTGTGGTCTTGGTCACGATGGAAGTGACAATACTTACGTTTGTCCAGCTAACCTGCATCGGTCTTCATACAGCTCAGCCAATGCAGTAATCTCTGGTCTCGGATGACCAGTAGAATCTGCTCGGGAGACGTGTCGAGAGGGGTGTATGTGTGGAACTTCCTCTCGGGTTTTCTGCTCGACCTCCTGTCCTGAATAGTGTTGTCATCCAATCTTCTCTTATCCACCTGCTGCAGTGTATCATCTCTTTGCCTCTTCCCTTTGGAAGACTCTGCGGTTTGGGAATTCTTCCGCAAACTGAAGAATTCCTCAGTGTTGGTATATTTCTGTGCTCGGCTGATGAGTTTGGTCAGGGTGGTTGGTGGATTCTTCCCTATAGAAAAGAGGAACCGTCCTTCCTTGAGGCTGCTAATCATAGTGGATAGTGCCATCTTGTCGTTGTAGTTGTCTACTTGCAAAGCTTCCTCGTTGAAGCGAGAAATGAAGTCCTTTGGCGATTCTCTGTTCCCTTGTTTAAGGGTCAGTAAGTGAGCGGACGGCTTCTGGCTCTTCTTACCGACGATAAACTGAGTTAAGAATGATCTGCTGAAGCTCGACAAAAGTACTGATAGACGTCGGCTTCAACTATCAATACCAATTCCTTGCAACCCCTATCAAAGTTATTGAGAATGTCTGGCACATCATTGCTTCCAAGGCCGAATGGATCTGCATCCACGATCAGTAAGAGTTGAAATGATTGGTGGGGTCGCCGGACCCCAAGTATTGAATGATAGAAGGCATCCTGAACCTTGGAGGCATCACCTAGCTCATGATATCAGAAGTGAATGGAGGTTCGGTCTCTTCTATCATTGCTTGTACTACCGTTGAAGTCGAGGTCTGCTGGTTCTGCTGCAGAGTCTTGATCTGGCTTCTGAGTTCTTCGAGCTGGGCTTCCCATGGATTTCGGTTCTTGGCAATGGTCTCTCAAGGAGCTTCAGCCTCGGGCGTATTGCCCCTTCTTCGTCTTTCTAGCTCATGCCGAAGGTCAGTTGGAGCTAACGCCGAGGTCAATAACACGTAGGTTGGAGCTCGAGTTACCGTATTCTGTGCGGGGTTAGCTTTAGCAGACACGTTTTGAGATGCTCCGGCCTGTGAGCTCACCCACATAGGTTCTAAAGCAGTTGAGATGACCTCTTCCTGGCTCGGGGGCTACTGCTGCCCCTGTTGTTGCCTCAAAGTATTGATTTTATCCCTCAATGCTTGAATCTCGTTCTGCATCGCCTTATACTTACCTCCTCGACTCCGGGACCTTTGAGATGGCCCTATTAGAGCTAACTTTGCATGGAGTAGCGAGGATGATCGCAGTTGCCTGCTCAGATCGGGTTCCGCGATCGAGACCGGGAGTGCCTTCTTCTTTCCTTTCGCCATGCATAGTAAAGCTTTGTAGTCTTTTAGTTTAGGAATTCCCACAGACGGTGCCAAAAATGTTGATGCAAAAATCTACACCACCCTCCCTTGAGCTAAGACAGCTTGGAGCGAACCTTGGTCCTGCACAAATGAACAGATAAAGGAGACCCTGGCTCAAGTAGGGGACCCTCCGATGCCTAAGTCAGGCTAAGGATCAGGGTCTAAGTAGAGTATAGGCAAGGGTGCGAGAGATTACATACCTATTCCTGTAGAAATGACTAGTATTTATACTTGAGGGTTGACTTAAATGTGTCCGATAATCTCGGCACGGTCATCACCATTACGCGAGAACTGCCCGCATGCAATTATTAGCCGTTACATAGAGATTGTGCGCTGGGCATTACTCCAATCGTGCATTATGGACTCGCTCATTAATGTTGTCGTTATCCAAGATCCTATCTGAGCCGACCCTATGGCTTGGCTCATACCTGAAGGTCTAAGCCCTTGAACAAGTTGATTGAATCGCTAAGTAGAAGGACTCGGCTTGGGGGAACACTGGATGAGCTGGTGGTGCTGCATTCCGAGTCGAGATAATCGGGTCGGAGTCATAAAGAGCCCTCAGATCGGACACTCACTTCGAGCTAGGGGCATACTAGTCCGAGGCCTTGCCCTTTGATGTCAAAATTGATCCCAATGTACCTCGGTTCGGATTTACTCATAATAGCTGATAAAGCATAATTTAAGACCTATATAAAGTAAATTCATTATGTAAAGTTGAGTTCTAAGTGTGTTTTAACATCTTTTTTAGGGGGCATTTGGATCATAAGTTACTTTAGATAAGCTACTTATGCCACAAGTAGCTTATCTTGGTTTACACTTCTTTAACATATAAGTACGCTCAGTAAACAACATACTTATTAGCCAAATAGTATAAAAGCATGTTTGGTTTCCAACATCATAAGTATTTATCCTCAAGTTTGTTTGGTCCCCTCACATCCACTGTCCATCATGTGGGGACAACCTTTGATGTGAACCATTCATTGTATGGGCCCCACCCTTGATGTGGGTCATCCATCATGTAGGGCCCACCTTGGATGTGCCCTTATAGCCATCCCACATAAATTGAGAAAAAGTACTTATGAATCTCTTAATTGTGCTTTGATAAAACCATCCTTGGGCTACCTTATGACTTTGGTAAATTAATCAATATAGAAGGCAGGGCCTCGACAAGTCAGGAAAACAATCACTGGACCCGATTGAGAAATCACCAACCTTGGAAACTAGGACCGGAGTCAATAACTCACATATCCCAAAAATTGCACCGGTATGTCAGCCCGATAAAACTACATTTGGATGCTCAAAGAAGCGATGGAAATTGGCCAAAAAGAGAGAGAATAAAACCTGAACACCCACCGGGACATCTAATGGTCTCAATCAAGCGATCGTAAATCCTATATACTTGAATTTAGTTGGAAAACAAACCTAAAAGAGAAAAACAAGACTTTTGAATACAACAAGGCACAGGGAGAGAAAAGTGTTAGTGCACTTATTTGTGTACCTTGTTTGTTAATCACGTGTGTTTATGTTCAGGGAGTCGGTTGAGCCCTTGGAAGCTAAAGACTGAAGACACACGAAGACTGGAGTATTAAGTAAAAAACAGGTAAATGAGGTGCCTTGGTGACCCTAACCTTGACCCAAAACAACCCTTGAACCTCTAGATGATCCTTACCTTAATAACAAAACCTTGTGTGATCACCCCTTTGCCTTAGTAGCCTTATCGAAACTGATAAGATAGGATATGGAGATCCCGAGCTACTAGAAATCGAACTACCCAAACCAACATACTTAGTGGTGTGCTCAAGCAAAGCTTTATCCATTGAGTCGATCGACTGAACATGAGAAAAAACATCTAGCAAGCAACTGGTCTAAATATGATTTAGTTCGAGTGCTCAAGGCACGAGCTCGATTGATCGAGGAATCTTCAATTACTCTCGAGCGATCGAACTCAATCGATTGAACATGGCCAAAACAGTCCATCAAATTCACTGGACCATTTTCAGCCTAGCTCGATCAAGCCTAGTCATTAGAGGTTCGTTAGAACCTTTTTATTATATATATATATATATATATTGCATTTGGATTTTTGGACAAATTATGTATTTTGAAATTTTAGACACCCTAGTGCATCACAAGCTCTACCAAACTTTCTAGGCTCTATCCTAATGAAATTCATGTTTTCTTCTTAGTGATTCCTCACTCTAATGAGCATTCTAAGCAACTCGAGCATGACATATATAAGGGGCTCAATTCAACAAGTAAGTGTCATTTAGTGAGTTCATACTATCTTTCCTTATGTAGGATTAAGTATAAGAGTTTGTGACTCAAACTCGATAGGTTCTTGTGTAGGGTCGAATTCACCAGACATGGGTGTAGCCTCCAACAGGAGCAAACGTAAGTATTTAGACTAGGACTGGGGTTGTTGGTTAGCTGATAGAAAACTAAATAAAGTCTCTTGCATGAGCCTCCGACAAGAGTGTACGCTAGGTCCTTATGTAGGGTTGTAAAGGTTGGAGGTGAACCTAATTTAAAACCTCCAATAGTGAAATTCGGCACACTCATAGGTTGAGTGCATCCGCTAGGAATATAGTAGAGACACTGAATCACTATACATGCTTGTGTTTGTGATTGTCATTTGAGCACTTATTTAATTATGCTTATGTGATTGATTATTGAATTATATGTATGCATGATTAGATGAATACTAGGAGTTAATAGTTAGCACATCCCACACACACATGTACACTATCATATATATACTAGTTGCTTGAATAACATACTTATTGTAGTGTATGTGATTTAACCCTCTATTGACTTGGAATCCTTAGAGTTAACAGTCTTACTTAGTTTAAATTGTTATATTAGTTTAAGTAAGCAATTATATGTTAATTGACACAAATTTTATTTGGTCCTAATCACCCCTCTCTAGGACATAGACTTCATTTCATAGCTCCGCCAAGCTTCCGCGCATAGCTGTGGTATCTTACACCACAAGCAATTTCAAAAAGTAGATTGTCAGTTTGTCGCACATCGACAGACCCTTGCCCACTTTTCACCTAACAAAGATCTAGATTCCCTATTACAGATGCCAAAAATAGTAAAAAAATGACAAGTGTTACACCATTGGCCGATCATGAGCTGACGGTTTCCTTCTATAAATTTGATCCTACGACAACCATTCAGGGGAAGGAGTGACACGAGAAAGTTATAGAGGTTTGAGAAGCATGTTGGGAGGAGGTCCCTGCTCTCCGAAGACTTTGGAGGTCTCCTAATCAATGCCGAGGTCTTGCCCGACTCAGGAAACCGGCTCTAAAAACAAAAGTCAACTAAAGAAGCCATCAAAGTCAAAAGTAGGTTTGGAATCCGGGAAATCCGGCTATTCCTAATATATCATCATAAACTCACAAATTTTATTTATTTTTCTTTCTCCTCCATTGCTTGTTCTTTAAACATGTGCCTACCCAAAATTAATTAATCCCACGAAGTCAAGCTAGGATCCTCTTTATTTTCACCTGCCCTGCTCCCTTAAGGGACTATGCAAAGCATGGCTAGTTGTACAACACTGTATAATTAAATTTCTCTTTAAGTTATAAACCCCGTGGAGTAAAGACCGCACACTGTGTGGATAGAAGAGGGTGCCTAACCCATTCATCTTCTATCACCAAGACCCTTACCCAGATCTTATAGTCGTAGACTTATCATCGAAGTCATTTAAGTCGAGAAGTTTCATGGTTTCTCGAGCCCAAAGTGATTCCATAGATTCTAGCTGACCATGGATCTTCCAGCTTTCTTAGCTAGCGCTAACTCCAAACTTAAAAAAACATTCCTTCTCCATCTCCCACATTTCCTAGAGGTGGCGTGCCCACGAGTGTCCTCCTCTCTCCCCTAGACAGACTTGGCGAAGAGGGAGTCAAGCTCGCAGGCAGTGTTCACGGGGCCATTCATCATTAGGGGTCGACCTTTAGTGTGCATGGTCCATTATGTAGAGCCCACCTTTAATGTTGCTCATCCATCATATAGGGCCACCATCAATCTTATTGTCCATCATGTGGGGCTCACCTTCAATATCCATCGCCCATCATGTGGGCCCCACCTCAACTGTAGGCCTTCCATCACAAGGGATCTGCCTTGAATATGGACCACTCATCATTAGGGCCAAACTTTGATGGGGACAGTCCATGTGGGCCATCCATCATGTGGGGCTCAGCTTCAATGTACATTGCCCATCACGTGGAGCTTACCTTTGATGTGGACTGTCTATTGTGTGGGCCCCACCTTTGAAGTGGGTTGCTATCATATACGTCCATTTTTTATGTGGGTTATTTATTAATATGGGCTGACTTTTGATGTGGACTATCCATTATATGAAGCCCACCTTGTCCAAAGTGTGGGCCCCACATTCAATGTGGACAATTCATAGTTCGAGCCCTTTTTTACATGGACTGAGAGAGAAGTAGAAAAGTGAAAAGATAGTAAGTTAAAAAAATATTAAAGCTATGAGTAGCTTTAAGAACGTATGTGACTTAAATAGAAAAATGTAAAGATAAAAACTGAAAAAAAAAAAAAAGAATAAGTAATTTTAAGTGCACAAGTTAATTAGTTTTGTTACTTAACATAAGTTATAATGTAAATATTTGGTGGTACACAAAAAGGCCTTTAATGTCCCCGCTGTTTCTTGTGGTGTGGCCCACTTTAGTGTGTGTTTAGATTCACGTATATTATTGTTTTGCACTGTAAATGTGTACGGACACAGTATTCCACAAACTGTAGCACAGTGTACATCTTGAAGTTCGTAAACTACCACACTGTTTGCTTTTTACCAGAATTTGTATATGTATTAATTGTGGAATTCAGTGTCGACGTTTGGGAAGAGACTCTTCGTCGAGCCCAACATGTATAATTACGGAGTACAATACATACATATATATATATATATATCAGGCATCTTTGTCAATATCAGGTCCACACAGTATGTGGGACCCACCATGATATGCGTGCGGGGATTCCAAACGTGAACTATCTCATGTGGCATGGTCCACCTGAGATTTCTAACCCTTTCAGAAGTAACATATAGTGGATATCTAATCACCGTCACTTTTGTGGTGTGGTCCACCTCCGATTTATAACCCTCTCAGGAGGTTTTCAACGGTGGACATTCAATCATCGTTGAACTCATGAACGTGGTCCATATGTGATACATAGCCCTATCCAAGGGTTTTCAACCGTGGATATCCAACCTTCCTCATTCAAGTCATGATCGTGGTCCAGCTGTGATTTATGGACCTCTCAATATCGCAGCACTGTGCATATAATAATCTGGACCAAGATCTGTAGCAACTATACATTTGAAATGAGATGATCAGTGGTGGGGTCCATACACTGGAGGGTTCATTGCTTTTGGGAAATGAAAATAAAACTAAATTAAAAATGTAAAAACTGTTAAAAGCAACTCAGTCTTACAAAACAAACAAAATAAAGTTTAAAACAAAGTAACAGTATTAGAGAAATGAAGCAGGGACAGACATCTCCTTCAATCAGTTAAAATGCTTCCATCAGCAGGCCTATTACGTTTCAAACCTCCCCTATGAGATGAGGTTTGAAACAATCCATCCGACCACCACATATATTACCAACCCCCTATCAGAACTTTCAATATAGGGGAACCATCAGCTGAAGAATCGTCATCTCCTATCACATCCGGAACGGCAGCGTCGGAAAAATGCGGCCCATCAAACTAATATTCATCTATAGCCGGAGAATAAGTACGTGAAGATTCAGTCTCGCATCTCCTGGAAGGTCCCCCATAATAGCAATTATGTCTTATGGCTTACAATAAATTTTAAGAAAAAATTATGGGAAAAAAAGTAATCTCAAACCCATCAAATGAGTGATTTCAGTTACAAAAAATCAAGACAAACAAACCACCGATGGTTCATCTATCTAGAATTAGCAATCATATAACATACCTGAAAGTTAAGCCAAGCTGTTGCAGCCTCTTCGAACGATTTGTATCACTGATGTCTACATCTTGAATATCAATCCACCTGCGCTTTTGCATCCTCCCATTTCTCATAAAGGCCTGGAACTCTTCCCACAAAAACTACATATTATTTCTTCAACTCATAGGGTGTATCGTGGTGTACACAGAGATAAGGAAGACCAACATGAAAGGGTGTAATGCCCTGAAAATTGGGGGTCGAGTAAAAGTCCAACTCCCGAGTTCCAACGCATCACTTATGCAACATATTTGAGGATGATTAAATGTTGTCTGTATTAGTGTATAAAACATGAATGGGATCATACCAAAATAGCGTATCATACTCCAGAGACAGTTAAATTACGCAAGCAGAAGACTATAATAGATGGATATAAAGCATATAAGTCGTGGTACGTCTCCAGAGTATAAACACTCCCAGGTGAAATATTACAAATACTGTTTTAAGTTACAAAATGTCAAAAATGTGAGAGTCCTCTACAAGTGTAACCCTGAAGCCCCGCCGATCAGAACGGTCTAGGTAAACCCGCCAGAATACTGCATATATGAGAAGGCATCCTCATCGTTTACGAAGTCTACCTCCGCCTCATCAATCGGGTCTCCATCTGCATCTAAGACAGAGTCTGGTTGGTGTGTACAACACCGTCCCGTAACGTGGGAGTGAGTGATCAACTCAGTGGAACAATAAAGCAAAGGTTAACATGTTATCAATTCAGTCAAGCAGTAATGATAAAGCAATACAATCAAACATTCATAAGTACTGTGATTAATGCAAGAATGGTATGTATAAATGATGCATGCCCTCGCCTGTACTCCCTCTACGATCTTCATCTAACGGTCGTGCATGTCAGTCACTTCCTCAGTGCTCTGCCTAACGTCAAACGACACATGCAGTACGGTGCATGAACGTGATTACTAAGTTCTTATTAGTCCTTTTCATACAGCAGGATTGGGAAGCTAAGGTACCTCTCTTATATCAATTCCCAAACGGTGATCCATTCTAGGGTTGTCAGTCCTAGTAAATCTCATACGATGATATGGTTCTAGGTCGCTGCAAAGGGCTCGTCACTTTATCAGTGCAGGCCTAGTGTACTCATGTTGCTACGTAAGGGCTCGTCGCCTCTACGCAGTCTTAGCGTACGCTCGAGGTCACTACAAAGGGCTCGTCACCTTATCAGTGTAGGCCGACAGCTCGAATACAGTGTCCCATACCACCGTATTCGGCTCACGAGACTGTGTTGCTCACTGGACACTACGGGGAGGCTTGTCACCCCAGCGTAGGCCGACAGCTTGACCACGGTGTCCCATACCACCATGCCCGGCTCATGAGTCTTAGCAGATCGAGGTACCAAGGTTTAAAAGGGTTTTCACTGGTGAGTTTGGTACCTTAGATTCAAGCAGTAGCATCCATACTTGGTGAACATACATCGAGTCAATTGGGTTGCTTGAAGAGCTCGACTAGTATGAGCGCACGTTGAGTTGACCGACATAAAGTGCGTAAGCACTCCGTGTGGCCTAACCACTGCCGACATCCCAAGTACAGCTCGGATTCATCGATCACGTCCTATGTGGCGAGACAACCTCAACCACCTATTCAATGCCTGTTACCGATTGCCTGGACTATTCCGTAGTCCCAAACACATTCAATTATAACAGATAATCATACAAGTTAATTAGAACGGTAATGGATCAACAATTCCAATCATACAAGCATATGAGCATTTAATGGATTTCAACTTAAATATGAATTCACACATATGCCGTCCCTAAGTAAAGCAGACAAAGAATATAAGTTACATGGAGGAAATCATACACCTCGATAAGGTAGTTGAGAATCTCTTCTTAACGCTCATATAAAGTATAATTTATTACACACTTGTTCATTCAGACATTTCTACAAACACTTAGACTACACATTCCAACATACATGACGTATGTTGGTGATAGCACCTCTTAGGGCAAATCCTTTTACCAAGGAGTTGTTACTCATACAACAAACACACGATAATTAATCATGGCAAACACACGTTCAAATTTCATACGTATACGATACTTTCTACATATACATGGAATACACTAAACTCAATATAGTTCATATATATCAGAAACACGATACAAACATCGCATTTGGCATATGAAATTGCACCCACATCAGTAATAAACCATTAATCAACATTGAAAGCCTTAAAAACCATAACCTATACGTTTATAGTCCACACCTTTCACCGGTAGACTCGTAACGAACTCAGTTTTAAAGCTAAGCCTTTGTCTACGGCACCATAATAACCTATATCAGGGAATAGGTCAGTTATTTCATCTATCACAATAGTTAGAAACCCTAAGACAAGTTAGGGTTAAGTTTTCTTACCCAAGTACGGAGTCGGAATCGCCTGTATAGCGATATAGAAATGGCGGTTGAGTGCGTGGAGTAGCGGAATATCGAATCCGAAGAACTATCTCTAACTCTCACTCTCACTTTCTCCCTTTTCCTTTCTCTTTTCTCTTCTCTTTCTCTCCTAGGGTTTCTCAAATTCATATGGGGTGAGAGAGAGAGGATTTTAAGGTCCTTATATAGGCCCAAGACTGATGGAAATGGCCCCAGGGCTAAGGTATACTTAGGTTATATCCAAATACGGACCGTTCCGGTCCAACGGAGCACTTCTGGTGGCCCCTTTTCCACGTGCAGTCGGACTTAAGCTCCCTGACCATGGATCTAGGTCAGGATGAGTTTTCGTTACGATCGGATTTACAGATCAGCCGTGGCGGACCAGTTTCAGTTCAATGATCACGGTCACTCGATCAGGGTCACAAGTACACCGACATGTGTGGGACATTTCTCCTGATCTTAGGGTGTATTTGGATTAGATTCTAACGGTCTGAATCCTTATATTTGGCCCACAAGCGACACAGCTTAGATTACTTAAATTCAAATTTTATTTCTAAATATTTTCACGTTTCTCACACTCTTCGCTCCGGGCTCAAGTTGTGCATTTCTAGACACAATTAAGACTTGATTTCCGAAGGGGTTGTCAAGTCTAGTAATGCTGTTATAACTGTATAGTTTTGCGGTTATCAAACTTTCGATGTGCGGTCCAGGTCCGATACGAAGTTTCAAGATACTCCCGAAAGCAACTGCGTTTATAGACGGATTCTAGATTTCAGGGTAATATAGCGTCAATGATACTGTACAATTTGGGTCTTGCAGATCATTTTTAAAGTGATTAGTGCTAATTTCATAAGCACTCTAGTTTAGCACTTGCTAATATTAACCTAATTTCTAAAGGATTTGGTCCTGGGTGATTTCTGCCTGAGGTAGTACTCGGGTCCTTGTACGGATTTTTCCGAGACGTTACGATCTACCCCCCTTAAAGAAAAATTTCGTCCTCAAAATTAGTACCTTTTCATACTCCTCGAGAATCTGAGGGTAGTTCTTTCGAACCTCGACTTCTGTCTCCCAAGTAGCCTCTTATTCCGTGTGATGCGTCCACAGCACTTTCACAAGTGGAATAACTTTGTTACGCAGTACTTGTTCCTTCCTGTCTAGGACACGCATCGGTCGTAGTATATATGTAGCGTCCTCGCTTAACTACACCTGCTCCCATCTGATAATGTGGGAAGGATTGGAAACGTATTTCTTCAGCATAGAAACATGAAATACGTTATGCACACCCGCAAGTGATGTGGGCAACGCAAGGCGGTATGCCACCGCCCCCACTCGATCAAGTATCTGGAATAGGCCAATGAATCGAGGCGTAAGCTTCCCCTTCTTGCCAAACCGAAGGACTCCCTTCATAGGGAAAACTCTGAGGAACACATGGTCTCCGACCTCGAACTCTAGTGGTCGCCGCCTCGTATCGGCGTAGCTCTTCTACCTGCTCTGCGCTGTCAGAAGTCGATGCCTGATAATGTCGACTTTCTCTGAAGTCGCCTGAACTAACTTCGGGCCAATCAAGCTCTTCTCGCCAACCTCTACCCAGCAATGCGGTGCTCTACACAGGCGCCCATACAGTGCCTCACCAAATCCGGCGCCGACAGCCTCCGTAGAACCCCATTCTCGGATCCCGACACCCATTTACCAGGTTCCGATCCTGGAATACTACAAGGAGGGTTTCAAATTATTAGTCTGATTCATAATGAGCATAACAAAAGCATAACCCACAAACAATAAGCACAAGAACACCACCACAAAATCCACTATGATCAAAAACTTTTTAGTACAATGCATCTGAAAGGGGAAATACAATGTAACAAAGAAGCAAACTCTAGAAGCTCACCGCACGCTCAACTACAATGAGACTATGGTCGGCGTCCGTCCTCGGCCACCGCACGCATCAATCGTGCATAAGCTTATGGAAAGCTTGAGGGTGGTGTAAGTGTGTGCTCAATATAAACGTCTTTGAAAATGCAGGGTCCGAGTGATGCGGAATCATGGTGATGAGCACATGAATGCAATCACCCCCAAGGCTATGCGGGCAAGATATGAATGCTATCGGCCATAACACGACCATGCGATGCGAGATGCAACTCAAGCATGCCAATCCTCATCACGTATCAGTTCTCATTCTGGATAATCACCGGGTTCAATACACTCCAAATGGCACTGCCGCTTTCCCACCACAACCCAAGTGAGCGTAAGAAACCTCACTATCCGCCCGACCAATAGTCCGCCAATACCTATCCAAGACGTCGATAGCGGACCCATTCGCGAGCGGGTCAAACTCAACCTAGTATTGCCCCCTACCCTCGCGAGTAAGGCCACACTCCTTTCCAACCGACCACACACGGTGGGAGACGCGCCTCCCGGTATTCGGCCCTCATGCGCTCGTATATCCACTCGGCCTCGACGTTGAGTCATCCTCCGGTACCATCGGGTTTAGGGATTTTCACCCAGAACATCTATGGCGCCCGTATGCTGGAACCAAACATTTTCGTATCCAATCCAACCACCCACGATGTGTCCGTGGAGGCTATGGCCCCGTGTCGCTAGGGCATACAAGAATACAATCACACAATGCAAGTGCATGAGTCACACTACCAGCCATGCAATAGTCCTGCGTAACCCATGCGCTCATACAGGGCAACTCCGCCTATCGGGGAGCTCGTAGTCTGCCCAAGGCATATGCTATGATCAATCACTCCTCATACTACCATACATATGATGCGTATGATAATAAATCATGGATCTATACTAAACATGCATATAGGGATGGGCTCTGTGTATCACAGAGATGGGCCTAGACGGCCTGCAGAGTATAAGTATGGACCTATCAGTGGCCTTAAGGAGTGTGACAATGCGGACATTTAACCAACATTATCCTTACAATGTGGACGTCAAACCAACATTGTTCCCAAGGCATAGCCCGCCATAAAGTACCATTACACAAACCATAGGAAATCACACATTGCAATGGACCATATACATCTCATTGGGCCTCGACCCATAGTTCTCAGATACATTAAATGGGCCATCTCATATGGGCCTTATATAAATCAAGTGGGCCGCATTAGTGGGCCTTATGTACATTGCAATGGGCCATAACCCATGGGCCTTTAAATACGTTAAATGGGTCGAATCACATGGGCCTTATGTATATACCAAGGTGGGCCTCAACAATGGCCACAAATACACATCCAGGTGGGCCTCAACAACGGCCACAAGTACACATCAAGTGGGCCTCAACAACGGCCATATGGTTGAACAACTTGGATGCAACACATGCATCATGGTGGGGCCCATAAAGGCCCACCATCATATATATATATATATATATATATATTATATATAATATTAATATATGTAAATATATACAATATTATATATAATAATAATATAATATTATATATATATATACATATATATATATATAAATATGTATGTATGTATATCCACACACACTCACACAAGTGCACACACACCCACATGCATACACACGTGCACACACACCCACATGCATACACACGTGCACACACGTGCACATTCACGTGCAGCAAGGAGGGGGGTCCCACCGTCCAGGAGGACGGTGCGGACGAACACATACATCAAGTAGGCCCCACCGTCCGTCTGGACGGTGGGCATGTAACACATGCATCACTGTGGGTCCCATGTGAGGCCCACCATAGCGTTTATCTTCCATCCGATCCGTTCATAAGGTCACACGGGCCAGGGTGAAGGGGAACAACAAATTTCAGCTTGATTTGGAACTTCTGTGGACCCAGAAAGGGTTTCAATGGTAGAGTTCAATTCACACTGTTTCTTGTGATGTGGGCCGCCCGAGCGTTGGATTGGCCTGATTTTTAGAGGGGGGTCCACGTCAGATAGTGGCCCACCAAATGGGCGGTGTGGATACAAAATATACATCATGGTGGGGCCCACGGATGGAGCCGTGGGTCCCTGCCTCTTGGCCGCCCGCCCGCTGCTGTGTCAGTGGCAGCAGGCGCTGCCCTTATATATATATTTTTTTTTTAAATCCATGATCTTGGGGTTTTTCGAGTGCGGGGCCCACATCAGGTGGATCCGTCCCAACTATCAATTGCTGGGTCTCAAAACAAACCCAACGAGCCTAACATTGAGTATTTTTCGGAGTACAGAGACGGTAGGGTGATTTTTTACGGTAAGGAAGTTGTTTTCGTATGCTCTGGCCCACCAAAAAATTGGATTAGTCCCATCCTTAGGCTCAACGCCTAAAATGATCCCCTGAATGGGATGGACGGCGTGGATTAAGCACAAACATCAAGGTGGGACCTGCATGAGCGGTCCGCCCCAAAACCCAAAGAAATTTCCTTTTTTTTTTTTTGGTTCAGCCAACGTCCAGCGTCTCTGGACGTTGGACGATTTGGATAAACACTGCCTCATGGTGGGTCCCACGCGTGAGTGGCCCATGTTCATCAAGGTAGGTCCCACATGATCATGGCCTACCATATATATAAATATTAATAAAATATTATAATATATCATTTACTCTAAATAGGGGGGGAATCTCTCCTAAAATGAGGTGGGCCTCCCTATTTGATGGATGGAGTAGATTTAATATATTGGTGGGGCCCACTTCATTCTAAGGAAGAGAGAAAGAGAGGGAAAGAGAGAGAAATAGAGAGAGATACACGGTGAGATAGAGGAGGGACCCCGCCACTATGGGCCCTCCATTTCATACATGCATACATCAAACGGGTCCCACCACATGTGGCCCAAAAAAAATAGGAGAAATGACGGTGGATCACCCACCTTATCTTCCTTCTCCTTGCTCCCTTGGCTTCAAATGCACCTTGCCTATGCCTTGGATGGTGGATGATGGGGGATTAATGGTGTGGATGAGAGATGGGAGGGTGTAGATGGATGATGGAAGGTGGACCACACTTAAGAGGGAGAGGAAGCTTGGACGTTTGAGGCTTGGGGGGGTTGCTTGGATAGATATGAGAAATGAGAGAGAGAGGGGTGATAAGGATGGGTGAGGTGTGATGGGGGATGGTTTGGGTTGAAAAGTTGAAAAAGGGGTATGGTCGATGTTGAAAATGGGAAAAGAGGAGTGGTGAGTGGAAGGAGGGCAGATTCTTTGAAAAAAAGAGGGGATGGGGTGATGTACTTGATGTATGGGATGCATTAAATGTTGATTGATAGGACTTATTGCGTAGAGATTCCCTCGAAATCCGCAACGCGCGGTATTTCTTCGGAATAAACGCTGATCGGCATCTTCTTGCCTGGGTATCGGTTCGGTGTGCAAGTCACGGCATTGGAACCGCGGCGACGACGCGGTCGCTATGATACAACTTTCGGGTCAAGCCGACATCGGTGCACGGGACCTGGCTTAGGATCGTGCGCAAACACCGAATACGGTGCGAAGGTTGCCGAAATTTGACCAGAAGGACCGCGGAGGCTAACGGAACAGTACGGACTAGGACACGGGTCTTACATCCCTGACCATGGATCTAGGTTAGGATGAGTTTTCATTACAATCGGATTTACAGATCAGCCGTGGCGGACCAGTTTCAGTTCAACGATCACGGTCACTCGATCAGGGTCACAAGTACACCGACATGTGTGAAAAATTTCTCCTGATCTGAGGGTGTATTTGGATTAGATTCTGACGGTCTGAATCCTTATATTTGGCCCACAAGCGACATAGCTCAGATTACTTAAATTCAAATTTTATTTCTAAATATTTTCACGTTTCTCACACTCTTCGCTTCGGGCTCAAGTTGTGTATTTCTAGACACAATTAAGACTTAATTTCTGAAGGGGTTGTCAAGTCCAGTAATGCGGTCATAACTGTATAGTTTTGCGGTTATCGGACTTTCGACATGCGGTCCAGGTTCGATACGAAGTTTCAAGATGCTCCCGAGAGCAACTGCGTTTATAGACGGATTCTAGATTTCAGGGTAATGTAGCGCCAATGATACTGTACAATTTGGGTCTTGCAGATCATATTTAAAGTGATTAGTGCTAATTTCATAAGCACTCTGTTTAGCACTTGCTAATATTAACCTAATTTCTAAAGGATTTGGTCCTAGGTGATTTCTGCCTGAGGTAGTACTCGGCTTCTTGTATGGATTTTTCTGAGACGTTACGATTTACCCCCCTTAAAGAAAAATTTCGTCCTCAAAATTAGTATCTTTTCATACTCCTCGAGAATCTGAGGGTAGTTCTTTCGAACCTCGGCTTCTGTCTCCCAAGTAGCCTCTTCTTCTGTGTGATGCGTCCACAACACTTTCACAAGTGGAATAACCTTGCTACGCAGCACTTGTTCCTTCCTGTCTAGGACACGCATCGGTCGTAGTATATATGTAGCGTCCTCGCTTAACTGCACCTGCTCCCATCTGATAATGTGGGAAGGATCGAGAACGTATTTCTTCAGCATAGAAACATGAAATACGTTATGCACACCCGCAAGTGATGTGGGCAACGCAAGGCGGTATGCCACCGCCCCCACTCGATGAAGTATCTAGAATAGGCCAATGAATCGAGGCGTAAGCTTCCCCTTCTTGCCAAACCGAATGACTCCCTTCATAGGAAAAACTCTGAGGAACACATGGTCTCTGACCTCGAACTCTAGCGGTCGCCGCCTCGTATCGGTGTAGCTCTTCTGTCTACTCTGCGCTGTCAGAAGTCAGTGCCTGATAATGTCGACTTTCTCTGAAGTCGCCTGAACTAACTCCGGGCCAATTAAGCTCTTCTCGCCAACCTTTGCCCAGCAATGCGGCGCTCTGCACAGGCGCCCATACAAGGCCTCATAGGGAGTCATGCCAATACTCGCCTGAAAACTGTTGTTCTAAGCGAACTCTCCATAAGGAAGACAGTCATCCCAACTGTCCTTGAAATCCAGCACACATGCCCGTAACATATCTTCCAGAATCTGATTCACCCATTCTGTCTACTCGTCAGTCTGTGGGTGGAACGCGATACAAAACTTCAACTTCACACTCATCACTTCCTGGATGCGAGTCCAGAAGATAGATATAAATCACCTGTCTCGATCCGACACGATCTCCAAAGGAACCCCATGCAGACGTATGATCTCCTTAATGTACAACCTGGCCAACTCGTCTGCAGAGTTCGAAACTCTGATAGGGAGGAAATGAGCCGATTTCGTCAACCGGTCCACGATCACCCAAATGGAATCATAACCCTTCCACGTCTTCGGTAGCCCTGAGATGAAATCCATAGAGATGAAATCTCATTTCCATTCTGCTATGGGCATGGGCTAAAGTAGTCCAGGAGGTTGGCGAGGCTCTGCCTTGACCTGCTGGCACGTGGACAATGGGACATGTAATCTTCTATGTGAGCCTTCATATTGTCCCACCAGTACGACCTTTTCATGTCACGATACATCTTCGTACTACCTGGATGCATAGCCATCCTTGAATCGTGAGCAACCTCAAGAACTTCCGTCCTCAAGTCAGGGAGGTTCGGGATGCATAGGCGGCCATGATAACGTAAGCCCCCATCCGTACCAACTCTCCACTCTAAGTCCTCATCTGCACTAACCTTCTCTCTCATCTTCGCCAATAGCTCATCGTCTGCCTGAGCTGCGATAATCTGTCATCAATAAGGGGCTGTACTCGAATATGTGTGATGCCCTTATATGTCTCCTCCACCGTGAGTTTCTGCTCAAAGTCTCGCACGAACTCTACCATGTCCCACTCTGCTACCATCAACAGAGCCGCAAATGCCAACGTCTTCTTGCGGCTCAGTGCGTCTGCCACAAGGTTGGCCTTACCGGGATGGTAAGAAACCTCGAACTTGAAGTCCTTCAAGGTCTCCATCCATCGCCGCTGCCTCATATTCAGGTCCCGCTCAGTGAATATGTATCTGAGGCTCTTGTGGTCATAAGAGCTCGAACTCCTCTCCATAGAGGTAATGCCTCCAAATCTTCAAGGTAAAGATGATGGCAGCTAACTCCAGGTCATGCGTAGGGTAATTTTCCTCGTGTTTCCTCAATTGTCATGACAGGTAAGCAATAACACTGTCCTTCTGCATCAAAACACCACCCAAACCGACGCAAGACGCGTCCGTGTATATCGTATACTTGACCCCTTGCTCTGGCAATACTAGCACAGGGGCGGACGTCAGCTTGTCTTTCAACTCATGAAAGGCTGCTTCTGCCTTTTCATTCCAGGAGAACTTCAGATCCTTCCGTGTCAACTGAGACAAAGGTCTAGCTATCTTCGAGAAATTCTAAATAAATCGTCGATAATAACCTGCCAGACCAAGGAAACTCCTCACCTCGGTAACCGAACCGGGCTGCTTCCAGTCCTGAACTGCGGCTACCTTAGCAAGGTCCACAGCTATCCCTTCCTTGGACACCACATGTCCCAAGAACTTGACTTCTTCTTTCCAGAAGTCGCATTTCTTATACTGTGCAAACAACTGATTCTTCCTCAGAGTATCCAAGACTACTCGCAGGTGTTCCTCATGTTCTGCCCGACTCTTAGAGTATATCAGGATGTCATCAATAAACACAATGACGAATCGGAACAGAAATGGTCGAAATACCCTGTTCATCAAGTCCATGAACACAGCCAGAGCGTTCGTAAGGCCGAACGACATTATGAGAAACTCATAGTGTCCAAAACTGGTCTTGAAGGCCGTCTTCTGCACGTCCTCATCCCTGACGCGCAACTGGTGATATCCCGACTGCAAGTTAATCTTCAAGAAATACTTTGCCCCCTTCAACTGATCAAATAGGTCATCTATCCTGGGCAAGGGATACTTGTTCTTTACCGTCACTTGGTTCAATCTGTGATAATCAATACATAATCGTAGAGATCAATCCTTCTTCTTTACAAACAACACGAGCGCTCCTCATGGAGACACGCTGGGTCGTATAAAGCCTACATCTAACAGATCATCGATCTGTTTTCTCAGCTCCTCCATCTCACACAGAGCCATACGATAGATCGGAAGGGATACAGGTGTCGTACCAGGCACTAGGTCGATGGTAAAATCAATTTCGCGCTGAGGGGGTAGTCCGGGTATCTTCTTGAACACGTCTGAGAACTCTTAGACCACAGGAGTACCCTCAAGCGCTGGACCATGAGCGTCCTCTAGCATGAAAGCATAACAATCAATGCGATAGGGCCAACTGACCTGTACTGGGAATGTAAAGGTCGTGCCCTCTGGTCCGTAAGCTGTCACCACTCTACAGTCGCAATCGATCTCTGTCTTCACCTCGGTGAGCCAATCCATCCCAAGAATGACATCATAATGATGTAATGGGGTGACAATCAAGTCGAGGAGCGCTATCCCGCTCCCTACATCTATCGAACATCCCTTACAGATCTTGGTGGCATCCGAGAAAGTTCCTGTGGCAATAAGGATTCTCACCCCAACCATAGGACTAGTTTCCAACCCTAGCCGCTTGACTGCTGTGCACGATATGATAGAGACAGTGGACCCGGTGTCCATTAATAAAAAGACTGGAGTACCTTGGATATGTGCCGTAACATCAAAAGCCATGGGTGGCGTAGGTGCTGCCTCTGATGCTTCAGCTGTAAGTGAGTGCACTCGAGACTGCTGAAAACGATTGAACTGAGGTGTCATAGGCCATTGAGGCAGCCTAGGTCGAGGTATAGGTGGTCGGAATGATGGATAAGTTAGTGCCGTGCGTAGAGGTGGTGGCGATATAACCTGGGAAAGCGGACGGTTGACCCTCTGGGGCGGTGAGAAGCCGCTATCCCTCATCCTGGTGAAGCAGTTCACCTCTGTGTGGCCTGGCCTCTTGCAGTAGGCACACCATACGGCAGGTCGCCTCACAGGGGCAGGTGAAGCCGTCAACCTTGGTGGTGAATCTGACCGTGGCCTCTTCCCGAGAAATGGTCTGCCTTGAATCTCTGGTCGCGGCCTAGGAGCCATCGGTGCTCTCATACGGGACTGCCTGTCCCCGTCTTGCTTAGCCCAAATGGACATGCTCACTAGCTCAGAATAGCTAGGTATGCTAGAGCAGCACATTTTCGAGCGAATATCTGATCGCAAGCCCTCAGAAAAATGCCGCATATGCATCGGCTCATCTGCCAGAATCAATGGAGCGTACCTACCCAACTCCGTGAACCTATTCTCATACTCTGCCACTGACATCCCTCCCTGTCGAAGGCGAAGGAACTCACTCTCCTTCTCGTGGCGATAAGTGATGGGATAGTATTTCTCGTGGAAGCGAGTCTCAAAATCTGCCCACGTCCATACATGTCCAACCGCAACAGTACGGAGGACACTATCCCACCATAAGTTGGCCTCCTTCTCGAACATGAAGGTGACCATCTCCACCTGCTCGGGCTCTGTGCAGTGCAGCGGCCTTAGCATCTTAGAGATGCAGTCAAGCCAATACTCAGCCTCCTCGGGTCTGTGAGTACCTGCAAAGATAGGGAGTCGTAAGCGTTAGAATCGCTCAAAGTGGCCACTGGCACCTACATTCCCAGTAGGGGATGTAAATGGAGCAGCGAAGCCGCACCCATGCTCTGGGCAAAAATCCCCGCCATGGTGGCTAAAAGCTGTTGGTGTTGCTGTGCTTGCTGCTGCTTTTGTACCTGCTGCTGCTGCATCAACAACATCATCTACTCCAACCTATCAGTAGGGGGAGCCGACTGAGGTACAGATGGCGTCGAGGAGGACGCGCGGTTCTGCTCTGGAACCGGTGGCACAACAGGTGTAGGCCCATTGGTGGGGCCAGTGGCCGGCTGAGAATCTGGCATGGTGTCAGAGGGAAACGGGCCCGAACTGGGGTCCGTATAGCTATCACTTAGGGGAGGTGCCCCGTCAAATGAATCGCTAAGAGTGAGCCGTGCTGTATTCCATGTGGCCTTAGGTGGCATTCCCTATATACAACATAGGGTGCAACCCAGGTCAGATTCAGCATGCCCACAACCTCAACCACACAGCATTTACACACAGTTTAAAGAAACTTTATGCATTTCATTTACCAAAATTGTCACAATACATGAAATATGACATTACATGAATCATGACAGGAAACGCATATGAGCCATTACAAGTAAAGCTGCAAACATTAAGACAACTAACAAACACAAACACACCATTTACCTACGATACTACTAAGCTCTTAAACATTGAAACACAGATATTCTAAGACAGCAACAAAGCAAACTACTGGGCAACGACATGGATGACTAGACATCCGAGTCTGGAGACGGAGGAGGGGTGCCCTTATCCTGCAGGCAACACAGGATAGCTTTCAAGGTGCAGGTCACCTTCTTAAACTTGTACTTCATAAGGGCCCAGACATCGATAATCTCCTGTCGCAAGGCAGCCTGGCCCTCCTCAAGTCGAGCTAAGCGGGCTTCCCAAGCAGCCTGATCAGGGTCATGCTCCGTTGCCATCGGAGGGGAGCTCTCATCCATATCCTGAGCCTCCACTTCTTCTTCCGGTTCTTCTTCTATCTCTTCTCTGCTTTCCTCCTCGCTTTTATACTCTTCACTAGTCGTCTCGTCCTCACTCTCATCGAGTCAGGCTTGCCGCTCTCGTGGCCCAATTTCCATCTGATTAAGAGTAGTCTCGTTGATATAATGGATCGGCACCAGCACTTTCACCCCAAGTCTATAGCCAAACTCCCGTGCAATCTTGCATATGAGTTGGCCGAATGGGAGTGAATCAAACGCTCTAGTGGAGCGTGTGGTGAGAACTATCTGTCGCAGAACGTGCGTAGGCACGCACAACTTCTCTCCCTGCCCCACTTGGTATAGGAAATCCACCATCAGACGGGTGCACTCGCTGCGGTTGCTCCACCTAGGGTACACGTTGTATGTGAAGATGTGGTGGAGCAGGCGGAAGTCATCAGTCATATTAGTTGCTAGGAGACTGTTGTTCGGATTCCAGCGAGCCAGTTGTCCACAAAGGAATCACGTGCGGCGATCCCTTTCACGTTCACTCCTCAAATTCTTCTCGCTTGCATGCATTTCGCCAAGCGGCATCTTCATAAACCGAACTATCAACCCAGCATCAATTGTGGCCTCCCGATCTCTACCAACGGGGATCTTGAACTGTAAGGGCTCCAACGTAGGCTCTCGAATGTGGGCGTAGAAGGCTCGGAGTGTGCCCACGTTTGCACGGTACTCACCCTTGAACACAGGACCCCACCCGGCTTCAACCAAGCAGTCCATCACCAGATGCTGCCCAAAGAGCCTCTCATCCACATGAGCTTCAAAGAGGACCCTGCGACCCTGAAATCTCTCATGAGACATATCTGTCAGGAGGATCCTTTCGAGGGGAGCCTGGGAATCAAGCTCTCACTTAGTCCGTATCTCCCGATCAACATTAGCACTAGTAGCGGCGCCTCTAGGCCTCCTTGAACGAGTAGGGCGACTAGGCCCGGCCTCATCCATAGGAGTCCTCTTCTTCCCCATGAGAGAAAGAAGCGTGGAAATCGAGAAAATGGCCGTCATAAGCTCGAACAAGGCCATGGAAAAGAGAATATAGGTGGAAAAAGGAGGGGTTGTTGAACTTGAAGGTATGTGGGACACAAATGAGGGATTTGTACTCTCAAATAAAAGGAAAAGAGAGAGATAGGAGAGGGTTTTGATGAAAAACGGTGGGAGGGTATGTGTGTTGAAAGGAAATGACGAAATAGATGGATGGAAGGAAGATTTGAGAGAGGTACAAAGGTTTTTGAAGGAAAAGGGAAGCTTGGAGGGGTAAATTATGAAGGGAAGGTGGGTTAGGAGGGTTTAAAATCATCCCAACACACGTCAGTGGGCCTTACAACGCCCTAGGAGCGTCGGCTCGAGCCGGCCCGCTAGAACCAGCGAGGTCCTCGCCGACCTCTGGACTGTCCGGCGATGCCTCACCGGTGGGGCGAGGTCCTCCTGTCCCCTGGACCCTAAAAACGTGTGGGACCCACCTTGGGTCCCCCTGGAAATATTCTGTTTGGCCCTTGACTCCATTTTGAGTCATTTCGGGTGATTTCGAGTAATTTCTGATGTAACCTCGTCTTTTCTCGATTGTTGAAGGTTGGGATTGGGTAAATCATGGTCTAAATCCATCGATTGACAATCTAGAGATGATCCGGGGTCATCTCAAGTGATCACGAATGTGTATAAACCCGATTTCAGCGATCGTTTTCGGTAACTTTCGCCAATTGGCGAAACTGGACAACCTAAGCTTGTCTCTACATTTTCCTCACACCCACCTAAGTCTAAATGCGTCAGCGTACGTCATGTGACCATAACCCAGGTCCAGTTTAATCCAAATCATACTCTGATACCAATTTGTAGCGCCTTGAAAATCGGGGGTTGAGTAAAAGTCCAACTCCCGAGTTTCAACGCATCACTTATGCAACATATTTGATGATGATTAAATGTTGTCTGTATTAGTGCATTAAACATGAATGGGATCATACCAAAGCAGCGTATCATACTCCAGAGACAGTTAAATTACGCAAGCAGAAGACTATAATAGATGGATATAAAGCATATAAGTCGTGGTACATCTCCAGAGTATAAACAGCTCCCAGGTGAAATATACAAATACTGTTTTAAGTTACAAAATGTCAAAAATGTGAGAGTCCTCTACAAGTGTAACCTTGAAGCCCCACCGATCAGAACGGTCTAGGTAAACCCGCCAGAATACTGCATATATGAGAAGGCATCCTCATCGTCTACAAAGTATGCTTCCGCCTCATCAGTCGGGTCTCCATCTGCATCTAAGACAGAGTTTGGTTGGTGTGTACAACACCGTCCCGTAACGTGGGAGTGAGTGATCAACTCAGTGGAACAATAAAGCAAAGGTTAACATGTTATCAATTCAGTCAAGCAGTAATGATAAAGCAATACAATCAAACATTCATAAGTACTGTGATTAATGCAAGAATGGTATGTATAAATGATGCATGCCCTCACCCGTACTCTCTCTGCGATCTTCATCTAACGGTCGCGCATGTCAGTCACTTCCTCAATGCTCTGCCCAACGCCAAACGGCACATGCAGTGCGGTACATGAATGTGATTACCAAGTTCTTATTAGTCCTTTTCATACAGCAGGATTGGAAAGCTAAGGTACCTCCCTTATATCAATTCCCAAACGGTGATCCATTCTAAGGTCGTCAGTCCTAGTAAATCTCATACGATGATATGGTTCTAGGTCGCTGCAAAGGGCTCGTCACCTTATCAGTGCAGGCCTAGTGTACTCCTGTTGCTATGTAAGGGCTCGTCGCCTCTACGCAGTCTTAGCGTACGCTCGAGGTCACTACAAAGGGCTCGTCACCTTATCAGTGTAGGCCGACAGCTCGAATACAGTGTCCCATACTACCGTATTCGGCTCACGAGATTGTGTTGCTCACTGGACACTACGGGGAGGCTCATCACCTAAGCGTAGGCCGACAACTCAACCACAGTGTCCCATACCACCATGTCCGGCTCATGAGTTTTAGCGGATCGAGGTACCAAGGTTTAAAAGGGTTTTTACTGGTGAGTTTGGTACCTTAGATTCAAGTAGTAGCGTCCATATATGGTGAACATACATCGGGTCAATCGGGTTACTTGACGAGCTCGACTAATACGAGCGCATGTTGAGTTGACCGACATGAAGTGCGTAAGCACTCCGTGTGGCCTAACCACTGCCGAAATCCCAAGTACGGCTCGGATTCATCGATCACATCCTATGTGGTGAGACAACCTCAACCACCTATTCAATGCCCGTTACCGATTGCCTAGACTATTCCGTAGTCCCAAACACATTCAATTATAACAGATAATCATACAAGTTAATCAGAACAGTAATGGATCAACAATTCCAATCATACAAGCATTTGAGCATTTGATGGATTTCAACTTAAACATGAATTCACACATATGCCGTCCCTAAGTAAAGCAGACAAAGAATATAAGTTACATGGAGGAAATCATACACCTCGTTAAGGTAGTTGAGAATCTCTTCTCAACGCCCATATAAAGTACAATTTATTATACACTTGTTCATTCAGACATTTCTACAAACACTTAGACTATACACTCCAACATACATGACGTATGTTGGTAATAGCACGTCTTAAGGCAAATCCTTTTGCTAAGGAGTTGTTACTCATATAACTAGCACAAACACACGACAATTAATCACTGCAAACATACGCTCAAATTTCATACGTATACGATACTTTCTACATATACATGGAATACACTAAACTCAATATAGTTCATATATATCAGAAACGTGATACAAACATCGCATTTGGCATGTGAAATTGCACCCACATCAGTAATAAACCATTAACCGACATTGAAAGCCTTGAAAATCATAACCTATACGTTTATAGTCCGCACCTTTCGCCGGTAGACTCGTAACGAACTCAGTTTTAAAGCTAAGCCTTTGTCTACGGCACCACAATAACCTATATCAGGGAATAGGTCAGCTATTTCATCTATCACAATAGTTAGAAACCCTAAGGCAAGTTAGGGTTAGGTTTTCTTACCCAAGTACGGAGTCGGAATCGCCTGTATAGTGATACAGAAATGGCGGTTGAGTACGTGGAGTTGCGGGATCGAATCCCAAGAAGTATCTCCAACTCTCACTCTCACTTTCTCTCTTTTCCTTTCTCTTTTCTCTTCTCTCTCTCCTAGGGTTTCTCAAATTCGTATGGGGTGAGAGAGAAGGGTTTTAAGGTCCTTATATAGGCCCAAGACTGATGGAAATGGCCCCAGGGCCAAGGTATACTTAGGTTATATCCAAATACGGACTGTCCCAGTCCAACGGAGCACTTCTCGTGGCCCTTTTTTCCACGTGCAGTCGGACTTAAGCTCCCTGACCATGGATTTAGGTCAGGCTGAGTTTTTGTTCCGATCGAATTTACAGATCAGCCGTGGCAGACCAGTTTCAGTTCAACGGTCACGATCACTCGATCAGGGTCACAAGTACACCGACAAGTGTGAGACATTTCTCCTGATCTGAGGGTGTATTTTGGTTAGATTCTGACGGTCTGAATCCTTATATTTGGCCCGCAAGTGACACGACTCAGATTACTTAAATTCAGATTTTATTTCTAAATATTTTCACGTTTCTCACACTCTTCGCTCCGGGCTCAAGTTGTGCATTTCTAGACACAATTAAGACTTAATTTTCGAGGGAGTTGTCAAGTCCAGTAATGCGGTTATAACTGTATAGTTTTGCGGTTATCGGACTTTCGACATGCGGTCCAGGTCTGATACGTAGTTTCAAGATGCTCCCGAGAGCAATTGGGTTTAAGGACGGATTCTAGATTTCAGGGTAACGTAGCGTCAATGATACTGTACAATTTGAGTCTTGTAGATCATATTTAAAGTGATTAGTGCTAATTTCATAAGCACTCTAGTTTAGCACTTGCTAATATTAATCTAATTTCTAAAGGATTTGGTCCTGGGTGATTTCTGCTTGAGGTGGTACTTAGGTCCTTGTACGGATTTTTCCGAGACGTTACAAAGGGATAAGATCTATCACACGGTGTTTTTAGATCCTCTCTTCCCCAAAAATACAATGACATTCCATTACATGCAGAAGGTTTTAAAATTACATTTACGCAATACCTGGATACCACTAAATCTGTGAGAAGATTGTTGTAGTAGTTGAAACCGGGATGGAATCAAGGCAAGTTCACGGCGACTCGCCGATCTACCGATCCTTAGACGTGCACATAACGTTCATAGAGAACAAAGAGGACCACACAACCATCCATGTCTCGGATCTTCTGGATCTGCAATGATATTCTCAACTAAGTTGATCAGTGAGGAAGAAGGGAATGGATGAGGGAGAGAGTATCTACGCCCGATGGAGTATATGCGTCTGATGGTCCGCAAGACTAAAAACTTCGGTCTTTACTTTTTCACCGCAGGGCGGTGCAGTGCAATGACACCACTGCACTGCACGATGCGTTGAACTCTAACAAGAGATAATGCGTGGTAGCCGAATTCTGGTTCGGCGACGTACTCGGGTCTCTCGTCCACGACCGCTTTTAATTCGAATACAAACATTGGATAACATACGGCCCACGTCTAAACACAATGCAACACCACCTGGGCTGTGAATCCAAACACGCCCTTAGTTTCGAATCTCCTGCTATTTAAGCTTCCGTGTTAAAATAAACTGGCGGAATGGATGGACAATACAAGATATAACACGAACATCTGGGTGGGCCGCACAGAACCTTGGGTTACATGGGAGCGGGGTAAGCGTCGCATCCACCGTCATTCATGGTTAAGCAATCTGGCCAACGGTCCCGATCAACTCACCATGCAGAAGATCGGGCCTCTGGAAGAAACTAATCAATTCCTAACCCTTCCATCAGTGGCCAGGAAAAAAAAACGATGGCTGCATTTAATCTTCTAATCATCCGTATCTGGGCTCACCATTTCGACGGTCCTGACAGTAACTTGTCCAGACACAGCAGCCATTCGCAGTAAGACCGAAACCCCAGGAGCCGCGACCCTCGCTCTTCAGCCTTCATCTGAAATTCCGCCATTAAAGAGCACCGATCGAAGCTCGATCTCTCCATTCCAAGGCGATTCTATTCTGCTGTTCCCTCTTCATGGTACGGATTCTACCTTCTCTTTCTTAGATTCTCATTTCTGCATTCCGATCCTTTGAAAAATGGGATTTCCATGCCCGGGAATCTCTTGTGCTATTTGTAGAGAATCTGATCGTGGCGAATTTCGCCGTTTCAGTTAATTCCATCGCTCACATTACTGAAGAAATTCGGTTCATTTTCAACTATCCTAGGCTTTCAATTTTGAGGAATCAAATGATCCCCGAATCAATGATGTGTAGCAGGGCAATTGGGTTTTCAGTTTCTACAAGTGGGCCCCACGGTTCGGTGATCCCAATCGTTGATTTGATGGGATGTGCCTGGGAGATTGTAGCTGCCAATCTCGGGCCCTTCTTTTAAGTTGAATGTGGACTGTTGCTGTATTTGTCTCTTAGGTGTCAATTTGTGGGCCACAAATTAGAAGGTTGGGATTGTTCTGTCATGGAGGTTTTAGGTGTATCTTGGGATTTCTTTCTTTGGCATTTGCTTTTGAGGCAGTTTCCTTTACAACTTCTGTGATGTGTGTATGGCATCCAATCTGTTCAGCAGGGTCGTCCCAGCAAAAAATTTTGACGCCCCAAAATTAAGGCATATCCAACCATAACGTCTGCCACCATGTGAACTTGGAGGTTCTTGCGCGGTTGTATATCATTTTCTATAGTGTGGTCAGATAATGAATGTATAAGCCTATTTTTGGGGCATCCTATCATGGTAGGGTTTACCTAATGAGTGGGTTGGATGGCACACGCACATCACAGTACAAGGATACCTCTCCATTCCAAAGCTATTGGGAAGGAACCAGCCTCTTTGATTTTTGTTCTCTCTCTCTCTCTCTCTCTCTCTCTCTCTCATTTGAAAGAACAAAGTAATAGGAACAGCCAACAAACGAGGCAGATGAGAAATCCTTTTGTAGTTCTAACAACAAACTATCACCACACTACCTTCACTATGGAATCTTAGAGCAAAAGCGAAATCAATGAAGAAAAAACACAGGCAGCTTCAGGGTCTAAAATCTCATGGGACATGGATGCCCCTCTAGTAGCCACTCCAATGCTCCTCCCAACCTGGCACACTTTTCCAATCACGATTAAGGTCCTTCCTTGACCCATGGAATTTTGCAATACCATCATTTACTCTAATATAGAAACTACAGATTTTCTTTTGATGGAATCCAATATACTAACTTTGCTTTTGAAAATTCTCCCACATTGTCCCTTTGGTTCATGGTTAAAGACTTAGACTAGCAGGATGTGGCTCATCTAAGTTGATGTGGACTCAGTAGGATGACATGACCCTTATATGAAACCCTGAGACACCCCTGATTTGGGAGAGTTGGGCCGATTCAGCCTCAACTCAGGTGAGTCTCAACTCATTTCAGGACCGAACGAGTTGCTCTAAGTCGCCGAATCTTTTAACCATGCGTTGATTGACAATGATGCTCCTGCCAACCATTTAGAAGATCAATCACTGAAATGGGAAACACCCATTCTAGACCAAGCTGGATTAAGAAATGATACCACACCTTCATCACAATAAAAAAAAATGCAAGAAGTGATGATCGAAAGATTCCTTTTCTTTCTTTGAGAAGTCACAAGTTTTTTTATAAGGCAGGAAGAAGATTCCTCACAAGGAATTACAAACAAGACTAAGAAGAATAGAAAAGGATGATAGGAACAGACACAAAGTATTGCAGAGACAAAGCTCAGAAAATGACATCCAACTTAGCTTTCCTGAAGAAATCTCATGAGATCTCTGGTGATTCTAGAAACATCTCTCATTGTGCTCATTCCAAGTTGACCATAATGCCGCTAGAAAAGATAGTTTCCAAAGGATTCTCCCTTTGGAGCCTTTCCCACCCTCATGCCATGTTCAAAGAAGAGCTTCTATGGATCCTGACATCACCCAACGACACTGGAACAACTTGAGGAAGCTGTCCTAGATTGCTCTCCAGAAGGCACACTGAAAGAACAAGTGATCCATGGATTCCATATCCCGCATACACATGATGCATGTGTTGGGAATGATCATATGTCTCTTTTGAAGGTTTTCCACCGTAAGCTCCTTGTTCTTCCCCACTAACCATGTAAAAGCCACCTCCTTAGGATGACCTTTATAATGTCAAACCTCCATCAGATCCCCACTTTCCTCCTACCTGGAACCAGAACAACTTCATAGAATTATGTAACCGTAAATCACCTATTCTTCTCTCATTTCTACACCCACGAATCCAGCTCATCAGGATAGTCGTTTGAGGTGGAGAAGCTCCAATAACCTAGCCATATGCTCTGACTCTTTGTTTGAAAGATTCCTATGACACAAGGGGGCCCAAACCACATGACCACCCACCATTTTAAAGAATTCGGAAACACGAGCCTCCAAGTCTGAGGTGATATCAGCCAGGCTAGGAAGAAAAACATCAAAACGTCTATTTGAACAGCTGACACCAATTAGTGGGAATAAGGCTTAGATGATGATGATGATGAGGTCTATTTGAGCACTAGATGTCTGATTAAAAGTTTATCTGAGACCCATTGCCAACTGAGAAGGAAACTCGTTTTGTTGTGCATTCGTCAACCGTACTAACTATCACTTTCCATGCCGCAGAAGCTCTTTACTGAGATTATTCCTTTGTGAACCATCCCCGTATTTCAATGCCATCCACCTTTTCGATTGGCACCCGGCCTCTAACCCAAATCTCCACAGCCATTTACCTAAAAGCCATATTCACGACTTCTAAATTTCTTATCCCGTCATCTCCCTTCCTAGTTAGTTTACATATGTTACTTCATTGCATTAGATGGAATTTTCGCTTGTCATCTGAACCCTGCCACCAGAAATTGTACCGTATTCCATCGATTATATTTAACACACGGACAAGACATTGGAAAAGGGACATATGGTAGATTGGCATATCGAACAATGCTGCCTTCATCATCAGCATAATCCCCCACACTGCCATCCAAATGATAGATATCTCATCTTCCAATTTGAGATTTATTTATTTTTAGTTCTCTCGATAACCTTATTCCGCAAATGCTCTGCTGGCTTTCCAGTGCACAACGTGAGGCCCATATATGTCGATGGGAGATTGCCTGCTTTGCATCCAAAGACATCTGCTAGATACTTGACTTCCTCTGAAGACATTCTTTTCTCCAATATCTTACTTTTGTGAATGTTTACTTTCATACCTTTCATACCCCAGATCCATTCAAAGCATGCAACAATTTTCCTCATATTATCTACCTGAACCGCATTGGCATCCTAGAAGAGGAGGGTGTCATCTACAAATTGAAGATGAGATATCCAAAAATTAGCATTCTCCACTCTAAAACCAATATTATTTGTTCCATGAGGTGTGAAGAAACTGCCATTGTTTTTTAATATTATGGATATAAAAATATGGTACATGTTACATGACTTTCACATTCAATTACTGTTATTATACCGTTGTTGCAATGTCTATTTGATACTATAAATTCTGTTTTATATAGAATTGATAGATCCAATGCTTATCAGTTTCTTATTTGCAGTTATTTTATCTGGTTGATCGATATAGTCGGAAAGGAAATTTAACTGATCTTTGTTACTTTCTAACCTGAATATCTGGTGTACTACACCAGGGACCAATTGAGACTCTCTCTCTCTCTCTCTCTCTCTCTCTCTCTCTCTGACCTGAATAACTTGCGTGCTTAGGGACCCATCAAGAACATTCTATCTCAACCCCGGATAGCTCTGGTTTGTCGATACAGAGAGAGGTGGCAATCTGTCTGCAGATCATTCAGCACTCAGGCTGCAACTACAGCAGGCACTCCACAGCCTCCACCGCCACCCCCACCTCCTGAGAAAACCCACTTTGGAGGCCTCAAAGATGAAGACCGCATCTTCACCAACCTCTATGGCTTGCATGACCCTTTCCTCAAAGGTGCCATTAAGCGGGGTGACTGGCATAGAACCAAAGACATTGTCCTGAAAGGTGCTGACTGGATTGTTAATGAAATGAAAAAATCTGGTCTTCGTGGCCGTGGAGGTGCTGGTTTTCCATCTGGTCTTAAGTGGTCTTTCATGCCAAAGGTGTCTGATGGCCGTCCTTCCTATCTTGTTGTCAATGCGGATGAGAGTGAGCCTGGGACGTGTAAAGACAGAGAAATCATGCGCCATGACCCACACAAACTACTTGAGGGGTGCTTAATTGCTGGAGTAGGCATGCGGGCTACTGCAGCTTACATCTACATAAGGGGTGAGTATGTAAATGAGCGGCTAAACCTCGAAAGGGCTAGGAAGGAAGCTTATAAAGCTGGATTGTTGGGCAAGAATGCGTGTGGGTCTGGTTATGATTTCGATGTACATATCCACTATGGTGCTGGTGCTTACATTTGTGGTGAAGAGACGGCACTGTTGGAGAGTCTAGAAGGGAAACAAGGAAAACCAAGACTGAAGCCTCCTTTTCCAGCAAATTCAGGCTTGTATGGTTGCCCGACGACCGTAACTAATGTGGAAACAGTAGCTGTGTCTCCCACTATCTTGAGAAGGGGGCCTGAGTGGTTTTCTAGCTTTGGCCGGAAGAATAACTCTGGGACGAAGCTCTTTTGTGTGTCAGGCCACGTGAACAAGCCTTGCACAGTTGAGGAGGAGATGAGTATTCCATTGAAGGAGTTGATTGAGCGGCACTGTGGGGGAGTTAGAGGTGGTTGGGATAATTTGCTGGCAATTATTCCAGGTGGTTCATCTGTTCCCCTACTGCCAAGGCACATATGTGATGATGTATTGATGGACTATGATGCCCTCAAGGCTGTTCAGTCAGGGTTGGGGACTGCAGCGGTCATCGTGATGGACAAGTCGACTGATGTTGTTGATGCTATAGCAAGGCTCTCATACTTCTATAAGCATGAGAGCTGTGGGCAGTGCACACCTTGCAGAGAGGGAACGGGGTGGCTGTGGATGGTCATGGAGAGGTTGAAGGTTGGAAATGCAAAGCTGGAAGAGATAGACATGCTGCAGGAGATTACAAAGCAGATAGAGGGGCACACCATATGTGCTTTGGGTGATGCTGCCGCTTGGCCTGTGCAAGGGCTCATCAGGCATTTCAGACCTGAGCTGGAGAGAAGGATCCGGGAGCGTGCAGAGAGGGAGCTGGTGGGGGCTGCTACTGCTTGAGGCTCTTACACAGGTTGTTTTTTTTAAATAAATAAATAAAAAAAAAATCCTTTTTTCATTAAGAGAACTGGTTTTCTTCTCATTGGGTTGTAGCTTGAGACAAAAGGGATCTGACATCTCTATGTTTTTCTCTGAAAATGGCAGTTACATTTATGTTTTTCCAAGTGAAAAGCATATATACTTCCTTTATAGCAGGCTTTGTCACAAAAGGGAGAGAATTCCCTTGTGAAGTCTCATTATAAGATGAACAAGTTTTGTTTTGTTCTTTTCTAAATGCTATTCCAAGATCATAATTACTATCATTTTGCTATGTTCTGCCACCAATCATCTGACAATGTTGTTGTTGAGATCCATTGAAAATACAAGCTTAATGAAATGCCCTTTTGGTTGTCAGTGTATATAAGATTGCCACAGTCCGGTTCTATAATGAAACCCTGTTAATGCCATGTTACAATTTGCAAGGAAGCTTTTTGAACATATTTGAATTTCAGTGTAGGCAATGTCATATGAAAGTTTACATCCGTGACTGGTGGTTGGACCAAACTGCCCACAGACATGGGTTGTGGTTTGGCCCAGGTTTTAAAAGCACTATTTCCATGTTTTTCAACACACTTTATAAAGGATGATACTTGGTTGGTGTTAGAGAACACTGCTTTGGGTGCACCTGCAGTGCACCATATGAAATGATAATATTCAGAGCCATCCGTGCACCTGCAGTGTACCATACCTATGTATTATCTTATCTTAAATTGGTTGGACATAGGTATGTTTATCTTGGTTTCTGTGGTTGTGTTTATCTAGATTTCTTTAGATGCTCATCTCTGTAATCCTCTTAGAACATGGGAGAAATGGGGAGATAATTCATCGAAAATCTCCACTTTCCCTCTACAATTTTTCCATTCCCTTTCCTTTCTTACAGTTGGTAAACAATGCCGTTTATTATTATTATTATTATTATTATTATTTGTCATATTAAGTTTTAGCCTTATGGGCAAGTTTTATAAGTTGAAGATACAATGTACAGAGTATCCAATGGCAAATTTTATATCTATGTTAGTTATCAAATGCTTGATTTCTTTACACATGGCCCACATGTATGAGATCAGACTCGTCATCTATTGGATCCTAACAATGGATAGGCCATATAAAAAATGACACCGTTCCAATGACCTTAGCCATCTGTTTAGAGTTGTGCCCATTGAATGTCAACTGTTGGTAGGAATTTTTCCTAGCCAGCCACTTGCAATTGTCAATAGTTCTCTAATCACTGGCCAGTATTTTACTTGGGTGATTTTCAAGGTGTGTTGGTAGAGCCCAATAGATGAACGGTCCAGATCTTATACACATTCACTGAATGTATATATGTTGAATGCTTGATAATTTAGATAATATCAATGCCACTGAATCCTCACTAAATTATTAATGATATCCATCATTTACATCTGAAATAGTTCCATTTTTCATTCTTAAAAGTTGCCCCTTTTATTGCAAAATTTCGACTTGATTTAGATTATAACCCTCGGTCAGTGGCTTACATAGACGGTTAAGGAGAGAGTACAGCAGTGTGCAACACTCATCCAAACATAGTCCAATAATCAAATGATTAGTCCCCCAATATCAGAGATTTTAGTCCTCTATCCAAGGTGGGGCCCATCAAACCAACAGTTGGATCACTGAGCCATGGTCCTGAATGTACACAGGCTAGGGTGTCAGAAACTGCTCGTTTGCCAGTGCGCAGGACCTTAAAGCCCTCGTTCAGATCAGACCAGTTTGGTTCGACAAAAGTATTTTGAATAAACTGGAAATCAAATAACGTAGTACACTTGAATCATATACAGAACATAATAAATATAGATGAAATGTACCCAAAAAAGAATAGAAAAGAAAAGAAAATTAAATAATATGCATTTTACCTAAATGTAATCTTATGTGGTTTTCCAATATATAGAAATTTAAAATAAAAAATAGGTGTCAAAACACTATTAGCCTTTTCTATAAAGATTTTTGCTAATTTCACATCATGTATATACATGCCCATTCAAGTGTGCACATAGGTGCTGATCTGCCATTTTTGGGGGATCATCCGACTGATGTGACAGGTTCTGTCCTTCATGTGGATGACCTGGTCCAACAATCAGGTTGAATGAGTTGGTATGTCCACAGTTCAATGTGAAGCAGTCATAACTGCTGGTTTTGAGTAAAACTGTCCCCATTTGTCTGCCATGTGGATGACCTTGAGTAAAACTGCCCCCATTTGTCTGCCATGTAGATGACCTTGATTAAAACTGCCCCCATTTGTCTGCCAGGTGGATGACCTTGTCCCTGTTTAGCCCCTGCAATATTAGGGTCAGTGCTTGATCTTGAATTTTGTTAACCCGTGGGTCCTCAGCGGCTCGAATTTTCTTAAGAAGCTACCATACTGTAGTTAGTGAATCTCCTTCCCCAATAAAGGACACTGAAAGGACAGTTTTTATCCAATCGGTTGCTTGCACCTCAATGTTGACCAACCACCTCAATTTGACCTTTAAATCCTATGGTCTCTCAATATACTACCATTTAACGATAAAATGGTCCAGTCGTTAGAAATCACAATTTCACCCCTTCAAACAGGAAATGATTGGTAGTCTTGCTGCACAATTCAGGAGCAGCATCAATCTCCATTGTAACATCATATGTGTTTGTCAGTGGGACCAATCATCTTGTGGGACTCACCATGGATCTGTCACTGCGCAGTTGTGGCAGTGGGACAATTGTAACTGTCCAGTCATTAGACATTTGCTTATTGAGGGTGAACTAATGGGCTTAGTTATGTTAGTCATCTGCTTCCAAACCACCAGTTTAGGATTACCCAATAAGTGTGATTCTTTAACTTTTTCCCTTCTACTCTGGGCCCACTGGCAATTGGTTCTGATCACTGTATGCACGAGTATGGTGCGTGCATGGGTGCATGCACATGAGCGTGTACATAGATGTCTTGGTAGAGGAATGATATGATCCTCAACCAAGGATATTGCATGCAGGGCCTTCTATGCAAGTGGGGCCTGAGTTCCAATGAACCAGACTGTTGATTTGATGGATGTTAGTGTAGGTGTAGATAGGTCACAGCATTGCATAACTGTCTATTTAATAGTCAGTTGTCAGAGGGTGAACAGTCCCATTTGCTTCAATCGATGGAAGCCAGGAACTTCAATCTCAGAGCAGGGGATTGTCGAGGGAAAAGGAAACTGGGATAATTCAAAGGAATTGGGGAAAATCCTCTCCCAACACACACACACAAAAAACCTAGGAGAGGCTTGGACAAGCAATCTCTCTCTCTCTCTCTCTCTCTCTCTCTCTCTCTCTCTCTCTCTCTCTCTCTCTCTTATTATTATTATTATTATTTTTTATTTACACACTCACGCCAGTGAATTTCACCACCTATGGGCACTCGAACCCTTGACCGGGAGTTGAAACTCCTGAGAGTCTACCACCCGAGCAAGAGTAAGGACCCTCTCTCTCTCTAACTCCTGAGAGTCTACCACCCGAGCAAGAGTAAGGACCCTCTCTCTCTCTCTCTCTCTCTTCTTCAATTCAATTCTCAAAACTCAAAAAACTTATTACAATTGCAAAAAGTAGAGTATTTATATACTATCCAACTATTCTTGTGATTAATGTGCTAATCACAACTCTCAACTGATCTCAACTACTTTACACAACAAAAAGACCAATCTACCCTCACACATCCCAAAATTCCCCTTGGCAAAAGACCAATCAAAACAGAGATCAATGGGCATAGTCTCTATCTAGCGGACATACCATTTCCGCTGCCCAGCAATGACTTGATGGCTGGAGGAATTATCATTCCGGCCACCTAGCATACTCCTTTGTCACAATTTTCCATCTGCGGCAGGCCTCAGTCAGATTGACAATCTGGACTGGAGAGCCATCGTTCCCCTTTGTATAGATTCATGGTCATTTAAATTCCCACCTGTACTGCATGGCTATAGCTCCTACTCATTTATCATTTATTTTGGTGTAGGGAAGGTTATTCTGAAGGCAGTTATTGTGGAATAAAAGTGCGAAAGGACTTGGCCTCTCCCGCAATCTGTATGTATTTCTGCAAGCGACTTCTGTCGGAACTAGGGGACCGGTTTTTAGCTTATGAGCCAAGGATCTGTATTTATCTGTATTTATCTGGATCTCTATTTATCTGTTTATAGTTTCTAGCGAACTGCATTTCATTCTGAATATTTCATGGAATAAAAGAATTCTCAGAACTGTGAAGACGGGCAGAAGTGTCTCTGAGATGGATGCAGCTCAACTGCAGGGTCCACTGTGATGTCTGTGTCGTATATCCACTGTCCATCTGTTTTGCCAGCTCATTTTATAGCACAAACCCAAAAATGAAGCAGGTCCAAATCTTCTCGAGGGGCCATAGTAATGTTGATTTGCTATCCAACCTGTTGATAAGATCACACTGACCTTGGATGAAAAGACCAAACAAATCTCATGTTCATCAAATTCTTTTGTGGCCCCCTAGGGGTTTTTCATGGTGTGCATTCAATCAACACTGTTTCCTGTGGTGTGGTCCATCTTAGGTTTGGATCTGCTTCATTTTTTGGGTTCATGCCCTAAAATGAGCTGGAAAACGGATGGATGGCATGGATACAAGACACATACATCACAGTGGGCCCCACAGTCAGGGATCCACCAAATCCTTTTCCCTGAGATTGCCCTGAGAAACTATGATGTTATTTTGCACCCTCTGTTTCCATGCGGAACCTGTTGGACTGTTTGTGGCAACTCAGCTGGCATTCCCGAAAAGGCATCGTGTTGGAAGGTTTAGACTGTCTATAGGTGTCATTTTTTGGATGGGGCCTACTGCCGTGTTCTGTATTTACAATGCCATGCACAAGATGGATGACATTCAGTCCGTCCTTTGGTGGTCTGATGGTGAATGGTTCTGCTAGAGATAAGAATATTGTATTTTTGGGTGGTCCTGCAGGCTGTTGTATCAGATTATTTTATTAATATAAATAGAGAGGGCAGAAGAGAAAGAAGATTGGGGGATAGGGTTTTGCAAACCTAATACCATTTACATGGTTAAAGCCAATTAGAATTAGGCTAGTTTGGCACGGTGGATTTGGAATCCTCTGGTTGTGCTTGGCACCCTGGATTCGAACTCCCCTCTAATCCCTAAGTAGCTATGCATAGCATATTTAGAGGGGTTTGAATTTTATTACTAAATCAACTTTAATATTCCTAATTAGTGTATGTAATGTAATGTTTGACACACATTGTAAAAAGCCCATTGAAATATATACTATAGCCGAAAATGATAAAATTCCAAGTCTTGGATGGTCCACTAGGAAAGGATCACAATCAAGCAACCAACCAATGATCTTTAACCGTTGATTTACATGGACAATGTTTGGACTGCACAGATCATCCCATTGAAGTAATTTTAGATATGTAGTTGATTATTTGATTGTTTTGAGATATCATCAGTGCGCCACCTGCCCAATCAAATTAGTAGCCTGGTGACACACATGAGACTCATATGGAAGGATTTTAAATGAAATCCTACCTTCGAGTGAACTTGATATCCTCAGTTATTTTATTGTGCCAAACAGACGGGACCCTCCCTCCAACCAAAACCATAGTGCCAAACGACCCTAAGGTATAATTTGATACGGTAGTCTACCGGACCATCCAAAAATATAATAGGACCACCCAAGAACACAATATTCCTGTCTAACATGTTCATAGACTACTGATTGGACAATCATAATGGATGGAACATGAATAAGATTGTCGATGGCTTTGTATTTAGTGTGATTTTTTTTATTTTTTATTTTTACAATTATTGTATACGATCTATTTGATGTATGTGATTATCCAATCAAGGCAAATCTTAGTCAGTAGACGGTCAGTGGAATCCAAGAGATGGCTGCTTCAGATAATTGTACCATGGAGATGATTCTGTAGAGCAGGAAGAATTCATAGTACGTAGAGCCCCATCTTGCCATGTAAGCTAGTGCACAAATCCAAGCCATCTATCTTTTGTGATAATTGCCTAATTATCGATGGCTCATGTTTAAAATTCATCACTTTTGTCCACTTTGCCAATCTCAATAGTGAACATTAAATGTTTTTTTTTTTTTTTGTTTGTTTGTTTTTTCACCATTCATTTGAAGGCCAATAATTAGTTTGCTAGGATCGTTTGAACCATTCCCATCCAGCGGGGGCAATTAGATGGATGGACCCCACCTTACTGGGTCTAATTGTATATCATTTCTTAATAGGTACTGTGCAGGCTAATCATATTAAGCTTGAACCCAACGCTCTATTGTTTGAGTGTAGAGTACCCACCATCGCCAGACTTCACAATGGCATAATTCTAACAGCAGATTGGCACCATCCAACCAGTGGGCCTGATGTCCAAAAATCACGCATTGGTTAATCATAGACATCCAATTAGCGGCGTTCCAATAGAGAGTAAAATGAGATTGTTAACAGGTAAATTTATCACACGAAAAATAATCAAGGTAAGTGATGGCTGGTGTTGTTCCATCAGAATCATTTTTTTTAAAAACCATGGGCCATC
The DNA here is from genome assembly GCF_029962835.1 of Magnolia sinica. Lineage (NCBI taxonomy): Eukaryota > Viridiplantae > Streptophyta > Magnoliopsida > Magnoliales > Magnoliaceae > Magnolia > Magnolia sinica. Next base: position 93,152,742 of record NC_080577.1, read on the forward strand.
CGTAGGACAACCAATCCACCATTGTCCCTGTAACTTGTAGGATGGGAAATGGGTCCTACCCAATTACGATACATGCAGTTGAATGCATGTGATATTTCAACTAATCTGAAAAATAAAAATGTGTGAAACCTTTCCATGCACCTAGATGGTTTTGGAATTGTTGCCATCCGCATCATCTATCTGGACCATCCATTAGGGCCAGTCCACTTCTTCTCCCATGGAAAAATCATATGATCAAGTGATCCAAACCGTCCATTTTGTGGCATGCAGAAATGGATGGGCAATATAGTTCATGGAAGATTGGTACAGTCACAAATGTTTAGGAACAATCAATTGCTGTAATTTTTAAAGAGCCATGAAAGAAGAGTAGACTTGAGAACCTATTCAATGCCCCAGATAGATGATGTGGATGCCAACAGGCCCATATGCAACTAGGTGCATGGAAATGCTCTCACAGTACAAATGCAATGGAAAAGAGTATTAATATGGAAGATACGGGTGTACACGAACCGAACTAGCTCGGTTAGCTCACTTGACTTCGCTCGAAAAAGCTCGATTTGACTCGGTTCAAAGCTGAGTTCGAGCTGGGTCGAGCTAATTTTTTGAGCTCGAAAATGAGTTCGAGCTAGCCCCCAGCTCGGCTTGACTCGAATTGAACTTGGATCAAACCAGTTCGGTGACTCGGTTACTTTGATATTGATTTTGCTCACCAAGTGTTTGATGAAATGACTCAAAGAAATGTGGCTGTTGTCAAGGAAGGTATACATGAAACCAACACTCTTTTTTTTCTTGATTTTTATGTTGCTTAGAAGGTGTTTGATAAAATACTTGTAAAACCATTGCTGCTATCTCAAATACAGTGAGAATACAGTGAGATTTTAAAGGTGCAGTCCAGGTGTTTGTGAAAATGCCTCAATGGCAAACTTGGCTCGAACTCAGCCCGAGCTGGCCTGAGCTGCTGACTAAACCGAGCCGAGCTGGCCAGTCGGGCTTGAGGACTGAGCCAAGCCGAGTTCAGCTGAGGCCAGCTTGACTCGGTTCGACTCGATGTACACCCCTAATGGAAGATAGTAAAACAAAGAGGACCCAGTGCATTAAATTCCCCACACATTCTAGGTATCACCCGGACTGAAAAAATAGGCCTCACCAGTATATTGAATGAGGACCATCAGTCAATTCTTTTCAGCATTTTTGTGTACATGTGGTTCACCTGATGAGTGGATTGGACTAGCTTGAGGGTCAAGCCATACGCTGTGGCCCCCACCTTAAGGGCCTCAGAAACACTCACTGGATATTGTACACCAATCGAGTATGCGGAAAAAAAATAATAATAATAAATTCAAAATTACTTGTAAATATGAAGTTATATTCTGGCCAAATCAGTGGACTAGGTAACCAGGGAAGAAGTTTTTTGCTATGCCCAATCATCCAATTAAAAACAATTCAATGTTTGTCTCCATCATTAAAAAAAAAAGCTGGTCGAAATTTCAAGGAAATGGAAACACTAAAATATTGGAGGATAAAAGATTTGGTTTGATTCGCAGGGGTCAAACAAATGGCTATATATGTTCATGTATATATTATGCTCATAGATTGAAGCAATTGAGTAGGAAGAAGCAAAATGAAATACATCTGCAATGCCACAAATCTGGTAGCTTTTACAAGTTATTCAGTGTGATAACAACTCTATTCAACCACCTGTTTGAAATACAAACGTGCAGTCATACACATGCACACACCTGGAACTGCGACTAACACATGAGTGCAAACACATATATGCAGAGAAGAGAAAATGAACATGCAAGCACAATCCAACAAAATAAAATGGCCCAGTGTCAAGTTAAGAAGATGCAACTGTCAGAGATGTGCTTTGCATTTCTGTAACCCCTTAAATGTTCATTTTGCTAGAATGCATACAACAACACAATGCCCTGGAATCTGATGCGGCGCACCTCACGTCCAGATAAAATTTCCAAGTCACAAACATTTAACACTGGTAACTGTATACAAACAATCTGCACTTGCCCATTTCGTATCTGTTTGAATTTCGACCAATCTACTAGATAGTGCCCTTTGGATTGAATTCACTTATTCTTTTATATGAAAGAAAAGAGTGATGGAATCCATGCCATGTGCCCTTGAAGCTGATTCAGTATACACTTCTCTGCTGCTTGCCTCTTCAAAATTTGTATACTTGGTGATTGCTTCCTTCACTGTTCATTTTGCTGGCTCTTCACGAGCATGTAGAATCTTATCCATGTCATCAAAATAAGGCCAACTTCTCTTGCTTATCTTGCCAGTCCTGTTTTCCTGTAACAGCACAAGGTAAACAAACAATATCAACAGAGGGAAAAAAACCAAAAAATCATAAGTATATCAAGATCCCAATTGCACGAATGAAGTATTGGGAATGATAAGAGTAGTTTTTTTGCTTGACATGTACTGAGGGTTTCATGGCACACATGGAACATGTTACACATGCAAGATCCGGCCATCCAACAGTCACACCGAGCGTTGTCACTTCAAAAATCAGACTGGTCCACTCACTAAGCAGTCCACACTTTATGAGAAGAATGGACAGTTGGAAAAGAAATGACTGACAATCTATATTCATCATGGAGGTGTGGTCCATCTGAAGCATGCAATTGACTTAGTTTTGGTCCAGAGCATGCCCACAAGGTACCCTATGGGGCTACAAATGGTCCTCATCTTGCATGTTTGCCGCAGCATGAAGCCCCATGGTTAATCTCACACAAGCAAATATGCTGGCATTCCCCATTATAACCACAAGTTGCAAACCACAGGGGCATAGAAATGGCCAAATACATTGTGACAAGCATACCGCTTTCCCAACTTCATCATGTTAAGAGTTCAAAATCCAGAAATGGTTATTGGGAAGAAAAAGACCTTAATTTCTTGCTTTTTGAGTGGACTACTGAACTGGACCTCCTACCTATAGAATATTACATAGGTTTTAATGTATTTTCAATCATCAGGAGAAATTTTAATCTCTTGTGCTTTTATGAACTCCTATTTATAGAAGAGGTTAGAGGTTCCTAATTCCATACGTATGTAAATGCCATCCCGGCCCATGTCACTACACATGCAACACCTGAGCTGTTCGTCAGGTGGGCCTCAACATATAGATGCCCTGACACCCCCAAAGGACTGCAACAATTTCCCTTGGATTTATCAGTCTCTCTAAGAAACTCAGCAAAATCACCCTGCAACTTCGGGAGAAGGGGTGCCTCCTCACAAAGGGGTTCGCAATGACCAGGCCCTGGCGACTGTTCACCAAAAACACAGGTCCTCTCAGATATGTCAGTATGACAATACTCCAGGAACTCGAATTGACATGTTATCTGTGTCAGACAATGACAAATGTTCCTGTTAAAATTGCAAAGATTAGGGTGGAGAGTTTGAAGCTCAATCAACTGGTGTTGTGTCACAACATTGAGGCTGCTGGTTCTCTCCCAACTTACCCATCCAAAAAGGAAGTAGAGGGTAAATGTTTTTCAGAAAACTCTATTACTGTTAAATCTTAGAGACTATATTTTGGAGAATGCTGTTATTGTACTAATTCCATTGAGAATGACAAGAATATATTGAAGAGTTGGGAGATCTGTAGAGCTGAGTAGCGACAAGTAGTATGAGGCAAGTACATAGGGTTGCAACTATCATCTCCGAGAATATGATGACCACAGGATAACGGAATATACATGCAATGTACTCTTGATGACTTCTGGGATGCAAACAATTGACACTTCCAATGGCTAGCAAATGATCTAGTGGCACTTCCTATAGTTGGATTTCAACTATCACTCTTCCGGTGGACACACACTTCTAGTGGGTGGGATTTCAACTATCACTCTTCTGGTGGATACACACTACTGGTGGGTGGGATTTCAACCGTTACTCTTCCTGTAACTTTAGAATGTTCTGGCAGCAAAGAAGAAACAGGTCCAACGCAAGTGCACCACTTAAGTGCTCTTGTAAAGCACCGAAACTGATGCACCCATGGAGCACTAAATAAAAGACATCCTACGCCTCTTTTCTTCCAAGATCAAGGAGGGTTTTCACGACTCTCTTCATTGACTAAGAAAATATGTCATTGCGTTGATGATCTTGATGAGAGTTGAAGGCTAAACTAGCAGACGATGCAAGAATTTTCATTCATCTTCTCTTTCCCTTTCTTTCTTTCTTCATCTTCTTCTTTTCTTCTTTTGAGAAGTGACTACCCAAAAGGCTCAAAGCTACAAAACCACAACTACATCCTAGATAGAAAGGACCAAACACTTTGGTCAAAACCCTTCATACAAGAGACCCACCCTATTACATCCAAGTTAGCCCTCTTATATACTTCTGCCTTTGTCCCACTTTAGTTATAAAAGCACCAATAGTTCCTCTCCAATAAAAGTAACCTCCACACCACTAATTTTCTTTTTCCCCAAATCCTCCCCCAAGCCAGGTAAGAAAAAGACCCTTAATGGACCCCGACATCATCTAGGAAGAAGGTGAAGAATTTCTCCCACACCTTTCAAACAAACAAGCGAAAAATTTCTCCCACACCTTTCAGACAAACAAACAATGGATGAACAAATGATCCACCAACTCCGCAGCCTTTGAGCGGAGACTGAAGTGGATTCAAGAGCCCAGTTGCGGCAAGGATCTGTTGCAAACGGGGCCTTGAACAAATGCATGATCTGGAGCAGATGCTCGAGATAAGTTTAATACAGGTATAATGCAGATGATGGCACGAATCAAGATGGAATGTCAGCAGATTGCAAGAAGGTTACAGAGGTGGTGTGAGGGTGCATGCAATTGGATGATTGGAGAAGCTAGGTGATGGTGGACACAAGACCAATGAATGGCTTTAATACCAATTGTTAAGAACCTAACCAATACGCCAAAAACCTCGAGACTGATGGAACACGTCAAACTTGGCTCTTAAACCATTGGGATCGTAACAAACCACCACACTTCACAGCTAACATCCATGATGGCACTCACACTGGCCTCTTTTTGAAGGTTACACTTTCCACTAGCCCATTGTGGTACCTTACACTTTGGCCTAGGTCGTCAATTCCACAAGTTGCCGCTTTAGTGACTCAAACACAGGATGCAGTATTCGCTTTGATACCATGTTAAATCTTAGAGATTACATTTCGGAGAATTTTGTTGTTTTACTAATTCCATTGAGAATGACAAGAATATTTGGAGGAGGTGCGAGGTCTGTAGAGATCTGTAGAGTGTAGGAGATCTTAACAGATCTACATGTATCCATTCATATAGTTATCTATAGCATGTACAGCTACACAGAGATAGCCTAAAATATACCAATTACATCAGCTACCTTCTGTTTTTTAATTACAATCACATGAATAATGAGTTAGAATGATTTAGAAATGTTTCTTTGCTTTCCATAGTTTTATTTTAAAATGCTTACTTTTGCTGCATTACAAAAGCAGAAGTGCTATCAATCTCTTAATGCAAAAATTATGCGAACTTCATCAGTTCAGAACACATTCGGAAAATCTTTCATTAGTGTTCCAAGATAAAGAAGAGGACATACCTTGTATTTTTTAACCAGCGATGACCAAAGTGATTTGCATTGCCCTGGAGTTTGCTTGATTCCATGTTCCATCAGGGTAGCAGATATCTCTTCCCAAAGAACCATGCGTGCCTTCACGGTCTGGAATCTGCTATCCATCTCACCACGCATTTCAATTAATCTCTTAATCTCTTCAGGCTTCCATTCATTCCGCTTTGCAGGCTTGGATGCTTCTGCCTGAGACTTCTGTGATTTTTTGCTGCTCTCATTTGCGTTTTCAGTGGATTTCTCAGGTTCTACAGAACCGTTTTCACCTTTTGCAAATTCAGGCACTCTAGACAATTCCCAGAAATCAGCAGATTCTGTCAATTTTGATGATGATGGAGTCGCCAAATCAGGACTTCTTATGTTTTCCTCTGATAATAGCTGCTCAAATTCAACATCATTTCCTGCGTGGCATAACCCAAAAGTTAAAAAAAGCTCACAACAAATGTTCTGAAAGCTATAACTTTAGCATAACAGTCCAGGATCCACTAGGTAAGCCCAGGTAAATGAGGGTTGATGTCAGGCAGGCAGCCATTCATTGAACTTTTGCCAAACAACAATGAAAACCAAGCCAACGCAAGGGCTAATATCATGTTATTTTACCTAAGCATTAGATAATGTCCAGAAGAAAAACCTATATAATGGTCATTCAGGAAATCAAGGGCATCTGTTAAATTCCAGAAGAATGAATGACCACATGCACATCCTATTTCAGATGAAATATGCTTTGCCTAAATCAATAGCTGAAAGGAATATCTAATTTGGGGTGGAAAAGGCAGGAAAGCTACATTCTGAAAAATGTGGTTTCTTTTTCCCGCTCCTTCCAAATTAATATTGGTTCAATACATGTAAATGTTAATGAAAGAAAACCGGTATATATTTGAGGCAGAGAAGGGAACATAACAGTGTCCTGGATGGGGTTGACTAAAATGGCAAAGCAACCCTGATTTGGAGTAACATACAAACACGCTCCACAGAAGATTTCTGTATTTTCAAGATCAAAGAGGACATTTTCTCACTATTTAGAACTTCTGCAGTAAATAAATATAAAATGAGAGCGTAATTAAGAAACTAAGTTAAAAAACACCAATAAATGGAACCCAGGTGAAGTTAGCACCTTCTATGTCTTCTACCAGGTCATATGACAAGTTGGCATCACCACCATTAACTTCCTCAAGCCTTCTGTTCGATCCCCTCTTTTGTGCATTGGCTACTTCATTCATTACGGAGAGCCCAAAACTGCCATGGTATTCTCCAGATAATCTAGCCCTCGGCTCATCAGAAAGAACTCCCATTGTGTTTTCTACAGCAACTGCAATGACTTCAGGCCTTTTACTACTGTATTTCCTTACCATCTTCCTTAATACTTCAGACACAGTTCGTTCAATGTGAGCCGTCGGACAGTTTATAGGGCAGCTTGATAATGCAGCATGCGCGGCTTTGTGAAGTGCATCTAAAAGCTTTCCTTTGTCCAGCCACAGACATCGAGTGGTAATTCTAATTTTTCCTTTTATGCGTGGTCGTGATAAACCATCTGCATTTTTTGGGCGCAAAATTTCCATGCTGGATACACAATAAGAAGAATGCCGTTATGCTCAATTTCATGTTTAAAATATAAATACTTCAAACATGTTGATGGATGGTGAAAATAGGAAAATATTATTCATTTGGTGAATGACTAATAAACCCCAAGTCTTTCCAAATAAAATCCAAAGCGATATCTTCAAAAGGAAGCATGGATAATCCATACCTCTTTTAAAACATAAGAAATAACACTCCCAACTTAATGAAATTACCTCGTTCTTATTTCTGCCATTTCTCTCATGAGCTGTGTAAATATTGATGATTATTTTGTAATTTATGGAAACTAAAGATAACCTCAAAATGGGCACCAAAGCAAATACAAGGTTATAATCAGTGCTTCAAATAGCGCCCGTAGCGTGGCTGTAGCGCCACATAGCGTCCTAAATAGCGAGTCGTAGCATACGCTACAGCTACATAGCATGTAGCGTACGCTACAATGTATTTTTTTACTATTTTATTTTTTATTATTTTTTCATGTTTTCTTTGTATCTAGTGTCGAGGAATGTGACACTTGTATTGTACTTGATACTTTTACCCTATGGGTTTTTTTTTTTTTTTTCCCTTTCATAATTGTGACTTGTGGTTTCACTTAGACATTATTAATTAAAGTGGTTTGCTTAGAAAGTTGTTGATGTGATAATTATTTGATTTGGTTTATATATGTGGATAGGCTTTTGATAAATGATAACTAATAACTTGTTTGAACATGCTTATAATTGATAAAATGAATCATCTTTTAGGCATTTTGATATTTTTTTCCTTTTTCCCACTATTTATTATATTTGTCCCATTTGTAAATTAAAAAAATAGAAGTATCGTGTAGCTTACGCTACACGCTACCGCTATTTTAAACACTGGTTATAATATAATTGCAGGATATGGTGATCACAAGACCTAAGCAGCCACTTTATTACCAGAAATTATTGGCATACTTTGGGAGATAATGGGAGTGCATTTTGAAGGTTGACTAAGAGAGTTTCCGGAAATGCATCAACACCTTGGCCACCATACGTGATTATTCAAATCTTCATGCAAATGGAGATGCAGTTTACTGACATATCCTGAGTGTGGACATATATTTGTGTGGACGTGTGGACTGTGGGCCATGATTCTCTGGACCATGGACCATGGACCGTAACTCTCTTATTCCTCAAATTCTTTTATTTTTTCCCTTATTTTCCCATTATGATAAGGCACTTTGTGTCATTTAGCAATTCACTTAATGTAAAAGAGAGAGTTGGGCGTCCATCCTTGTCTTCCTCTTCCTAGGTCCTTCATTCTCTCTAACCATATCAAAGCAAAGAAGTTCCTAGGATTTCTATATAATCTTCACTCCTTGATCTTGTTCTCTCTTTTTACCTTTCTTTCTTCTTCTCTTCTTCTCTCGCTTTGAGTCTTGGTGGCTTAATCACTAATTGAATGTGATTTGTTAGGAGGGATCTTGTGGCAGTTTTTGGATTTTCTTTTGAAGGATTTACTAGGGATTCAGATTCGACCAAGATTTACAAAAGTTCCTTTGTAGCGGTTTGTTGGAAATTTAGATTTGGCTAGAATCAGGCATTTGATCTCTCTCTGGATTTGTTGGTAATTGGTTATTTCGTGATAACATCCCCCTACTCTTAATGAATTTTTGGATATATTTTTTTTAGATTGCCGCAAGCTATAGTTGATAGCAGTAGTTTGATATTGATTAGTGTGAAGCTTTGCTACTAAGTATTCTTCTAATTGTTCGGGACAATTGTCAAAATCCTACAATTTACCATTTGAGTCGAATCTTAAGCAAAATGATTTGAATCCCACCTTGCATACCTTTTTTTATAAATCCTACAATTTACGATTCAAATCCCAATTTACGATTCAAATTATACTTGTTCTCTTGTATTTTAAACTTCACCAAGCTTTCATTTTATGTTTTTAAATTGGTGGGGGCTTTAAGAATCGTTTAGAAATGGTAAATTATTTTATTTTCTTCGTTATAAGAAATTAAACTATACATATTCTCTTCAACGTTAAATCCTTAGAGCTTCTTTTTTTTTTTTTTTTTTTTTTTTTAATGATTTCTTATTTCTTAACTGGTCGAAACACCAAATTGACATATGACCTATCTGGGAATGTTTTTATGGATGGTAATGATCATGTTGACCAATTTGCATTGTAGAATGATGGTTAGAAATCAAAATATCTTTTCTTGTCGGTCCACAATCAAATGCTGCTTGTTCAATGTGACTCTTCATTTAAGAAATGTAACAAGAACATAAATTATTAAATGATCCTGGCACGTTTTTTAAGGAGATTTTCTTAAAAGACAAAAATAAAGGAAAGATTAGAAAAATCTTACAATTTATTATATGATTTGCTATTTGATACGATTCAACCCCTACAACAATTCGCAATACAAAAACGATTTTGACAACATTGTTTCACGATTAAATATGACTATGACTTCATCATCAACTTCCAAGACATCCCTAAACTCCAAGATAGGTAAGTTGATTGTTCATCATGAGAATCTAGGGTTGCAAATTACAACTCATAAACTTAACTCCAACAAATATCTTTAATGGTAAAAAACTGTTGAGATGTATATTGGAGGAAAACAAAGCAGGAATATATTGATATACTATATTATAACCTCCTATGACTGATCCTTCCTATGAAGAGTGGAAATCTAGCAATTAGTTAGTTATGTCCTGGCTTCTGACTTCTATGGACCAAAGGTTAGTTTACTTTTTATGTTGTCTATTGTGCATAAGATTTGATTGACTGCTTATGAATTGTATGCTGATCAGAATAATATAGCCCAAATTTACAATATTTATTAGGATATTAGTCATTTGAGATAAGGTAAGTGATCGGTGTTTGATTATTTGCTAAGATGTGTGGTCTGTGGCAACAATTGTCTTACTTAGACGATTTTCAATTTGTTTACTCTATATAGATGCAAAGGAATATAAACGAAGTGTTGAAAAGAAAATGATATTTGAATTATTGATATTATGAGTTTGAACCTGTTTGGGCTCATAGTCTTGGTTCACCTACTAGACCTTGAACTTAATAGTGTTATGCTTTACTTTTAAGAGATGAGAAGTGTCGAACAACTATGGGATCAACTGTTGTTGAGATTTGAGAAATCTAATCTTGTGACGGGATTCAAAAAAGTCTGATAATGCTAGTGTTGGCCGAGGTAGAGGTACAGGAAGAGGAGGTTGTGGTCGCGATATTGGTTGTGATTGTGGTTTGGGCCATCTATGCATTTATTGAGGTCTATATGGACATATTGTAGATTATTATTGGGTACTTCATGGTAAACCAATCTTTTAAATAGCTACGCCATGCAGCGTATAGCTTACACTACATAGCATAGTTTAGCCTTAATGCTATGTAGCTCATGTAAATAGCTTAAGTCAAGTGTAGCCTACACTAAATGATAAATAGCACATGCTACAAACTACATAGACTACGCAACACGCTACATAGCTCATATTAAAGTTATTTTTACTACAACATTAAAATTAGTTAATGATTTCATTGATTTGTTACATTTTTCAATTTTTAATAAAAATTAGTTAATCTTTTCAATGCTTTTAGTAAAATAATATAAGTAACAGTATTAAATCAATTTCATTGCTCTTTTTCTGCCTTTATACTTGATAATTGCCTTTTCCTATTATGTTAGGTTGCGTTAAGTTGCTCTTTTGTTAAATTTTATTATAAACCATTCTAATTTGGTGCAAAATATCATGAATTGGTGTAACCAAGCACAACCTTGATTAAAAATCAGTGTGTAGCTTACGCTACACGGTATGTAGCTTACGCCTCACACTTTAAAGGGGTGAATGCTACGCTATGCGCTATTTAAAACACTATTGTAAACTTCAAGACTGAGTTGCTAATTTTGCAACTACAAATGGTAAGGATTCTTAGAATATTGTTGGTGAAGCTGTACCATCTGCATATTCTCCTATGGCTCCACTAGCAAGTTAAGTAGTCAAATGTCTCAAACAAGTGAGTATGATGCCTTACTAAGGGATGCTACTAAAAACGAAGCCTCTTTGACTACATTTTTTGCTAAGATAGGTAATACTTTCACATCCCTTCATACTACTTTTGCGTTAAGCCCTTGGGTAATTAATTCAAAGGCTACTAATCATATGACAGGTACATCTATTTCTTTTTACTCATTTACTCCCAATCCTAATTTGGATCGGCTGAAATTAGAAAAAGGTACCTTGACACCTATTGGAGGAAATGATATTGTTTTTGTTTCACCATCGTTCTCATTGTCCTCTGTTTTATTAGTCCCTAACATTGCCTCTAATTTGTTTTGTTAGTCAGATTATGAAGGATCTAAACTGTAGTGTAATCAAGGTGTTTTGTAATGGTAACGGTGGCCGTAACAGCCACCACCATTACCTTTACGATATGGGTTGTAACGGTTGTTATGGCCCCTGTAACAGCCGTTACGATCTTTCTTTTTTTTATTATTGAAAAAAAAAAAATCCTGAAAAATCTGTATTTGCCTCGTAATGTTGATTAAAAAGTATGGAAAACCTTTATTTGCCCCATAACAAACAATTACGGGGCTATTATGGCCTTTATAGGGGACGTAACGTGCCGTTAACGGCAATTACGAGTCATTTTTTCTATAATGACTGTTACGGCTGTTATGACCCCGTAACGTGTAACAGTTGCCACTGTTACCTTTACGTAACGGCCTTTACGGCACACCATGAATGTAACATTTTTTGGCTGATCATTGTCTTTAGGATCTAAAGACGAAAAAGTTACTTGATGGGGAACATGAAAAAGATAGATTACACATCATTCATTCAAATTCTTCAAGCCAATTTTGTGCGTCTTAGTGTAAAAGAGGAAGAACTTTATACTAGACATAATCAGTTTGGCTATTCTTCTAATTTAATCTCATTAACTCAATCAATTGACTCTTGTCAAGAATTTACAATGTGAGGCTTGTGTTTTAGCCAAATATCATAAGTCAATTAATCATCCCATGGAGTCTAATATAGTTTTTTTTCATCGGTTCATTCTAATGCACGGGGTCCAATTCCTATTGCTTCTAATGGTTTTTAATGTCGCCTTGATTGATGATGCTTCTCGTGTGACATGGATTTATTTGATTAAAAATAGACATGAGGTTAGTTCTATTTTCTAAGTGTTTCATGTTGGCTTAATAATCAATTTAATACAAATGGAATTGCCGAAAGAAAGAATGGTATGTAACAAAATGGAATTGCCGAAAGAAAGAATAGGCATTTCCAAGAAGTTACTTGTGCATTTCATTAGTATGCCTATTCATAAGTCATTTTGGTTGGATGTTGTTCTTACTGCATGTTATTTTATTAATCTTTTGCCTACTAAGGTTCTTTCTGGTCAGTCTTCAATTCAATAGTTCTCAACGTTTTATCCCATTCCTAAAATTCCATTGCATGTCTTTTAGTGGGTTTGTTATGTCTATAATATTGATCCTCATTGAAATAAATTGTTAAATCGAGCTGTCAAATGTATTTTCTTGGAATATTTATCTTTTCAGGGTACAAGTGTTTAGTCACTAAAAAACATTACATCTCCATGGACGTTACATTTTATGAAGATGCTCCGTATTTTTCTAAAGGTCAGGGGGGAGCACAATTTTATAGCTCTTCTTGTTTATATTTAGTGTTTTATTTCCTATCTTTTTTTCCCCAAACACATAGGCCCTTTATTTCTACCCTTGAGTGTTCTTCCACTTTTTAAAAATCTTAAAGAGGCTCTTAATTTTCCTCTGTGGCGTCAAGCTATGAAGGAGATGGTTGCCCTTAAAAAAATCATACATGGGAGATGATTGATTTCTCTGCTAATACAACCCTGATGGTAGTGTAACTAAATATAAAGCTTGACTAATTGTTAAAGATCTTATATAAATATATAGTGAGGATTATTTTGAGACTTTTATTGTTGTTGCTAAGATGAATGAATTCATTACTGATAATAATTTCTCTTGCTGCTAATTTGTATTGGTTGTTGCACCAACTAGATATTATCATATTAAGAATGCTTTTTTGACTAGTGATTTGACTTAGGAGATTTATATGCATCCTCCTCTTGACTATACTAGAAAGGGGGAGGAACAGACGGTTTGTCGTCTTGCCTATATATGGTTTGAAGTAGGCTCATCGAGCTTAGTTTAAGAGATTTGATTTGTATTGGATTTACTCATGCTTACTTGTATCACTCTATGTTTGGTAAGTAATGCATGTAGGGATTATCAGTGTGAGTGTGCATGTGGATGATATCATTATTACAGGCGATGATGTTGGTGCGATTTTTGAGTTTAAACTCTATATGAGCAAGTTATTTGACATAAAAAATTGGCCTATTAAAATAATTTTCTTGGTATTAATATAACTCGTTCTAAAAGAAGGATAGTTTTTTTCTCAACGAAAATATGCTCTTGATTTGTTGACTTCAACTAGTAACCTTGGTGTCAAACCTATTAATTCTCCATTAGAGATTAATATGAAGCTTCAAGCTGATGATGGCGAACATGGTAATGCTCGCGTGTACCATCGTTTGGTTTGTCGATTGATATATTTGATTATTAATTATCCAGAACTATCTTGTGCAATAAGTTTGGTAAGTTAGTTCATGCGCTCCTTATTTCAGTCATCTTAAGGCAGTTCGTCCAAGGTGTTCCATATCCGTTGCGATAAGCCCGTAAAGGCCGATACATATAAGTAACGGCCATGACTGTTACGTGATACAGGGGTGAGATGGGACAGTTGGTTTTTTGAGACCGTATTGACTGTTACGGGGCATAACGACTGTTACTCCCATAACAGTCGAAAAACGGTCACTTTTTTTTTTCTATTTAAATTCATTTGCCTCCTCTTTTTTTCACTTTTCTCATTCCAAAAACTCTCATAGATCATTTTACAACAGATTTTGACCATCTTACTATAGTTTTTAAGATTAAAATCATAGATTGAAATGATTTGAGCGGATAGAAGCTCCGAGGCCAATTTTTTTTTTCAAAAAATTGTAGCAGTATTTATGCATTTTTATTTATTTATTTAAGATTTCTAGTTCTAATACTTGATTGTGATGTGTAAACATTAGAGAGATAATCATATTTAAAAATTCACTAAACAGCATGATACAACACTCTCACCAAAGAGTGGACCGTTACACTACCATAAACATGTTTAAAACAAAAAATGAATACATATTTGAAATATTTACATTATTCTTAATTTTCTAGATATTTTTTCAGAATTTTTCACGCAAAAGAAAATTTTCAACCGTTACGGGGGGTCGTAACGATCGTTATGCCCCCGTATTGGCCGTTATGGCCGATACCCGTATCGGTAATGGTGGTGACCGTTACAGCCACCATTACCAATACAAAATACCTTGAGTTCGTCGCATCTTGCGCTACATTAAGTCTTCTCTCGAACGTGGCATATTATTTCGCTTTCCCAATAATCTTAATATTAAAAGCTATTTTGATGTAGATTAGACAAGCTCACCATACAATCAACATTCTACAATAGGGTACTGTACATTTTTCAAAGGCAATCTCGTTACCTGGAAGATTAAAAGGAAGACAATTGTTACGCAATCCAGTGTCGAGGCCAAGTACCGTGCTATGGAGAATACCTCGTGTGAAATTTTGTAGTTGAAAAGTTTTGTTACTTAGTTAGGATTACTAATAAAGAAGCTAGTTCCCATGTATTGTAATAATCAGGCTATAATTAATATTTTCATGAGTGGACAAAACATAGAGGTTGATTGTCATTTTATTTGTGTGAATGTTGTTGGCGGCATTATTTATACTCCATTTGTTCCATCTAATACATAGCTTGTTGATATCTTCACTAAAGCTCTTACAGTCGAAGTTGGACAACCTATTCTTAGCAAGCTGAGCATGATTGATATCCATGCCTTAGCTTGAGGGGGAGTGTAGACATATTTGTGTGGATTGTGGCTTAGTGGACCAAGACCGTGATTCTCTTATTCCTCTTATTCTTTTACTTTTATTTTTTTCATTTTTTCCCTTTGTGCTCAGGGCACTTTATGTAATTTGGCAATTCACTTAATGTAAAAGGGAAAAGGTTGGACATCCACCCTAGTAACTGTCTTCTGCTTCCCAAGTGCTTTATTCTCTCTGACACAACACCAATTGCATGCAGATCACCTAAAGGAAGTTTGATGTTGTAGTAGAATGTGTGGGCGTGTGTGATCTTGTGTGGTCCTGCAAGCACCATATGGTTAATTTCATTATAAATAAGATCTCAATCAGTGATACTCCCTAATCCCTCTGTCTCTCCATTCTCTTTCTTTATCTTGCAATCGAGGTTACTAGATCAAAACAAGGGATTTATCTCAAAGAGGAAATGTATTCTAGACATGGATACATGAGACGCTAGAAGGGAAGGGGGAAGGTGGATGGAGGTAGCAAGAAAATACTTGATGACCTATGGTCTAACTAAAGGTTTGGCCCTTGATAAAGTGGAATGGCAGAAAAAGAAGCATGCAGCCAACCCCAATTAATTAGGATAAGGCACTAATGATGATGATGACGACATTATAGATATAGGAATGCTGGATGCTTGACCAGTGGATATTCTTATCGAAGTAAATTATTTCTTCACGATAAGGAATCGAAAGTTCTTCATGATCCAGACATGTATCCTTGTCAGGCGGGAAAGCTAATTTA
Source organism: Magnolia sinica (assembly GCF_029962835.1). Taxonomy (NCBI): domain Eukaryota; kingdom Viridiplantae; phylum Streptophyta; class Magnoliopsida; order Magnoliales; family Magnoliaceae; genus Magnolia; species Magnolia sinica. Next base: position 93,168,638 of record NC_080577.1, read on the forward strand.
CTTGACAATACCTCATCCAGACATTGCCTAGGCTGTCAGTGTGACAAATCAGTGCAGCTTATTACATGCTCTTCAAGATCTTGAGGCTGTGTACCATACTTTTCACTATCTAAAGGATGCACTAAGAAAGGGTCTACTATATTTTAATGATGGTCACATGAATTTGAGAGGTAGGGTGACATTGATTGGGAAGGATCCCCGAATGATAGGTTTGCAATTAGCTATTGTACATCCGTTGGTGGCAATATGGTAACTTGGAAGAATAAGATACTAATTGTGGTGGCACTCTCCTCTAACAACTTTGAGGATCATTCAATGGCTCATGCTACATATGAAATTATATGGTTTCATTCTCTCCTTTAGGAAATGGGGTTTAGTGTTCCTGCATAATGAGAATCATGCTGCTAACCTGCTACCTTTGGTGAAAAGCCAATCGTCATTGTTGGAGAAGCTCATCTTCATAATGCATAGCTGTCCAAGTAGACGCCATTGGCCACCACCAATTTTTACACCACTTTCGTCATTTTTCATTGTAACTTGTTTTGTCAATGTTACCATTCGTCGGCGTTGTGGTGAGCATAGTGGAGTTTCATGTGGTTCTTTTGGGAATTATGAGGGTTGATGTAAACATGGTATAGGTGCTACAGGTAGAAGTTGGAGCAGCAGATTAGTCCGTGATTATGGAACGAGCTAGGGTTGGTCCGAGGTTGGCCCTGGCCTAGCACTAGAGCCCTAAGCCCAGCCCAAACCCTAATGGGCTAAAGAAGCCATCCATCACACTTTACTGGAGTACCAAAGTTCTTTATTTTACTACGCACACTAGTATACGAACTCTATAGTTTGCATTACTAATACCAATGTACCATGTAGTCTGTACTAGGGTAACAGGCTGGACCGGGCCAGGCTATTCATCATTGGCCCTGGCTAGCCTGGCCCGAACAGCAGGACTAGATTTCAAGCCCTAGCCCAGCCCTCGGGCCAAGTTTAGTGGCCCAAGCCCTTTATGAACAGGTAGCGTGGCCCATTGCCACCCATACAGTGGATTACTATCTTATGAGCAATCTAGCATCCCCAAAATGAGTTCTAACCTTGTTTTTCCTCAACATAAAAATTGACCAAAGCTGAGATGGAGGATTTCAACTAGCACTTGAGCTTTCATTTCCTAAAGAATGTTTCTTCCTTTATTTGTCCTTGTTATCTATTGTGGTTGTAGTTTAATCACCTATTGTGCAGTACTGCCCTTGTGCCTTCACATGTTGTGGTAGATGTATTTATTTGGCCTTGTTATCTATTGTGGTTGTAGTTTAATCACCTATTGCGCAGTACTGCACTTGTGCCTTCGCATGTTGTGGTAGATGTAGTCCCATTCTCTATTGTCTTATGCAGTTCACTCACATGTTTTGAAGTATTGATGGTTGTAAAGTTCTATGATGCCTACTGTTTCAAGAGAAGATTCAGTGGATGTCAAAGGCCCAATCTAAAGACTATGACTGAAAATCTGGAACCCAAACCTTCTATTGTGTCTTAGGTTTATTCTCTTGCTAGTTGAGTCGCACATCAGATATTTGTGGTAAAGTGCGTTGCAACTCCTATCAATATAAAGGAACTCAACCACTTTAGTCTAGTAGAGAGCGTGTAAGCAATGTAGCCCATTGTGCACCCAGAAGCTCTAATCAAGTAAGAGTACCTCAGTCTTCTCTTGATATAAATCTTTGTTTTCTCATCATTTACTTTGTTTAACAGTGTGCAATAAGAAGGCTAACAGGGTATGAACATCCAGTTTATAACATCACAAAGCCGGAATATAGGCATACAAGTTTAGTAGTTATGTTCCTCAAAGCATTTTGATTTTAGGATGATCGGTTACTTCACATGCGATAACTCATATTTCACACAAAAAGTACAAAAAGAGGACAGAAAACATAAGTGCCAACAGTAGGGGTTGTCCACCATAGCAATCTAAGATCTTAGCAATATGATTTTCCAGGCAAAACAAAGTTCAGTAGCATGAGCTTTATTGGGAGTTAGCTACCTGGCAACTATAATTCCATCTGATGCTATTCGTAATCTCTCATCGAGGCAAAGTTCTGAAGATGTGCCAAATGCTTTATCTCCATCGCTATACATCAACTGCCACTCGCAATAACAAAACAAAGTATTGGAAACTTTCATACAAACTAGTATTGCAATAAAAATAAATAATATGAAGGGGGAAAAAACACTTAAAGGATCACTAACCTGCAAATTTTCCTTCCCTAACAAAGCAAAACCATTGGACAAAACTCTTCTGTTTCTGAGATGTGAAACTCCAAGCATCTCTCCGTTCTTTATAACCTGTTGTAATTAGTTGGTGCAAAACCGGTTGGCTTGAAGATGAGCCATGATCCGGTTAGCAACAACTCAAATCCTTAATAAATCCAGAGAAGGATTGGATAGGATGATAAAATAGTTTCTAAAGAGACACAAATCATGAATATTCCATTGATCAAAGGATAACAGAAATGGACTGCCGTCTTACACTTGGACACCTTATATAGACTCAAGGACATAACTCACAACTACTAACATGAAAGTTCCTAGGTATGCAACTAGACTTCCAAGACTAGCAACTAATGCCTGCAACTGCCTATACAAATCTTGAACTTTCAAGGTGTTGATTTTCTATGGATGGCCATATTTAATACACTTCAACTTTTGATTCTAATACTCCTTAATAGCCAAATTTCCACACAAGTCCTGGATAGGCAAATTACAAAAATAACCTGAAACAAATGATTAATTCCCAGACACGTCTCTTTCAAAAACCGGATCAACAATGTTTGCATCATTAGTAGAGTACAATCAAAACAGTTGTTTGCAAGCTTTAGCAATGTGACCCAAGGGTTCACAATGCAAACAGTGGAGAAAAAGTATGACATTATAATGAAATATATTCTATTTAGATGCCAAAGCTACAAAAGAAATTAGTCTAAACCTATTAGGCAGAAAAATATCATCATAATGAAACCTATTCTACTGAAATGATGTCAACCTTTTAAAGTCACAACTAAACCCAATAATTCCTTCTATGATCTCCCCATACCATTTCCATCTTCAGCACAATATCTCCCTTGATCTTCACCTTTATGTAGGGATAATGAGCAATTAAGGATCTCTGGTTTTAAAATTTGCCTTATTAACAGTCTAATCTTTTCTAACTCCTATGAGATTATTTTCATTTCACTAAAATATTCCTGGACTTTCTTGAACAGTTTAAAGACTTGATTCCAGAATTTTCGTGAACGATAACGTTGATTCCAGAATTTTCGTGAACGATAACGTTGATTCCAGAATGACCCCAATAACATCTCAAAATAATATATTTCTAAAAGCAGCTCCTTCATTTCCCAAATTAACCTTCTGAAAAGTAATCTTTTCTTGAATCTCATACATTTATGTTTTCTTTTTCAACTAACGCTGCTTTTCATTTCCCAAATTAGCCTAATGAAAAGTAATCTTTTCCTGAATCTTATATATTTATGTTTTCGTTTCAACATTTTCTTAAAATCATCATCATCATCTAAGCTTTATCCCAGGAAATTGGGGTCAGATACATGAATCCTTTTCCGCCATTCCACTCTATCAAGGGCCATAACTTTAGTTAGGCCATCAGTCATCAAGTCTTTTCTTGGTACCTTCAATCGCGTCCTTTTCAGCCTTTCTCTTGCCCTTTAGAGCCTTCAACTTGGACCAACTCGCACATTCTAAGCAGTGGAGTTCTTGGTCTCCGTTGCACATACCTGGACCATCTAGGTCTACTTCTCCTGAATCCCCTCCAATGCATTCTTTTTCACCCCCTTTCGAGCAAAACTCAGATGAGGAAGCATATGAATTCCATCATTCAAATCACCATTTAAGAAGGCATTCTTAACATCAAACTAGTGCAATAGAAAATTTAGATTAGCAGCAAGAGAAATAATAACACGAATTGAGTTTATTTTAACAATGAGGAGAGCTTTATATCTAGCTATTAGGGGTGTACATCGAGTCGAACTAAGTCGAGCTGGCCTCAGCTCGACTCGGCTCGGCCACTAGCTGACCTCAGCTTGAACTCGGCTCGGCTCGGTCCTCGAGCCTGACTGGCCAGCTCGGTTTGGTTCAGTCAGCAGCTCGGGCCAGTTTGAGCCAAGATCGAGCCGAGTTCACCTTTACAACATTTCCACAAACACCTAGACTGCACCTTCAAAATCCCACTGTTTGTAAAACAACAGTAATGGTTTTACAGGTATTTTATCAAACACCTTCTAAGCAACATAAAAACCAAGAAAGAGGGTGGAGGAAGTTTTGTTGTTGCCAGCATTGGAGATGGCTAATTTCTATGATAGAGAGTTGCAAGATTCATTTACTGACTCGATTGTTTGGATCGCCAAATACGTGTTGAATATCCATTCGTTCCTTCCCAACTAGTTGTGTAATATGGTGCAGGAGAAGATAGCTTCCAGATGGATTGACTGTGTAAGTTACCATGGGTAGAATTTCCCAATACCTTCCTTGCCACTAGCCACACCTCGTTGAGTCATTTCATCAAACACTTGGTGAGCAACATCAATATCAAAATAACCGAGTCACCGAACTAGTTCGATCTGAGTTCGATTCGAGCTAGGTTTGATCCAAGTCGAGTCGAGCTGGGGCCAGCTCGAACTCATTTTCGAGCTCAAAAAATCAGCTCGACTCGGCTCGAACTCAGCTTCGAACCAAGTCGATTCGAGCTTTTTCGAGTCGAGTTAAGCGAGATAACCGAGCTAGCTCGGTTCGTGTACACCTCTACTAGTTATACTACTATCAGGGTAGTATTTAAGGCATATACCTCGTGACAACCCACATGAGTCTTTCCAATAGGTAAAGTAGTCATCTCAGATGTATGATTCTTCTCAAGAGCAGCCATCTCTTCCTCAATGGCTTGATGCCATAGAGGAGAAGTAAGAACATCCTTATAATTCTTTGGTATAGTAGAAGAAGAACACTCAAGGGTAGGAATAAGGGATCTGTGTTTACGAGAAAGAATGATATGAGGCAAATTTTTGAAAAGGATTATTACATTGTCTTTTAGCTTTCCTAATAGCAAGAGATAGATCCATCGACGGATCTAAATATGGATCAAAATAAATGGGCAAACAAGTATGAATACAGTCAATGCCTAAGTTCAAAGGAACTTGCTTTGTGGTGAACTATAGGAAGACAGATGTACCTATCATATGATTCGTAGCCTTAGAATCAATTATCTAAGGGTTGGACGCAAGAGCAATGTGAAGGGCAGAGAATGTATTACCTTTTTGAGCCAAATATGTAGATGGAGAGGCCTTATCATGTATGGCACCCCTTAATAAAGCATCATACTCACTTTTTGAATGATGAACTACAACCCTAGCTGGTTAAACTACAAATGATGTCGCCATAGGAGCCACCTTGCCAACAATACGTAGAAAATCTTTATAGTTTTACAGTGGTTGAATTAGTAGCACGGCCTTGAGGTGGTTTACCATGGAGCACCCAACAATAATCAACTGCATGGCCATAACGACCATAACAAGTACACAAATGGTCGCACCATGACCGCGACCACGGCCAACATTCTGACCTCCCCATCCAATAGCTCTACCTCTTCCACTATCAGTATTATCATAATTTCTAAATCCAATCATAAGAGCAGGTTTTGAGTTGAAATCATAGTTGTACGATGCCACTCACCTCGTAAAAGCAAAGCATACACACTACTTGGGGAAGGTACAGTAGGGGAACCAAGAATCTAGGCCTGCACTCGTTCAAATTCAAAACTAAGACCCACAAACAAATTGAATATCCTTTTCTTAATACTTCGTTTATATGCCTCTGCATCTGTGGTACAAGTAAACTGGAGATTATCCAGGAAAGATAAGTCCTGCCACAAACCACACATCTTAGCATAATAGTCAGAACTTGAATGCTCCCCGTCTCAAATTCCCAATTATGTCAACAATGACCAACCCCAATCACCACATTTCTAATAGCAATAGGCAAAGATCCAAGCACTTTCTCAAATCAGATCTACCAACAGTGCATTAGGTCTAAGGCCTCTCTAATCGAATCTATCAAAAATATGTAAACAATCAGTGGCATAGGTGACCATCATATTAAACGTCCTCTACCATAAAAAAATGTCGCATCCATTTATAATCATCAAAATGCACATATTCCATCACATGATCGGGAACATGCGTTAACCCTATTTGGTTGAAAATCAAAGAGGGAGGTTTAGGGCCTTTCAGCAGCACATATGAGACGGGGCCGCCTTGCATACATGCACATATGATTGCATGATTCGGATTATGGACTCATGCATTCACACATTTTCGTGAGGCACTCGCATATACACCCTAGCAACATCAAGGTTGTAGCATACACCCTAGCAACATCAAGGTTGTAGCATACACCCTAGCAACATTAGGGTTATAGCCTTCATGGCTCTGTCATGGTTGGTGTATACAAGTATGGACATCGGAAATTTATTCTAAGCATATTGGGCACGCAAGATGCCCATGGGTGAAAGGCCCTAAACCTTATGGTCGTATGATGTTCCAATGCCGAGACTGAGTGGATACATGAGCGCACGAGTGCAGAATACCAGTATGTCGCGTCTACCCCTGTTGCGTGGTCGGTTAGAAAGGGGTATGGCCCCACCTACCTAGAGTGTGGAGTGGCGATTAAGGTCCAGTATGACCAGTCCGGAAATGGGTCTGCTACTGGCATGTCAGGTGGGATTTGACATGGGAATCAGCCTTCCACCACCGAGGCAAGTAGTGAAGTCTCTAACTATTGCAATGGTTTGGCACTATGGACCAATGGCTGTGTATTAGATCGCGATGATTCTAGATGAGAACCGGACTGAGATGTGGATTAGACATTAGGATTGGCATGGGATTGGCATGATCGAATCGCATGGTTGCATAAGACATTCGGCCCGGTTGGCCTTCGGGTAGCATACATGCATAGCCTTGCTATGCCTAGTTGCACGCATGGACATTGGCATAATTGGCTCTCCATCTTTGTTGCTTACTTTGATATTGATATTGATATTGATGTGATATATCTGACATATACATTAAGCATGCACAAAAGCATTCTACTAGGCTTCGTAGGAAGCTTACGTGCGTTTGTTTACGCTACAGGTTATGCTATAGCATATCAACAATATTGAGGCTAGAGTGCACTACTGATCTTTTAAATTTTTGTTATATCATGTATTTACTTTTTCAACTTTGTACCTTGAACTATTGTTAAATGGAGATGTACGTTGCTTGTGGAGTTCTTTTAGGTATGCTCAGTTATTTAAGTTTTCCCTAAATTTTCTTTGTGATATCCTCGTTGGCATATGGGAGATAGGAGCCGAAATCAAGGTACCATGGAGTTTCTTAGCTTCGGATTCAGGTTACAGCAAATGGGCATCAGAAACCAGTTTTGGGGCGTGACATGAACCGTACAACCCCACTAATAATACAAAAACCCAATGATCTCTCTCTCTCTCTCTCTCTCTCTCTCTCTCTCTCTCGGTACCATGGAGGTTGTTAGCTTTGGATTCAGGTTACAGCGAATGGGCATCAGAAACCAGTTTTGGGGCCTGACATGAACCATACAACCCCACTAATAATACAAAAACCCAAATATCTCTCTCTCTCTCTCTCTCTCTCTCTCTCTCCCTCTCTCAAAGGACGATTGTTCCTATCATTGAGACAATAGGTGGGTGTCCTTAATGATGGCAAAGAACAATGCTGGTGCTCACCTATTGACAGTGTTCGAAATATCGGTATCACGTTGTGTATCGCACCCTTGGGATATAGATATGTATCGATTATCGCATCGGATATATCGGTTCTATCACATAATGTATCGCTCTTGTTGGAAACATTGGAAATTGGTCGAATTTTTCAATGGAATTTCAATGATTGTTAAAAAATATATAAATACATACTTACAAATCAAAACATTACAAAAAAAAAAAAACAAGTGCAAATAATAGGTTTTCTTTGTATGGAGTCTTAATCTATGCGTTGTCCAATTGAATTGATGCAAGTATATTCATATAATTTATAAATGTAAGAAGACGTGTGGAAACACAAGCAATACATTCAAAAGCAAAAGAAGAATCACTAGATCAGGTTACATGTTTGATTTTATGTTTGGACACAAAGATTGCAACCGCTTTGCGAGAAATTGGAAATTTTTTTATTTTTTTCAATTTTCCACAACTTGATCCTTCTCTTCCAAATCTCAAAATTGAAGCTCCCAATCCATGATTTTTCATGCAAACAATTTGACACCAATTTAACATAATTTACAGGAAAAAATTATCAGAAATAAAAAATGCTCACTAGATCGAACATGTGGTATATATCCCACTACTTCCACGTTTCATATCGAACAGGTGGGATACAAGATATATTGTGGGATATATCGGCCGATATCATCGATATTTAAAACACTGCCTATTGATAAATGATACTGCGATTTGGCAAGCAACTCAGCATCAAATCATATTGGCCAAGGTTGTACAGTTACCCTGTGATAGACTCAACAATGGGAAAACCAAAAACAAAAAATCCAATATGTATAAAGCCCTCTATCCTCTTTCACAAAGAGAAAATAATTTTCCTAAACTCAAAACCATGGCCATCCACATTTATGAGGCTCCCTTTTATCAAACACCGAACAAAATTACATTTCTAATCCTTCTCATACTTAAACAGGAGTTTAGACTAATCAAATCTAACTTCCTAAGGACCAATGACAATAAAGAAACTAAGAGTTAAGGGGGGAAAAACGAAAAGAACTTGCGCTGCTTTGTGCATAATTCCCAAGGTATTCTATAACGGTGACAATGGTTGCAAAAGCCAAAAGCCATTACTGCTGCAATACGGGCTGTAACAGCCATTAAGGTTTTCTTTTTTCCTTTTAAAAAAGCATCGGCTTCATAACGGACTGTTACAAGCCATTACGAGGCCATTGTGGGACTGTTACGGGTCATTTTTTGGGTAATGGCCATCCATTATGGCCCATAACGTGTAACGGATGCCTCCATTACCGTTATGTAACGGTCATTACGGCCCTATAACGGCCATTACAGTACACCATGATAACTCCCACTCTTTGGAGGTTTTGGCTCCTCATGGGGCCCACAACCTCTCTCCACCTCTTCACATTTGCTATGTGCCCTAAAAACCTTCAAAAGAACTGGAATTTGAGAGGAGAAATCACATGTATATATGACCCATAGCCACAAACTAGATGCAACTTGAGTATGAATTTTTGGATGCACAGAGCTCGGACAGCACTTCACTCAATCATATCTCACCCATATGATATCAGGATTGTGCGTTCTTCGGCTCATTGGAAAGTTGAATCAATAAGCTTTCAAACAAGATCAATTTCATATCATTTCGACACCATTTGGTCCCCCAAAAGTGGACAGCAGGTTCAATATGGGATCTAGATAGTTAGCCGGGCCATGGAGTCCATTATTATGTATAGAACGTTGGGACTAAATCAGATCCCAAGGTGTGTAAGATCATAGCCCAACTCAAAATGATCTCTACTGCCACATTTGATGGGTCCAAGTGAGCCAAAATGTCAAAACAATCCAGACCATCGAATTTATCCATGGAATGGTCTAGATATTCTACGTCGAACGTGGGACCCGTAGTTGGCAATTGATGTGATCCTCAAAGATCAAAGGTGTGGATCTTTGGCGAACCATCAAAATTCTATCCTTAACCTAATCAAGACAGTTCAAATAGTGGTTCTCCTGGAATAGTAATATTGATCCCCATGCGATGTGTCGAAAACACAACCTTTGAATGGTAAGATCATAGACCGTCTAAAGATCAACGATGGAGATGACATGGCCTCGATGCGAGTTGCATCAAAACCCTCAAGTTGAAAGAAACTCTCCCTTGAGGTTTGTTTCTTTGGGAGTCCTCAAACAACATGCAATGCACATCAAACGTCAGATTCGTACCACCTAACATTAATTGAATGGAGCAAATGCGAGCGCTCCTCAAGCGCTTCGTGAATGACTCTAATGTACTTGGCGTGGTCATCAAATGATGGATGCATATGATGCAATGGTGGTGGTAGTGGATTGTCTATAATGATGAAAAAGTGATGGTGGATATTGATGTTGATAATGTCCATGCAACAATGGTTGGTAGTGATCGTGTTGATCTCTTCGAGTTCCTCGTCGAATATGGGTCATTTGTTGAGATCAAGAGATCCCCCATAGTGACTAGGCACATCTTTAAGATCAAAGATTTGGTCTAAATCATAGGTGACATGGGACTATAATGGGGCTACGTTCTTCATTACACATAGCAGGTGTCCGCTTTGAGATCTAGGCATTGCATTGCCAACATTGCACCATCCCTTCAATTTCTTATACTAGACACTTAACCACAATTTTCTTAAATTCAATCTCCTCAACTTGTGCCAAGTGTTAACAATAATCTTTTCTTTGTGATCTCGATCTCAGGAAGCCAATCGAGTTGATGAATGACTTAGATGGGAAACGTCTCAAGGGTGGTTAATTGTGGAAGATGGAGGGGATGGATTTAACTGCTTTTTTTAAACATCGTAGCATTTTGGTAGTAGATGGCAACAGATGGATTGGGCGGTTGGGAATCACAAAGATCTGTGCCAGCAAGACAAGGTAGTTATAACAAAATGGCACCGAGATCACTACTTGCTCTACTACCACTTGATGTAGTCGAGTACGCGCCGAATCCACGCCATAGCTTGCAAAAGTCAATGACTTTGAATCAGGTGAGCAAATTGAGTATAGAATAATAGAATCCTCCAAAGATCAAACCCAACTTCAATATCAAGAAATAGAAAGAGAATCCACCTTCTTCTTCCTTTACTAAAAGAGAACTTTTTACTTATTTCATCAAAAACTGAAAAATTACACTACAAAGAGGGCATCTATACTAAACACCTAATTGTAATCAATTTAAACCCTTCATAATCTTTTCTAACTTCTAATCTCAACCACACAAACTAATATAATGGAAAAATACTAAAATCTCAACTAAAAACTATTATAATGTAAAAATACCAAAATATTAACCTCTCAAACTAATATAATGTAAAATACCAAAATACCTCAAAACTCAAGCAAGCAACTAAAGCAAAGCAAATTGGATAGTAGACTCGTGGGGCCTACAAACAAATGCAAATGTTGTCCACCAAATCGAATACAAAGATCCCCGAGCAAAGCCACGGAAATCTGGTTTATCACGGGCCATGATTATAAGCATTTCGATGGTTATGGATGAAATAAACTTGGGCCCCATTTTGTACTGCATCTCAATAAAATTTTTTTAAAAAAAAAAAATGTCAATGAATGGGAAATTAGGATTGTTTAAACCAAATTGATTTTGGGATTGTTACTTAGCGATAGTGATTTCCACAATCTAGTCAGTTTAATTTGAGATAGTCTGCCATGTATACAATTTTTTAGTGTCTGTGTATCAAATGCCATAAATAATTCTACATGGGTCCTACGAATTGGAACTTGTACCACAAACAATTTTACACCTCCGGTGGGTCACATGTCTATGTCAAAATAGATAGGTCTGATATGGACGATCCACTATTTTAATACATGGAATATGTATACAGATATTCTTTATTTATTATTTACTTATATAATAATCGGGTTCCGGTGAGCTTGGGGTATGAAATGGGTATATCCACAAGCCCCATTTATTAATCGGGTTCAAAAAAACAAAAACCCAAACCCACACCCGTTAAGCTACACCCACACGGCCATACCCGAGTCATGTTGAGCTGGGCCCCTGCTCAAAACTCCTAGATCTATTGTTTCACCTAAAAATTCAGCCCAACCAATCTCCCTCCACCCCACTCCAAGTTACATACCCCAAGTAAGCCCCTATACGCCCCCATATCTAAACCGTAGGAGCCCCTAGTACCCTTAGATCTACATTCACGAACAAAATTCAGCCCTTATATATAAACCAGACAACTTCTAAACCTTTGGTCTACATGAACCCAAGATAATGAAAACGGCCATTTGGGGTACTTCTTGGTCAGCAATCTTAATTAATTCCTTGTTGCCACTCCTATTGTTACTAAAATTGCATTCCAAATACTTTATTTTAGTCTGATTAATTTTAAAACCTTTAGATTCTAAAACATCCCTCCATAGTTATATATAAATATCTAACTTTCGGAAAGCCATAAAAAAAATAATAATAATAATAATATCCGCTTCGACATAAAAAGGTAAAAGAAAACATATTCAATTTAGAACATTCATGTGCAAGATTTTGCATGTAAACTAGTTTTCAAAAAGGTTAAACACATGTAATAAAAGAAAAGGAATAGTAAAAACATTTAGATATTGAACACAAGTTTTAGAAACAACAGAAAAGCAAATAACTCACAGTGGTGTGATGGATGCCGGTTGACTTCCCAAGTAGTTCATGCTCTTTCAAGAACAAAAGTTCTCCATGGATGGGTAAAAAATGTTGTGGCTTCACAATATTAAGTACTTCCTCCTTCAAGAATAAATATAGTTTTTAGGAAGCTGTCATCACATAGAACGGTAACAAAGATCAATATATGCATGTTCGGAAGAAAAAAAGAAACGTAAAAGAAGACACCAAACCTATAGAACCAACCATGCAACAGAACCTATATATTTATTGTTGGATTTTCTGAGAGGTAGAAGCAAAAACTATAAATTTTCAAAAATTCCGAAAGCCAAGGATCTTTTCAAGCAACTTAAATATGATAATGTAGATTAACTAGCAATCACAACTGAGGGTAGCAGGCAAAGGCTAGGGAATTGCCACTAACTGATTTTGACAGAAATTAAAGACAGAGGAACCTATGATCCTAATTTTTCGAAAGCATGTGATTTTTTAAAATTGGGACTGACAAGCATGGTGTGCCGTAAAGGCCGTTACGTAAAGGTACCGGTGGCAACCGTTACACGTTACGGGGTCGTAACGGCCGTAACAACCGTTATGGAAAAAAATGACCCGTAATTGCCGTTAACGGCACATTACGTCTCCTATAAAGGCCATAATAGCCCCATAATTGTCCATTACGGGACAAATACAGGTTTTTCATACTTTTTAATCAACATTACAGGGCAGATACATGTTTTTCAAGGGTTTTTCCAATAAATAAATAAGAGAGACCGTAATGGTCGTTATGGGGCCATAACAGCTGTTATGCCTCGTATCGTAAAAGTAACAGTGGTGGCCGTTATGGCCACCGTTACCGTTATAGAACACCTTGCTGACAAGGTCTAAAACTAGCAATTCCATATAAGGGCCATGGAGATGGGGGAAGGAAGGTGTCAGGCATCCTTCCCCATGGACCCCACTCATGCAAAAAAGCATAGTCTTTATTTCTAGTGGGAAGTGAAATCCCAGAAATGGAATTTCTGCAGAGTTTTCTTTAAAAGGGAATTCAGAAGAACAAAAGAAAGAGAAATGGAGGAGATAGTGGATTGGCTGCCATTATCTCCTCTTCTTGAACTTGTTCCTTAAATCCACACCAGAGGGTCTTGTCTCATCAAGGGTCTTTAATGCACATGGAAATGGTGGTCAGTACTCTTAAGGAATTCCTTTCCCTAAGGTTACTGAGTTGGTTTGCACAACCATTAGGTTGGGCCATACTCCTTAGCCTTGTGGGATTTTTCTTTTCTTTTCTTTTTTTTTTTTCTCTGGATTCTCCTTCGAATTTTTCCATGGGATGGCTCAACTTTGGGGATTTCAAGATCAAGACCTCTCTCTTGGGGGAGAGTGGTCTCTCTTTATTTAGCTTGCGAATGGTTCTAATATTAAATTCATAGGAACTGAGAGGTTTTTCTAAAAGTTAAACGGGATTTTGACTGCTTGACAAGCAGCATAATCTGGATGGTTAATTGGGTGGTAGAATGGTGAATTGTGGTACTATAAGGCAAAATTAGGACGAATAGCTTCTATGAAGTTTACAAGAGGTTTTGGTTTAAATGGAGGAGTATTTGGCAAATACAAAATTCGAAAGTTTTTTAAGGGAAGGATAGTGATTTCAACAACCAAAGATTAGTCAGGGATAATTTTGTAGGAGGATGGGAGGTTATGGTCTGGTCAGGTGTCCGAGGGATATTTTGGTCAAAATTGGGCCGAAGAAGTCCAACAAAATGAAACAATGCTTATGATTTTCGTGCTCTACAGATGATCAACGAAGAAAGAGTTTAGTCAAACATTAGATGAATATAGGAATGCGAAACAAAGCCCATGGATCTCCTAGAGCCTCTCACATCCAATCCCCTAGCTCTTCACTCCTAACTTTTCTCTACCATGGGTCTAGAGGAGAATCTTTCAAGTTTCTAGGATTTCTCCAAAAGAGAAGAGAGAGAGGTTAAGGTTCGGTATGTGATCCATCATGGTTGTTTTAAATAAGCATAGTCCCTTTGTCATAGAGGTCACCAAATGCCCCAGCAAATGAACATGCTCAAAAAAACCTCAAAAACAGTTTAACTTTATGCCTATTTCCATACCAACCATAAAAAATGAGTCCAATATTCGCAAATACCCAAAGAATCCTCAGCATCCAACTTGGGAAGAGGGATCAATTAGACCTCAACTGTTAGATCTCCAATCAAATGTAAGAAACTAAAGAATACCAGTCAAATTTATTTTTTTTCAAATAATCTAATAGATATAATGTTACTTACAGAAGGTAAGTAATCTAATACCAGTCAATTTTTTTTTGTCAATTGGTATCGACAATGTTGTGGTTATGCTAGAAGGTAATCAGAAACAACCGCGGTTCGGAAATGCTAGAAGGTAATCGGAAATGCTAGAAGGTAATCGGAAACAACCGCGGGAGCAGTTGCTCCAATCAGAACGACGATCACTCTTGGATCGTGCTGCCCAGACAATTTGCGATAAACAGCGAGACACTAACAAGCGTCTCTGGGGAGACTCTTCGACAGAAGTGACCGCGACGCCGACCTAGGTTCAACTTAGCATATCTCACGAGGAACAGATCGTCACTTGGAGGAAGGTGAATTGGTGGAAAGACATGAAGCTGGCTGGCATGAGGTTCAGCATCAGAAGAAAACCTATATTGCGGCCCCGGCCAGAAATTGGGTCCGTTTTCCCACCTTATTTGTGAAAGCTTTTCCGTCCGGATGGTACCCTCTTAATGTTGAAAGGGTATTTGGTAGGGCCGGCGCAGTCATGGATGTGGTCATGCCCAGAGATCGGAAGACCGGTGCTTATAGAGGATTTGCGTTAGTCCGTTTGTCTTCCGAGGCAGAACTTGCAAGAGCAGTGACAATGTTGCATGGAGTTCGATTTGCAGGGAATCCGCTGTTAGTGCAAAGAGCTAGATTTGGGCCTCCCACTGCTTGCACCAAGAAGCCTCGCCCTCCCCCTCCCCCCTTGATCTACCGGCCTAAATCTGTTTCACATCCTCTTCCTAATCTTTTACCTCCACCACCCCCCGCCCCTCAGCGCCCTTCTCCCCAATCTGGGACCGCCTCTTTCAAGGTCCTTCTTCAGTCCCCTCAGACTTGTCCTCCCCGATCCTCTTCCTCACCCGTCCACCCCACAACCTCATTACCCAACCTCGCGGTCACTTCTCCTGTCTCCTCTAAGATAGGTGTTCCCATTATTATTGATAAATCTCATTTCCAGAGGGCTAAAGATGATCTCAAAGACTCGGTGGTGATTATTTGCAAAGAAGGTGCCTCGATATCTCAGGTGAAAGACTGGATAGCAGAAACAGCGGGATTTCACCCGGGTAATTACAAGATCAAGCCGTTAGGTTATAATGAACTCTGGGTGTCTGTTTGTCCCGGGATTAATTCTGAAATGGTGATTATGGCTGGCCAACTTCATTCCGGTGGCCCGATGGCTACGGTGATGAGGTGGGATGAATTCTCGGAGTTTGGCTTCAAAACTGTCTGGTTCCAAATATGGGGAGTCCCATTACAACTGTGGTTCGATGAGTTTTTTTATTGCAGTGGCCGATTATTTGGGATCGTATGTTGAATTGGATATGAAGACAAAACTCGGAGAGGAAGTAGGGGTTATCAAAATTTGTGTTCAAAGAAAGAAGGGTTCGGATCCTCCTTCGACGATGAAGGTCATAGTTGATGATCGCTCTTTTGATTTCCCGGTGATTAAGGAAACGCGAGACGACCTGCTCCCTCAGTGGGGTGATCTCTGGAGAATTAGAGAGGATCCTTCGCCGGAACAAACGGTGGCTGCTCATTGTTCGCGATAGGGATGTGCACAAAATCCATGCTCCAGCGGAGCACCTTCTCAGAGGACTATCGACCCCATCTCTGCCAGCAGGCGATACGACGACTCCCTTCTCAGACAATCGACACGTGGAGCTGAACAGTCGTCTCGGCCGCCATCATCAATTTCTCGTCAGGCGAGCGCCCTGACTGAATCAAATGGAGGGACGCGTGGCATGCTAGACAGCTCTCACATGTCATGCAACCATGTTTCTGCCGATTATCTAGCGGCTTCGTCCGTGAGTCCAAAGGTTTCTCTAAGTGTTCATCCTTATCCCCGGTCTTCTCTCACCCCTATGTCAGGTGGTATTATGGCCTCTCCATCCTCGAGACTAAGTACAAGACGTGTGGCGCATGGAGAGGAAGCTTTGGAGAGACGGGTGGAAATCGGGGAGAGCGCTTGGGAAGATATTTTGCCTAATACATCTCAATTGCACGAACACGTGGAGGGAGGTAAGGATGACGCGTCGTGGACTCTGGGACAGATGGTGCATCCAGCTACATCCTTTCCGCTTATCCCTTCTAGCGGGCCCACTCTCTCTAACCCGCCTATCCTATCAGTTGTAGTTACCCCCCAGCCTCTTCCCTTAGCCTTTGATTCCCATTTATCCATCACCCCCGCTCCCCCTACGATTTGAGCTTGTTTTCAGGTTCAGATCGTCTCTTCGATTCTCACCTGTTATCCCACGGTACCTTGTCTAAAACCCTTTCTAGGTCGCCTTCTCCCCATTCTCATTCGGTTTCCTCCCTCCTGTCTGTCGACGCACTAGATATGGGCCCGCTTACCCTCTTTCAAGATGATATGGCTACGGATCTCCTTATGCCGGAACCTCTACAAATGATTGGCGACCCTCTGATCAAGCCGTCCATCTCCAAATCTAACAGATCTAAGCTCTTGGTCAAGATCCAGAAGAAAAGGTAGATTCGGGAGGCCATTGGAAAGGTGGGAAGATCCCTTGGGCTATCTTTCGGGGATAGATTGGAAGACTATATTGCCTTATTTCAACACATAGAAAATAGGGGCCGACCCATTGAGAAGCGAACTTCTCCAGTGAAACATCTAATCAAGAGTTCTAACTCGCGTGAACTACAACGGCTCCAAGCCAGCCCTAGGTTCATCTCAGCTGCGGTTTCCAAATCAAGGAGACAGGGCAATCAGGGCAGTGTAGTGACCCAATGAAGATAAACTCTTGGAACGTTTGGGGGGTAGGCTCCAAGCATAAAAGGAGCCTCATCAAGGCTACGGTCAGCAAAAAAAATCTTGATGTTCTGTGTCTTCAGGAAACGAAGGTATCCTCTTTCAAAAATCATCTCTTATCTTCCCTATGGAAAGCCAAGGACGTGAAGTGGCCCTCTGTCGATGCGGTTGGGAGTTCGGGTGGCATCCTCATTGCTTGGAAGTCCTCTAAATTGGAACTCATATCTTCCTCCTTAGGCATCTTCTCTTTGACAGTTACTCTCCAAGATAAGTTCACTTCCATTCAGTGTCTTTTATATGTGATTTATGGGCCCACTAATCCTTCGCTTAGAGAAGATTTCTGGGTTGAATTATCGCAGGCTAGACAATCCTTCTCTAGTCCTTCCTGTGTGGTTGGAGACTTCAACGTTACGCGCTTTCCGGAGGATCATTCCAGATTAAGGCGTCCTTCTGCTGCTATGTTCTAATTTTTTGATTGGATCCAACAATAACAGTTAATCAATTTGCCGCTCCTGGGGTCACGCTTCACATGGACCAATGGTCAGGCGTCCCCTATTCAATCCCGTCTGGATAGATTCTTGGTTTCTCCTGAATGGCTCGAGACGTTTCCATCTACTAAACAAATTGCCATGCCTCGAACTACTTCCGATCATTGCCCTATTATCCTGTCCGTTGAAGACATTAACTGGGGTCCGAAACCCTTCAGGTTCAATTCCGCTTGGCTTCATTTTGTTGGGCTTCGGCAAAAGATTATTGGTTGGTGGTCTTCCTTTCAAGTTAACGGGTTTGCCGGCCATAAGCTGCTCTATAAACTCAAACTTCTAAAGGCTAAGCTTAAGGAGTGGCGCAAGGAGGAGTATCATCAGAGGGAGGCTGAGATTAAAGCTCTACACCTTGAGCTTCAGAACATTGACGTCAAGTCTGAAGGAGCCCCGATGTCGAAGGTCTTGACCAAGCGCATCTCCATCATTCAAGAGCTCTCTAACAAAGCCCTGGAAGACGAAGCTTCCTGGAGGATTAAATCAAGAGCCAAATGGATAGCAGAAGGGGACAAAAATACTAAATTTTTTCATCAAATGGCCAATATGCATTCCCGGGCTAAAGTGATCCTCAACATTTCTGATCAGGGCAACATTATTGAAGATCGAAAGGAGATTCAAGATCTGGCTATGTCCCATTTTCAAGAGCTCCTTTCTTCCGATAACTGGGTGCGACCAACCTTAGATAACATTTCTTTCAATAAGTTGCAAACGGACGAGGTTAATAGCTTGGAAGCTCAATTCACGGAGGAAGAGGTTAAAGCAGCGGTTAATGCCATGGGAGGGGACAAGTCTCCTGGCCCAGATGGCTTCCCGATCAGCTTCTATCATGCTTTCTAGGATGTTGTTCGTCAAGACGTTCTCCAATTCCTTCAGGAATTTCATTCAAGAGCCAGACTGTCGAAAGGTTTGGGTGCCACTTTCATTTCTCTCATTCCTAAAGCAGCAGGCGTGTCTTCCTTTAGCCAATACAGGCCGATCAGTCTAACAGGGAGCCCCTACAAAATTTTGGCTAAGGTTTTATCTGTTCGTCTGTCCAAAGTTATTGGAAACCTAATCTCCAACAATCAGAACGCCTTCATCAGAGGTAAACAGATCATGGATGGCGCCCTTATTGCTAATGAAGTTCTGCACACCTGTCAAAAGTCGAAGTACATGGCGGTTTTCTGTAAACTGGATGTCGTAAAAGCCTACGATCATCTGGACTGGGACTTCCTCTACTATTTGCTCTGTCGGATGGGCTTTGGGGCCAAATGGATAAGCTGGATTGCAGCATGCATTGGATCAACCCACTTCTCCATTATCTTAAATGGATCGCCTTTTGGCTTTTTTAAGAGTTCTAGAGGCTTACGGCAAGGGGATCCTCTATCCCCTTTTCTTTTTCTTATAGTGGAAGAGGCTCTATCTTTTCTGTTGAAGAAAGGCCAAGAGCAAGGGCTCTTACGTGGCATTACAATGCCTGGTTTATCTGATCCCCTAACTCATATTCAGTTCGCTGATGATACTTTAATATTCTCTGAAGCCTCAGATGAGAAAATTGAGCATCTTCTCATTGCTCTTCGCTGCTTTGAAGCGGTTTCAGGCTTAGGGTAAATCTAAATAAATCAAAACTCCTTGGCGTTAATGTTCTACAACAGATTCTCCAAGAATTCGCTAATGTTCTCGGTTGCCGCATCGATTCGTTCCCAACCTATTTTGTTGGTCTGCCCCTTCCAGTTGGATCCCCGCCGAAGAGCATGTGGGATAGGGTCAACAGTAAATTCCATTCGTATCTGGCGTCCTGGAAATGCCGGTATCTGTCTTTGGGTGGTAGGCTGACTCTGATCAAAGCAGCTCTTTCCAGTCTCCCTCTCTACTTCATGTCCATATTCAAATGCCCTCGGGCAGTGCTTAATACCATGGAGAAAACGCGAAGAGACTTCCTGTGGTTTGGTAAAGACAATCAGAGCAAGTTTCATCTGCTTGAATGGTCCCAAGTGTGCAAAGTTTTTAAGGAGGGAGGAGCGAATGTGAAGATTCTGAAGCTTATGAATTCCACTCTTTTGGGTAAATGGGCTGGGCGATTTGCGGGGGAAAAGGATTCCCTTTGGAATTCGATAGTTAAAGGTAAGTATGGCGCTTCTCAAGGAAATTGGTGGCCTAAAGAAAGTTCGTATTACAAGGCGTCCCACATATGGAGAGGTATCCTTAAGGCCAAAGACCCTGTCATTGCTAACAGTAGATTTGTGTTGGGCGATGGAACAGTTATCTGCTTCTAGGAAGATCTATGGGTTGGAGAACAGCCCCTCAAGCTCTCTTTTCGGCATATCTACCGCCTGTCCCCCAATCATAATGTGCTCACCAACAGTTGTGGCTACTTCACGTCTGCCGATTTTGTTTGGAACATCACTTGCTCCCGAAATCTGACTAAAGATGAGGTGAAGGAGTACATTGCGCTGCTCGACTTCATATCAAACTCTAAGATCATTCCCTCGCACCCTGATAGTATTGCATGGCCTCTTGAGAAGTCTGATACATTCTCTGTCAGCTCTCTCTACACCATCCTTTCCGCTGCAGATAGATCTCCCTGCAATGTAACCCCGTTTGTCTGGAAATACCATGCCCCTCCTAAAATCAGATGCTTTGGCTGGTTAGCGGCTCGGAACAGAATTCTGACAATTGATAATCTGGCTAAGAGAGGAATGCCGATCGTGAACGTTTGCATCTGCTGCATGTGTAAGGTGGAAACTGTGGACCATTTGTTGGTTCACTGCTCCTATACTTCCTCCATTCTTTCACACTTCTGCGGGCTCTTTTCCCTCTCCTGGTGCGTTCCGGATTCCGCCGCAAAGCTGTTGATGGCATGGAATGGGGTCATTCTTGGAAAAATCAACCTGCAGATCTGGCGTATGACCATCCTAGCTATCTGGTGGGCTATTTGGCAAGAAAGGAACGAAAGATGTTTCAATAACCGATCAGCATCTGCTGCTGCGGTGGGGGCTAGGGCTAAAAGGATGATTTTAGAATGGGCTGTTTCTGTAAAGAACTTCTCTAGTGTCGATTTTACTTTTTTAGGTTGTTAGGAGCTCGCTGCTCCCTCAGCAGTTCTGCTCTTTGCTTTCTCTCTTTTGGCTTTGTTGCTGTTTGCTTTTCCTTTTAATGTTTCTCTTTTCGTTGCTTCTAAAAAAATAATAATAATAATAATGTTACTTACAGAAACACCTTTTCAACAAAGCATTGATTGCATGTCAGATAGATCTAACTTTCTAATCTCAATCTTATACATAAAAGCTTCCAAGCATGTGGATCTCATGATGAATTGTCAATAATCTTCCACCTTACATACAAAAACCATGCACCCAAAATACTTGGGCTTCAGCCACTTAAATGGCAAAATAGGATGGGGAATTAAAAGTACATGATCACACTTTCACTTCTAAAGTCCTAATAGTGATTTCCATAGACTATTGTAATCCCATCAAATACACACAGTACACATTGCTCTGTGAAATGCATTTAGTAAACATATCTTGATACGTATTAAACAGAAGAAAATTGTCCAACAAGAATGTCATCCAAATCAATTCAAGTATCATATTGGCTTTCCAAGGCATATATCCAGATTTATTGATTAAATTGTTGAAGGTTATGTCATTTATCAAACACCACCAAATATGGCTGCAATTTAAATTACCAAATAAAAGAATTTACAGATACATGGCTTACCAATTCCCCACGATATGCATGGCCAGATGTATGCAACCCTTCATTCTTACCCATTACAATTGTAGGACCCAGCTCTGTTATGCGGTTCAACATCTTCATCACTCTGTTCTCATTTCCAGGAATTACCTAGAAAGGAAAGATACGGTCAACTCAACTACTATATGCAACTGAAGATGATAGCAGGCTATCTCAACAAAAAAATTCACAGGAAGTATGCAATGAAATGATTGCATCACAGGAAGTGCGCAATGATGACACAACAAGGGCCTGTTTGGTTTTCCATAATCCAGGTAAATCGCTGTAAATAAGTAATTATTATATTTTTTCCCTTGTTTGGAAATGAGTGAGTAATTTCACCTAGAAAACCGGTCCAAAAATGTTGACTTAAATCCGTGGGCCCCACCATAATGTACATAATATATCCGTGTCATCCATCTGTTTTATTAGAATATTTTGAGGCTTGACCCGAAAAAATTAGGAAGATCTAATGTTCAATTGGCCCACATGAAAGGAAACAATGGACTTAATTTGTCCACCATTGAAAGTTGATTCTTTTACTGGGCCCACATTGAGGTTTATTCACCATCTAACCCGTTCATAGGGTCACATGGACATGGAAAAGTGAAAAATATAAATATAAGCCTGATCTAAAATTTCTAAGGGCCTCGACAAGTTTTTAATGGTAGGCATTCAATTCTCATAATTTCTTGTGGTGTGGTCCACTTGACCTTTGGATTTGCCTAATTTTTGGGCTCATGCCTTAAATTCATTTGGCATAATGAATGGGCGGTGTGGATAAGCCACACACATTATGGTGGGCCCCATATTTATTTTACAAATTCCTTGATTTAAGTGCTTAAAAAGTAACTGGTCAAGTCAGCATTGGGAAAGATGCATGTAATTACCTTGGTAAATAATGATTACACATTTACAAGGTAATTACACTTGAGCCAGAAAACCAAACAGGCCCCAAAAGAAAGTCAATATCAATGTAAGCCCATGGCATTGATCATGACACACACAGCCAGACACGCACGCACACGCACAAAAACATGGGAAATGATCCTATAGCAGTTGGCGCTGTACTGTAATGTAAATGAATTACATCAGACACGTGGAGAATCCACAGATTTCATTGGTGCTATATTATGTCGGTGTATGTGGTAATCTGTAAACCAGGATTTTCAGAATGAACAATCAATCGTTCCGTCTTAGAGTCAACAGGATTAAGTGCCTCAAAAGCCAACTAAGAGGCCATATATAATCTCAAAACAGAGTGAGAGAACTAAGGATGAGAGGAAGGGCCTCACGGCTGGACATATAAATCAGAAAAGAAGCCTAAATGACAATAGCCAGCAAACTCTTACTGCTGCAAACCGGATGTTGAGAATCTGAAGAAAAAACTACTTAAAAAAGCTACCAAACCTGAACGTCCAGCAGTATCTCCAACCATTCAGCAAAAACAATAAATCCCTCTGAAAAATTCTTCAAAGAATGAATAGAATAAGATATTTCAGCGATGTCTTCAACCGGACAGTAGACAAATCAGCGAGGGCTTCAACCGCATATTAAAGAGGCTTCAAATCTAGCAACACATTATTCAAAACCCTTTTTAAAAAATCCAACCGCAAGTCACCCCCTTCTCATGAATCACAAGGAGTTAGTGAGGAAAAGACCCCATGACTCTCAAAACAGAAAAAAGAATGAAGAAGAAAGAACAATGAACGGAAAAGAAGAAAAGAGGAAGAGAAGGTAACCACCAAAGATTGGGAAGGGAAGAAAAGGAAATGCCAAAAATTGTTGAGAATGATTAGAAGAAGAGGTAGAAAAGAGGAACGAAAGAAAAGAAGATTAGGAAGGGAAGGGAAGAGAAACACCACTTGTTGAGAAAAATTAGAAGAATAAAACTCACAGAGTTAAAAGGAAGAAGGAAAGAAAGAAGAAGAAGAAAGAACCCTTGGAGCACTTAGGCTTTGATACCATTTTAGAGGAGATAATTTGAGACAGACAGATAGAGAGAGAGAGAGAGGGGAAGCACATAGGATTGGGTAACAACCAATGTTTTAAATATCGACGATAGCGGCCGATATATCCCTCGATATATCTTGTATCCCACCTGTGCGATACAAAACACCCAAGTAGAGCCGATATATCCCACATGTTCAATCTGCTGAGCATTTTCAATTTCCGATCTATTTTCTTTTCTTGAAATTATGTTACATCAGTGTCAAATGGTTACAAATCCATTGGTTCTTCCTGTTTTGCATAAAAAATCATGGAGTTAGAGCTTTGATTTCGATATCCGTTGGTTCTTCATTTTTTATTTTTTTTTCAAATTTTTCCTTCAACCAACTGTCAATTGAGACTAATTTCAAAGTATTTAAGAGTATTTCATCACATATACTCTAATTTCGAAATTTGAGCCTAGGTGGTCCGATTTAGGGAAAATGGGAGAAAATTCGAAATTTCCCCAATTTCTCCTAAATTGCTTGCAATGTTGCACTCCAAACATGAAATCAAGCATGTATGAGGGTTAATCTACTAATTTGTTAAGTCTTTGTCAATTTTCAAAAAATAAAAATTATTTTAAATTAAAAATTATTAAAATATTACTTTTCCCGAAATTTCCCTTCAGCCAGCTGTCAATTGAGACTAATTTCAAAGTATTTATGAGTGTTTGATGAAATGATAATCACATACACTCTAAATGTTATGCATTCAATTTGAATATAGTTGCATTAATTCAGTTAGACAGTGCATAGGTTAGGACCCTATACAAAGGAAACCTATTATGTACACTTCTTTTTTGAGATGTTATGATTTAAAATTGTGTATTAAAGTCTTTTTTAACCATCCCTGAAGTTTTATTGAAAATTTCAACCATTTTTCTCCTGTTTCCTTAAAAGTGCGATAAATTACCCGATACAAGCGATATATCTCGTGCGATAACTTATATGTATCTGTGTCCCAAGGGTACAATACATATTGCGATACTGATATTTCAAACACTGGTAACAACAAGAGAAGAGTACAATTACATATATGCCCTTAATAGTAGGAAAAATAAAGAAAGACAAGGGACAACTAAGGAAACATAACAATAAAGAAAAAAGGCTAAGACTAAGGCCCATAACACACGAGGCCCAGGTGCATGTACCTGTGGGCCTAGTCATAGTCCCACACGCACATACACCTACATATTATAATGCAAATGAGTTGTGCATTAGACACGTGGAGAATCCAAAGCATTCATATGGCAATGTGGTGGTAGACATTTGGTAAAGAACAAGAAGCACTTGTGAGAAAAATATCACTTCCAAATGTCGGGAGTTGGAGAGGGGTTGGATGCCTTGTGTGACAACTGACAAAATGGAGAAATGAGTCCTCATTTAGAAAGTAATTAATGCAGGGGCATTTTCACACCGGGCTCGAATGGGGTAGCCCGTGGGATGCGGGGACACACTCAGGGTGGGTGACCCATGTGATTTGGGGCCCACGGGGGAGGTCTCGTGTTCGAGACTCCTCACCGAGGGTGATAAATGTAGAGGCATTTCACACCGGGCTCGAGTGGGGTAGCCCGTGGGATGTAGGGACATACTCGGGGTGGGCGGCCCATGTGATTTGGGGCCCACGAGCCCACGAGGGGGGGTTCAACCGAGGTCCTAACCCATGAGATGTGGGGTCAGGGCTATGAGATAAAGGGATTAATTCGTCATACTCTACCAGTTCGAGCTTTTAGAGCAAGTGGTTAATTGTCCTGCATCAGTAATTTTGAAGCATGGAGCAAAATTCCACTAAACAGTTCCGATACAACCATATTTGCCATATCATATAGTATCAGCCCTATTCAATTCATGACAGCGGGATGAAACGGCCCCAAGTAAATAATAATAATTTACTCATATTGGGCCATTGGCCAGTAAAGGGGGTTCAATATGGCCAGTATGCGCCGACACAACCACAAAGGCTTTCATTTGTTTTGTTTTCGTTTCTTTTTTTCCATTTTCTCCTTTTCTCCATTCTCCCCTTCATTACAACCTATAAAGGAAGCTCAAAAACTCATTTTAGACTAGATATAGGCCTATTTTAAGGATCAAAACATAAGATTTGAGCAAGAATCGATGAATCGAAGCGAAATAGATCTTTCTTGGGAAAAAAAAAGGGTAAGCCATCACTTTTTTTATTCTCATCTTCCTTTTGTTGTATTTCGATGTAATATGCAATATTCCACCAAATCATTAGATTATGGCCTATTTGGTTGACTTTCAACACATCATGTAGACAAGCAACGATATTATTTTTTAAACAATAGCCAATACAAAATTGAATGTGTTAGAAACAACAGAATAATAATAATAATAATAATAATAATAATAGAGGATAGATTTTGGTGCTTAACATTTTCCCCAATTTTCCCAACAATTTCTAATTATTTTGGACAAAAATATCTTATTGGTTTTCGAGAGGGTTTATACGCCCTTAAGAGGCCGATATTCAAAACCTTGGCTTGGAGATATGGCCAAGTGGATGTGTCAAACTTTCTTAAGGTGACCTAGAGTGAGTTTAAGGTGGTGAGTGGTGACAACAAAAGAGTTTGTTCTTTAAAAGATTTTTAGACTGAGGGAAATCCTCTTTGCCTAAAGGTTTCCTCGATTTTACACGTTAGTCGTGCGATATGCGTTAACAATTCCAATGAATTAACGGGCAATAAGATTGTCTAGTTGATCTAATATTGTAGAAATTTGTGGAACTGGAAATCATCATGGCGGTTAAGCTTCTTGATCCTTTTGACTAGAACAATCCTATACCCTACGAAAGAGGATGATCTCGAATGGGCCTTGTGCTCCAAAGGTGCCTTTTCATATAACAACTTTCTGAAAGGGGTGTCGGTTGGTGGCTCCCAAATCGCCTTGAGCGATGCAGGGAGCATGCCCTCCTCATGTAAAGGATTTCTTTTAGGTTGCTACTGCTAACAAGATCCTAATGATCATCATCATCATCATCATGATTAGCGTCATCTAGGCCTCATCCCAACTAATTGGGGTCAACTACAAGATTCCTATTCCACCATTCCACTTTATCAAAGGATCATATCCTCTGCTAGGCCATGGGTAATCAAGACTTTTCTTATGACCTCCACCCACGTCCTTTTGGGCACTTCCCTTGCCCTCTTTAGATCCTTCGACTTGAACCAACTCACTCCTAACAGTAACAGTACAGTACAGGTCTTAGTCACCATTGCAAATGGAGAAACCATCTAAGTCTACTTTCCCTCATCTTATTACCTGTTGATGCTACTCTCAAGTTCCTTCAAATGCATTCATATCTAATTCTATCCTTGTACTGCCACCCATCCATCTCAACATCCTCATTTCAGCTATGTTCATCCTATGAACATGTTGTTCCTTGAATGCCAACAGTTTGTCCCATAAAGCAAGATTCTATCTATTAATAACCTTTGAAAGCACAATTGATCCACCCCAGAAAAAGTTATTATGTGAAAGGGCTTGCAAACACTGGATCATCTCTTTGTAAAGTGTGTTGTGACACAGTAAAGTTGGTCCAGCTTCTTCCACTCCAGGTTCAATTGTGAGCTTGTAGGCGGTTGGAATTGAGGGCCTTTCAAGCCCCGGGGCCAATTTATGGAGGAATTGAAGAAACACCATTAACTATGGCACTTCTTGTGCCCAAGATCAAGATGTCGATAAATTGGGTTTTCCTTTGTGTTCAAAGGAGCCTCTATATCCAATCTCCTCTACGAGTGGAATGGGATTAATGACAACTATCTGCAACCTGCCCTTAAAACTGTGATGTATCCTGGCCACACATCAAGCATATCTATGTTGAAGGGACCCAAGGGTGGACTCCATGTGTCATCTGATGATAGGATGTGGCTATGATTAACATTTGAATGGTCTGGGTGGCCCAGATTGCTAGATAATTGGACTATGAGGCCCATAGATCTAATTAGATGCTCTTTCTTGCAGCTTATTTGGTGTTTTCAGCAGTTTCCATCAACATATTTTTATTTGCAGTGTATTTAGCCGACCCTCAGTGCAAAATATTCCATTTCTAGTAACTGGATGCTATTTCGGAAGTTTTTAAGCAGAACCAATCTATAAAATACTATTTTTTCCACACTGTTAGAAGCTGGAACTGAACCCAAGATCTCAATGTTGAAATGCAAGTTATCTACCATGGAGCTATGGACTTGAACTCATCAAGGCAATGTATAAAACTCCCCTATACAAAGAGAATATTTATGGAAGATTTCAACAATACGAGTAGCTTTGCTATGGAAATGAAGAAAACTAATATCCATGGAATACGCACATAACCTTAAACTGTCAAAAACAGAAGCAACATCCCAAGGGAGAGGACAAGAACCAAACAAAAGTAACAGCTAGTTGGTTATGCCATTCTTAGCAACTGATCAAACAAATGGAAACTGATATAGAGGTATACGGGATATGGCTGTTTGCTTTATACAGCTTATAGCGAAAGCAGATATGCAAATTTTTAATAGGATTGGATCTCTGATTTTTTTCCTATTTAAAAAAGCTCTAATTAGCAAAGAAAAAGAGTTGCTCTTGAGTTGTATTAAGAAAGAAAATTATATCCAGATCTGAATTTTTTGTGGAAAGACAGCCCTGCAGATCTCAACGAACTGCTGAAGAATGAAGAATGACAATTTTTTTATAAACTGCCAGTGCCATCTGGCTTGACACCAGTTGATTCTCATAGAAACATCCAGAATTATAGGGGGAAAAAAGAAGCATATTGAATTGGATATTGAGGAACGATCATGCCTACGCCTTCAAGATTCAACGATTTAGTTACCTTAGCTGAGTATAAAATCATGTCATCTTTGCCCAGTTTGAGGGAATGGCTGCTTCCAAATGATGCGAGGTTTAGTGCAGCACGTGGTTCTGCCTGGCACGTTACTATATAGAGTCAGATGTTATCTAAAATGCCTCAGAAAACCATTCTAGTCATTGTAATGAACAATTATGGTGGGCATGGTAGAACTGTAGAATAGCTTACTTGAGAGCCTGTTGTAACAATTAGCAAATCTTTTGGAGCATAGGCATCGATATCTTCCACTTTAACCTGCACAAAGTAAGCAATGAATTTCAAGTTGCTAAGAGTAAATGATGATCAAAATTCACCTAGACAGAAAGACAGAGAGACAGAAATACATAATAAGATAGAGAACATATTCTTGGTCTGAGGAGTCTAGCTTAGTCGGTGACTCATCAGCCACTCTCTGAGCATACATGCTAGCAATATCTATCAAGGACAGATGAATATCAATCCACTCATTCACAATAACAATTAGACCGCCAATTTTGAATGTACAAACTCAAAGTGCCAGCACAAATATGTTAATTATAAAAATCATATCCCAGCAGTGACATGGAAACTAAAAGGCCCATGGGATTCTATCAAATTATCTAAAGTCAGTATACATAAAGTTGGAGAACTCACACGAGCAAAAAGAAAAAACAACGTAACACTAATAGAGAAGGAGGCCGACTAATACAACAGCAATTTATTAGAACACCCACCGAAAGGAAGGAAAAGAATACAAAGGAGCACTAACACACAAAATTTGAAGAAAAGAAGCAGCCACAGCTGCATTGATTGTTTGGAGTATCCCCAATATTATCCATGTCTCTAACTCGGCGATGATGACAACATTGGTACCGATACTGACAACACTGGTACTCCTAGAAATTGCAGGTATCGGCGATGTATCGGTGTGTATCGCCAAAAAATTTTATAGTCTAAATTTCACGTGTCGCTTGTATCGCCAATATTTTTGACCATGTAAATTCAAGGTGTCATTTGTATTGCCAGCATATCGATGATATTTCGATAATGTCGCCCATGTATCGATATCGCTCAAATTTTGTTTACTAAAAAAATTTTCCATTTCATTTTTTTATGGGCACATGGTTGTATGCAGTGTTAATATTGATTATATCATAATATTATCGTTATTGCAACATGGGTGATATCGAGACCGCAATCTTTCGTTTCCTTTCTAGTTGTTGACGATTTCTCGGTGAAATATTATGTGTTGTTGATATTCTGAAATATTGATGGACGTTTGGATGTAAGGTTGGATGGATAGATGGGATGGTTGGATTGGTTTCTTATGACAACACACACTTTTAAGCCCCAATTACATGGAAACTTATTATGTGTGCATTTATTTATTTTTTTGCAATTTTTTTATTCCTAAATATGCAAATATGTGTATTTTAACATCTCTTGAAGTTTCACTAAACAATTCCACCGCTTTCCTCATGTTTCCCCGCATTTCCAATTATTAACGAGATTATCGATGATATTAATATTGTTTCCATATCCCCAGCCAGCAAAATTTATAGTGATACCGATACTTCAAACACCGACTGCATTAACATGAGGAGTCCAATCCACAATAAGACCTATAACTGTCTTTATCACCCTGTCCACCAAAGACCTCCCATTTCTGAAACACTGCATTCCGCTCCTTCCAAATAGCCAAAATGAGAAGCTTCCAGACAACTTTGCCAACTTTCCCAATTCCACTCCCATGCCATGCCCAAAGAAGAGCCTCCACAAACTCCAGCATGACCCAAACCATGTGAAACTTAGCATGGAGAATAAGAGAATAAGAGTCCATCGATAAATAAGTAGTCAATCGACTCCTAATCCACCATGCACATCAAGCAAGTGATGAGGAGAATAAGAGATCTCTGTTGCAGATTATCATTAGTCAAAACTCACTTTCTTCTAACCAACCACACGAACGTCACGACTCGAGGAGGGGCTCCGTAGTGCCAATGGTGGCACGGATGTGAGGGGCCAGGGTTGTTGCCTGAAGTAGATAAAATTCCAAAAAAAGAACAAACAGAGAATTTTTCGGATCGGTGACCTTTCCAAATCCTTCAGTCCACCTGAGAAGAAAGCGTAGCATACTTGAGACACTCCATCAAACTAATAAATTCAGTCACCCAAAACTGGATAAGGTTCCCACTCCCAAGAGCAAATGCAATCCCTCTTCGTACTAAGTCTTTCATTGACGTGATTGCTTTCCATATGCTAAAGGCACGGTAAAGAGAGGAACTCTTCACAAACCAACCTACCGATTCAGTGCCAAGTTTCCAACGCCATTTACCAAGAAGCACTATGTTCATGAGCCCCAAATCTTTTATCCCCGAACCCCCTTTAACAATCAGTTTACCAACCTCCCCCCATTTAAGGAGATGAAACTTTCGGCCATCGTTAGTCCTTTTCCAAAGAAAGTCCCTTCTCAACTTACCTAACAACTCCAACATTGATCGGGGCACTTGAAAAGAGACATAATATACACAGGAATGTTTGAAAAGGCCACTTTAATGAGAGTCAACCTCCCTCCCAAAGAGATACATCGACACTTCCAACTTGCTAGCTTGCTCTTGATTCTTTCAACCACATTGTCCCGCAAATGTTTAGCAGGCTTCCCTATACAAAGAGGGAGGCCGAGATACGTCAATGGGAGCGTACCTTGCTTGCATACAAAGACATTTGCAAACCGAGCCAACTCCTCATCGACAACATTTCACTTATAGCCACATTGATCTTAAGCCCCAAAACCACTTTGAAACCAACAATGACTTTGCGAAGATTATCTGCATTACAGAACAGGATGGTGCCAATTGCATGTTAGAGAGGGCTAATTTAGATTCCACCTTAGGAGACTTTGAAGCCGTTAACTAAACCGTTCTACTAGCCTCTTGCTAAGCCACAAAGATGTAGGGAGAAGGGGGTCCCCTTGCCTAAGACCCCTGGAAGCCTTAAAGAAGCAAACAAAGAAGAATGTCGACTGTACACAAGGCCGTATCCAACCCTTCCACTTTTGGCCACAACCCACTCAATCTAGCATGTAATCTAAGAACTCCCAGTTAATGTGATCATAGGCCTTTTCCAAATTGAGTTTGCACACTAAACCGCTTTTCTTCTCTCTAAATCTAAAATCAATGCACTCGTGAGCGGTAAGGGCGATATCCAATATCTATCTACCCATAACAAAAGCCCCTTGATTTTCACCAATAACCTTAAATAGCACTCCTCGAAGCCATAATGCAAGAATTTTTGTGAGAATCTTGTACGGGCTCCCAATAAGACTTACAGGATAAAAATCTTTCAGTTGCTCTACTCCTTCAAGCTTAGAGATGAAAGCTATAAAGGAAGCCCCAATGTCTCAACTGATAACCTACCATGCTCAGAGAATTCTGAAACAAAAAGCATGACATCCTTCCCTAGTAAGTACCAAAAAAAAAAAAAATACCTGGAACAAGGCTTTTGGGTAGCCATCAGATCCTAGAGCTTTGTCACCACATAACAAAGCAATAGCGACTTTGATATCTTCTATAGAGAATGGCACATCAAGAGATGAAGCTTTCGTCCCGGATATCTTACAAAAAGATAGATTATCGAGTTGCGGCCTATTCCAATGATCACCAAAAAACAAGTTGCTATAAAAGCTAACTATAGAATCACAAATGTTCCCCTTTTCCAATGTCCTTTATCCATCAACAACCAAGCTATTAATGCAATTGCGCCAAGCCCAAGCACTCGCAATGCTATGGAAATAGCGGGAGTTTCTATCTCCCCCCTTGAGGCACACTGCTCTAGACCGTTGACACCATTTAATTTCCTCCTCTTTAGAGCGGTTAGCATAAGTTAGACAAAGGGCAGCCCTCTTATCCTTATCCTCAACCGATAGGTCCAAATCATGAATTTCCATAGCCATTCTATCAAACTTTGCCTCACGAGCCCCAAGAACTCCCTTTTCTAGACTTTGAATTTTTCCTTCAACATCTTAAGTTTTCTACACGGCCGAAATCTAGCAAAGCCTTCGACAACTAGAGAACTCCACCATTCAGCTATCAGATCTTTAAAACCTTCTATTTACCCAAGCCACCTAAACTCGGTTTGGGGCGACAGTTATCTATAGCCACCTCCAAAACAATTGGGCAATAGTTAGAATTGATTCTTGATAGCTGATGTTGACCCAAGAACTCCCTTTTCTAGACTTTGAATTTTTCCTTCAACATCTTAAGTTTTCTACACGGCCGAAATCTAGCAAAGCCTTCGACAACTAGAGAACTCCACCATTCAGCTATCAGATCTTTAAAACCTTCTATTTACCCAAGCCACCTAAACTCGGTTTGGGGCGACAGTTATCTATAGCCACCTCCAAAACAATTGGGCAATAGTTAGAATTGATTCTTGATAGCTGATGTTGACAGACCAAAGGAAACTGAGAACATGTCCAACCGCGATAAAATGGTGTTCTACTGACCATTAGACCAAGTGAAATTAGCACCCTCCAGGGGCAAGTCCACAAATTCATGTCTAGCCACCCAATCCATGAACTTCTTAACATTGCTCTTAACATGGCCCCCACTAGATTTCTCATGCAAGAAGCGGATTACGTCACACCACGGTGAGTCCCATTTTTGCATGTCGAAGACCGGCTCATCCCAAAATCGGTCTCGCATGCTACTAGAACATGGACCATAGACAGTAGTAAAGATACATTAATTCCCAGAAGCAACTTCCAACACCAAAATAGAAACAAAAAAGGACCCCAAAAAACTTTCTTCCACATACCTAAGTTTCACGCCATGACACCTATTGCGTCACTAAAATCCCACCCCAATTTTTTACCCCCCAAATAGAGTCGAGAATACCTCTATCAATAACCTAGAGCTTTGTGTCTTGTAAAGCAATAATCTCCACCTTGGTCTTTTACCAACCTTCAGCTCTTTTGACATTCCAAGACAATATAATCACTAATCATTGGCTTTACCCACTCTTCTCTTTCCTCCACTAGCTTTTCCTGCTTAGTCGTAGTTGATAGAGCATTCTAAGCTGAGTAGTTCCCTCCATCCTCTAGGGGATTTCTTAGGCTTCACCATGTAAACCCGATGTTGTCTCTAAGTAGCTCTGCTTTTAAAAAATTGGAAGAACTCTAAGACATCCTCATCTCAAGCTCCAAAAGATATCCAAACCAGAGCCCCGACCACATTGAGAACATCCTTGGACCATCGATACTGCTCCTCAGTTATTGCACCTCACCCCTAAGATCCTTCTTGGTCCCCCGTTAGCACCACCATCTCTATCTAATCATCAAATCCTCTACCATCCAAAATGCTGGAGGCTCAAAGAGGTGATAGCTAGGGCTATCAATGGGTCGAGTAGTCCCAACGGGCCTTTAGGCTTGGCCCATATTGGGCCAGGTTTGGGGTGGTGTATGAAACTCGACGGTTGGGCTCGGGCTTAAATTAGGAGCTCGATTGTAAATCGGGTCGGACTCAGGCTTAGCACCTCAAAAGCACATAAACTCGACCCGGCTCGATAGGTCTTTTCTAAACCTAATTTTCCCCCTTTTCTTTCGTTCTCTCCCTCTCTCACACATGAGGCACACCAAAATATTATTTATCCACAGAGATATTCAAGGCTCAGGCTCGAGTGAACTCGGGTCAGGTTTTGTGTAAATGTTCCGGGCCGGACTCTGGCTGGACTATTTCAACCCATCATAGGACCGAGCTAGATTTGGGCTTAGGTTCAAAATTGCGAGTCGAGCTTGGACAGAGCCTGGCCCATTGATAGCCCAAGTGATAACCACTACGTCTTCCAAAGTATCTCTTGAATTTGGACCCTCCATGTCAAGCTCATCCTCTCGAACCTCCACTGCCTGCTCTTCCTCTGGAGATTCAATATTAGCCCACTGGTCATCCGATGTGTAGCTGCCCTGACTAGCTATCTCTGACGCTCTATCTTTCGCTTCTGCCGTGAGAATCTACAAGCTAGAGGCTTCTACTGGATAAGCAAGGTTTGCCATAGTATTTCCTTTCACATGGCCTACAAACTCAACAACTTGACACGAGAGGGGCTGCCCATATTTCTAAATACTTGAAGGAATAGGCTCCCACGCATGGTATTCCAAATCGGCTACGTAACAATAAGGGTCATAACCGTTATGCGTTTTTTTTTTTTTTTTTTTTTTTGAAGACAACTTGTCCCCACCTCATTTTTGAAGTGAGACTAATCCCTACGGATACCCGCAACCACATGTATCGGGTAAAGCCAATGAGGGGAATCGAACCCTCACCTATAGGGAGCAAACCTACGGTGAAGACCATTCGCCCAAACCTCGTTGGGTTATGGGGCCAAGACGGCCATAATGACCATTACGGGGGGGGGGGGGGGGGGGGGGGGGAATAGGTCATAATGGTCCAATAACGAACATAATGGCCGTTACGCCTCGTACTGTAAAGGTAATAATGATGGCCATTACGGCCACCATTACAGTTATGGAACACCTTGCTTCCCACGTGCGGCAACTAATGAAACGTGCTGGAGGAAGCGAATTCTCCACACGTGCCGAAAAACAATAATTGCCTTCGAGAGTGTCACCTCGTCCCTACCACGTGTCAACTCTATAATCGGCTCCCTTTCAACGTTGCAGTTGTAGCCTTGCCACGCGTCAAACGTGGCCCTCATCAATAACCCTATTGACGTCACCTCCTCATTATATGTCGCCTAAGCATGACTCCAGTTCGGACCACGGCTACCATCTCAAAACTTCCTCTATTGTCCCACTAATATTGCAGAAATAATGGCTGTTCGCTTCCCCCATAAAGCCCAAATGCCCGCTAATAACGCCCACCACCACACCCTTTTACCTCTTTTCCCCACCCCTCCCCCATGCTAAGCCATAAGGAACTCACCAATCGACTCCAACATTACCCAAGAAGCACCAAAAGAGCTCAAAACACAACCCCACTCGACTAACATATCTAATCCAAAGGATAGCCTAGAAACCCTTGGAAAATCGTCACAGAGGATCCTATCACCCATCTAGACATCATACCAAAACTCAATCCTTCTTCAATCCCAAACAAAAACACTTCCCTTCCTTTAACAAATTCATAAGCCTGAAAAGTCATTTCCAAAACACCGAGGCCCTGTATAAAGAAGAGTCCCTTGTCCACCATGCCCCAACTCCCAAGCCATACTTTCTGGAAACAAATTCCTTCCAACAATTGCCTTCTTTCTTTGCAAACCACCAATGCCATTTGCCCAAGAGAGGAGGGGTTTCAAACTTCGATGACTGGTCCAACAGAGTCGCAGACGTTGGACCTTCCACAATCTAAGAAATAGAGTTGGAATTGACTACCTTCTAAAGAGAATTGGGGTCGAGCATGTCGCCACTAAAGGGACATGCCTCTAAAACCTGAGTCTTCACACGAGAGAACTCAAAGACACAAGATGGAGATGTGTCAACCATTAACCTCATACCCTACCTACGTGTCTCATCCATGCAGCCAGATACGACAAGTGTCGAGCACGTGTTAGCTGAAGGACCACTAAGGTGTCAGAGTTTACCAAGACATCATCGTGCTTCTCTCCTTTACCACTTGCACCTTGCATAAATGACACTCTGCAGCCCTCTGACATAGTTGTCCACACATCAGCCGTAAATGCCTCCTCTCCCCTACCGTTGTCAACTCGATAGACAACTACCTCACACAATTCAAGCATGATTGCCACCGACCATCACAAGCGTCCTCCCCCACCGCCTCCAAAGTCTCATTGTAATCGAATAGCAGGACACATGGCATCTCTCTATATTCCGCCTAGCCAGAAACCCCCTACTCTTTGCTCTACAGCACCGCCTCCAAAGTCTCATTGTAATCGAATAGCAGGACACATGGCATCTCTCTATATTCCGCCTAGCCGGAAACCCCCTGCTCTTTGCTCTACAGCACCGAACGAGAGTTCCCCCCCACCCCCCCCCCCCCAAATCCTATCACCACCACAATTACCAACTCCAGCATCACTGTCCTCCTTAGCGCACATATATAGGCCATAAGAAGCTCCAAGCACCCCTCCGTCCTCGGATCAATGGCTACAACCTCACCACATCACTTCCCAATCTCCTTGAGCACTTCTCGGACCCAAAGCTCCAAGGGGAGACCCAGCCGATGCTTTCAGCATCAGTATCGACAAATGTATCGCACCCTTAGGGCCTGTTTGATTTCGTAGAGATGCGGTAAATGCATCTTTGCAGAGCATTTATTACTTCCAACTTTACTTTTTGGTGAATTATCAGCTCCCATCATAACAGATTTTCCTATTTGGAAAATCAAATTTTTTACGGAAACTACCCATAATGAGTATTTCCCATGTTTGAAAAGCAACCAGCAAAATGTAACAAAGAGACGCAATTTGTAGACCACCGAATGTATCAATTGCGAGACACGAACAACTGGTATAATCGTCACTCGTTTATGTGGGCCCCACCATGGGGTGTGGTTTATATCTACACCGTCCAACTAGCCGCAGATATCATTTTGGGGGAAATCCAACAAAAATAATGACTTCCATCCAGGGGCTCTTGTGGACCCCACCACATTAAGGATGGATTGTACCTTTAATATTTACTAGATTGGATGATGTTAACCATTTGAATGTTCTCTCCGAGTAATGGTTAGGAAATCGCTAGACCACAGGCCACACAATTATGGCTTGGTGCATCATACTGTATAATTCTCCAATTATACAGTTAGGATTGCTGGAGCACATGCCATACAATGAGATCGATTGGTGTATGTGTAGCATGCCTGTGTAAGATCTGAATCATTCATCACAAAGGGCCTGCGTGAAAGAATCAGAGTGTTGTATAAATCAGGTGATTCTCAAGCTGGTGTGCGTAATCCGCTTATTCCCCCATTTCGGACATACTTGCTCACTTGATGAATTCCGGTCGTACCCATATAAGTTTCATGGGTTGTAATTCGTACAACTAATGTATGGCGATCACCCATTAATATCAGATATCACTTTCCCAAGTAAACCAAAAAACCACCCGTCCAAAATTACAAATGGTCCATGGATCTACCCTATATGGTAAAGCTATTGGACCACTCCCGTAAATGTACTATGATGCATCCATCGACTAGAAGCATCAACGATAGAGCACCATTAGCTAAAATACCATAACTATGTGGTGGGGTCTACGAGAGCCCCTAGACGGAAGTCATTATTTTTGTTGGATTTCCCCCAGAATGATATCTGCGGCTAGTTGGACGGTGTGGATATAAACCACACCCCATGATGGGCCCCACATGAACAAGTGACGATTATACCAATCGTCCGTGTCTCGCAACTGATACATTCGGTGGTCTACAACGTGCGTCTCTCTGCTACATTTTGCTGGCTGCTTTTCAAACATGGAAAATACTCATTATGGGTGGTTTCCATAAAAAATTTGATTTTCCAAACAGGAAAACCTGTTATGATGGGAGTTGGTGAAACTATGAACATTTCAGCCCCTTGCACCTCGTGGTCAGGCCCATTTGAAACTTGGATTGACTTCATATTTTGGCTCAACGCCTAAAATGATCTAAGGACCCACGAGTGGAGGTCTAACCCTTCCCTTACGTTCCTAGCGTCTGGACGCTGGACAATTCCACCGTCTCTGACGCTATGAACATCCAGCGTCTGGACCCCTTTTCTATTTCATTTTTTTATATAGTATGCATGTGGGGTCCACGTGAGACATCTACACCGTCCATCAGACTAGCCAACACATGGTGGGCTAATAAGCTTTAAATCACATCACTTTTGGTGTATTTTCACCATCCAAGTGTACTTATATAAATCAATAGGTTTAAATAGAAAATAAACATCATGGTGGACCACACAAGGTGGTTCACGTTGTGATAGCATGCGGGACACGCTCTCCAACAACATGGCCCACTTGTGGGTCCCACAACACCATGAAGGTAAGAAAAGAAAGGGAAAGGAATGGAAAGAGATCCAGCCACCGAGGTGGGCCCCCGCCACTATGGGATCGACCCTATACTCCATACATGATCAAGGTGGGTCCCACCCTTGTGAGCCCGCCAAAATAGAAAAATCACAAAGAAATAGAGGATTTTAATCCTCCCATGCACTCACTTCAAATGATGGACGGTTGGATCGGCGATCGTACGGTCCACCAAGCTCCTCTTCACCCCTAACCTTCTATAATCACTATTTTCTCTTTTCTCTTAGTCTCTTGATCCTTCCTAATCCACTTACAAGCTCTCTTTTCTCTTAATCTCTCACTAATCTTTCTTTCTTTTCTCTCTCTCTTAATTTCTCCCTAATTCTCTCTAATATTTCTCTCTTAATCTCTCTCTACTGTTACTAGAAAATGGTAGAAATGAGAGGGAGTTAGGGAGTTTTTGTAATAGAGATTTTTTGGTAGATGGGGAATTATGAAAAGAGGTCCCGAATTCATTTCTCGGAATGCTAGTTATAAGACCCGTAACCCTGTAAAGCCAACCGTACGCTTCGTTTTCAGTACCGTCGCATTCCCGGCGAACCAGATCGATGAGTTTTGATCGTAACCCTATTTTAGTACCGCAATACCCCGAGACTTATCCCCTGGCGACCGCGCAAGCGCTACGATTCCAATGACGCACGGCACGCCCCATTTTGATCCCTAGATTAGAAGTTAAAATTTTAGTACAATTCGAGGTGGGCCGTGCAACGCACGAGGGCCCCACTTGCACAAATCCCAATGTTGTCAAATCAATCAATCCATCAATCAACCCATCCATCACTCATGCCACTCTCTCCCCATTAGTCAAACAAGCTCATGCCTTTCTCATGCAACCCATACCCTTACCCATGCTAGCCATCATTCTTCCCTTCTTTTTCTCCCCATTTTACCCCTCTTTTCATAATTCTCTATCTATATAAAACACAATATATATATAATACAAAAATAAAGCCAAGCACGTTGATGCATGTTGGGCAGTAACTCTTCCTAGCGAAGTATGGGTCTTACACATGGGACCCATCTTGATCATCCAAACCATCCCAAGTAAGAGTCTACTGGACCCCAATCAAGCTGGCCAAGACTGTGGACGGAGTAGATCCCCTTTGGGGCCCACTTTGATAGTGTATGCAAATCATAAAATAAATATAATAATAATAAAAGAAATAACCATGGTAATCGTTCTAGCCAATGATGGGTCTCACAAGCGGGACCCATCCTGATGTTTATATTGAATCTACGCCGTCCACCGACTTCTCTTAATCATTTTAGTTATAAGACCCATAACTCTGTGAGGCCGACTGTACACTTCATTTTCAGTGCCGTCACATTCCTGGCAGACCAGATCAATGAGTTTTGATCGTGACCCTATTTGATTACTGCAATACCCCGAGACTAGTACCCTAACAACTGCGTGGGCGCTACGATTCCAACGCCGCGCAGCATACCCCATTTTGGTCGCTAAATTAGAAGTTACAATTTTGGTACAATCCGAGGTGGGCTTCGCAACGCACGCGGGCCCCACTTGCACACATTCCAATTTTGTTAAATCAATCAATCTATCAATCCATCAATCAATCAACCCATCCATTACTCATGTCACCCTCTCTCCCCAGTAGTCAAATAAGTCCATGCCTTTCTCATACAACCCATACCCTTACCCATGCTAGCCATCATTCTTCCCTTCTTTTTTCCGCATTTTACCCCTCTTTTCATAATTCCCTATCTAACCAAAAATCTCTGCAACAAAAACTCCCTAACTCCCTCTCAATTCTACCATTTTCTAGCAAGAGTAGAGAGATTACGAGAGAAATATTACAGAATTAGGGAGAGATTAAGAGAGAGAGAGAGAGAGAAGAAATAAAGATTATGAAGAGATTAAGAGAAAAGAGAGCTTGTGAGTGGATTAGGAAGGATCAAGAAAGTAAGAGGAGAAAAAAGTGATTATAGAAGATTAGGGGTGGAAAGGAGCTTGGTGGACCATATGATTGCCGATCCGAGCCGATCCAATCGTCCATCCTTCGAAGTGAGTGCATGGAAGGATTAAAATCCTCCCTTTCTTTGTGATTTTTCTATTTTGGTGGGCCCACAAGGGTGGGACCCACCTTGATTGTGTGTGGAGTATAGGGTGGACCCCATAGTGGCAGGGGCCCACCTCATTGGCCGGATCTCTTTCCCTTCCTTTCCCTTTCTTTTCTTACCTTCATGGTGTTGTGGGACCCACAAGTGGGCTATGTTATTGGAAAGTGTGTCCCACACACTATCATAGCATGGACCACTTTGTGTGGCCTACCATGATGTTTGTTTTCTATTTAAACCTATTGATTTATATAAGTACACTTGGATGGTGAAAATACACCAAAAGTGATGTGATTCAAAGCTCATTAGCCCACCATGAGTTATCCAGTTTGATGGATGGTGTAGATGTCTCACGTAGACCCCACATGCATACTATATAAAAAAAATGAAAGAGAAAAGGGGTCCAGACGATGGACGTTCACAACGTCAGAGATGCTAGAACTGTCCAGCGTCTAGACGCTAGGAAGTTAAGGGTTGGGCCTTCACTTGTTGGTCCCACTACGATGCATATGTTTAATCCACTTTGTCCATCCGCTTCCTCAGATCATTTTAGGTGTTGAGCCAAAATATGAAGTCAATCCAAATTTCAAATGGGTTAGACCATGAGGTGCAAGGGGTTGAAACGTTCATAGCATCACCAACTCTCCTTGCATGAGAGGTTTGGAGTGGGTTCCCACTCGTGGGACCCACCCTGATGTAATTGTTAAAAACACACCATCCATATATTTTCCTAGCTCACTTTGACCTTAGAGCCCAAACATCAAGCTGATCCAACCATCAGGTGGACCACACTACAGGCGACAGTGGGAGGGTAGCACCTCCTCACGCCA
Organism: Magnolia sinica; assembly: GCF_029962835.1. Taxonomy (NCBI): domain Eukaryota; kingdom Viridiplantae; phylum Streptophyta; class Magnoliopsida; order Magnoliales; family Magnoliaceae; genus Magnolia; species Magnolia sinica. The sequence continues at coordinate 93,210,195 of NC_080577.1, forward strand.
TCCATGCAACGTGGAGGGGGAGCCACTCGTGGACCCCACCTCGTTGCATTTATGGAATCCACGTCGTTCACCAGTTTATTCATATCATTTTAAGATATGGGCCGAAAAATGGGTCAGATCCAAGTCTCGAGTGGACCGCACTAAAGGAAACGAAACAAAGTCCCACTGTTGAAATTTTCTAGGGCCCATTGTTGTGTGTGTGAGTGTGCGCGCGTATGATGAATCATGCCCAATCCTAAACTCCTTTGGTCCATGGAAATCAGGCCGACAATGTGAATGGAGTGGATCATCCACTCGTGAACCCCACTCTACAAAAAAAAAAAAAAAAAACAAAGAAAAAACAAAGAAAAAACAAAAACATAAAAAGGGAAGAAGTGACACTGGGCATTACTGCCCAGCGACATGAGGGCCGAAAGCGTCCTTGGCTACCCCCACTCATGGACCCCACCGTGAAGTATACGTTTAATCCACACCGTCCACCATCTCCTCCAGATCATTTTAGGCCATGGGCCAAAATATGAGGCAAATATGAGCCTCGAGTGGGTTGTACTAAGGGAAACAATACCCATCTATTGAAACCTTCTAGGGCCCACTATGGAGTCACTGATCATCCAAATCAGAGTCTATTGGACCCCACTCGAGCTAGCCAAGACGGTGGATAGAGTAGATCATCCACTTGAGGGCGACCTTGATAGTGCATGTAAAATATATAAATATATATAAGGCATCTTCCAGCACCCTAGGCGTGCGGACGCCCAGCTAGGGGTGTGGAAGTGGGGCCACACATGGTACCCTACATTATGTATGTATCCTATCCGCCCCGTTCATCCGTGTTGCCAGATCATGTTACGCCATGGGCCCAAAACTCAGGTTGATCCAAATCTCAGGTGGGTCGTACCATGGGGATCTATGCGGGTGAGAACCCCATTGGACTTGGAATTCTTGGATCTGAGACCCCTGGGACTTGGGAATCCCTGCTTTTTAAGATCCCCTGGACCCTGGATTCCAGATTCTTTAAATTCGGGCTTTCTAGGACTGGATTCCTGGATTTCGGGAATCCCTTGGCCATGTTTGGCATCCTAGATTCAAAGTCCCTATAATACTAAGTTAAAAGCGATATGTATTTTCATAATTTGGAATTAATTAGTAAATCATTTTAAAATCCTTAATTAGTATATGTATGTAATGTTGACATTATGGTTGTATTAATCTGCTGGGGAGATGCTTTGCTTGAAAGGATGAAATCCCAAGACTCTAATGGGCCATAAGCATAGGATCATATCCTAGTGACTAACCAATGATTTGTAACCGTCGGTTTATGTCAGAAATGATCAAACGGTGCAGATCATCCTATTAAAGTAATTAAGTGATGCCGTTGATAATCTGATTATATTGGGACATCATCATTGAGCCATCTGCCCAAATAGATTGGTAGCTAGTGGCACACATATTATACATGTGGGTGTCCATCCGGGTCACTCCCAGTGGACCACATCTTGGTATATGCATTTTATTCATGCCTTGCTGGCTACATAAGAAGCCGATGTTAGTCTAACGTAGGCCACACCACATAGACTTCTATACTTATAGTGGATCCTGTCGTTCAACTCCCACTTTCTATGATGTGTCAATTAAGGCCGATTATCTCATGATATGTCTGATAACATGTTGATGTATTTAGCCTGATAGGACACAATGATCACATGTCTAGTACAATGGATATCATGCCCATACGCATCATTTGTATGCTTGTTCTGGATGAAGGTTGATCGTGTCAAACGCTTTTGGCTTGAGATACTTACGGGACCATATGAGATAGGGTTGCCCCACATGATTGCACGGTATGCACAGGTTTGATGCATGACTTAGATGGTATGACTCATGCATTTCACATCTTGTATGTCACGATCACTTTATGCCCTAGCAACATCAGGGCTATGGCCTCCACAGATATATCGTGTGGATGGCTGGATTGGATACCAAAAATACATGTTCTAGCATTAAGGCGCTATGGATGTCCTTGGGTAAAAGTCCTTAAACCCTTGTGGTACCAGTAGGATGCTTTAACGTCGAGACCAAGTGGATAACATGAGCGCCCGAGTGCCAAGTACCGTGATGCAGGACATGAAAATTAAATATGATATGCGAGATTTCAGGCTTAAGATCACGTTAGTTCAGAAACAATTACGCAAATTCCATATCCCACATGAAAGTCCAAACATTCAATTAAAGGGAATCTATGCGGGTCCAGGCCTACACATGATAGGGTTGGATCAATAAAAATTATGAACCAAACGATACTCAAAGATAAGAAATAATCATCCACACATGCATAGTAATCAGTCCCTAATCCAAGGGATTCACCAATTTCAAATCAAGGAACCCTAGGGTAAGAAAAGGGGCATAAAATTGGATATTTGAGTAATTTAGGGTTAGGTTTAGGGATTTTGGGTGAAAGCGGAGTGAAAGAGAGGAGAGAGACGAACCAGAGAAGTACCGCACGCGTGGACAACAACAATGGCCCAGACACACATTCGTGTGATCTCGGCCGCACGTGTGTGAGGCCCACTATTCAGAAAAAGGTCACCTTGGCCCTGGTCGGACAGGGATGGACTCCAAAACTCCCAAATCTCACTTCGATCCGATGTACGGTTTATGCGTGGTGCTCCGCCGAAGTTTCAGCCCTCTCGTAGGGCCAGATTCTGAAATTCTGCTATGGGGAGGAGAATTGCTGCAATAGATGATTGATTCGAAGTGTAAATGATGGGGTGAGATGAGAAGAAGGGATGGTAGAAGATGGGTAGTAGAGATGGCGATGGATGGGGGTGAATCGGGATAGATGTGGCTTCGCACCACGGTAGTTAACCCTTCGATGAATGAAAGGTTTCGCACCCAATTAGGCTTCACAACTCAGAGAGTAGGAAAACGCAAAATTTTTATTAATCTTCAATCAATTAAAAAAAAGCTACAAGGGGTGCCTATTTATAAGAAAACCCTATACCCCAAAACTCGCGCCATATGCGCAACCTATTACTTGGCGATGAAGTAAACCAAAATAAAAACTAATCAAAGAAATCTAAAGCGTCCATGATGTTCTAAATAACATTAATAAGCAAAACCTAAAATATGAAATTAATCTGACTAGTGGGCCACGATCATGAGATCCCATGATAGGCTTTTCTTAATTAACGGGCCCACTCTTTTGAATCAAAACTTTGTCTTCTAGGTAGGAGGCTCTCCCTAGGCGTCGTCATCGATCCAAATTGACGATGGGGCCCTCCTAGCGTACGTGCGTAGAGGGGGGGCGTGAGTGCGCGTATGCACGTGATGTCCCCATCATACCGATAGGCCGCGTCTCTCACTATGTCGTGGTCGGTTGAAAAGGGGTGTGACCTTATCCTCCCGAGGATTGGGGGTTGTAAGCTAGGTTGAGTTTGATCAGCTCGTAAAAGGGTCCATTGTCGACGAGTCGGGTAGGCATTGGCATACCAATAACGAGGCAAATAGTGAGGTCTCTTCCACTCATTTGATCATGTGCGTGATGGGGCGACAGCCAATGTTGGAGTGTACTAAACCCCGGTGATATTTCCAACGAAGAACTATTCTGATATGTGGACTAGTTGAGGATCAGCATGTTTGTGTTGCATCTCTAGCATATGACATTCGGCCACGTAAGCCTTGCATTGCATAGCTTTGATATGGTTAACATCATTTATGGACTTGTCAGTTTAGCCCTCCATCATTTCCGCTTACTCTGACATTTGTATGCTTGGCACATGCATTGCGCACACACGCACGCACTCTCTAAGCTTCGTGGTAAGCTTACACGTTCGTTACGTGCAGGTTATGCTAGACCGTAGTAACATTGAGGCAAGAGCATGTGCCCGATCATTTGGAATATTGTTATATCATGTATTTTCCTTTCAGCACTGTACTCAAATATTATTATTAGTAGATATGTGGTAATGATGTTTTGTGACTTGGGTACACTTGGGGTTCTGCTCATTTACAAAAAAAAAAAAAAAAATCACCCTGAAAATCCTTTGTGGGATCCCAGGATCAGAACTTGGCTATGCAAGCTAGGATTCGAGAATGGAGTACTATGGAGGATACCGACACCGGATTCGGCGGCCGAGAATTCCGTGAGCCCGGTTCCCGAGTTTGGGGCGTGACAAGTGGCCCACTCGTGGGGCCCATTAATGCAAGGGCATTTTCACATCAGGCTCGAGTGGGGTGGCCTGTGGAATGCAGGGGCACGCTCAGGGGTGGGCGGCCCATGTAAGGCGAGCCCCACCCATGTGAAGCAGGTGGCTCGTGTGAAGTGGAACCCATGTGAAGTGGGGCCCACGAGGGGGTTCAGCCGAGGTCCTAACCCATGCGATGTAGGCCCTTGGCTAAGAGATAAAGGGATTGATTTGCCATGATCTATCAATTTAAGCTTTTAGAGCAAGTGGTTAATTGTCATGTATCAAATTGGTATCAGAGCGGGAGGTCTCGTGTTCGAGACTCCTCACCGGGGGCGATTAATGCAAGGGCATTTTCACACCGAGCTTGAGTGGAGTGGCCTGTGGGATGCAGGGACACACTCGGGGTGGGCGGCTCGTGTGAGGCGGTGTGAAGCGGAACCCATGTGAAGTAAGGCCCACGAAGGGGGGTTAGGACCTTCATCAGATAAGGGAATTGATTCGCCATGCTCTATCAATTCGAGCTTTTAGAGCAAGTGGTTAATTGTCCTGCATCACCCACTGTGGTGCATATGTTTAATCCACACCGTCGATTTATTTCGCCAAATCATTGTAGGGCTAGGGCCCAAAAATGTAGAAGATCCAGATCTCAGGTGGACCACACCACAAGAAACAGTGAGGGTAGTAACACCCATTATTGAAACCTTCATACAGCCACCATGTTGTTTATTTGCCATCCAACATGTGGCATAGGTCTGTGTGACATGTCAAAAGGTAAAAACACAAATATCAGTGTGATTCAAAACCTTGGGGTCCCCAGGGGACCACGCTGCCCTGCGGGTGGCCCCTCTATGGGACCCACCATGATGTATCTGTTTTATCCATGTCATTCATCCGCTTTGCCATATAATTTTAGGCCATGAGCTCAAAATTGAGGTTGATCTGAAATTCAGATGGGCCACACGAACGGAAACAGTTGATATTGAGTGACGACCGTTGAAACCTTCCTTAGGCCCATCGAAATGTTTATTTTCCAGCCACCTGGGGTCATGGGGTCCCACCTTGATGTATTTGATTATGGCCAATCATCTTGGCAGACCAAGGGATATGCGGGGCCTAGTTTTAGGTAGACCACACCTAGGAAATAGTGGTGAAAGTGCCTACGATTGTAAACTTTCAAGGCCCTGCTATAATGTTTATTTGACATCCAACTTGTCTGTAGGGCCCACTATGGACCCCACCATGTTTATTTGTATATCCAGGTCGTCCCTGGTAGGGGCCACCATGTTGTATGTGTCTTATCCACGCCATTTATCCAATGGGCCATTGTGGAGCCCACCTTGAAGCATTTATTGTATATTCATATTGCCCATCTATTTGATAGCATGGACCCAAAGCAAGACAAATCCTTAGCCAGGTGGGCCCCACGTTGGATAGTGGGGCCTACACATGCCATCCAACATGTGGGCCCCACTAGTGTATTCGTTGGGGCCCGTCGTGGCCCTCCACCCTGTGTGAAGGCCTAAGGTGTGGGGCCAATGCTAGTCTAATGTGGGCCACGCCAGAAAGACCTTTTCTTTGCTAATGGGGCCCGTCGTTTGGGTCCCACTCTATATATATTGGGCCATTTAAAGCTGATATGTTTGATAACATGCTCGTGTACTAAGCCTGATAGGTCAACAATGATAATACGCTTAGTGTACGGATACCATGCCCATTCATTTGTTCATACGCATCATATGTATGCCTGGCTATGGATGATGATTGATCATAGCATACACATTTTGGCTTGAGACACTTAGGGGACCCATACGAGATAAGGTCGCCCCGCATGATCGCATGGTACGCGCGGGTTTGTTGCATGACTTGGATAGTATGACTCATGCATTATGCATCATGTATGTCACGATTGTATCTACTCCCTAGCAACACCAGAGATGTAGTCCCGTAACCTTGATATGACTAGCGGATGAGCTTATGGACACCGGAAATTCTGTTACAACACTTGGGTACTATGGATGTCCTTGGGTGAAAGTCCATAAACCCTGTGGTACCAGTAAGATGCTCCAGCATCTAGACCGACTGGATTCATGAGCACACAAGTCCCAAATACTAATAGGTTGCATCTCCTATTGTGTTGGGGTCGGTTGCAAAGGGGTACGACCTCACCTGCCTAGAGGTGTAGAGGTGATTGACGTCTAGTCTGACCAGCTCAAAAATGGGCTCAATACTGGTGAGCCGAGTGGGTAGTAGTGTTACCACTGACGAGGCAAGTAGTGAGGTCTCTTATTATTGCAATGCTTGTGCACTGCAAACCAATGCTTGTGTATAAGACCTCGGTGATGTTCCAGATGAGAACCGTTATGATATGTAGATTAGTTGAGGATTGACATGCTTGCGTTGCATCTCTAGCATAAGATGCTCGGCCATGTAGGCCCTTGCATTGCATAGCCTCGGTATAGATGATAGCATTCATGGACTTGGCAACTTAGCCCTTCATCTCTTTCGCTTACTCTGATATCTATATACTTGTCATATGCATTGCGTACACATGCAAGCACTCTACTGAGCTTCGCAAGAGGCTTATGCACATCTGTTTATGCTACAGGTTATGCTAGGGCGCATCAGCAACGTTAAACCTGAAGCGTGTGATTGATCTTTGGACTTTTACTACATTTTGTATTTTCCTTTCCAGCATTGTACTCAAACAAATTATATAGCTGATATGTGATTATGTTTTTAGTTTTAATACATTTGTGGTTATACTCATCTACAAAAAAAGAAAATTCACCATGAAATCCTCCTTGTGGGATCCCAGGATCGGAACCTGGCATATGAAAGCTAGGAGCAGAGATTGAGGTACTATGGAGGTTGTTGGCACCGGATTCGTCGGCCGGGAATTTAGTGAGCCTGATCCCCAAGTTTGGGGCACATACATACATCTAGTCATTGTTTTCAAATAAAGTTATTTTTAATTAATTTTCAATATTTTTTAGCTAAGGATATTTTTTAATTTTAAAAAATTTTGTCAATTTGTAGATTGGCCTCCAAGCACTCTGATGTGATTTTTTTTCAACCTCTAATTGCAAGTTAAATGGGTGAAATGGAGGAAATTTTGGATTTCCCCATTTTTCCCAAATTCAAAAATCTAAGGACAAAACCTTCGATTGAACATGCAAAACATGCAAAATCATGAATTACAAACTCCATTTTGTTGATTTTAAGGAATTTAAACAAGAAAAGGTTGGTAAATTTTACAAAAACTCACCAATTTGGTTCCAGTGTTGCATGCTCTCCGATCTTGATTTCTGCCACTAAATCCCCTTTCCTTTCCAAAACAACCGAAAAGGAGTGCTCTAAATTTCCTCAGGAATGTAATGAAAGAAAAAAAAAATCAGGAAAAAACAGATTTTTGGGATATTTGGCAATTTTCCAATATTTTCGCAGAGTGGACTGATGCACTTAAGGTATCGCCGATACATTGCAATACATGTGATACATTTCAATATATAAACCAATACTTGGAAGTTGCCAAACTAAAGCCTAGGATCATATTGGTATTGTGCAATAGCAATAATATCGGCTAATATTCTTGATACTACAATCATTGGACCCGGCAACTGAATCCAGACAATCTCCCAACCCAAGATGGACCACTCCCCCCACCAGCAAATGGTCAATGCAAATCTTCCTCTAAAGAGATTACCAGCCAAGATAATCCTACTGACCTCGGCATATGGGTGGCGCGAAATCAGGATCGTCAACTCACTAAAGTGACTGAGGACCCGATTGGACTCCACCATGTCGCATTACACAAGCCAGTAGCTCAACTGCTCCAACGACACACCAGCTTTAGCAGTGGCCACCAAGCACCACTAGAACAACAGTGGTGCCTTCTCAAGAACCAGGGGATGAACATTCTTCACTATGCCTACACAGGCCTCCTCCCTCCAAACCCATTGCACCACCTCTCCAACCTTATCTTCCCCTCCCTTCGTACAATCTTTTGCCTCAGTACACTGATCCTCTGACTTCCTTGCAACACCACACAATAAGAACAAGCTTGCTTCGGAGCCACTGGTTCACCTTCTCCCTCCTCTGCCCTTAAACCTATATGCACCCCCTATCATTAGTGATATGCCTCTCTTCATCCTCAATTTCCCATCCCCATATGCCCTAACTTCTCTGCTCCCTAACCTCTCTCTCCCAACTCTACCTCCACTCGGTCACCTACCAGAACTAACTCTTAGTCTTCCTCTCATTCTCGATCTTAGTCTCGCTCTCATATCATCTCTCACTCTCATCGCTACTCCTTTTCATTTATCGTCATGAAACAAAGATAAAAGACCAAATTTGATAACAAAATTCTGTCTAACCATGTGTTGCAAGCAATTAACATGCTTTTCCTTCTCTCCCCTACCAATAATCAAAAAGCCCATGTTGTTAACAAGAAAAAGGTGTAAAGTCATACACTAATGTTAAAGGGTTACCAATGTTGATGGGTCGATCGGTGCTTTTCCATCCTTCCAAGCAGCATCCAAGTATGTCCTTAGTGACATGCCAACAAATACCTGTCACGTGATGAAAATACTAATATTGTCAAATCGATAAGGAACTTTGGTCGAGTTAAAACTTCTAAAGATGAATAGTACCATCTACACAAATTTGGATAGCCATTAAATAACTTGAGGAAAACCTGTTAGGAACATACCAACTTTCTACCAGTTAAATCTGCTGCAGCTTTCACGCTTCCAAGACGGTGTATGTTAGATGCAAACTGTGTGGTTATTACTCTCCCTTTAGCAGCTGAAATATGTCGCAACAATGCACCTGCTACAACAGTCTCACTAATAGATCTTCCGAGTGATAGCACATTTGTCGAGTCACTCATCATCTGAGAAAAACAACTACTAATTAAGGACATGTTCATAGAATCACAAGAAAGTCAGATTAAACAAAGATAAAATGTTTCATAAGTCATAACTAAGAGTATGCTTAATCCTGCATGTCCCAGTGCCATGTAGGCCAAGGATTAACATTTGTATGCTTAGGATTAATGTCTCCAGCCTTCAAATTGGAACTTGCAATGTAGTGCATCAGCAAAAGGCAAACCACCCTTAAGATTGCAAGGTGTAAACCTTAGAATAAGTTTGGAATAAGTACTTAAATCCCACAAAATCAGACATGATAAAAATTACAAAAGTTCAAGGGAACTCTGAAGTAGTACACTGATAAAAAGGGGTAATTCTCGATTGGATTCCATCTAAGTACTCATAACATATCATCATCAACACAATATTTCGTATTTGTAAGTCTGCCCCATAGTACTATGTGCTAGAACTACAAAAGGAGCACCACATCATTACTAAACAGAATAATTCACACTCTAGTTTCTACCAACAAAGGTATATATGATGCACAGATCCGAGATACTTACTAAAGTAACACCTTCTTTTGAGAGTTCCTCTAAGGCTTCACGATCAAACACTTTCCCATCCAATGGTGACTCATCTATCTGTAAAACAGTGAGGTTCTCCACACAGTTAGCAGAATTTAAACCTTAGTTTCAGGATCCTTCTAACTTGGTGTCACTCTCGCATCAAATCCCAGCTTCGGACTCTCACTCTCGCCCCCACTTCCTACCTATTTATGCTTGTTTAAATTTTGAAAGAGAATTCCCAACTCTTGCACCTGAATTTGTTGCCACTTCATGCAACTATAATTTAAACCAAAAATGGAATGGATTATAAGGATCACTTACCTTCCAGTCCCCAGTATGAAGGATTGTGCCATCACTGCAGCGAAGGACCAGTCCACAGCAATCAGGAATAGAATGGGTAACCCTGATAGGCTCTACCTCAAATGGCCCAGCAAGAAACTTTTTCCTAATCTTAAAAAGCTTGAGCCTAGATGGAACAAAAATCCCGAACTCCTTCAAGCGCTTTTTTATAAGCTGTTGAAGAAAAAACAGAGTGGAAGTGTCATCCTTCTATGCCAAAATGAGCTAATATAGCCAAAATTACAAAATCAATTTGTCAAGACCACTGTGAGGTCTATAAATGTCATACAATAGGTTGGATGGCACGCTTAAAAACTGAATAATAAGCATAACAGGAACCAAAGGGCCCCAAGGGCACCAACCACACCTAGCCAACCATGGACAATGATTCACGCTCAAAAACATCATAGGAAATAGAAAATAAACTGTTTAGAATCTCTAATGCTGTTATCAAGACATACCTCCATTGTGAAGGATGAGGCAAATATTGGAGTGTGGGAATCCAAAGCGGGGATAACCTGCTCAGATGGCACAGTCATTAGTCACAATACCAAAATAATAAGAAAAAGCTCAAAAGTCCACAGAAGAGTAATTTCCAATACTCAAAATACCCAAAATTTTCATCATACAAATAAAAGAAATCGTGTGGTTAGACTAAATATGCTCAAACTTGTCTTTTCGTTGGTGTACTAACAAGGCAAGGATGCCAATGTCAAACGCTGTTTCATGATACCAACATCTTTCAGAAGCCCAACAGCAAAAACTTCAAATGCAGAACCACAAAAAAGAAGCTTGGGAAAGCAAGAGAGAAAAGGAGAGGACTGAATTTCAGAAAATGCATTGTATGCAAAAGATAAAGCAAAAGAAAGTTCTAGCAGGAACCTGCCATTGATTTGGCAAATGGTGGACACTTGTATAACAAAAACGTTTGCTCTTTTATTCTGATTGATGACAAAATATTTTTTATCGATCAACAAAAAAAAAATATTGCAAGAAACAAGATTTATAACCCTCCATTAAGGTTATGGATATAGGGACCTAACAGAAACAATTTTGAGGGACCTTCCTCTGCAAGAGCATCAGTGTACAGTTAGCATTTCTCGCAAGATGATTGAACTCGATCCTTAAAAGCACAATCATTTTAAAACATTGATTACAACAAAAGCCCACTTCTTAGGGGCCAGACAATTACCAGAGGCCCAAGCAATTGCATTTCTAGATTCATCTTCAACATTAAGAGGATTGAGAAAGTTTTCAATAAAGTGACACCCCACCTAAATTGCAAGGAGCTTGGCAAAAAAATTGCATAGCCAAACCCTACTGGGACCAAGAACATCAACTTAATCTCCTCTTGGCAGTCGTGGATCACCCCGGCAATTGCAGAATTTACATGATACTCTACGGAACCACCTCTAACATTCTAGCTTCCACCACCCAGGAGGGAGACAATAAACTAGCTTTATAGACTATCCCCCCCGAATGACTAAACTCCAACATCTTCAAGGATTAGCCATTTTCACCCTCTTAAGATCTTCAGTAAACATGGACCAACAAGCAAAAAGAAACTTGATATGCTCCGACAATAACGGAGGGTGTTAGATATCATGAAAAATGCATTACTGGGCAAGTGGTAATCGAGGTTTGCTACAAAAGACCATAGTCTATAGAGAGACGTCCTAGCTAGTAAATATCACACAGGTCCTGAAGGGTGGTTGATGCAGGACAATTAACCACTTACTCTAAAAACTCGAATTGATAGAGCATGGCGAATTAATCCCTTTATCTCATAGCCCAAGCCCCACATCGAATGGGTTAGGACCTCGACCGAACCCCCCTCGTGGGCCCCACATCACATGAGTACCGCCTCACACGAGCTACCCTCCTCACACGAGCTGCCCACCTCAAGCGTGTCCCTGCATCCCACAAGCTACCCCACTCGAGCCCGATGTGAAAAATGCCCCTAAATTAACCACCCCCGATGAGGAGTCTCGAATAGCTCTGATACCAATTTGATGCAAGACAATTAACCACTTGCACTAAAAGCTTGAACTGATAGAGCATGGCAAATTAATCCCTTTATCTCATAGCCCAGGCCCCACATCGCATGGGTTAGGACCTCGGCTGAACCCCCCTCGTGGGCCCCACATCACATGGGTACCACCTCACACGAGTCACCCGCCTTACATTGGCCGCCCAGCCCGAGTGTGTCCCTGCATCCCACAGGCTACCCCACTTGAGCCCGATGTAAAAAATGCCCCTACGTTAGTGGTGTATTAAAGATTCCTCCTCACTCTACAAAGTTTCGAGTCCTTAGAAAGCTATTCTCTCAATAGACCCTATATTTAAAGACGAAGTCTCTTATGCAGTGGGAAACGAATCTCGAGTCCCATCCTTAGCAGCGTTAGCACCAGATAAGAACGTCATCATAGCCAATTGTTTTTCTTCATCCGAAGGAGTTGTGTGGACCCCTCGTCGTAGAGGACTGGATGGATAGGCTCAAACTCCTAGCACTTGATGTTCCAAAGGACTCACTATATTGGAGAGGTCACAAGAACGGTTGCCATACGGTTTGATCTTTTTACAGAAAGTTATCTTGATGTAGGATAATTAACCACTTGCTCTAAAAGCTTAAACTGATAGAGCATGGCGAATCAATCCCTTATCTTATAGCCTAGGCCCCACATCGCATGGGTTAGGAACTCGGCCAAACCCCCCTAGTGGGCCCCACATCACATGGGTACCACCTCACATGAGCCACCGGTCTCACACGGGTGGGGCCCGCCTCACACAGGCCGCGCACCTCGAGTGTGTCCCTGCATCCCACAGGCTACCCCACTCAAGCCCAATGTGAAAATGCCCCTGCATTATATCTGCTCTCGCTTCTCTTGTCAACTTCAACTTTCGGTTTTGGAAGTATGGAGCTCCTTCAAAAGTAGCGGCCTTTGTGTGGTTGGCGGGTAGGAATAGGGTGCTCACATTTGACAATCTTCAAAAGAGAGGTATAATGCTCCCAAACATTTGCCTCATTTGCATGAGGGATGCGAAGTCCTTAGATCAGTTGTTCATACATTGCCCTTTTGCGAGGAGGATTTGAGAGTCCTTCCTTGCAACTCTGAATGTTGAGTGGGTGTTGCTGACCTCAATTCCTTCCCTTTTAGCTTCTTAGGATGAGGGAGAGGTGGGTAAAGAAGGTAAAGCGGTTTGGCACTTGGCGGCAATGGCTACCCTATAGGCTATTTGGGATGAGGGAAATAGGAGGTGCTTTGAGAACAAGTCTGAAGAGGTGACTTGTATCTTTCACAAGGCTATATCTTCAGTCATCGAGTAGGCTTCGGTGCGAAGGATTTGGACCCTTGTATCATTGCAGCGCTTTTAGGGCTTTCAACTTTCCTTTTCTTTTTGTTGTTTTCTATTCCTTTTAGCTTTTTTAACAGTTTCTAATAAATTTGCATTACCTCTCAAAAAATAATAATGGAAGAGGCCTAGATACTTCCTTGAATATATATATATATATATAGCCGAATGCGCAGCTGCGCACCAATTCACACAGAACTCGTGCGAACATTTTTGAGAAGTCATCATACATGATGTGACTCCAAAATCTGAACGGTCCACGTAAAGCAGAACCTCATGAAACCCCTAGGGCCCAATTTTTACTTTGATACAAAACTTTAGTGGGTCATGAAAAATGAAAACAGTTTCATCACTTGATTTGCATTTCTCTTTGCTATGGCCCACCAGAATTTTAGATCAGGCTGAAAATTTGTCCCTTAAGGTTTCACGGGATTCCGCATAACATGGACCGTTCGAATTAGACGCCCATGACACATGTGCAAAGGTGCACACGTGCACAGGTGAGCATGACTCTATATGTGTGTGTGTACAGGCATGCTCACGCACACACGTGCACACCTTTGCACACGTGTCATGGGCCTAAAATCCGAACGGTCCATGTGATGCGGCACCACATGAAACCCCCAACAACCAATTTTCACCCTCATCCAAAACTCTGGAGGGCCATAGCAAAGAGAGATGCAAATCAAGGGAGGAAACTGTTTTCTTTTGCCATGGCCCACCAAAGTTATGGATCAAGGTAAAAGTTGGGCCTTGGGGGATTCATGGGGTGTTGCATCATGTGGACCGTTCAGATTTTGGGATCACATCACACATGTGATGCGCTCTAAAAAAGTTCTCACAAGAACTGGTGCACAGCTGAGCATTGGGCAAGGAATGTAAACTGTGAAAATAGCAATTACTATTCTTTTTTCCTTTCATCGATAAGAACAACTACCAACCCAAAATTTGCAATCTTACAAAATTACAAGAATAAACATCAAAGCAGGTGTGCAGGTACCAGAAGTGGAATGAAAACTTTACCCAAGGCAATGCACCAATGTGATCTTCGTGGCCATGCGTTATAACAACTGCCTCAATTTTATGGCTCCATCTTTTGATAAATGTTGTGTCAGGTATAATTTTCTGGACACCAAGCTCATCATAGCTGATATACAAGCAATAGAATCAACCAAGGGGACTATCCAATAAAAATTGAAGATCTGGAAACCCATCATAGCTGATATACAAGCATCAGAGAAATCTTTAAAATCCAACGGGATCAAGAATGCAAAACTATGCATAACACTTTTAGCATCAGATCTGATGGTTTTACTTTCTGATTAAAAAAATATTTTCACTAAAAGAGAGGGAGATAAAGCAAGGGGACCATCCAATAAAAATTGAAGATCTAGAAACCCATTTCTTCAAATCTATTTGAAATGTCACTAGTCTCATAAGGAGTATCAGGTTTTGATAGACACTGTCATCAGGAACTACTATAAACAGAAATATTCTACCTGCGAGTATCAGCAATGCAAGAACAACTCTAACAGAAGTAATATGAGAGTTTCAATTTTGCATAATTAATTAATGAAACTAGATCCTTGCATTGATAATTCAAAAGAGGACCAGGTCTAAAAGGAATCTAGAATATTGGTTAAAGAGGATAGTGAAAAGGGATTCTTCTTTTTATCAATAGCACAAACTTCGCTAAAAAGAAAAGAATACATCAAATTAGGGGAAACATCCCCAGTATTAACGGACAACCTGGCAACACCTTTACCTAAGGTTTTGTCAAATTCATTAGTTTTTCATGCTCACGTTGAATATAAAATATAGTCTCCACAGTTGGAATGAATATTCTTTGCCGACAGAATATAGTAAGATAAAGTTGTAAACAATCTCCAAGTCTCTAAGAAATGCAACAGCGGAAACTAAATAAGGTCTTTTCAGAATACAGAACTGCAGCAGTGATTTTTGAGAACTTACTCTGGAAACATGATACCCGCATCAATCAAAATATAGCGATCATAGTTCCCTACAAGCATGCAATTCATCCCAATTTCACCCAGTCCACCTATGGGAAGCACACGAAGTGGTGGACCATCGGATCCTACATAAAACTGTTCCATTTTCCGCTGAATTGAATCTTCTATGCTTTTTCCAGCTCCTTCCATTCTTCTAGATTTCTTACGGGGAAGTGTAGATCCCCGAGTACCTATTAGAAGAAGCAATCAAAATAATAATACAGAATGCATAACAATGTATTGAATACTATAATAGAAAAGGAGCACACCTTGCTTTACAAGAGAAGCAATCAAAGAAAAAACATAACTGTAGCAGTATGAATTTATCCACAGAAAATATACAAGTAAACAATTACGATTTTGACAAAGCAGCCACAAAAGAACTACAATTTCCATGTGGAATAAGGCCAACGACAAGATAACAGTTCTGAGAAAGGTGTTCAACATAGAAAGCTTGAAACAAGCCTTACCAACAAATATATGGTAAGGACATCAGGATGCCAGAATAGTGTGAAACCTACACAGAAAAGCTTCCAGAAAATGCAACCTCGTGCCAATCTTGATGCCAACCATGCACATGGTTAGGCAGCCTTCAGGTTTTGGAAGAGGATCTCTTCTATCAAGTGAAAAATCAAAGAAGGAAATCATACAACATTCAGCGGGCTTGAAGACAAGAAAACAGAAGTTTGGGTGAAATCACAGAAATCGATTTCCAGGAAGAAAGAGAACCCATACTGGAAGAGTTAAGGAAACAGAACACAATGTTAATAGAAGAACTCCATACCATTCTCAACCTAGAAACACAACATATTTTCATGGCTGGACACACTAGAAGACACATTGCAATTCGAGATTGTAGGTTGCTGACAGAACTTTGGAGGACAGAATGAATCTTCGAAATCACATTGTTGCTTCTTTTTTTTTTTTTGAAGGCTCGAGACCATAGAATCATTAGTCAGCTCACTCCTGAAGGGTGTTTCCTTTACTGAAAACACAGAAAAAGGAGTTATGACTCAGGCTCAATTTCTTAGAAGAATAGATGAAAGAAGTTGTGTGGTTCCTACAAAGAGACAAGGCCTTTGCCCTGGTGGGCAGCCTATACAATATCTCAGACTTGCCAACCACCTTGAAGAGATAATGGGTTAGCTATGTGGAGTGTTCTAAGTATCGGTATCGTTACAAGTTTCGCTGGCCAGGGATATGGAAACAATATCAATATCGCAGATAATATCGCCGATAACCGGAAATGCGAGAAAATATGGGGAAAATGCTGGGATTTTCAATGAAACTTCAGGAGATGTTAAAATGTACGTATTTGTATATTTAGAAAATTTTTATTTAAAAAATGCAAAAAGAATGCATACATAACAAGTTTCCATTTAATGGGTCCTTAAAAGATGTGTTGTTATAAGAAATCAGACCAACCATCCCATCTGGCCTATTTAACCATCCAACCTTCTATCCAAATATCCATCGATATTGCAAAATATCAACAACACATGATATTTCACCAAGAAATCATCAACAATTGGAAAGGAAACGAAAGATTATGGTCTTAATATCGCGCATGTTGCGATATCGATAAGATCGAGAGATTATCAATATTATCAATGACAAATTGAACACTACATATAACCATGTGCCCATGAAAAAAATTGAAATAAAAAAATTTCTAATAAACAAAATTTTGATGATATCAATACGTTGGCGATATTATTGAAATATTGTCGATACACTTATTATACAAGCATTACCTAGAATTTACATGGTCAAAAATATTGGCGATACATTGGCGATATTGATGCATTAGCAATACAAGCGACACCTAAAAGTTACATAGTTGAAACTATTGGCAATTGTATTAGCGATATTGATACGTTGGCGATACTTAGCAATACATTGCTAATACCTGGAATTTCTGATACTACCAGCGTTCTTGGTATCGCTACCAGTTTTATCGGTAAAGCTGAGCTGGAGATGAAGATAATATCGGAGATATTTTGATAATATCAGAGATAATTCAAACACGTGATGTCTTGACTTCCAAGGGCTTTCATTAATTATCATCAAATATTAGACAGAATCCTTCTTGCAAATGAATTTGTCAATTTGAGGGAAAGAAGCAGAAGGATGGGGATTTCATTGTATGGTTTAAGAGGAATGAATTTCGGAAGTAAATGGTGGAAATGGATATAAGGATGCCTCTTGTTGGCCCATCTCTCCATCCTATATAATGAGTCTGCTGCTGGATTCTTTACAAACTAGACAGATATTAAGGCATGGGGATCACTTTCCGATTTATACTTCTCAGATAGTCATCTTACATCCCCAGTTCAAGGACAACGCGATCATCTTTTCAACATTGGTCCTTCTCAAGCCTTTATTATTAAAGACATCCTCCAATGTTTTGACATAGTATTTGGCCTCTGAATTAACCTCACTGAGAGAATTATTGTTAGCATTGAGACCGAACGAATGTGGTTGAGAAAATGGTTACAGTTCTTGGGTGCAAATAAGCCTGTACCATAAATATATATATATATGTATGTATGTATGTATGTATTTATGGCTCCCACTTGGAGCAAATCCTTACTCTATCCACTTGGGAGCCAATCATGAAAAGATTTGAACAGAGATCAGTACGATGAAGAAAAGGTTTATCCTTCACTTGGGGGCGGGGCCAAATCACTCTTATCTTTGGGGGTGGGGCTGAATCACTCTTATCAAATCTATACTCATCGATCTTCTGACGTACTCTCGCTCTTTACAGTTCCAACTTTAAATAAGAAACTTGAAAATGCCCATCAGAATTCCATTGGTAAGGTTATAAAAATTACCTTAAATTCCATCTTATAATGGCATTCAAAAATCCAAAAAGAGGGGTATCAATATCATAAGAATCAACAACAAAAATTGGCCTCGTCATCTAAGCATTGATGGCAGTTCAGCAATGATCACAATGAGTTTTGGAGGATTGGTGTAGCTAATAAATATAAGGAAAGAGGTGGTATTCCAAAGTCAGGAATGGAAGGAGCTTGACTGTAACAAAGCTATTTGTGTAATTAATGACACATCAAAAGAGGTGGGGAAACTTTTCCAGAAGGGGTGAGATTCAAAGTTGGAAAAGGAGACCTAACAAGATTCCAAAAATAGTTGGGTGGAGAATCGTGCCCAACACATAGATACCCCAAAATGTAAGTCGCTTAGATTACATTATGGGGATATCCCCTTCTTTAGACTTTTTTGATAAAAGATATATTCTTTCCACTCAAACATATTTATGCATAATGTAATCATTTTATTAGTCAACCTAGCATTCATATCTACCATTTCTTCTCCAATTTGCACTAGATATTCCTATCATCAGCACAAAAAACTGGTGTAGTTAAATGCGCTATGCACACTGTAGGAGCAACTGCCCCTGGAACGCCTAGGTGCGCCTAGGTGCACAACTAGAGATTCTAGGAGGGCCTTTTTCAAATCTATTTTAATATTTTATATGTTATATATAGCCGACCCCAATTAATTGGGATAAGGCTTAAATGATGATGATGATATGTATACGCAGATGTATTGATTTTATTTAATATTTTTAGCTCTAATTTTAACACAATAAAATAAAACTAATTGTAAAGTTATTACATATTATAAACAGAGGATAGTAAGACACCAATTCCAAAGCATCTACTCAAAGATTCCAATGAATACACAAAACCCTAGAAATTCATCCCAATTTCCCAAACCTAGAAGCCGTAATTTCACGAAGTTCCCTATTCCCCTTAGCTCAAACCCCCATATTCCCAATTTTTCCTCCTTTTTTTAAGACATCATTTTTTCCTAATTTTTTCAATTATAAACCATAATGTTCCAATTATTCAAATCTTAACCGTAAATTTCCTAATTTCCCCAACCCATAGTTTTGTTAAAATCCCTAAATATTCCAACCCTAAAAATCCAAATCTTCAATATCCTCAAATCCTCTAATCTAAATCTTCCAATTCCCCTAAAATCCACAATTTTTCTTCTCTCATATGGCACAGATGGAAACTCAAAGTGCTTCTAAGAAGTCCAATGTATTGCGTAAAACACGAATAGAAGAAACAAAATTAAGAAGAAGATACCATGAGTTCATAAGAACTCCAAGAAATTAAGGAGGATATATTTTGTAAATCAAAGCTTTGATCTAAAAACAAAGATGGGTAAAATAATCTCCAAGGGGGTTTATAAGACACCTCTCCACCCTTAATGGGCATCGACATAGTACATACCAACAATACCATTTTTTTAAGGAAATGATTGCATCACAATATTATGTAGATGACACTCCTGCATCTAGGCATCATGCGCTAGGCACACGCCGGAGATAGAGCCTCGCCTAGGACCTAGGTAAGGCACAGATGACCCAAAATGCCTATGTGTAACCCTATGCATACGCCCGAAATGCCTTTGACTATAATGTTTTCACACAAGATCACACAAAAATAAAAAATCAAATAAGATAAAATAGATTTTCGCTAGAGGTTGTTCAGGATGGGAGGAGACCTCCTGTCTCCCTAGTGGCATAGAAGCCTCATGGCAAGTGGAAGCTTAACTTCAATGGCTACTTCAAAGAGAACATGAGCACGACCAAGATTAGTGGGATCATGAGAATGATTAAGATGCCAACTCAACAACCGTTCCGCATTTCCCAATCCTATTGAGGTTGGGGATTCCAGTGAGGCCAAAGTTAAAGCCCTATGGATGGGAATGAAATATCCTAGCCAAATGCATAGCCTACCCACAAGGATTGGATTAACCCCATGAATGTCATAAAACAAGCTTCCTCTAAGAACGTTATCCATGGAGGTCAGTGAGATGGGTAGGGGAAATTAAGGAATTGAGGGGAAGCCACTTGGTTTCCTTAACTTATTATCCTAAGGAAATGATATAGCCCATGGATTGATCAAGATGGAATTTACTCTCAAATCTCTTGGAGATACCCTTCCTCTATTGTAATTAGCTTGTTCCTTTTAATAAAATTTTCATCTTGTCCTTCAAAAATTGTCTATTTTCGCTGATAGAGTTGTCCAACAAGATTGTATGGTAGAAGAAAATGGCAGAGAAATGAAGGAAAAGTAATGTGGTACCTACTTTTGATAATAAAGAAGACACATAAAGTTGCACTAACTATAGTGGGATTAAACCTATAAGACATACTATGAAACTTTGGGCGAGATTGGTCAAGCAAAGATTAGGCATGAGACAAATGTATCAGAAAATCAGAATGGATTCATGCTAAGAAGACTGACCATTGAGGTTATTTTCCTACTTAGAAAAATGATGGAAAAATATAAGGAGAGGAGAAAGGATCTCCACATGATCTTTATTAACTTAGAGAAGACATAAGATGAGGTCGAAAGGAGTTTCAAGACGATATATTATCATGATTAAGGATATTTATGATGGAGCAATAACAAATGTAAGGACCACTAGAGGAGAGACAAGTGAGTTCTCAATTGTTGTAAGCTTGCAATAAGGTTCGACATTAAGACTGTATTTTCTACATCAGTTACGGAGAAGTTAACGAGGCATTTACAAGGAAGAGATCCTGTGGTGTATATCATTTGCAGATGACATAGTTTTGATTGATGAAAGGAGGGGGTAAACGCAAAGCTAGAACTATCAAGGAATGCTTTAAAGCCTAAAGGTTTTTCAATTAGTCAAACTAAAACAGAGTATGCATAATGCAATTTTAGTAACAAGAAGTACCTAAAATGACCATTTTCCAATCTTAGGTCAATAATCCAAGCAATGCTTTAAATAGTGCATAGCGTATTGTGTAGTGTTCAGCCCTTTATAGTGGGTAGTGTTACTACTTACTAGTGTAAGCTACATCAAGTGTAGCATAAGCTACACCATACTGCTGTTTTTTAATTAAAAATACGAGAAAATGAAATAAATAGTAAGAAATAAATGTAAAAAACAAAAATGCAAAATTAAAAATGCCTAAAAATTCTTCATTTTTTCAGGTAAAAGCAAGTTCAATTGGAAAACAATGCACCACAACCCAAACACCTCCATTGAAGCATGGTGGCCCATGTGATGGTTGGATGGTTGCATGCATGCCATATACACACCACAGCATCCCCCTTAAAAATAAAAATAAAAAGAAAAATTGCACGACCAGCATCCTACAACATTGCATAGCAAACTTCCTAAAACGAAAAAAAAAAAAAAAAACCCAAAGCAAGCCATAAACCTTCATCCGAAATGAAAAAGAATTCATTAATAGTTATTGAGGGGCAAGAACATACCTCTATCAAGCTCAAGAAGGATTCAATCAATCAAGAAATTGAATATTTGAGCTTATAGCCGTACAGATGTGAAAGGGGGGAAATCTTTTTTTTTCCATTGTTTCTACTCCAATGCTCTTGGAAATACAGCAAACAGACCTTCTTGCAGGGTCAAATGATCAGCCTAAATCTACTCTTCAACGCCTTTGTGGGTCGAGAGAATCAAAAAATTGGATTTGGGGGCAGAAGGGATGCTTGCGTCGAGTATTAGGGTTTAGGAAGGTTTTTGAAAGCCCTCTTTCGAAAACCAACCCCTCTTTTGAAAACCTTTAGTTTTAAGACATTTATTTAAATATGAGTTCAATACCATTTACAATATCTCATACGTCCTCAGCCATACACATAGAGGACCATTTATAGATGGTTAAGATTGTTTGATATGGAAACAAGTATTTATATTCTCCATCCACAATAGGACCCACCATTTGGATGGTTTGGATAGCTCTACATCATTGCCACATGTGAGAATGATGGGTCACCACCATTTTACATCAATGATTGAATTAACAGCGTTCAGGATGTTTTTAAGCAAAGAATGGTGTAGCGTACACTACACACTACGTAGCTTTTGGCGCTACAACCCTTTGAGCCTTGTAGTGTACCTTTTTTACATGCCACGTAGTGTACACTACAAAGCTATTGAAAACATTGAATGCAGGAGAACCAAGAGATTGAAAAGGATGTTCATCATCATCATCTAAGCCTTATCCCAATTCCCAACTAATTGAAGTCAGCTACACAAATCCTGTTTCGTCAGTATTCAAGATAAAAGTTGTGGCGAAAGGTTCACGCCGGTTATCAAGTTGACACTACCCTCCTTTATTTGGGCTTGAGACTGGCAATAAGAAGGATGTTGCTCATAGAATGAAAGCCAGGTGGATGAAGCGGAAATGTGCCTCTAGAGTTCGATGCGATCACAACATACCAATGAAAATAAAGGGGAAACTTTATAAGAAAGCTATAAGGCTACCCATATTTAATAGGACGGAACGACGGTCAAGGAACAACATGCTCATAGCATGAGCATAGCTGAAATGTGGATGTTGAGATGAATAGATGGCAAGAGCCACAAGACAAGGGAAGGTAGAATTAGAAATGAATGTATTTCAGGGAACCTAAGAGTAGCACGAATGGGTATAAGACGAGGGAAAGTAGACTTGGATGGTTTGGCCATGTGCAATGGAGCTCAAGAACTGCAACTAGGAGTGATTTGGTTCAAGTTGAAGGATCTAATAGGGCAAGAGGAAGGTCGAAAGGTGTGAGGATGGGAGTCATAAGAAAAGACTTGGGGACCTATGGTTTAACTGAGGATATGGTCCGTGATAGTGGAGTAGCAAAAGAGGATACATGTGGTTGACCCTAAATCATTGGGACAAGGCTTAGATGATGATGATGCACAAACAAACACATGCACATGGGCAAGCATATAAAGGTGTGTTTGGATGTACATTTGACTTTGATTGAGATCTTTTTTTCTTGCTAAATATTCCATCTATCTCTCACATAATTGCAATTGCTTTTGTTTCACGCAAGGTGTTCTGTAACAGTAATGGTGGTCATAATAGCCACAACTATTACCTTTACAATACGGGTCATAACAGCTATTACGGCCCCCGTAACGGCCGTTACGGTCTCTTTTTTTATTGAAAAAAAATCCTGAAAAACCCGTATATCCCCTGTAATGTTGATTAAAAAGTATGGAAAACCCGTATATGCCCCATAACAGACAATTACGGGACTGTTATGGCCTTTATAGGAAACATAACGTGCTGTTAACGGCAATTACAGGTCATTTTTTTTTTTCCATAATGGCTGTTACGGCCGTTACGACCCCATAACGTGTAACGGTTGCCACTGTTACCTTTACATAACAGCGTTTACGGAACACCATGGTTTCACATCAAACTTAAAATAAACATAACTGCAACTGGATGCTAGTTATTCACTTTAAACAAAGTGAAATCAAGGGAAAATCAGACATTCTAGGTTTCTTTTTTTTTAAGAGGTAGATTCCAGCTTGTTGCAACAGGTTACGCTTGGGTGCCCCGTTGAACTAAATTGTAATAGCTAGAGCAATAACTAGTTCAGGAGTGGACACTTACCAAATTGCAATTACATTCGTAAGCATCCATTCTAAGGGGCGAGGCTCAAATTGCAATAAATTGCTTTCAAGTTGGATAGTGGCAAATCAACCCCTTTATCTCATAGCCTAGGCCCCACATGCCATGGGTTAGGTCCTTGGTTGAACCAAACCACGCCCCCCCTCCCCCCCCCCCATGCGCCCCACATCACATGGATTCTGCCTCACATGAACCACCCGCCTCATGGCCAGCATCCATACTAAGGGGCTAGGCTCAAATTGTGATAAATTGCTTTTAAGTTGGATAGTGGTGAATCAATCCATTTATCTCATAGCCCAGGCCCCAGATCCCAAGGGTTAGGTCCTCGGCCAAACCCCCCTCGTGGGCCCCATATCACATGGGTTCCGCCTCACACAAGCCACCCGCCCCTAGTGGTCCCCTGCATCCCACAGGCCACCCCACTCGAGCCCAGTGTGAAAATGTCCATGCATTAACATACTTAGAAGTTCGTCACAGTTATGGCAATTTTAACTTCATTGAACTTGTATATGCAATTCAATTCAATAGTGTATCCAACACATCATTAGTTATTATACTCTAACTAAATGTAAACACAAAAGCAGAGTTAAGTTCTTTTTGGATACAAAAGTAAATTGAATTGCAAAATTCCATTTAATCAAGAAAAAAAAATGACAAATTAATCACACTTCTAAGACTCGAAATGAGAAAGTAGTTCCCAGTCGCGGTTCCATTCCTTTCCACTCCAGTGTGCAATCAATCAAGGTATAACAAAACGGTTATGTTTTGGCTATAACAGCTGATACGTAATGGTAACAGCCATGACCATCACACAATACGGGTATGAAATAGTGGGGGTTGGAATTTCCATAGCACAAATCCAGTATAGCCCCCGTAAAGGCTGTTACAAGGCATAACGGCCATTATGCACGAAAAATATGCACACCTCTTTTCTTCTTCTTCACCTCCGGTGGTGTGGTCCACTTGAGATTTGCGTCTGCTTTTTTTTTTTTACCTTGCCCTAAAATGAGCTAGCAAAACGAATGGACAACATGAATGGCATGGATATACAACATATACATCGGGGTGGGCCCATGGTTAGGGCATCATCCATTAAGCTATTACCCTAACCTCACCTAATCCACAACCTAAAAAAATTGTAAATGTGGTATATATTAACTTAAAATTAACCAATTAATTATGGGACCCATTGTTGCCAAGTCACGATCCCAAAATCAAATTGTTTGAACGACTTTAACCATTCATTTGGTGAACACTTGTTTTTTTGAAATAATATTTTTCATTCTTCATCGTCTAATAAATGTTCGTCGATCCAAGGCCAATTACATTAGTAGGATGAGTGCCAATAGATTGCCTGAATTTGAGGCCAATTTGCGACATTGAGTGGTCCCCCAAATCAGTGACACTATTCATCCAAATTTAATTTCCCCCAAATCAGTGACACTATTCATCCAAATTTAATTTCATTTTTTTCTTAAAATTTATTTGGGGGAATGATGTCAACTGGTCAAAGATATGCATTAGAGGAATGGGTGTTATAGCTTACATGAATTTATGGCCGATTTGGGGAAATTTGAGCCGCCCCCAAATCGGAGACGCTATTCATCTAAATTTAATTTTATATTTTTCTTATAATTACTTGGAGGAGCGATATCAAATGCTTAGAGATATACATTAGTGGAATGGATGCCATATATTACATGAATTTTGGGGCTATCTAGGGGCATTCGAATGGCCCCCTAAATCAGCGACATTATTCATTCGAACTTAATTTCAATTTTTTCTTAAAATTTTTCAATGTGAGATATTTTGGCATTATAATCATTATAATATATTTAGCATCATATTAGATGATTAGAAAATTAAATATAAAAGCTTTGCAGTCAATCCCAAGATGTCAGGTTCGTAAATTCATCAAACAACCCGATACAACACTCTCACCAAAGAGTGGACCGTTACAACACCAAAAACATGTTCAAAACAATATATATATGAAATATTTATATTATTTGGGATTTTCTGGATGTTTTTCATATTTTTTGGGCAAAAAAAAAAAACGGCCAATACAAGGGGTGGAACAATCGTTGCACCAGTAACAGTGGTGATCAATACAGAATACATTGCAAGTTGCAAGCAATGTATTTGCCATTAGGTGGCAAATCCTTAATATGAAAACTGAAGGAAGGGGTGATTTGGTTATTTCCACCTTATAAGACAAATAGTTTTAAATTCAACTGTGCATCCAACCACAACCTAAGACAAACAAATTTACGAAGTAAAGGGAACTTAAGTACGGAGACATGCAAGAAGAAGTACCAACACAACCTAATAAGGCCATATATCTTCAAACACAAGCTCACACCAGTGACAAATATCTAACAAACACATTAAAAAATAAAACAAAAAGCACATCAAACGAATCATATTTCACTGATCTCATCAAAACAATAAAATTGAGTTGAATCTCACCGATCCAAAAGAAAAGGAAAATAGAAAAAAGTAAAATAAAGACTGATAAAAAATGGCAAATGTCTATGGGATAAGATCCATGCCACTTTTCCAAGGTTTTATACTGTGTACACTGTACATGGCATAGACATATGATGATCCGTGCCATTCATTCATTAGAGACAACAATAAATGGATCATACACCAAAACATGCAGTGATTGGAAAACCCTAAGCATTTAAAATTGTCATACAAATAAATAAAAATAAAAATGAAAATCCAGTCCATGATTTTGAACTTATGACTGTCCAACCATCATGACTTTTGGTCTACGGTCCATTTGTGGAGCCTTGTAACAAATGAAGGGTCCAGATCATCATACGCAGGCCACATGCCAGATGACTACAAGTGGACCGGATCTCCTTCCTACCTACAGACATACATAAATACATACAGGGGAACTAACCATGTAACAAATGAAGGGTCCAGATCATCATACACAGGCCACGTGTCGGATGACTACAAGTGGACCGGATCTCCTTCCTACCTACAGACATACATATATACATACAGGGGAACTATCCCATGTAGTCAACTACACGAGAAAGGCCGTGGTGTGTGTACATCCAACCCGTCCAACCACCCCTCCTGATGAAAATCACCCCGCGCAAAAATCAGGCTAACTTGATCATCAGGCTAGCAACGCAATAAGAAAAAATGGACACCTCCCAAAAACCTCCAAATTCACATGGAACCAACCCTAATGATTCGATCGGCCTGATTCTTTGGGCATCCCATTTTCGGAATTGAATTGCGTAGTGTAGAACACAGCTCGATGTCAGTGTTGTGTATATGTGGCAAAACTCTTGTGGGCCCCACCATGACGTATTTGTTTTATCCATGCTGTCCATTCATTTTTCCAGAACATTTTTGGGCATTAAATGAGGCAGATACAAAGCTCAAGTGAACCACGCCGCAGTAAGTAGTGGGTATTGAACACCTCCCATTTAAAACTTCTTGGGGCCCACTGAATTTTTGGATCAAGCTGATATTTGTGTTTTCTTCATCCATGTCTATGTGACCTTATGAACAGGTTGGATGGCAAATAAACATCATGGTGGGCCCTGAGAAGGTTTCAATGGTGGGCGTAATTATCCCCATGCTTCCTGTGGTGTGGTCCACTTGAGCTTTGAATCTACCTCAGTTTTTGGCTCATGCCCTAAAGTAATCTTGCAAAATGAATGGATGGCATGGATAAAACACATACATCACGGCAGGGCCGATAGAATTTTACCGCTTATACACAGTACCGACGTTTGTGATGTGTTCTACATTACGCAATCCGCGTCACCCATTTTTCGGACAAGGATTAGCTACTGAACCTGGAAGTAGCGAGACTTGCTACTGAAGTGATGTCACTACATTATGTGGGCCCCACCATGATGTATGTTTTGTATCCACACCATCCATACATTTGCAGAAATCATTTTAGGGAATGATACAAAGAATAAGGTAGATCCAAAGCTCAAGAGGAAATCACCACAGAAAACAGTGGGGATTGAACGCCTACCCTTAAAAACGTCTCCAGGCCACGAGTTTTCGATCAAGATGATATTTGTGTTTTCCCTTATTCCATGTCTTTGTTAACTTATAAACAGGTTGGATGTCAAATAAACATCATGGTGGGCCCTATGAAGGTTTCAACGGTGGTGGGTGTCATTGTCCCACTGTTTTCTGTAGTGGGGTCCACTTGAGCTTTGGATCTACTTCATTCTTTGGCTTGTGCCATAAAATGATCTCTCCAAATGGATGAACGGTGTGGATACAACACATACACCATGGTGGGTCCCACAGAACGTGATGACGTCACTTCAGTAGTGAAACTCTCTACTGTTGCGTTCAGTAGCTAATCCGTGTCCCCATTTTTCACATTGGGAGACCCTATTGCACGTGTTGGATGTCATACACAGACCATTGTAGGCCCCACATTGTAGTCGACTACATAGGACCACTCCTCATACATATATACAAACATATATACACACATACATGTATTACCTATAACGGTAGAAGAAGATCCAAGAGAGCATGTGAAAATGGGAGATGATGATGATGATGATGTTCTGCTCTGCTTCTTCAGATTGCTATTGCGAGGAGATGGTAGTTTGCTGCAAGGGCAGAGAGAAAGGGCGCTAACGGAAGCCATTTTCTTCTACTCGTGGAATCAGCTACAGAAGTAGCATTGAGAGATTGGATGAGAAACCCTAGAAAAACCCTACAATCTGCTCTCTTCCTATCGGAGATTTTCCATGAAAGGTTTGGGAGCGTGAAATGAAGGGGTTTTTTTTTATTATTATCTCATGGACTGGGAAATATACCCGTATCTTATCTTTTTATTTTTCGGCGAAACATTCCGTTGCTAGTTTATTGCCATTTAAAATTTCGTAACGACTCTTCAACCCTCCCAATGACATTGTTGTAATGCAATCCAGACCGTTCAAATTTCTGCAATGATTGGAAAGATGAATCATAATCCAAAATTTTCAATGATAAGAAAGCAATAACCATCTGATTTCGACTTTGGAATTTAGACCACACAATATTTTTACTTTTAACCATCCATTTGTTGGCCATTAATTGGTTGGTAGAGGTTGATTTGTCGGTATAGAGATATGATCCATTCACGATGCGATGCACACTTTTGATGGTCCAGATGCTGTACATCAATGGCGCATGTAGAGTTGATGAATCACAGCTCTTTACTGGACGGTGGTGAACTATTCCCAGAGTGTATGTAGTTTAGCCGATTGGAATGCGGATTGCCTGCAGCCATGAGCTCTGTTGGGCCCCTCATGATCTATGTATTATATCCACCGTCCATCCGTTTCCACACCACATGAAACCGTGACGACTGAACACTCTTTTGTGAAAACTCATCGTGGCTACAGAAGTTTGTAATCAACCTGATGTTTGTGATTTCGTACAAATGAAGTTGGATGGTGTACAAACATTTTGGTCAGAACTCGGAAGTGTTCAATGGTGAATATCTTTATTTCTATGTTTTGTGCGGTGTGGTCCACTT